>NC_141391.1:70477910-71704160 GCF_034619465.1 Leptosomus discolor | reverse complement strand
GGGTTTTTTGAGGTGGTCTTTGCAAATCTTCTTTCTTTGTGCTTTGGTGCCTCAAAGTGTGATTGGTGCATTTAATTTTCATCTGTAAGAGCCATGATAAATGGTATCTGTACAAGCTGATTGTTGCCCTTGCATATAGGCAGAGTTTAGTGGTGCCAGTTTCATCTTGATAATAGTTACCTGGTAACCGCTTTGAACACACTATGCCAAGCCCACGTCTGGGTGCTCAACCGGTCAAGGTTGAATTACTCATGAAATCCGTTTTTAAGGTCACAGCCGGGCCTCTGCGGACTCTGATCACAAGTTTATAGGACTTGCTGCCCCACATGCCCTTCTGACAAAGTCCTGCGGATTGCCTGGGCTGCAAAATGTGCTTCCTGGTGGTTTCTTCGGCTCATTCCAGGGATTTCTTCCGCTCTGAAGAGGGCTGCTGTCACTGGGAGTGGGGCTGGAAAACACACTGATTAAAAAAGGGGAAGTGGAAAGTAGGATGTTAGCTCTTCTTGCTCATCAGAATTCACCTCTCTTTGTGTGTGTTGACTTTACTGTGGGCATGGAAAGCATTGTAGCCAGTGATTTCGTAAATTGGGAAGTACAGGAAGAATTTCCAGTTAGGAGGCAAGTAGAGTGAAATATGGTTTGGTGTCCCATGAATGGGTTCCCTGCTTGACGCCATGCTAACCTGGGTTGGCAGTAGCAAAAGAGTCTAATGATAGGGAGGTGTCAGTTTTCTCCTAATTATGCCATAAAACCAGGGTATGTTTTTGAGGGAGGGGTGGTTGGGCTGTGTGAGCACTCATAGTTCTTTCCCCACCCTTTTCCTAATGTTATGTTCATACTATCTGTTCTGTTTTTGGGTTATACCCTAAGTAGACTCCAGGCAAGGTTGCGGGTGGTGCCTTGCTATTGTGCATCAGCACACATTGTGCACGCCCGCAAGGCTCTGGGGGAGCAGGTGCCTTAAAGGTGGATCTAACAAAATCGGCCTGCTGAACCGAGAGCCGTGTATGCAGGCAAGTAAAATGCTGGTGAGAGTTGTGTGCAACAGGGTTGTAACCGGAGTTTAAGACTTAACCTGTGGGCGACAGAAAATCACTCTCTGTGCGAGGACTCTGCAGCTGTGAAAGCAGCGACGCGAGCACTCACAAAATACTGGGAATGCTGGTGGTGCTTCTGCAGTGCCTTAGCAAGAGCACTTGGCTGGCTGAGAGCTGGGATTCAAGCTCTTCTTCTGGGATGTGATCCCTTATCTTCTGCCCCTGAAGGCTACTCCAGCTGCTGTGCTATAGGAAAGTCTTGGTAGAATTGGTGCTGCTCTCTTACTGAGATTTTAATACTTTGCGTGAGTAAATGTTTGGTTGTTTTGGGAAGAAGATGATATGATGCATACGGCTTTGCGTGATGTGTTGTCACATGCAGTGTTTTCTAAGAAATCTCAGATCTTCACATCTAAGAATATCGAAATACTGTTCAGGTGAAAGAGAGGATGAAGGATTGGTTGTTAATGATGGTTCTTCCACCTGGAAGAGGGGAGATGAGGATGCTAGTACCTACCTCAGCCCCCTCCTGAAGGTGTACTTTCAGGAAAAAAGGAGTGCCTCAGCCCTGCCAGGGAGTGAGAGGGGAGGGCAGGCTGAACTGAGGAGTTGCTGTTGATAGGTAGGAGATTTGCCCCCCGTGAGGGACTGAGAAACAGAGGGAGTCAAATACTTCTGTAGATACTGTACTTGATGGGAACAGAAAGCTCCCTGCTTTATCGGGCCTGTATGTCCCCAGTGATTTATATGTCCAAACCATCTCTTGCCTATCAGCTAAGAACAAACCATTTCCTTTCACAGGAAGACTAGAGGAAAAATTAGGGAACACTGTGGTAACTATTAATAATGTTTCCCTGCTTTCCCATGATGAAGTTTTGCTTTGTTTCTTTTTTCCGTGATGATGATAAAACAGAATTGCCAGGCAGTGATTTTAAACTGCCTGCACCAAGGGAGATTGCTGCTTTGGAAATTAACTCCTTTACCTTGCCATGCTGCCATTTGGGTTAATCCTGACCTGGAGCCTAGTGTTTGCTCGGATTCTTCCCACTTCCAAATCATAAATTAATCAACTTAAACAGAAATTAAAAATGCTAAACTGGGAGAAGGCTTTGTAACTGTTTTCCTAAGCAGGCTGGTGCTTACCCTGGCTTAGTGTTTGCCAGTGATGCGTCGGGAGCAGAAAATTCTGTTAGTTGTCGTTTGCCCCAAATCATTAAATCAGGAAGATGGACTGAATGAGGACCAAAAATTGTTTCAGGTTATTGCCACTCTTTGTATTTCAGCTGTTCTCAAGTTTTGCTGTACTGAACCCAGCACTAAACCAGAGTGGCCTTCAGCTGCTCCTGAACCTTGACTTTATGCTTGAACGTCTAGTTCAGTAATGTCGAGGGTTAGGACAGAGAGCTGTTTGCTGGCACGGGGGTGTACTTACAAGATCAGGCCCAAAGTCATTCACGTGACAATATTGAAGTACTACAATGCATGGAGTAGTGTTTTGCAGCATGGTGGTGCTTGGTTGCTGTACACTTCAGTTGCTTGCGGTATCTGTTATCTCTTTTCAGCATTCCCTCTACAAAATTACAGTAAATTGGGCTCAAAACGGTTTTGTTCTAAATCTGGGAGTGAAGTACTCACGTGGGCTAGAAAGCAGCAAAAAAGCAAATAAAAGTTTGCTGGAGTGGTCTTGTTGCTTGTGCTGTGCTTTTAGCTATTCTTTTTGCTGGAAATGTTGAGCAAAATCTTCGCCAGGGTTTGAATGGTGAAATCACATGAAGCGCTAATTTTGACTCGAGCTTTGTCTCTCAATAAAAGGTAAGACAACAAAAGGAAGATGAAAAGAATAGGAAGGTGGACATAATGCAAAGAGGTTGAATTATTATGTTGAATTAAAGCCATGTGTGGAATATTCCTAGTCAAGCGTTTCATGCAACTTCTGACTAAGAGCTCTCACTGCTGTGTTGTTGCTTGATCTCCTCTGTGTCGTTATGATGAATTTTTCAGTGTATGAGAGAACTGTGTGCGTACTGCACATCAGAATAATATAAATCATGCATGTTAACATGCTAAGGAGATAACGCTGATTGCTCTGGCATGCTGCTAGCTTCTTTAAAATCAGGACTTCTAAATCAATGCCCTCCCCTCAAGGTATGGAGCTGTGACAGCTATCCCTTGGACGTACATGTGCGTGTGTTTGTTTTTATTTCCAGTATCAATCAGTAGCTTTATGCAAGGCTTGATCAGGTTGATAAAAGGCAAAAAAGGGTCCTGTCTAATACAGCTTCTGGTGAAAGTGGCACAGTAAGTTTCTCCTGCATGAACAGCAGTCCCCTGATGTATCAAGGAGACCTGATTATACAGCAGGACTAATCAGCTCTGGATGCTGCCATGAATTATGGGTTGGCTTAAGTGCTGCGGTACACATTTCTGCCTTAAATTGACGGCAGAAGCAAAACAGAAAACCAGAACGGAAAGCCCAAATGTCGACAAGGCTTATCTTCTTTAGGTCTCTATCAGGGTTGAAGAAGACGTTTCTTAATGTAATTATAACCTGTCTCTTCTATCCAGGCTAGCAAGAATCAACCAGGTTATATTGGAACTTTACTGCATAATGTTACACAACCATGCTTATTTAAATGTGGCTATTTTTGTGATATGCGCTGTGCCTTAATGAGGGTAATGGATAAAGAGTGTTGACCCAATGAAACATAGCTGTATATAGAGGTACAAAGTTTATGGAAGTTATAGTGAAATTTGGCAGTTTTCCAACGTGTTTGCACTTCAGTCAGAAAGGTGGAAAAGTAATGAATGTTGAAAAAGAAAATAATTCATATCTGCCTGGTGTATTTGTATGCCTTTTCATCCTATGAAGAGCCAATGAATTATTTCCTTCTCCCTTTCTTTCTTTGACTGCTTTCCATTTTTATTTTACTAAATATGGTGGTGTAATTTTGGCACCTTATGCACAGAGCCTCCTTCAATTTTGGACACCTGCAATTAATATCTAAGGCTTTAATATTTACTCAGACTTGGTTGCATATATGGTTGAGAGAGGATTAGGCTCTTCCAGGTGATTCATCTGACCTGTCTTAGGCCCTGGTCAATAGGTGACTGGCTGAAACTAGCAGTTAGATGCCCTGAATTAGGACAGATATGTTCCCTTCTTCAACCCCTGCAATTTCCCCAGCTGAGATCGCTTTGTGAAGAGGATGAGGAGGGTGACTTTGGTTCTACCACTGGTAGTTCCTGAATGAAGTCCACAGTTGTTAGGTGAGTTTGGCGGGGAACTGTGCTTGGGAGATGGTGATTCAGACCAAGTGGCTTTTGGAAATAGGGTACAATACTGGCTCTGGAGTACTCAGCTGTTTCTTACATATGCATATCATTTCCCTCTGATTTGGCTGTGAGAGCTGGGTGTCTGCGTCTTCGCAGATTGTTTGTTTGTTTGTCTATATGAGGTTTTCAACATTATAAATTCCGAGTATAATTGCAATAGTAGATGGCACGGTTATGTCACAAACAGCATGCCCTCTGCTGTGATCAGCTACTGCATTCAAGAGCCTACGTGCCCGTCCACAGCTTCCCGCCCATCTTTGTATTCCAGTTGTTCCAGGTTTCCCCTCCTTGAAAACAGCAGATGTTTTCAAATATTTTAAAAGAAAAATAATAAAAGAAGCTAAGAACATGATCTAGTGAGGAGGAAATTATTAACACATTCATAAGCAGCAGCATTCTATTGCCTTATTTTTGTGCAGACTGGGAGTAGTGAGTGACAGAGCCCCTGTGACGTGCTGGGTGTGTCTGTGGAGGGAAGCTGGCACTTACCTTGCAAATAATTGCAGTCTAAGCAAGCTTAGAAAAGGGTCAGAGTGCGGGGAATAATTCAGTTTGTGAGGGATTTATTGGACAATGAGGTTGGCTTTACTTGGGTTCATATTTACTTTTTCTTCTAAGGTTTTACCCTTGCAGGGTTCAAGTCACAAAGTAAGGGGACACTGACACGTTCTTCTTTGGAGGGGAGTCTCAAAATTTAAATATGGCTGTTTCTCAGCATTTCTTTCAGCAGAAGCGTTGGCTGGGAGAGCTCAGCCCTTCCCCACCACTGTCCCCTCAGCTGGTCTGGTACAGCCCTGGCAGCAAACCGAATTGCAGTCCGGTTGCAGCTGGGCAAAGCGGCACCAGCTGCTCCGGCAGGCAGGGAGGGCGAGAGGGAGTCGGGATGCTGGGCTTGGCCCCGCTGTCGAAACGAGCGCTTGGGAAACTGTGGCTGAAGATGGACAATTTACGAAAGCTGGTTTTAGGGCCTTTTAATGCTGGATCAGAAAGGCTGAAACCTCACAGTGCAAACTCTGCAGCTTCAAATCTGTTTGTTTTATTTTTTTTTTCCTTAAACAGGTTATCTTTCCACTGGCAGGGCTTTGCTAGTTTGGGTATCCCTCTCCGCCCGCAGCCAGTGCAAAGCTGGCAGGGAGTCCGAGCTCTGGCTAATGCAAGAGAAATGTGGCCAGCTGGCCAGCCACTGGCTTCTCGCTGGTGTTTTGGGGTGGGGAGGTGGTGGGCTTTTTTCCTACGTGGGGAAATGTATGGTTGGCACAGGCACAGCCTCTGCAATGTGGTGCTGCTTGCACGGCTCGCCTTGCCCAGGAACATCCACCCTGGCACGTACCCATCCAAATAAGGGTTTTACCTGCCTCTGTGAGCATGTTGGGGGTGCAGTGTGTTGGACTGGCTGCCCTGGCAAAATGCTGCTTTTGCAGATGTGGCCCCCATCGCTCTTGCTGGGGTTCTGGGTTGGCTGGAAGCTGTTATCTTTGGAGTCAAGAGGGTTTGCAAATACACAAAACCTAGATTAAAAATGTCAGGCTGGGGTGTTGAAGGGAGGTCCCTCAAGTCTCACCTATGCTGTGAAGATAAACATCTAGGCTTCTTTCCCTGGAGTATGGCTCAGCCGAAATAAATGGTTCTTAATATTGCTGGTCAGGAACACCCCATAGCTGTCTTGTCTCCCTCGAGTCAGCTCACGGGGCTGCACTTACAGATGCTTTCAGCTTCATCTTGAAAAGTTTTGGTGGTATGCTGCTGCTCCTGAAGAAACTTTGCATGGGCCCTGTCGGAGTGAGGCAAAACCAAAATCCTATTTAGTGATAGCTTCTGTAGTCCCTGTCCCAAAGCGCGATAGGAAAACCTGTGCCTGTTCTGTTCCCTCCTCCTTCCAGTCCCTGTGTCTATGGGATAGTGGATATACTGGACAGTGCAATACCAAATTAACTTTTTGGGTTTTTTTGGTTATTGTTGTTGTTTCTTGATGGGAGAGTAAATCAAGATGCAAACCCCATGTCAGAAAACTGATATATCATTTAGTTTTACCCGGAAGCTGTAGTAAGGGTGTGCACCTTTCTCAATAGGTTTTTCCCTGAGATTGCATTTTGTCTGTGCAGCCCTTTTATTTGCTTGAACCAGGGATGCTCCCTCCTTATGTTTGCTGTTTTTTCCCTTCGCAAGCCAAACATCCCTCAGGTGTGCAGCTGAGCCAGCCTTGGATGGGTGGGACTGAAGGCAAGAGGAGGACAAGCGTATGCAGGAATAGGCATATTCTGGATTCCTGCTGTGGAGATGAGTAATCGCTGGAGGTTCAAGCAAAACAGGAGAGTTACAGATGCAGTTTTGTCTTTTCCTTTTCCCCATCTGAGAGCTAAGTACCTTTTCGTGATTAAGGTCTAAACAGCTGAGCCCCAGGGTTGCAGAAAAGGATGTGGGCTGTGTTTTTTGATGGTATTGGAAAACCCTTGCAGATACCTGTTTTTCTCTTTTTGCTGTGAACTTTGAGCGCCAAAGCCAAATAGTGGATTATCTACAAAAAGGGATTGTATAATTTTTACATGGGAGGTGAGGGTACTTGTACCATCTGGGTATGAGGATATAAAAAAAAAATCACAATTTCTTTTTGTAGAGCTAGGTTTGACTACATAGTGTTTTGGGGAACACAGGGCAGAACTGGAGCCTACCGGCACAATCAACCAGCCTGGGAACGGTAAAGGTTTTGTATATGAGACCATGAACAATGGCTCTAAATGCGATTCTATTGATTTTCTTCCCCACAGTGTTTCATAAATAGTGTGCAGTTTAACTCCGCTTTTAACCTTACGTGCAGGTTGAAGCGTGAAGGCTTCTCACCCGGTGTCAGATGGCTCACCCAGTGAAAAATAACAACTGCCCTACTGCCCAAATCCCATTGGTACGTGAAAACATGCCCATTTTGCCATCCGATTCCCAGTGAAGGTGCCCGAGTGGTGGCAGGCCTCCAGGGTGGTCCCTGGGAGGTCATGCAGAGCTCACTGAGAGGAGTATGAGCACTGCCGGCTTGGCACTGCCTGGAGCCTTAGGCTACAATCTCAGATGCCTTAGTTTCTTGTCTGGATCGTTATAGCATCTGTTTCGACCTAACAGGCCTTTGTAGTACAGTGTCACTCTGCTTGCTGAGTTTTAGACTCCATGTGGTGCTTAGAGCTCTCTTTGAAAAGGTCGCCATAGAATGCTCTGAATAGAAATCTTACAGCTAATTGAGACGTGTTTTTTACCAAACGGTTACTATTTCACTGAATATTGCATTGCATAGTCATTTAAAAAAATTAAAAACTCTGTCGGGGGAGCTTCATACCTTCTTCACGTTTTTGTAATGTTCCCATTTTTCTGGATGTGCAGGTGTCTCATTTACATTCCTAGAAACACAGCCTTCGTGTTTTCTTTAAAGTCAAGGTTTCTGATCTGTTGTACTTAGTTAGCTTAAGGCATCCTTGGCATCACTCAGAAACACCTTTGAGAGGGCATTGTTTCACAATGCAGTAACTGCAGGCGGTGACGTCGTGTCGACAAAAGCAAAAGAAAAACGATCAGAAGTGTCACCATGTGAGCTGCGTTTCTCCTGTGCCGTGTCATCTGTGAATGCATTTTCTTGTATGTTGAGTTTCTGTCACAGCATGTCTTGATTTGCTCCCACGTGTTGTACTGTGCCTCTCGTACAGCCAGCCTTCTGTGCAGGTTATTGTGCAGTTTGTGCTCCCAGTTGCACAGATCTGGATTTGGTTAGTTCTACGCTCCTGTATCTGACTTATTAATTGCTGTTTCATATGGTGGATCAGCAAATGCTGTTGAAAGACGTGCTTGATAGTAATAGTAGGAGAAAAGCTGGTGCCAATCTTGTCTGTAGGTGGAGTGACTACCGCTCGTAAATAAGATGATTAACACACATGCACACACGAGAAGAAAACCCCAACCAAAAAAAAGGTCTTGAAATGTTCTCTTTTTCCTTTAAACATCACTTGTGACTTGCTTGGGGCAATGACCCTGTGCTGCTGCAAGTCTCAGACAGGTGACTCACAAGGAGTGCTGAAGACAAAACCCCTGCTTGGAGTTTCTGGTTACCAGAGGAGCATCCTGGCCGCTTGTCGCCTGTGTCTTGCCTGCTTAGCTGGAGACAGTAGCTGTGACACTGGCGTGTATCTGCGCTAGTAAAATGCTCTGAAGTTACCCCAAAAATGAATTATACGCTGGACAAACAGCGAGAATGTAAATACAGTTTTTTGGTTCCTGGACTAGCCCTCTTTCAGGTTTGGTGAAGGAGAAAGGGTAGTGGAAAAGGGACTGGAGGCTCTCACAGAGGTAGTACAGGGAAGGTTGCACTGTAAGATCAGCTAAAACTGAAAAGGTCTGACCCATAGCTGGTTGAAACGAATCTTGGCTAAAGTTAATGGCTAGAGGTTTGCGTTGCTGTGTTAATAACTGTCCCCAATGCAGCATTGGAAGAGATAAATTTTTTAAAGAAATGTTTTTGATTGTTGAATCCTGGTCTAGTGTATAATTAGAGACATCTCAGGATGGTACACCTCAAAGTAATCAGTGTGGGGGGACACACACAGTTGGGACATAAGGGGCCTGTGTGCTCTGCAGATTGACCCACATAAAACAGAACTACAAAAAATTCCACAATGCATGGTATTATGTCTTTGTGTTTTACACCTCTGCCTGTTTATACTTCTGCTTAAGCTCAAGTTATCAACGGAAGCATCTGATTGCAAGGATTGCTAAAAGATTCTGGTATTGAATGCGGCTTTTAATGTTGAACTCCTCCAGGAACCAAATTCTTCCATTTGGAAAGAACTGGATGGAAAGATTTTAAACAAGGTCAAGTGCTAGGTAGCTGTGTCTTTTTTTTTTTCTAAGGGAGCATTTTAAAAAAAAAAAAAAAAAAAGAAAATAATGCTATGGTAAGTTAATTGTAGCCGTTAGGATGCTGGCAGGTTGCTCCCCTGCTTCCAGACAGCGTAGCTGTGGTCCAGGCGTTGCGCTTGAATTCTTTGCATTCTGGCAGAGCTTGCAGTTTAGCTGTTGGGATCCTTCGGTGTGCAGAAATCCCCATGGCAGAGAGGCATGCATGCGGGCTCTCTGCTGAAAAATTGTTCGATTGACACTCCCACCCCCTCACCCTATGGAAAAGTACAAACATGCGTATAGTTTCGATGGCTGTTTATTTGCCTTGCAGAGGGTCGACTGCAAAACCCTTTCTGAAATTACGCTCCTTGAAAGCCTGCTGAAGAATGGTGGGCTCAAGCCAGAAAGGTCTTGTTTTACAGCCCCACTGCCATGAAAGAAATCTAAGTGTAGAAAAAACACGGCTTAAATGCCTCAGATATTTATTTTGCCCTTTCATTACACAAGCCTCCCCTCCCTCCTTAGGCTGGGAGGTCAGGGCATGTGTGCGTGTGTGGCTGTGCTTTAGGGGGGAACCCTACTGCACAGGCACTCGTGGGCCTCTTCTGGGCTCTGGCCCCTTTATTATTTATTATTATTATTGTTTTAACAATTAATCTTTCACCCGTTTGTAATTTAAAACACTAATAAATACACCCTTTTCTCCCCCCAATTCTCAGGAATCTCTGCAGTCTCCTGCTTGATTACATATCTCCAAGCTTTCACAAATAAGTCCTCCAGTGGTATCTAGCCAAATGAAACCTTGGAGGGATGTGTTTGACCTTGGTTTGTGCAGTTACTGTACCTTACCCACTTGTCCTGAAGACAGAAAAGAATGTTGACATTCACAATGTGAAAATAAATATTTGAAGATAGGTTTTGGTCTGCTCAATTTGCTCTGTCAGCATAAACAAAATCCTTCTCTTGTTTGCATTTTAAGGGTCCATATTGTAGCCTTCACAATACTAGCCTGTATAATCTGAAAGCCTTTCATAGGAGTCATTTTAAACTGAAAGTTAAAACCAGAAAACAAACCACAAGTGAAACTCCTGCACTCCCATTATTGTTTATATTCCTTTTTTCCTCCTAAATTCCATGTATATTTTTTCCTTTTATGTTTTTGCTTATCTCCACAACAAATGGGGTGCTTGCTACCCCACTCGGTAGCTCAGACCCGTGCCCCAGCCCTTGCTTTCTTGACAGGCCTTAATTTGAAATAAAATTTGAGTATTTCTGTAGGCTGCTAAAGTAAAGTTGGAAGGCTTGCTTCATGTCAGAGCTCCCACCTTCCTTCTTAGCTGTGGAAGTAAGTGGAAGATTTGTTTTGGTAACCTGACATATTTGCCTGAACGCCTTCCTTTTCACTGATGGATGGAGGGATGGGCTTATATCTCTGTGTAACAGTGGGCCATGGGAACACTGTTTTCCAGAGCAGGACTTGTAATGGCAGGAAAGGAATAAAAGCTCAAATACCTACTTTTAATTCTATGTGTTTGCATCTGCTTCAGGAAACTGCAAGATGGGAAAAATTTAAGGTTCAAGGATACCTGGTTGGTAGCTTTGTTCTTGCATGATCCCAAGTATGGTTCAGCCTTGCTCTCCTTTCTTTCTCTGCATTGTTGGAAGGAGTATAAGCCCTTGTCTTAGACCATTCCCCATCCATTAGCACCACCTAAGAAAGTAAGGAGTGACATGTTGGATTTGGACTGGGCTATGTTTGTTTGCTGGAGGCCAAACAGGGAATTGTGTAGTGAGCTCTAGAGGAGTGGCCTCTTGCAAAGAAAATGGTTCCTCAAAGGGTGGTGCTAGTTTCACAAAGTACAGCTTGCATGAGACAAGGATGTCCGTACCACTGTGTCTCCCAGACATCTTGGGAGAGGTGCGCCAGTGGGAATGGGCCTCTGCTGATAGAGATGTGGTCATGCCTCCCAAAACTCTCCAACTAATATTGCAAAATTTCTTCTGGAGTTTTGCTTTAAAGACTAAAGGGGACCAGAAACGTTTGTCATTGGGTCAAAATGCTGAGATCATTGTTCTCTTACTTGCTGTGCTTTTGTATTTCTAAAGCCAAGGTAAGATTGGTAGCAATCTGTGGTATATTTTAACTTGTTTTCAAGGTACTTCCAGTGGTATTGTGCCTGCTAGCACTGTTGCAGACCATCAAGATTTTGTTAGCTCCAGAGAAGACCATAGAAGAGCAATTGTTGGTATCAGTTTCTGCACTGAGATTTCTCTGACAGTCTGTGATGCATGCAACGACCCGATCTGGTTTTGATCTGATTAGCTTGATTATAGCTTGAGGTAGAAGAGCTGAAAACTGCCTGGAAGCCACTTTGCCATCCTTTGTTTTCCCTGTCTGCTTCAAAATTCTGTTGTTTTCTCTTGGAGTTTTGGTTGTTATTGGGCACCCTTTCCTGCCCCATTTAAAAGGGACTGCCCTGTTTGGTGCAGTATTTGTAGAAAATCTAATGTTGACAGGCAGTAATATATTTAAACAACTTTCCTTGAAATCTCTTTGTCATCGTTGGACTTTCAGGCAGGCTGATTGTATTCTGCAGAGCAGAGGTGTGGAGTCAGATTTCATGTTTTGGTTAATTTGCAGGTCATTTAGAGCTAAGGGTGCTGCAGGGAGAAGACGACAGAGCTGTGTCAAAAAGTGTGGTTTATCACTTGCCTTTTTTTTTTTTTTTTTTTTTTTATCTTATCCGGAGGAATTAGTTTTGCTGCCTTTCCTGCCTTTACAGTTCACGCTCTAAAAATCGTGGAACTTTCAATAAAGAGGTAAACTTGAAGGCAACAGATTGACTTCTTTGTTTGTGTTTGTTTGTTTGAAAGAAAGTTTTAATTTTTTGAAGTTTAAAAGCTTAAATTGAAGTTTAACTAACACTCACCAATGATACTTCCAGTTCCTCACTGGTGGCCTTTGCCCGGTGGTGTCCTACCTGCCCTGATGGGACTGAGAGCTTGGTGGTGGTCCTTAAGATGAAGAAAACTGTGTACATCTGTTCTATAGCTTTTTTGGTCTCTGCTCTAGCTCTGTTCTGGCAATAGTAAATGACAAATGTGATTCTTGATGGTGTGGGAAGCCAGAGAGGGCACCAGCTACTTTCTGTTCAGCGTACAGATCGCCTAGCTCCTGAGGCAATACACACTTTCAAATGGTAGCTCCTTAAACTCACACCTTGTTGGTTTTGCTTGTTCTTCTCACTACTGAGGTGGAAGTAAGGCACGAAAAGTAAGCATCGAGTAAAGTTCGAGTTGTGATTCAGGAGAGGTTCACTGTTCCTTCCAGTGCAATATTAACCTTGTAATGGTCTTTCGAGTAAACAAGTGCTGGGAACGGTTCAGGAGTCTGAAGTCTGATCGCTTTAGCCAAATCCGTGGTTGGAAACAATAACAGACAAGAGGATGGAGTTTGCTAAGCTGCTTTGCCTTCCCAGAGAATGACGCCTGGTTAATCTGTCGCTGCTGTGGGGTGCCTAGGTGTCCCCCAGTGGGATTGCAGACAAGGTGCTGAGGGTTTGTGTGGGTCACCAGGCAGCAGGGCTAAAGCAGGAAAGTCCCTGCTCGGTGGAAACAGCTTCTGAAACAGTGACATCGGGATGTCAGCGCCTGGTCAGAGTCGCATCGGTATCTTGCTGGTGTGGAACGTGCTCCCTTTGAGAAGGGGCAAGGGGAGGCTTATGTGACAGAGTGCTAGAGGCAGCTGTTAAGGAGAGGCTGACCAATTTGCCTCTTGCCAGCCAGCGGGAGGAAAAGCCCTCGTTAATTAACAGAGAGAGTTTCTGAACTGTGTCCGTGGTGTAGACCTTTTCTCAGGCACCGGCAGCTCAGCCTGCTGGCCCTGGGAGGTTGCGTCTCACTGCAACGCTGATGGGTTGCATTCTGCTGCTCTCAGGGTTTTTCCTTATCAATGTGACAGACGGAACCTGGGAGAAGTTGAAAAACCAGTTGTTGGCCCGTGAGATCTTACTGGTGCCATTTGTGCTTTTGTCTGCACAGGTTTTGGGGCTCCGATTAGACCCAAGGAAGATGAACTGAATCAGCCTGCGTGCTGCTTAAAGCGCTTTTGTGTGTGGTTGTAATTTGCTTTACCAGAAAAATGTTTGTCCTTTTTAGCCTGCTAATTTTTTTCCTTTAGTATAGTGGTGGCCCGAGGTTTCCAGAAGTAGTCCACTGAGAGGAAAAAAAATGGATGCATTTAGGCAAAGGAAGGCTTCAGCAGCTTAGTGCTTGTCTACATGGGGAAGTTAGTGCGCAGTAAGCTAGGGTGTGAATTTACAGCACGCTAGCTGCTCTGCACTAACTCCCCCTGTGGATGCTGAGTGTGCACTAAGAGCGCCTGTCGTGCAGGTTAACGTAGTCCGCTGAAAGAAAGTGTGCTGAAAATTCACACTGTCGCTTCCTTCACCCTGACTTTCCCATGTAGACAAGCCCTTAGTAAGTCCAGGATAAAAAGTCCTTGTTCAGAGGTCTGGCTTAAATTCTTTCTTTTTCTTTCCTCCTTGTTCTTTTCTCCCTCTCTTCTCTCCCCTTTTCTCTCTTCAGTGCAGATTAAATATTACTGGGGCTTTGTCATCCTGGTGAAGACTCTCTGTACATGTAAATTTGGGGGGAAGGAGGGAATGACTTCAGAGGGAGGCCGGAAGGTGTAATCACCATGCAAGTGTAAAATGCCTCTGGACCAGATGCAGAGAGAGGCATGTCCTTCAAAGCATAAGGTGGGTTTGACTCAGCTTAAACAGCGTAACCAAAAGCTAGAAGAGCAGTAGGATTTGGAGGAATGTACTTCCCCTATCTTAGAAGATGAGGAGCTATTTATACATGAAACTGCAGGTTTTGTTAGATGTATTATTAAATATGTTTAATCTTCAAGAGTTAGGGGCCCCATCTAAAACAATTCTTGAGCAAGTAGAGGCAGTAATTCTCTTACTGATTGAGATACCAGGGTGGATTAGTGTTGTGGAAATTATGGAGACAAATTAATTTTTTTATAGGTTGTACTCACTGATGGTTATTTCACTCATCACATCTCACTGCCTGTTACCTCTGTTTATTTCCTCTTGGGAGGTAGGAAATGTGAGAAGGAAAAGTGTGGAAAATGTGGAGCCTTCAGTTGTTTTGGTTTTAGATATGGTCTAGCATATGAAATTTTCGTTGTGTCTTACCGATTTTTTCAATCTACATTCTGGAGAAATAGGTGGTTCTGGTGACTTAAGTGATGGAACGAAAATTTGTGTTTCTTCCTCTTAATTGGGAGGGTGAGAAGGCATGGTTACATACATGTGTGAAAATGAACAACACTTTTTTGGCGCATCTCACTGTGCTAAAATAAGCCCAGTCAAATGGGTGAAATGGGTCAGGTACAGCGTTACCTCATACTGGCTCTTCGAACGTGTATTCTGGTTCCCAGTGGAGTTTCACAGAAAGCTTTTCCAACTTGCCTGCCCCAGCCGTGATGGGGAGGGAGGTACAGGCTCTTCCCTCTTTGATCTCTCCAGCAGGTGTGCACTCACATGCAATTCATGTGTGTGTGGTTAATGCTGGATGCAGTCCATTTCATCCAGTGTTTCCAAATTCAAAGGAGAATGAGCAAAAAGAGGTAAAATGGGGTAAAAGAGTAACTTCAGGGCTGTGTCGATGTAAAGATCCTGCTTTAATTATCTGCACAAACACTTGCTGGACTGTAGAAAACATAGGCTGGGTTCAGGGTTTGGTTTTGAGTTACAGGTCCTTCTTATAGGCCCTGTCTGCTGTCTTGATGGTCCACCACTGTCTTAATGGTCCACCGTTGTAATGCCTTAGAGGCACTGCCACAGGGGGTGGGGGATTTGTGCTGCTCGTCTTCCCCATCTTTGTTTGTGCAGTGTTTAAAATCAAAGCAATTATATCATCCTCATCTTTTCAGCGGAGCGTGTGTTGCTGTTGATGTAGTTTGTCTTTAAAATAGAAATTACAGCGGTGCTGCTTCTGCTCGGTGTCCTGGCTGATGCATCAGTGAGTGTCTGAAGCGTGCTTTGGTCTCCTGTAGCAGAAATCATGAGCAGTAAACGTGGATATGCAGCTGCTTTGGGGTGTTTTGACTTAATTCTTGCCATTGCTGTTTCTTGTCTGCTTCAGTATATCAGCCAGTAGTTTGTCAGCCTGCAAACATGTCTGTCTTTATTTTACAGAGAATTTACAAAACACAGGAAAAAAAGTTCCTGTAGGGTTTGGGAAGAGTAAATAAACCCCCAACGTATCTGTGCAAACGAGCAGTTGTGCCTTATATTATAATTGGAAAATATTGTTGATGGATGTCTTTTATTGTAAACAAGCTGAAAAAAAATTTGCAACCTGGTAGGTGCTCTTGCTGCAATTTCACTTCCAAATTAAAGTGATCTATGCCCTTTTTTCTTGCCTAGTATAACCTCGCTTAAATTGCCTTCAGCAAATTTTTTCTTTCTTTTTTTTTTTTATGTGTCTGGTCATTTCCTTTCTTTTCTGGCATCCATGGTGGGAATATGTCTCTGTTTAGCTGTTTCTCCCCTCCTTTCCATTTTTGGGAGACCCTTCTCCTATGAATGTTCCTGGTGCTGGCCTCCCTGGGCCGCCGCTCCTGGCCGTGCCAAGCAGCGAACAAAGCTGAACTTTAGCAGTCTCTTGGCTTTCCAGTTGCCTGCCAGCTTCTGAATAGCGGCCGGGGAGACTGACGAGGCACTGTTCGCCTCCCGCTTTGCTGCTCTTTGGCAAGGCAAGGCCGGCCACTGGGACCGTGCCCTCGCAGGCTTATGAAGACATTACTTGCCTTCTTTTAGCCTGGGTTTGGGTTTGAGTGACTCCCTTCATAGCTAGTGGGGCACAGAGGTGGGATTGTGCCATGGATGAAAGCTCGGGCTCTGCCGAGGTTGGGGCGCTTGCACTGGGGTCCTTCCTGTTTTTTGTGGGTGAGAGAAGTCATTCAGAGCATCGCTTTTTCCCTTTGAGCATCAAACGCCTGAATTAAGCAGGGCAAGCGAAGGAAAAGGGACCCTCTTCTTCCACGGCTTTCCTGCGTGGCGCGAGGAGGTGCAGGGGACACGGTGCAGCAGGAGCCATGGCAAAGCCTTGCTGTGCAGGGGGCGGCCAGCTCTGCACGCCGGCTGGCTGGCGCGCCTGGGAGGACTTGAAGGTGACAGAGATAAGGCTTCGATCCTAGTAACCCGACTAATAAAAGACTTATTCCAGCCTTAATAAGCTTCTTGGACAGATGGATTCTGTTGGACAGATGGATTTAATCTGGGAAAATGATTACACGGCTTTTGTACTCATTAGTGTTTTTGGTCTTGGTATTTATGCATTAATATTCTTGCGGTAGGTCGGTGAATACAGGGTTGTGTAAACCTGCGCTGCTTTCTGCTTCAAGCAGTGGGGCAAAATGTCTTTATGCTTCCCTTCCCACCCAGTACGTGGTGAGACACGTGTGCTTGTCTGTATAGATTCTATATATTCCCAGGATTCTTACATGACTGAGGTGCAAACTTTTATTTCGATATGGCTGTGAAACTCTGTATGCCCTGATGGAGCGGCTGTAAGGGATTTTCCAAGCAGGAATATTCTGCCTGTGTCTCATTTGCAGCCATCTTTTTGAAGGAGACTTGGCAGCTCTTCGAGATAGTGAGGGACATAAAAGTTGGTGCTGTTGGGTTGTCTTCATAATAGACAGCAGGGTGGACCAGAGGGTAGCTGAACAGCTCCACAGTCTTCATATAACAGAGGAAAACACTTGCACCAGAGTGGGTGTGTAACAGGAGATGGTTTGAGAATAATTAGTATTAGGACTGAGGACACTAAAAAGCATCATTTCTCCCTAAGTTTTGTTGCATGCAAGAAGCTGGAGAAGCACAGAGTGAGAAAGAACATGCCAGACATTTTGTGTTTGGACTTTCTATATTCATTGACCTAAGCGAGAGGTACTTAATTTTAAGTACTTAATTTTCCCGTTATGGATGGGTGTCGTTTACAGCTCTGGACTGGCTGGGAATGTTTGAAATAGCTGGAGCATGATGACATTTTAAATGAAGTCAGAAACTGAATCTTACAGTGGAAACTTTCTTCATGTATGTAATTTACTACCTCCAGAGCTGGTTGAAAAAGACTGGGGGCAGAGGGAAAGGGAAGAATGATATTCATGAATTGTTCCCTGAGTGTGTGAGTGTTTTAATGGGGGAAAAAAAGCCCAACAACCCACAAACAAAAAAAGTTAATTTCACAGGGTTTGTAAGCCTACTCTGCTATAAACTGAGGTGGTGTTTGCCAAATATTTATTTTCTTCCTCCTCAGCACTTCATTTTCCTTTCAGTGCTTTACCAATGCTACCTCTCACGGAGGATTAGCTCAGCAGTTGCAACCCTGTTTTGCAGGCTTCGGAGGAGCGGAGAGTCGCAGCTGGAGGAAGCAGTTTCATGACCTACCGTGGAAGGCTGGGCTGAGTCGCTAGCAGTGTGAGGATGTGGGGCTGGGTGATGCCCACCCTGCTGCCTCCCTGATGCAGGGTTACCTCAAGGCAGCCTCCTGCTTCTGGCACTGCCCAGGGGGGATCTCTTTTGAAATACGTTTCCATGTGGAGGCGTCTGTACTTTTGGTTTTCATAGGGACCGTGCTAAGGCTAAAGTATAAGTATTTAAAATGTTTCTGGGCTTTCTCAGATGCGGTGTGTTTATCTTTTCCGATGGGTAGACAGGAATAGGTGAGCTGGCTTCTGTTTCTGATGGTGCCTGGAAACCCCAGGTAGGGATGTCAGAGTTCCCTTGTTCAGCCCTTTCTGTGTGCTCCCTACAAGCCATGGGGTGCAACAGGGTAAGCATAGATGGGGCTCTGGCAGAGCCGGGTGCATGACCCAGCAGAGCTGGGTGCTCTGCGACTGGAGCGCAGGATGCAGGTTGTGCTGGTGCTTGAGTGCCTTCCCTGCTCCTCCTTGGAATCGTAGACTCATAGAGTGGTTTGGGTTGGAAGGGGCCTTAAAGACCCTCTAGTTCCAACCCCCCTGCCATGGGCAAGGGCACCTTTCACTAGACCAGGTGGCTCAAAGCCCCATCCAGCCTGGCCTTGAGCACTGCCAGGGAGGGGGCAGCCACAGCCTCTCTCAGCAACCTACTCCAGTGTCTCACCACACTTACAGTGAAGAATTTCTTCCTAATATCTAATCTAAATCTCCCCTCTTTCAGTTTGAAACCGTTACCCCTCATCGTATCCCCACACTCCCTGATCAAGAGTCCCTCCCCACCTTCCCTGCAGGCCCCCTTTAAGCACTGGAAGGCCACCATAAGGTCTCCCTGGAGCCTTCTCTTCTCCAGGCTGAACCATGCCAGATCTCTCAGCCTGTCCTCATAGGGGAGGTGCTCCAGCCCTCCTTGCTCTACTAATGCAGATTAGTATTAAAACAACACAGACTTATGGGTGGAGGGTGTGCGTATTTGGTGTTCTGAATTTTTTTGGGTGTCTCTGATGACTTGTTCTATACTTCTATGTCTAGGCTTTCTTGAGACTGGAAAAAAACCCAACTGAATAAGACCCCAGAAATTATGTGCTTGTGTTTCAGGGACCTCAGGGCTGTTGTGATGGGATGCTCAAGACCTGGTTGCTGTGAGAGAGGGATGGGGTTGTCAAGCAAAGACCAATTAAAGACTTCTTCAGGGAACAGATGATCCCAGCTGTGTAATTAAAAATAGCGGCCTACTGCTTGTCAGTGCTGTTTGGGTTTGCAGTTAGAAGCGTAGCTGAGGAGGTCAGCAGGCTGCTGACCCTCCCAGAGCCCAGCTGTGGGATGCAAAGGCCTGGCTGCTCAGTTGTTCCTCCCTCTGGTTCCCTCTTCCTCCCCTGCTTTCCAAGCACACCCACAAGGAAGCCCCCCGCCCTGGTCCAGGGAGCGAAGGCCAATGCCAACTGCCATTCATGTGCTGGGATGCTTGTTTATGTGCAGCTTGCTTCAAAGTGCCAGGCATCCCCATGCATTGGAAAACTTGTTCTCTACATGCTCAACTGGATACTTTATGGATTTCTCTGGAAAAAAGTGCTAACACAAGTCTTTAGTTAGAAATAACAGTAAAACAACGTCTGTGGAGCAGCATCGTTTATACTGGCTGGCAGTGAGTCTTAGAAGTCGATTTCGCCTCTAGTTATGGAGTTTACTTTTCTTTTTTGCCTTTTGTGTTCACTGCAGTGAGACTGTCCACCATGCAAGTGGTTTTCCAGTATGGTGTACTGCATTAGATACTGTATTAATGAAGCACCTCCTAGATAAATCCCCTTATTTAGGGGAACTATCCCTTCAGCTTCTCTCCTTTATCTTTTTAATGATGGTTTCGCTCTGCTTTCTGGCTGGTGTCATGAATCATGTTGGGTGTTAACAGATCTCTGTCAAGGTCTGCTTGCTTATAGAATTCAGAAGGAGAACAAATGATTAGATGTCTTGTAGATGAACTGCTGTAGCCATATTACAGGTTGAAAACCACTCCACCCCACCCCCCGAACTGCTAGCATGAGATTATTTTTTTGCGCAGAAGGGTGATTGAAAAGACAATAGACAAGTAAGTTTAGCATAACTGCGACTCTGCAATTGTTTTAGTCTCATCCAAGTGTGTAAAGGAGTGCAGATTGTGTTGGCCTTTTTGACCAACCTGTTCTTTGCTTGCTTATTGTGGTTCTTCAAGGATATTTGCATCCTTTGCCTGCAGCAAACCAGAATTTGCTTTTCTGGTGAGATTTGAATGATGGAAGGGAATTTCTGCCATAGTTTTATTTAAATTCAAAACATATTCCAATTAATTGCATGAAAAGGGATTATGTGGCCAGTATCCTCTGTTTTGGTAGGAAAATTAACATGCTTCCCATGTTCAGCTTGCAAGGAGCAGATGCTGGTGTGTTGAGCTGTTGGTTCTCAGCTGTGATGGATGGTTCGTGGTTGCAGGATAAAGACCTTTGGACTCCTGACTAAATTCCCGTGCTCAACTAGTTGGCAAAGCAACTAACCGAGCTGGCATTTGTGATTGCCTTTTAATTCACGTATGATGCACAAGCGAGCTGAAATATCAAGGGGTAGCCAGGCACCTCCATGAGTGCTTGCAGATGAGCTGTGAGGGATGGTGGTGTGCTGCTGGAAGCACTTTCTTGGTGGCAGCTGGGAAGACGGGAAGGAGTGCCTGCCCTGTATTGCTCCAGTTTTATTATCACACAGCTGTGGACAGAGGCAAATGGAGCTCAGATGCCTCTCCGATGCGGAGCAGGCAAAGCATACATGTAGGTGGGTTTCAGTGGGTAAATTTTGCTGCAGAGGCAGGCATGGATGGCAGACACCTGAGATGAGGGAGACCTTCAGCTACCACAGTACGACCAGTCTGTCTTGGCTCCTTTAATAAGTGTGTTTAGGTAACAGTGACAGAAATGAGAAATTATCCACCACTCCACAAAAATACACAAAACCCAAATTAGTATGTTGGGTTTCTTTGCCCAGAAGTTACGAATTGATGGATGCAGTTATTCTTGTAACAGCTCCTTTTTTGCATCCTCCCTTTATGCAGCCTAAAGTGCAAGCAAGTGGAGTGTGATGGTATTTTATCATAGTGCCAATTTGTTGGGAGATTGAATGAAAGCTTGAGTGGATAAAAGAGTAGTCTTAGTGGGGCCAGGATTTGGGTTCGAGTGTTGGATAGCTCCAGCAGAAACAGAAAGGTTTCTGCCCTAAGTTTAGTGTAGGAGATGGTGAGGGTTTGTCTTTTTTCAGTGATTGTAAATCTGTCTGCCTCTGGCCCTCCTTGAAAAGTAATGTTTTTTCACAGCATAGTTATCATATACTTCTGTTTTCTTCTGGTCTTTTAGAAATAATAATTCTTTAGGCTAATCTTACTCTGAAGGTTAGGTATGCATTTACTATCCAACTCTGTTCTGGACCATACTGGCCAAATGCGAAATAATTCCCAGATTTAGTGAGATCAGAATCCCAGCCCTGGGATTCAGCAGTGGGTTACAGGTCATGTGTAAACGTGCCATATATTGGATGGAGCTGGAAGCTGCTCTTTTTGAGATGCCTGTGCTTAACATTGGTAAGCTCTTTGCCCCCCGACTCCTGTTCACTGTTTCGGGGATGACTGTACATTATTGCTCTCTTTGGAGGTTATTTATAGTGGTTGAAGCTATGCTGATAGCCACAAGTTGAGGCTGTCAGTAAAGTGTATTATTTGGGGTGCCTATGTAGCTTAAAAATAAATGAAAATATGTTTTTCCCAGCCTGTATTCTTGGGAACTGCTTGCACACATTAACTGGTCCTTGGAAGCACCTTCTTGTGGCAGGCATTACGGAGTAAATACTATAATCTGTTGAATGGTGGCAATTTTAGACACTTATTCCTTCTCCCTTATATTTCTCCTCCCAATGTTTGTTCAGCTTGATTGCTTGGGAGCATGCCTTTAGGCTGGTGTATGTAGAGCACTGCTGTACGAAGAGTTATCTTTAGTTTTGAGTGGATATGTTAGGGCATTGATACCGAGGAAAATACAGGCATGCTCTCAAGTTTGTTTCAAGTCATTTCATTGGTGAGGGACCTAAAGGGACATATTATTCCAATTTATTAATTACATTTTTGTAATCCTAGATTTTAAGGGTTTCCAGTTTGAATTAGATGTCTTGCAAGTGGGATAAACATGCATCTAGTTTATTTTACATACCAAAGAACTAGAAATGGTTGGGTTTGGGTTAATTAGAGCTAGCAGTAATGAATTGTTTTACCCATAGCTCTCAGGCTTCATCTTGAAGAGCAGATTCATCGCTGTGATTGAAGGTGACATGACAACTGAGTCATATACTCAGCCCCATCCAACACCTGCATATAATACATTTTAATTACTTCAAAATTTAGAATAAAAGCCACTCTCGTGAAGACTTTTATTTTTATGCTAAGAGCATGTTTTGTGTTGTCGTAGTAAGACTGCATTTTGGGTGATTGTTGCATGGCATTTTAAGATAGTTTTTAATGGGGATGTTTTTCTATAGGAACTTTGCTTTATATTTTTATTAAAAGAATTTAGTGTCTTTTACGTATAGACTAACCTAAGAAATAGTAAACTGAGATATAATTTGCCTTGTCTTTTTTTGTGTGGTGTTCTTATGCCCTACCTCAATTTTGAACAGTGTTACCTTTGGGTACACGATGAAGTTGATGACAGGTTGAGGAAGCATGATGACAAAGTCAGGCTTAATTTTAGTATATTTTATACTCATAAAGTTCACTAAGTTCTTTTACAGTCTGATTTAAATGTGTCTGTTAGTTGCTTAACCCATGTTTGAAGTGGAAGGAGAAACTTTTGAGCAGGGCAGAACGTGTAATCATGGAAAGTGAATAACAGCTTGTGATTATGGAATTGAAACTACTGGTGAGAATTTTTATAGTGGCGTGTAGTTTATATAACTAACCAAATTAAAATTTAACCATATGTGAATGTCTTTCCTCTTACAGAATACGTTTACTTAAAAAAAAAACCAAACAAACAAACCCCAAAGGAATCCAGCAATTACACAGAGTGCATTGCATTTGATCTCTTACCAGTCTCTCGCTAATCGTGTTTTAAAATATGAATTTAATCTTAATGTATACATAATTCTCTCCTATTTCCACTTGTTTGATTTGGACGGCGAGAACAGACCAGCAGCTAATATCTGTGTTTATCAATACCCGCTTCCATATCGCCACCTCCTTGAGGGAGAGCTTTTGCTTTCAGAGTGATGTTTCAAAAGAACTTTTCTAAGCTCAGAGTTGAGCTCTGCTCCCAGAAGCTGGCAGGCTGGCTGGTCCTGAGAGGAATGGAGGACCGTTTTAATTTACGTGTTGCCTCCTCTATAAGGAAGAAGACATCTGAAAAGGGGAGGGGAGTGGAGAGAAAAAAAATAATCTATTTTTTCCATTGAGATACACTTAGGCAACTTGATATTAAATCCTGACAAAGATAGAACAGGAACTTTCTCCTTTGCTTAGTTGCTTTGTGTCAGCATTACATCCTCCCAGCTGCACTTATTGCTGGGTCCTACTTTTTAAGATGCCAGTGAGCTGCCACTTTTCATGTAAAAGCCTGTTTCCAAGAACTTAAGCTTTTTCTACACAAAGATCTAAGTGTATTTGGAATAGCCAAAGAGCTTCCATGTGGGATCAGACTACAGGTCTGTAACGCCTAGGCTGCTGTCTCTAATCCTTGACAGTGGTGGAGAAAAGGATTAAAAATTTATATACAGAGAAAGAGAAAGACCTCCCGTAGGATATACCAACCTTTGGCAGCTGATGGTGGGGGTGTGGGGTGGGTGCTTTCCTTTTTTTTTTTTTTTTTTTTTTTTTTCCAACAAAGGTTGCGCCCAGTTCATCCATCCTTAATAGCCCTTGTGGTGTAAACCATATTTCCACCTTTGGCTTCGGTGGCATCCTGTGGGAAGGGGTCTGGCTGTGCGAAAAAGTACTGGTTGAACTTGCTGCTCGATAAACAGTGGTAGAAGCACAGTGGTGTGCCTCTTTGGGGTGGATTTCTCCACCTGGGAAGGAGCACCCGAGAGCTGTCTGCAGCTGGCACAGCCTCATCTTTCCTGCCATTCATCTCCCCTCATTTCAAGATAGCAAAGTCACACCTAGACCTCGGCAGCTTGATGACCTGTGGGTTGTGTTGCAGACGCTCGCAGCCCACTTCCATCTGCCAGGTGTAATTAATGATACGTGTGTGTCCGTCTAATAGAGTATCAGGCTAGTGTAAACAGTCCTTTTTCCTTTGGAAACACGGCTGCTCAAAAGCATGCTATCATCAAATTGGTATTTGTTTTAATCTACAAGTTGGAAAAATCTGTTTTTCTGATTTATTAGGCTGTCATGAGGGCTCTGTAAGTCAGGCCTGAAGCTTGCTGTCTCCTGCAATCTCAGCTGGGACTCCCTTCCAAAACTGCTACAAATCCCTTTTTTTGCTGAAACACTGATATGTGTTTTGCAGTTAGAGTACTTTAGATGAAAATTTCTCTTGTTAACAGTGAATTCGAGGCTTAAGTAAATAAGTTATTTCAGCTTTACAAATGTTCTTTTTAGCTGTGAAAGACATCTTGTTCCTGAATTTCTGCAGTTCCTTTCGCACTTCTTGACAAAGTACAGGATGAGTTTTGTGAAGAATCAAAGCAAGTTGTAGGCATTGCTTGCCACATAGTGTTTCTTGGGTATAGGTTCTCAGCTGTAGGGTTTATTTGCTGTAATTTTCTAATTTGGCTCTCCAGCCTGTATTCTAAGTTCATGGATTTGCTTGTAGATCTACTTGCAAATTTTCACGTGTGGAGTTTGGTGCTTTAAACTGTTCTTACCCTTTGTGTTATATATAGAAGGAGGGAAGAACAAAGCAAAATTGCACAAATAAACATTTCGCAGTATATTCTTATGTACGCAAACTGAGATGTTCATCAGATCAGTAGGGAGCAGGACTTTCTCTAATTATGTTTTCCACCAAGTAGTAGCTCAGCAAATTTGAGTAGCCCAGGAAGATGGGAACAAAAGGATGTGACTCATGTGGTGAATGTCTTCCAGGAAGACAAATGAAAATGTGAAGAAAGATTGTGAAATTTTGTGTATGTTGTTTTTGGCATCTATTTGGCCTTGCAAAAAACTCCCATTTTTATAAGGGAAAATGCTTTCAGATATCTGCTTCTGTAGTATCTTCGGCAGCTTCAGAAAGCAGCATTTTACTGTGAAAAAATTTGGGTTATGATTTCTTTGCTCTTTGTTGGTAAAGAGTGAGAACTACTGTGATTTAATGTAATAAATTTTTTTCAGGATATCATAATCTGAAGTGATATATGGGATGCATTGAGGGTTTCCCAAAATATGGAATACATTTTTCATATTTCTCAGAGAGTACGTAATTTTTTTTTTTTTTTTCCCCAGGATGGAGATTATTAAAAAAAGGCTTTTTTTTTCCCCACACCAGCAGTTGGTGACATAGTTTGCCGAGCATGCAGTATATAAACAGATGAAAGCTATTTTTGATGTGTCATTGTCTCAGCAAGATGGGAATTGGCAGCGCCGATGAAATGACAAGTACTTGGCGATGTCGACTTTACCACATGGCTGTCAGTCTAGCGATTAAAAAGAACTGGCAGGCGAGGATTGCTGTGGTTTAAGCAGAGGAGCTGATTTTCTGCTTTAGAGCCCGATTCTGCACATTTGGACTTATTTTTTAGTTTTGGGATCAAGTGTCTTGGCTCAAGTGAGGCAGGGGTTGCTTGAGCATCATGGAGGATTGAGCTCCTCAGGACCAGGTCTGCGCCTCTGCAGACCCTCCTGTTGTGCTGCAGGGCTCGCTAGCACACACACCCACGCATGCATGGACACACGGACAGACGTGCGCACTCGCTGTCAGGGTGTTGCATTTTGAGCCAGAAGGGTTCAGGCCTTGTATTGATCCTTGTGCAGAAATCTTGCATGCACCTTTCAGCTCTGAACTCTGTGCAGAAGTTGGGTTTGCATTGCTTCTAGTTAGCATTGGACTAAGGAGGATAAGTTTTTGCGTTTTTTTGGGGGTTTTTTTGTCTTTTTTTTTTCTAAAACTTTTTTTCTCTGAAATGGGGATCTAAAATAAGTGACTGTGCTCTTCAAGGTACCATGCAGGAGAGATTTCATCCCTTAAATTAGGAAGTTAGCTGAAGACAGGGGGGATACAGGGGGGCAGACAACATACCTAAATTTAGGAATTTTCTCTCCCAGTGAGTGCGGGTGGATGTGCCCCAGCCATGTCACTTTTTGTGGCGTAGTGAAGGGGTACCATTGTTGCATAAAGGGGTTTAGTTTTTATTTTAGTGTCACAGTTTAAAGGCTATTTGGAAGGATGCTTGAAGGCTGTGCAGAAATGCTTAAAGGGCTCCTTGTGGATGGCCCAGCAAAGGCCCTTTGTTCAGTGTGCAGGCTTCAGCTCGGTTCACGTGACGGCAGCGAGGGATAAATAATGACAAGGCATGTGCAAAGCAAAGGATTTACTTATCTTTACAGCCCCCCCCCCCCACTATCTCTCCCCCACCTTCACCCTGCTGTGGGCCTTTGGCTAAGTTTTTTTGAGCATGATCCAGTTATCTCTTCTGCAGTTAAATTCACGGGGCAGGGGGGAGGGAGGAGGGGGAAATCACCATCTGAGTTAAGATGAAGTTGCCAATGACTTAATGCTGCAGAAAGGGCAGTTCTCCAGCTGTCCTTAGGATTTCAATGAGTGGAGCCGATGGTTCAGTTAGGGCTTTTCTTTCCTTTTTTGACGGATTGCTGATATCCATCCAGGAAACCTAAATGCAAAAATCATTCATGGCCACACCATTGTCGTCCTCCTCTGTCTCCCTGGGTCCAGACTTGCTCGCTGTGGCAGCAGCCATGGGTGGGCTGTCGGCAGCTGGGTTTTCTGTCCTGGCAAGGTGCTGCATGCCAGTCCTGATCATAGCCTCACTTTCTGCTGATGGGGGTCTACCTCTGCCAGCAGATACCTGGGTGATTGATGCTGGTGCCTGTGTTTCAGAGGAGCGTGCTCCTACCAACCCTCTGCATGAGCCATCTGTCTTTAATGACCTCTCCAGTGGGGTTGGGCTTTTTTCTCTCCCCCTCTCAGCAGACAGGAAAATTTTCAGTACTGTGCCTGGTGGTTTCACGTTACAAATCCTCTCAGCTGGCTTCTCATTTTATTGGCCATTTTTCCGACCACCTTGTATGGGCTGTGGGGAAGGGGGGCAAAGCCACTCTCAGGGGCTAAGGCTCGACTGCTGCCCCTGAGCTTTTAGCATTTCCTGCTTCTCCTTCTGTTTTTCAAGCTCAGTTGTAAGTCTCAGTTGCCAAATACATGAAATGAGATGGCTAGACCGATTCAAACCTGAACTCACTTTAACATTTGAAACTTACCAAAACTGTATTAAGGGATTTAAAGCCTCATGGCCATTTCAGAAGTGCAGCAGGTATTAATTCCCTGAGCGGCATCATTAATCTTTACGGAGGGAGCTGGACCACCGCACATTTTTGACCTATGTTCCCTATATGTGATGAAAGGAAGAGGAGGTACAATACAACTTAACAGTTGTTTAGTGCAGGTCTTTTTTTGCTTTGGTTTGTGGGGGTGTCACAGAGTTACCTGAAGCTTTTGAACTCTTTTGGAAGCTGGAACAATATGTATGTGAAGGGAGTGCAAATTCTGGGCATTGCTGGTCTCAGGCTGGTGACTGGCAGAGCTTACAGCAGCTTCAAAAAGCTGTGAAAGTACATTAGGTTATGCGTGTTTTTCTTTTTAATCTTTTTTCTAGGAGTTTACGACATAGTCTTTGCTTTGTTTTAAGGAAAAAATGAGTAGGCATCAGTGATTAGCCTTTCCTGTGTTGCATACTTAACCAGATATTATGTAAAGCTCCTAGTTACTGTCTTTTTATTCAAACGCGAGATCCAACCTCTCCTCCTTCCCCTATACTACAAGTTTTCCAGGCCTTTGAAAGGTAGCACTGTTTCAGGTACAAGCTGGACTTACTGCCATGCTCCCTCATGGAGTATTGTGGTTATTTTGCTCGGCACATCCATAGTCTTCTCTGGGTGACTGGGCTTCAGTGAGGTCCTCAGCTCGCACAGCTCCATGGATCCTCACAGTGGGTTAGACCTGCCACGGGTTTTGGAGAAAACAGGCCTATTTCACAGCTTTTTACCCTAAAGTTTAGACAGAACTTCTTACAACTTAGGCTTTCAAAGCTTTCGATTCTTAGGGGAAGGTTCATGTTTTGGGGAAGAAAGCAGGCTACCGGCCCTCCTGGCTGTTTTGTAAGAGTGCCATCAGAAGAGAAAATCCTCTATGTAAGCATTAGTGTCTGATATTGGCAGTCATTACAAATGCAATATTACATGTTGTTATCCCTTGGTGCCCTGTAGTTACTGAAAGTGCCACTGTTCAGTCCCTGATGCTCGGGGGGGGGGTGGTGGTGGTGTGTGTCGGGGGGGGGGTCGGCTTGAAAAAGCTCCTGGTGGTCCATTTTTTCCCCCATCACACAGTGCTGCCAAGTTTGGCTGTGTCCAGGGGGGCCTGGAGAGGTGGCTGTATTCAGGGCTGAACCCTGAGGGGTAGGAGCAAGCTGCGTTTTCTCCTGTGCTGACTGTCCCAAGCTGGCATTAGGGAGACCTTGGATTTCATTATGGGTAAATTGCATTAAACATGCTTTTTTTCACTGCTGCCCTCATGTTGTTAGAGGAGCACATTTGTGCCAGATCAAATGCCTTGTTTTGGAGGGGAGTGGAGGAGGCAGACTGAAGGAAGCCGTTTTTCATGTGTGTGTGTGTGTGGCTTGAACAAGAAATCTTTGAGTCTCTCACATAGATTTCTAAATTAATTCCCAGGGGGTGTGGGGCCTGCAGCTCAAACTTTCAGACGTGACAAGTGTGACTGTTCACATGCCCTTATTTTTTGGGAGGGCTTAAAAAAAACGTGTCTTTTTGGACAATGCACAGTATCTGTCTTCTGAAAATCACTGACTGCTGTGTTTTGTTTTTGTTTTGGGTTTTTTTTTTTTAAACCTTTGAAGGAACAATGAGTGTTACCATTTAATCTTCCACAGCGCTGGTGCTGACAAAATTCCATTGCTAGTGTGATACTATTTCCACTGCTGCGTGCAGAGGCAGCGAGGTTTTGGGGGGTGCTCAAGGTGAGGGCAACAGCTTGCTGTCTCAGTTTCCCACCCTTCCTGTTGTGCTTTTGCTGGGGAACATGGCTTGTCCTTCTGGGCTTTACCCCTCATGCCATGGAGAGGCCACTTCAGTCCAGGCCCTTAGGAAGATGAAGCTGGCAGAGGTTTTGGGATGCCCTGAAGGGCAGCAGAAGCCCGGAGGGTTGGGTAGTTCAAAGCAGATGCAGGTGGTTTGCCCCTGGGTACCTACTTGGTAGTCCCAAGGCCCTGGTGTCCTGTGATGCTCTGGCATTGTGTCCAGCAAGGTTGCTGATGGTGCTGTGATATCAGCACATCTCCCATTGCGCTCGCAGTCACTGTTCTGCCTTGAAAATACGAGACTTCCTCTCCTGACTTGAGCAAATGTCAGGCCTTGTTACTAATCAGTTTTTTCTTTTTTTTTTCTTTTTTTTTTTTCTTTTCCCCTACTTTTCCTGTGAGAGGTCCCTGTACTAGCTTTAAGAAGTGGATCAACGCTTGAATTTTAATTCCTGTAAACATGGTACTCCCGTGCACTGACTTACAAATCCCATTAAAGCTCCTTATGTAGTTATTTGGTTTTGAAATATTTCAGATAGGCTCTCATTGTCTGTGACGGCATGCTTATTTATTTACTTACTTATCCAGGGCGCCCTTTGGCCGGCTGAAGGGCTTCAGTCATTTTTGGCTGCACTTTGGTAGGTCTTTTAAGTGTGGTTAGCAAGCATGCTTAAGCACGGTTTAAAATTCTTACGGCTGAGCAAAATTACAGCACGCTTCTGCCAGCATTGTGGTGGGAGCCAACTGGTGTCTGAAAAAACATACTTTGAGATGAGGGAGAGCTGCAGCAAAGACAGGGATGCTCAGCCAGGCTGACCTGTGTTACAACCTGGGTTGGCCACAGCCACATCCAAGCCCTGCTCAAGCCTGCCGGCCTTCTGCGCCATTGATAGCTGCATCGAGAGCTGCCCTGCTTCCCTTTGAGGAGGAGGAGGCTTTGGAGATGAGACAGAAGTTGATGAAGGTTGATGGAGAAGAGGCAGAAGGAAGGAGCAGAGGGGCTTCGGCATCACAGAGTGGAGGGTGATTCACAGTGCTGGGCGCAAGCCGTGGCAGGAATAATCTGCATTCATCTGTGTAGTCCTGCGCTTTCAGTAGGCACTTTCCATAAGTGTTTTTCATAATAGGAGGTTAACCTTCCTGAGGGGAAAAAAATTGCCTAGTGGTTTAAGAGTAAAAGTCTGGCTATTGTAAAAGAAAATATGTTTGTAGCGCAAATGGGTAATTATCTCCCAGAGTGTGGTCTTATCTATTCTTTATTCTCAAAGCATCTGATGATACCATCTCAGTGGCATTTCCTCAGGAAAGTTAGTAGCTCAGATCCCCGACGCCACCCTGGCCCTGCTGGCAACTAAAGCCCGGAGACGCTGGGAAGGGGAGGGGGAGAAGGGAGCTCGAAACGGGCACATTTTCCGAGTGAGGCAGGAGACGAAACAGGATTCATTGCCCTCTTCGCCTCCACCTCGCTCGAGTGCCCCATTGGGCCCGTCAGGCATAATAAGGTATAAGCGGAGGTTTGCGCATGCGTCCCCCTTGGCGCCTTTGCCAGGGCCACACAAGGGTGTGCAGTGTGCTAATCTAATGCATGTGATCGCGTCTCCTTTCGGCGTCTGGCCTAAGTTACTTAACAACCAGCGGATTAACCTTAGGAAGATTTCCTTTGGCTTGAGGGGGAAGCTTGTTCTTTTCTCCCTGAGCAAGGGGACTTGGGCCTTACGTAAGAGACCAAAGGTGTTGACCACAGTCCTTAGGTATGGGACGCATGGTGCTGTCTTGTGTTGCTGGGATTTTTTTAAAGTGTACGTTGTTTGAAGGGGTTTTGAACTTTTTTTCTTTTCCTCCCAGGTAAGATTGGTCAGCTGGAAACTGTATTAAGGAAATTAAGCACGACATCTTCCCTTGCCGCCAAATCAATAATTTATGTGTATGTGTTTGTGTGTATACATGTGTGTGTATATATATATATGTATGCATATATGCATGTACAGATCTACAATCCATTTGTTTAAATCAGTCCATTCGTATAAAAGAGTCTCAGGAGATCATCCAGTCCTACACCTCAAGAGTGGATCACTTTGGTCTGTCAGGCTGTTCCTGATGGGTATTTTGTCTAGCCTGTGGTCTCATGATGCCGCATCCTCAGACAACCTATTTCTGTGTCCCACTGGCTTGCTGTGAAGGTTTTCCTAGTGTCAAACCTGAATCTCGCCTGGTCAGTCCCTGATTTATGGCGTTACTGTTGTCAATAAGGAGGACCCTGTAGTCTGTAGCAGCAGATCCCCTGATTTCCAGCTGATAAATGAAAACCCGCAGGAGTTTGTGTCCTATCGTCAGAAGAGGCGCCGGTTTTGGTAGGAATGCTGCCCTCATTCACCCACTCTTTTCAGAAAGCCCTGACCCTTCCCTCTTGCTTGCTGACAGCAGGCTCTGCTCAGCCTCCCAGCACAACTGCACTGGTTTTGTCTCTGCGCAATGGATGTTCATTTTCTTTTTCTTCATCCTCTCCTTGATGCTACAAAGAAGTGATTGGAGTTTTCTGCCGATTTAGCGCTCTGAACATCAGGCGGCTGATGTGCCTGAGCCTGGGGGCTAGAGGTGCGGGGAGGGGAGCCAGCAGCAGCTCACCCTTTGCTGGTTTTTAGCCATATCCTGAAGGTAGACCTACAGACATGCTCAGGTCTCGTCTGAGTGAGGTGTTAACCGCTGGCATGCTGGCAGTGGGGTGAAACGTGCGGGCATAAGCTGTGACTTGCAGCGGTATGGTCTGCCCAAGGTACATGGGCTTATTTGGACAGCGAGGGGCTCTCGAGGTGTTGGTGCACATACATGGTCTTCCCGGCCCTGCTGCTTCTACATCCTGCTTTCTACTTATGTTCTCAGATGCTTTCTTACCCTTGGCTTTTGCCCATTTTTTGCCTGTTCCTTCTTGCTCACTTAGCAGCTTCCCTGCTTTGCCTCTTTTACCTCCAAACAAGGACGGGAGCTAACTTCATGCAGCTTGGCTGAAGCTGCAAACAAAACAACCTTCTCCTAAACACTCACTTAGGTTTGGTGGCCGAGGCAGTAAACCTCCTTGATAGAGCATTTTCGGCACTCTTGCTTTCTTCTCTGGGGATCAGAACTTTTTCCTTTAAAATCTGCTTTTGATAATTACTGAAAGTGATCGAATCACCTATGACTTTGCAAGTGATCCTGTACGTTTAGAGAAGTAACTCCTGGCAAACTAGACCTTTTGGTTTCCTTATGCATTAAAATGTGGCTTGCTCTTCCCATAAACAGCACCAATCTTTCTATTTCCCCAGCTTTAACTGAAAGCACGAAGTCAAGCTAGGAAAAACAGTCCTGTATTCATCTGGCTAATGTGAGAGAGCCTGCTTTCATAGAGGCATGTTTTGAAAAGGCTTAAGTTACTCTTATGTTGTCCTCAAAAAACAGAATTTGTTTTGATAGCTGAGGACAGAATAAATGGATTTCTTTTAAATGACAGTATTTTTAGTAAAAATGTGGGGAGTAGAGTAGTAATAAAATTGTCTGCAGCTGAGATAACATTTTATTTTATTTACTTATCTGTTTTTTTTACTGGTCCAGAGCTAGTACAAGGCATTTGTCATTGCATGAGCACAACAAAGAGGCGAGGTGCTAATTGTTCTCCAAGAAAGTGACAAGGGCTGGAGAAGCTCCACTTTACTGGTGATCTCCTGGTCCTTATTAGCAGCCTGTGATCAAATCTGTTTGCTCTTCATGGTGACATGGTTTTCTTCCTCCTTAACATGTTACAAGATCTGCCGTCTGCCCATCCATCCATCCATCCATCCATCCATCCATCCATCCATCCATCCATCTTTGAAGTCAATAGATGTGGTAACAGAAGCAAAAGTCACAGGTCCAGGAGTCTTCCTCGGCCTTTCCAAATTACTTTTATGTTCCTTGGCACCTCACTGAATATCCCCTGAGACATGCCTAGGGTAAGGTAGATATTTTTCTTCTCCTGACAGGGTTCATCACAGCTCCAGTCACACAGCACAGTGGTAGTTAATTGTGAAGCTGTGCTGAAAGTGATGTCCTTGGCAGGAGTAAGTTTTTCTTGTTGAACTCCTTGGCATGGAAGTGGCTTTTAGCAACCCAGTACTCATGATCCTACTTCCTTAATTTATAAATATTAAATTAGAAGAATTAAATGTCTTCTCATTTTAGTCTTTAAGCTAATGAAAGTGAAGTAAATCATGGTTATGGATGAACTGCTATGTAAACTTGCTGCTGTAAAATACCCTGCCAAGTAGAATACTATAACAAAAGTAAATCCTATAAGCCCAAAGCTTAATTACTGATTTGATTTAGGCATATATACAAATGCTAAGAAAATACTATAAATTTGTGTTCTAGTGTAAGTTGTAATTCAAGTTATAAAACAGTTTCCATTATAAGCCTCAGATTGGATACCCTCAAAAAAACTGATATTTTTTTTTCTTCCCTGTTTTGGCTGAAAGTTGCTTCTGGCTCATTCTCCCTAGAGATTGCTTTGAATGTTTGTGCTCTGTGGTTTTCTTTGGGCCTTGGAAATCAGGAAAGTGATGGGAGGAATTAGTTCCCCTCATCTGATTAAATTATATAATTTCTTTTATAGTGGACTGTAGCAAACGTTTTAAACTAGAGGATAAATTTGCATTAGGGAGATTTTGATGGCCTTTGAGATGTGGAAATACTTCTGTATTCATAGAGCAGTTGTTGAGTGGAAGAGTGCCCTGAGAAACTGCCTCCAACAGAACCTCACAATATTTTCTTAAAACCAAGCGTGTAAATAATATCACAGACCCTGTTAGAACTGCGGCAATTCTGACAAAATCACATTTGTAGGGAAACATAGCGTGGTTGTTAAACATGGTCAAAGTTTGGGCATGGAAAACCACCTTTGAGCCCTGAAACAGGAGGAGCAAACTTCAAGCTAATACAAGTTGAATTGTTTCAATATAAATTTCTGTCTAAGTAGTGAGTTTTTTTCGTTTTGGTGTATTGTTTTTTTTGGGGGGGGGGTGTGTGTTTTGGTTTGGTTTTGTGTTTTTTAATACTTTTTTTTAGTTGGGTGGCCTCTTTTTGAATAAGTCAACTGCGTTTTGAGCACTTCAGAGAACTTTTTACTTAGCAGCACCCTACAGTTCTCCCTTCCAGCTTACCAAGAGGCTGCGAACTTGCAGGGCCTGAGTGCTGGACACAATGCAGCCAGGTGAAAGAGCTGACTTTTCTGCAACAGTTGTTCAGGCCAGTCTTTTTCCAGACTGGCATTTCTGCCCTAACTGGGACAGGATTAAACTCTTGATGTATTTGCTCTCTAGGGTGGCTTGGGTGCATGTGCTTTCCTGAATGAGGACATCAGCTCGTAAGCTGTTCGGGCTAAGCGGTTTGCCTATGTGGGTGGTTGAACGGTATCTAACACAATGCCACTTTGGTCATGATTTGAGGCCACCGAGTGGTACTGAAGTATAAATAAGAAATAAATTGTCGCTGAGCCGCACTCCCACGCTGAGCCTGTGTAAATCCATTCAATCCCAACAGGCTGTTGTTCCAACTTTAATTAGCGTTCGGCGTGAGCGTCCCCCAGTACCCAGACCACATTGGTAGCTGGTGGGGAAGGCTGCAGCCTTATCTCTTCCCACTTTGCAGAATTAGCTCTCTGGTTCACTTGTGCTCCTAATTGAAGAGTTCCCATTGAGTTTCCATTGTGTTTGGTCCCTGCCCGCTCCCCGCCGTGCATCAATGCATGCCTGTCCGAGCTCTGGGGGTGCCGTGAGCTGCTCTCGTCCGCCTGGAGTGTGGCTTCTTAGGGAAGGGCTTCGGCTTCCTGTGCTTCACACCAGGTCCGGTCCTCAGGACATGGCTGGTGGGGAAGTTGTGTGGGCTGCAGCCTTCCTTCTTCCCCACGGCCTGGATGACACCATCTGGTTTCGGCTGTTTCCCCTTGGGAGCTGGTGACATCATGTATATTTTCGGTGATGCAGAAAAACTACCTGGCAAACCCAGCCTCATTCATTTATTCCTATGGACAGCTTGTACCTTGAAAAACATCTGTGTACAGGGCTGTATTTACTCATGCTATAGACACCAGCTATGAAGTTACTCCCATTTGTGCCTCTGCCTATATGGCTTAATTAGATTTCTAGCTTGTTGCAGCTGTACCTGCGGATGTGGGAGTCTCAGTTTTACCCATAAACCCAGGGCAGGCTCTTGCTCAACCTCTGCTCCTTTTCCTAGCATTGTTTTGAGGTTTAGGATCTTCTTTGATACTCGACTCGCCTAGGAGAGTGTGAACTGTGTAAACCTGAAGGCAGTTGGTTGTTCTACTCAATAAAAAAGTGTCTGCTTTTTTTTTTTTTTTTTTAAAAGTAGCTTTATTTTTGCCATGAGTTTCCCCCTTGCTCTGCTTTAACTGTTGGTGTTTGGACACATTAATATCAAACAGATAGCCTGGGGGCTATAAAATAGTTATTTATAAATGCTGCATGTGTAACTTCCTCATTCTCTACAATGTCTTGCTGTAAGCTTGGTCTTCTTTCAAAATGCAGGAAATCTAACAGTTTAAGAGAAATGGGGTAAAGCAGGTTGTTGGTATCAAACCAGCTTTGGAAAGAGACGGGAGGAGGAGTGTGGGGAGGAGTTGCACTCCGACTTCACATTTGCGTGTGACCTGAGGTCAGGTATGCATTTGCGCAGGATGGTGCTTTGGTGACCTTCGTCATTCTCTTGAATGACTAATCAAATAGATAGTTAAATGCCTTCCAGTCCAAGTTGTTAGTACTCCTTTCCCAACAAAGAGAAGAATAACACAATTTTAGCCCACTGTGCTGCTCCCTACTGTGCTATAGTGTTGGCCTTGCAGAGGGCTTTATTTGAAACTTGGTTTAGGAAGAAGATAATTGGACTGTTGCTCTTTTTTTTACTGTTGTGTTAAATTCATGATGCACTTCCTCCTAACTGATGCTCATTACATGTAATCTTGTAAAGTGCCCTGCTAACGCTGCTAACGGCAAGATTATCTCCAATTGTACCTTAGTAATATTCTGATGAGTCAAGAGGCACACAAAAGCACCAGGCAGAGGGTGAGTTTAGGACCTAATTAACGATGTACTGAATGTCCGCTGCTCCTAGCGGGGGTGGGGATGAGTGTGACAAGTCCTCTGTGTTGAATGTGTGGTGCAGTTTCTTTAAATAGCTGTAACTCTTGCAGCTGAGCGAGGAAGGAGGACGAGTTTGCCTACTGAAGGGTCGTGGCTACACCCAAGTGCTTGGTGGTCCTCCATCACAACGTCAAACGAATCGTCGCCCAGGGATTTGAGCATCTTTTACTTTGGAGGAATTCCTCAAGGGCGCCCTGCCTTGCCCTGCAAAAATTGTCACTTAAGAGGAGGGTTTAAAGTGGGTTGTGGGGTGCAGGAGAAGTGTCCCTGAGGGCACTGCGCCGGCCCCGGACTGCTCCTTGTTTCTGGAACCTTCTTCCTTGGATTAGCAGAATTTTAAAATAATTTGGCATAGAGTGAGCCATCGGTGGAGAAGTGTGGGAGGAGTTGGCCTGCATTAAAGGCAGTCTTTTCTCACCACCCCTGAAACACAGAGCCTTTAGAGGATCTAATGACTTTTAATTTTGGAAACAAGAACACCTTAGTTTTGAAAGTACACCAGCAGCTCCAGCTCTGAGTCGGGCTAGGTACAGAAGTGACAGTGCTGCAGCAGTGGAGTTTTGTCCTCAAGGACAAAATGTCTCTACAGAGAGGGAATTCAAAAATTTATTTAATTTTGCTTTGCTTTCAGGCTTATAGATAAAGATCTGCACTTCCTCTAGATCAGCAAATCTCGGATTTGCACTCTCTTGAAGACATCCAAATGATGCTGTAAATGTTTGTTCAACAGATCTTTCTTTAATAAAACAACTACTACTTCTAGTGACTGTCTTAACCTCCTCATTCCCTTTTGCTGTACTGAAGAGCAGTGAAAGAATTAAGAATAATCCTTCCCGTAACCCCTTTCTGCCCTTCCAAATTTAACTTGGAAGATGTCTACTACCCAGAAGCTGATAGTTATAATCCGTGTACTCCTTGAACAAATCACACCACCTTTTCAGGAATAGATTTTAAAATTTTCTTTATGTATGGATTAAGAGTGAAAAATTAAAAAAGGTGGAGGGATATCATCTCATGTGAAGCAATGGTAAACAGTAGCGTTTTTGAATAGGCGCTCCCCCCTTTTTTTTTTTTTTTTTTTTTAATCATTGCCTGCCGAATTGCAGCATTGTTTGCAGTGTGCCTTTTAATGAAGGCTGGGAAGCCCTGCCTACCATTAAACTGCTCGTGGGTGCTTTGCTCTAGCCTTGTCGAGGCATTTCTCAAAGTCAAAGGGATTCCTCTCACTTCCAGGGCACACGACAGCCCAGCTGCCTTTAAAACCTGGGTGCACTCAGCTGGGACGCTGCCTTCAAGCTGCTGGACCAGGGGACAACTGGTAGTGGTATCGCACCGTGCGGGCGGTGGGATCGGACCTGTGTCCTGCTCTCATCCCCTCTGCTCCTCTTCACCAAGGAGAGGGATGCTGGAGCATCCTGCCTAGCCCCCAGCATCTGCTCTGAAAGGACATAGATCTCTATCAGGTCTTGTGCTATTTTCTGCCTGCCCTGGGATGTCCCACAAGGCATCAATCACCCATATTTAGACCGCACAAATGGAACCGCAGGATGCCGGCAGTCCGGGCTCAACCGCTCGCTGGAGGAAGGGGAAGTCTGACTCTGTTTCCTCGGTTTTCCCTCAGCACCCATGATCTTGTTGCTTTGCTTTTGTGATGTCAGACGTTCCCCTCTGGATTTGGTGGGGCACTGAATGTGCCTGGTGCTGCTGCTGGAAGTGTCGTCTGCTGTTTCCTGGTCTCAGATGGCCACTCAGTACAGAGGAACTGCAGATGCTTGTGTTAGGTACCAGTCCTGGTAATATTTAGCAGTTCTTTAATATGTGATCTATCGATAGGGACTTTCACCCAGGAACATCAAAGCACTTTTTTTAGTAAACATTAATGAATTATACTTGACAACACAACTCTAAAGTTAGTTAGTATTTTTATGGATTGAAAAAAAAACAACAGAGGAAATGAAGTTACATGTTCATAATTGCATGGGAAGTCTATGGCTGGGGTGGAAATGTGTCATCTCTTTCTAGAGCTCTCTTCTTGACATGCATTATCCCATCGCGCGCTATCTCGTGCTGACAAACACCCCAGAATTGTGTGTGTTCATGCACCTCCTTCACTGTGCCTCAAGTTGCTCAATATAGTAATCCCCTTGTGAAATTTTCTTCCCTGAATGGTTTTGAAGTTTCTGGTAGTTTTCATGGCAAAGCTGGAAAACTAGAGCTGGGTGGAATCAATGTTTGGAGCTTATCCTGAGAATCAGCTCTCACTTGGATGCTGGCAATGTTCCCATCTCTGCATTGTCTTCCAACCCCAAACTCATTGCCCATGGGAGGACCTTTCTGATGCTTCTGTGTTCTCTTGCAAGCAGAGGGTTAGAGCTGCCTACTGGTTTAACAGGAAGAAGAGGTGGTTGGCATGTTTTTATCTTTCAGAGCAAAGACAAGATGCAAGTGCATGCTCATTATCTACTGGATGCTAAGGCTGTTTCCTCTGAGGAAGTGGAAGGTGGTACAAGAAAGCCATTGCTTAATTTATGTAGTAGCAGACTTTGCAGGATATGGCTTCTGGCCAGCAGGTTGAGGGATCGAATTCTCCCCCTCTGCTCTGCTCTTGTGAGACCCCACCTGGAGTACTGTGTCTAGCTCTGGGGCCCCCAGCACACGAAAGACATGGACCTGCTGGAGTGGGTCCAGAGGAGGGCCATGAAGATGATCAGGGGGCTGGAGCACCTCCCCTGTGAGGACAGGCTGAGAGAATTGGGGTTGTTCAGCCTGGAGAAGAGAAGGCTCCGGGGAGACCTCATAGCAGCCTGCCAGTGCTTAAAGGGGGCCTGCAGGAAGGGTGGGGAGGGACTCTTGATCAGAGAGGGTAGTGATGGGACGAGGGGTAACGGTTTCAAACTGAAAGAGGGGAGATTTAGCTATTACGAAGAAATTCTTAACTGTGAGGGTGGTGAGACACTGGAGCAGGTTGCCCAGAGCAGCTGTGGCTGCCCCCTCCCTGGCAGTGCTCAAGGCCAGACTGGATGGGGCTTTGAGCAACCTGGTCTAGTGGGAGGTGTCCCTGCCCGGGTCAGGGGGTTGGAACTAGATGGTCTTTGAGGTCCCTTCCAACCCAAACCATTCTGTGATTCTATGAATGAAAGACTAGAAAGAAACATTTGCAAACTGAGAAGATTTAGGGAAGTGGTTATAAGGGTAGAAATACATATGCTGTTTGGGTCAGACTGTCACTGCATGCATGAATTGATGGAAAAATATTAGCATGTTGCCATCTAGGTTCCTATAGAAGTTTCCTCTCAAATAATTTATGTCTGCCAGAGGTCCTCTGGCATAGCTGCTAGTTTCAGAAGTAGTTTGGCTGTGAGCTTATGGTCTACTAAAGAGATTTGCAAAAGCATTTAATAGATATTTGTTTATTGAGTTTTAAATTTTTTGTTATTGTACCTTTTCATTTCAGGGGCCTTGACTATCTTTTTGTAGATTTGGGAAACACCTTGTATGTTTCAGATATGGCAGCAGACAAAGAGAAATTGGTTTTTTTCCCCTGTCTTTAAACATTAGGCCATTTTTTTACTACACCAAATTTGAGGTACTTGTATTTGAATGTTGAGCTTTTAGTCACAGCCAAAGTGATGGGAAGGACAAATAGAATCCAGACCTGGAAGTGTCTGTGTCTAGCTGTGGTGGAAAGAAGCATCATTAACTGTCATTAATGGCATCATTAAATGGATAAGCCTTCTTTAAATCTTGCTTTGAGGAACCAAATTCTCTTACTCTTGTATCGGCAATAAGTCACTGACACTGTTGAGGCAACTTTTTTTTTTTTTTTTTTTTTTTCCATTAGGAATGAAATTTGGCACTCTGAAGGGAGACTCTCCTCTGTAAAGCACAGATGGTGGTGGTATCTGGGATTGCTAAATGCTGAAATTCCCTCACCCTTATAATTTCTTGTGTTCACACTTGTTTCTTGGGCTTGTCTGCTATAATGGCCTGCCGTCACGTGTTCGCTTCCTAGTCGTGGCTAGGCAGGGATCCTTTGTGAGCGCTAATGGCGCTGGAAGCAGTCCCTTTCTCCTTTTCTTCCTCCCCCTCAGTTTTTCTTAGGCTGTTCCTTCCAGCTTTCTGGAGTGGGTGTCACCTCTTTATGTCATGGCATATCTGTGAGACAGATTTCTTTGTCTGAGCTTGGGATGTTTAAAGTGAGCAGAGATGTTAGGAAGGAAGCTCTGTTGCTTCACCCCCTCCCTAGTTGATTTTTGATTGCTCGTCACTCTTACTTGGGCTTAGCAGTGTGAGTGTCACATACGATCCGGTATCAGGTAATCTTGACTGAAGAAAGAAAAGCTTTGCTCATCATTCATGAGATGATTTTAGCTGGGGGAAATGAAATCCTAACAATACTTGAATTTATTAGGTATTCTTGCTTGAGATCCTGTTTTCTGAGTTGAATGGAGCCGTCATCGCTGGGAGTGTTGGAGATCTAATGTGGAGGAAGAGATGAAAGAGAAGGCTGTACTTGCACCTACATGCCATATCTTCAGCTCCCTTGCCATTGACCCAGCCACCAGTAAAAATACTCTCTCTTGTTTGTTTGCGGTTGTTACCTCCTATCTCCCAGAGCTCTGCCAGAGCCCTATCATGGCATGGTTCCCCAGGGCAGCTGTGCCAAGCTGGATGTGCAGACCTCCATTCTGCTTCTTCTCTGGGGCTTGTTTGTCCTCTCCGCTGTGTTTCTGACCTGCTTTCCCTCGGGTCTCTTCCATAGGGCAGCCTGGAGAAACGTAGCCCAAAGGCCTCCTTTTAAAGTGAATTTCCTTGAAGAAATCAGACTTGATTTCAGCATATCATGTATCTTCCAGTTTGTTTGCTTGGAACATATTGGCACAGACTCGCCTATGCCTTGAATGATTTCTGTCTTGAGGCACAGCTAAAACTTGTCATTAGTAAGTGTGTACTTATCGTTGTGTGTGACACATTAATAGGAGTCATAAAAGTAAACCAACTGAACTTCTGCCTGCGATGAACGTGAAAAAGAAGACTGGAAAGCTGGAGTATCTGCTTTGAATTCACACTAGTAGATTTTCCTGATCATTTTCAATTGCTTTTACTGAAGCTAAGGATGAGTCTTCAAGATTTTTGTACAGCAGTCAACTAGACTGTTCCCTTTTTCTTGCTTGCCGCTTCTTGTTGGATTTCACCCACTGATTTCAATGCTAACTATAAATGCAAGTGGCAAACAGTATAATTAGGTAGATTAAATCTCTCTTAGCTACAGGCTTATTCACATAATGGAGAAATGTTGGTTTTCTTCTTTTTAGTTTTTCCTTTTGCTTTGCAATAGCGTCTCTTGAAATTCTTAAACTAAATGGAGCTGACTAAACGGAAGCAGTGTATTACCCGTTTTTAAATGTGTACAGAAGATGGCTTGTAAGCTACTGAAGCATTAGTAAAAACATGAAAATAAAAAGCAGAATCATAAAAATAAAACCAATTACTTGCTAATTTTGATAAACTAGGGTGCTGGCATTTTTCAGTAGCTTGTGTTTCCTTGTTTTCTCTGCCCCAACTATTTGGTTGTGTATTGAGGAACCCTTGCTCTGCAGAAACTTGGATATTACAGTTCCTCACTTTTAATTTTTTTGGATCTTGGATGATTTTACCTTTCATCCTCTTAGCTTTACTTCTTTCTTGGTTGCATTTAGGGTTTGTGGCAAAAATCAGAAAAGGAAGCCCCTTGTAGCTTTCTGCCAGTGGAAGATACTAGCTCCTTCCCTTCTTTCTCCAGTACTGGCCTTCTTTCATGCTTCCAGCTTTGAATTCTCATGTTTGTTTGAACTTAAGCACAGCGTAATATCAAATGTAAGCTTTTAGGGGTTTTCTTGATGTTTCAGATGGAAATTCAATAGAGGCTTTGAGCCTGGTTTTGTTTTTTTTTATTTTCTTTCCAGGCATCTCTGTTTGAGAAGTGCTGTAGCTAGACAAGGAGTAAGAGTAGCTCAAGAACCCTGTTCTTTTTACTTGTTTTTGACAAAAACATTCTCCCAGGCCCTGATGTAGGTAGAGTAAGACCTTTGGGACAGACCTGTGTGTCTGTGGGGAGCTGGTTGCCCTCCATCAGGCTCTGTGTAGCTGCAGCGTGTGCCCCCATGGTGCCTTTGAGAGTATCAGAAAGCCACTAGCTTTCCCTTGGAAAGAGCTGGTTGTAGGAGCCTGCCTCCCTGCCATAGACAGAGTCAGGCAGAGGTGAGTGCCGATGGAAAATGTGTTTTGGGGTGTACATGTGTGACTCTGTGTTTTTCACCTTCAGTGATAGTGAAGCAGCATTTCAGCACAACTTTGCTGGAGATGGGGCTGCCAGGGGTCATACAGGGCTGTGCCTTGGCGGTTGCCCCCGACAGTCCTTCCCTTGATGCCCTGTAGTTTCTGAACATGGGTAGTTTCCTTCGGTGGTGAAGCACCCTCACCTGGTGGGCTGGTGGGTGGGCTGGGATTCTGACTTTTGTCAGGGTCTTGTCACCCAGGGTAGGTGATGCGGGCGGTGAAGCGGTGGTTGGCACTCAGGTTTAGAGCATCATGCCATAGTCAGCCCTTAATTCAGCTGTGTGCTTGATGGGGCTGCCACACACTTGACATAAATATGCATCTGTGCACGTACAAGTCTTCAAACACGGCCCAGAATTGACAGCATGTTGTGCTAAATCTTGTCTTCTCTGTGCTTCTGCTGGTGATCCATTGGTTCAGTGAAATTGCTTTAAGTGTTAAGCATTACTCTCGCTTATGTTTTGAAAGACAAGCCCTTGCACTTGTTATGAATTCTACTTTGACAGTAGTTGCAATAGCTGTGCATTGTATAATTGAGCAATCAATTCCAGCATGTTATATTGATGTTTTCAGTGCAGACACATGATTATAATAAACTGTAATGCTCTTTCAGTAATTAGACAAGTGGCTGTAAATTTAAAAGGCAAACTTTAAAAGCATTGGAACTTTTGGAAATCGAGTTTTATTACAATTCAAAAAATAATTACTTTGTTTTATCTCTCCTCAGAGTGCTGTAATTTGGGACAGGCACAGCTGGTGTACATAGACCCCTCCCCAGCATCTCGCAAATCCAGTCCTGCTGGTGATACAGCATTCAGACTGGTGGAAAGGATTTTGTTTTCTTTCCCTGATGTGGGGAGAAGGGAGTAGAAGTAGTAGGGCAGCATGACAGCTGATTTAATTTTGTTTTCAGTGCATGACACTTAATTGGAAGATTGCTTAATTCTAGGAACTGCTGTTCTGCACCACCGTACCACATAATGTATTTAGGTCATGGCTGTAGCGTTTGGTCAGAGTACCTGATTGTGTTTAACATGACTGTTTTCCAGATTCAAGTGGTGATTTGTAGCTTTTGGGGCAGCGTTGCTCAAACTTTACTCTGTGGGTAGGTTTCTGTGCATCCTAGGAAAGTGTGACTGAGCAAATACCTTAAAACAAGTGGAAGGCTTCTACTTTAAAAAAAAAAAATATTTATTTCCAGTTCCCATCTCCCATCCTTTTAGTAAGGCTGGAATTGGTGGAAAGGAGTGGTAAGAGATAAATTTGGTTACAACTTTAGCATTATGTGTATCTGTGTTCATAGTATTACAAATTTTAAAGTTTAAATTCTGAGTGGGATTAAGCAGTGTTTTCACTTGTGAATCCCTAAGCAGAAACTGCTCCCTCCTGCTGGAGGTTTCTGGGTTGTTCCCCACCTGGGTCTGTCTCTGAGCTGCAGCGGCTGAAGTGACCGGTTATTTTACAAAGACCCACGTGGCAGGAGGTGGTGTGCTGACTTTAGCTGTGCTGCAATCCAGCTGTGGCTGGGTGCATCCCTCACAGTCAGCTGTGTCTCCTCTTGGAGATGCAAGAGTATGGGCAGATACACGGGACCTTTCATGACTGACTCTTTGGTAAACACCCAGCCAAGGAAGGAAACCTTGGGTGTGTAGGGTGCTCCTGAGTCGAGGCTGAATGATTGCTGGATCAGGATTTTTGTTTGCCAGGGGCTGGGACTTAAGTCCAAAATGTTTACAGACTCCCATTTTGATATGTATATTTAGGGCAGATGAGCTGATGGGCCAGGAGATGGTCAGTCTGCTGTAGTCACCAGGAGGGCTGGCCCATTGCTTGCTTCCTTTATGTTGTGCTTCTGCCCTCAGTGAGATGGGACCCTCTCCAGCCTCATGCCACATCCCTGCTGTCTCTCCCCTCCATGTGAGCGTGGCTGCCAGGACGCTTGCAGGGCCAAAGGGGTGGTCTTGCTTCCCATGCTGGGGGGTTGTTTGGGGTTGAGATGCCTGCCACCCCCTTATTCCTGCCTCTTTGCTGCCTGGGAAGTGATGCGGTTTTAGAGGAATTTCATGGGTGCTGATGCTGGGATAAGCTGACTGGCTGTAAGCGGTTACAAAATGTATTAGTCGTCCTTCACAGCTGAATTTTGATCCTTGCTTCTCTTTTGCAGTCCAGGGCAATAGTAAGTTGTCCTGTTTGTTCCAGTTTGGTGAATGATTTACAATGAAAAGCTTGGCCTTTCTGACTAACCATTTTTATGTTGCATCTAATGGCACTTGTGCCCCAGAGTAGTGACTTCTGGTCTGCAGGAATAGCTGGTGTTGGATCATGAGCTGAATAATACTTTTGTGTAGTCTCATGAGAAAAGAGTGCTACTGTTATTAGAAATACTAAAGAAAAAAAAATCTGCAGTGCGTATCCTACCTACAGTTACAGAAGGCGTGTGTTTTGGGGACTAACATTGTAGGATCATAGAATTGTTTAGGTTGGGAAAGACCTTTAAGATGATTGAGTCCAACCATTAACCCGGTACTGCCAAGTCCACCACTAAACCATATCTGTAAGCACCACATCTACATGTCTTTTTGAATACATCCAGGGACGGAGTGCCATGTGATGGTACTCAAGATGATCTGCTCTGTAACCTTACCCGGCACTGAGGTCAGACTGACAGGCCTGTAGTTTCCTGGATCTTCCTTCCAGCTTCTCTTGTAGGTGAGCATCATATTTGCTCACTTCAGTCTCCTTGGTTAGCCAGCAGTGCTGGTAAATGATGGAAAGCAGCTTGGCAAGCACTTCTGCCAGCTCCCTCAGTACCCGTGGGTGGATCCCATCTGACCCCATAGACTTGGGTGTGTCTAATTGCTAACCATTTCCCCTTGGATTATGGGGGCTTCATACTGCTCCCTGTCTTCCAGCTCAGGGGGCTGAGTACCTGAAGAACAACTGGTCTTACTATTAAAGACTGAGGCAAAGAAGGTATTAAGTACCTCAGCCTCTTCCGCTCCTTGGTCACTGTGTTTGGCCCTGCATCCAATAAAGGATGGTGATTCTCCTTAGCTCTCCTTTTGTTGCTATGTATTTGTAGAAACATTTTTACTTGTCTTTTATGGTGATAGCCAGATTAAGTTCTGCTTGGGCTTTGGCCCTTCTAATTTTCTCCCTGCATAACCTAACGACATCCCTGTAGTCCTCTTGAGTGGCCTGCCTCTTCTCCTTTTTTGCCTGAGTTCCAGCCAAAGCTCTCTGCTTAGCCAGGCCGATCTTCTTCCCTACTGGCTTGTCGTGGGGACGGCCTGCTCCTATGCCTATAAGATTTCCTTCTTGAAGCATGTCCAGCCTTCCTGGACTCCTCTGCCCTTCAGGACCATCTCCCAAGGGACTCTGTCATCCAGTCCCCTAAACAGGCCAAAGTGTGCCCTCCAGAAGTCCAAGGTGGCAGTTCTGCTGACCCCTCTCCTTACTTCTCCAAGAACCAAAACCTCCATCATCTCTGGATTGCTATGCCCAAGGCAAACTCCAGCCATAACATCACCCACAAGTCCTTCTCTGTTCACAAACAGCAGGTCCAGTGGGGCACTTTCCCTAGTTGGCTCACCCAGCAGCTGGGTCAGGAAGTTCTCTTCCACACACTCCAGGATCCTTCTGCACTGTTCCTTCTCTGCTGTCTTGTATTTCCAGCAGACATCTGGTGAGTTGAAGCCCCCCACAACAACAAGGGCTAGTGATTGTAAGACTTCTCTTGGCTGCTTACAGAGTATTTCATCTTCCTCTTCATCCTGGTTGGGTACTCTGTAACAAACTCACGCCATGATACCTGCCTTACAGAGTTGTAGAATTGTTTATGTTGGAAAAGACCTTTAAGATCAGCGAATCCAACCGTTAACCTAACACTGCCAAGTCCACCACTAAACCATGTCCCTAAGTGCCACATCTGTAAGTCTTTTGAATACCTCCAGGGATGGTGACTCCACCACTTCCCTGGGCAGCCTGTTCCAATGCTTGACAAACCTTGCAGTGAAGAAATTTTTCCTCATGTCCAATCTAAACTTCCCCTGGCGCAACTTGAGGGCATTTCCTCTTGTTCCTCTTCCTTCCTGTCACTTGTTACTTGGGAGAAGAGACCAACCCCCACCTTGCTACACCCTGCTTTCAGGTAATTGTAGAGAGCGATAAGGTCTCCCCTCAGCCTCCGTTTCTCCAGGCTAAACAACCCCAGTTCCCTCAGCTGCTCCTCTCCAGACCCTTCACCAGCTTTGTTGCCCTTCTCTGGACACACTCCAGCACCTCAATGTCTTTCCTGTACTGAGGGGCCCAAAACTGCACACAGTGTTTGAGGTGCGGCCTCACTAGTGCCGAGTACAGGGGCACGATCACCTCCCTACTCCTGCTGGCCACGCTATGTCTGATACAGGCCAGGAGGCTGTTGGCCTTCTCGGCCACCTGGGCACACTGCTGGCTCATGTTCAGCCGGCTGTCGACCAGCACCCCCAGGTCCTTTTCTGCTGGGCAGCTTTCCAGCCACTCCTCCCCAAGCCTGTAGCGTGGCATTGGGTTGTTGTGACCCAAGTGCAGGACCTGGCACTTGGCCTTGTTGAACCTCATACGATTGGCCTCGGCCCATTGATCCAGCCTGTCCAGGTCCCTCTGCAGAGCCTTCCTACCCTCGATCTTATCAACAGTCCCACCCAATTTAGCGTCATCTGCAAATTTACTGAGGGAGCACTCGATCCCCTCATCCAGATCACTGATAAAGATATTAAAGAGAACTGGCCCCAGTCCTGAGCCCTGGGAACACCACTTGTAACTGGCCACCAACTGGATTGAACTCCATTCACCACCACTCTTTAGGCCTGGCCTTCCTGCTGATTCTGACCCATAGACGCTCAACCCTGTCATCACCCCCATTAAGCTCTAGAAAATCAAAACACTCCTTAAGTTACAGGGCTACCCCCCCACCACCTCTCCTTCCTTGCCTGTCCCTCCTAAAGAGTTCATAGCCATCCATTGCAGCACTCCAGTTGTGCGAGTCATCCCACCATGTTCCTGCGATGGCAACTATGTCATAGTTTTCCTGCTCCACAACGGCTTCCAGCTCTTTCTATTTGTTTCCCATGCTGCATACGTTGGTGTAGATGCACTTCAGTTGGGCCACTGAACCTGTCACCTTTTTTGGGGAAGAACTCCTAATTCCTATGTGACCATTCTCAGGTGCTTCCGTGGTTTCTAATACATCAATAACCCTTGATGTCTTTGCTGCCACATGGATCTCCATCCCCTGCCTCCACTGAGATGGCAGGCTGAAGGACCTCACTAGCATGCTGTCCCTCAAATATCTGCATGCTGCCCCCAGGCTTATCTCTAGTGAGCCTGGTTTTATCCCTTTCCCCCTTCAAATCTAGTTTAAGGCTTTTTCAATGGGCCGTGATAACTCCTGTGCAAAGATCCTTTTCCCCCTTTGCGACAGGCGTACCCAATCTGTCACCAGCAGGCTTGGTGTCATGTAGACCGACCCATGATCAAAAACCTCAAGATTCTGCCTGTGACACCAGGCTCTGAGGGAGATATTGATCTGGTGGCTCTTCCTGTAGAAAGAAATCTCAGAAATCCTTTTGCACCGAAATAACTTTTGCTTAATCTGCATTATATCTGTACCCTGAGCGCACAGCGGGGCAGGTGGGAGAGCAGCTACGATGGCAGCAGCACCATGGACTTGCTTTACAAGTCCTCCCAAGGAATTTCTTTCCCTTTTTGTTTGCCACAACTTTGTCTGCAAAGGCCCGTAGTGTGTTATTTAAGAGCGGTGAACGTGTTTTGACTAGTTTTTGTGAGGCACTTGGTGTGTTCTTGAGTACTTAGTAAAAAGTAATAATTGGATAATGCACAGGCTCCATTTCCTTAATGAATGTTGTTCTTTTCCATGGATTAACCTGCAAGCAGAGTATGTTGCATAATGACTTTTCTGTTGTGTGGCCCTTTCACATAATAAACACATTGGCCACAGGCTTTGGGAATGCATCTTAAATACTACCCAGGTAGCAACCGAGAGGAAATCGTGTTCGTTTTGGTCCTTTTTTAGCTAAATAAATAAATAAAGGGCCCAGAGACCTCTGAGGTTGGGGTTTTGTTGTTGGCAAGCCTGGTGCAGAAAGAGTTGTTAGTACAGGCTTAGATTTCTGAGTCAGGCTCCCGTGCTGACGAAGCAGAAATAGTTTGAGGTCTGAAAATACTGCCTGTGTATTTGAAAATAGTTCATGTGGACACAAAGCTGTTTACAGATCACTCGCTGGCCACATGCCAGTTTCTCAAGGACAAGGTGGTGAGTTTTTTTGGTTTTTTTTTCCTTGCTTTAGAATCACAGATGTACTTGGCAGGGTGTCAGAAGATTAAAATGCTGGAGTTTTCTGGTGCAAGTCTTCATTTAATTAAAATCCATACAACTTTAGGCTAAATGGATGTTTTGCATTTTGCAAACAATTTGGTAAAATATTTCTTAGTTTATTCTTACGTATGGGGTCACAGTATAAAACATGGTCCATGTTCTTTTTGAGAATGCCTCTTCTAGTAGTACTCCCTCAGCGTATTTGGTGCCCTTGAAGATGTATTTTAGTTTCGGCAGTTGCTGCCTGGTAAATTATGGCTTCCTGGTCCATAATGGCAAGGAGATGTGACTAATTGGAAGTGGCACTGGTGTTGTTTGTAATGGCTAAAGGAAAGTGATGCCAACCAGTGTCTTCCCTCAGTGGGAAAAGCGACAAGCCCTAAACCACACAGTTCCAGCCCTTCTTTCTTGTGTGTTGTAGCACTGGAGGAGTATTGACAGGTGGACTGGGTTTTAATTTTTTTATATATATATATATATATATATATATAAAAAAAAATGTATATTTAAGAGTACATTAACTTCTTTGCTACTAATGTTCTGGAATTTTTTAAAGGTTGCGGATGTGAAATCTTTCATTTTAACCTTGTTGAAATAAAAGTTATTACGCAGCATGACTTTCCTGGTCTGCTCGGCTGTATTGTTCCACTGGGATGGTACAAATGAAAATAGTTTTCCTTCCCTTTGCCCCTTGTTAATATTAAGCTGTCCAATGATCCTTCCCCCACTGTATTTGTTAGTGTCTTTTGGTGCAGCTAGAAAAAAGGTGGGACCCTCTTGGTGGGGACAGCTGAACATGTTTGGCTCCTCCTTCTCCAGCAGGTTGAAGCAGCAAACCCAGAAATGTATTAAAAAGGGAAATAAAAGCAGTGGAGCCAATTGTTCTCCCTTTTCCCTGCCTTCCCACCATGTCTTTTGTGTTTACAATGAGGTTTTGTACCTTCCAAAATAATTCCCCCATCCATTCAGTGTACTTGAAATTAAAGAAAAAAGTTAATTTCTAGGTAATACCCCTCTGGTGCTCTCTGGGAGGCTGGTGGACATTTTGGGACAGTGCTTCAGGCAGACAGGCCCCAGAAACAGCATAGCTGGATGCATGCTGTCCATGCCTACTGGATTCGGCCCGATGAGGGACACCGTCCCCTTGCTGCCTGGGAGTGGCTGTTACCTGTTTCTCGAGCTGCTTTTTCGGCAGTAGACCAAATGCAACGAGGCTGGTAGGGTGTGCGTGGGCTTGGTTTTCCTTCTCTCATGGCATGTGACTTCTGACAATGTCCCCCAAGAGAGTGCAGGCTGCTTACCCACAGCGTTGGTGCATGGAGGGGCAGAGACTAGCTATGGTTTTGATTTCCCCGCCCCAATAAAAGTATGTCTTTTGTGGCACTTCTGTACCCAGTGCTTAAATACTTAAATTCATTGGGGCATCTCTCCTCCTCTTTCAGAAGGCGCATGCCCAGCACCAAGGTGGTTTCTCAGCAGCTTCTTGGCAGTGAGCGGAGTGAAATGGGCACAGACTTGCCTGGGTTTGCCTTGGTCACAAGGTGTAAATTGCTCCGTTCGGTCAGAAAGCTCAGGTTTGCGCGTCCAGGGGTGATGAGTTGAATGTTGATATGAATTCATTTAAAAACCAAATAAAGAGAAGCAGCCCTGGGCTCTTTTAATCCAGGCTTATTTTGATGTCGCTCTGGAGAAGCAATTGGGAGACTTTGCCCATTGTCTGCCATCTCTCTCACCTAAGGAGGCACCGCGTTGTTTCAAAGCCCCTGTCCACCCGCACAGGGACTCTGGTGGGTCAGTTTGGGCCATGCTTGGTCTGAGGTAGAAGCAGTGTGTGGTGCGTGACATCTCTCTGAAGTGGCACTGGGTGGTTGTGATGGTGAGGTGGCACCTGGCGAGCACAGGGCTTGCTCTAGTGACCTATGGTGGTCCCCTTCAACCTGATTAACATCAGCCCTGCTGCAGGGACTTGCTATGGCCATGCCACCAGACCAGGCCTGCCTCTCCTTCAGTCAGTGGCCAAGATCCAACGAAGGTTGTTTGGTGATGAAAGTGACTGCTGAAGTGCAAAATGTGAAGTTATCTGTATCCGTGGCCCATGTAATTTTGTTTCTACAAGCACATGTTTTATCATTTTGGTCTAAATTCTTCTCTTGTGTTCTCCATCTGGCTTGTTTTTAATTATAGTTGCCAGAAAGAAATTGTTCTGCACAAAAGAGACCTTCGCAGGGGGTCTGAAGAGAAAAATCAGTGTTAGGAGGGGTGGATTTAGTGACTGGTAAAGCTGTTAAGGTAGAGTGAAGAACTGATTTGAATGAGAGCTGGACATAGCAGGTTTTAGCTGATATTTCCAGAGGAAGCCAAATGTACTCTGAGCCAACTGTGTCCCTGTGGGAGGTATGTCTCTATTCTGGTTTAATGCTTTTCTTTTGTTTTAGTTCAGCATTTTTTTGGTGTCTTTCAGTAGAGTCCCAACTAAATTACCTAGGTATGTTTAAAACCAAAAAAAAGTACAAGGAATAATAAGGTTAGAGGCCCTTCTCCTTTTGGAGAGCGCTGAGGATGGGGACCTCAAGAGGAAATGAGTGACGGTGTGTTTAGTGAAGATCACCAAATCTGAGCATAGCCTGGTGGTGGCTGGAAGGATGAGATGATGACTTTGAGGATGGCTCTTGAAGAGCGTATTTTCCAGGCTGGGGACTCAAGCTCGTTAGCTCAAGTGTCCCTGTAGGAGAAGCATCAAATCAGGAGTGGGAAGCTCTGAGTGGCTACCTGCAGAGCATCAGAGCTTGATCCAGCAGTCAGCTGATGTCTGGGGTGTCTGGCAGGAGGGCAGTACTCAGCAAGGAAGGCATCTTCCAAAAACTTCTCAATGGCCTGAAGTTGAGGCCTTGTGAAAAAACACACTGCAGCCTTGCTGCCAGGGTTGCCAGCAGACCTTAGTTCATCGAGCTTTCCTGCTTGCTATTTGGGAGGGAGAAGGAAGAGGGGAACTTGTAAGCTGCGCTTGATAAGGGAATATTTTGTGCCATTTGAGTTGGGAAATGTATAGCCTTGGGGGATCCCAGTTGACTGAATGGACTGGGATTGGCATGACTGGGTGATGAAGGATTAGTCTTAAACTGCATCGCTGCTAGACCTCTTACCCTCCCTTTCCTCTGCAACATCCCCTTCTTTTGCGAGCTTTTTTTCATTTATTGGCCAGTCAAATGTCTCAGTGGCTGTGAACTGAAATGGGCATAATGGTCAGGCCTCACTTAGGCAAATCTGTCAAAAGTCCTACAAGGGACTGACATGATTTTCCAGGTGAAGTGGCAAGAGAGCTGCCTGCCATTGTCATTCTCTTTGTGTCCTCCCCCATCAGTCAAAAACATCCCCTGCTGATTGGTGGGGTGAGGTGAACTGCTGGGCAGGGGGGCTGGGAGTTCGCAGAGACGCCTCCTAACTCAGAGCTCTGCCATTGACCTATTATGATCCTGGGAAAGTTAGATTGTGGCTTTCTGCCATGGTTTTCCCACCCTCCTTTTTTTTTTCCCCCCTCTTTTCTTTCCTTTTTCCTATTTAGGCAATGAGCTCTTTTGGAGAAGGAAATGCCTCTTGTAATGTATATCCAGCATCTCTGGAGTGGGAAAGCTGCTACAAGACTGGCAATCGAAGTAAAAATTCAGTGCATAGAACTCTTTTTCCTTCCTAGCGGGTAACGTCTTTTCACTCTGTCCCTGGAAGTACAGGACTGAGAATAACTGTACCAGAATGCAATACTATGCATGAGTAAATTGTCATCATTATTTCTTCAATAGACAGCTAGTGAGCCTGTGGATATCTAAAGCAGGATAGAGAGTATGTTGTTTTCTGTTTTGCTTTCCAGGCATTTGATGTCAAGAGTTAGACAGCAGGAAAACACAGAACCCTGTTCTGTCTTTGACTTAAACAGTGGGAGTCTTTAATAGCTTCTGGTTGGTTTGGGTTTAGAAATCATCTAACAGGAAGAAAGGACATTAACGTTGGCCTTTTTTTCTTCTCATGCATTTCTGTGGTGATTTGCCAGGCTTTTGTACTGAGGTGGTTTGCTGATTTTTATTCTAAAAGGAGCTTCCATGCCAGATAATGTTTATCCCTTTTATACAAATTTATCTCCATCACTGGAGCCTATAATTATTTAGCTTACAGAATGCTGTATCAGTAGGAACAGTATTATTTTGGCTACAAATGCAACTAGGTAGACTTTTTGCTTAAGAACATTTTACATTTTATTATTTGTTTTTAACTGGGGAGGTTGCTTTCACTTCGTGCCATTCTGTCTTTTTGCCTGTCAAAAACGCGTGTTCTGTTTCCTCCACAAGCATTACTCCCATCACTTTGCACAGGGTAGACCTTGTGTTCCTGGGGAGTGGGAAGAAAGGTCTTGTAGGGTGCAAGTATTCACCATGCGAAGTTGGTTGGTCTACAGCTTTTTGTGTGGACGAGTGACAAAATGAGCTGATGGTAAACATGCATTGGAATAATAAAGTATCGTTTCTTGCACTGGTGTGTGCAACCCAATAGCAGCCTATTGCTTCAGGCTGGTAGAAGTGTAGAGTTAACTAAGTGAGAAGCAAATTGAAAAGTTAGTTTTGGCACGAGGGCATTGTACAGCACTACTAAGAGGTGGTACTGTGGTGAGTTTTCACTTGCTAGCATGTTGAAATCTCACCTGCTGCTTCTGTGTATGTTGTAGCAACTGAAATGTGAATTAGTAGATTTTTTTTTTTTTTCAACTTAGTTGCTCTTCTTTCCACAGCTGTCAGCGTAGGATTCTGGGAGGCTGGAGAAGTTTTCCAAAGACTTAATTGTGTACAGTGCACAGGATCATCCAAGCTTGCAAGTCATGAGTCAGGCATGCTGCCTTCCTTCCTTCATGTGTGATGTTGCCCCATATTCTACTTCCATGCCATTTAGCTGGGGAAGAAGCTTCCAAGAACAGTCCCCCAAAAGGCGCATTAATACACAGGCTGGAAACTGTGTTAATAGGAGAATTGCATTATTGTGAAATACATATCTTGGATAATTAGTGGGGGGTAGGAGGTAAATGAGCTGATAGGATTTCTTTTGCATTTAATTTACATAGTTCTTTGATAACATTAAGGCATCTTAGGGAAGAAAAAGCACCATGAAAACCAGTACATAATACCACTTGCCTTTGAACCTTTCCAAAACAAAAATTTTACAGTAATAATCTGTGCAGAGGAAGAAAGAGGCGAGAAGTAGGTGTATTATCTGACTTGGAGAGCGTGGGTAGGCTTGAAATTTATAATGTTCTGCAGATCTTGGCAGTCTACCAAGGATTCCCCTTGTCCCCTCTGCTTTTCAACATGCATAAAGCCCACTGAGATGAGAAATAAACAGCATATTGCTATCAGACATGACTGGGGATATGCTTAAGTAGTGGATTCAGTTCAAGATCTAGTTAAATTCTGCAGAGAAGAGCTGTATTTTAAACCCCTCCATATGTAAATGAACTTTCTGTCATCCACATGAGAAGGAACAGAACAAGATTTGGGGTCAGCAGGCTCAACTCCATGGACTTGCTCATCCCAACAGGCCGTTTAAAAACAGAGTGGTGCAGTAGCAGTCTTAAAAATATTACATTCCTTCCTTGGGAGGATAAACAAGTGCTTTAATAGGAATAGATTCATGAAAAGAGGGAAAGAGGGGCGGGGAGGATGCATAAGAAATGACAAGTAATTTGGAAATTTTGGTCGATAAAATCTTAACGTGGTCTAAATGAAGGGAATGTGTTGGTGGGCTCTTTTCCATGGACGTGGGAGCCAGTCTCAGCCAACAGCGCCAATGTTTTGTTGTGGCCCTCACCCCGAGACCTGTTAAGGGGCAAACTCTTGCTCCCGGGGTGATGCAGCCTTTACTACCTGTTGCTGCTACTACGCAGTGCAACCTCTGCAGCCTCCTCAGTCTGCTGGCTCTGGAGACAGTCATTTTAGGCTTAACAAGATGCATCTAGGTTGCTGTCATCTTCATTGCGTATTTGATATCCGTACTTAACTTTCTGGCCAGGGGACAGTTATCCTGTGATCCCCAGCCTCTAATATTTGGTATCTAGCAACATTTTACAAAACTGCTGTTTTCAGTTAGCATGAGTCGTGTTTTGCAATCTCCTGGCGTTTTTCAGATACTTGGATGGTGATTGCCTGCGATTTGTAGGGAGAAACAAAGCTGTAAGAGCCAACGCCATGTCCTGGGAATGGGGGAGCCTGGGATGCCCCGAGGGGCTATGCCTCCAGACAGCGCTAAAGCAGGGACCTCATTCTGCAAGGAAAATGCTGTCCCACCAGGGTGTTAGCTGGTGGTTTTGCAGAGATGATGTCTGGATGGGGCCTTAATGGTTACCATATTTATGAAGTGCCTTGGGAGTTGGATTTGAATAAATTTTAATCCCAGGAGACTTGAGGTCAGAGAGTTTCTCCCACCTACGATTCGTTGCATTCAACCACTTTGTGTTTTTATTGTTATTTTTAATGCAGAAAAATTTTTCCAAAGCAAAATCTGGCTGTGAAAATCTGAAGATCAGTTTCTGAAATGGGAATGCTTACCCATTTCATGTTGCAAGCAAAATTATACCAGCGTGCTGATAGTTTGACAAGTCTGTTCTTGAGCAGAGCTGTTAAACAGATAAACAAACAAACAAAAACTCTGCTCACGCTTATATGTTGCGCTTGTGATGTTTGCTTTTTTCCTTCCTCTAAAAATGTTTTTAAGGAAAAAAATGTGGCTTCAAAATGTCCTTTTACTTCTCTCATATAAATTAATGTCATGCAACCCCCCCATATATGTTGTAGATGCTTAGAATATGAATGCTCCATACATTATGAAAAGGGTATGTGGACTAATTTTTAACAGTATTCTGAAATGACCAGGGTTTAAATTTGGCCTGGGATACTGAGCAGCCCACACTTCCCACAGTCTGCAGTTCCCTTGCTTTCCAGTCCCTTAGGGGGGTTACAGAGAAGCTTTTCCCATCCCTGCTGCAGAAACAGCAAAGTGAAACACGAGCAATCGCTGCGCTCTGCTGTAGCTGTCGTGGCCCAGGTTTTCATAGGGAGTAGTGGAGGCACCAGCAGGATCCCGTAAAGCTGCAGGGGAAGGACGGTTGGGCTGGTGCACATTAGTCATCCCGAGTGGGCCGGTCTCACAGGGAAGAACATCATTTTGAGAAAAGCTGTGAAGCTGAGCCCTGGGAAATTTGAGTCTTCTCTATGGAAATAGCATGCCCACTAGTAGTTCGTAGATTTAAAAAGACAAGAAGAGCAAACTTTCCATAAAACATGTGGCATCCTGTGGATGTCTTGCTACTTTACTCTTCTATATGCCACTTTTTCTGCTTGGAGTATGTGCTGACACCATTTTAGCATCCTGCTTTGCTGCAGAATGAGTAGTGAACCGTATTACACTGTTTTTTGAAAAGTTTCTTCTTTCTCAGTCCTTAGTGTTGTGAGCTTTTTCCTCTGAGGTGTCCCTGTTCCTTTATTTTATCTCTTTTTATACCTCAAACTGTGCTTGCCCGCATCCTTGGCCCTTTTGGTTCCTTACACAGAGCTGTGGCAAATAGGGGCAGAGCTGAGAGGAGGCATTTTTCTGCCTTGGTGTGAAGCATTTTCCCCTCCTCCCTTGGTGGGATGGTAAGTCTTGAGGAGAAGACCACAGGCTTTTGTCATTAGGCAGAGATCCAGAGTGGGAAATTGGAGTTGCATCTCTCCTGGGCTTGCTGAAAGGCTTTGGTTCAAGAAGTAGTAAGGTCAAGGTGAGGCCAGTCTTGGCCACTGCACACATGTTATGACCCTGACTTTGTTTCAAAATCAAAACCAGCTTAAGCCCAATCTGTAGAAAGAACTGCATGCAATAAAGAGAGTTTACAGAGCTGGCAGAAGCCTGAGTACAGTAATTTATTTATAGAAAGCCTGTGGATTGGTTAATAAGGGGACAGCGCAGCACAGTAAGAGCTGTGAAAGAAAGCGGAGGCTGTGAATTCTGCAGCATTTCATTCTTTCTACTGCACCAGCAATACCTGTCCACTACCTCCATAGAGAGCATTATAAGGTGTGAAGCGGTCAAGATTTCTCCAAAGAGGCTAGTGGTTTGGGGTGCTTCAGTTCTAGTCTGCCAGTAAAGAGATTAAGAAGTTAGTCCTAGGAAAAAAAAAAACAACTAACTTAGACCTTAATCTCTGTAAAGAGATTAAGAAGTTAGTCCTAGAAAAAAAAATACTGTTGATGTCCATCAGCTATAGTGGATGCTGTGTATAGGTTTCTGCCTAGGAAACTTAGAAAGTGGTGAAGAGAAAGGTAAAGGAACTGTGACTTCAGTGCAATGTTTTGTTGTGTTTTTTATCATTATTTGTGATAAAAGTGAAGAAGTGTAGTTGGCATACCTCTTGCTGGAGAGCTTGACTGATTCAGAGAAGAGCCTTTGGGGATGGTGCTTGGGAAAGGCGTTAGGAGACCAGGCTGATTAACTGGAAGTCTCAGGGCAGACTGCTGGGTGTTAAGTGGAGAGCTGGAAAATACCAGTGCTAGGACCATTTCTAAGTGCCTGTTTAGAAAAAAAATACAGAGCAGCTAATTGATATGGCCCCACCTCGTGTAAAAATATACTGGAGAAAAAAAGGTTTTTGTCAGAAGGCAGCTGAGGTGAGTTACAGCCCACCACGGCTGGAGGGGCCCGCCGTGCTGCCTGCCTCCCAGCCGTGCGATCCGCCTCCTGCCAGCTCTGGCTCTGCTCTGACTGCAGAGCAAACCAGTTTAATTTCCTGATCTGCAATCCCCCGCCCCACCCCGCAGTTTGCTTTTTCTGTGTTAACTTTCTGCCATTTTAGTGATCTCAATCAGCTTATCATATGATCCGATGAGTGCCAGAAGGAGCTCAGTGCTCCCAGGAGAAATATGTGACAGGAGGCTGGAGGGAGGCAGGGGAAGGAAGGGTAGGAGCTCCCCGCCGCAGGAGCTGGGATCTATTAATTCAGCTCCAGCTGTACTGAGAAACCATACCCTTATGGTGGTGTAGCTGAAGGGAGACGATGTCTTGTTCTTGTCTATCTGTCTTGAGATAGGCGAAGAGAGCTGTTGCAGGTCTAATGTATCACGTGCAGAAACCTCGCTTTTTTTTTACTAGTAAAGAGCAAAACAAAGACAAGTGTCCTTCTGCAACCCTCTAAGCATGCTTGCATTTACCTAGTTAATATGACACCCAGGTACCAGGCACTGGTGCATAGAAATACAGTATGCAATACACGGGAGTTTATTCTGGCTTGTTAATAAACTATCACTATGGTCTATGAGCTTTGCTAAAGTAAACAGAAAGGAAGCTGTCAATGTAGTCTGTCTGTACTTAATCTTGATAATCATCCTTTTAAAGTGGAGAGAAAGAAATGGGTTCTAAGATTTGTATAAGAACATTTTAAAAATAAACTTTTTTTTTTTTTTTTTAGCCATCTAGAGTATTTGTTGGCTTTTTGCATGAAGTATGAGAAGGGTCCAGCACAGTTGGGGAAAACCCAGTGGCTGGAGCTCTTGCCGGAATGTTTTGCTCTGGGTATGCTGAAGGGATGGGTGAAATGCTGGTGCTGACGGTTCTTTCTCTTCTTCAGGGTCGGCATGTCAAAACGGGTCAGCTGGCAGCCATCAAAGTCATGGACGTTACTGAGGTGAGTAGACGAACGTTCTGCTTTATTAGCAGTATGGGTAAAATTTAATAATGAGAGATGGCATACGGCTTACCTCGTGTTTATGTTGAAGGGCATGGTCCATGCATGTGAGTGTTTGCTTTCTGTTTGCAGGACCTGACCTCTCGAGCCTGTCTGACCTTTACGAGATTGCTGTGCACTTGTGTGCAGGGGCCTCTGGCATTCACAAATTGCTTTGGCTGCTCCCAGGATGTATGAGCACATGTAGCACTCCCTTTTCAGAAATTTTTCAGAAGAGGGGAAAAAATTCAGGTTCCCTGCTTCCCACTTTTTTCTCTTACATGTAGCATCTTGCTTTTACTGAAAAAGGTGAGGAGGCTGCTTGACGTAGAGGACAGTAGTTTCCTTGGGACATTTGCAGCCTACAAAGACTATACATTTATTCAAAGAGATGGGTCCAATAAAGTTTCCAGAAGCCTGAAAGCAGAAACATTTGCAGGAACGATATGCAGATTGCTGGCAGAATTCAGCACTGTAAATTAGTAGTTGTAACTGACTCAGGGGGATTTACAGTGGAGCTTTAGATGGGAAAGACAGGGAAATTAACCCAGCCAAAGAAATAAAAAATACTTGCCTATATTTGAATCCTTAGATGTCTTGCAGTTTACGCCGTTCAAAAAGCAGTCAGTTTGAATTAAGTCTTCAAAACAGATCAGGAGAAGCATGTTTTTTTCCCTGTTCATTTCATTTGTGTTTTATAGAGTTACATCCGCAAATTAACACAACAAGTTCAGATTTAAAATCAAGTGAGATCCTCCTGTGTGGTATCTGCAGTGCTTGACCGATACTGCACTTCTGAAGAGAGGCTGTGCCTCCCCAAACCAAGCATCTTATTTTCTGAATGCCTCAATCTTATATAGGTATTAGGGGAAAAATTATGTTAATGCATGTGCGTTGTACAGAGCAGGAGGTCTTTGGCAAGCTGGTTATTACAAAGCAGAACTCCTACAAGAGGGTTGCTGAAAAATGTTTTATATTTTAGTGTGTGTATAGGTGCCAACAAGTAAAAATGGTCTTGGACACAAGCTCCTAGGCTAGTGGCTGGGCTGTAATGGGTGAACAGGCAGGAGAGAGAGGAAAACAACAAGGCAGGGTTAGGTCAACTGATAGGACTTCAGTCATATCTCTGAATCTCCTTGTGATCGATGGGCAGTGTGACTGCTTCTCTCTAACTTAAGCTGTTGTGTCTGCCAAGAGCTAGACATTCTTGCTTTGTAAGATGGCCTGATAAAAATCAATTTTCAGCTGGAGATTTTCAAAGGCTGCCTTCATGAGAAGGCACTGCTCTTTTGCTGCAGTTAACAAGCAGACAAACCAGAGAAGAATGAAGGTGCGTTGACACATAGTGAATGTTCTTTGCACAGCAGACGTTCCATTTGTGCAGCGGTTTTACACAGGGCGGCTTGCTGGACTTTGCACAATAAAGGCTTCTTCCATAACATTAAGATTGGCTGAACTGCGTACTCCCTCTGTTTTTAATAGCATATATTAATCACAAACAGTTGTAATGGAGAGGGTGCACAGCAAAAGAAAAACAATTGAAAAATGCTGTCTATAGTATGGCTGAGCTCATGTTGTGGGAGATGGCATATGTTTGAAACTTTCTGTAATTTTTGGCTGGTTTTGAAAAGCTAGTTGTATATTGGGACTGTCTATCTTTTATCTCACAAGCTCATGCTTTTTTAGGGGATGAAGGGCAGTCAGAGGGAGGAGTTTGGAGACTTGAGCCCCCATGCAGCTTAAAAGTGTTGTCATTCCTACCAGTGGAGCTCATGTGTTTTTGCTTCAAAGTAATGAGCCTGCAGAGGCTAAAAATGTGGTGTAAATTCTTCCAAGTCGTGCTAAGTCAGCTCTGCTTTTTAACACCAGGCATGGGTGATACTGTTGCTAACACCAGGTATGGGTGATACCATTGCACCTACCAATTTCTCAGTGGCAGATGTGGCTGTGGGATATTCCTGTCCACTCTTGCTCGCTGGTTCCTTGCCTGTCTCCCAACACTTGTGCCGGCACAACTGCCCCGGAGCCAGATGGTGACCTGGATCAGTGAACAGGCCCCGGTTCCATGTTAAAAATACCCTCACTCCTCTCTTTCCCCTGGTTATTTATAACCTGGATTGGTTTGTCGATCTAGTTTAGCACATAATATTACAAACAGTTGTGCCGTCACTATGAAGAAGGTGGTATGAGACCGGAAAAGAGACGCTGATGGCCGTGGGGGAGAAGGGGCAGTAGCTGAAATTGATGTTGCTGCCAGACATGGCCATATCATCAAGCCATGGCTTCAGTTCCTCAAGGTGTGGTTTCATGAACACCTCCTCTTGGTGGCAGGCCCGTGCAGTTCCATCCTGGTTCTAACTCATTGCAGCTTGTGGGGACAGTGAGGGCAGTGGCAGCTGCCCTCAGCACTGCCCCGAAAGAAATGCTGAAGGAACCACAGCATCAAATTTACCTTCTCTGCCTGCTTCAAGAGCTACTGTTAGATCAACTGCTCTTACAGGCTAATGGTAACACTAACTGTATCCATGCCCATGGGGAAAGAGGTTTGAGTGGAAACTTCCACAAAACTGAAACTGTTCTTTTTTGATGAGCAGCTACTGCAGCTCTAGGTGATTTGTGCCTCTGTGCATGTTTTACTGGTAATGTTATGCCTTTCTGCTTAAATACGAGCAGTGCTGTGGAGGTTATCTGATTGTTTTGTCTAACCTGCGTTGAGAACAGACACAAGACTTACTTTCTTCTGGGATACCTCTGATGCAGTGCTTGCTTTGCCAAATGCGTAACAAATTAGAAAGCCTAATGTGTTGGCACGCTCTGTGGGCACGCTCCATATTTTTAGTTTTCAAGGCCCTGATTCTGTATGTTGCTCAGAATCAGCGAGGTTCCATCATTTCTGGGCTGTAAAGCTTTGATCACCCAAATGGGAGGGATGTCAAAGTCAGAGTGAAGGCTTTCCTTAAAAAGTTTTGGTTGGCATGAAGAAAACAAGGTAGTATAACCTCCAACTAGACACGTTGGAAGAAACATTACAGTTCTGTAATGTACATGGCACTATGGAAATGCTCTTCATCCTTCTCAGCTTTTCTTGTGGTTTTCTCTTCGGATTTTAATTTTGAAAAGAATGATGGTAAGGATGAGAAAAGAGGAGGTGGGCTGAAGATATCAGCTTGATCTTTGAATATATTATGACTAGTTAGTACTGCTGCCTGAAACGTTGGGGGGGTGTTGATGTGCATAAAACTTTCCTGTCTTTTCCATTTTCCTCCTCTTTAAACAAATTAAGAAAAGATCTAGAAGATTGTATGGATCTTTGTATATCTTTAGATCTACAGCACTAAAGGAAGCACTGAAGGATCTGTAAGCTCTAAAGATCTGTAAGTCCTCCTACAGAATGGTGCATATGTAGGTCCTATTTTCACTTTCTGAGGGCAAAGTTAAGGCACGTGTAGAGTGAAGAAATTTAACTGGAGCTTAGAACAAATAAAAACAAAAAAACCACCAGTCCTCATCAGTTGAAAACTATTCTGTTGTTGGAATGAGCTCAATGACCGTAAAAGGGGAACAATATGAACTATCAGCATATATATGCTTCAAAAAATTATGTTCCAAAATGTACATATGTAGGATGAATCTCAGGCTGCACACATGTCGTGGGGGGAGGTGTTATTTGAGATATTCCCATAGTCTGTCTTTAACCTTTTTATTGTAGGGTCTCTGTTCCTTTTGGGGCATTGTTTTGGAGAAGGTGGTGTTCAGTCCATGTTGACCCCTTCCACTCATGACCATGCTGTTAGGCTTCCATGAGCTCCTTGCTGTGTACTGGCGTGAAGCTCTGTAGCATGCCAAGTGAGCCGTGACTGATGTTATCAGATGCAACACAAGTACGCTGTAAGATTTGGCAGTTACTGTTTAGTTAGAAGAATCTATTTTCTTGTGAAGCAAATAACATTTAAAACCTTAGCAAAGCTTACTTGGCAAATCTGCCTGCATCTAAGCTGTTAACTTTGCATTATACCCTAAACAGACAGCTTGACTCTGCTTAACTCTTTTGGAGGCTTTCTTCACAGCTGCACGGTTGTTTCCAGTGTCACTCCTGTGTTCCCCTTCCAGCGATGCTTTTCTCTTTGAAAGGTTTAGTAACTGATTTTGAGGGAAAAACACAATTGCTTCTTTTCTGTTTGTTATAACTCCTTATGCTGCTGCTTCTTCCTCCTACCTCTTCCCACACACACTCTTGGCATCCCTTGGGAAAGTTTTCCGCATGCCTTTTTAATAGCAGCGTTTCTCAGCTCTTGTGCCCAGTGTTTCATGACTTGTCCAGTCTAGTCTGTGTAAAATTATGCTAAGTAAACAACTGGATGCTGTATCCTGCTGATTTATGAAAGAAGCTGGATTGCTTTTAGTGCTTGCCTGTCTTGCCCTTTCTGTACGTGCTCTGCAGAAAAATTAACAATCCCAAACCAAAACCTCCAGGCCTGCAGAGAAACGTGGCACATCTCCCGTACCTAGACAGGAAAGGTTCCCCGAATTATTCGTTGCCATCTTCCCAACTCTGCTGACTGCTTTTTTCTGTTGCAGCAGGCAAGTCACTTTGATTCTTGTGAGTCTGTATCTTACAGCCTACATGGTGTTATAAGCTGCAGTCATGTGGATGATTTATCCATCGCGCGTAAGACATCCCAAAAGCGGTCCACAGAAAACTGCAGATAAATAAAAGTGTGTGTGTCTGTTCACACACATGCAAGCAGACAAAATGAGGGGAAAACAAAAGTCAGAAACACCAAAAGTTTGCCCTAACTTTTATGTGCTTGTTTTTTTTAATGAAATCCCAAAGTCAGTTGATGGATTTTGATCTGTTTAGAGGGAAAAAAATTAAAAATTGATACCTCCCTCTAGAAGACTGGGAAATGCAGGTCCTTATGGCACTGTGCAACAGAACTGGGTCAAGCCAGTCTGGAGAAGCTGAATATGGGCTGGCCTTTTAGTGTGGAGACATGAATGCCCTGCTTTACCTGGCTTCACCTGACTTAGTGCAGCTGCCTGATAAAGTACTTATACACCAGTCCATGGCTGTACTCTACTGTGAAGTTAGCCAAAGCAAACCTGAAGCCAGTGGAGTTACCAAAAGCCTTTGCCGTGTCCTGTCCTCTTGATGCGAGTTGGGGAAAATGGATCAGGGACCTAAAAATCGAGATTGTTCCCGTGGGGAGTATTGGCATGCTTGTCCCTCGAATGTGAGGTTGCTTACTACTATTTTGTACAATTTTTTTGTAGTCTTTGGTTAAACAGTTACCTGGTAAAACAAAGAATTGTTCTGTGGAAAAGGAATAAATAGGAAAGGTATTTACAATGTGAACAGTCCTGCTGTCCAGTTTCTCCTGAAGCTGATTAACCTCTGATCTCTTCCAGGGATTAGGTCAAAAAACAAAAAAAAAAAAAAAAAGGAAAAAAAAAAAACCCCAAAGGCTGCTAGTAATTTTCTATTACAGTTCAGAGGAAAACAACTGGACAGAGTGGTCCCTTGAGCTGTAATGTCTGGTTTGGGAGAGGGTCAAAAAGAGCTACAGTGGGGCAGCTTTTTTTGACCTGCAGATCATTTGTCAGTTGACTGTTTCTCTCCTTAATTTGAGATGCTGTGCCTACCTCTGCTGCAAGCCCTCACCCAGCAGCTTGGCACAGTTCCTCCCCCTGCTTTACCACGGCCCTGATGCCAGCAGGGTTGGCCCTGCAGTGCTGGAAGGTCTGCGGTGCTGGTGATGTCTGTGTGGGACTGGGCTCTGCTGCAGCCCTTGTCAACCCCGTGCTGTGCATTTCTCTACAAGACCCCCGTTCAGGTTGGGCAGGGGTGGTCCTGTCCTTCTCTAGGGTGAGGGCTGTGCATAGGGCCTTGCAGGAGGGCTTATGGTGTCAGACGACACAACACCCCTGTCCTTGAGTGGCAGAGCGCTGCTTAGCCTGCCAGCTCATAGTCCTAGCAGAGTAGAGCAACATTTAACTCTGGAGAGCCTTTTGTCTCTACAGCCAATGCAAGGAGCAGTGACTTTACCTCCCAGCAAGGCAAATAGATCTGAAACCCAGTTTGAGTCTGAGCTGCAATTTCTGGATGTGATCCAAGAAACTTTCCTGGAGCATTGCTGGCACCACTTTGGATAAAGGGCAAACTTTCACTCTCTTCGTCAGAGTCCTGGGGTGGTTAGCAAGGCTGTTGAGCTGGAGGAGCTTATTTGGGAAGGGGAGGATGTCAGGTTCGATGCCTCTGCAAGAGGGTTGTTAATTCTGTGATTTTGTAATAGGGAGCTCCACATGCGGTTTGAGGTCAGGGCAGAAAGCCATGGCTGTTACCAAGCAGCCTGGGAAATGATAGGCGACATGGATTGACTGGACAGAGCTGGTGGCGAGCACCAAGGCTCTGCGTTGCTGCATCGAAGCAAAGAGCAACTTCACACTGATACTGTGTGCTTGGGGGAAAAAGTGGCAACAGGGAGAGAAAAAAAAAAAAAAGAGATGTAAAACGTTCACACAAGCTTGTTTCTCTATTTGCTTTTTTCAGCGTATGGTTTTCTTCTTAGTCCAAGATTTCCACCAGAGTGGAAGACCATTTACATGCACAGCCTATTGTCAGTTGTCCTTGCGGGTATGCTTCTCTCTATATTTTAACATGCTTGTTTGGAACCTGACTGTTTCAAGGCTGGAAGAAACAGATGTTTTCCTTTTGCCATGAAGATCCTTGAGGGCACCATTGCTGCCTCACCAGCATCTATTATCTGTCAACAGCAAAAGAGCTTTGACTGTGAAGGTTTTGTGGTGCTTGTTTAGTAGTGTTCCTGTTACATGGCTTTTCAACTGAGGCCAGGAGATAGCTTCATACTCAAGGTTGATCGTGGATCACTGTGTTAAGAAAGTGCAAAGAAAGCTGTGTTGCTCCTGCCTTCTCATCTGTGTGCTTATGCCGGGTCTGTGTGCAAGGTTTTTGTCCTGTCTAGCAGAAAATGTTTTGCCAGTGCTCAGTAAATTGTAATGTAGTTTAAATTACACAAACTGAATTTATGGATGTGTAGAGTGCAGAAGAATCTCTTTGTTTTAGGGAGGCAGCTTTAAAGTTTTGCCTACCTGGCTGTAAGGAAACCAGATAACACTCTGCTGTAGCGCAACAGATGATGCTTAGGATATGCTCCTCAGCTGTGGCACTGAGGTCTGTTTTATTGCTTGTCAGTACAGGAGAGCACATGTTTAGTTCTGGAGCATAATGGAAACTAGAAGACTATGTAGGCTACAGCTGACTTCCATTGGCAGAAGGGTAGGATTGTGTATTAAGATTTCTCTGCAAGTCTTGAGCTCTTTGGGCAAGTTTGGACTTTTTCTTTAAAATTTTCTTTCCTTTGGTCTGACGGTACAATTGCATTGACACACTCAGAAGGAAAGGATAAGTCATATAGGTGAGCTACTGACGTCTCTTGCCATCCTAATGAGTAAGAGAGGTGCTTGTATTCCAGCTTTTGGGCACTGTTTATCAGTCCAAGTGGGCAATACTTACGCATTTAACTGTAGTCCTGTGCCAGTTTTTCTTCAGTCCTTAGGCTCAGCACATGCAGTCATCTGGAGACCTGCTGTTAGCATTGACAAGGAAGTCACTAAAGACAATGCGATTTCATATGTATATGAGTGACTGCTAGCATCTGTGTATCTTAGGGAAATCTGGATGCTAATACTAGCAGTGGTGAAAACTCAGTGTGGGTAGCATGTGGATGCTTTCAGAATCATGATATTTAACCTACTGGTCATACCTGCACTGACGTGAATTTGAGCAATAATAGCCTGCACAAGTTCTAAGAGTGGAGCGTGTCTTCTGAGTTGAGGGGAGCATTCACGCAGGTGGCCTCAACGCAGGCGTTTTGCCGCTGCCTTCCCGAGTGCTGAGCTGTGTCTCTTTCAGCTGTGTGAGGAGATTCGAGTTCTGATGGGAAACAGAAATGTTTTGTGTGCAGATAATAGCAAAAAGTACCAGGCTGCATTTTGTATCATTTTTGTCAAACACGCAGCCCAGCTCAATTTACCCCCAGTGAATCAGACATATTGTCTACTCAAGGAAAACAAGGCAACCCTGTCAATACAGTGTTAGAGCATGTGTGTTCTTTCCAGTTTGGGCGGAGTAAAACCAACAAGGATTGTGACAGAGCATTGTGCTTTCACTTAAGCGAGTATCACGGCTGAACCTGGGACTGCAGCATATTTCCCCTGCCTGAGTAGGCAAGCAAGAGATCCCAGGTCCAGTATGAGCTGCTGTCTTTCAGAGGTGCCCTTTAAAGTCTAACTTGGGCATTAGGATCAAAGACAGGAGAATTAATTTTCTGTTTATATTTAAGGGGATATATCTGTTTGAAATGTAATCTTTCTTGACTGTGTTTAATTGTAGTTTCATAAACCGCACCTGCCTGTGGGCTTCTCCTGTTTTTGCTGCGACATTCCGTATTTTTATCTTGACTTCCTAAGGAAATGAGTCTTCTCAGTGATAGTGAGTGTGTCCTGCCTTCTTTTCCACCAAATACCTTTTGGGATCTGCTGGCCAGCTTCAGCCAAGCTTAATGAGGAGGAGAAATTCCAAAGATGTGAAGTCCTGACAAGTTAAGTGAAAACTGGCAGACTGTGTGGAGAAGGGAGAGGCTGAAATTTATAGTTTCTGCTTTGGGAATGGTAGGCAGACCTTAGCCACTGTCCATTATCAGTCAGTTGGCCACTGTTTTGTGGTAAATGAGGAGAGGGAAGTAGATTCCTTTTTTTTTTTTTTTTTTTTTTTAAAAAAAAAAAGAAAAAGTTGTGATACTTGACTTTCAAGTGAGTGCTGTAGCTATAGGAATGTGTGCAGGGTAGCACATGCAAACTACTTTTAAGCATTTTAAAATCTCCCTCTGGTTCTTTCTTTAGTTTATGAGTCTGCAAATAGTATTGTACATTTGAGATTATCCTGCATGGTCTCTCTCCGCTCTTTCACTTTCTTAACATGTGCATATGTATATATAAATATAAAATAGCAATATTATTATCCAACATTTAATGAGGCAAAAATGTTTGCTCTAAGTCCCTCGACAGTGCTTCTTTTGCAAGACACAGTTTGAGTGATTGAGTAGGGAGTTGTTGGCTAAAATACAGTCTTAAAGCCCAGGTCCTAAATCTAGAGATTATGGCAGCAAGTGCTAATGCTCAAGGACCTGGGAATTCATTGTACTCTAAGCTGACTTGTAACCACAATGAACGCTCCCCTTGTGCCTAACAGGAAAGCGTTCTTCTCCCCCTGTGCCCAATCTCTTAAATACGCAATGGGAAGCACACGGCTGAGCTAAGTGTTAAAAGAGCCTTGAAGATGCTGTGCAAACTAGTTCAGTTGATCCATGTAGGAGAAGATGTTGTTTGTCTCCTGAGCCTAGAAGTGTCTTAAGTCCTTTCCAACAACGGATCTGTGTACATTCCTCTAGAGAGGTTTAATCCAAAAGGGATTAAAGCCCAATGAGTGTGTCTTCTGTTGCCTTTCTGGCAGAGAACGCTTTCTACTGATAAATTGAAAGTGCAAAGGTGTTGTCATTAAATGACAAAGGCTGGTGCTTCATAATTAGCACGTGTTTTAGTTTTGCTTTCCTGTCCTTGCCATCTCTCTTAGTAAGACCCTGCTTCAAGCGTGATTAGACTGATGGGAGCCTGACCAATGAGGCATCTTTTTGTTCTGATGATTCCCTGTTGATTTTATTTTTTTTTTTCATGTCAGGCTTTATTTCTCAAATGTTTTGATCTGAAGGGTGTGCTTGTGAGAAGTGAGCGAGTTAGCAGCTGAAGCAGCTACTGTGGAGAGCAAGCATATTGGTGGTGTGTTTGCCTCACATCCGCCAGGTAAAATGGTAGGGTTTTTGTCCAGCACATCACTGGTGCAAAAGGTGTGGTGACAGTTCAACAGCCTGCTTTCTTTTGTATCTAGTTCTGCAGGATGATGGTGGCCTTCACAAGTGTGTCTCTCTCTGCCTAGTGGAGGGGCCAGATCCAGAAATGAACTTTCAGGTTTTTGTGTGTCAGTTGGTGTATGAGGTATTTCTGCAGTGATTCACTAGAGCAGGGATATTTTTCAATGTAGCTCCTTCTTCCTGAACTGAATTTTAGTGTTTGAGTCTAGAGCTGGTAAGAACTCAGTGGAAATCCTAGTGTAAATGCTGCAGCCCATGGACCTTCAGATAACTGTTACCGGCCTGGCAAAGCACTTTGGCTCTATGTGCGAGAGCAAGAAAGGAGAGTGTCCGTGGTTCCTGAAAATCATTTTCTTATGTGGAATATTTTACCGAATGGAAATGTAATTGGGCAAAGAGACCACAGGCAGCAGGGAGAGCGAGCATCCTCATGGCTGGCTGCTGGCTGCTTGGCTCCCCCTGCACTAACCTGTCCTCCCAGCCCAGGCTGCGGGCGGCCAGGCAGCCGTGAGTCACTGCTGTGGAAACAGTGATGCAAAGGCAGCACCATTAAGGAGGGTTTTATTTGTCTCTTGCATATTTTACCTCAGCAGCCTTTTTTCCTAGCATTTATTGGTGTTTCTTCTCTTTGTTTGTTGTGAGACAAACGCGTTTTTGTAAATGAATTAGTTGCTTTTCGCTCTGATTTTTTTCTGTTTCCTTCTCTTGCTATGCCCCTTTGCAACAATGTTTTGAAATTTAAAGCCTTGAGTCAGTTACAAAATCATAGATCAGAGGGGGCTACTTTGTCAAATAAGTCACTCAAATTTAAGTCCTTGAGGGTGATGTTGGTTCCTATTTCAGAATTGCCGCTGCTCCTCAATTCTGGTTAAAAGAGTTTGGAAAATATACCTAGCCTAATCTTAATTTGCCACACAAATTGTTAAAGAGTTTGCACTGCTCTTGTAAAAATGGGTGGATGAGCATGCAAATGCAAACTCATTCTCTTTCCCATGCCTACCAATGTAAACAAACAGAGGTGTGTAAATTTAGGAAAAGATTTCTCCCGCTGGCTGGAAGGAAAGGAGATGGAATACTGTTGTGATAGCAGTGCTTCCTCCTGACATAGGTGTCTATGGCTTTCCCTTATTTTCTATTTCCTTCTCCCTTGAGATGTGGTTTTACAATACAGCAAAGCCAATTTGATGTCTGGCTGCTACTGCAGGGGCAACCCTGCCTCTCTTCCACCCTCCCCCCCCCCCCCCCCCCACTTTCCCAGCACCCCTTGTACCTGCATCTATTTGGTCCCATCCTTCAGAGAGCTCCTCTGCCAAAGAAGTATTTTCTTTTCTTTCTTTTTTTTTTTTTTAAAAAAAAATACAGATTAGCTAGGTTTCTAGTGTTTTCTTCCCAGCAAATGATGGCCAGGGGGTGTGTGAGAGGGGCCAGGCAGGGCAGAGGATGGGAGAGGCAGTGGCTGGGAGCTGGCCTGCAGCAGCATCATCTCCTCAGGGTTACAGCCATGAGGCCTCCTGGGGATCCACACCCCTGCAGCCCTCCCCTTGCAGCATGAACCCGGGAGGAAAGCTGGCTGTGACAGCCCGGCCACATCTTCCTTGGCCACCTGCGATGGCCGCTGAGAGATTGTTTGTAGTGCTTCACACCTGCAGATTAGGAATAAAGAATGGAGTGTAAAGGTCTTCTGCAGGGATTCCCCCACCCTCTGATTCTTTCCACTGCGCGGGCTATTTTTAGTCTGCTTGCCTGCCTCAGAAATTACTTCACTTTCTGCTTTGGACTATTTCCATGACATTTATTGTGATTCTGAGTTCCAGTGTTCAAGATAATGTCAGAGCAAAGAATCGCTGGGTGGCAAGCTTAGATGCAATGGTGGAGCCAAAAAAACCTGTGCTGAGGATGTGTGATGCCAGCTGCCTCTGGTCTGGTGACCTATGGGAGACTGGCTGAGGTGAACCACGTTGTGGACCATGTGCTGTATTTGCAGGCAAAGAACCTTGTTAATCCTGAGTTTAATGGTGCTTTGGTTGGTGAATGGCAAAAGAAAGCAACCCTTTAGTGGGCTAATCCAGGTAGCCAAAGTAGATCTACCTCTGAAAGACAACTGTTTGCTTTAAGTGAAGTCCAGAATCAAAAGCCTAGCCTGCCCTAGCTGTGTATTCCTGTGTGGTACTGCTGCTGATTCACTGGATATCACTCTTTCTTCCTCACAGATGTTAGTTAGGTATGATTTAAATCAGCAGTTTCATTGGCAATAAAATGGTCTTAATATATACAAGGTGTTAGAGCAGACTTTACTGTGGGAAACAATGCTCATTTTAACATTGCTGCATATGATGCAAATGGTTCACCATGCTGAGATAAAAAATATATAGCTAGTTCTATAATAAGTGAATTTCATACAGCTGGTTGATAAAGCAGAGGAATGAAAATCAGTGTGTTTGGGCAGAGTGTTGTAGTTTCATGGGAAAGACCTGGCACAGTAGCATCCCTGAGGCAGTGCTGGATCTGGAGGAGGACAAAGGCTGACTGGCAGTTAATAGGAATTTTTCTTAGGAAAAACTGAAGATGTTTCTTCTACTGGTCTTCTCCGCAGCTTGATAATGCATGGGATGAATATAGTTGCAGAAACTCCACTATTCAGGAGCTGCATATTTGATGGACAGCACCCATGACATTTAGTATCAAGCCTACTTTCTTGTGTATTTTCCCTTTTTTTTTCTCTGAGTCTTAATTAAGAACAACTCATGAGAGATAGATGCCTGTTTCGGATTAGGGGTCTAATCCATGATTGTTCACAAAATACCCATATTCATTAGCCTTTGGAGGACAAATAGCTACTTACAGTGTGGATAAACAGTCGCAAACACCCTGCGCAAGCTGTTACATGCTCCTTGAGACGTAGCTGTCTTGACCTGGCGTGGCTGTTGAGCAGTGATCCCTTGTGCAAGGGTTTGTCTAAATTTTTCCTGCTGGTTGCACTCAAAGCGAGTATTTGTGTGTCTGCTGTGCTTTTGGCCATCACTAGAGGGCTTCAGAGCAAGAAACCTGCTTGCCTTCCACATGATGTCAAGAGCCAGAAGTTTCTTCTGAAACCTGATACCCAGCGACATAACTGAGAGACCTTTGAGTTGTGCTAGTAGGAGCTTACTGGTATTAGATGTTGGGTTTTTTGCATCTTCCATTCCAAAAACTTGTTTTACCAATATTTTTTTCCTTTGTAACCTTCTCTTTTAATCTTCTTTGCAAAATGAATGGTAAAACAGGGCCTTACTGAGCCCTCTGGCTGTGAGGCGAGTAGGGCTGGTGGGCAGCTAACATTTTGCGCCATCCTGCGCTTCCTCGAAGGGAAGAGGCCGGGATGTGCGGGGTGTCAGTGTGTGCGGGCATGTGCCTGCTCTCCAGGCCAGCGCTGCAGTGTTGGCGTTGGGGAGAGGAGGCCAAAACTGGTTTGTGACCGTTGCATGGCTGTACACGCTTATGGCTCCTGGGGAAAAGTGTCTACTCACGAACCAAAGGCGTGAGGGAATAAGGGGTGTATTGTATGAAAGACAAACTTAGCTGGATGTCTTGCTTTGAAGAGGTTTGCCAATGAGTTGGAGAGCTGCCTTCAGCCAAGCTTGCTTTCAGTGAGGAAGTTTTATAGGTCATGAAAAGCAGCAATGTCCTTTTTTTCCACCGTGCCTTGCCTTTATATGCAGCAGCGCACATGCACTGCCGTCATCCCTTGTGCTTTGGATCAGTGGCTCGGCGTTAGCCCAGGGAGAATTGTGAGCTCCTCCGATTTCTCTCCGTGGTGTGGGAACGCTGGAGCACATAATGGCTGTGATTCAAAGACAAATGCTAGCTCTTTGCTACTGATCACTTTGGCAGAAACCCCCAGATGCTCAGAGACTACAGATGGAGCTGATTTGGGGAGAGTTTTGGAAAAGAAAAAAGAAAAAAAAAAAAGAAAGCACCCACAACCTTAGAACTTCCTTTTTTATTATTACTATGTTTTGCTGTCTTTATAATAGCCTCCCTGTTCTTGCTTTTCCTAATCTGCACCCCCTGCACCTTGCTTTTTAATTCATGCCAGCCAGAGTGCAGCTAAAGGCTTTTTCTAGCAGAGCATCATTTGTTAGTAAACCAGCAAAGACAAGCTTAACCAATTTAACCAGCAACTTCTGTGAGGCTTTCCTTTTTGACTGGGATTTGGGATTTCTCCATACGGCAGTTGGAGGGATGAGGCTGCAGGAAACCGCAGGAGAGGAGCCTCCAGCCGTGACGGGCTTTGTTCAGATGCCTGTAGTCTGGCAGAAGCTGACCTCCACAACACATGGTCTTTCACTTAGTTGCCTCTCTGCAGCTATTGGAGAGGTCCGATTTGCTGTGTGTGGGATTTATGCTGCTTCCATGCTGCTTGGTAATGTTTCCCAACCATCCTGCGGATCCTTGCCTTGGTGGTGGAGCTGGAACTGGCAGGGTTGCTGCAGCCTGTCCCTTTGTGCATGGCTTCATTGTCACACAGCTCTGCTTTAGCAAATCCGGTGCCTTAAAGCATATCCTCCTGAATTTTGAAGCTCTCCAAACAATCCAGGTTTCCTCCTTCAGATGTAAATGCCACCCTCCCCCCCTCCTCCTTCCACCCCCCACACTTTGCCTGGGCTAATTGCTCTTTGTTTGGTTTCAAATCAGTGTGATTAAAGGAAGATTTTTTTTTTTTTTCAGACTGTCACTTCTTTGTGTTACGGGACTAGCATAGTAAAAAGTTGTAATATCTGTTGGGGTGAATACCCTGAGCGCAGAATTACAGGCCTTTTCCTGCTGGTGAATCATCTTCCCCTGAGACCCTGTAGTGATAGCATTACTTTTGTTTTAAGGGGAAAGTCCCTGAGAAGACGACCATGTATATATCTGGACAAGAGATGCCATCTGTTTGTTGGGTTTTTTTTTTTTTAAACACTTAACTTTTGAATTTATCTGTAAGGAAGGTGGTGCTCTAGGCTTTCGAGGTGAGCTCAGTTCCCGTGCAGACGCTGGCTGGTGGGTGTAGCTGGGCGGGCTGGGGCCACATTTCCCGCAGGAGACGGGGTGGCTACTGGAGGCTGGCGAAACCAAAACGATACTCTTTCTGAGAGAGATCAGATTATTCCCGTATAGACGGATTTCAGTAAAACACGTTACGCCTGTGTTTATTTTACAGTCAATTGCTGTCACTTTTTAACAGTGCCTCATGGTACAGGAGCAGGCTGTGCCTGTCTGCACAGCCTGTTGAGAAAAGAGACCCCAGAGCAGCTCCCAGCAGGCTCACAACACACACACATGTCATGCCGCCTTTCGCTTTGAACACGTGTGATGCCCAGTGAGTGGTATGAACAAAGAAGTGGCCCCCTCACCACAAACCAGAAGGAGCGGCGTTGCCTCGCCGCCCTGGGGAGGGCTGCAGCCTGGATGGGGTGGTGGGTGTGCTTCCACCTCTTCCCTGCCTAGTGCAGGGTTTGTTCTTTCTGGGGGAGGTGGCCTGACCTCTCAAGTTTCTCATGTAGACGTTGTGGTTGATTTAGACCGGTCAAGGGAGAGTTTTGGACTGAATAAATGTAATTTTCTTCTTATCGGCACCCAGGTGTCGGTGCCTGGCTCCCTTGTTCCTGTTCAGATGCATCTGCAGTTTTAAGCAACTGTCTGGCGATTTATTCTTTCTGTCCCTGTAGCACCACGGGTCCCCTCTGGTAGTTGTGGTGCAGTCACAAAAGGCAAGGCAAGGCTGGCAGGTCGGGGGCTGGCGGGAGCCCCTGCTTTGCAGCACGGGGGCAGCAGGGCAAAGAGCAGCTGAGCCTTGATGGGAGCCGATGTCAGGGTTGGGAAGTGGACTCCTGTCCCCAAACTCCGGCCAGTGCTCTCAGGGTTTCAGCTGAACAGTGAGAGGCTTGTACTGGGGTCTGAGCTGTTTGTTTTTAAACTGGAGGGTGAGATGCCGCAGTGGCTCCGATTTTTGAGGTGAAATACCATTTTATAAATGCAAGCCTGTTCACAGCCCAGCAGCAAAACCAAATGTACTGTAGTATTTGGAACATTCGTGTTTTCTCCCGTCCTGTTTTCTTGGCTGTTAATCATTGTCTCTTTGTCACCTGCTCAGCTAAGGGTAAGTGTAGCTGCGGTGTAATATTTTCTGTAAGTATTTGTTGCTTTTATTTATCCTGATGGAGGCAATAGGACTTTTCTTCTCGGGCAGGTAAATAATTAGCTATCGGCAACTTTCTTGCTCGAAGAGGGCGAGGAAGGGAGAGAGGGGACCGTGACACCCTGTCTGATAGATGGACATGAGCATCTTGTGGCTCTGTTCATTGTTAATTCACTCCTGCAGCACCGCTCAGCTGTGAGGTTTCCAGGCGTGCTTGGCAGCGCCGACAACAAAAACATCTGGTCCAAGAATATAGTTCCCTTCTGCTGGCAGCTGCATGAAAATGATTTTGTACATAGTGGCATAATGCCAAATGCACTTACTTGTATACTAAAGTGCACAGCCTTTATAGAGCTTTGGCAGTGCAGGGCGATTTTAAATGCTGTGCATAAGTCAGCATTAATCTACCAAAGAAAATCAAAACCTCAGCAACCGGTATTATAAAGAACTCACTTATCACACGTGCCCAGATGTGGCCATACCTTTGTACCTGTCTCTGAAAGCTGTTCCTGTCTGAATACAAAGGAAAAGCCTTTTGGTCACAGGCCTGGTTGTCATCTGTCCTTTGGAAGGGTTTGGCACAAACACGAAGGGAAATTTGCCCCTCGCAGGCGTCCCTGAATTCCTCTTGTCAGCAGCTACGTTTGTCTGTTGCTGATAGAGGTTGTCTGTCTCCCCTCTTGTTTTAGGAAGGACCTAGCATGTGCTGAAGAGAATGTTAGTTGTGAATCAAGTAGTTTGTGTGTCTGCTGGTAAATTGTAATTTGAGTGATTGGACCTGATAATTACAGAGTCATCATCATCATCATCATCTTGTCACTCAGTTGTAAATCATTCTGTAATGGATTTCCTTTTTTAAAAAGAGCTGTATTTCTGAGTGCAAGTGTATTTTAGAGGTAAAATACAATATCCATATTCCTTCCTGCTTTGAAAAACCTTAGGGTTATAAGCATGGATCTCACTCTTAGATGAACAAGCAAGGTGAAGAAAGGTCTTTGCTCCAGCAAAGCTGCTTTAAGCCAAATAATTTCTAGTTATTTTTTCTATGTTTATTCCCACAGAATAGCTGAGCTTCGCGGTGCTTTTTCACCTGCAAAGCTGCTCTTGGGTTGTAGGTTTCAGGAATGCTGCAGAAAAGCGTGGAGGAGCAGAAACCCTGGTCTGGTATCAGTCACAGCTTTGCCCTTTGCAGGAGGAGTCCGTTCCTCCCCAGGAAGAAGCAGGTGGTTTGAGGGCTTGGACAGGGTGTTTCTGCAGGTGTGTGCAGGGCTGACTGTTTCACAGCTACCGACCTGATGTTAATCCTCTGTTCTGTTGCTGCTGGGAGGAGCAGTTCTCACCAAACCAGAGAAAGAAAGAAGAGAAGGTGGAGATGGTGGCCAAGGGAGGGGGAGCAAGCCTCCTCCTGCTGGCTTTCAAAGCAGTCTTTGCTTGCAATGTCAATGAAAGAAACCGAAGGTATTTTCTGGGGTATTCTTAAAGTCGAAAATGGAATTTGGCAAGCCTGTAGGGCTTGGTCAGGTCTCCTCCCTTCTCCTCACCCGTGGTCTGCGCAGACAATATATATTCAGCTTTTTCTTAAACACACAATGGTGAGCTGGTGTCGCAGCTTTCTTTGCGATCCCTTCTGCCTCGCATCTGGTGAAGGGGAAAGGGCTTTTTGAACCTCTTGGGTTCTCTCTGTTCGCGCCTGGCATTTTGCGTTTGCAGTGCTCTCTCTGCGTAAGGCAGGGGAGAAGGTTGTGGATTACTGACAGATGTTGAGTGGTGACTAATAATTGGACCAGAGGAGCTAAAGTGTTTAACCTTTAGGCAAAGATTACCTGAAATTAAAACTTGTAAGGACTTGTGCACTCACACTCTGTCATTCAGTCGTGTTTGTAAGACACATGTACAGATCGGACGATTCCTTTTATTCCTGGGTAATTTACATATTTTGGCTGCTTCACAAAAGAAACCTTGTGTTGAATAAGTCAGATCATGATCTCACACTAGTCCTTGCTTACAAGGAGTTTTTTGAAGGCTAGAGCGTAGCACAAAATTTGAAGTTTTCCTTTTGTGGATGTAGAACAGAGCGTAGGTTACTGGCAGCACGTACAACGGGCATTAAACATGGGTATTAGCCAGTTTATTACCTTCAGTGTTTGGGGATGTGACTGCTCTCTGTTAGATATCATTTTAATCTGACAGGTGTACCTCAGACAGAGGTACACCACTTTAGAAGTGTTAAATCTGTTTCTTCGTAGTAATGGGCTAAGTGAAGTATGTCACTTTATAGAAGTGGATTGGTGGGCTGCAAAGAAAATGCAGTAATTTTGGTTTTCAGGGATTTTCTTAGTATTTATTTTCTGACAAAATGCAGGGCTTTGTTAGTGTTGCAGACGGAGTTTTAAACATTTGGAAGGAAAAATTGCAGCACTCGCAATTTTTTAATGAGGAGGGTTTGCTTAATTAAAGCCTAGACGACTTAGGGAATGTGGGCAGCTGAGGGATTAGCAATGCGTTACAAAGTTCTTCTTCCATCTACCAGTTGATTTGGGCTCAGAAGCCAAAGTCGATAATAAAACTTGTAGTCTTTCAGTGGCTGTTTGCTGGCCTTAACCGTTGATGCTACCGATAACCAGAGGCTGGAATCATCCTGTCTCATTTTAGGCACACAGTGGTTGTACTCAAGCCTGGAGCATAGCTGCCCAGGGTGCCCGCTATTTAGCATGGGGGCAAAGATGCCCGTAAGGGGGACAGGTCTGTGGGACTCATCCCATAGAGAGGTGAGGGTCACCAGTGGGACTGGGTCTCCTGAAAGCGTGAGGTACTTGCCTTGTGGCTGCCAGCTGCTTACTGCTGGCAATTGTGGTGGTGCTGGTTTGTGCTACCTCATATTTTTTTATTTTATTTTTTAATTTATGATTGATTTTGGAGTGCTATTGCCAGTCTGCTCCCTCTGCATCATGAATCTGTGTGTTTGCTTTTGGCCTAAATAATGTTACGTACTGAGTGGTGCCAAGCCCTCTGTCACTGTCGGGCGAAGAAATGGCAGCATGTGGTGGAGCTTCTGAATTTCTTGTCAGCTTCTTCTCCATCCCTGTCTCTTTTTAATAAAGGATCCTACATGAAACGGACCCGAGGAAACGCCAAAGTGGGATTACTTTTCCTTCCTCCTTTGTTCTGTTCCTGTTCTGCATGGTTCCAGCTTTTGAGTTTGTGATCGCCAACTTGTTGGGGTATTTTGTTTGTCTTCTAGTATTTGGGTTTCATTCAATGTGCAAAATGAAGGAGGAATTGTAAATAAACCCCCCTTCTCTGTTCATCTACAAGACTTGTTGGTCAGTGTGGGTGTGAGGCTGTATACTGAATGAATCTATCCTGTAAGGGAATCAGTGTCTTCATGTAATTGTAGGTTTTCATTATTTATGTACTAGAACATTTGTGTTATGCCAGAACTGTCATTTTTAATGTATTTCACATTCCCAGCTTAAATTTCTGCTAATATAGCTTCTGTGTGGCAGAAGGTGTACATAGGAAATCCACTTTCAGTCATTTCAGCCTTTTGTTTTCTCTCTTCTCTCAGATGTTTACCTTCTGTCCCACCCCTCTCAAAGTTAAAGCTTAGTTTCAAACTACAACTTTAGTTTCTTGTTGAATCTTCAGCTGCGTCAAACCTGCGGGACTTAGGAGCCTTTTCCATCTCCCAGGTCCAAACTGTGGCCCAGCAGTGTCTGGACTGCACATGCAGGGAGGGACCCACATGTGGATTCCCTTTGGGAAGGAGATCTGCCTTCCAGATGGGAGTAATGGAGCTTCACACTGCCTGGGGAGAGCAGGGTCCAAGCAATGGGCAAACACTTCTCCTGGCTTTGTTCCCCCCGGAGGTAATAGAATCATGGAATCTCTTGGGTTGGAAAGGACCTTAAAGATCATCTAGTTCCAACCCCCCCTGCCATGGGCAGGGACACCTTCCACTATATCAGGTTGCTCAAAGCCCCATCCAGCCTGGCCTTGAACACTGCCAGGGAGGGGGCAGCCACAGCTGCTCTGGGCAACCTGTGCCAGTGTCTCACCGCCCTCACAGTGAAGAATTTCTTCCTCATATCTAATCTAAGTCTCCCCTCTTTCAGTTTGAAACCGTTACCCCTCGTCCTATCCCCACACTCCCTGATCAAGAGTCCCTCCCCACCCTTCCTGCAGGCCCCCTTTAAGCACTGGAAGGCCGCTGTAAGGTGTCCCTGGAGCCTTCTCTTCTCCGGGCTGAACAACCCCAACTCTCTCAACCTGTACTCGTAGGTGCTTCAGCCCTCTGATCATCTCCGTGGCCCTCCTCTGGACCCATGCAAGCAGATCCATGTCTGTCTTGTGTTGGGGACACTAGAGGTGAACGTGGGGTGCTTCAGGTGGGGTCTCATGCGAGTGGAGTAGGAAGGATGCTGCTTTCCTTGGCGTCAAATGCACACTGAGATTGAAAGTAGAAAAGCTGTGCAACTTTCTGGCTTTGTGCATGAGCCTGTTTTCTCTCCAGCATCTACATCTCCTCTTATTGTCTGCACCTGGAGCTTTGCATAGAGGAAATTGTTTTAATTTCTTTCCTTCACATACAGACTTATTTTTCCTATCTGCTAGCAAGGGCTTGTTCTGATCACAAAAAAACCCCTGAGACTAGATGTGGAATTGTATAGCAACAGTTTTTAGTGTGAATAATAGTAATGGAAGTAGGGTACTAAACCTTCCTTCTTTTATGAGAGCTCTGAGGATGTCAGTACAAGGCTAGCTTGTAGCATAACTTGTAAATAATTTATGCTTGATGAGGATGGATAGTTGTATTGTATAGCTGGGATAAACATGCAATCTGAGCAGTAAATTCTTTTAAGTAATCATGAGCAGGATCGAGGGACAAGCCTGGAAATGGTTGAAGGGATTTGCCCTTAGGAGGTTTCTCTCTTGGTTGTCTTTGGAAAAGCCCATGGCATCCTGGGGTTTTACTGGGGAAGGTCAGCAACGGTGCAGTCTCTGTGCCTTCAGCGCAGCTCATTCAGTGACCAGCGAAGGCACTGGGGGCACATCAGGCAAGAAAGAAAATATTGTTGTCAGAGTGATTGGCAGAGGAGGTGGTTTGGGGGGAGACAACAGACAAGTATTGTCTTCACGTGGTTTTTGGCTCCTTCCTGCCTGCACGTGATTCCTTCTCCTGTGCCTGCACAATGCTGCTACACAGGCTCCTTCAGGCAGTGCTGGGACCCTGCTTAAGAGCTAGCCCTCCCTCATGCCTTTTTGTCCAGTTAATTTAATTGTTGCTTTATGGCTGCAGCCTCAGCAGTGGCACTGTTGCGAACAATTTGGCTCATTTTCTCTCTTGTTTCAGATGGTGCCTTTAGCAAGCAGTAGAGAGGGTGTTGTGCCAAGGGGAGACAAAGCAGCCTCTGTTTTGTATGTGTTGGGAAGTGTGTTTCTAACCTGCTTGATGAAATCTTGCCACTGAAGGTAACCAAACGTGGTCATAAGGACAACACTGTTCTGCCAGCTAGTTCTCACAAAACTAAGATTTTTTTGACCCTTGAAAAAGCGTCACAACCGTCTTCTGCAATAGCTCTGCCTGTGCCGCGTTGCCGGTTTGTTGCTTCTGGCAGCGTGGCTCTGTGCCGACGGCAGAAGCGGCTCGGAGGCTGGTGGACAGCTCACAGTGACACGATGGGCTCCAGAAAAGCTTGCAAATGGTAAAGCCCGTGAAGGTTTCCTCTGCACGGGCTGCATATGTGGACAAGGGGTAAAGTCTGAGAGGCACCCTCACAGAGATAATGGGACAATGCTCACCACCCACGCCACTACTTGCTGGATGTCTGATCCTCCTTCAGTGTCACTGATTGCGCGGCACGACGGATGCATTTTCTTAAGGGCGAACAGTCTGGAGGCTTTTGAACAAGTGCGTGTTTGGGAAGGACTTGAAGGATGGTGCAGAGAAATGAACATGCTGGTGCTAAGGTGGGAAGAGTCTGTGGGTAAGTGGTCTGTGAAAGAAACACCTTGGACGTGAAGTGGGACAGGCGCTGTGAATGCTGGGGGTGAGAAGGTACCAGAGGAGAGAGACAGAAGGGAGGTAAACTTACATGAGGCCTTTAGCTTGAGGGTAACAAAGCTCAAAGGCCCTGTGAAAGACTCAAGAAAGACGGGATATAATAAGAAAGTTGGAGGCTCTTGTATGTTAAGATTTAGGAGGGACTGTATATGGACTTGTTAAACGTTTACTGCACATGTTGATTAAAGTCTTTTCTTTTAAATAGTTTAGGCTTTCCCTCACAAGAAGCCTGTGTTTGGTATTTTGTTTTATGAACTATTTTATGTCACATTCCCAATTCTGACACTCTGTTGTGGTGTTGGAGAGGATCGTGTTTCTCCATGTTGCGCCCTCCGTGCTGCAAGCTGCTCTGCTTTACTCGAACTTCCTACCTTGGCAGGCGCTGGCAGGGACTTGCCTGCTGCTCAGAGTCTCTTTGCTTTTGTGGTTAGGTTCCTCCCAAAATTACAGTCTCCTTCCCAGCTTGGAGGCAGCGCAACAGCTCCCAGTTCAAATATTGCGCTGTGCGCAACACTGCCCCAACTCTTCTCGCCAAAACATCTCCCTTGTGTGTAAGAACTTTATTAATGAGTGTATATATTATGGATTCTAGCACCAGAAAAGGTCAACTATTGTGCTAGGCACTATTCAGACTTTCCCTGTCCTGGACAGATTCTGGTCCCAGTGGATGTTGGCCAGGTCTGGGGTGCGGGGAGGAGGGAGGATGTGACACACAAGCAGAATGGTGGTTTGCAAAAGTCGATGTTGTGATTTATCCAGGAAGATTTTTGTTGGTGTTTGGTGCCTTTTAGGACTTTTCTTTTTTTTATGTGGGTGGAGAACAGAAATGAAAAGTGAGAGGAAAGGAAAAGGAAAATAAATTTTGTTTCTTGTGGGCTTCTCCTGTTTTTCTTCAACTTGTGTGTTGGGAGGAGATGGTGAAAAAAAGGCCAAGTTGTCATCATTTTGGTACCTCTGAAGGCCAACTAATTTCCTTTCCACTGCTCTTGAGTGTCCATGGGTTAGCAGTCCCTTTCTCCTCCCAGTGCCGGGCTGAGGCTGCTGCCTGCCCCTCCACACAGATCTGAACTCTCCCATGATTTAAAGATTCCCCAGTCCCACAAGCCACTGCTAGATCTCATGAACCTCAGCAGCTCAGCTTAGTCTGAAACCCCAGGCAGAGTGTTGCTAGCTCTTGTTCTCCAGGCAGTGCAGCTCCCTGGTTATAGGCAGACAGAACTTCGTGAGCAGCATTGGGAAAGCAAAAGAAAGGAGACTTGGAGGCTTCCCTTTCCCCATCCCCCTTTTCCTGTGTGTTCATCTTTCCACTGTTGGGGTGTGGTGTTAATTCTTAAAACACTCGATTGCAGCTTAAAATGACTGGATGCCATTTGTGCGAGGAGAGCTGAGATTTGTCACTGTCTCATTTCTTAAATCAAAAAGGAAAGTTACTGAAAGGACCAATTTGTATTCCTCTGCAAGCTGGTTTAGGGCAGCATATAAATCACCTGGTGGGATAGGTAAACTTGCTTGTACCTTCATCTCAGAACATTGTCTTATTTTATGTTTGCTTGGCTGTGTTTTCTCATTCACTTTGCCCTCTTCGTACTACTAGGGTAAATAAAATCTTCGGAAATTGTCCTGAGTTTCTCCTCCCTGAGCTGTGCCATCCCTTGAGAGGAAAGAATCAACAGCCAACAAAGAGCAGTGGTCAGGCAGCTCTTCCATCCAGGGGAGTGTGGATGGAAAGTTACCACTTACATGCCCTGGGATACTTCCTTGCTGTACCTTTAGGTGTTTTCTTTTGTTTTGTTTTGTTTTTTAATGCTGCTCCTGAAATAATTTCCTTGTGCTGTAGAGCCCAGGAAACAGTGTTATTTCTCCCCTTACTGGCCTGGATGTGTTTCTCAGAGACAGATTCCCATAGGGGCCTCGTACCAGTTGCAGTGCTGGGGCAGGTCAGGACTGTTTTGCTTGGTCTCCTGAGGCACCTAGACAGCGATGTTCAGGGAAGTATATAAAAACGGGGCAGGCATGAAGTGATTGTTCATTTCCTTTGGTTATGCTTGTAGCACTTCTAGTGCTTCTAGCGCTTATAAAGCTGTAGTTCCCTTTTTCTCCCTCCTTACCACGATGTCCAGCAAAATGCTTCTGAATTCATCATCTAAGAATTTGTATAAGTAAGTAGGATTTTCTTGCAATAATGATGTGGGGTTGGGGTGGGGTGAGGGGTGGTGTTACCTTTGGAAAACATGCTGAAATGGCATAATTGAGCTGTCCAGATTAATATTCCTTACATGAATCTGCTCTAGTAGCTTTTGTTTGACAGGGAGTTACTCCAGGGGCAACCGTGGTCAGGTACTTAAATCATTCAGATACTTAAATGATCGCAATTTTGTAAATGATGATGTAATGAAAATAACGAGTCATTGGTTTGCCGTCTGCGTGCAATCCGATGTTTAGTGTGCAGTGATGAATGGAAGAGCAAGTGGTGTTGAGATTTTGTGCTACAGCCGTAAGCAAGCGGATTGGGTGCCGCTAGGTGGCATGTGGAGAGGTAACATGCCTGGTTTTATTTTTAAAGTGCTAATTTGAATGGCTAGAAATGATCTTGGTGTACATAGGTGGATTTCTGTGCAGGTGTTGTATGTGGTTTATAATCTTACAGGCAAAGGCATTTTGATAAAACAGTGTTGTGGTTCGAAATCCCTAGAGATCCTGCTGTGTCCATTTGTAATTTCTGAAGGGAAGCGCGTGGAAGGGGAGGGGAAAGCCGCGGCAAGCTTGATTTAACCGTGAGAGTCTTGCAAAAGTATAGTGTACTGCAAAAATTACTGGTAATCAGATGTGCTGTCACAAACAGACGGCAAATGTATAAGTATAAAACACTTACACCAGCCCCATCACAGGCCAGACAAAGAAGGTTTCAATGGGAGTTTGTATCCACAGATAATGGCTTAAAGTGGTAATTGATGCCAGCTGCATAAAATCACTAGGAAGGGCTCACCAGCTGCCTCTCTCCTTCAAGAAAAAAAGATGTACTTTTGTATTCCTTCATGAGAATGACAGTCTCTCGCCTCAGTCGGTTTTAATTTTCCCCTTTTGTCATCCTGGCGCCTCTGCAAACAGGGAGACTGTTAGTGGTGGTGGTGCAGCCCGTGTGTTGTCTGGAGGAGGTGAGGGACCTTCTGTCCCTGAGGCTGGCTCACACGCCCAAATCCCAGGATGGCCACTGAAACACCTCCCTCTGCACAGGAGGATCCCTGCTGCCGCCTGCCTTTCCTGCGGCGTGCGTGTGTCCGTAAGGAGACCTGTGTGGAAACGGTCTTACCCGGTGACAGTTTGGGTGGGATTCATGTCACCCCGATGCGAGATGTTTGCAAGATTGGTGTCTGGATCTTGCCTAATAACCTCATCCTCCTTTTGTAGTTAGTAGGGTGAAGTAAACACCGGTAAGGGCACACATTGTTTGGTCTCTTTCAGATGTCCATATCGGGATGAAATCAATTGTATCCTCGAAAAAAACATTCCTGAATCTGAAACAGAACAATTTTTGTCTGGCCACCTTTTTTTTTTAACTTTATTTTTTTTCAAATGTTACACCAATTGTGGTACTGCAGCCTTCGCTGTGCTGATTAATCCTCATGACAGTTCCTGTTGCCACAAAGTCTTCAGGACTCAGTGCCAGAGCGTTATCGATCCACACTGAGTAAGTGGAGTCCTCCAAAGCCTGGCAAGAATTACTGAATCCGTTTATTTTTTTAGGCTGGAATTTGGACTAGTTTGAACTGTAGGTGAGATACTATTTGCGTTGCGGACAAATGCTCAATGGCAGCTGAAATAGGAGTTTAGGACCATTATTAGCCTTAGTGAAGGGAGATGCTTGGGGTTGCTGCAGGCCATAGGGCAGGTGCTTTGACATAGCCATAAGGAAAATTTGAAAGACCAGTAACTGCCTGCAGCCTGCTGGGTCTGTATGTGCCTTTTTTTGTTGCTGTTTGTTCTTTGGGGATTTTTGGAGGTGTGGGGTGTTTTGTTATTTTTCAGAAATAGATCCTGTCTAAGCGTTGTCATTTTGGCTGTTGTTACAACAGATAAACATGAACAACCTTTAGGACATCCTGCCCATTGAATTGTAAAAGCTATTATGTTCATGTGCTGAGGGTAGGAAATAATTTTTATATAAAAAGTCAGTACAAAATAGGAGATTAATCCAATTATAGATATTAACCTATCAGCAATTAAGTCCCAAACCATTAAGTTTAACAAAGCTCCTATTACAGTTTTTTTGCCTAAATTCAAAGTTCAGTGTGGTAGTTCCTTGTATAAGCATGTATTGTTATTCTTTTTTTTCCTTTCCTTTTTTTTTTTTTTTGCATATGGTCTAAATAAATTAAAAAGTCACACAACAGCAAGGACAGCAGAAGCAGCTGAGGAAGCTTTTGGCTCAAAAAGCTGTTCTGATAACACTTTCTCCCAGGGCTGCTGTGGAACTTTGATTTGCAAGATTATTTTACTGTTTTATTCAGTGTGCCAGAAATACACGGTATTTTACTTTAAAGATGCGTCATGCGAAGATTTAAGAATAGTTTATCCCTTGTGCATTTCGGGAATTCTGTCATGATAATTTACGAGTAAGCACTGCATGCCACTGTTAGTGTATTTGAAATAATTGTTTGCTCTGTAGCATAGGGTGGTTTCTTTTGCTAAAGCCATGTGTACCAGTGTGTATAAATAGTTAACGCGTACATAGTATTAACATCTGCATATGTCATGAATAGGATATTTGATTGCTAGTGTGGTACAAATTGCAAGGAAGTTTAGGGCTTAAAATTTTCTCATGTAATCAGCTTTGACATTACAGGATAATCAAAATACATGCTACTATTTCCATCAGCCAGCCACCCTAGGGAAGAGAGGTTTTGGTTTCTTCCTGGAATCAATTTAAGGTAGACATTTTACCCCTAGTTATCTAAGGCTAGAAAATTGTGGAGCAAATAAAGATTGTGCCTAAAGGGGTAAACCAGCTGCCTTTTCATTCATTACCTTGAGAGGTGCTAGATGAAGGCTCCCGCTGTCTAGGTGTGGTAAGAGAGAGCTGGGGGTGGGATGGTGTCTGCTCCTTCTTCTTCTGTATCTGCTGGCTGCTTGCTCAGACATCACCTCAAAGCGAGTGTGGATCCTTCCATGCAACGCATCCTACTGTCACTTCAAAAACGGATTGTGGGTGTTTTTAAGGAGTAGTTGCATGGTGTTACCCATTTCAGCTCTTTGAAGGGATGACCTCCCTTCACCTGAGCTGCTCGCTGCTTGGCACCTCGCTGAGGCGGGGGGAGCCAGGGGAAATCCTTCCTCTGCTTTTGTGTCCCAGCATCCTGTTTACTGCCCGGGCTCCCGGCCATCTCTTCTTGATGCACTTGCTCTTCCTCCTTGGAGGCAGATGGAGGAGGAGGAAACTTGTGCACGAGGCGAATGCCTTGTCCTCTCAGTGAGGGGAATTCCTGGTCTCCATCTCTGCTTTCCTGCGCCAGCCCCATGCTGGCACCGAGGTGGGACCCTGCGGTCCCCACCATGGGAGGACCCGCCTCGGAGGGCCTGCTTTGGCAGCTGTCTGCGCTGAGCTGCTGTCTGGCATTTAAATAGAAGTGGTTGAAATTTTCAAAATCAAAGAAAAAAAGAGGTGATGCTGGAGATGATACTCCTCTATTGTAAATTCACAAATTGTTTTGGTTTTCTAGTTCTCTGGTTTACATGGAATAAGAGCCTGCTAGCTATGTGTTTGCTTAAGATATTACAAGCATAGAGTTTTTAAACAGATCTGTCCTGCTCCATCATTTGATGAAGTCCAGTGCATCTTTCATTTGCTTTTTTGCATTACTGAAAACTTGGGAAAGTAAAGGTCTGTTTTAGACCATCTCAATAAACAGGATTTTGATGATATGAACATAGGATGTGTTTACTGAGCACGATGCTGGTATAAACTCTACTTGTGTGAAAGAGAAGAGGAAATAAACAATGCATGTCATTATTAAACATATGGCTTTTTTTTTTTTTTTTTTTTTTTTTTCCCAAAGGACGAAGAAGAAGAAATCAAACTGGAGATTAATATGCTAAAGAAATACTCTCATCATAGAAATATTGCAACTTATTACGGTGCTTTCATTAAGAAAAGTCCTCCAGGACATGACGACCAACTATGGGTAAGCAGATATTTCTCAAGCATGTTCATAAGTCTTTCCCTTTTGGATATAGTTTGAGGATGACAGAAATGTGACATTATGGGAAGACAAATGAATAGAATTTGGTGCTCGCCTGAACAGATAGATAAGTGAATCACATAAGCTAATCATGGATGGCTGAACCAAGATTTGATATTAGCAATGAATTTGCTCTTTAAGTAACTTTTTTTCCCCACTTCCCAGGTGTATAGTAACATGTTTCATGGGAACAAGGCAGATGAGCTGAGCAGTAAGAATGTGTGACTGTAAAATGAAAGCTGCGCTTGAGAATTGTACCCGTTACATTTCTCATCCCACCTCATCTACACCCTCTAAAGGGTTGAAGTTTGGTTTTGAAATAGCAGGGTACAGACAGCAGTGCATGTTCTTTCATGAATAAATGGGAATTAAAGAATAAGATGTGTTGCAATATTGTGATCAGTTTGATTCCTTCAGCATTGGATGTGAGCTTAGTCCTGTTGCTCCTAATGCGTTTTGCATAGCTGAGCAAATCCAGATTCCCAGCATTAAATTACAGTGATTAAATCAGTCCTTGAAAATGTGGTAACTAATGTGAGACATATTCCATATATGTCTGACACACATTGGAGACATTTGGTTTGAATCCATTTTCCAGGCAGAGATGTAAAATAAATGATATTCTCTGCTTCACGAGGGTTTCCCAAATCATTGGTGCAACCTGATTATTTTGCTTCACTAGACAGCTGGGAGCTGTGTTTAATGTTGGTTGTATGCTGATACTTGTTTTGCAGCTTGTTATGGAGTTTTGTGGAGCAGGCTCTATCACAGACCTTGTGAAGAACACGAAAGGGAATACTCTGAAAGAAGATTGGATAGCATATATCTCCAGAGAGATTCTCCGGGTAAGGAAAATAGTCTGCTCCACTTGAGAACACAGAAACAGTCTAACAGAGATGTAGCCTAGCTTGAGGTTCTGCAAGAAGCTGTTTCTGATCAATCCTGTTAGCCATGTCATCACTTGGAGAGTGCGTAGAAGCAGATAGATGTCTGCTCCGCATCATTTAACTCAGTGTGAGTTGTACTGTATTGTAACAGCAGCCTGGCGGAAAATAGCGATTTTTAGTCGAGAGAAGCCAACAGAAGAAGCAGTGACCTTACGTCTTTAGAAACTGTGAAACAATGTCCATAAGACACTGGTTTTGAGAAGCGTGAGGTTGAAACAGTGTCGTAACACAGTAGGGTGCAGAATGGGCTTTTCCAAATGTGGTTGCAGCTGTCTTTCTCTGCTCCTAATTCAGTCTGTGGAGGAAGGGAGTTGTTGGCTCAGGCCAGCAGTCAGGACTTCTGTGCTGCAATGTGCTTGCATGTTATATATTCCTGCAGTCTATCTAGAGCAAGCAGCTACGTCGTATGTGGCTGTGGAGTGCTAGCAGACGGTGCTCCAAAAGTTTCTCGGAAAGAGGGATGCCACTTACGAGTTGTTTTAAAACTGAAGCTTAAACTAAATACTCTTCATATTTAATTTTCAGTTGATACAGTTTAAGTGCTTTTTGAGTCAGCATTTATTTGCTGCTCTAAGTAAATCTGGTATGGTTTTCCTGATGCTGCTTTGTAAAACAAATTGCCTCCTACCCATACCGCTACACAGTATGTTTGTTCAATTGCCTTGTCATTGAAGTTCTGAAGGGCTTTATGTTAAAGGAAACCACCACTGGCTCTTGCCATAAATCTGCTGTTGTCAGTGTTGTACATTTGCTCTGCCTTGGCAATTTTTAGTATGATGAGGGAGGGAGACATACAATTCTGGTCTCTTGCTCTAATTCCAAATGCTAGGAGAGAGTCCAGCTGCTGGCGTTTGGGCTGGCACATTTTAAGTTGTTTACGAGGGAGAAGAAAAGTTGAGTACCTCCTGATGGTTGTATTTCAGATCAAACGGATAGTATCCTTTAATAGGAGGAAAACTAACTTCCTGCAGGACTAATCTTATGTTTGTTTTGAGAACTGTGTGACTTTGGAGGTATTGCGTGCTATGTTGCATTCACCCTAGGTTCTGCTTAGGTAAAGTAGTCATGCTTGATGAGAAGAGGAAAAAATGATTTACATCAGAAAAGAGTTAGGTATTTTTTCATTCCTGTGAGAAATTTGCAAAAGGAGCCTTAATTGCTTGAAAGCAGGAACTGGAATACCTGGAAAAAAGGAATGCTAAACTCGCATTGCTAGGAGACATTGCAGACCCTGATATGACACCGAGTTTGTCAGAGATGAGGAGAGAGGTTGTGTAACAGAAAGTTAAAATGAGCTAAAGTGCCAAAGACTGGTGCAGGTGGAGACACAGGTAAGGATTGACTCAGTGGATCCCTGTGTGGTTGGAAGGGCCTGGGGACTCCTGTCTCCTCCTAGCCCTTCGCAAACCCTAATGTGTTTTTTCAGTAAGGTTAGATGGTGCTCTGGAGAGAAGAGACGATCATCTCTCTGGCTGGTCAGCATAGCAGAAGGCTTTAAAAAGTATCCTGTGTGAAGCTGTGGAAAAGCCTTCGTCCCGAGAAAAATAGGACAACACTTAGCATTAGCAGACCGCAAAGGGTCTTGGGGATATCAGCCATTCCCTTGATTCACTTGTGACATATTTGGGGAGGGGCTGTGGATGGTGGGTTTTTTTGTCACACTCATTAACTGTTTTGAGAAAAGAAAATAGCCCAATGGTTATGTAGGCAAACTGGTAAATGATCATTTAATGAAGAACATGTGTTAGGAAATATTTCTCTATAGCAACCACTACTCTCTTAACCTCTTGCAGCTGTAAAGGTTCTATTTCTTTATTTTTCATAAAACATTAAAAGCCTATGAGGGCAACACCAACAGGCAAGATGATCCCACCGGAGACTACAATTTTCCGAGCAGAGAGCTGAGGAGAAACCAAAATACAGGCAGTTGCTAAGAGGGTTGCCTGTTGTTCTCCCAATTACATTAGAGAGTAAAATGCAACATATGTCTTCCTCAGCCCTCCCTCCACATGGCTAACGCTTTGGGGCATGCATCCAGGTGCTGTCTCAACAAAAAGCACCGTATGCCAGGAGGTTTTGTTTCCTTTGGAAAGTATAATGCTTATGCTTTTTTTTTTTTTCTTTTGCATGTGTGTTTTTTTTTTTTTTTTCCCTGAAGAACAATTATCTGGGTTTATATTTATGGAGGCTAGAGAAGAGAACTGCAGCTTTGCAGCAGAGCTTTTGTTTATCATCAGTCGTCCTTTGCCCTGAAACATAACTGCCAGTCCATCACCCTCCCACCCCCTTCTCGGGGGTGTGCATATGCATGCTGATACTGCCTCCTTTCTCCCTCCAGCCCTCTTCCCTGGACTAAATTCTGGGTGGCCTCATGTATGTCAGATGCCAGTGACATACACTGGCACTGATGTCATTTACCGTGTCGTTGCATGGAGACTCTCTGGGAGCTGAACTTTCTTCACGTGACAGCTGAGAGGTGTTTGCACAGTGCAGATGTTGGGCTGTATTTAGGTACAGCATGTGCACAACCTGTGGCCTGTGTGTCTGCTCCGTTACCAAAAGCTGGGTGGGCGATGTGCTGCAACAAGGCTCCTGCGAATCCCAGTGCACCCAGCCACTAAGCAAGAGCCCAAGACCCAGTGCTGTGGGCTTTGGGGGTGCTGGGTATGGGTAGTCTGTTGCTAAGCGAAGAGCCTAACTCTGAATGTCTTCTCCTTCCTCTCTTCTTCTTAATGCAGGGGTTGGCACATCTTCATGCCCATCATGTGATTCACAGGGATATCAAAGGGCAAAATGTGTTGTTAACCGAGAATGCAGAAGTGAAACTCGGTAAGTAGGCGTGCACGTCCACTTCCTCATTCATTCAACCTTTGTTTTCTGATGTTCCCAAACTGATTTTACCCTCTAAGAGCCCTGCAACATGTTCTGTAGCGTATGCACTCTGTCACTGCTCCCACGTGAATTGAGGCCCTGCACGTATTTCCTCTTGCTTTGGGGGGATGGCATGCATTTCGTTAGGAGATGTTGGCTTTCATGCTTGAATCGGTCAGGGGACTGTTTTGTGCCCAGCTCTGAGCTGTGTGTGACTTGAGTTGGTTCTGATTCTCTTTATTCTGGATTTGGGAAGTGACTGGAGTCACTCTTTTGTTTGACTTTAATTAAAATAGCACCTGCTGTTCAGGTTCTGGACACAAAAATGTGATCTGGACAGCACTCTCGAGGGAGCTGTGGCATCAAGTTAAAAACGCAGTTCCAGCTCTGGCATGCCTGCCGAAAACCATGCTCATCCCTGGTCTCTTCTCCCCCTTCCAAGTGGACTTACTCTTTTTTTTCTTCCTCTCTAATCTGTCTCTTCTAGTTACTGCACACTTTAACCTTCTGAGTTTCTATCACGCTACACTCGCCACCTTTTTTTTGGTTAAATTTAGAACCATGCTGAAGCCTTCCCACCCAGCCCACATCCCTTCTGTTTTGCATTACACCTTCCTGCAGCACGAGGCATGGGAAGATGTCCTGGCTGCTGGAGGAGGAAGCACTTGGGACAGCTTTCCTCCTTTTGGTCCAAAGTGGAGCACGGTAGCTCTCAAACTGTTGCTCCCACCGAGCTCATCTACACTAGTTTGTTAGTGTCGTTCAGATGATGGATGCAGTGAAGCTGACACAGCCCTCTTAGAGCAGATGCAGTTACTAGTATAGAACGACATATATCACTATTGTTGTGAGCAGGGAGAACTGAAGGGAAGAAAACACCCTTGTAATGTAATTGCCTTGTAATGAAATGGGCATCTCTTCTGCAACCTGTGTGCATGCGTGCTCAAAGTTAGCACCTCTTGAATAATCCTCATCTTTTGCTCCTATCGATGCATCTGCTCTGTTCATTAGAGCAGAGAGCAATTCCCTGAGCAACAGATTATTTTTGCTGTCTGATTTGAGGGCAGAAAAGTGGACAGCCGAAAGGGAGATGTGTTCGTGGGGTTTTCCCATAGCACAAGAGGTACCTTTGGGAAGCAGCTCCTTCTGTATAGGCAAAGGTGCTTGACTTCACCATCTGGGAAGGGAATAGCCCTTCCTCAGCCTCCCAGGCAGTATTTTTGCAGCTGTATGCTCTCTTCTGTACAGGCAGGACGGTGAGAGGTGCAGGAGAAGTGGTTGTGTGCTGCTGTTTCCTTTGACACTTGTGGCCCAGGCACATTGCCTGTGAATGACAAGGGCTCGGCCGCCTGAGTATTAATCATCATATTTCTCCTCAGCATGGTCCTCCCACGGTGAACTTCCACAGGGTTTTATTTCCAAATCACCTTACAGAAGTAAACACTGCATTATTTTTCCCCTCTTATTTTATTTTACTCTTTTCCTACCCGCAGTGGATTTCGGTGTGAGTGCTCAGCTGGACAGGACTGTTGGCAGGAGAAACACTTTTATTGGAACTCCGTACTGGATGGCTCCAGAAGTTATTGCCTGTGATGAAAATCCAGATGCTACGTATGACTACAGAGTAAGAGAGTTCTGTTCACAGAAAAATAACCACCACCAACATACAAAAACCACACACTTGCAGTATAAACATCCACGAATGATGGCAGGTTTTGAGACTTATGCTTTGTAGGAGTAATACAATTTTGTGTAGGAACATTCTTACTGCAGGAGTACAAGGTATGGGTCGCTGTTAAATTGTGACCTTTAACAGTTGCCTACTTGTATTATCTTAGCTCTGAGGCATAAGGAGTATAGGACTTCAGTGTGCTGCAGGTGCTCAGAAAAGGCAAAAAAGGGTTTAACTGGAAACACTCATGTTCTCAATTTGTATAATGATTGTACTTTAAATTGTGTTAGACTATGTCCCAGTTATTGTAGTAACCCAGAACAATGCATTTTAGGTGTTGCCTTAAATAGAACCACTGTCTGGAGATCCAGTAAAGTACAGAAGGAGCTCTTTAAACTGTGCCATTTCTGGATTTCAAGATATGTATACATGTTGATAGAAATTTATCCCTCGCAACATTTCTCAACAAAGACAATTTTTTACATTGTTTGGTGCAAACCAAAGATTTGATTACTGCACAATTGTAATTGGCTTGATGGTATTTGCACTACCCTTAAGGATATTACATGCGTGTATTTAAAGTTAAATTTCTCTAGTGAAAGCATACTGTAATCTTAAAAAGTTCTTCTTGGCTAACTTTAATGAAAGCACAAGGAAAGAAAAATTATTAAAATACGCTTTTAAAAAAATCTTCACTTAAGACTAATGCAGTTGTTCCAACTTTTAACCAGGACAGGCCACAGAGATATCAAAAAGCCTGTGTTTAAGGTCTTACAATGAATTTTGGAGATGAATATCAATTATATCAAGTTGCTGAGATTTATTGTGGTGTTAGCTGTCAGTATGTTTGTGTATGTCTAAATCTATTTAAAAAAAAAAAAGATTATTTGAGTTTATATTTGCGTACCTTTTGACTAAGAGTGATCAGATTGATCCTGTTTCTCTTAATTTAATGAGATTTTACATCCATCAGCTCATTCTACTAAAGAATGCTTTATATCTTCGCAGATGGAGTTGTTAGGAAGGAGTGGCTATTAAATGAACTAATAAAGGAGGAAAAGCTCTCTGTAGTATTTGTTAATGCAGTAGTGACGTGAAAAATAACTCCTCCTGCCTCTGAAAACACCCGTTTATTGTTCCAGGTGGAGCCTGTAGGGCTTCTCCTGCAAAAAATTCATGGTTAATTCTGTAAGGTCATGAGGCTTTGCAGTTAAACCAAGAGAAAAGATTGCCTTTCTGGGTCTGAACATGCGACCATTAGAAATGCTTCTCTGCTTGTGGTACAAGACGAACTTATTTGCTTATTAGTTTTGACTAATTTTTTTAAAAAAACACTATTATGACCAGAAACGAAGACTAGTTTGCTCAAGAACAGCTCTCTTTCAGCAGCCTCCCACAGTGTTTTGCCCCTTAAGCTGCAGCAGTCTCTGGAATTGGTTCATTGCCAGGTCTCTTCCAGCTCTTGCCTGTGTTTGACCCTCCTGGCTCTCGCTCAGGCTCTCCCTAGTCAGGGACGCTGGCCAGAGGTGGTACCTTGAAAGGCTCCCACTGAAGGACTGTTGTTCTGTAACATTTCAAGCAAAGCTGACATGGTAGGGAAGGAGCGTTTCCTTTGGCTGCAAGCAGTGTGTCCAACAGAGGCTTCTTGCAGTTTTAGCAATGATGGCTATTCCCCTAGATAAAGCTATATTTGATTATTGAGACTAGGGAAAGTTCAGGGCTGGGTATATTCCATTCATCTGTATTTGTTTATTTGCTGGTTTAGACACTGAAAAAGACCTGCCCAGTTTTGGGTTTTTTTGCTGTATAGTCTTCACAGTGTTTTGGTTTTTCCATCTTTTGTTTGGGGGAACAGGTGTTCTGCTATGGGGAATTCACAGAATCATAGAATACTTAGTTGGAAGGGACCTCAATGATCATCTGGTCCAATGTTTCTTGGCAAAAGCATGATCTAGATAAGATGGTCCAGCCCCCTGTCCAACTGTATCTTAAAAGTGTCCAATGTTGGGGAAACCACCACTTCCCTGGGGAGATTATTCCAGCGGCTGATTGTTCTCATGAAAAATTTTCCGCTTGAGTCCAGTCGGAATCTCCCCAGGAGTAACTTGTACCCATTACTCCTCATCTTTCCTTGTGACTCCTTGTAAAAAGGGAGTCTCCATCTTCTTTGTAGCCAGGCTTTAAATACTGGAACATGGTGATAAGGTCTCCCCTAAGCTTCTTTTCTTCAGGCTGAACAAACTCAGCTCTCCCAGCCTTTCCTCACACGGCAGGCTTCCCAGTCCTTCAGCCACCTTTGTAGCCCTTCTCTGGACCCTCTCGAGACTGTCCACATCTTTTTTGTATACTGGAGACCAAAACTGAACAGAGTATTCTGGGTGTGGCCTGACAAGCACTGAGTAGAGTGGATGGGTTCTTTATCTCTGTTGGTGATGCCCTTGTTGATGCAACCCAGCATCCTGTTGGCTTGCTTTGTCACTGCAGCACACTGTTCACTCATATGGAGCTTGTTATCCACCAGGACTCCCAAGTCCCTTTCAACAGAGCTGCTCTCCAGCCAGGTAGATCCCAGCCTGTGCTGCACTCCTGGATGATGTTTTCCCAGGTGCAAGACCTCACATTTGTCCTTGTTGAACTTCATAAGGCTCTTGCTAGCTCACTCTTCCAGCCCATCCAAGTCTTCCTGCAAGGTAGCTCTCTGTTCTGAAGTGTCCACTTCCCCACTCAGTTTGTTGTCATCGGCAGACTTCATCAGAGTACACTTGATCCCATCATCCAGATCACTTACGAAGGTACTAAACAGTGTTGGGCCCGATATTCATCTCTGGGGGACCCTACTTATGACAGGTTGCCAGTTTGAAACGGAGCTATTTACCAGCACCCTCTGGGTGCAGCCTGTCAGTCAGTTCCCCATAGACCGCTTGTCTAGACTGTAATGCATCAGTTTCTCTAGGAGGAGGCTGTGGGACACCATATCAAAACCCTTGGAGAAATACAGGGAGACAATGTCCATCGCTCACCCCACATCAACTGAGCAGGTTACTTTGTTGTAGAAGGCAATCAGGTTTGTCAAGCACGATTTTCCCTGGTTGAATCCGTGCTGGCTTTGCCCAGTTGTGGGCTTCATTTGGCTGGTGATAGCCCCCAGGAGGGTTTGTTCCATAACTTTCCCAGGGACTGAAGTAAGACTGATGGGCCAGTAATTTCCTGGATCCTTCTTTAAGCCCTTGTAGATGGGGGTGACATTAGCCTTCTTCCAGTCTTCTGGGACATCACCTGATCTCCATGACTTCTCAAAGATTATGGAGAGTGGCCTTGCAATGATGTCAGCCAGCTCTTTTAACACCCTCAGGGAGATATTGTCAGGGCCCATCGATTTGTAGGGGTTGAGCTCCTGTAATAGTTCACGTACCAACTCTTTTCGTTCACTGGCAGTGGGTCTGTGTTTGCATCGATGTGGATTTTTGTTCCCAAGGCCTGGGGTCCAACAGTGCAGGTAAAGACAGAGGTTGAAGAAAGTCTTGAGAACCTCTGCCTTTTCAGCATTGTTTGTGACTAATTAATCTCTCCTGTTTAATGGGGCCAGTTTTAGTGGGCCACTATTTTCCTTCTATTTATGCTTGTTGTTTATATACCTGAAGAGCCCTTTCTTTTAGTTTTTGAAATCTCTGGCCGGTTTCAATTTGAGCTGAGCTTTTGCTTTTCTAACTGCAACTGCACACCCTGGCAATGTCCTTGTTCAGTCCTTTGTAAACAAAAGAATATTGAAAAATCTGTTGTTTCATAGACTTAGATTCTGGGCAAATGCACTTTTCATTGTCATAATGTGAATATATTTTTATGTGTTATTAGAGAGGTTCGTTTGCATTCTCTGCATGAATACGCACATGCATTTCTGCATATATATATATATGTACTATATGAAAAGTAGGATTGTATGATACTGTTACAAGAAAAAAGTGGCTTATATTATTTAAATAGCCATGGTGTTTGGTTTCAGTCTCACATACAGGGCCTCTGTAAATAGTACTCTCTTACTGTCTGAATGGGTAAATCCACCTACTAACATATGGTCTTTCTCTTTTTATGCAGAGTGACCTTTGGTCATGCGGCATTACAGCCATAGAGATGGCAGAAGGAGCTCCCCGTAAGTGATACGTGTGCTTCTCCAGTGGGCTGATTAAGACTCAAACGTTATACTTGGGAGTGCTGGTTGTAATCTAAGCCTAGTTTTAAGGTTTCTGAAAGTATCCTCATGTTATTTATGTTCTTTTTGGTTTTGCCTGCCCTATAAATATAAAATCCCATAAATAGCAATGCTTTTGATAAAGATAGGATTGTGTTTAAGCACTGCAGTCTGCAGTAGTTTAATTTATATAGCAGGAGTATTTGGAAGCTAATCGAGTGTCAGACTTCCTTCCTATGGGTAGTATATTGTGTTTTGGAGTTGCGTCCTAATTTGTGTATGGCCTGGCCTGGGATGCTGAAACCTCAGCCAGGGAGGGGGGCAGTAGGGCCTCGAGAAAACTGACCTTAATGAAAAAAGCATCTGTAGCAATTGTTTCTGTGTCGGCTTTCTGTCGGTCTGGGTAATGCTAACATCGCTGCTTCTTTTGTTTCCACTCGTCGGTGGGCGGTGTTGATTTTCCTTAGCAGTGACATGACTTAAACTGTAAATCCATCTTCAACACAAAGTATTGAACTTAGCACTCCTTGCTTGAGAATACTTATCAGTTAATATGGGTATTTTTGAACCTGGAACCCAAAAGGGCAGAACTTTTTGTAGCTTATTATCCCTTTTCATACTTATTCTTTCTGAGGATCAAGGCAGACAGCAGATATGTGTGAGGAGGACAGAAGGATTTAAAACCAAAAGAAATTAGGCATGATGTTCTGGCTTCTAACGGTAATTTTTGTGGAAGTCCTTATTGAACTAGCAAATATGCTTACCCTCACCCCAGCTGGAGCTCTGTATTTGAAAAATAAGAACCTAAGATACCGAAGAGTGAGTTAATTAAATTTTTTTACACATAAACAATCACCACCCCACAGCTAAGCTTGAAACCTCTATCTTTGAAATAATCATGTTGAAATGAAGTATTGATGTTTTCCTAGCTGAAAAAATGGTAGTTTCATTGTAGCCACTGCCTGATTTTTTTTTTCGTTATTGTTGTTAATGTAAAATTTATAAATCAAATCACAACACTCTTGCTTTGACTCATGTTTTAGGAGGTCTGATAGTTTTGTGGTTTTTTTTTTTCTTCTTATTCCTAATTGCACATTTGCATGAATGCCCATGTGAGAGCTGCTCCCAGGACACCTCAGCCAGCGCTGTATTAACTGCATTTGAGCTACCACTTGACCTCCTTTTTGCTGTACCTTTTTGTTGAGTACATTGGGTTGCGTGGATGGCTTTCAGTTAAAAGCTGTGTCTGTGAATTTTGTAAGCGTGGATTTGGACAATAATATTTTTTCATTTCCAAACGGAAGCACAGCTTGGCCACTCTGTGTAAAAGCACAAGAGGGGCATTTGAGAAGTAAGCAAAGATCCAATGTAAATGCTGAACAGCTCTTGTCTTGATCTGTCCTCTGACATGTGGGCTCTGCCTCCTCCTCCACTGATGGCTGAAGAATCTGTCTCTAAGCTTGGTGGTCTGATGGGATTCACAGGCATCCAAGGGGCTTCTCTGCAAAGGTTGTGGCCCCTTATTTCTGAATCCAGAATCCTCTTCACATCAGTCCGTTTCTCCTGAATTTCTGCTGGGTGGAAAACGCTACCTCTTCCTGCACTGATCATTCAGGCTGAGACTGATGATGCAAAGGGTCAAGCACAGGAAGATGGTAAAAACATGGGATTTGCTTCCAGTGACCTGTCTTGGGCAGCCTCTCTCCCTGCTCCCTTGTTTCCCTGTGTTAGCTCTGCTCTGGTGCTTTGCAATGGAACAGGAGGAAAGGCTGTCCAGCAGAGATCCTGGACTCCCACTGAGCATCCACTGGGACCAACAGGACCTTTTCTGACAAAAGTTTCTGACAAATTCAGTTCTGCAGGAAATCCTTTTTTTTTTGATACAGACCCTCCCATGCTTCAAAATTGTCAAGCCTTGGAGTAAAGAAAATCTCCCAAGTCTGGACAGTAAAAATGGGGCGTCCTCCATAATGGGAGAGAAGGGCAGGTGGAGGGAAGTTTGTACGAAACAGTAACTGAGTCATTCTTCCCTTCTGCCATCATCATCTCCCAATATTTTAGTGACCGGAACATAAGTTAGATGATTTGGGGCTGGAAGAGGTCCATGCACAGATGTTCCCATCATGGTTGATTCTGAAGGTTAATCCCTGCCTTGAACTCCTCTTTTTTGGGGCTGCTCTTGGCACATTGAAATGTGGAGTTGTTGTCACATCAGGCTAACTCTGTTTAGCTGTGTTGCTGTCTGCATCTGCGGCATGTGCGGTCGGGATGGTGGGAATGGTTGTGGAAGCTGAAGCCGTGGTATTGATAGAGAGAGACTAAGCCAATGTCTGTATGTTTCTGTCCGGTTTTCTTTACTTTCCTTCAGCACTTTGTGACATGCATCCCATGAGGGCGCTCTTCCTGATACCCAGGAACCCTCCCCCACGGTTAAAATCCAAGAAATGGTATGTATTAGTTATATCTTGTTTGTAGCCCTTTTTGTAGCATGATGGTTTTTTGTGTCTCATCACATGCTGTTCTGCTACGACTTCCACAGAACTGTAAAGCAGTTTAAGGTAGCAAAAATCACTCCGTTGTTATCTTTTGTGCCACTGAATCAAAGCATGAAATAAAAAGTGTGGGTCGTCTATTTAGTTCTGTTTGTCCCAGAGAAATTGTATCTCGAACTGTGTGAAAATAAAAACCAAGCTTTTTTTCTTGACAGAGCAGCATCTGTATTAAGGTGACAAATGGATCCATATTTCAGAAAACAAACTCCCGCAGCACTCTTAATGTGCAGTATGTTTTCTCAGATGTATCGTAACACAGAAGCAGAACAGTACTATAGTGTTCTAGTTGCTAAGTTGAAAGGAGCTATTAAAACTAATGAAGGCTTTTACTATAATTATTGTAAACGATTGGAATTGAGTGTGTTCTTCTTGACAGCTGAGAAGAATCCATTAGTATCGGAGGATTTCCTCCCAGTTACTGGTTACATACGAAACAAAAATACTCTCTAGAAAGAGGTTTCGTATAGATTGAATGTGATCACAGGATGTTGTGATCCTGTCAAAATAATGAAGTGATTTGACTGCTTGTTCAATATCAACGTAATACAAACTTGGCTTGCTTGCTGGGCTTGGTCTTTGCCTGGATTGACTTATTTATGCACTTGTACTCTCAAGGCATCCTTCTCCCTCTCTCATACTTGCTTTCTGCATATTGTTAAAGGCCTAGTGATGCATATACAGTATTTGCATAAGCTTTTCATTAACCTTTTTGTTTAGAATAATAACACTTAAGGCATAAGGAATAAAAAGCAACGAAATTACCTTGAATTCAACCTCTTAGATTGCAGTAGGAGAGTGAAGCGATAGATGGAAACCGTTGTTTTTACACTTAACCATGTAGGGGAAGTGTTTGCCACCCAAGCATGGGAGCAGGTTGAGAGCACTTAGCAATCAAAAAGTGACTCTGGCCAAAGCCAGTGCTGCTGTGACTCGACTGTTTTGATAGTGTGCACAGTGGCAGGTTACAAGAAAATAGGCCAAATGATGAAAAACACAGTTTTGAAGATTTCCATTACTGGTGTTTTGCAAGGTAGCTTGTATGGTGACTTCTGTCTGGAGAGGTCCTCTTTCAAGAGTGTATATGAAGTGCAAATTTAGCAAGGTGGTGCTCCAGCTTAGCTAACTCCCATACCCTGTCACTTGATGTGGTCTGAAGGAGGAGCTCAGTTCAGTTCATCTTAAATTGCGTCGGTAAGAATTTGACCCTAAGTGCCGGTGTTAAACAGACAACACTGTTCAACACCCGCTTACTGTTCTATGAGGATTTTTTTTTATGTTTGGCTCTTCAGGTAAAAACTAAAATAATCTTAAGTTCTCACAGACCTGTCTCAAGGTGCTGCTAGTGTCAGGGGAATGCTGGCCGCAGTTCTTGTGGCTTTTGGTACGACTGTTCTGAAGCAGACGTGCCCTTAGATAGCACAGGCAGGTAGAGACACACCAGAGCTGCCCTGCCTGTGCTCCAAGCAAGCTGGATGCTACCCAGCTTTGGCCCAGAAGTAGCAGAGCTGGGTTTTCATGATTTGCCTTCATGAATAGATCATGCCTTTCAGGGCAGTTATGTCTGTGAAAGAGGGCACATTACTGTGAGGCTGTGCCTAAGCGCTGTAGCTATGTTGGTATCACCCTGTGTCCAGCCAGCCCAGCGCTCAGCTGGAGAACACTCAGCTCTGTTTAGGAGGCACGCTTGCAGACAGCACTTTTACCATCCTCTAGGACACAGTGCTCTTTGAGGAAAGAAATTATACTTTGAGGAAGAACAGAAAAATATGTTTTGACTGAGTTTACCATGTGATCTTGTTATGTTTTGTATTTTTTCACCTCCGTGCTTTCTCAGGTCAAAAAAGTTTTTCAGCTTTATAGAAGGTTGTCTAGTGAAGAATTACATGCAGCGACCTTCTACAGAACAACTCTTGAAACATCCCTTTATACGTGACCAACCAAATGAAAGGCAAGTCCGAATCCAGCTTAAGGACCATATAGACAGGACCAGGAAAAAGAGAGGAGAGAAAGGTATGCAGCTTCTAAAAATCAAGTATTGCAGCTTGTTAAAAATACATGGTTTTGTCCTACTTTGCATTCTAAATCCCTGCCCCTAGAAAAGCTCCAAACAACCCAGACCCTTGAAAGGCTCTTTTTTAATTCGTGTTTTGACTATCAGCAGGCTTTTAGATTTTGTTCTATCCTCTACAGAGAAAGTATCAACTTCAAGTGTCTTATTTTCAGATAAGTTAAATTTACACGCTTCTGGGCCACTGGCTCTTCCATACAAGCACTAAACAGTATTTTGGAGGATATTGGCATATATGCCTTTCCCTTTTTTGGTCTGTGATTTGTTCATTCCTGGAATGGTGCTGTGATCAGACTCGCAGAAAATAACCCATCACAAGACCTATGAAGCAAATGTCTTGGGCAGCCTGTTCTCTTTATTCAGGTGGTGCTGCGTTTCTCCAGGTGTCTTGTCTTACATATAAAACATGGTGTCATTCAGGGAGTTTGCTGAAAGTAGTCTGCAGAGCACTGTGCTGATTTACAACTGTGGGAAGATGCGCTGGTGTATGCAGAATGAGTTCTAGGGGTCTGCAGTAGATCTTCTCACTGAAGGAGATAGGAACTGGTTCACTAAGATGTTACTGCAACTCGCCACTGTCCTAAAATTAGATACAAGCACCATCTCGGCCTTTGTTTCTTTCCTATTAGATGAGACAGAGTATGAATATAGTGGAAGTGAGGAAGAAGAGGAGGAAGTGCCTGAACAAGAAGGAGAGCCAAGGTAATGATTGCTTTTGGGAGGGCTCTGGGCAGTCCATGCCAAGTAAGTCTAAAGATCTATGACTATAAATCAGGAGCACACTAAATATGTCCCTTATTAAGTGCACGCACAAGCCACACAAACCACCCAAAGGGTTTGAATACCTATTCTGTGACTGCTAAAGGTTTTAAAGCTCCCCCTCATGTGGCTTAGAGCCAACAAGTTCTGGATGGAGGGAGATTATGGCAAATAGGATTGGTCAGAGGCTCCACAATGTCAGAGTTGGTCCTTACTTTGCTTGGCCTCGTTTCACGCCTTCCACTGAGAGCGTGTATTTGACATGCATCCAGTGACTTCACTCCAAAAGAAATGAGATTAAAATTTAACATCATGCTATATTTTATTAATGTTCCCCTGCTTTGGAAAAGGTATTTAATGGCCCATCAGGCTTTATTGTACAGGAGGCTTTAACTTCCTCTTGTTGCAGTTCCATTGTCAATGTGCCTGGAGAATCAACCCTCCGACGTGATTTCCTGAGACTGCAGCAGGAAAACAAGGAACGGTCCGAGGCCCTTCGGAGACAGCAGCTGCTGCAGGAGCAGCAGCTCCGCGAGCAGGAGGAGTACAAGAGGCAGCTGCTGGCAGAGAGGCAGAAGCGCATCGAGCAGCAGAAGGAGCAAAGGAGGCGGCTAGAAGAGGTAGAGACAGGAGGCTAGAGCTCAGGTGGCAGAAGCACCTCTTCCACTTGCCTTTCCCATTCCCGTGCCCATTTAAAAATAGATACCTGTAGGCCCAGCACATCTTGGGAAAAAAAGCAACACGTACAAATCCACTGGTAAAAGTAGAGCAAAGCACTTAAATCCATGTCTGGCTACTTGAACATAAGCTGTCTTCCAAAGCATTTGAATATCCAGCAGCTCCTATGGAGGCAACAGAAGCCAAAGCTGAGTTGTTTGAAGGAATCTGGGGGGTCCCTGTGTCTTGGTCTCTGTTCCAAATAAGAGGAAACATGTCTAGGCTTCAGGTAGCTGTAGAGGAGGGAAGGCATTAATTATTCCCAGATGGATTTCTTCTCAAGATTACTTTTTTGGGGGCCATGATGTGCTTCAAATTTCCCTTTAAAGCTTTCTCGCACATCTGTGTTTGGCACTCATTTGCGGTAGGTAGAGGCCTATTATTTCATGTATTACTCTCTCACGCATAGTAGCATGATGACTAAAAGCCACCTAGATCTATAAAAATGATTTATAGATCAGTTTTAAAATTATAATTCTGCAAAAATTACAAATATGTAAATCGTACTTCTGTGGTATGGTAAGTATGCAATTTGCATGTACTACCGGAAGATAAAAGAAAATGAATGTACACGTACAATATTGTTCTGTCATGCTTTTTTTGTGCCGTCGTGTAACCCCAGCCGGCAGCTCAGCCCCACGCAGCCACTTGCTCACACCCCTCCAGTGAGATGGGGGAGAGAATCAGAAGAGTAAAAGTGTGAAAACTCGTGGATTGAGATAAAGACACTTCAATAGGTAAAGCAAAAGCCGTGCATGCAAGCAAAGCAAAACAAGGAATTCATGCCCATTGCCCATCGGCAGACAGGTTCAGGGGCAGTGGGGCTCCATCACATGTAATCGTTACTTTAGAAGACAAGATACCACAACTCCGAACGTCCCCCCTTCCTTCTTCTTCCCCCAGCATTATATGCTGAGCACAACGTCATATGGTATGGGACATCCCTCTGGTCAGTTGGGGTCAGCTGTCCTGGCTGTGTCCCCCTCCCAACTCCTTGTGCACCCCCAGCCTGCTCGCTGGTGGGGTGGGGTGAGAAGCAGAAACGGCCTCGAGGCTGTGCGAGCCCTGCTCAGCAACAGCTGAAACATCCCTGTGTTATCAATTGCATTTCCCGCACAAATCGAAAACAAAGCTACTGTGAAGAGAATTAACTCTAGCCCAGCCTAAATCACCACAACGTTCTAACATCTCATGTGCATATGTAGATGGAATATGCAGTGTGAGCTTCAGAGCTAGGAGGATTTCAAAACAGTTCTTCAGGCCAGAACTGGGTATGACAGAGCTGAAGTGAAACCAATCCTCTCGCTCCTCAGGAAGTGCAGGGTCGAATTCCAGTTGTCCTTAAATGACCTCTTGCTTGAGTCTCTTTTTCAACTGTTCATTTAGCAGTGATGGAAAAACTACACCCAGTCTGGTTTTCCAAATCCTGGTAACGTTTAACAAGGACACAACCAGGACCAAATGTTGATTTGCCTCCCGTGATGTGTTTACATAACAAATAATACGAAGTTCCAAATAGCTTTCCAGGTCACATTATGCTCCTTATCCCTCTTTTTATAATGTGCAAGTGAGTTTAGTCCTGCTATAAGGAGGGATTGGTAGCGAAGGCAGCCACACATGAAGCCCGGAGGAGGGACAAGGGGGAGGCATATAAACTGCATTTCTCTTCTGTTTCTTCCCCACCCTTCTGAGATTGCCAAGATAAACATCGTAGCACTTCCAACTGTTTTTAGTCTCTGACTCTAGCAATTCTGCAGGGGGAGCAAATAATAAAAAAGAGGCTAGGAAAATATGAAAATAAAATCTTTTATTGATATTGTCAAAGGTGGGCAGAAGTTGAGATACTGTTTAGCCTCTAAAATTTTTCTTAGTATGGGAGTCGAGAATTTCTTTTAAATGCCCCTTTAATCTCTAAGATTCTGCAGGTGGTACTTTTTTGGTGAGGAAGGGGATTATGATTAAATTATCTAGGTCACTTAACTTTAGTATTAAAGTTTGGGATTTCTTTTTAAAATATGGGAGATGCTGCTGCTAGTAATGGAAACAAAGCAATGCACCTTTTTGCTGCACAGGATTGAACTTTTTGTGGATGTTGCAGAAATCATAATTTAATGAGCAATTAAAAAGAAAAGGCAGTTACCTGAAAGTTATGTTTAATAAGTCCCACTTTTTAAAGAACAAACCAGAACTAACAGCTTCCGCAGCCACAAGATGGCATGTAATGTAGGTTGATGTTTTACTGAATAAGGTTACACAGTAAACCATGTAAAGTTTGTAAGAGAAAACCTTCTTTACCTTTTATTCAGTCTATAATCTCTGCCTGGTTCCCTTGGAGACATTACTATGAATGATGAGCTTTCCTTTTGCAGGTGTTGGGGCAGGCATATTGATTTTAAAGTGAAATTAAAAAAAAAGGCTCACATTTAGCTTTCAAAAAAACAACCGGCTGAGTTTGTTGGATCTTGTGTTGGAAAAATGTATGATCCCAAGTGATTTTTAACAAAACAACAGCCAGAACAAGGTCTTTAAGATGGGATAAGGGTGGTAGACACATATTTAGATAAACATCAGTGTTGTGACACAACTGAAGGCCAAAATATTGAAATGTTGTCACTTTGTCCTTAACTCACCCCACCTGTTTTGATGAAGCCAGTAAACAATGAAGAGCTTGATAACGTGAGTTAAGATTAGTGTCAGGCATTGAATCTCTGGGCTTCCATCACTTTGTTGATATTTTTACCAAGCCTTGCTTTCTTGTAATTTTTGCTTGTGTAGAGTAAGTGTGTGTTTGGATATACCTGTTAACATTCTTTGTAAGAATTCTATGCATTAGATAATCTCCCTGGACAAGTTGCTTATACTTCCCCCGCCTTCCCCCGCCTCCCCCCTCACTTCCTAAATTAAAATTGAGGGCTTGTTCTTACAATGCTGGCACAGAGCCTAGACAGTTTTGACCAAGACTGCAACAGGAACGCTGTTTAGGACATCTGCCAAAATTGTAATTCTCAGCAGTATTAGAGAAAAGATTACTTTCTAAGAGGCGTATAGGTGACTTCTAAAACTCGTTGTTGCAGAAACCTTGTAATTTGTATATTACTGAGGAGGTGGAAATGGTATTAGGTCGAAGTCCAGAAAATTACATGGAACATTTTGGGGAGGAGATTATTTGTCCTCTCCCCGACCCACCTTTAAATATCGTAAAAGGACTAGTTGCATAAATATCAGCTGTATGACATATTGGTGTTTAGATGGTTAAAACAAGAAAGCTGAGCTGTTCCTGGCTGTTCTGATACGTGTCTATGTTTCTGTTCAGCGTCATGGAGACATCAGTGCTCAGTGTGACAAGTATCGAAAGGCATTTGAATTTGTACTTTGCAAAACTGAGTCTAGTTTGGGAAATTCAGAATTAGCTGTGGTGGAATCCCATTCTATGTGGACCTCCACAGTTCAGGATAAGTTTGTTAAATGGCGTCTCTGTCCCTGGTTATGAGAACCTAAGATGGATGTTTTTGAAGTGGTAGATTATAGCTCCATTGGCAGGTAGTACAGTCCTGTAGAAGCAGATTTAAGGAGCACAGTAATTAAAGCGCTGAGGACCCAAAGACTTCACGTGTTTAAAGACAGGAGGAGTTCCTTTGGATTAGCTGAGGTCTAGACTGTGTGCCTGCCTGTGGTTGGAGTGCATCTGCCTTTTTAATTTCATCCAAAAGGAGTGGTTGGCACTCCAAGACATCTTCAAAATATGAAACAAAACTGGGTAAGTGGAGGTGATTGGATGATTCACTTCAAAAGAGCACTCCTGATCTGAACCAAGATGCTAATGTAGGTGTACCCGTAGGCAATTTTTGCCACGGCTTTGTTTCTTTTAAAGAAGGGGAGATTATTCGTATCTACTTAATTTAAATTGCTTGCAGTTTGGATCAGTGCTGAGTAATAATTTCTGCTTCTGGTTTATCTCTAGTGTAGGCAAAGTGAAAGTCTCTTTATTAATATTTCCAATCCTCTACCTATGCTGATACCAGGCCACCTAATTCTTTGTGAAAGAAATCATTAATATATGTATTTATCAATCTTCACCTGAATATAAGACAGTAATACTATTTTATTAATATAAAATCAGAGGACCTGTATTTATCTTCAGCATTTCACTGTATGAACGAGGTCCTGAATTCATTGGTATACACCAGCTGCATGTGTAGTTGCATTGCCCCCTCCTGGTAAATCATGTTGTACTGCGTGGTTTTCCAGTTTGGAGATGTCGGGTTTCATCATGAGATTGTCATTAATGCACCCTAAAACTGGACAAGGAGCCGGAGTATTGACACTGTATTTTCTGTATGTTTTTTTTTTGTTGGTGGTTTAGTAAATGCCAATTTTGTGAAATGCAGTAATTTGGGGCAGTTTGGGCTCTGTCAAAATTTTGTTTTGGCATCTCTGAAATTTCTTTGAAGAGTTCCTGCCCTTACCTTCTGGTTAACAGTTAGCTCCTTGAAAATAAGCTTTTCATCTGGCATGTACAAGGAAGTTGGTAGTACTGTATCCAACTGAAGATCTGCACATGCATCCGTGATTTCAGTGAATCCAGATCTATACCTGCTGTCTATTGGGCAGCAATGTTTTACATCAGGCCTTTTTTTGTGGTGCATGATAAAAATTAAAATACCTAACAATCACACTTCCTAATTGAGAAGCCCAAGTTTTATAAACAGAACTGACATTGGTTTTAACTAATGGTTTTCCCTGTCTCTCTCCCCTCCTTTGGGCAAGCCGAAGGAGCATGGTGATCAGGGCTTTGGTGTGTCTTCATAGAAGAGTTGCTAGAGGCAGTCAGGAAGGCAACCTTGTACCAACAGAAGGATGATAGGAAGTTAGCTAAAGGGCTGCTTCTGAAGCCAGCTTGGGTCAACGATGGCTTGCCACCAACCAGCTTTGCATTGCTTTGACAAGATGCGGACTAGGAACCAAGAGATGCTGTTACTGTAGGTTTCCTTTCCCTGGGTTTGTTAAAAGTAAAATCCACTTTGTTAGCAGCAAGTAGTTTGATGCTCAGGTTACAAAGCCCACAAGCAAAGGAAGCAAAACCTTTCTCTTACGGCTAGGTCTGGGAATAAGCAGATCATGCGGGGTGTTTTTGTGGGCACCTGCAATGCTGAGTGCCTCCCTTCCCACTTGCCCAGCGAGGGGCTGAGGCAGTGTCTGATGGGAAAGTGGAAGCGATGCCGAGAAACCCCGTCTCTCTGTGTACTTTGGTGTGTAGACAATAGCACGCTTGTGCTTTGGGGGTTTGACTTAAATGCACACTGGTGGCAGACAATCCTTTTTTTATTTTTTTTTTCTTTTACTGGGTAATAAACATCTACTATAGGTGCTGAGCTGGCAATCTGGCTCAAGGTTTCCTTAAAAATCCTGCCTTTTAACAACTGATTTTATTTCATGATGCCATGGGAAATCATCTCTCTTAGTCCATTTGTAACTTATTTTCCTCATATTCAGTTATTTATAATTATTGCCGAATACTTCTGCATTGATTCTCAAGAAGTGATGAATTTATTTCATCCAGAAGACTTAAGCTCTGCCCATCTTCCTTGTAGTGAGAATGATGCCATCCCAAGATCTGCAGTATATCCACTTAACAACGTCAACACAATATCGTTAAGACAGACAGGCTTCATATGTTTAAGAAGTGTTTGAGTTGATAAATGTGCATATTAACCAGTCAGCAGCGTGCCGTCTCTTGCTCCTCAGGGCAACAGAATTACTGTACTTCACATCTTAGTTTTCTTAAACAAAGAACCTGTCAGACTTGATTAGCTGAGAAGCACCTGAATATATTGACTTAAATATAGAAATTGTTTGACATAGATGCGTATATTCAGAAATAAAAGTGCCTGCTTAATCCTTTTACAGTGCTTAAAAAACAAAGGAGGGGAAGCAGTGAAACCTATGAAATGCACCGCGTGCCATAGCTGCCTTGCAGCACTTTTGCTATTTTTGTATCTACAGTCCTTGAAGAGAGCTTGCTTAAGCAAGAGAGAAAAGGCTGGTAGATAGATTTAGTTAGGAGAGGATGTGCAAGAGCAAAAAGGCTGTGTTTCTGAGAAGATGCAGAAAACGTGAGGCAAAAAAAGAGCTTACGTCTTGTGGCACAGGAAGGTGGTAGTGAACCCAGGATGATGCTATGGCCCAGGAAGGGAAGCATCGTAGTTACACAGAGGGTGTGTTTGCACAGTGGTCTTTAAGAAATTTGCGTCATTCCCAAAACTGCAGCTAATTAAAGAGAATCAGAAAGCAGACTGTTTATTTAAGTACTACTGATTCTTAGATATCTTTTTTTTTCCCCCCAATGTTTCTTCTCCGCTGTCACATTGGTATGGATTCCAGAAGATGGAAAAGGCTGTTGAGCTTTCAGTTACTTCATAGTCATGCAGGGTAATGTGCCGAGCAGAGAAAGCTCATCCTGTGAGGTAACGCAGGGAGTATAGATTGGCCTTTGCTTGTTCAGTTGAGCACAACTATGAAACGCACACCAGTTACTGGATTTGTGAACCCAAATAAAGCCTTAGTCTGAGTGCTCTTGCAAGACTACTTGGAGTGCCTTAGGACTGGCAAATCTGTGGCAGGTGATAGTTAACCTTAACCTAAACATGAAAAGGAATAACCAATGTAGGGTTTTGTTCTTGGAATTAAATTTGAGTGTGCTTTTTTTAGTTTAAATTTTTTCTATAAATTTTTAGCATATCATAGAAATCTATAATGGAAGTAAATGCTGTAGTGATATTCCATCAGTCGATGGCTAAACAGGAGACAGCTGGGTCTTTTGACACTTAGGCAGTTGTGGGAGGCTGCCTGGGATTTCGAGGTAGGTGGAGAAACTGGATGCTTCTGTGGAAATGCAGGAAGAGTTGGTCACGACTGTATGGGCATTTAAAATGTCTCCTCTGAAGTCATACATACAAACTCTGTAGACATAAATGAGTCAGTCCATGCTTTCTAGAGTTGTTTTCCAGGTTGTTTTCAGACTTGAGCAGACTTATCAGCATCAGTTTGTATTCGGGTCATGTGTGGAAGCTTATCTGTGTAAGTGTAAAAGCTTAGCTCAGCTGTTTTTCCTCTTTTACATATAGGTGCTTTTGATGTTCTGGGAGGGGCTGCGGTGCTGTTGGTCAGCCTTCCTTCTCTCTTAGGTTTGGGCAGTGCATTAAATTGAGCTTGGTTGTTGGGCCAACACCACCAAATTCTTAACAGACCATGAACTGTGTTAAGAGAGAAGCTGCTTATCGAAAGCTCAGGTAGTTGTTCTTTTGAGTTTTAGCTAATTCAGTGGGGCTGGTAATTCCCTTTTGGCAACATTTAGATTATGTGTTGAAGTCAAGAAAATTATCACTCTGATTAAGATTTGAGTTCAAGAGTTTTTCAAAGATTGAGATTTTAGTGTGAGCTTCTCTTGAAGAGCAGCAGTGAGCTTCCACACCTTGGTTGTCAGGAATATGTTATGCGACTTGAGTGTGTGCATGAAGAAACCAGAGAGAGTAAGAGAGGCTGCTTTCAGGGGTAGTTGTGTGCTGGGTATGAGTTAGTTTCCTGGTGGAACACTTGCATAAAATGTTTTGTCACTCAGTTGTAGAGCTTGCCAGTCCTGGTAAATCCCTCTCTTCACAGTAGAAAACAACTCCACCTTTTTCTTTGATAACAACAGAAGTAAAACTTTGTGGTTTCTTTTCCCTTCTTGTAGCAACAAAGAAGAGAACGGGAAGCTCGAAGGCAACAAGAGCGTGAGCAAAGGCGGAGAGAACAGGAAGAAAAAAGACGTCTGGAAGAAATGGAGAGGAGGCGTAAAGAAGAGGAAGAGAGAAGAAGAGCAGAGGAGGAAAAGAGAAGAGTAGAAAGGGAACAGGTGAGTCCATGATACAGATATATGCGCAATAGGTTTGTTTCTTCTAAATTCTAATTTAATTTTTTAAAAATTAGTAAGCCTAAAGCCGCTTAGAGGCAACCTAACGCTGACCCTTTTGTCTTTGTTGTCTCTGACAGCAAATGCACTAACATAGATCGTAGGGCTTTATGGAAAATTCTGGCAGCCTCAATATTCCCTCAAAAAAAGAAGTCTTGTTGCGGTGCTCATTCTATATTCAGCTTGTGCCCTTGGGCTTGACTAAAAACCATTAGAATTGGCAAAATCATCACTGGGGCTGAAAATCGTTTCTAGGCTTGTCTTGCTGGATCAGTGGTTCTTTCAGGACATGGCCCTGTTCAGAAGACCTCCCGGAGAAGGGCAGCTCTGTTGCGTGTCAGCTTCTGGCACCCAGAACTGGTCAGAGGCTTGTCATAAACTTTGAATATTCTGAATTTGAGATGGAACCTTTGAGCTGCAGAGGGTTTTCCTTCCTAAAAATTAAATATGCAATCTCCCTCTCTTACTCTGTCTATTTAAAATCAGCTCTAATAATGTATGCCGGTTCAGGCCGCAAGTATATCTTAAGTTGTGTCAGTGTGCCCTTTATACATTGAAAGTACAGGTGAGAAACCTTTTAAACTGTGAAATTCAGCCTCTGTATTTGTGCATGAACTCTGCATGTTTTTAAATCCTTTAAAAACGTTAATCAGGGTTAATAATCAAGGTAATAATTACTGTGCATGTACTGCAAAATATTGATCCCAAATAAAGGGCCAAAACCACTGTCCTAGAGGCTGATTGTAATTTTCCCATTAACTTCAGGAATGCTGGTTTTGGCCTGATATACCTTAATTTTTTCTTACGTAAAGTCACGTATTTGAGATCGTTGATGATTGTGTTACTGGGGAATTCTGTTGTGTTTGTATGTATTTCAAATATTTTTGAGTCAAAAAGAGAGAAGACTAACCAATGGGAATAAATATATGGAAGTTCTCTAATTACAGCACAGCAATTTGCTTTTGGGCAGACACCGGGTATTCCCCCAGCTGCTTTTTAAACTGTAGAAATGCTAATTACGCACAGTGCCAGTAATGACAAATGGTTAATTGATATGGCCAAGCTGAACCACTCTGAATTTCTTTTTTCTTTAGAAGAAAAATTAGAATTTTTGTTAATTGGCTCAGCTAATGTGCGTAACAACAACATAGTGTACCTCATCAGTCTGTCACAAGACTTTCTATAGCGCCCATCACTGTATCACTGATCCATTAATTTCTTTATGCATACACTGTAAATGTGTGCGTGTGTGCGTGTGCTTGCGTGTGTGCGCATGCATGTGTTACATACTTCCATTAATTGCATGACAGGATGTTACCAGCTTGGGTTTGGTGCTTCAGAGTTTGAGTTCTTCCAGGGGGTCAGGCAAAGCAGCGGGTAAACCTCTCTACCTGTTGAGGCTGCAGGTGAAGAGATGGCTAGATCACAAAAGCAAGCGAGTTTGGCCTAATATCTGTTTCCTGGTGGATGTTTGTTTGTGTCATAACCATCGCATAATTCAGCAAGGCTGGCAGCGTCTGCTCAGGAGAGGCTTCTGGTGAGGGCGGCAGGGGAGATGGCAGGGCAGGTCCCAACTGCACTTGGCAGAGCCCCTCTGGGGGAGCTTGCTCCAGGTCTGCCTACACTACGCCTGGCTCTAGCTGTTGCTAACAGTTCATCGCACCAGTGCAACAAACTAATGTTTACTACAACTTGCATGTGACTTTGTATTGGCTGTGTTGAGTCAGACTCGCTGTGTTTTAACTTTCCAAAACCTTCAAGTGCATTTTGCTGCTTCTTGAAACCACTTCCGAAATAACGTAAATGAGCTCTGACCTGTGCCGGCAACATTTGCAGGAGTGCAAATTTCAGAACAGAAGGGGCCAAAATCCGATGCCCAGGAGGCAGGGCTTCCTAAATTGTTCTGCAGGCACTAATCCATCCTGAAGTGCGTTTCTCGTTAAAGCTGAACTGGGGAAGTAGCGTGTGGTGTTCCACCCAGGGGGTTCTGATGCATTCCTTTTGAATAAATTTATTGCTGGGTAATTTCTATGTGACAGGAGTATATCAGGCGACAGCTAGAAGAGGAGCAGCGGCACTTGGAAATTCTACAGCAGCAGCTGCTCCAGGAGCAGGCCATGTTACTGGTAAAGCACTGTATCTGTTTTGTTCAGTAGCTATAGGATCCATTTATCCGGCCAGTCCTAGGCTTCCCTCAGTCGGGCACAGCTGCACTGACCGTGTGACAACAAAGGAGCTTGATTAAAAGGCCATTTATGCTAGCGTCGTGGGCTGACAGGCACATATGAGAAGTGCTGTATGGTCGCACTGCTTTCTGGGCAGTAAGAGGAGGCTTTATGTTAAAGTGGAACAGTTCTGGTGTGGTGGTCGAGTTTCTGAACAGACCTTGGCATTCAGTGAAGAACTAGAGTGCTTATGTTGCAGATCAAAAGCACACATGATATGTAAATCCACCCCAGGATACAATGGCCTAGTGTTGGTCTAAATCATTGTTTTATGAACTTTACACTGGATTTAGTATAAATAACTCTTTTTTTTTTTTTTTTTTTTTCCTTTAATAAAAATCAGTTTTGACATAACTTTCCAATCATGTCAAGCTTAGCAGTACACTTTCAACTTTCCCAACATGAGACATATGCCATATTGGTCTACCTTAGCTCTTGGTTACACTTTAACAATGAAATAAAAATAATAATTAAAAAAAAGCGCAACAACAACCAGAAAGGTGCCTTTTTAACGGGATGGATAGGAACACGTCCGCAGTACAGTCAATGTCATGTCTTGAATTACTCACACATTCTCTCAAAGGAATACAGATGGCGAGAGATGGAGGAACACCGACAGGCAGAGCGACTCCAGCGCCAGTTGCAGCAGGAGCAAGCCTACCTCCTGTCACTGCAGCACGACCACAGGCGGCAGCAGCAGCAGCAGCAACAGCAACAGCAGCAGCAGCAGCAGCAGCAGCAAGAAAGGAACAAGCAAAGCTATCATACCCCTGAGCCAAAATCCCACTATGAGCCTGCTGAAAGAGCGCGTGAGGTAAGTCCTGCCTGTGGGCAGGAATCTGCTAGCTGCTCCTCTGCCCCTGCCTGATGGCATCATTGTGACTGCGGTTCTGCTGTAGTACAGTCAGAGGCCCAAGTGTCACTCACAAGGGGCGGGATATTTTAAAATGTTGGCCACTGGTTTCCAAACCCCAGGGCTACTTCTCAGTACATCTGCTGCAGTCATTGGAGTTTAGAGTTTTGATGTACAAAGGGTGGAAAGAAATTCTGGAAGGCTGTAGACTGAGGGGCCTGGTTTTGGAAGCATCATGTCAGGAAGTTAATCTCATCTGCACTTCGTCAGACATATTTTCACAGGAAGCATTGGTACAGTTGGCGACCTGTGTCTCTGGCAAGTACTGGTAATTGGAAATTGGGAGGCAATTGGAAAGCGCAAACCCACGAGGGATGCTTGCACACAGCACCTGTTTACACATTTGGTGCTTTAACTCATGCTCTTGGAAATTTCCTTCTTATGAACACAAACCTGAATTTCATCAGTTTAATTTTTGAAGTGTTAAGTATTACCTTCTGAGATCACATCCTGCTCTTATGAAGCTTTGTGGTGCTGCCTTCTTGGACTTCAGGCACTCGCAAGTCGATCTGAAATCATCAGAGTGCTGTTTGTTTCAGTGAGTGGTTCCATGCTTTCTCTGGTCCGTGGGTAACATTGTTAAGCAAGTCATTGCCTCTTTGATGCATACTTGGCTGTCTTTCAGCAGTCTTATTATATTTCCCTTGAGCACCGTACTGGCCACAAACCACTAGACTGGGCAATACTGGTCAAAGCTCTTAATGGCATTCATCACCAGCATATGGGAACTAGGTAAATACATTTTGGAACAAGAACAAAAAAATCCTTGGGGCTGTTGAACATGATAAAATAGCTTTCAGTCAACCTTCGTCCAGTAGTGCTTCATTGCCTTTGAAGTATTGCTGTTTGGGCTTGGGGAGCAGAAACTCATTTTCTTGTAGATGCTGTTGTCCAAGTTCTTCATAAACCATGTTTGTGCTATCTCATGCATTCTTCTTGGTGGTTGAAGTATCTGGTGCATCTCTCTTTCTCAGAAGTAGTTCAGACTTGTCCAGTATGTGGAGGGGCAGGCATGGAACCAGCCCTCCTGTCCTTGTTGCACGTTCCTAACCCACTTCAGTGAAAGCATAGTGCCAGTCCAGCACTCCTGTCCAGCCTGAAGACTGATGTTGGAGGGATGCAGAACCATATCTGCTCCTCGTCTCTCATTTTCCCTTCAGAGTTGAAAAGGAGAGAAACTAAAGTGTTACATACTTTAGCAGAAACACTGACTCGGCTATTTTTCTGTCATAGTCTTTTTTTTCTTTTGCGATTGCTCTAGCTAGAAGGAGTAAAGTGAAGGCACAAAAAAATTGTGTTAGTAGTCAGATCTTCCCAGAGATTGCTGTGTAATATTCTTTTTAAAAAGTGTGGTAGAAGTATAGCCATAATGTCTTGGTGCCTGACGGTGGGAGCAACACCGGTGAATCTTAACAGCAGGCACTAAGTCTGATGTCATTCTTGATATAAAATAGTGAGTTGGAGTGAGCATTCTGTGCTTAATACTTTCAGGCATACTGCTCTCCAGAGAAAGTCTTCATCTATGGAGATGCTGACCAGCAGGATAATAAGCCAAAGTGGACTAACTTTCCCATTCTGGCAAAGTCTAATGGTGATCAGGTTTTTTTCCCCATTGCAGTAACAATGAGGATATAAGGAAAAGGACTTCTAAGACTGGCTCTGGGAAGCAGCAGGGAGCTTAGAGGAAGAAATGAGGCTTAATACCATTTTCTGGTCCCAACAGTCAGACTACTGGAACAAGGCCTGTTTCTATCCAGAGATGTACTCACTATCTCCTTCCCACTTCTTGCCTGATTTTAAGGACATGTAGCTTGCGCAGTGTATGTGCTTTATGGAAGAAACCTCGTATCATCTACAGCTAGAGACATGAAAGCCTCTTCCTTCAGACAGAAGGACTTGGGGCTTTTCCTTGTTCTATCCATAACAAGGAGTCTGGCTTGGTTTTTAAACTTTAAAAGATGGCTCTGTAAAGTTGAACATGGTGGTGGAAATGATTGTATGGTAAAGATACTTGCCTCCATTATTGTTCTTCCCAAGACATGGTGTATTTCATGTAGACCTGGCAGAAGCTTGTCTGCTTGTTCCCATAGGCAAGCTGTTACTGTCCTCAAGTTTTGGAAAGCAGAGGCAGGTTGGGTTTGTAAAGCAGCCCAGCTGAGGAGTCCTGGAAACTTGCCTCTGTCTTCTGACACAAGTATATGGACAGTCTCACCAGACCATCATTGCTAGGGAACAATTAGGAAATCACCCCAATACTGGTTTTGTGTGCCAGGCACAAGGGTTAAAGCAAATCTTGTGATCAGAATCTCAACAAATGAAGCCAGCCCAAGCTGCTAATTTGATCTATCTTTGACGCTTTGATAAAGTGCTGGGAGATTAGCGTTCCTCAGAGGCAGCTTCCCTGGCAGAAACTCACACTCTGCCCCGGTTCAAGCAGCAGACCATCTTAGGAAATGGGGGGATATTTCCATTCCGCCTGGAGCCTCCTTCTGTCTCTTGCCCTTTGTACCTCTCACTTTGTTCATAATGCTGCGGCCTTGGAAGAGGTGATGTTTCTGCACAGGGGCCTTGCCTGATGTTCTTTTGAGCACCTGACTTAGTTTTCCCCTCGACAAGCTCTTAAAGTTAGTGTACAATCACTTCTACACCTCCCTGAGAACAGGAAACAAGCTGCTGGGGCTGTTCTCTGCAGCCTGTGAGGTCATGTTGGGATGATCTGATAAGAGAGAGGATGATCAGTCCTACAATTCCGTACCTAAAGCTGAACAGCCTCCCATATTATCAAGGTAGAGAAGCATATCCTATCTCTTCTTGCATTGCCAAAGAGACAAGCATGGAAAAGCAGATAATCAAATACCATGTGTTGAGTAAGATGGGTAACTACAGTAAGGGATAGGAATGGGAAATGTACTTTTATATTGTAAAGTTGTTTCTGTTTTCATATATTGTTTTTATTGTCTGTGAGCAAAATGCTGATGGATAATAATAACTGGTCTCGGCAGAAAGAAGCCGCGTAATGGTCTTTCATCGTATCACTTCACATCTTGCTGCCTGCTGTATCCTCTCTTCCTAGTGTGGATTTTTCATATTGGCATACTTGCCACTTTGGTGTAGTTCACTCTGTGTTTTACAGCACTGGTGAAAGCAATAGGGAAAAAAGTCCTGCCAAGCCCCAGATGTGTTTTGTTTCTTTATGGTAAAGGAAAGGTCGTACTCACCTCCATATTTCTACTGTAATTGGTTTTATTGACTGCAGGTTTAACCTCCATTTATTTTGGCTTAGGTGGAGGAGAGATTTAGAAAAACTAATCAGGGCTCCCCTGAAGCACAGTCTAAACAGATGGGCAAAGTGTTGGAGCCACCAGTGCCTTCAAGATCAGAGTCCTTTTCCAATGGAAACTCAGAACCTGCTCAGCCTGCCCTGCAGAGGCCGATGGAGCCCCAGGTAAGTGCCCAGGAAAATCTTGGTGAGCCTGGAGGAAATGCAGAAGTCACAATATGTTTCCTTCAAGTTTGCAGATTTTGGGCACTTAGAAAGTCTTATGTAAAGGGTAGCAGTGTTACACAAAGCAGCTTATTCAGTAGATTTGCTCTTTGTCTGTTTTTGCTTATTTTATTGATAAACTGATGGATTTGTGGTTTTGCTGGGGTTTTTTGGTTGTGGTTTGTGGTTGTGGGTTTTGGGGGTGTTTTTTTCAATGTTAGAGCTAAATTAACTGTTGCATTCTGTTATTATCTGCGCAACAGTGGAATAGTGGGCTAAACAGTGGTAACAGTTGCAGTACACTTTTACAATTCAGAATTTGATCTGTGCAAAATACTTACTACCAAAAAGGATGCACAGGAAAGAAGTGAGCTTGCTTGGCTTTTTGAATTCTTGCAGAAAAAGCTAACTAAACAAGTGGGTTTTAATAGTATGAGCACTGCTTCAAAGAGATTCACAAAACATGACTAAGAAAAGCAAGTGTGTTGTCAGTAGGCCTCCAGTTGCTAAATAGAGCTCTGTACCAGCCCTGGAAAATCAAAAAGAGGTTGAAAACACTGAGCTGCGTGGCTGCCATCATTCTGTTGTTTTCTAATGAAGAGCCTCTGGATCTTGGAATCTGTATCTCACAGGAATTACCCCATGAATTTAAAAAGTAACCGTTGTCTAAAACTTAGACGTAGCCCATAAATTCTGAGCAGTTTAGTTAATGCTAAATTAAACAGTATCGTTCTGCATTCAGTTCCTCTGTTTCCATGCAGAATTTTCTCCTCCCAAATTAAGTCAGTTGATGACAGTGCAAGCTAAAACTGTCCCTGATTGTGACTAGGTATTGCAATTCTTTTGGGCAACAGGAGAATTTGAACAGACGGGAGAGTGGGAGAAATCAGGACAGAACTTCATCTCTTACTCATTAATTCCTGGCTTTTATTCAAACCTCTATGACTATTTCAAAATATTGGACTTGTATCTTCATGCTCTCTGTGCCAGTTACTTTTAAAGTCTGGGTCTTCCACTCATATTGAGAATAATCAGGCTCTTCAACAGCTGTGTGTATTAAAATTGAGGAAATAATAATCATGTAAAAACAAATACAACCGATCTATTGAAACTGGGATTGACAGCAAAGTTTTGCTTAATTATTAGGTGTGAAAATAGCGTGTTCTTCAGTTATGACCTTTCCTTCTCCTTAGTTTCAGAAATTAAATCTGAAACACAGGTTTATGCCCAAGGAGGAGGGACTAGGCTGAAGGGTCAATACGGATTTCCGTGGAAATCCCAATGGAGTTTTAACTCTGGAGTCACTGTTGTGCCTTCTTAGTGTGTGTAATTGAATATGTGTGTGTGTACATGTGTGCTTAGTTTGTGTATAAATATGTATATATGTACAGTATATGGTACATATATGGTGTAAGTATAATATGCATTGTACATATGTATACTATATACAATATATATTATGGGTTTTTTTTTCTATGTATTGCAATGACTGTAAAGGAATAAAGGCTTTTGTGTTATGGTCTTTCTCCAAAAGTTTGGAACTGTATCTAGTTCCTAAATTTATGAGGTGACATAAATGTCTGTCGGTTTGCACATTTTACAGCATTCTTTAATTTTGTATGCTTCTCCAATTGGATATCCACTTCAAATTTCCTAGCCCACCAGTGCTGCCATGAGACCTGACCAAAGCCCACTGAAGACCACGGAATGGAAGGTGACTCCTGTCTTGAGTGGCCTTTGGACTCAGGCTCACGGCGCCGATATTAGGTTCCCTTTTCTTCTGGGCACCAGTGTATGTGTTATGTGGAGAGCATATCTCACAAAAAAACCGCATATGTGCTGTATTTTCAGTCTGTTACGTTCTTTGGGCGCTTGCCTTGCTTTTAAGTGCATTGATTCCACCCCACGCTTACCTAATGCCATAACCAATTGTCTCTGCCCGCCCCACCTGCCTTTATTCTGTGTTAATTGGAAAGCCAGTTATACTGAGCGCATTGAATGTTTTATGTTTTGTTTTCTTGTAAGGTACAGTGGTCCCATCTGGCATCTCTCAAGAACAATGTTTCCCCTGTCTCGCGATCCCATTCCTTCAGTGACCCTTCTCCCAAATTTGCTCATCACCATCTTCGTTCCCAGGACCCATATCCACCTTCACGCAGTGAAGTGCTAAATCAGAGTTCTGACTCTAAGTCGGAGGTACCCGACCCCACCCAAAAGGCTTGGGCTAGATCAGACAGTGACGAGGTGCCTCCAAGGGTAAGGAGTAGAAAGACAGATGTGTGCTATTTTTTTATTATTAATTATTATTTTTTTAAGGACGTGATACCCTGGGCACTGGGAAGACTGTGCCCTTGTGCCAAAATTGGTAACAGTATTTTGGAAGGCAGATCATAATGTAGGTGTTCAGTCAACGGGTTAATGATAATCAACCTTAACTACAATATTGAAGCTTCATATAAAATTGGCAATTATTTATAGAATGCAGCTATTTCAGAGAGACAATTTATTATGCAAAGTTAACAAATCATTACCATATTCAGGAAAGAATTTAAAATATCCCTGAGGTTATTGCTCAGAGTTAATGTTCCTCTTCATCTGTTAGCAACCCAAACTATGAATCATACACATACTCAAAATTGAGATGGAACTGAACAAAAAGGAAACATTCAATATATTTCCTCCTCTTCTCTACCTCCCACCCCACCTCCAATCCACTGGGATTTGCTTCTTCTGAGTATATTCTTGCTCCCCCACCAGTCTTTGCCTTCTGCTGATCCATTCCCGGGCATTTGTTTGGTTCCCCTGAGCTTATTCTCCTAATTCTCATGCTGTTTCAGCAAATTGCTTTGTGCCTCCCCTGCTTCAGTCAAAATGCCGTATTCTTTTTAAATGTCTCAGTAGTTGGAGGGTAGCGGGGCGTGTATGTGTTCCTGTGGTAACTATTAAACACTACTTAATGTTAAGACTAAACTTTGAGTTCTCTTCAAAATCTAAACAGCATCCCAACTAAGGCTCTTGGTTTTGTGGGTGTTTGTTTATTGCTTTTGGTCATTGATGCTAGCTTGGATTTAGAATTACGTGTTGTTAAAATCTTAAGAATATATTCTGTAGCAGGAGAGGTTTAATCTTCCTCTTCTCTCTCACCTCTTCATGAGTTTAACACAACCTTTTTTTCTCCCAAGGTACCTGTGAGAACAACGTCCCGATCACCAGTCCTGTCCCGCCGTGATTCTCCACTGCAGGGCAGTGGGCAGCAAAATAACCAAGCAGGTCAAAGAAACTCCACGAGGTTTGTAAACCTACATGTCCTCTCCTTTCTTAAAGTGGAAGGAAAAGACTTATGGGAAGCCAGGCGTTTCCAGAGAACTTTTGGCATTGTCTGTTGGACATGAAAAGAAGATTAATTTGGATCCATTTTCAGCAATGATTAATACTAATTTCCTCTGGTGTAGCATGTGTGCCAACAAACACTGGCAAAATTTCTTCTTCCCTCTTCTCCTTTGAGTTGCCTGCCCTGTAACTTTGGCAGTAATTTCAAAATATCCTTAAGATTTCTGAAAAAATGTGACCATTCATGAACATCACGGCTTTTGGTGTAACAGGTCATCTTGGGCGTACTGGCGGGATTACTGGCAGCAGAAGTGTTTGTAACGTCTAAAGTGAAGAAAGCTCAGAAACTGTCTGGCCTCTTGGCCAGAACCAGACTTGAAGAGGGGGAGAAGCGTCCATGAGCTGTGACATAGAGCATCTGAGGTTAGGAAGGGGCTGCCTCCAGAGCTCAATGGAGCAACATGGACAGGCCACCCTGGAGTTGGCTCACTGGACAGGGGTGAGGGTATGCTGAGAAGGACAGGCAGTAATACCTTTTTGGCTTGTGCTTGGGTGGTCAGGGCACTTCTGAGCCAATTTTAAACCTGCTGCATGCAGGCTGAGAGAACTGTCCACTTTAGGTTAGATACGTAAGAATGGCAGGTAGCCAATTCCAAATAAAAAGAATAGCTTACACCCACCTAGACTTTTTTTCTTTTATCACCCTAAATAAGGTAATGGGTATTTCAAAGGGAGCCACTGCCTGGATTGTGAAGCATCACTGGTGCCCTTAGCTCAATGTTAAGTTGCGGGGACAGTGGTTCAGTCTTAGCCTGAGGCCTAAAGTTTTGCTAACGTGAGCCAGTGTGAACCAGTGCTCTTTCAGATGAGTTTTTAGCAAAACACTGAGGAAGAGTGATGCTCAGGTTTAGAAACAGGAATCTGAAACTAAAGCGTGTGACAAAGACTTTCTTCCCTCCCCTGATACAGCAATATAGAGCCTCGTCTGCTATGGGAAAGGGTGGAGAAGCTCGTACCAAGGCCAGGTAGTGGCAGTTCTTCGGGTTCAAGCAACTCTGGCTCGCAGCCTGGCTCCCACCCTGGCTCTCAGAGTGGGTCTGGAGAGCGATTCCGGATGAGATGTAAGTCCTTCCCCTTCATAACGTTGCGTTTCTAAATTTATGAAGTTGTGAAACACTCAATAATGAAGGATGATAACCCTCACTGGGAAACACCTTTGACCATGCAGTATCAAAGATAAGCTAGTTTCCAGTACCCCTCTTGGCTGTATGTCCTTGCTTGGGAAAGATGGTAGGCGCCTAACTCGTCACGGAAGTGTATCATTGTTCTTTGATTCACATTCCATCACTGCTGCATTTTCCTATGTACAAACAGCCCACTCTCCATGCTGTCATAGCTCCCCTCCTCCTGTGTGCAAGGGCATATTTTCATGCTTGTTGCCTTTCACCTTGGTGGGTGTTGATGGGGTGCAGGCTGCTCCAGATGCTGATGCAGGTTTTCCAGCTTGTGGCCACATTCGAGGTATCTTCTTTGATTTACAATGGTGTGACAGTTTACTTTGGCTTTGGTCACAGGTCAGCAGCACCTATACAGATCACAGCTTATGATGTTTTTGTGTAGTCCTTCAGGGACAATGTAATAGTGAACCAATGAAACTTAGGTCTTGCTGTCAGGCATCGCCTGATAACCCTCTCACCTCTCTTCCCCACTCCAAAGTGAAGTTAAAAACCTGTATTTTAGCTCCCTGCTTAATCTGTTTTGTTCTGTGTTCCTTTTGGGGTCTTGACACATGCAGCATCATCCAAATCAGAGGGTTCGCCATCGCAGCGTCATGAAAGTGCACCTAAAAAGCCTGAAGAGAAAAAAGAAGTCTTCAGACCTATCAAGCCTGCTGTAAGTTGCATCCACTTACCCCTGCACCGCCCACCCCCCCCCCCCCCCCCCCCCCCCTTTCAGGTAGGCCCACAAAAAGTACAGCATGAGCTTCCATTCATGGTGCCATTGGGGGTGAACTTCAGCTTCAGTTAGAGTTTGTAGCTGTGGGCCTAGCAGCATGTCCTGGGCTCTGCAATTGCTTGCAAACATCACAAGTACTTTAAACATTAGAATTTGCTCTGCTTCTGGGGTTGATTTCTGCTCTTTGGTTTTCTTCCTCCCTAACCTTTGCCTTTCTCTCTTTCTATCCTGTGCTTCCTTCCTGGGGCTGGACCAATGATCGTGCATTTGACCTGAATGTGCCCATGCTGGGCTGAATGGTGCAGGGAGAAGTGGTAAGACCTTAAATTGTTGCTATTTTCTGTGAAAGTTTTTTCTGACATTTTCTTTATCTGACTGCTGTTACAATTGATTACAGCTCTATGCCCACTTACATCTGGGGGGTCACAGTGGGTTTTCACGCTATTTCCAACTTTCCTTAAAACTTTTTTCAGTTGCTATTATGACAGATTTGTGTGCTATTATCACTAGCACACAAATCTGTCAGTTAAAGCTGCTTTCTTAAAGAAACACAGAGGTTGGTCCTTCACTTCAGATAGTATAAAGTGTGAAGTGTTTGCCACAAACTGTATTCAGCTGAGTAAAGCATAGCTACACAATTGAGAGCAGGTTGCACTGACTGCAATCCTGGTTTACCCTCACTCTGAGCTGCAGACAGAAAAGCAGGTTATGTCCCATACTATTTGACAGTCGTATGACTGAGCTGGTGCTAATGAATCTGACTTCTCACGTGAGCTCCTCAGTGCCGATCTGTGCAACTGGAAATGGATCAAAAGGTTTCAAGATGATCAGCTCTCTGCAACTGTGCCTTGGGTGGCTCAATAAGTCTTAAGATCTTTCTGCTACCTTGCTGCCTAGATTTCTTGTGGTGGATCCTATTCACGTGCAAAGTTTGGGAAAATGAACTGTGGCAGTCAACCACTGTGTGAGAGTGGGCCTGGGTGCTTGTATATGTCCTTCAGGTGGTATAATGGGATAAACTGGAGTCATAATCAGGATAGTTTGGATTCAGAATATGCAGATATTTCTACAATATGCCAAGGCCTCCTTAGGTTGACTCTTTTGGTGTTTTAATTTATCAGAAAGTGAGTTTTGGTAACTATCAGGAATGAATAATTCAAAGGAAACGGTACCGCTGGGGCTATGGAAGCACAGCGGTGGACAAGTGAGCAAACTCAGGGACTAATTCTGTGAGTTTGTGTTGCAAACTCTTCTCTTCCTTGCAACATCAGTTTTTTCCTCCCTCTCCCATCAGGATTTGACTGCATTGGCAAAGGAATTGCGAGCGGTAGAGGATGTGCGACCTCCACATAAAGTAACGGATTATTCATCCTCAAGTGAGGAGTCAGGGACGACAGATGAGGAAGATGATGATATGGAACAAGAAGGAGCAGATGAATCTACTTCTGGACCAGATGATGTCCGAGCAGTGTTAGTTCTTCTAACAGTGTTTTGCTTCTGTTTTTCCTCTTTAGGAGGTTGAAGGAAAAGGACATTGGATATTTTGGCTTGTGTGTTAGTTCTTTCAGCTTATAACGGTCTATGAGCGAGACATAGCAGCCTTGTATGTTCACGTTTTCAAACACTGAGGGTAATCTGTTCAAAAAGTAGGCTTGTATAAATTATGTCCTTTCCCTCTTCTCCCTTGATTTTTTGTAAAACAAAAAGCAGTGTTTAACGAACTCCTGACCTTTTTTTTTATTATTATAGAGAAGCTTTTCTGGGCAGATTATGTAAATATTCCACTCTGGTCACAATGTGAAGTAATTTTGAGTGTGCCTTGGTGCGGGGCAGTGAAAGCTAGGGCACAAGTGCTAATATCTCACTCCGGTTATTTCTTGTCTGGCAAATAGGTCAACGTTGAACTTGAGCAATGGTGAAACAGAGTCAGTGAAAACCATGATTGTCCATGATGATGTGGAGAGTGAACCTGCCTTGACTCCTTCTAAGGAGGGCACCTTAATTGTCCGACAGGTATTGCTTTTCCTTCCCTGTGCAGAGCTGCACCTTTTCTGTGCTCATTAACCCACTCGCTCATTCACCCATGCTGTTTCTACATTATATTTGTTGTTCGTATTATCAAGACACAGCCGTAGTGAATTTCAGATGAGCAAGGTGTTTGATGCATGCAAAGAGGAGAGTAGCCCTTCACCCCTTGCTTCTGTTTTGCATGCTTTCCAGTGACACCCATGGCAGTACCATGCAGAGTACCTCAAAGTCTGTGGGAGAGAAGGGTAGAAAAGCTGCAGGTGTGTGAAGCAAGTACCTGGAGCAAGAACTTAGTTTAGTTTTACCATAGAAGACCTAAACGTGACTTTCAGGAGTGGGGCTGGGAGGGAGGCTGGGAGGAGCATTCAGAGGTTTTTTTAAACTTGTTTTGAACCTGTAGTTGAGGGCATACAGACCACCCAGATAACATACACACACACCTACATACAAATTCATCCAACTAGTTAGTGCAGGGGAATGGAGAAGCAAAATAGGTGGCAAGGCAGAGAATGTGGACAGAGCTAGAGCGCTGTGTTGTTGCCTTTGATTCTGAAAATACTGCATTGTTGTGCCTCTGAAAGATAATGATTCCCTGCTTTTCAATGAGCTCGTGTGTTAATGAGCGTGGTAGCTTATAGGAGTTTCCTCAGTAATCACATTTCTGAATTTCACAACTGAATGCCAATTTCTTAATTGAGCCCTCTGGTTTGGAAATTAAAATTTCATGCTTATTGTTTTAAATAGTTAGCTGAAGGCATTCGCCAGACAGTCCAAGCTTATATCTGTATAGGATTTAAGTTAGTTTTAAACAAAACAATAGGGGAAGAAATCCTCCCCCCACCCCCAAAAATGTACTTGTCCGCGTTGTGGTGGAAGACTTACTGGCGCAGTTACTCTTCTGTTAATTAGTGGAACTGGCTATTCAAGTCAACCACACAAACTAAGCTTTTGCCTGCCGGAAGAGGTGGGAATTTGTTGGATTCTAGTGGCTCTGCCCACTTCCCCATTCCATCCAGGCATCAAGGCATGGATTATCAGCTTATTTTTAAAAATAATAAAAAAATAAATGTAAAAAGGTAGGAAGTGAGCGAGGGAGAGAAGGAGAGAGGTTGTTAGGGATACAGACCTTTAAGCAGCACTTGAGCAAGACAAGTGTGCCTGTTTTTTCTACAGAGTACAGTTGACAAAAAGCGTGCCAGCCATCATGAGAGCAATGGCTTTGCCGGTCGCATTCACCTCTTGCCAGATCTCTTACAGCAAAGCCATTCCTCCTCCACTTCCTCCACCTCCTCCTCCCCATCCTCCAGCCAGCCGACACCCACCATGTCCCCACAGACACCCCAGGACAAGCTAACTACTAATGAGGTATGTCTTACACCACAGCTGGCTGCTTTCGTAGGGTTATAGCAGCATTGCCTAGTAGCTAGTTTGCAAAGGAACTCCAGCCAATCTCCCCTGCTTTTTTTTTTTTCCTGTCACCTTTGTTCCCACCCCCCAAATAACACATTTCAGTTCTATGTAAGAAGCCCTTAACTCTAGAGCAGTCCCATGCCAAACTTGCCAGTTTACTATTTTTGCTTCCTCTTAGTTGAGTCATTAATTGCATGGCGTTCGTTTTAAACTAAACTTGACTACTTCATTTTCAAGCCAATACTCTTTTTTTTTTTTTTTTTTTTTTAATTCTGTTTTATTCCGGGAGCAGGCTAATTGCAAGCAGTGTGCCTCTTAAAAATTGGCGGTTACTTTTGGCTTTGTCAGTAAAGGCTGGGCTAGTAACTCTGCACGTATGAGGAGCTGCTTGTGGAAACTCACCCTACGGAAGAGGAAGCGGCCATGCAGGGATTTTGCTCTTTAAAGCTTGCCACACGGGCTGGGTGAACAAATCAGGTGTTTCCCGGGAGGGTTGTAAAAGCCTGGAGTATTGTTGCTTTGGAATAATGAATGGGGGAAAATCTTTGGTATTTTTCCAAGTACATGTGTGCTCTGAAAAGCAGCTGTGTAAAGATGACTGTTCTCTACCAGTGCTGGTGGTGTCCAGGTGGAGAAGCGAGGCTTCACCGCAGGGGAAGCTCCCTCTTGCTGTCCTGAGCTTATCCCAGGACGGTGCCTTCCCTTACTCACCAAGTGCTGGTGGGCAAGCCCTGTCCTTCGCGTGTGTGTGTGTAACCCCTCGCAGCAGAGGAGATGCACACATGTGAACGAAGGGCGTCATTCGCCCCTTACCAACCCTAGCAGTAAGCGAGGTGCCTGGCATGGTGGCTCCACTCCCTGCTGGGTGGCCAGCCTGGCTTTCGGGAAAAGCCTTTTTCTATATGCAAGCAGGAGTGGTACAGAGGGAGCAAAACTCAGTGAAAAGCAGCTGCTTCTTCTCAGGGTAGATCCATCCTGCCATGTAGGCGTGCAAATGCTGTGATGAGAAGGAGAGGTTGCGGTGAGCTGGGTAGGCTGATGGCAATGCACGTGTTCACCACAGGATCAAAAATGCTTCTGAACCACATAGCAGGAGGGTGGGTGGGAGGGAGGGTTTCCTCCTGGAAATTCGGTTAGCATAATACTTGATTTTCAGCTATGCTTCGTTGGTCTTTGATCTTTCTAAAAGCGCACTCTTGTAGGTTATAGAGATCAGTTGCTTGATCCAGGGATACTCTTGCTCATTACTTTGATCTAAGCAATAAATAAGCAGGGTTCAGTTAACTCAGCTTGGGAAGTGGAGGCTGTGGCAGTGGCTGGTGGTGAAGGAGCCTTTCGGTATTGAGCTGTGCAGTGGAGTGATACACTCCTGAGACCCATTGCTATTTTTTCTGCAGAGAGTAGAGGCTTAGAGAGATCAGAGGTTGAAGATTAGTTGATGATAAAGAAGTGTCTCCAACTATGTTTGCATAAAGCTGAGCAAAAACCCAGTACTGCTTGGTATCACTTACCCACGTGCACGCCCTTTATATATGTACACTTTTTTTTTTTTTTCACTTGTCCCGTTCTTCTTCAGTGTGCAATGTTGTCACTATAATACTAAACTGGCAAGGGTTTTTAAATCATTCCATTTCCACTTTTAACAGTTCATTGTTTCACTTGTCTTCTTCCTTTCTTTATGTTTTTTCATGTTTAGACCTCATAACTCAGCAAGCACCAGTGATTTTATCCACTACGTATTCATAGCTTCATATCACCGTTTGCTACACCTTCCACACTAATGAGCCCCTTTGTTCGATACAGGTTTAATATGTTGCTTTGTCAAATAAAGGTGGAAGAACCTGCTGCAGCTTTCTGGCAAGAGGCTCAGGTTAAACAAAATAGGGAGAACAAACATTAGTGGACATTGAAACATAATCCATCGTAGAAGTGAACGCTTGATCCCAGATGGTCCTGATTTTGTTGCACAAGCCAAGAGATCAAACTTCATAATTTATTAAACTAGCTCACTTTAGGAGATGCTTCATAAATTCAGAAGTTGTAGGTAGTGGACAGCTTGCAGATAAGTTAGTATGCATACATTTAAGCAGATTTTTTTAAAAAAGAGACATTCCCTTACTTTGTGCCTGATTGTAGTGGCCAGTCCTAAAAATCTTCGCTAGCAGCTGAGGTGACAGGGATGATGATTTAGCTAATTACATTTCACTGTAACATGCGCAGTGTGCATACGTATCTAGTTCAGGTATGGTGCCCCAGTGCGTTGTGTATCTATAAAGGAAGTATAAAAGCTTGGGGAGGCTCTGTAGTGTAATTCTGTAGTGACTTAAAAATGTTGGTTGTTGTTATCCATGCTTTTTACTGTCATTAATATTAATAAAGTTGAAATTTACATTGCAGACTCAGTCCGCTAGTAACACACTCCAGAAACACAAATCTTCCTCCTCCTTTACACCTTTTATAGACCCCAGATTACTACAGATTTCTCCATCTAGTGGGACAACTGTGACTTCTGTGGGTAAGTAAAGTAGCTGAAGACGACAATTGAAAAAGGGTTCAGTGACTTCAGTGGCTCTTTAAAGTACTTACAAATGTTACCATCATGCTTTTTATTTGATTTGCAATGGATTGCATAGTTTTATTTCTGTTTCCATTTACATTTCTTACAAAAAGAAGGATTTGCTCAGTATTCTCAGTTACTGATTTGGGTTGTATGGTGTAAAGAATATATGGCCAGAATTTAGCACTTGGCAGGTATTACATATACTTTACTTTTCTTTTTTTCAGTAGGATTTTCTAGTGAAGCAATGAGATCAGAGGCGATAAGGCAAGACCCTACACGGAAAGGATCAGTTGTCAATGTGAATCCCACGAATACGCGGCCACAGAGTGATACCCCAGAGATTCGCAAATACAAGAAGAGATTCAATTCTGAGATACTGTGTGCTGCCTTATGGGGTAATGCCAACCTCTTCATCCCTTGCCTCCTGCACTTCTGAAGTGCAGATGTGCCAGTATGAGCTTACAGTCTTTGAGAATGTATCTCTGAAACCTTAGCTATTTCTCTGCATGTGTTTAACGCTTGTTTACACATCTTGTTGCAAGAGCTGATTATTATTATGTTTTTTACAGTATGTTGCTTCTGCTTTGATATAATTTCCCACTGCTGTATGTATGCTTCCGATGGCACAGTTCAGGCTTCATTCAGACAGTCGGAATGTCCTTTTCAGCTCTCTAACCCCTGCTAGTACATCTCTTGCAGCTTTTGGGAGCTTGTGATCATCTTTGCATTGTACACGTGGTGCGCACAGAATATTTCTTTTGAAAAATAATCATCAACTTGAGCCTCTTGCTAATGTAGTGTGGTGGAGCTTGATTAAGATACGTTTCGTAAGATGACTTTCCACCTCAGTCATTAGTTTATGTAGGAAGGAAGAGGGAAAAGAGGACGGAAGGAGGAGCATTTTCCAGTCTGAGGCTGTGGCTTGGTTTTGTTAAGAGTGGTTAGGGCAGAGAGAAGCTGGGTATGGGATGTCAGCTGACCAAGTGTGTGTGGCCTTCTTGTCACAAGGAATAATTTATGCCAGTGTCAGACAGTTAGTCAGGATCCTACACTGGTGAAAGGCTTAGAGCAGTGCTTCCCGCCTGCTACAATGTGGAGTCACTGCTGCAATACCCAGCGAAAGCTTTTCTCTGCTGTGTCTCGTTTCTTTCTTGGCCAGAATCTGTGGAGACACCTGAATTTTTTCATTATCTAGATGTTAATAGATGATGCTTGTGTATATTATGTACATATTTATGTAGTATCCCTGAACTTAACAGACTGTAAATACATATGTGTGTCATTTTAAAAACGGTGAAGAAGAGAGTTGCCCATTCCCCTGAGTCACACAATGATTGTATAAGTAACACAGTACACTCATTGTTTACATTTTCACAGCTCTTTCCAAGGCTCTAGTTCTCTTGGGGTTATTTCCAGCATTTCTTGTTTCTCAGAACAGCACTGTTGTCCTATCCTTCTTGCCTGCAAAGCCATGTCAATTAAATAGCTCTCCCGACACCTTATCTTCCTATCTGCTGTTTTCTTTATTTCCAGAATTTACTGGTAAGAATTTGTACCCTAATGCTATTTCTGCATGTATTCATATGAATAATTCCCTGATAAAAGGAAGAGTTGTGAAAATGTAAACTTTCAGGCTGTGAGAGGGGGAAGAGAGAGGGAAATCGTATAGGATCAGTAAAGATGACTCATAATTTCTGTGATCTGCCTTGTTTTGCCAGTAGCAATTTGTGTTAATGGTTTTGTATTTCTTTGATCTATGTATCTGACTGTTACGGTGATTTAAAGTATAGGTGTAAAATCCTAGAGCTGTTTTACAGCTGTAACAAAGCACCTCCTTGTTGAACATTTGGGGCAAAACTGATGGTGATGCAAGCTGGTACACATGCTTATTTCTTGATAAGGTTTAGCTTCCTTTACTCTTAAGCAAATTAAGCTATTTCACAGTGACGTTTCTTTTTCAAAAAGAGGGGGGCTTGCTTTGCTTTGTTTTGCTTTGCCTTTGCTGGTGGTGATGCCATAGTAGCTGGCTGGTTGTTGATTGCATTAGGTCTATGGTGCTGTTTCTTCTTGTTCTGAGTGGTGAAAGTCAATGGATGACAGACATGGGTGCAGTAGCACAGATTTTTACACCCGGCCTCCACAGAGCGCTTGTACTTTTTCAGGAAACGTTTCCATTTGTTTGAAAAACCAGAATTGTAGGGTGACGGCACAAGAAGTCTGCTGGCTATGAATAAAGGCAGTGCCTGCATTTTAAAATACAGGCACTGCTTTCCACCAGTGTAGTAATTCATCAGTTTAACCTCAAAATGCATATAGCTAAGGGAAGAGGTCATAGACGGGTGCACGTGTAAACTCAAAGCAGAAACAACTGCACCACAAAGGCAGCAGAGGAAGAGATGCTGGGTGGAGGTGGGAGAGATTGAGCCCTGATGTGCAAAGAGGGGAAAGGACCCTGAGGGAGCAGTTTGCCTGTGACTTGCTTTGAATTATAATCCATGCTGGAAAAAATACAAAAATACGTGTTGAAGCTGAATCACTTACAGCTTTAGTCAATAGGACCTGGAGCTGCGGGAAGGAGACCGACTGCTGGGCGCTTCCTTGGCTGTTTTGGTGCTGCTGCAGCCTGTGCCAAGCTCTGACTCAGTGCTTGCCTTGCTCTCCCTGCTTTCTTCTGCTGCTTCCCAGTTTGAGGATGTCTCCCAGTACTGGAGACCATCAGTGTGAAGTGCCCCTGGGGGCTGTGGGATGGGATCCAGCAGGTGCAGACCCATGTGGGTGATGCAGAGGCAGGAGGAGGTCAGGAAGGGGACGGAGGAGGTGTCAGCAGCTGAAGGAGAGCCTGAGGGGGCAGTAGGCCCTCTCCCAAGACAGGTTAAGTGCCTGCTGGTATCCATGGGCTCTCCTGCCCGGAGGATGCAGAGGAGTAGTAGAGCAGCAAATCTGAGCAAAGAGACGTGACGGTTTCTGGGGACTGCTGGAACCTGTGGTGTTTCTGTACTGAAAAGGCAAGAGAGAGGAAAACAGACATGCGTGATGGTTTCCGACCTCTCCATGGGCTATGCCTGTTTTTCTCATCCAGCCAGAGGCTTTTCAGAGTGCCCCAGCACCAACAGCTCAGGCCCCTTGCCTGTCATTACCTCCTCCTGGCTGCCACTTTGCTCACTCCCTAACCCCCTGTCCCCTTTGGGAGACATGTCGTGCCCCTTGCGTCAGGGTGAACGTGCCCTCCCTTTTGCGAACCGCTCCCATGCCTGGTAGCCAGGGTGCTGTTTTAGGTAGCATTCCTCGTCCTTGTGAGCAATGCCCTTTTTCAATACTGTGGGAAGGCACATCACTGCTGTAGGTGCAGACTGCACTGAGGTGCAGAATCCTGTGCACTGGGCCCATGTGCTACGTTAGAAAAGGTTCGTCATGGGATCAGCCCAGATGATACATTCATTGGCACCAGTGCGGTTGTATCTGGGGATTAGTTGTCTGACTAGGGATTAAGGCCATTAAGCAATATCGCTATGATCATCTTGTGTGAGTTTCGCTTTTCTTATTTGATTATTTTATTATGCTTAAGGATGACAGGTTTTACATTGGGTTTGCAATGTAGAAGTCTAATAAAGCAAGTCATGCGTTTGGTTTGCTTTCCATTCCGTATACCGTATCTGACCTCTCTCTGCACAATTTATGAGCTCCTGGACTGAAACACTATTGCAAGAAGCTGGCCTACTGAGTTTTCTCATCTGTATTTCCTTGATCTTTAGGAGAAGTTTGTGGAAACACAAGGTTACTGTAATTCCTCTAGTTTTAACATTCAGATTGAAAAGATTGTTGGGAAGCTGAGGACCGACCCTGTGCCTATCCTTGTACAGGAGGACTGCGCAACAATCTGTTTCTCCCAGTGGAGACCAAGCCCCTACCACTGCTTTTTTGCAATGTCCTCGTCAAGAGCATCCTGTTAACAACCCACCTACCAACAGCTGATACATCTTTGGAATGCATAAACTTCGGTACTGCTTTGTACCTCACCCCTCCTCCAACATTAGCTTGCCTTTTTGTTTGGAAAGTGGTGCTCTGGAAAGCTCTCCATGGTCTACCAATCTCTCGCTCTCTTGAACACTGCAGTTTGGTATCAGTAGTCACTGCAGGCAGGTAGTGTAGAGAGCCTCTACATCATGAGATCTTCCAGGCTGCAGGCAGCTGAGACCCAAACAGCAGTGGTTAGACGTGCTTGAAATAAGACAGTTGCTAGATAAAGCATCAGTTCATCAGAATATGTGGAAAATCTGCCTACTAACTTGTAACTTTGGTTTTGTTTTTTTCTAGGAGTGAACTTGTTAGTGGGCACTGAAAGTGGTCTCATGCTGCTAGACAGAAGTGGTCAGGGGAAGGTTTATCCGCTCATCAATCGAAGACGATTCCAGCAAATGGATGTACTTGAAGGGCTGAATGTCTTGGTGACAATTTCTGGTAAAGTTAACTGTTCAACATGATTTTTTTCCCCATCTGGCATGGCATGGCATGGCAAGAGCTTTTCTTGGCAGCCTGTGTGTTGAGGGGGAAGTCCTGACGTGACTGAAGTCAGTGGGTTTTCCATCATTTCACCTCTCTGAGTCTACAGTTCGCTTCTGCAAGTGAATCATTTTCCACACAACACCCTGCGCGTGCTTGCCCCCTGTCCTTCCTCCTGTGGGGTGGCCTTTAAAAATGCTTGCATGGGTTTGGGAGAAAAGTCTGGCTTTGTTTCTTTGTTCTGTGTTTGGGAGCTGTAAGTTAATGCTTTGTGAAGTTTGTAAAAGTGGCGTCCTTTCCCTCTGTCATGATTACTTTCAATGTGGCCTCTTTCTAAAACATGATTTGCTACTTGGGTTTAAAAACATCTTGAGTGGTAAAATCTGTAAAATGGGAAATGCTCTTGCAAAGTAGGGAAATAAGTGATGTGCAGTGAGCCTGTGTGTGTTCATGAGAGGTGGATATGATGTGTACGTGATGTGGAAACTACCAACGTGAGAAGGCAGGTCAGTGCAGCTTTTGGCATTATCTCTCGCTGGGTGCAACTGCAGATGGCAAAGCTGCAGGAGATGAAGGGTAGTGGTGATTGTTGTGTTTGTTTTGTGTGCACTGATGAAAAATGTGTTTTATGAAGCTTGAGGTTCCAGACTCTGTGGCTCCAGAGAGTTATTGCACAAGGTTGTCCTGCTGTTAAGCAACTTGATGTGATGCACTGTTAATCTTTCTTCACGGGTATTGTTCAGCCATTTACCTTCCTTGTGTTTTGGTTTGTTTGTGAAATCAGCCTTTGCTGTGCTGTGCATGTACGACAGGGAGAGGATGTTAAATGAGGTTTCTCACAGTGGCCCCTGTGTCATGGTTCGGAGCCATCCCAAAACTTCATTGAGACTCCAAGAACCCCTGTGACTCCACTGGTGGAGCTCTCTGGCACTCCCAACACTTGTGCAAAAGGGCACACACCTAGACAATTTAGTGCAATTAATGCATTAGTGGTGTTACGCTACTACAGGTCCAAAGAACCGTGGCCATGCTGGTGTTGACAACATGGGACTTTGTTTCTGCCTGTAACAACTGTATTTTATTGGCTTGTTGTTTGCTGCATTCTCAGCTACAGCTATGCTGTGAAATCTTTAAAAAGAAAAGGTGAATCATGGAGGCTTTAAAAAATCACAACCTTCTGTGTGTCCTTTTGATGTCTAATGCTGTATGTTAAAATGTGAGCCGTTTAAAAAAGCACCGTTGGATAGAGTTTATTCTATAGTAGACCTTGTAAACAAAAATACTATATAAACTTGTGTGAAATCCGTTGGTTTCAAGCATACCCTACACAGACGACAAAGGTCTGTGATTCAATCTTGAGTGTAATTGTTTTAGGTTTGTTTACATTTGCGTCAGTCACGATCTGAGTACCCTGACACATCTGAGTACCCTGACACATCAGTTTTCTTTGTTTCCTTCAAAACTATTGCTTCCTCTGTGGAGACACGCTACATTAACCCTTAAGAAAGCAGCTGATCTTTGGCTGGTTTGTGCCTTCTCCTTTGTTTTATGGGAGATTACTGGAGTATGAGGCAGGAAAGGGGCATCCCTTCCCACTGAGGCAGCGCTGGGGGAGCATACTCAGCAAAACCGTACCATGATGCTGTTATATGTCCCTCCCTTTTGGCTTCTGCGCTACAGTTCTCAATTTAAGCTACCCTCATGCTAGACTTCCCTTAGTGTCTTTTTATTTGTGGTGAGTTGCTCCACCTCTCCAGGCAAATTAGGGATGCTGAAATGAGGTTGTGTTTCTGCAAATGGTCCGTTTTGTCAGATTGACTGTGGAGCTGCCTCTGAGCTTTGTCCCAGGACTGCTACTGCTTCGGTGGGAGCATTGTTCAGCTCCTTGCGGCGCACTTGGCCATATATTCCCTCGAATTTTTTGGGAAGTGATGTGCTGATGGCGGTGAGGTTTGAAAGATGTCGCCACATTGTGCGAAAAAGTTGCAATGTGTTAGGATTTTGAGGGGATTGTCACGTAAAATGGCTTTTAATATACACTCTTGAGTCTGAAAACCTGAAATCAATTCTCCCAGTGTATATCTGAAATACACAACTTTCTGACAACAAAGCTTTTGATACTGCGACACTGAACTACAGCTGTTAACAAGAAAGCTTTGCAGGTCAAAGCAGAGTAGTTAATCCGTTCTTCAGTTCATACTGTTGGGAGGCAAAAACATAGTTTTGACTGATCAGGTAATACAATGCTCAGAGTCATAAAAATGCTGGAGGAGAGAGCAGCGACGTGCGTACAGAACAAACTCCAGTTGGCTCCCTGAGGGTTTTGCCAGCCCGACTGGCTGATGGTTGCACTCAGGAAGGTAGAAAAGGGATGACAGAGTAGAAGAACTGGTTGGAATCTGCCTGCTTAATAATTAAAAACCACAGCGACAATAAAAACAAAAACTCAATATAGGAAAAGGGACTTCGCATTCAAAACTTTGTCTCTGGGAGTATCAGAGCTGGGAGTTCTCACAGAAGTCACTGGCTGATCAGTTTATTTGATGGCTGGGAGCAGAGTTTTCTTTCTTATTTCATGACCATAACAATTAGACACCCCCCCCAAAAAATAATAAAATAAACCCACCAGGTTTTTGAGAGCTGTTTAAATTGACTGCTAGAGAATTACAAGCAGAAGGATCTAATCTGCACGTTCCCAATACGAACAGGAAGAGCAGCATAACTGGTTGAAATACACGTGTAGCCATGTTTATATAACTAGCTGGTCCTGCTCTTTTCATGTCAGGCTGCTGAAAGGCAGAGGAATTTCCTGTCTTGTGACTTTCCTTGTGGTCTAGACATTAAAACACAATGGGAACACACTTGAGAGATTTCTCTGTTGTTTTGAAAAATGTTTTTGGTTGCAGAGAAATACCCTGGTGCACATCATATGAACCAAAAAAAAAAAAACCACCCAAACCAAAACAACAACCTAGCCACGTGCTGGGAAATTCCCGTGTGTACTGTTTGTTCTGAGTCTTCAAGTTTGACTAATCTACTGGGGAAGCCATGGAAATATCTGAGAGAGAAGTTGGCTCTCAGTGGATGGGGACTTGTGATGCTTTTAAAAACATTTGGTGCATTGTGCTGACCTTGAGCCCTCTCTGAGCATTTCCTTGCCCAGAACTGCAGTGCCTTCGGGTCTGGACTATGTTCCTTATTTTTCAGTCTTTCTAAAAGGCCCCTTGTGGCTATTGTTTGCAGTATTTTCATAGGAGGACCTTTCCTTGGTCAGATGTGGGACTTCTGGGAATATTGTTTCCTGCTTTAGTCCCTTTTCGAGATATTTAGAAAGCTGTGGGAGGGGTGGGACTTTAAGCCATGTTTCATAAGGGGATAATAAATATGAAGTCAGGCAATAAATCAGGGTGCTCATTTACTGCCAAATCTGCTGTCACGTTTGTAGTGGGGATAAACAAAGGACAGTGCAATGTTACTTCACATTTCATTTTGTGCCTTCGGAACAGAAGGGCTTTTAAAATTAAATAGCAGGTCCAGTATTTGAAAACAGGTTTCCAATTCCACTTTAAATTTAAGCTCAGCGAACAGATTTTTGACTTGGAAACTGCCTCCTCTTTTCCTCCTGCCCTTCCTCATCCAAGTAATCATAAAAATCAAAAAAATCATAAAAAGATCTTGTAGCCTGTGCATCTCTCTAACAGAATGGCTTGTGCTGCTGGAGTCCATGGAGCAGCCTGTTTGCAAGCTGGGCTTCCCCATGTGCTGCCCAAGCCCCTGCAGCTGCTTTTCTCAAGGAGCCCGGCTCTGTTAGGAGATCCCCTGCCATCAGGGTAGGGGCTCCGTGCCAGCTCCAGGACCCCATTGTGGAGCTGGCTGGGCACAGCAGGATGGTCTTGATGCTGGGGCTTCATGTCCTGCTGCATCCGGTATCCCCTGATTCTGTACACCCATCCCTGTCTCTGAAACGAGCAGCCGGCAGTGAACCGATCCATCAGTAGGCGTCGTGTGAAAACTTAAGAGATAAATTAAAGGTAGGAGCTAAACTCTATAGCTGGATTGGCTGGCAGGCTGCCAGGTGGACTGTCCAGACAAGTCATGGCTTTCTGCAGCGTGGACCAGGACTCTGACACTTGACTGCAGTACAGGTCAGCTGTCTTCCTCTCAGCTCCAAGGGCCATGAAATACTGTCCACAGTCACCCAGTTGCCTCATCGTGGCTGGTGAAGAACTAGAATGGGGCTACTCCACTGACAAGTTAGGCCCCTGAAAGCATCTCCTGTTTTCTTTCCTTGCACAGGGACCTCATGGAGCCTTTTTAAATGGCTCCTAGTCAAAGCAGGGATGATCTCTCTTCCTCACCTCCAGCTTCATCTGTGGGACTGTAATGGCTTCGGGCAGCAGAGCAGCTGGAGGAAGTAGGATGCAAACTTTGAGTATGTGCGTTTAGGGCCGCCACCTCACTAGTTCAGCAAATGCTGGTAAAGTTTATCGTGAACCTCGCTCTGCATTCAAAGAGGCCTTCTCATATTGAGAGTTAAGAGTCTTGAGCTGTATTTTGATGACTGTGGCAGATGCGTTGGCGGTTGAAGATAGGGCAGCCCGGGCAAGTAGTTTCTCTCACTTGTGGAGAAGAAACACCTCTTGCAGTTTCTGTGTGCAGCCTTACAGCACAAGGGAAGAGCTGCTGACAAAGCACTTATCAGCTTTTAGCAAGCGGATGAAGTTTGCATCGGCCATATGAAATTCTCTCACTGCAATTTCAGATACTGTACATTTTTCCTTACAACAGAACTGATATAAAGTGATTCAGTAATTAAATTGTTTAGTGCTGCTGTTTGGTGTGCTTTCTAACCAGGGGAATAATGAACAATCCTAATAAAACTTGACCAGTTTGTGTCTCCGAGGATGATATAAGGGGCGGAAATGTCCTGGTCACCAGCTGGGAAGAATTTGTAGAATACGTTTCATTGCCGTATTCTTCTTCATTTTTGCTTCTTCCTTTCAAACCAGTCCTACTCTCTTCTGATAGCTGTATAGATAATTTTAGGCCTCGAATTCCATCTTACTGCTCTCCTACAGTTTCGTGTGAAAAGGAGCCTGACTCAGCTCTGTGTGTGTGTGTATATATATATATATTTTATATCAGTGCATGACTCTCTGTGCTTTTGTTGTGGGAATATAACCCTTTATAATAAAAGTTACTTGTGTCCTAAGACCCAGACAACCAAAGAGCTGTTTCCTTGGGTTTGTCGTTTTATGTTCATGTGGTATTACCATGTGCTTCTGTTATTGATTACCAGGAAAGCGTGTGTTTGGGTGGAGTCTGCAGTAAAGCTGTTGTGGATGTAAAAACTGAGCGAGACCTCTGTGGTTGCAGCAGTTTCTCCTTCATTGTTATTTTGCTTTGCTCTGCAGAGCTTTCTGTTTGCTTGGGCAGGGTTTTTGCCCTTACCTTCCTATGGAGATAAACCACTCTTTTTCATTTTGTGGCCAGGTAAGAAGAACAAGTTGCGAGTTTACTATTTGTCCTGGTTAAGAAATAAAATCCTTCACAATGACCCTGAAGTAGAAAAGAAACAGGGCTGGACAACAGTGGGCGACTTGGAAGGCTGTGTGCACTATAAAGTTGGTGAGTAGCGAATGCAATAATCAAATCATCGGGATAAAAGTTGGCTGAGAAAGGGAGCTGCAGTGTGTGTAGCTGCTGGGTTTAAGGTTTGGTTTTATTTCTAGCTGTCTTCCTTGTCACTTGGGGTGAACTTTTCTGGCAAAGCACCAGAATAGATTGCAAGTTACTGGGTTAAACTGAGTATGGAGAGGTTTTGCAGTGGGATGCTGGGCTGTGATCTGGAGTAGGCGCAAATCCCCATCTGTCTCCTTCTTATAGCGGATGCAACTTCCAAGAGAGTGCTAATATGGACAGTGAGGGCTGGTAATGTTTCACCACCTCTGTTAGACCCTTTAGGTAACAGAGGACTTTTGTCAACCAGCAGCGGTTCTCTTCACCAACAGGTTTCCCTGATCTTTTGCCATGATGAAATCACATGCTGGAATGGAGTGAAAAAAAGTCTCTCTATAATGTAGATTTTAAAGACTGGGAAAAAAAAAAAAAAAAAAAAAAAAAAGGAAAAAAGAAGGAGAGTGGGAGAAGAAAGCAAGCCCAGCTAGTGCACAAGCTTTGGGGAGGCATCTGGGAACAGAATCATGTGTTTAAATTCAAGATGATTCATTGATTCCCCTTAGCTCATGAAATTTCCTAATGCAGTCTCAGATCCACTGCAGTACAGTTACGGAATGAAGTGTGTTTTCACTAGGCAGGTGCTTTTTGAGTGATTTTTAAGTAACTTAAATCGATTTGGCTGTAGAAACTTCCACCAACACTAGCGAAAGACATGTAGCATTCAGTCAGCGGAATATGCAGTGAGCCTGCTGCCCTGCAGGTGGGGATATGAACCAAGGGCTCTTTCTCCTTCAGTTTCATGATGCATCTTAATGGCCGCTGGATGTTGCCTTTGATTTGGTTTTCTTCTAAGAGCCAGCTCAGTTCCTTTCCAGCTGTGTCAGTCAATGTGGAGCAGCAGCAATCTGACTGAGTTCAGTCTCCTTCTGTCAGGCGTGTGCTCTTGGAAAAACCTGCTAGTGGGGTGTAATCAATAACGATGGCAGTAAGTGACTGCTGAAGCAGGAGCTTGACCCCAAAAACAATTAATAATGTGCTTCTCTGGTATCATACCCCAGGGCGTCAGCAGCATAATGAAGTGGCCTGTTAACAATAGATCAACAGCTATTGAAAGCAGGCTTTCCAGCAGGGAAGCTCTGAAACAAAGAACATTCTCTTCCAGATGAAGAGGGGGTTGTTATCCTCGGCTGCAACCTGGCACTGAACTTCCCTCTGAACCATAGATGTACAGTAGACTTCTTCAGGTAGTGAGAGGCCTCTTTGATAGCCGTGCTTCAGTTCCCAAGAAGGTTGAGCTCTGCCAATAGTTGGGCTCGTGGTCTGGAGGCCACTGCCGAGGCAGCTGACACTGGTCACTTCCTTGTCTCTTTGATGCAACAGGGGTCTCAGACATCAGGGTGGAGTGGTATTTGTGGATCTTGGTTGCTTCAGGCAACTTTTGGCTCCTCTAAATGATAAATTGCTCTTTAGAAACTCAAGATTTGGGTGAATTCCCAGATAGCACTCAGAACAAAGAATGAGGATTATCAAAAGTCCCCTTTCACAGATAAGGTGGTCTTTTTTAACACCCCACTTTTCCCTGAGAAAAAATTCCAAGAAGTCTTATAAGTTGGACAAGACTGAACAAAAGCTCTGTTTTTTAGTCAGTACAGCTGTGGAGGTTGAGAGACTTCTTTTTGTCTGTTGAAAAAGTGTCAAGTCCTTTAACAGTTGTAGTTCAGTAGTCTTCCTGTCCTGCAGAGTAAAAAGAGAGCAAGTAGTAGCTTTGTTTCCCTGTTGCCTACCAAGAGACAACTGCAGGCTTGTGCTGTAGTAAGATATCCAAAAGACATTGAAATAATATTTGGCAGTGTTTTTCTCACAAGTCTGAGATTTTCACTCCTGCCATGTTTTGGTTGGGAGGTGTAATGGCAGAAGGTGAAGATGCACAGAATTACTCATTGTTTTGGTAAAGTGTCATATGCCCCTAAAACCTGGGGTAAAGAGGTTGCTGAAACATCCAGAAGTTTCTCAGTGTCATCTAAATAATGCTATTTTTTTTCTCCCCCTAAAAAGAGTGCTGGAAACAGGTTAACAAACCTCAACATTTGGAAGTCCCCATGGTCTGTTCCTTCTCAAATCCAGATGGCAGCTGGAAATGCAGATCCAGCAACACTTCTGAAACGGCCATTTCCAGAATTTATCAGTCCCCTTCTGAGAACAGTAGTAGTGAACAGAGGTGGTTCTGATGGTTAATTTAGGCAGCTGTTTGAATGTGGCAGCAGAGGTATATTCAAGCACTTGTGGATCAGCTATGTAATGACACTTCGTTTCTGATAAATTCTGTGAATTTTTAATTTTTTTTAAACATGTCATCTCAGACTTATCTGGGGACAAAGGAAAGTGCTCCACTAGCAAACTTGCCTTTTGCTTTTGAAATGGACTTGTTTCTTAACTTTTTACTTCAGTTCCTTTTTTCCTCCTTTCCTTTGGGGAATTTTGCTGTCAGCTTACGATATCACTGCCAGTGCTGTGACTGGAACTGCCAATATACTCCACCAGAGTCATAGCCTTCTTTTGCTGGAAACATCCCTGTCTGAAAACTGATTTTCTTGTCTTGATGAGTAAGCACTGTTTAAGGGGGGGGGGGTGGGTGAAGAGTATAAATAAGTGTGTAATAAGGTAATTCAAAACATGGTGACAAGTTCAGTTACTGATTAGAGTAATGATTTTTGTGGCATTCATGTGTCAAATTGCTTCACTACATAGAATTAGCAATCCTAAAATGCAATGTTACTAAAACCCTCCAAATGTATATAGGTATGGAGAAATCCTGTCATTTTCTGCTTTCCTGACGTAACTGGAACGACTTTGGAATGACTGCTGCATTCTTTTTTGATTTGTTTCATTTCAGTAAAATATGAAAGAATCAAGTTCTTGGTAATTGCATTGAAGAGTTCTGTGGAAGTCTATGCATGGGCACCAAAGCCATACCATAAATTTATGGCCTTTAAGGTAACAGTATATTTCAGCCTTACATAGGATTTTGTCACAGCCACCACTTATAGTTACCCCTTTTACAAAAATGTTCTGACGTTTTATCATGGCCGTATTCCATGTTCTTTGGTAAATCTGCCATGAACTTTGCGTTGTATTTTAATTTAGGAGGTTTTTTAGCTCTTAAGAGGCGGTACACTTGAAGTTCTAAATTGTAACTGAGCGTAAACTAATAATCAAAATGACACAATATCACAACTGTTTGTTTCATCTCTCTAGAAATAAAACATGAGGCAGAGAGAAGTGAACTGAGTCTAAACATCGTCATCTGAGCGGAAGTAGTCATTAAGTGATACACAGCATTGTTATTTTTTTTGAATGCAATAAGAATGAAGTTAGCTGGCTTGGTATAATTACCAGACTGATTTACAGACAATCAGTTACTGTTGGTTGTGCAGACTGAAGTAAACACTGTGGGAGTGTCAAATTGCCCTGAACTTTGGGGAAAACGATTCTTACTAACAACCAAACAGACCAACTAAAGTAAACCCCACAGAAAAATAGCTTACAATATTATGTGATTGAAACGCAACAGGTTGCAGAGTAATCTGTCCTGGTCCGTGAGAGACCTGTTAGCCTAACTGGTCTGGTGGATGGGGACCAGAGGGACATGGGAGGAATAAACCCATAATATGTGCATTAGAGCATGTTTTTATAAAACCTGCTGTGGTTCTAAGCAGTAAAGAAGATCTCACTGATGGTTGTCTTACAGTCGTTTGGAGAATTGGTACATAAGCCATTGCTGGTGGATCTAACTGTAGAAGAGGGTCAGAGACTAAAAGTGATCTATGGCTCCTGCGCTGGCTTCCATGCTGTTGATGTGGATTCAGGATCGGTCTATGATATTTATCTACCAACACATGTAAGAGCTGCTGCTGGGGTCGGGTTTTTATTTTCTTCCTTGTCTGTCCCCGCCCTCCCCCCCTCTGCCCCTTCCTTTCCTCAGATGACCACCACATCTGGCTGTCCCTGTGCATCACTGCCAGATGCTGGCAGCGGTAAATTGGGTGGAGGGGTCTGAGCAGATAAGGCCACTTGTGCTTAGGGGCTTGTGCCTCGCTCTCTGTCCCCTCCTCATGGTCAGTATCTCTCCATGGTTGGGATCTATCTGCTCGGATCTGACATGGGCTGTGTCAGAGGTAGCAGCTAAATGGCTGAGTGCAGTGCAAATGCCCACAGAGGTTGCAGGGAAGGTGGCAGTACAAATGACACAACAGCCCATTGATGAGATTCAACGGGATTGGGAAAGGCCAGGTGGCCTTGACTACCGAGGTTTTCTGTTGTTCATTGTACACGGAGGTGACAGATAGGCCTGCGGTGTGCGATGCAGCTCCCCAAGCACTGTTCATTACAGTGCAGAGGTCTGAGGTCTGCATCTGAGCTACTTGCCCCCAGCTCCCTTTCTGCCCATGGAGAGAAATGGGCAGTCTTACAGAGAAGTTAATCTTCCCTGGTTTTGGATGTCTGCCTTAAGATGAGAGGATTTGTGGTTTATGGGTCTTTGTTGTCATTGTATAGGGTGTCTAGCTCGGGAGAAGCAGAGCTAGCACTCCTGAAGTGAGTGAATCCCCAATCTGCTGTTCTCCAAAATCAAAAATGAGCCAGAACTTTCTCCCAGCACAGGCTCTGCAGCATTAAAACAAAAGGCTTCCTTTTCCCTTCTGTCTCTGTAGATCCAGAGCAGTATCCAACCCCACGCAATCATCATTCTCCCAAACACGGATGGGATGGAGCTACTGGTCTGCTATGAGGATGAAGGAGTTTATGTCAACACATACGGAAGGATAACCAAGGATGTGGTCTTGCAGTGGGGAGAAATGCCAACTTCAGTTGGTAAGTGCCTCTGGCAAATCATATACAACATGCTGTGTGCACGTGGGCAGAAGGAAGGTGCATTGGGTTTGACTTCAGATTCAGAAGCAGCGATGCTGTAGTGTTCCTAGAAAACAGCTGCGCAAAGTGGAGAGTAATTGTATGGATCTGTTTTGTGATGAGTTTTTAAGAACAAAATCCAAACAAGCGAGTTGTGGAGTTCAGGAATAAAAACCTCAACAGGGCCTCTGTGGGCTGATGCAGAACTTTTGCATATTGTGGAAACCTTTCAGTATAAAGACATGTAAGGTGGAAGATGGGTAAGATATTATGATGGGTAATTCTATGTAGATAACAGTGTGTATATCTGATTTGATGTGTTTACTTGAATACACCTGCAGATTGCTCATCTGTCCTAGCATGATAATTCTCCCACATTTCTCCAATTCAAAGTAAGGTAGTTTTGAGAGTGGGAGCAATTGGTGTCGTAAAATGGGCACAGATTTGTTATGTACACAGGCACACACCAGGATCCCTCTTATTGCCTGTGGTGCCGAATTTCAGTGCTGAGCATAGCATGGGCTGTGGTCACACCTTCCTTTTATTGGGCAAGCACATTGCATATTACATGCTTTGGAATGGATGCATGTATTGGGAGTTGACTGCTGATAGCTGTTGGAGCAATGCAATCAATAATGGAGAAGGAAATTTAAGGAAGTTTCATGCACCGCATGTTCGCTCCTGTGGTGATTAACTCTTGACTAGATCTAAAAGCAAGCAGAATTTATCAGCTGGCAAATTGTAGAGCTGTTGGGGACTGGAGTGCCTGTGAAGTAAATGGCACTGAGGCAGCTGACACCATCTGAACATCTCATCTGACAATTTAGAAGCTATTCGACCCAGTTACCACCAGCGACATATTTAAAAATAAGTAAATTTCCATCATGGTGGTATATGCGATGTTATAGGTGTACATTATACTGTTTAATGTCACTGAAAAAAATCTATAAAAGGGAAGTACTGCAAAATTAAATATTTTTTTAATTTGCTTGCTAAGAGTGATTGTTCTTCTTTTTATTTTTCTGTTAAGTATGCGTGCAAATCAGAGGCAACAGCTTATTCTTCATTAAGTTCCCATATGCTATTTTTGGCAGCGTTCCTAAGACTATCCATCAAATTGCCTTTTGAATATACCTCTTCATAATGCTGATGACTTTCTCCTTTATTTGATTTTTTTACTGCTATCAAGAACAGATTTTTTTCCTTGTACGACTACTAATCTGTTTTCCCCCAGTGACAGTCTAAGGAAAAATGCTTGATTTTTTGCTTTATTTGTGCACAAAGGAAAGCAGTATGACAAATAATCGTATTTGCACTTGGAAAGCTTAATGGGAGCCTCTTTTTGAGATACACAGAATGCTTTTCAGACCAGTTGGCTTCCTCAAGGAGATCAGGTTTTTTAAGTATTACTCCTGCTAAAGCAGGCTAGCTCATTTTGTTCTAGTTTTCGTTTTCCCTCTCCTCTTTCTCTGTTTTTGCTGACAAACTCCTTCAAGAAGGGGAAGTAACACTATAAGCCACAGAGCTGGTGCTGGGGACATACGGGAGTGGATGGGTTTAGTCTATTTAAACCTTAGGTTCTGCTTTCTCCTTGTCAACACCTAATTAGCCTGCCTCTTTGCCAAACTTGGGAGAAAAAGCCTGTGTGAAAACTCGATGCTCCTTTCATTTAATTGAAGGTTGTGAAGTTCCCTTTGTGTCATGAATGCTTAGGGAAGAAGTATATAACTAGCATAGAAAACCACTGGGGTATTTTTTTAAAAAAAAAAAAAAAAATAGGTATTTTTAGGCATCAGGAAGGTGCTGAGGACAGAAATAGCACTCTGAACCTGTGCGTAGTTATGCTATGCACATACAGGTAATTTTTAACTGGAATGTGGCAGTATATTCCTCTGCTTTTTCGGTTCCTCGTTGTTGCCCTCTGCCTGTCCTAACGGTCTGTGTGCTGTGTTTTCTTCCCAAAGCGTACATCCGATCCAACCAGATTATGGGCTGGGGCGAGAAAGCTATCGAAATACGATCGGTGGAAACTGGACACTTGGACGGTGTGTTCATGCACAAAAGGGCACAAAGACTCAAGTTCTTATGTGAACGCAATGACAAGGTATAATTTCCCCCCGCCTCAGTTTGTTGCCAAGATGATGTACTTTAACTGGGTGCTTGGGTTGCGCTGACCTGACCAGCGGCCAAACACCCACCCAGCCTCTCGCTCACTCCCCTCTCCCATGGGATGGGGAGAAAAATAGAAGGAAAGCAAAAAGCCTCATGGATCAAGATAAAAGACAGTTTAGTAAGGACAGCAAAAGCTGCTCACACCAGGCAAGATAAGGCTAATTCATGACCTCCAGTTGGCAGGCGGATGTCCAGCCGCTTCCCAGGAAGCAGGGCTTCAGCGCGCATAACGCTTGCTTAGGAAGACAAATGTCATCACCACAATATACCCCCTGTCCTCTCCCCTTCTCTGAGCCTTTGTTGCTGTGCATGATCTTATAAGTTATGAGACATCCCTTTGGTCGGTTTGGGTCGGCTGTCCCAGTATTGTCCCCTCCCATCCTCAGCGCACTGGCCTTTAAGGGGTGAGAGGGCTGGAGGGAAAGCCTGGATGCTGTGCAAGCGCTGTTCAGCAGCAGCCACAGCGCTGGGGCGTTAACAACGCTGTTAGCCACGAAGGCAAAGCCCAGCACCGTATGGGCTGCCACGAAGAACGTCAGCTCCCTCCCCAGCAGACCCAGCACAGCGCTGCGATGGCACTCTGAATATCAGGGGCAGTGAAGGCAAATTGGAGCCGCTGCTGTCCTACCTGTTGAATTTACCAATCTCTTTTCTTTGCAGGTTTTCTTTGCCTCCGTACGGTCAGGTGGAAGCAGTCAAGTCTATTTCATGACCCTTGGCAGGACTTCTCTTCTGAGCTGGTAGAAGTGGTGGGATTTGGCGAGGAATTGCTGACATCCAGAGTCTGAGATCTTCATAACTCGGAATTATTTTCAACTGGAGTACAGACCTGCACTAATGCAGCACTCTGTCTAAATGTGTGTGCAGGCATCACTGGTGTTAGGTTTCTTTTTGTTTTTCAACTGAGGCTGCGATGCAGCTGGTGCTGTAAAGATATTGCCATCAGGTGCTACAATGTCTTTGAGATTTGGGATCACGCTAGAAAGCTACAGGTCTTTTTTTCCCTTCAGCTCCAGGATTCCTAGGCTTTGAAGGGCTCTGTTTGTTAGTGTTAAAACAGAGAGGGGGGAAAAAAAGGAAAAAAAAACCCAGACTTAACCATGAACATGCTGTTGAGCGGACAGGAGGCAGGCAAGAGAAGGTGAGAAGTGGTGTGGAGAGTCAGACTGGCTGAAACAGAGGGTAGATCTAGTCTAGTAATGTTAACAATGTATTTAATTGACATTTCTTTTTTGTAATGTGACAATATGTGGACAAAGAGGAAGGTGCAGGTTTTAAGAAGTTAATATTTATAAAATGTGAAAGACACAGTGACTAGGATAACTTCTTCTTGGGGACAGGGAGGGCGGGAAGGGGCTCGGGGTGGAATTCTTGGGTTTTTTTGTTTCTGCAGTTTTATTTTGGCCTGGCCAATAACTTAGTCATTTTCTGTGTACCAGGTATTGCCTGAAACATGTGCAGATGAATAAAAATAAAAAAAAAAAAAAAAAAAGGAAAAAAAGGAAAAAAACCATTCATTTTCTATAATGATTCTGTGTTAGGCCAGAACTTGGTTATGTCACAGTATTAGCACTGCCTCAGTTAAAGGTTTAATTTTTGTTTAAACCTAGAAGTGCAACAACAGTTTTACCACAGTCTGCACTCGCAGAACTAAAAAAAAAAAAAAAGAAAAAAGAAAAAAAAAAAGATAAATAAAATCCAAACTACATATGTTTATTTTTTGTGCCTACCTCATTGTTTTTAATGCATAAAATAAAAAGAGGTGGTTTAGTTTATACGTTTTTAGATGAAAACCATTAATGTCTAATTTAATCTTAATACCAAAACTACCAGATTGAAAGGTTTCTGACTGTTATTGCAGAGCAAGTTTCAGCAGGAGGAGAGAGTGGTCCGTTGGGGCAATAGCGGTAGCGGTATGGCAGTGAGACACTGATTAATGTAATTTGCTTACAAAAATTGGTGAAGCAAGCATTTTTTAAAAACCAGTTTCATCCTTAATAGAAGTATGAATTTAGCCTAAAACAGAGGTTTCACTCTTCTAACATGTGGGCTTAGTAACAGGCAGGTAAAAATAACTAGGCTAGTTCTATAAACTGTTAAATGTTGTAGGAAACGTTTTGGGGCGGTGATGTTTTTCTTTTTTAAGAATGCAATGCACTAAAACTCTTTTAAGAATGTAGTTAATACTGCTTATTCATAAAAACAGCGTATACCTGTGTTTAGATGTAAGATCCCAGCTCTGGCTTTTTTTCTTTTCTTTTTTTTTTTTTTTTTTTTTAAGTCAGTTTTATTTTATGAATAAGTTCTGACATTTGTAATAAATGTCTTGAGAGTAATAATTTGTTTAATGGCTACATGTTCATTACTTGAGAAACCTTGAGTGTATAATAATCTGTTGGTGTTGTAATAATGCACAGTGTCACAATTCAGCCATTTTCCTTTCTGTTTTCACTTCCCTTTTTCTTTTTGGTTGTTTTTTTGGTGTTTTTTTTTTTTTTTTTTTAAATTCCTTTGGTGGGGTACTTTGTTGACAGCTGCCTTAAGCTGTTCATTCAGTGAACAGGCTCTCAGTGTTTCATGGGCTTTGTCTTCTGCTGCGGTTAACTTTCCTTCATGGCATGACAGGTAGGGCTTTTTAAACACGTATTCTTCAACTCAGTCAAGCCGATGGCTCGAGTGACTGGTCACACAATCAGTTAAAAGCCAAGAGCACCGAGTGCGCAAAGCTCAGACTCGACAGACCCTTCCTTTGGTGTCAAATCTGACTGCTGTAAATCCTTCAACCCCAGTCAGCGTTGCTGCTGAAGACTCTCCTTCGAACATCGTAGATGGTTGAAAAGCGAGCGGTAACTGCGTACCGCCAGCGCACGCGTGTGCACACCCTCCCCACCCCCGAAAGAATCAAAACTCAAGAAAGCCTTACATTTGCTGGCGGAGGAATACCTAGAACTATTTTTTTTTAATTGTATGACTTTTGGATAGTGTTGAAGGTGAAGGATGTGTTCTTTTCAGGCCCGGTGTGGTCAGCCGGAAGAACGATCAACCTTTTGTACTATAATGAACTAAAGGGGACTCGGAAACGTAACGTGGTGGTAGACGTGGGTGTAATCACACAGCTGCCCTGTAGTGTAGTTTGCTGAAGCTGATTCGATCGAATGTCAGTCTGCGTGATTTAAATCTTCCAGCGCTATGTGGTCAAAAAATTAATCTAGTCCTTGAAAGCTGATGCTATTCACCTAGAGGAAGATGCTCCAGTACTGTAGGGATGCCCAGGTCACGGATACGTGCTGTTGAAGTTTTGAGGCTCCGGGGGAGGCGGGGGGGGGGAGGATCTCCTTCCTTCGGTGGGGCTGCCCGCCTGGCAGCTTCTGCCTCCACGGAAGTGCCAACACGGCAAGGTAAAAACAGTATTACAAAACCACTACATAGACCAACATCGAACTCTTCAAACAGTGCTTTTGTAAGCAAAGAAGAAAAGAAAAGCTCCTAGGTTTAGTTTTAAGCTTTAATAAGTAATAATTTTCTGTATCTTTAAGTCAAAGTAACCCTAACTTGTATGACTGCAGTGTTTTTATTTTTTATCTTATGCACATGTTATGTTGGAGAAAATGTTTACAAAAATGGTTTTGTTACACTAATGTGCATCACATATTTATGGTTTATTTGAAAGTGATTTTTGTGGGTTTTTTAGTTTTTCATAGTAGTAGTAGTACACTTTTTGTGATTTATAACCCCAAACTCTGCTGATTATAAAGATGCTAAACAATAATACAAAATGACAAACTGCATTAAAATTACTAATCGTAGAGCTGCAAAGCAGACTGGTGACAAGTAAAACACTCAGCCTTTTTTTTGCAGTGCTATCTAACTTGTCTTCTGTGTATTATGGAAATTACTGTTTTTTCCCCGTTTTTCCTTAAATAAAGTCAAATTGACACCTATCGTATGTGGAAAGTATTTTAAATATCTGCTGGCTGCAGAAATCAAACTGCATGTTGCCTAGTTGCATGTACCGTAAGAACAAAAGCCTTATTGTCAAGTCTCATGATTTTAGAGACTTTGACAAAAATGTGGGCTTTTGAGGTTTTTTTTTGTTGTGGTTTGTTTTTTTTTTTTTTTCCCCTTAATGCCCTATCTCCTGATGCAGTTGCTCTTTTGAGAATTACAGTTTTCCTTTTAAAGAAAAAAAAGGTGAAAAGTTTAGAAACATGAATGAGCGCCCGGTGCTTCGTAAAGAAGAAGTTGCACAAAGGAGAGGCTGGGTGCATTGTGAACGTGCCCTCCCGCCACACCGCTTTTAGGTTTGCGATTGTTGCGAGCTGGCGTTACTTATTGCCGAGAGTGCGCGATGAACTGTGGAGTCCTGAGCCAGATTCTCGCACGGCATAAAAGCACGGCTCCAAAAAATTTAGGCTTTCTGAGTCATAAGCCGTGAGTACTGGAGCAGGTTTGATGCAAAGCTGCTGTTTGCACCCCCAGGGTTCCTGTTGGCCTTTGCCCGTGTGTTTTTCCACTGTGGGCTGTGTCTGTTTTCTGAATTGGAGATAAGCAGGAGACGTTTCCTTCCGACTAGGCTGGTCTCTGCGAGAGGAGAAGGAAGCCTGTGTTCCTGGGCTCCTGCCTTTCCTCGAACTTTGATCTGCAGAAGGCATGGGATGCGGTGTAAGTTGAAAAATGTTTCTGGGTTTCCTATGGACAAAGGTATCTGAAATCCTCAAGCCCCACAGCTTTTCCACTTCTGCAAGTGTAGATAGTGGCTGAGCTTAAAAAAAACAGCAGGACCAGCCAGCTGCTGGTCAGGCTGCTGCTGGGTTCGCTCCAGCTGCTGCTCCAGAGCTGCTGGTTTTCTTCAGTCCTTCCTGCCCTGTTGAAGACTTCCCTCAGTTAAACATACTTCACATAGTTGAACACCTGAGCTATAGTCATGAGCTGTTGCCTGTACAGGGTGCAGTCAGTAAGTGAAAGCAGCAGCCCCAGGAGTGAGCTTCACAGTGGGCGCTGGCAGAGGTGATAGCGGACATGCAAAACCTTCACGCTCCTGTGAAGACACATACAATTGCTGTGATTTATAGGAAGAAGGAGATAAAAAAAATGAGAGCAGTGGAAACTGAGCAGCAGGTCTCGTTCCTTGGTGGGACTTGTGTAGGTAGCAGTGGTGAGGGAGGCACAGATTTGTACCTTGTGAGGGGAGGAGGGATGTCCACGGGACCGAAGAGAACAACTAGTGCAGCAAAAGAACACGTGCATCTTCAAAATTAACAGCTGCAATTAAGAGAAAGAAATGGCCAAACATCAAAAGGAGCATTTGAAGCAATTTTTTTACAAAGCTTTTAAACATGCAAGTTATATGTTAGTAGTAAGAAGTGCAGAACACTTATCTATGAGATTAAAGCTAACCTGCAAATTAGAAAAGAGACAAGAGGCAGCCCTTTTGGGGGGGTTGCTTTGCTGAAAGACACGTTAGAGCATTAGGATTGTATAGGACCTTACAGGAAAGGGGGAAAGTCTAGTTCTGTGGGCTGCCACTGTTAGTACAGAGAGCTTGTTAATTCTTCTGCTTGTATCTGTATCGTGGTCTGGGATGAGGACTGCAATATTGCTAAAAAGAGACTGAAGTTTTTGGAGAAACAACTTCAAATGCAAGAAAAGAGCCTGTGGCGGAGAGGGGACTTGGCACCATGTGTTCAACACGGGACTCTGCTGTATTAAAATGGTCCAAGGCAACAAATTTGCTGATAGTAATGCAAATGCATTTACACCTCAGTGTCCAGTGCCCTGTTACACACCTGTAAGCTTCAGCATCTCAGCCCAAAGCTGTTTCTCTCTTCTTCCAACATCACTGAAGAAGTATCAGCACTGAGTTGTGCCGTGTTGTTTGTGCAGTATTCCATGTGACCACTTGTCATGGCCGGCCTGGTTTACTTGCTGCTCTTACTTTGCCCTTAAATCCTGAGCAGCCCAGCAAGGAAGCAATCCTGGGAACTTAACTGTGAGAAGACTTCTTTTGCCATATGAGTAACGTGCTTTATGGCCAGGATTTCAGCTGCACGAGGGGTGTCCCTTGCCTGACGGGCTACTTCGGTGCATGTAAGGGATGCAAGTTCAAAGAGCTGTGTGCGCTCAGCAGCTGTAAAAATGTTGGCTGCAGCTCCCTTCCAGTATGTGCAAATTCATTGCTGAGCTCCAGCACCCAGCTGTCGGCCTGTTTGAACCCATTAAAGGCGGGAAGGCTGATAACAGCTGTCTTCTTTCGACTTAAAGTCCTTTTTTTAAGAGTTTTTTTTAACATATTGCAGTGTTGGTGCTGCTCAGGAAGGTGTGGAAACGCAGGATCAGGCACCAGTATTGCTCCATGGACTGCTGTGGAGTTCATTGGTGGGGGGAATTAAAGGAGAATGTCAGGTAATTGCAGTCACTTAATTTTCACTCCGTGATTGTGTCCTCCACATAGCATATGCTCCAAAAACTGCTCTAGGAATGCTGACCATTTCACACCTTCTTCTTATCTCTCTGGTTTATCCTACTCTTGTTCTAAACAACAATAAACAAGGGAGAGAAGGAGGGAGGAAGGTGTTTTGTTAAGAAAACAGTCCCTGATTCAATAGAAGTATGCCCATTCCAGCTGAGGAAATGACAGGGTTTTTTTTTCCCTCTGTTAAAATATAACAGGAAATTCACTTTGATGTTTCATTCTCAGGCTCTTGTGGTTCTATGGGGTAAATATGTGGCATGGGAAAGTCAGATTAATTTCTTCTATCTGCTGTACACAGCTCAAATTTTACTTGGCGTCTGTGTGAAATTTTTATTGCACAACCTCATGTTTGTCATTCAGCGTAATTTGTCCATTAACAGGCATTACCACACTTCCATTTTATTTTAATATTTGCATCTCCTAAGTGATTTTGCCCACGCCATGTTAGCCATGGAAAAATGCTTTTCTGGCTGTGAAACAACTGTTGGACTAAAGGGCTTGCAAAATACTGTTTGCCTTCAGCTCTTGTCACAGGGAGATTACGGACAGTTTTTCTGTAGAATCCCATTGATATAGTTAGCAAGACTCTAGTCTTACAAACAGGCAAAGCTGAAAGACAGAAGAAAGTAAATGATATGTTTGGGAGCTTTTAGTGAGTCAGAGCGATAGTGAGAAAACAGAGGTTTTAGTCTTTGAGATCTTTCACCTCAACCATTAAACCATCTTAGCCCCTTGGGGTCCCCATGTCTCCCTTGGTGTTTGATGAAGGCAATAGAGTCTAACCCACTCAGTCGCTTTCCTGGGTATATTGGGTTTGCGTAGCAAGCTTTTGGTCCAACAGAGCCGGATACTGATTCTTAGTGGCCTTTGGCAATTCAGACAGAAAGCCATTAGCAAGGCTAGACCTGTGAGAAAGCACACGGATGGAATTCACATTTTTCTCTTCTGTTTTGTCGTGATGATTTTACGAAATTTTTCACCAGTGTTAAGCTTATAAGTGCATGAGGTGGCGTAGAGCATGCTTTCTTGCAACTAGGAGGGCTTCTGGCCTTTGGCAACCCTGTGTCTCCTGCTGGTGGTGCTAGGAGGCAGAAAGTGGACCTGGGTCCTCCTAGAAGAGCCTTGTCAACCCCACTGCAGGTGTAAGCATTTGTTTAACTTCAAACATAATACAGACATAATCTAACCTCCGTTCTCCCAAGCACTTAGTTATGTCCTAACCTCTACCTAATGCTTAAATGCAGCCCCAAACCTGAAGACAGACTTCCTAGCAATGGATCCTACCATGGTGTGGACTACGGAGAGCAGCTGGCAGGGCCAGACTTGTGTGCATGTACAGAAGCTCTGTCCTAAGAACTGGCTCACTGGGCTTCATCAAGTCCTAAACCTACCACGATCAAATCACAAGAACTTTGGGAAAATTCATGTGGAAATTTTCTCGGTGTTTCAGTAATGAAATTAACTGAAAGATAAGAAGGGAACACAAACTGGCACAGAATATTAAAATGCAAAGTATGTAATTATAGACTCATAGTTGTAATGACTCTAATGGATATCAGAGACAAGTGTAAAAGGAGAATAAATTATTGCAGGGCATATAGAATCAGTTATGGGTAATTAAGCTGCAATTATCATTACTGTGCTGCTATGATAGGGATTTTTTTAAACTAATTTTTCTAAGATGGAATAATGCAAGTTAAGCATGAATTCATCTATTATCTGCCGTTCAGATAAAAACATTTTTCTAGTGCTTTTCAAAATGTGCCAGTGGGACAGATCTCATTTTTACACTCGTGAAAACACCAGGGATTTATATGAAGTGATTTATTTCGTGTCACACAGCTGTTGAGTGGCATCATTTAAACTCATGTTCAGTGAAGTGCATAAACCCGTGCCTGCTGCCAGCAGTCAGGTTCAACACAGTTCTTGACATGCTTAAAATGAAGTGATTTGGTAAACTGGTAATCCAGGGCTCTAATTCAAAGCAAGGATGGCACAGCTTAGAGCAGCCAACAGAGTTCTTGGTTCAATCCGCGGTGCTGAGGTGGCTGAACCTGGAAATCAGCTGTTGAAAAGTTTCAGTTTACAATATTGAGCTGAATGGTTATTGACGTCACCTTGCCTTAAAAGGGCCCTTGTAAAATGTGTCGGGTGAGCAGCTGATCCGTGAGCGGATGTGGTGTGTGAAGGACCAGTAGTTCCGCTCCTGAAATCCGCGACCTGAGATGGCAGCGGCGTTACAAATGATGACCCAGAAAGGCAGTGGAACACCTTCTCTCCATCTTAAGGCACTGAAGACTTTGCAGCTGGAGAGTAACTCCTTTCTGGTACCAATGTACAAATTTCATACGTTAGAAGCGGCAACACAAAATTCAGACAGAGGGTAGCTTTGCCTATATTGCACAGTAACACGCACAAAGGAGCAAGGAAAGGAATTCTAGGTTTGCTCCTAGCACTGTCTCTCTACAAATCACCCAAGGTACTTAGAGGTGTCTGCAGAAGTCCCTAAACCTGGATGCCCTTTGGTATCCTGGTTGGCTTCCAGCTACTGCTGCGGAAGTTTTGGGGTTCCCAGGGCAATGGGGGTGTCTCAGATACCTTGGACATCTGGAAGGGAATTGCATGCTTGGGTTTGAGTGCCTAAATCCCATTAGAGGTTTTAACACGTTTGTCATGACGCTGAATTCCTCAGTGCAGGGTTGTCATCCATTGCGTGTGTTTGTGCACTGCCTTGCATAATTCAACCGGTTGATGCTGTAATACAAACCTTAAGAAAAAGTTTTTTTTAAAAAAAATGCTGAAAAAGTTGGAAAATACCAGGGTTTGATATTCCTAACTTCAACTTAATCCAGACACCTCTTACTACTGCTCAGCATTTAATTACATTCATAGACATTTCTTGAAGTGCCATATTCACTCTACAACAGATGGTCCTCATGGGAGGGCTAAGTGTTCAAAAACTCCCCTTATCCTCATTAATTAGTTTGGAGCCTTATGTATATTTTACTTGATGTCATCCAAAGTGCTCATTTTCTCATAAACGCTATCAACTTAGTATGGTTCACAAATACTAATGAACTTCTCCACATTCCTGTAAAGTGAGGCATTTTTGGTTTTACATTCCTGTAAAGTGAAGCTTTTTTTTTTTTTTGATATCCTAATTTAAATAAGGAACAAAAGGTTGGATTTTTTTTATGGAAGAGAATTTAAAAAGCATTTTGTTTCAGAAAAGTGGAACACTGCAGTTTTGGGTCAAAACTAATTTCTCCACTCCTAATAACTGTAATATTTTTCATGTTATAATAACCACCAGGATGTCATCATGTTCACTGTAATTTGTATTTTAAAGGTATTTTCATGTTGCTGCCTATATCCACCATCCCTATACACAGTGCTTTTTGAATGGACAGCTTCTTCATGGTCCAGCTCACAAAGTTTGCCTCAGAAGGAAATGTGTACATCAGGTTACATTTATGTTTTTGAGGGGTTGGGTATACCTATAAAAACCCATGTGCTGGGTGAGAGAAGGTGCTGATAGGTAAATGCTTTATAAATTTTATGGCATTGATTAAGTATTTCAGAGTGTATCAATGGAACAAAATATTCTGTCTTGGTCCAACTGACCTCAGACAAAATTTACCTCCCGCCTTCCTTGATCAGAGTACATGCATTTCACAAGACTAGCATTTTTTCCCATGGGAAGTATCAATTAAATGGCAAATTAATTTTCTGAATACAAAGGAAAAGATTGAGATAGAAAATGCATAGCCCCCTGTGATTTTTTTATTCATGAAGCACTGAAGCGATGTGTTGTCCAGCTGTCCAAAGTTTTCACTCCCATGCTGCCCCACGCCTCACTATCTGCCCTGGGTGAGAAGCCCCTCGTTGCCTTCAGGCCACAGCACCCACAGGTCTCAGCTGCAGACTCGTGGCCGAACAAGTTCTTATTGCACATATTTTGGGTAGGTGCCTCAGAGTGACGGTTTTTGCTAGAACAACTGGGATTTGGGGGAGGGGGGTAGCAACAACTCGGAGACTCTGCCGAGCACACCAGACTTTCCTCAGGTTCACTAAACACAAGTGGAGAACAAGTCCTTTGGGTTCAGCTGGACGAGTCTCCAGCTCACTGAGGGAAAAGAGAGTTTGCAGTAGGTGAACTTAGAAACTCGCTTAGTTACAGAGGAGATGAGACGCTGGTTGTTTCCTAAGGAAAAACATGTGCCCAGTAGAACAAAGTGAGATTTAGGCTGAAAAGGAGGAAAAAAAGGTGATTGTGCTATAAAACTGGTGTCTACAATGGGTTCCTGATTTCTGGTGCCTTTTCTCAAGCTTGTCTTTGGAAGATGATTTATTCACTGACTTTAAACATGTGTCTTCTGCCTAAAACTGCAAGGTGCATACCTCGATCTTTCTTTGTGAAGAGAGTGCAAAATAGATTTTTCCATAAATTTTGATTGGGGGCTCTTGAAAAGTGTTTCATTGCATCACTGATGACATGAGAGATGGGCACAACTCCTTACAATGCACCATGTGGGCAAAAGGAGTAGATCCCCTTGTCCTCCTTGTTGCACATACGCATGTGCTGACAAATCAAACAAAGCATTATTCAGCACTGTTGTTCACGCTTTCACAGAGAATATCTCACAATTGTGTTTCTTAACTGAGATTGATCCAATGCCTTGATCCCCTGGGATAAGTTTGCAGCTGAGATTCATTGCAGCACAATATTTGTTTCTAAAAGACCAGTCAGAAAGGCGGGTCTAGAGAGCAACTAACAGTTAAATCATTCCCTTATGGCTTTTTCCCAGTCAGAAATATAGTCTGGAAGTGAAATCTGTGAATCTGGATTCTGCAGGAACTTGGATGGAGTGTAAACCAGAAGAAATCTGGAAATCTCTGCTCCTTTGTAAAAGTAAAGCCCACTCCAGGTACCTCAGGACAATGAAAGTTAATTCAGATGAACTGTGAGGAAATGGGCAATGGAGAGCTGCCTTCTACTGGCAGAAGGTGGTGAGGTCTATCTTTTTTTTTTTTTCTTTTAATGCACCCTGTGAGCACAGTACAGCCAGGGATCACACTGCAGCTACTGCTAAACCTGTCTGTGTTCCTGTACACACCAAGGCAAGCGAGCAGATGACCCCCACAAACATCCCTGTGCCTGGGATCTGCTGATATCTGCTCCTGCAGGACAGACAAACCTCCTTCACCAGAATCCTTTGGAGCCACTACTGATGGGGGGGCTGGCCAGCCCCTGGTCACAAAGCCACACCAGCAAGCCCACCGGGGCCTTTGCTAGCCCTCTTCATGTGTTTCTGTGGTCTCCTTACGTGGGACTGCCACAGTGGGTGGCCTGGGCTGGGGTGAAGGATCTGCTTTTGCCACTTAGTGCACTGGTGACCCTGAGGGATGGCTCTAGTGAGCTGGGCCGTGCCTCTTCCCCCGGGCAGCTCTGTCACGGAGAGTGGGAAAAAGAGCAAGAGGTCATGAAAATAAACAAAGTGAAGTTGTTGATCTCTTTTTGCCCCACTTTTATAAATAGAACCGACCCTTTTGGTTTCAGTTTTATTTCTAGTCATGGAGAGCATCATGTTCTCACTCCCGCTGCTGAAATGGCTAAAATGGCTCCCAGGTCTTCTTCCCATTCCTTTGTGATAACAGCACTGGGTGGAGGAAGACATGATTTCCCAGCATCTGGCAGCTGTTTGCACGGTGAGGCCAAATATACAAGGGTTTAAGCTCCTCTTTTGACACTGTTAGTAGAGGGAGCAGAGATGCCAGGGACTGCGCGCCAGCGGAGCTGGGGTTGGATGCTGCCCATGGCTGTGCCCCATAGCCGGAGGGTGCAGCATCTGGGGAGGCTGGTGAGGTTTTACACCTTGAGGCTGCCCAAGCTGGGTGCTGCCAGCTGGGGAAAGCTCCCTGCAGCAGATCCCACTGCTCCCTGAAACCTGTTGTTTAGGATCATCCCACACCTGGCTGCATCTGCTGCAGGAGAAACAGCTTGCTTCCCTCTGGCAACCATGCCTCTAGGGCCTGCAGGACTCGTTAACTTCTCAGAAGTTTGAGAGGCTTGTGTTTTTGCAGCAGCTGTAAATTCAGTCTTTTTTGGAGAAGTGTTACTGGTCCCATTCCCTCCTCCTTCTCTCTGCTCCTTTTGTTCTGCTGTCTGTCATTCCTTCGTTTCTTAAGCAGCTAGTGTGCTTCTGTTTCTGCCCGAAGCACTGGTTGTCTTTCAATGTAACGGGTTGCAGCAATACACTGGAGATTTTTCTGGTGGATGCAGCTATTGCGACTTCTAGCAAAAATGCGACTGTGTAGTACTGGGACTGCATTTCTGCGCTGCCGTGTGTAATTGTGCATGTATCCCAGTGCATCCTGTCCCAAGATGGGCAGACACTCTAGCTTTTAGTCAAACAGGTTTGGGCTAATATGGAAATTTGTGAAAATAGTGGAGTATTTGCACAAAGGGATGAAGCTGCAGAAGAGGTTTTGAACAGGCCAGATCCAAATCTTGCTTCTAAATTGGCCATCTGTTTGCAAAATGTATATCAGCAAATGGTATAATTTCACGTACGTGACTTGGTTTCAAGTTGGCTGTGGTAACTCTGAGGTTTGACTAATGAAGTTTTGTAATAGCCGTCTTCACTACTGACTCTGGAAAGTGTTGTCTGTGTTGACATTTCTCAAAACACCAAATGCAAAGGCCTAGAAGTTCCTTTTGGATTTGAAATACAGTGCTATTAAGCAAGCCCATTTTGCAAATTCTAATCTCACTCCAGGAAACACCATTCTCCTGAAGGGGTGACCATCAGAAAAGGGCATCCAGTTTCCTTTAAGTAAGATCTGGGCTGAGCTTCTATCTCTCAACACGGATGCTGAGTGCTTTCTGGCACACAGCATAGGTTCTTGTGGGAGTTTTGAGCCATGGGAATAGATTGGGAGATGCTCAAAAATCTGAAGTTTGCAGAGGCAGTGGCAGTAAATATTTTTTGGAGGTTGTAATGGGTCAGAGATCAAAAACTAAAGTGTGTCTTGGCCAGATGAGTAACATTGATGCTGTGCATGCAAATGCTTCTAATCATAATGCACAAATTCTGATTCTTGCAGTATCTTGACCACTCTGCATGTTGCAAATATTTCACATTCTTTTTTTTTCACTTTTTTTTTCAATGAGTTATTAAGATTATTAAGTTATTAAGATAGCCAACTTCAAGCCACAGCCTAGAGAGGTTCACATCTCAGAAAAAGTAGGTATTGCTATTTCACAGCAAGAGTTTTCACACAGGCCATGGAGATTTGAGAGTTACTTGGGGGCTGGCGGTTTTGTTATTGGTGTGTACGGTGTTTGTAACATGCAGGTATGAAGAGGCTGTGAATCTCATCTTGGAAAGTTTTAATGATGATCGTATTTATTCTCAGATTGCTAAGATTTTTGAAATTTAAGCCTACTCTAAAAAGGCCTTAAAGAAAAACAAAATTTCATTTACCCACAGTTAAAAAGCAATTCGATTAATTCTAGCACTTGGCATTTCTGTTGTGGTTTTCCAGAGTAGGGAGGCTTTTTCTGGAAGGACCTTTGAGGTCACTGCTGTACTGCTGCTTTGATGATTAGTTCAGGCAAGCTCCTAGTAACAGATAGAAGGGTACAATCCTTTTCCAGTAGAAATACAGTACATTTAAAATGTAGTCTTAGTCCCTTAAATGGACTGTAGTAATCTCCTTACTATATGGAGATGTCCTTACTTAAAAACTAGTATGTTTTTAAGATGCCTTGTGGCAGAAAATTTCAGGAGAGCTGTTAACCATGCAAACTCACTTGTAGTTCCTTGTTATTTTCCCTTTCATACTTGTCTGAGATTAGTGGGACAACATGCCTGCAGAAGCTGGTGGGGAACAGCCTCTAAAAGAGACATTGGGTAAGACTGGAGACACCCTCTTCATTTCTCCTTTAGATCCTTTTTTTCTGTTCCTTCAAAAAAACCCAAAACACCAAAAACCCCAAAGGTTTTGTCTAAGTGCTATCATTTAAGTGTTAGGAACCCATTTCAGTGTCTTCATCTGTTAAGAGACTAAAATTCTCAGTTCACTACCCTTAAAAACTTCAGCCTACTTCAGCTGAGTATGATTTGAGTGTCACGTTCACCCAGTTTGGAGAGACAAGGTGCCTAATCGTGCTGAGGAGAGCAGGCGAGCTCTTGACGTATTGACTCAATGTGCTGCTGACAGTGTATTACGGCACCCTAACACTGGCTAAGCCTTTCTGCTTTTGGCAGAATGCATTGGTAGTTGGATTTCTTCATGATTTGAAACAGATGGTTTGTAGTCCATTTTACTACCATTTACCAGAGGGTCCCCTTGAGCTACAGTGATCTCGTATTTTGTTCCCTGCTAAGTCTCTGATCTCCCAGTGTAGTAACTATCATGACTGTTACTTCTCAAGTACTGTAAAAATGCAAGCGAATAATTTCTCATCTTAATCTTAAAATAGCACAAGTGCAAATGTCAGTTGCCTTTCATGTAGATACATTGCACTTTTTTATTTCTTTACTTTTTATAGTTTTATATTGCTTTTTATTGCAAGAAAATGGATATTAAGCTTACTTATGATGTTTAAAAGATATTGCAGGCAAATGAAAATGCTGCCTAAATAAACACTGTCTAGAGACCTAGGCTCTTCCTCATTGAGAGAATATATCTGAATTGTCTAGTCTGCACAACAAGAGCTGGACTTGAGCAAACCCTTTTGGCCATCGTTGGCTGAGGTTCCCCCTTTGGTTGGTGCAGCGCTGAGACAGGTAGTCCTGAGACAGGGTCAGATTCAGATTTTGTCAGTTCCCAGGTCTGAGATTGTTTAGGACAAATGTCTCACTTTGGGTCATCTCTATTTAACCTTTTTGCATAAGGTTATGTGAGTGAGTGGATACATGGATGGGCTTATTTTCCCTCTCAAGTCTGTGCTGGTGTGTTGGGACTTAATTAAACTGATGGTCCAAAACTTATTTATTTCATCGCTGTTGGGAATTATTTTTAGAAAGTGATGTGTTTGAGACATATTTAAAGAACATATGACATCCTTGAAGTGAAAGGTGTATGATATGTGAAAAAGAGGAGGGAACAAGCAGCTAAACCCAGAGCTGGTTAAGTTTGCAGTTAAGTGCCATTGTGCAGAGACAGATGGGTACCAGCTGTCTATTTGGTACATACGAAGACATGTATGAACCGAGGAAGAAGAATGTACTTTGACCGAACACTGCTAACCCCATAGAATTAAAAAGACATGTAAAAACCTTCATGAAACCTAGATATTTTTTTTTTCTAAAATAAATAGGGCCATATTTGGTGTAAAGTGTATGTTTTTCTTTAATATTCAAATGGGCAAATATTTCAAGTTGTTTCAGTATCTAGTGTTGCTGAAAAACAGCTGGATACATGACAAAATGAATATTTATTGTGTGTCACTGATGGGGAAGGGAACTGTTATTTTTGGAGCCAGGCAAAAATGATACGTCGTGTCTTTTTGTTGAAATGTTGATTAAATCTTTCACAAAAAGAAATCTGGCAGTGGACCAAGAAAGTACAAGACAACCCATTAGAAAACATTAATTTTGTATCACTTATTCAAACTTGACAAAGTGGAGAAAACAGTCCATTAAAAAAAAAAACCAAACCCAAAAACAAACACAAAGAAATGGAAGAAGAGTGAAGAGCCAGGGCTGAAAGGAGAGGTAAGTGAAATACTGGTGTGACAAATCTCACTGTGTGTCCACTTCTGTAGCTGTCTTCCCTTCTGTACTGGCATTCATAACAGTAGGATTTGGATGGATGCACAGCCACTGATTCAATATTCATAGCCTCACCAGCAGGAATCATTATAGGACAGTATATTTCTTCAGCTCCAGCTGCTGGAAGGAAATGTTATATAGGAAACTTCTTTTCACCGTGAGGGTGACAGAGCACTGGAACAGGCTGCCCAGGGAGGTTGTAGAGTCTCCTTCTCTGGAGACATTCAAAACCCACCTGGATGCATTCCTGTGTGACCTACTCTAGGTGGTCCTGCTCTGGCAGCGGGGTTGGACTAGATGACCTTTTGTGGTCCCTTCCAACCCCTACCATTTGTGATTCTGTGATTCTGTGAAACTTGGTGTATAATTTTTGTAAAAAACCCAACATTCTGCCTTGGTACCTTGTTATGCTGAGCAGGTTGTGATACCATCCAGCCTAGCTAACAGGAGCTCTGGGTCATATTTAGGGCAATATTGACGTGCCTGCCGTTCACATTAACCATTCTGTCATGGCTCTCAGTACTTTTGCGTGGAGGGCAGTGGTAACTGAGGCCATCAAAAGGAACCGCTTCCCACATCCAGCAAAACTGGAAAAATGTAGCTTGGAAGCATGCCACGACATGGAACAAATTCCTTGTCATATTTCTTGGGAGAAAAAACATGCAGGTAATGTTAGTCGTAACAGATGCCCTGCAGAATGTCATAATTAGTAATTTGAACCAGGATTCCCAAACTCCTATGTCCTAGGGACTGCAGAAAAACTTGAAAATATGCATCAACAGACCACATTAAACTTTAAGACACGAGTGATTATAATGGCTATTTGGCTTGATATCTTCCAGGACGTATTTCCAGAAGCAAATTCTAATTGTTCTCAGTTGCTTTCCTCTCATCTTTTTCCCCAGCATTGCTGACTTGCTCCGGTTGAAATCTGGACCGGTTCAACCAGGGTGAGCTTTATGTTGTCAATTGAGCAATGAACTTATCAAAATCAAATTTGTAAAGAGGAAGCAAGTTGAAGCCTCTTGATGTGTGGCAATTCTTCCGGAACAGGGCAAGTGACACGCAATCTGGGACGGCCCCTGGAGACAACAGATCAATGAATACTTGCACAGAGATGTTGCCTAAGTAAATACAGTCACAGGGTCTTATTTCACAAGCATGTCTTCCTATTACTTGAGTAGTAATAGGATGCTTTTTGTACAGTGACCTCTGGGTACCTTACAGCTACCTCACTCACCTAGAAAACCTGTGATCTATAACTTCCTGAGCCAGAGTGCAAAGCTTGAGGTTTGGCATGAAACGGGGCTGAATTGTTTTCAAACATGAGGTTGCCCTTGGGGCCACATCTACATTTTCAGCTCCACATTTGTGCTGGAGCTCCGTACGGTTGCGTGAGTAGTGCCTGTACAGTATGTTTTGTTCTGCAATCAGTGTCCATAGGTTTCATTTCACTATGTTCCACATGAACACAGATTTCTGGTAAGTACTGTGTGTTCTGGTCAGCTGTCCCATCAAGCACTGCTCTAGCACCATCCTGGATGTTTTCAGGAACCGTGGACGTGTTCTGCACAGTGTCCTAGAAAGCACAGGACATCTTGGGCCCACTGGTGTCATTCCTGCAACTCCACCACTCCTGCAAACGGGTGCCTTCTTAAAATTCTGTCTCCTTGCACAGAGAAAGCCTCGATGTACTTTGAGGTCTTTACCGTCAGGCATATAAACAGGGGATGGGCAAGTAGCTGAATTTGAAGGTAATGAGAAAGATGTAAGCAATTAGCTGATCCTACCTCTGGAGGTGGGTCAACCAAAAGCAGGCACAGGGGTGCAGTTCTGGGGGTCAGAGGGATGGGATGGCAGGGAAAGCACTCCATTACATCAAAAGCCACTTGCCACGGGCTGTGGACAGAGGTTGCTGCAATGGCCTGCCAACATGAGAACTCCTGCATGTAGACTCTGCTCTTTGCAAATTTGCTGCCTGTTGTTTGCTAACCCACTTGGTAGGTTATGATGGTGCATAACAGGGGAATGTGCAATGCCACCATAAAGCGCCTTTGCCCAGCACTAAGTGTCAAATGGGAAGTTGTTCATGACTAGACATGGCTGGACTTCTGGGGCTGCACAGTGCTGGGTTCAACCGGTAGGAAGAGAATACAGGGCACAACACAAAATATCGTTACAGAACTTCTAATGTTCATATTACTCATATGTGTTGTTCTGGCTGTCCTACTTCAAGCAGGGTATAAAATTACAAAATGTACACACATGGGCAGCAAGAATGGCAGAGGAACAGGAGCTGCGTCCCCTACAGAAAGGTTAAGTACTTGATAGCACAGAGAAGAGCTGGCAGATGGAGGATACGGTCAGGGCTAGAGGCTGAAGGTATTCCAGATTCCTGAAGCCAGGTGATGTTGGGATCAATCCTTTCTGGAGGCTCTGAAAGACCTTAGTTACTGGTTGCCAAAAAAAAAAAAAAATACAAGGGGGAAAAGTCACTCTACATGTGCCGTGTTCTTCCATCTCCTTAAACATTGTCTGCAGGTTACTGTCAAGACCCAATACAGGGCTATGTGGACTTTCAATCTGACCTACTGTGACTGCTCTGACTTTCTTACAGCTTCAGATTGCCCAGCTGTCATGGATATGTCTCTGTGATGTTGCAAGCCCTCATCCCTGACTGTTGGATGGCCTATGAAGGGTCATAGTGTCTTTAGAAGATCTGGAGGTGTTTTCTACTGCTTTGTTTATTATTTTTCCCATACATATATGTTGCTTATTTCTCCTGATGTCTCGAAGGTCCAGAACAACTTTTTTTCTTGGCTTACAAAGCCTTTTACTAGCAAAAGACTTAACTATTTCCTGAGTAAGCTGCAGTGTGTACATAGGTGTACATATGCACACAATGAAGCATGTATTTGCAGGACAGAAAAGTAAAGAGAGGGTCTTGTGATCAAGGCTGAACATTGCTGAGAAACATCTTCATATCATGGGAGCTACTGGCTGTGATCTGTGAGCCTTTGTGAATGAACCAGGTACGTGGCTGAGAGGCCTCTCAACAGTGGTGCAAGTTGGAGAATGATACAGTTGAATGCCTTATGGTAACAACAGCCTCTCCTGCATTTCTACCACTCTGTGCAGTGTCCATCTTCTGTGTCCTGGCCCTACTTCTGCTCGTGACCTACCTTTTACTGTGGCTGTATCAGTGGGTAACTTACCTCTGTACAAATTAAAGCTTCTTTAAATAGCAAAGGATAATAAAGTCCCCCATCTAAATGTGTGATAAGGTTATAGCAGCCTGGGCATGACTGATAAGAGCGCTGGGAGGACAGAGGTCTGCAGAGAAGTGAGGGTTATGGAGGAGTGCAGGTCAAGAGATGGACAACAACAGGTATCAGAGGTACAGCAGAAGTTGGCCCAGGGTGCAGGTGGACTGACTTACATCTACTTTGCTGCAAGTAAACTTGTCCACTGTCTAGAAAGCTCTGTTTCTGAAATGGGCTTGATAATATGCGTAAAGTACTACAGGGTTTGCACACCCTGTGTTTTGTTTATTGAGCATGAAACAGCTGAACCCAAAGCAACTTGAATTCACCCGTGACAGATTCTGAATCAGGCATAAGCCCTGTTGAAAGCACAGCCTCTTTAGTTCATTATTCCTCCTGTGCACCAACTTCTGATGAAAACCCCTCTTACAAAAACATCAAAGTTGTCACATTAACAGAATCCTTTCCTCAAGGTGCTGTTTCTTCATCTTCTCAGAAAGCACAGCCTCAAGGAACAGTTCTGCTAGGCACTTTTCTTCATTACAACATTACAAGGTTTTGAAACGCTCATTTAAGTGGAGTGTTAAAACCAGTGGCTGCTCACATTGTTAAGAAAACACTGCATAGCTCCCTTTGGCAGACTTCAGTGCCAGAAAATTTCAGACCTTTCCTCCACCAAGCCTTCAGAAACAAGAATAATTTGATGATTTGAGGACATACTAGAAAAATAATTATATTATAGCAATGATTCTGGAAAGTGAAGAAGTAAATTTGTCCTAAGACAAAGAGACAAGTGATCTGAGCAAGTTCTGGAGAGTGGCATCCTAGTTCTCACAGCTCCGTGAATGCCTAGCTGCAGGGGTCCTCCAAGAGGCTGTCAGCCTTAATAAACATGGTATCACCAGCAAATCCATTAATGGATTTTTGACCTAAAATGACACAGCACTGCTGCTACTGAATTTTTTAATGATGTAGTAATATATAAACTAAACACTCTTTAATGTAGTCCTTGGGTTCTCACTATACATGTAAACTTCACTAAAATGATATTAGTTGTGTTATTAATAAATAAACTTTTTTTTTTTTTTTTTTTTTTTTTTTTTTTTTTTTTTTTTTCTGGCTGGTGTTTTGCTGTAAAATAGTTTTGAGTTCCCACAAACATTTACCAGTTTACACTAAACAGTTTTGGCCAGATCAGTCTGGCGTCCCCTGGTGAGCACAGCCAGCATCCTGTAGCTGTTCCACTTTGCACGGGGCAATGAAAAAACAGACAGCAGAGCGGGAAAAGAAACCCTGCAGGCCTTTTATTTCTACCCTTCTTTTGGGGACTTCTGCAACTGGAATGTAACCCTTTCCTCTCAGCATGTGGCAGTCTCTATATTTCTCCATGTATGGAAACGTTTATGTCTCTAATTTTTTTTTTTTTTCTTTCTCTTTGTCTCAATCTACGTATCGAAAGAGAGAGAGATATTCTAATGAGTCTAAAAATTACTTGGCACTAGCATGCCAAGGTGTATGGGCCTCCCTACTTATCTCTTTATCTCCAGGATTTCTCTTGGATATTTTAAAATTCAGCAAAAGATCCTGTGACTTCTGCATGGGACATGTAATTACAGCCCTGTCATCTCAGATGAGTTTCATAAACGTGTTGCGAATCAGGCAGCACCTCTGAACCACTGAGGCGCAGAAAGATAGCCTATTGCTGCGCAGAGCTGGCCAGTTGCAACTTCAAGGGAGCCAATGATGGTTAAAGGTTCCAAACAGGGCTGCCGTATCATTATGGTATTAAATGGTTAAATTCAGTTCCCCATTTTTTCTTTTGTTCCCGTAACTATGGTATCAACCCAAGAGCCATATCAATTATTCATACATCCTGCCGAAACCACTCTCCCTGGGAAACCTATTCACAAGAATGAGTTCATTAATCAAAATAGTAACTTGCGAAGGTCCTGAGATCCTTTAGCTTTCCGTAAAGGCAAGGGGAATGGCTCAGCGCTTATGAGAAGATCAGGTTTGATGAGCTGTCCTTAAACTAGGTACAAAGCTCTTCTGGGTCTTCAGTGAAATAAATGTCCCTGAGATAACAGATCCTGGAAGCTATAGCCAGAAGGAAGAACAGGGGTCTCAGTTTTCTTCCTTCTTCAGAAGGAAACTCTCAATCCAGGGATGTTTTGAAGGAAAAACCCCACCGCTTTCTTGCAATCTTTCATTAAAGTTACCCTAATTTTCCTGTAACTGGTAAACCCTCATGCTGATTTCTCCCTACTTAGAATTAACTAAGTCCAAATGAACATTCTTCCACCTTGGGATTAGGGAAAATTTGCATAGCAAAACAATATTGTTGCTAAAAATCCCTTCTTTTTCTTTTCAAAATAGAATTGATAGCAATGATTTAAACAAACCGCATTAAATGTTGTCTTGACGTCCCATCATGTGTAAAATCCTCCCAAAGTCTTTAAAAACCTGTTGCTGAAATTATGAGTTCCCTTTTCAGCTGGTACAGAACATCGTGTGCTAGAGAAGGGCTTAGTTCAGTGCATTTGAAGGCTGAAATCCTCCTAAAATTAATTTTGCTACGCCACGTGTATTCCTCTTACATGGTCAGCCATTATGAATATAACAGAACAGTCCAAGCTCAGCTGATGGTAACTGTATTTATTAAAATGAATGTGTTCAGTAACCTGAATGAATGGTACAAAATCTAACTTTCTTTGGTGCTTCACAGTGTATATGCACCAATTGGACAGATAAATAGAAGATAAAAAGAAAGACTAAGCCTACCTCATCTTTGTGGCAAGCAAATATGATCTTGCAGCATTGCTTTAGGTTGCTCTTGCGTTCCTTCTTTAAGAGGACAATGGTCATGTTTGGATTGGCTCTTTTTCTTCTGAATGGACTTGATTTCTTCTATTTCCTGTTTTCAACTATGCTGATTTTTCTTTCCCCCATTGAGAAGCAGTGTCTGTTGCGTATATTTATTCCATTATATCACTGGGACAGAGCAAGTCTGTCTTGTCTTATTTTTTTCTCAAGCCACTCTTGATGCCAGTCAGAATTACTCACCATTGTGACACTAAACACAGGACAAGTATTAAGGAAGAAAGCCAAGTATGACAGAAACTTTGGTGTCTTTATTTCTATACCATCTGCACTTTCATACGTTTTGTACTGTGTCCTCCACCCCAGTCCCCCCCAACTCCTGTGATAATGAATTACACATTGAGGTAGTGGAGTAGGAAAGAAATACCTTGGGTAACTGTATCCACTAAGTGTATTTCATACTCCTGCTTCTTAAAACCAGTGCGTGAAATATATTTCTGTGTCAGGATAGTAAAACTAAGATGAATGAGAACATTTACTGTCTGCATTAAATAAATGACTTCGTCTTCTTGGTGAGACAAAGATTTCATTCAGGAGCTTGTAACGAAAAACGAATGTTTCCTATTACCCTCCCAGTACACCTACAATAATGTATGACCCATACCGGCTCAATTTTTCCCTAGTCGTAGGACATACATTTGTCACTGTTTTTCATAGTGATGAAGTTTCTTTTTACCAATTAAATTTAAGTTCAGCTAACAAAAACGCAGTCGTGAACAAAAATATTTGTCATCTGCTTTTCTTTTTGCTTCTGGAATTCCCTGTTTCTGGGTTGACTGCTTAAACCAAGCACCATAACTGATTTAGAAATCTCATGTTGTCCTTGTTCTGGCTCATGTAACTCTATATGATTTCATGCTCCTCAACTGGACACAGTTTCCCCGCTGTCTACTGTTACCATGGGCTTTTTGTAATCACTGCTGTGTTTTTAAATCCCTCTACATTTTTCACATGCAAGATCACAGAACAAATCATGTGGCTTCATATATAAAAAGACTGATCATGATTGCAAGCAAACACTGTGATTTTGGAAATGGGGGGGAGAGCTACTCTGCAATCTCAGGTTTGCTTTTTTCTGGCATGTCCCCAGTGCCCCTGCTGACTCACTGCCTGCAGTCTGAGAAGATGCCATAGCTGTGGGAAATGTCTGCTTGCTGTTCTCGTCAGCATTGTTAGCTCACGAGTCAGCCCTGACATGGTGGGTGACCGTGCCGGTGCTGCAGCTTTGCCTAAAGGCCCGCACTGAGGCGTGGTAGATAATGTATGCTGTAGGCTTACTCCTTCCAAGCAGTGGGGATGACTGGTAGCTTGGGGAAGTGCTCAAGCTGAGCTGCAAGTTGTCGTCCACCTGCTTTGTCAGTCATCATCTGCAGATCTGCAAAGAAGTACACGTGCATCTGTGCTTGCATTTCAGCAGTGGTCCTCTTGATTTCACTTGCAGCATGTGATTATTAGCATCTGAGGCTTTACACTAGTGAAGACACCGTTTGACACACCATGAACAAAAGTCAGCATAATCTATACATAATTTTATCCATGGGAAAAAGAAGGGCAATAAGAGATATTTTTTTTTCATTTTTTATTGTAATTTTTAGAGAGGCATTCGCATGTGGTCATGGTGAGACTGCCAATATTTAGCAATTTAGTTTACCCTCTCCAGTTCAGTGTACAGGGACAGAGATAGCACTGTACCTCTACAGCTTCAAACAAACTCAGCTTTGCAACAGTCCTCCTTCACTGCTTGTCCACATTGCATCACATATCATGCAGGCTGTGCCAAAGGGCGGTTTTCTCCCTTAAATAAAATGCTGGCGAATCTCACATTTTTAGAAATCATTTCTTTATTTCACAAGTCTATGGCTGCATGTCTGTGCACAGACAACTTAATCTGCTGCTGGCAGTCTCTGCGCAGCACTTGTGGGCAACATAAAGACTTTCCAGTGTCCCAGGCAAGTATTGCAAACACGGGTGTGACACGTACAGTGACCAGAATGACCAATGTGGGGAGACTCCCCCTGGCCAACCTAAACTCCTTTCTGACCTCATTGCTGCTGGCTCTGGGCCTTTCTAGCTGTTACTTTGTCCTTTGCAGCCTGTTGACTTCTTCAATGAGGGTCTCCTGCTCCCTCCCCTTCCAGCTCCTGACAGTGCAATTATTCTTCACAGCCTGCTTGGTTTCTTTTGCAGTGAAAGAGTCTGTAGAAATCCCAGGAGCCTGTCGCGGGGAGGCAATCTGTAACCAAGCTGTCAGTGCTCTGGCCAAACAAGCGCTCCCTCATGACAAAGTATATGTCTCTTGGCCCACCTCCTCCTGTTTCTCCCAGTCAGTCATATGCCACTGGTGTATGACAGCACTTATTTCTCTGGATGTGCATGCAAATTCCTGTATTCTTGGCATCTGTTGTGCACTGGGCTAATTCCTCTGTTTAGTCTTTCTTTTTCTGTCCCATCTATTTGGTGATTCTCAGAGTTTGACAGCTTCTTTTCTTACCTCTCCATTTCTGTTCTTCCCAAGAGCCCATCTGGGAACTGTGCACAAGGACACTATAGATTATTAAAAACAGGTTTGCCCGTATCAGTAAGCCCAAGAACATGTGTTGGTGCAATAGTTGTGGTTTACTTTGCATCTGCTTGCCAGTCAGCTTTCAACATTCAATATTTCTTAATGCCTTGTCATCTTACTCTTATATGAACCAGAAAATTTTCTCCTACTTTTAATTGTGTGAATCTGGCTCAGCCAAACTGAATAACAGAAATAATAGCAAAGTCCATGTAAGTGCAGTTCCCAGATGCCAAAAATCATCAGCCACGGAGCCACTTGGATAAGCTCCTCCAGAACAGATGGCAGGACCTGTGAGTTGCTAGAAGAAGCTGACAACTTGACTGACCCTTACAGAAATGGTCTTATCCCCACTCCATGATGCCTGAATTTCCTTTTCCCCTTCCATGGAGCAGGGATAGCGAACAGACACATCTTGCTTGTGGAGGCCTTTTGAAAGCCTCTGTTGCAAGGAACAGCCTGAATGCTAAGTATTACTTGAGATTTTGTTTATTTTGTTGGGATGTTCCAGGAGAGCAAAATCCGCTCAAATGTGGCAAGGCAGCTGTGTGGTGTGGGAAATAGCAACCTAGGGAGATGAGCAATGGGTGAGGCGTATGGGGAATAGCCTGGTCTTGAAGTCAGGAATTTCACAGCTATGCTCCAGCATCTTGAGCTGTATAAATGAATCATCAGCACAGCGAAACCACAGAACGACACCAGCTTCCCTAAAAGAGTCTCTCTATATATATAGCTGCTAGACTTGCATATTTCTGTTTATAAATACTAAGAACTGACCGCAAAGTGACATGGCCCTCTCAGCAGACAGCTCCTAAAGAAATATTTGTTCTATCTTTCATTTCTTCCTGAGTTATTTTAAACCAGACTTTTGCACCTCCAGATACACTATTTTAACTCAAAATCCTGGTACTGGTGCATGTGATCAGAATATTTTCTGGACAAAAAGACAGCTAGGACAGAGCTTTTCTGAAGAAAGTCAACTGAAAGTGTTGATTCTTATTAGATGTTTCTGAGGATATCATTATGCTATCTGGGAACTGCACTGCTACTATGTAGATATTTGGGTTTAGTTTAGTTTTCTAAGGCAGATCAGCATGTTATTGCATGATAAACTCACTTTGAACACTTTAGCCTGCTTCACCTGTATTTTCCAAGGGGCTGTAATTTCAAAGAGTCTGGAGCTGTGGTAGTGTGAGGAAAATTGGTCACTGCTGGTGTATAGAGATGGGAAACCCGAAGTTTTGCCTCACAGAAGGAAGGTCAGGCAGAGCCCAGTCCTTACATGTGCTGATGGGTAGTGACAAGTTGACCAGTAGCACTGCTGTAGTTTGAGTGAGCCGGAGCATGTGCTGCACCTGGCCTAGACAAACTAGTCACGGGTGAGGTGGGAGCAGAGGGCATGAAGTGTGGGGGAGGAAAAGGCTGGAGTGTGGTGGGAAAAGGCCATGAGGGGAGAGCTGAAGTGGCTGCAGCAGAAGGTGGGTTGTGTGTGTGTGTTAAGGGCATGGGGCGCAAATCTCCAGAGAAGCAAGTGATGTTAGTTCTGCTGCTCATTTTACAGCTTGCTGTCGGATGGCTTCACTCAGTGAATGCAATTAATACATTTGCAACAGTTGTTAGGTACAACCTTTTCAAAGACACCAAACATCGTTTCCTGCAGTTTTGCTCTTTTTGAGTCTGGTAAATGTCTGGATTATTTGCTGGGAACTTGCCTGGCTCTTGTGACCAGGGTTACCATTAAAGACTCCCACCTTTATTGCATAAGTCACTCATATAGTAGTAGCCTGAACCTAGACTTAATGTAACATAGGTCACCCAGTCCGACAGCCCTTCTGTCTGGTTGCCATATGGTGAACTGGAAAAGAAAGGCCTGAAATAATTCTATAATCCATGAGGTCAGATTCTCAGAACGAAGTGCAGGAGCTTCAGAAAGAAAAAGCTGTGGTTTTGTAGCCCAAATGTAGGAGTTTATCATAAACGGAGATGAATTCTTTCTTTTCACCAACAAGTTGGCACACCACAGGGCAGTGACTAATTTTAGTTGCATTATCAGCCTTTCAGGTTCACAGATAACATGACTGCTTAAGGAAAACCAGGAAGCCATGTGTGAGGCTGACAGCTATAGAAACCCTTGCAATGACTGTGTTGATCAGGATAGAGAAACGGTAAAGATCATTATACATTGAAACACAGGGCTGATTTTTTTTTTCTCTTTGTTTATTTACTGAAGTTGCTGTAATGTGGTGGATATTGCCTGCACAAAAGAATATGTACAACCCAAGCATATGACACATCCTCAAAGATTGCAGTATGTTAATAGTTGTCATCATCTCTCCATAGTAGATGGCAGCATGGTCTCAAAAACTGATAATTTTTGATCTCTTTTAAACAGTATTCTAAGGTCTCCAGTATAACTGAGACTGATATTAGTTAAAGAAAGTGTTCATGAATCATGTTAGGGTTGAGTAAAAAGTGGTTCTTACCTGCTTACTGTGATAAACAGCTATGTTGTTTCTATTAGTCATTATTTGGTTAGTGCGATCACCTCCTAAGCCTGAGCCTTAGGCTAGGACCCCAGTGCTGCACAGCTGAGGTTTATGAAGTCTGGGGAGGGGAAGGTATTTTACTGAGATCTGCTGCCAGGGACCTGGGTGCTGACTCCCGGTCCAGCAGGTCAGCCGGACACTGCATATGTCCTTCCTGGGCTGGCAATGAGGCGGTGTGTGACAGCTGATCCCTGAGGGATCCATAGGCTGTAAGAAATGCAGGGTTCCCTGCAGGAGGCACCACATGTCAGGAAAAACTGGCTTGTGGTCCAGTTCCAGACTGAAGTCCTCCGCTAGGTTGCCCTCTTCTGAACAGGTGGAGGCCAACATTACCACAATTCATAACCCATTTTTTACGCCTTCTACTCATGAGCCTGGGCGCCATAATCTGCTTATAACTGTTGATTCTTCACACTCCATTGCAAAGAGCACCTCAGCGCAAGCTGTAACACTAAGATAGATGTTACGGAAGGAAAGGGGAATCAACCCATTTGTGATTCATAAGCAATGTGGGATATCACAAAATATTTGTGTTGTCCATGAAGAGCTTGCTAAACCACATTATGTGAAGACGGCAATTACTTAGCTGATGACTATGCTGCAGGACACCTTTTGTTACCCATGAGAATTTTTTATTTGAGGTAGAGCGTGAAATGGTCATGTGAAGACATGAGTGTATGCAAAATACCATTCGTCAGAAAAAAGGGAAATTTAGTCATATATTTAGCAGTCGTTTCCCCTTTTTTGGGAAGTCCAAATACATTTTTCTCTCTCTCTCTCTCTGTGTCTCTGTTTCTCTCACCCTCACTCTACGGAAGGAAAGAAAGGTGGGTCTAAAATGTCATTTGGTTCTGACACAAATCTGATTGGGCAATGAGACACAGATTTCCGCTGTGTGTTGAGCTAAATGCTATATAAGGTCCTCATCAGTAATTTTTAGTCTTATATCTTTTCATGAGAAGCTGAAGGCTGAAAGACTGCAGAAGCACAGGTAAGTGAATCTGATGGAAACTTGGGAATGAAAACCATCCCTAAGCTCTCAGATTGGGTAGTGGGTAGGGTTTATGGAGATTGCTAGATACTAAACCAAAGGGACCAGAAAGCTCTGAACAAAATAACCAAGTGTTTTTATCAGGCAAAGGATCTAACAAGAGAGATACTCCCTTGTTACATGTGAGCCATCGGGCTTGTTAACACCGCGGATGAAGCCACTAGCACCTAGTCCAGATATAGCCAAGAGGGGCTGCAGGTCCATGCCGATGCCCTGGAAACCCTTGCAGATCTAGCAGTAGAGGAGATGACCCGTGGTTATGAAACAGTGTTATTGAGCAAGAGGTTGGCTTTGTGGTGGTGTGGAGTTGACAATAAGCTGGAAATAGTTTATTACAGTCAAACTATCCGATGTCAGATAAATATAGTTACTAGAACAGGGAGAAATTTTAATTAAAACCTCATTATAAATATCAACATGATTGGATACGCAGAAGATGCCTGAAGATGAGTACCTATGAATATGACTGTGTTATATTGGTATAAATATGGTTTTGCTTTTGGATACAATTTAAAGTAGTTTTTCAAACTTTAATATTCATCCTATGAGGCAATCATAGTGTTAGGATAATGTTAAGTACATGCAGTTTGCATTTCTGTATATAAAATGGAAACAGTATGTATCACATGCATATGTGTACAGTATTGCACATAAATACCTTACATAGAGCGTAAACTATTGCCTATATATAGCGTGTTTTATGTGGTTTTGTCTGTGGTACACTGAGATAACACATAATCAATAAACTGAGTAGCAGCACCTCTAACCTTACGGGAGACCAGAAAGCATTCAGTGATGTATGGAGAAGTTGCCTTGCCCATGCCAGGACAATACAGACGACAATTAATGAATGACTGGCAGCAGATAGTTTTGTTTTACCTTAGTGTCACCATGCCTGAATTTTAGGACAAGTTGTTCAGGGTTTTCCGTATCTTTTTTTGGTGCAGATGGGAATAGTGTCCACGCTGAAACTTGCTTGCGCACCAACAGCAAGATGGGCGTGCATGCTGTGGGAGTCAAATTTTTCTGTCCCAAGAGAAACGTTTGTTGGAGACTGAAAGCTTGGCTCTGGTTATAGCAGGAAGTTTGCCTGCAGCCTGATCTATGCTAGCTGGCCTACTTTGGTAGCCACAGTAGGGAAGATAAAGTGGCGCAGGATTTAACGAGGGCCATACAACCTTGGGAGACACCTGAAGTGACTGCTTAAGACAGCTAAAGTTTATCCCGCTGCATCTTTGCCCCTGTGTTCACCCAACCTGCCACACCACAGCTAACTCGAAGTGGCTGACCCGTACCTCAGTCACATCTTATTGCAAAATAAGCAGAGCTAGATTTTTCCACATGGTGCTGTTGCACTGAAAAGCTGTGAGGACAGCAGCATCTTGTGGTATGTTGTTTGCATCTCCTGGAGTGAAAGGAAAGGGACAGAAGTAACATATTTGTGCCAGGCCAGATGCTCACGTTCCACAAGTCAGCCTTCATAAACTAGGCATGAAGAAGCCTTTCTGCTCACTAAGGGCAAAACAAAGCTCACCAGGTCCAGAGTGAGGAAAAGAACAGTTAATTCTAAAGATAACATTGAGTACGTCCATTGTATCTTCTGTCTTGTAATAAACTTCCTTGTAGATTTCAAGACAATTTCCCTCGATCTTCTCCATCCTATTTCCTCTGGGAAAAAATGTGTGGGCTCTTCTTTGTCCTGGTGATGTGCACAGCAGGTGTTTCTGCTTTCAGATTCCAGCAAGTCAAAAGCACAGGTAAGGGCATGCTGCTTTTTATTTTTTTTTTTCCTTCTGTCTCCCTCTCCCTTCTTTTTAATGTGCTTGGCTGACAGTAATGTAAAAATATCTCTGATTTATATAGAAAACTGCCCAGATCACACCGTGTTTTTCAAACACTACTATGAACTGCATGGAGAACCTGTGGTTCTGAAATGCCCTTCCCCCAGATACAAACATTTGGATTTTTCTGCCTTGACCCCTAATATCACATGGTATAAAAACGGTTCAAAAAACATGATATCAGGAAGAGAAGAAGATCCAAGAATCTGGGCAAAAGGAGATGCCCTCTGGTTTTTACCAGCAATGCTAGAAGACTCAGGAGTATATATCTGCACCAGAAGGTGGGTATTTAAAAGAAAATCCAGTGCACTAACAAGATAACTATGTCTAAAATACATTAGCTTGATTCTGAACTCCGGTTGCATTCAGAGCATATCTGGGTAAGATACTTTCTTCGATGACTTTATTAGAGAAAAAAATGTGGAAAGTCAGAACTCTTAAATGCGTTGTGTGTCCTCTATAAGTTCATATACTGAAATCTGGATAAATCATGACACAGTATTGCCACTCTGGCTTATCTCACGAGGAAATACCGTATGTCAGAATTTGTTCCAGCTTATTTATAAGCCAGTCAGGTCTGTGGCAAGTGGGAACATGCTGCAGGCAGGGGATAATGCAGAATGCAACCCTCTTGTTACAGCTTCAGAGAAGCAAATAGCCTTGTTTGCACTTCAGATTGCCTTACAAAGCACATACCAAGGCTCTGCAGTGGCTTTCTTCTTCTCTCTTCCTTATCCCTGGTGTTTACTTTTCTTCTGCTTCACATTTTAAACTGGATTTTGATTGCCTTGGTTTTGCTGGAAGATCTGTCATGAGACCCAACACGTATTTACCAGGCTGGGACCAGACTTGTGATACCACAGTGGGCTGAGCCTTGGTCACATTTTTCTGAGTATCTGACAGCCCACTGTACAGTTTCAAAAGAGATACCAGGGTCTGGATTTGTGGGGGACTGAGGAAGGCAAAAAACGCCTGTCACCATTAGAGCCTGAACTCCAGAAGGTGTCCTGGGTCCTTGTCTCCTTGTCCCCTGCCAGCTTCTCCTTCCAGTCAGCCTCCCAGGACACCCTTGGCAACTGGCACCTTGCTCTGGGGTCTATAGTGGAAGACATATCTTTACATCCCTGGAGCTGCCTGTGTGGAGCCCTGTTTCCTTGCTGGCAAGGCACACCTCATGAGTGACGTGTGTCAGAAGTAGAAGAGATGGACAGGCAGAACTCACGTTAGTAAATCATGCCCAGCATATTGGGTCAGCCTTTCTGCATGTCTCAGCAGCGATTGCAGTGACAGGGCAAAGAAAAGACTTTGATAGTGAGGCCAGAACAGCAAGATTGCAAATATTGTCCTAGAGCACAGAGCAGTTGCCTGAGACCTTGAAGGGTGTTTTTTAATCCCCTTTCTGGAATATTCTGCCTCAGTTCCTCAACCTGTACCACTGCGGCAGTGTTATTGGCAGCTATAGTAAAATGCTGTGAAATCTGCTTGAAAAAGATATGCAAGAGCCGAGTACGTAGTTTCATCGTTAACATCATTACAGGGTTAATAAAGTACAAACAAATTGTATTTCCTTTGCAAATCATCCCACAGGGAAGCCACCGGATTTTTTTCCACACTCTGTAAAATGAGGGTAGTAGGAAATTATCACAGATCTCTGCTTCTGCTGAGCAAATATTTTGGATTTAGACTTCTGACCTATAGGTGACAGCTGATCACAGTGCCTTAGCAGTAGTGCAAGTCTGTCTGCTCACAGCCGCCAGTTGCTCTCCAGGAGGTCACAGCCCGGACCCCCTGGCTTTGCTGGTCCCTGCAGGGGTCAGGCACTGCCCTGCATGGAGGCATCTCCGAGGCAGGCTTTCAGAGGTTGTAAAGGACATAGTTTGAGCACTTATCTCTCCCAGTTTGGTCCGCCTTGGGACTGGAAGCGATTGTCACTTGGGGCCAGAAAGAAAAGTTAAATATTGCAAAACTTTCAAAGCAGGAACACCTTCTTTTCTACGCAAGATAACACGTACTCACAGAAATGCCTACTGGTTGTGCAATAGTAACTGCAGATCTATTTTAATAGATGCTTTAAGCTTTTTATTTCATCCTTAGGTCCCAAACACTAGGGTTTTCAAGGTCAAGACCTCTTTCAAGGAAATGGTGGAGGGTTCACGACACACCTGCTACTGTTCAGGTGAACATATTCCCCCGCCTCACAAAATTAAAATCATGCCGTAGCCTAAGGGTGCACAGCGAAATTGGTGTACAAAAAAGACTGAAACTCCCAGGGGGACATGTATCAGTGAAGTGTTTAGATTGTGCCAGAAAAAACAGTACCAGTGATGTTCCAGCATCCCTCCTGGTACAATCTCAGTCTTGGCCTCTTAGAAACTGCTAAGGAGGGAAACGGAGCCAGGAGGAAACTAAAGGTGTCACTCGAGTTCCTCTTGTAGCTGGTGGGTGCTCACTTCTCACCACTCTGTCTGCAGGAACTCCTCCTACTGTGCCGAGGTCTCCATCCACCTCACAGTCGTGGAGAAAACAGCCGCTCGGGAGATTGCGTATCTCCAGGTCCTCTTCACTTTCACCTCCGGAAAGATCGTGTGCCCTGACCTGTGGGATTTTACACCAAATAGGACAAGCTTGGAGCTCAAGTGGTACAAGGTAGAACTCTCACCTCTCTTTGCGCAAGGCCTAACCCAAACCTGTTTTTAAAGGTGCATACAACTCCACTTTCTGTTTCTGCTGAACATCATGTTGTTCAAGCCATGTGCACAGCATAATATATTGGGAATTTTGGGGGCAGATGTGTATATTTTAAGAAAGGTTCTCTGGGGTAGACTCAGCACAGGGTGAAGTGCTCCACATGTTACATGCTCTCACAGGCGGTGTAACTGTATTTGAGGCTAGATTACCTACCCTGACTCCAGGGTTTGCCACTTCAGATTAGGCCCTTCTCTTTGGTGCTATGCTTCTTTTTATGGCCCCTCTAGTGAATCCCATAAAGCAGGACCTCCCAGTGATGCTTCTCCCGCGCGAGCTGTTCAGATGGAGTAGCTTTCATTAATCAGCTGGAATACAGCATTTAGACGTACTAGATCCATCATGCAAGGCTTGTAGTTGTCTCTTGCCTAACTTGCCAGGACATGATTTTTCAGGTAGACAAGCCTGGGTTTGCCTGTAAGGTCAAATATCCCTCACGCGACAATCCTCAGCTGTGCAATCTCGCACTGGACAGCATGAGATTCTTATTTTTTTCATAATACCTTAGTTTACCTTTTATCTGCACTCCCACTGTGACTGTATGCTCTGCCTGGTGCAGCTGCCGTTCTTATCACAGTATGCAATCGCTAGGCTGGCTTCATACAGCGGTGCCTATGTTATGACTGGTACCATACCAGCAAAATGTTTCTGCTCAGATTTCCCTTCAGAAGCAGGCTACAACCCACTTACTTTTTGAGGCTATTTATTGAGGCTGCCCCCCTCAATATAGTTCTTGCTACAACTGTCAGGAAAAGCTATCCTGCCTTTATGGAGAAGGAACATCCAGGGCTCCAACCCACATATGAACAGAGCCTTAGTGATACGGAGCAGGAATTTATCACAGTTTATGAGATCATGCAGAGTAAGCAGTAGTTTTGTGAAAACCTGCATGATTACAATTATTTGTCTTCAATGAATGCCTTCGAATATTACTCTTAAGAGGTCATGCGTGGAAAGTAATAGTGTTGTGAAAACTTTCATGGTTACTAAAATGGTTTTGTCTCATGTGAGTGTCTTAGATGATTGCTCTTCAGGGGACTCCATAAAGAGCCTATCATATCTTCTCCATCTTAAAATATGCATTTTATTGAAAAGTTATACACACATATTACAGATATATCAAAATAGTGATTCTGCATATAGTGCCTCAGAGCATTTTAGAGACAGACACACATTTGAAGAACTTGCCTTGCGGTGGGAAAGTGGAGCTGCTCAGATTTCCCAGTGATAAGTGAACTTTTAATAACAGACAAGGATAAGTAATTTTGTCTGGCAGTCACACAGGGTGTAACTACACCTACCTGAGCCATAACACCAGTTGCTGTCCTTTCTCCAGGATGCTCTGCCTTTGGAAGATGACAATGAAAAATTCATAAATTTGAAAGGTTCATCTTCTCTGATCATGACTTCTGTACTACCGACAGACGCTGGCTATTACACCTGCAAGATGTCATTTCCGTTTGAAGGTGTAACATATGAAATCACCAGAACAATTCATCTGGAGACTGTTGGTAAATATTGACCCCCTTAAAAGATGACAGTGCTTCAGGAAATCTCCTCTTTGCTAATGAAACAGAGGAGAGGAACTCACACTTGGCCTCTCGGCACTGCCAAGGAAAGCGGGACGCCATGGGTGCTCGCTTTGGCACCGATGAGTTTCCCACAGCACCCCGGCGGGGCTGGGGTCACCCCTTTGCCTGGCTCGAAGCGAATTTAGGGGAGGCAGAACTCGATGTTGCAAGCGCCTGGGGTTGTTCAACCGAATAATTCATGCCTGGCGGGGGGGGGGGGGGGGGGGGGGGGGGGGCGTGTCACTGCAAATGTCTTCGGACGGCTTAGGAAATATAACATTCAAACCTCGCTCAGGATGGGGGCGGGGGGGGAAGCCCGTTGTTTCGCAAACGGGTGGCACCGGCCCCGCTGGCGGGGAGGGGCGAGGGGGGGGGGGCGCTGCTGCGCCCAGCGGCCAGCAGGGGGCGGGCTTGCCCTTGCAGCGCCAGCGCCGCCCCGCCCCTCGCCCGCCGCCCCGCCCCCTGCCCCGCCCAGGCGGCCCCGCCGCGGCGGGGGGAGGGGGCGGCCCTGGGAGGCGGCGGGGCCGGGGGGTGCTGCTGCCCCCGGCTGGGTGGGCGCTGGTGGAGGTGGCTTCTGACCCGTGACGGCCCCGCTGGTGTGGGAGCGCTGGGGGGTGCGGTTTCCGATCAGGCGCAGGTCCGTTCTCTGCTCAAGCTCGTGGCTTCTGTGGTTTTTTGCCAAGTATGAAATGGGTGTGCGAGGATCTGGGCGGCGGCTGCTGGTGCAAAGGACCGTGCCCCGTGGCAGTGTTGCTTCCAAAAGACGCTCACTCACCTGCCATAAATTCCTCGTGGGGCAGCTTTCAGGATTGCAATGAGGAAATTATCTACCTGGACTTTAGTAAAGCCTGTGACACCGTCTCCCACACCATTCTCCTAGGAAAGCTGGTGGCTCATGGCCTAGGCGGGAGCACTCTAAGCTGGGTAAAAAACTGGCTGGACGGCCGAGCACAGAGAGTTGTGGTGAATGGAGTTAAATCCAGCTGGTGGCCGGTCACAAGCAGTGTCCCCCAGGGCTCAGGATTGGGACCGGTCTTGTTTAACATCTTTATCGATGATCTGGATGAGGAGACACAGTGCTCCCTCAGTAAGTTTGCAGATGACGCTAAATTGGGTGGGAATGTTGATCTGCTCGAGGGTAGGAAGGCTCTGCAGAGGGATCTGGACAGGCTGGATCGATGGTCCAAGGCCAATGCTATGAGGTTCAACAAAGCCAAGTGCCGGGTCCTGCACTTGGGTCACCACAACCCCACGCAGCACTACAGGCTTGGGGAGGAGTGGCTGGAAAGCTGCCCGGCGGAAAAGGGCCTTGGGGTGCTGGTCGACAGCCGGCTGAACATGAGCCAGCAGCGTGCCCAGGTGGCCAAGAAGGCCAACAGCCTCCTGGCCTGTGTCAGACATAGTGTGGCCAGCAGGAGTAGGGAGGTGATCGCGCCCCTGTGCTCAGCACTGGTGAGGCCGCACCTCGAATGCTGTGTGCGGTTTTGGGCCCCTCAGTACAAGAAAGACATTGAGGTGCTGGAGCGTGTCCAGAGAAGGGCAACGAAGCTGGTGAAGGGTCTGGAGAACAGGTCTTGTGAGGAGTGGCTGAGGGAACTGGGGTTGTTTAGTCTGGAGAAGAGGAGGCTGAGGGGAGACCTTATCACCCTCTACAGCTACCTGAAAGGAGGTTGTAGTGAGGTGGGGGTTGGTCTCTTCTCCCAAGTAACAAGTGACAGGATAAGAAAAAATGAACTCAAGTTGTACCAGGGGAAGTTTAGATTGGGCATTAGGAAAAATTTCTTTACTGAGAGAGCGGTTGATCATTGGAACAGGCTGCCCAGGGAAGTGGTGGAGTCACCATCCCTGGAGGTGTTAAAAAAAAAAAGCGCTGATGGGACACAGTTTAGTGGGCATGGTGGTGTTGGGTTGACAGTTGGACTTGATGATCTTAGAGGTCTATTCCAACCTAGTGATTCTATGATTCTACGAGGGCTTGGTCCTATCCCTAAACACAGATCTCTGGGCCTGAAGCCGTAACATCTCCTTTTGCCAATGGGTTTATGACCAGTGCTTTCCTGGGAGATGAAAGATGTTGAGCAAAGAGGCGCATTTCTATCTACAGTTCTAGGGCAACATCCAAATTTTCTGTTGTGCACTAACTCTCTGTTCTCTTTCTCCAGAACAAGAAAAGAGAATTACCCCAATAATTGTGTATCCAACACAAAAGACAACATCAGCTGCTCTCGGTAAGGCCCAACATTGTATTTGGAAACATCTAGTCAGGCAGAAATTGGAGCAGGTCCTCTTAGGGTGTAATTTGTTGGCATAAATTGTTATAGTTCTTTTGATCTCAATTATTAGCTAAGGATCGGTGCTGGAGTGGTTTTTGAGTCTTACTGTCTAAAACTAGATGCTGTCTTCCATGTAGTAGAAGCTGTAGAAATGCTCTACAGTTTAAACATTAACAAAGCAAGAAAAGCACGTTTGTACCCTTAGATCAGCTTCTCAGAGTCCCCCTTCACTATTGTTTTCAATATTCCCTCAAATTGGTCTGGGGTACCTGGTGGCTTTGAATGAGCCATCTAGCTCTTTTGGGATGAGACATTTTTTCATTGCTTTTTACTATTTGAACTAGACAGTTGTTGTTATTTACAAAGTACCTTGATAGGATCTCAGTTTTTCTTTGAAGATTATATTATGACAATAAATTTCTGTTGCATTTCCTCTTCTCAGAAAATAACGGGTATATTTGGCACTAAGCTTTTTCAACTTGGGTGCTATACACACGGCTATGTCCTAAGATGTCTTAGTGTTCCCTGCCACTTTTCTTTCCATCAGCACAGGACTACCAAGTCTTTTTTTTTTTTTTTTTTTTTTTTTTTGGTCCTATTTGGCTCTGTGGAGTGTATTATATCCCTTTTATCACTGTCTGCACAGATACAATAATAAAATTCTATGCATTATTGAGCGTTATGTTTTCCATATAATATAGATATGCACCAGTCTGAAGGCTCTTTCTCCTTAGCTCTGAGTTACAATAATTATAGCAAAATTTCTGAATTTCTGGAGGTGAATGCCCTCGCCCACAGCATCTCCGAGTGAGGCTACGCTGCTGGTTAATGCAGTTGCTCCAGAGCAGTAAATCACACCATGCCCTTTGGCCTGCAGTATGTCAGAAGGAGCAAGGCCACAGGAACACAGCTTTGCCTCCTGAGGAGTGTGTCTAGCGCAAGAGTTGCTAACTGTTGCAATGGGAAAATAATTTGGTTAGCAGCAGGAAGGACTGCCAAACTGAAGGGTCTTGTTGCCAAGGAGCAGGGGATCAAAAGCAATCTGGGGCTTAACTGCAGGTTTGAGTGTAGTGATGCTTGACATGTATGGGGAACTTGATCTCCCACTGGAGATGCTGGTTTTCACCAAGAGAAATAGCAGTTCTCCATATGTATCCAAATGATTTTTTAATCTTTCTTTTACGAACAGGCTCCAAGATGACTCTCCCATGCAAAGTGTTTGTTGGACTGAGCAGTCACTTCCATACCGATGTGGAATGGCTAGCAAATGACACCAGTGTCGATGTGGTTTACAAGCAAAGCAGAGTTATAGAGGGAGAACGACAGTAAGTCTGGCTGAAAATGTTTCCTTGTGCTTGTTGTTTTAATCTGCAGTGTTACAGGGGCTCTCAGTGCAGCTGAATGCCAGGTAATGAAATGGGATATGGACAGATCTGAAGGGAAGGTGAGAGCTGAGGAAAAAACAGGCGGGCAAGTGAAAATAAACCCAAACCAGGCAGGGTGAAATCAATTCTTTATCTCTGTTTTTTGTTCATGGTATACTGCGAATGAGCCAACTTTGAGGCTTAAACTTGAAGCACACTTTCATGGGCAGCTGAGATGATGTAAGAGCTGACTGCAGTGGAAAGCAGTGGGACTTGATCCTTCCCAGTGCTTCTCTTATCTCTCTCCTCACCCCGTGCCAGCAAAACACCAACATCCCTCCCTAACGTTTGTGAGGTTCTCTGAACACACTAAGACAACAGAAAACTATCCAGTGGTTTTTATTTATTTATTTATTAATATAATTGTTTTTCCCCTTAGGCTTGTTCTTTTTCCACATTAATGAGTTAAACTGACTCACAGAGATGCCCAGTGAGTGCTAGAGTTGACGCTAGGGGAAGCACTGGGGGGATGCTGGTGGGAGGGAGAAGCAGGATGTCCCGCATCCTTTTGCCCTAATCCATTGTCTCTCCCAGTCTTGCGGAGCCTTGTCTCAGCTGCCTCATAGCTGCATGCCTCAAGGCTTTTCCAGCTGCCTCATAGCTGCATGCCTTAAAGTTTTCCCACCAGGAAAGTAGGGAAAAAGATCTGCTTTCCGTACCTGTGACATGTCAGCTAAGCAGCTCTAACTCACTATGTTCAGGCATGCTTCTAGTGCTTTGCAAATGTGAGGTAAACCTACTGACTGAAATCTCTTCATTGAGGTCCAAGTCGGCGTGTTTTATCTCCCATTTGATGAAGCTGAGAGTGTCCACAAAGATCATCACACTCACCTGGGTCATGGTGGCTCTGCCCGTGCTGGTGGACAGAGCTGGGAAGGTTCCTAGGCTCTGCTGTTAATGGTCAAGCTGGTCACTCACCAGCTAGCACCCTCCCAAAGAGCTCCTGGCTATTGATTAGGATTTAGCATGGGGCAGGGACCATTCCCAACAGAGTTTGGGGATGTGGCATCCCTATTTTGAGGGGCAGGAGTGTTTAACAATTAAGGATGTGAGCTGGTTTTGGCCATCAGTGCCAGATGACAACCTGGCCATGTTTAGTTTATTGCACAGCTGGAGGTAACATGTTAACTCGGCTCTGTGCCCAAGCCCTTGTGTGTTTTCACATTCTCAACAGCATGACTGAGACCATTTATTTATAACGTTGTTTACGTGGATGACAGTGTGTTAAACCTGTGGTCAGGAGCCATAAAATGTACTGTGGCTATAGTCTCTGCAGACTTTAGAAGCACAAATACTTTCTTACTTGGACTTTTTATTACTACTATGACTATCATTATTACTGTTATATATTATTATACAATTGCACAAGAACAGGGTTCATGCCAGCTAGGGCTCATGCGGAGCCCACAGTGTGTGAGACACCCCAGTTTGTCTGGAAGCCCTCAGGGTGGCAGCAAGGCAAAATAGGTCAAATGCCACCAAGAAAACAAACTCCCCGCAGAAATCATCTCTGGCAAAGCACCCACCGCCGTGCTGCTGCCTTCCTGTGGTCCATCGCCGGGAGGAGCGCACAGGGAGCTCCATTGCCACAGCGCAGAGCGGACTCGTGACCAGATCATTAAGAGCAGCTGGACAACTTCTCTAGCAATGACTAAAAAATATCAAGAGACAATGTTTGACTGCAGCTAGAAAACCTCTTTTAAATAGTTGGACTGATGAAACAATCAAGTTGAAGGAAGCTGGAAACTTCCTAGACAGTTTCTTGTATTGAGCTTTTGGATTTGGGTGCGTGATAGGCAGGAATGGTGGTCCAGTTTGCTGACTGAGCATTTGCAGGGTTATGTTCTCCATGCATCCTCTTCCAGCTGATAGTAAGAATTAGTCTCAGAAATGAATAGGTGGCCAGAGAGAAGGAGTTAGGTCCTTCCACAACACTGTGTAGAGAGCTCAAAAATATACAGAGTTCTGCTTGCCTTTCTTCCCTACCTTTTCTTTATATAAATAGAGAAAAGCCATCTTACAAAAGGAATTAACATTAATTTTTTCATTTTTCTTCCAGAGAAATTGTAGAAAATGGTGAAAACTTCATTGAAGTGCCACTGATTTTTGATTCTGTCAAAGAAGTGGATTTTTACACAGACTTTACATGTCTGGCCAAGAACAGATATGGCTACCAAGTACTGCCAACAAGGGTCAAGCAGGAAGGTAACTAGTTTGACTGCTTATTTGGGATAATTGTTATCATCAATCTAGTGGTAAATTCTCATTCAAGCCTTTTATACTGTCAGAGCTGGTATTGGGATGATTTATTGTTTGGGGAAAAACTGGTTGCCTCTTTCACCTGTAGGGTTTGGAGTAGCCTGTTCACAAAATACACCTTTTGTGAGTCATTCACTGACATTTCTGCAGGGATAAGGATCCGTGCAGGTGTATCTGTTCATTGGATAGGGCTGCAGTTTAGATATACTTTGTGAAATGATGGCTCCAGTGGGACTACTGGCAAACTACTGGCAAACACTGGGTGCAGCAGGGCCAGATCTCCTCCAGTTCCTCAACTTTTAGTAAAAAAAAAGACAATAGCAGAATAAAGATCAGAGTGTTGCTTCTCTGCACAGACTGCTGCGAAAATAACAAGGAGTGTAAATTACGATGGGTGTTTTTGCTTTGGCTTCTAGTGATGGGAAGAGAAGCCCTAAGCTCAGTGCAATTAATGTGGCAGTCTGACAGATCGTTGGCCAAGAACCAGCTGTAAAAACAATGTGAAGCAATGCCGGTTGTTTCTTTGCGTGAGTTTGATGAATCACCAAAGCTTGCTCACGCTTAGAAAGGACAATGAACAGTTAGAGTCTTCATTGTGAGTTATAACTCATGACTAACTCCAGCATCCTATGATGAGGGATTTGTACTCATTTGCTAAATGATATATTGCCCTTGCCTTCCATGAACAACACAGGTATTACTACAGAGGAGGCCAATGAACCAGTATAGGCTAGAATAATCTGGACAGACACTGGTCTTGGAAATTAGCTGTATTTTGGGAAAAAGTTCAGAGTCTTGGCTTGATCATTAGTAATTTATAGACTGCTCTGTATGAGAAAATTATTCACAGAGCTTGAGGGTGGACTAGCTGTTATGTACTCCCTTTCCACGTGGTGTTTTTATTTCCTGCTTGGAGTGACTCTGCTTCCACCAAATTAAGACAGAAAGCACATAGTCACCCTGAGCAGGATTTAAGAAGAGTCGTGTGTGTGCAAAAAGATTGAACTTTAAATTCTCACCCTCTATTGTTTTCCAATTCTTCCTCCCACCTTCATAAACCCATTTCCCAGAGCACTCAATCAATAGGCCTCTTCCTTTCACAGGTAATCAACCCCACTGGAAGGTTAACTTGCAGACATCCTTTTTATTGTGATTTCTCCTCTTCCTCCTTGAACTTAGAGAACTATGATCCTGGGACTTTTTTTTGAAAATATTTCATTTCTTTACTTTTCCAGCTGTCGGCTTGTCCTGGTACATTGCAACGATTCCCATCTTACTGGCCTGCGTGATCGTGGGGGGGATATACCTACACAAGTGCTGGAAGCAGAGAGACGATAAAGGGTATACAATGGCAAAGGTTTAAAATCTGCTTTGCTCTTCAACCGCCAGCAGAACAAAAAATCATCCTGGCTATCTCTCACGTGAGACACAGAGAGACATTTCTGACCAGACACACTGCTTTCCCAGCAGATGGATATATATCAGCTATTTTCCTCTTCTCCAAGTCTTCTGTGATCTGACGGCTATAATAAAAGTTTGCATTTTTATGCTGCCTAGATGCAGGAAACCTGCTTCTATTATTTTGCAGCTAGGGTGCAATCTGTAGCATTTTGGAACACAGAATACCAGGAATGTGCCCTGCATATGGGAAGGGTATGGAAAGGGGTGTGCTCTCGCCCTTTGTAATTCCAATAGTCTTATTGTTTAAAAAAAAAAAAAAGAAAAAAGGAAAAGAAATACCCTACAATCTAAACATCTAAAAACAGAAGCTAAGAAATCTTGCTGCAGGAGGACTATTCTGCACCAGGGTGAAAATGTATCCAAACTAATCTTATTTTACTCCAGTCTAAAAAGAGCGTTTTTTCCGTTTTCCAGAGCCAAATACAGTTGTCATGACAACTGTATATCTATGAACTTTTCCACAGAAAATCTATTTTTTTTCACCACTTGGCTTACTCTGTCTCAGAGTATCCTTCCCACAGAGAAAACTACATCAGCATAACAGATAATTGCCCACTGGAGAATTCAGTTCTGTTTTATGTACCAGTATCTCATAGCTAGAGATTCACAGACAGCTATAATATGTTGTTATCTTTGCCAGGAAAAGAATTTGGAGGGATATTTTAGTGTTTCGAGAGACATTTGACTAATACAAACTTTTGTTCCTGGAAGTGATTTGACAAATTACAAGTAACAGTATACTGTCTTGCCCTTCCGTGCCTCTAACTCTTTCACGACTGGCCTGATTCTCCTCTCTGATATGTCTGGCATAGATTCCCACAAACCATGAGTCTGCACTAGTCTAAAGCTGATGCAGCTCCAGGAACCTTGTGTCCTTTGAATCGAAGTATGCAAATCGATTACTCATGATGCAAAATGCTGCCTGTTAGGTTAAACTGACTGGATTCCAGGCTTCACATAAATCAGAAGGGAGCAGTAAATAATCTGACCACATTTTCCTTTGAGCATCAGAATGAGTAGGATGACTTGGTTACTTCCTCTTCCAAGAGGTAACACTTAAATAGCCAAGAAATAGTTCCATCATATATAATGTGAATTACCTTCCTCTGTTTGGGAGGGCAAGAGATCCAGCCTTAAGGTCTAGATTGTTACAGACTCAACTGTCACTTCTCACAGACACCAAAGATAAAGCTTTTTGTTTGAGTAAATCAGCCCAGAGGTTTTTCAAACTCTGTAGGAAAAAAAAATAATTAGGAAAAACATTGTCTCCAAAGAAAGAAATTGTAACGTAAGAATGTTAAAACTGCATGTGGTCCCACAAACGGGGGAAATGAACGACTCGTATCTGTCTGGGAGAGGCTGTAACCTAATTCCTTTCCACCACCACTTACAGCTGGGTCTGAGTTTAGCCCAATAAATATCTGAAAGGATTTTAAAGACTGGGATGTGGCTTAAATTAAGAAACCCTTCAATCTATTAGCAAGAATCTTCACATTTTATGAGATTTAAGCCAAAGTCTCCCTTTAAATATTTAAAATGTTTTCTGTTAAGATACAGGCACAGAGATTAGATTTCTGACACTGTCTGAGTCAATGGCAGCCGAAGAAGACCACAGGACTTACTGTTTCCAAGTGCAGGGTGTTAAAGATTATGATAAAGAATACGTGGGCAGATGGGAAAAAGGTGGCTGCAAGTGTGGAAAACAGTCAATCCTCTCGGATATCTGTTCTTTGAAGGAAGAAAACTACAGTTGAACTCACCATTGCTGAAAGGACCATGAAAAATGCTTTAGGTACATCAGGAATGCTCGTTTTTATCAAGCAATTGCTAGTCTGTAGCTGGAGAACAAATTAGGTTTGCCAATAAGTGTAATCTTTCACACTGTGATTTGTTCTTCCTATCCATCTACATCCTCCAAGAGTAGTGTGATAACACATCTGGCTGTAGGCGTGAGGTTGGATCTCATTAAGTAGTGGAAAACAAGCAGAACTTCTGGTATATGGAGTGTTGGTGCCGTAAGAAAGTTAAATACCTCAGATCCTCCTCCAAACTAGAGAAGGAGAAAGAAATGTGAGTGTGAGATAAAAATTAGGCATACAGAGAACTGATGTTACATACTCAGTGGTGTCTTGAATACAAGGCGAAAGTAAAAAACCAAAGGTTTATCTTTCATGAAGTGAAACTTGCTTCTCTGACTACTGGTATAGTAATATTCTGAAGGCTTTCATCATAGGTAGACTTGTAAAAATGAACTACATAGTGTAAATGTTTTAAAGACAGACTTGAACAAGTGACCTACATAATGTAAATGTTTTACATTGATACATATTGTCATGAACAGGAGTAACAAGGTCTATATTGGTTTTGAAAATGTTATGTGAAAAGTGTAAAAAAAATTAAAAAAACAAAGCAAAGTGCTGGTGTGTGAGTTGGGTGGGAAGGAAGATCTGAGGTGGCTCTTTGGGGGTGGCAGCAGAGAGGCTCGTTCCCTGGGGGTGCAGTGGCCCGCTCTGCAGGGCTGTGGGATGAGCTCCGTCCTTCAGCTGCTGCTGTGCTCGCCCTGCAGCTGTGCCTTGTCACACCAAAGGGGGACCAAATCCTGATGGGCCGAGCTTTTTTCCTGACTGCCACCACGTTCATGGCTGTCCTTGCTCTGCAGTCCCTCAAGCGTTTGGGCTCACTCTGGGCAGGTGGGATTGGGTGATCTTTTTCTCCCTACCAGCTGTGGTGTTCCCCCACTGGGGAGACTTCTGGAGCTGTAGGTTAACACAGATTGTCACTGTGGGGATGTGAATTTAGCATGTGCTCCCCAGGCTGGGAGATCTGTCTTATTCAGCTTTCCAAAGGCAAAATTTTTTGTCTCCTCCTTTTTTCAGTCAAAATTAGAGAACTCTAGTTGTTGCTGTACTTTAGGTCCGTCTCGGGAAGTTCAGATTCATTAGCCTCAAGGTACTTTGAGGAGAAAATGTCCTGAATCTCGTCAAATTGAGACTGAGGACTTGTACTGGTTTGTAATTGGACCTGAAAAGAAATACAGTATCAGGGAATGCCGCTTCACGTCGAGGATTCAGGGCTCTGCACCAAAATGTTTCTCTTCAGAAAAATCAATGATGTAAGGAGGACAAGGCCACCTTATTCCTGATACTGTGTGGGTTTATAGCATTTGCCAGAGAGCTCATCTATATCTGCAACAACTTCAAAGGCACACCAACAGAGGCAAAGAGACTGGTGTCCCATGGTCTTAGCACGAGTTAGCATCCAGGACAGAGGCTGCTCCTGCAGAAGTAGTTCTTTTCAGGAAACATGAGTTCAGTTAACAATTATTTTCTTGTTTTATTCAGCATATGTGATCTTGATGTCAGCTATTCATCTAAATAGGCAGCACAACTAATGTTTGATCACAGTAGCACCTAAATAAAGCAAACATAATTTGGAGAGCACTGAATAATTACATCTGCTGGTTCCCAAACAAAACCCTTAAATAAATGTGGGAGCAAATATAAATAAGAATTGGGTCTCTGCACAGAGCTGATCTTGGCAAATCAATATAAGAAGGTTACATTTTTTTTTATTCTAGCAGCCGGAGAGGGAAGGTGTGCATGCAGGAGGACAAGAAACATGTGAAATACCATTGCCAGGAATAATGCTTTCAGTATGAGAATAGCTGATGAAGGTGTTTGATGATTATTCAGATTTAAGTCTGCAAAGCAAGAGGCCCAGGAGAGCAAATCAAAGTAAGTAATAGGTCTTATGTTTTGAAGCTGAGAACTCCATGTCCACTCGTAACCTTGGAGCTGCTAAAGATAGCCTAGGGTGGAGTACTTCTCATCTGGCCTTCACATAGCTGAAAGGAGTGCAGTTGGTTGAAGCTAGCCATTGGGGTTTCCTCTCCACTCAGCAGAGAAACAGTTATCTCAGGTGCCTAAAATAAATGGGGTGAATTGCCCTCTGGAGGTGCTTGTCTTTTTCCACCAGTTTAAGACAAACTGAGATGAATCCACCCTGGATTACAGGAACGACTGGTTGTGGACCACTGGTTTTCAGGTTATCGGAGAGATTATAAAAAGAAACGGACTTAAGCCCCGAGACACCCTTTCACATGGTCTGGGTTGCTGGGCTTTCTTGGGAAATACCTTTAATGCTGGCAGCTCCCTGTGCAGAGCAAGGAAGCAGGCTCACACTAAATGAAAATACTGCAAGATTTTGGGAGGCAGGCACAAAGGTATGTATTGTGGAATCCAGCATAAGAGGAAGGCTGAAAATACCTGGTCGATGCCTTGGAAAAACGTTTGTGGCTCATGGACCCTGTGGTCATGAAGTGCCACAGCTATTATGGGAAGAAAAGAAAGAGCTGCTGTGTGTGGGCAGCTGAAGTACATAGAGCTTCCCTGGGACCAGGAGGGAGTCTGCTGTGTGACTGCAGGCGAGCTGGGGGCTCTCGGGCATGCACGGGGCAGCGGGGGCTGCCAGCCCTTCCACAGCGCTCAGCCAGCTCGGCTTCCACTGCAGCCAGTGCCTGCCTGCTCCTAGCAGGCACTGCTGGGCAACAGCAGCAGGCCGGAAAAAACGTTATGTGCAAATGAAATATCGTGAAACTAGCCTGCTGCCAGTGGACAAACACAGGCTGTCGATAAGAAAACCACTGAAAATACATATAACTTGTTTGTCTGCTTTAGTGTATTCATTGCACTGGAAATTATAGTCTATATCAGTCTGTACATTAGCTAGTATACACAATGTAAAGAGCTAATAAAGCAGATGAAATATAGCACCAGTCAGTTTTCAAGAAGGACATATCATTGTCTTCCTGAAGTTCCTCAAGGGAAAGCCAGGCACCTAATAATAAGGGGTGGGTGTGTGTGTGTGTGTGTGTAACTTTTAGAAACTTACATAGATCCGAGCTCACTTGTTAACACTTGGGAAATTCATCCATCCCTGAATCTTTAACTGCAAAGTGTTGTTTGGCTGTTATAGTTGTGTGTCCCACCTACCACTTTTAGGTTTTTGCACTGGTCTAAATTGTCTCACAACCTGACAACAACTTCAGCTGAGCAAACTCCTTTGTAACGTGTTGAAAAAGTCAACCTTTCAGTCCTGAAAAGAAGTGAAGGGCCTCCCTTTCTCTCTGTTTTTTACTGGTTTGTCATCTGTTGAGTAGTGCCACAGGAACTTCACTTATATGTACGTAAATTTAATAGAAATGCAAGTCTTGATTTCTTTGCAGGCAATGAGGCACACCAGTGTTTCTGTCTCACCAGGCTTGAACAATACGATTTGTTTAAAGCCTTAGAGATCTTGTTTCGTCTTGGCTATGGAGGATTCATCCGTCTGCTAAGCTGTGGGATAAATGAATAACCCTGTTTGCTTCCTTTGGCTCCCAAACATGCTTCGTCATAAGTGCTGGGGAGGCCAGACTATGACTGGAAATAGTTGATACTATGTTTGTTTACTTGCGAAAAAAATACTCTCAAGTAACTTGTGGCTTTCAAGTTGGGGACACAGCTGAACTAAGTAATTAAAGGGTATCGTTACATGTACCCTCAATATGTTGCTACCACTCTTTTCCTTTTGACTGGGACATACCGTAGCTGGTCTTGAGCTGATTTGAGAACTCTCCAGAGGAGACAGCAGGCAAGTCACGGTGGTTTCTCAACTCTTGTCATCATAACCGGGCTAGCCTGTGGATGCTGGAGTCTCGGGCCTCCTTCTTGTGAGCAGAGAAGAGCTTTCAGCTCAGAGGAGAAACATATGCCCTGCCTTTGATCAGAGCTGATGGTTAGTTTACCTGCTGAATCTAAGCCAGTAACATGCAGGAGGAAGCACAATAGAGAATGATCAGAGATTCTCATCTCCATCTAAGAGTGGCAGAGCTGTATGACTGATTGCTCCTTGCTAGGAAAGAATGTATAAGCTATTATTTAGTTACCTCACCGACGTGGTGCCATTTAGGAAATATGGATTGCATGGGAGAATGTAAGGATGAGTGGAAGAGGGTGGCTTCCCATGCGGAAAGCTGTGAAGTGCTGCAAGGACACTTGGGGAATGGAGAACTTGTAAGAATGGGCAATATGAGCTTATCTTCTGCCTGGAAAGGCAAAGACCGGCCATGGTAACTGCCTGTAAGCACATTCACTGGGACACTAAAAAAGCAAGGGCGTGTAATTATTTCCGCTAATGAAGGAGACTGGGATAAAAAATGCATATCCAAAATTAAGTTGGTCGCTAATCACTCCAGCAGTGAGGTCCTGAAAGAGCTTCTCAGCAGGAGTAGTGGCTAGGAAAATAAATGACTTGTAACCTGGAGCTGGGTACAGCTATGAAAGGGATTTGATGTGTGTGACAGCAGGAGGTCTTCCTGTAAGGCTGCACCACGTCCTCCAGCTTTGTGCTCTTTATTTCCATTGAAAAAGGGCTGGACAGCTGAAGATAAAAAATGACATCTAAGAGTCTCATTATTGTGTTATTATTATTTCCTCAGCTAAATCTCCAGTGCCCATATTTACAGCTCTTTCAAGCTTGTGAGGGCTGGAAGATCAAAAGAATTAAACACTGAACACAATTGCTGGATATGTCTCTGTAAACATGTCCAAAGTCCTAATCTGCTTTTGATTTCTGCTGGGAGATGCCAGTTGCCACCGAAAACAGCCCTTAATGAGATTTGGCTTTCCTGCTGGAGGGAGTGATCCAGTCTCTGAACAAAACTGTGTTGTAAGAGATGAGTTAGCTCTTCATATGACCCAAGTGCCTGTGTTATGCAGAGAAGATGTGGAGGAGGAGGCCCTTAAACGCTGCTCTCTCCTTTTTCACTCAGTATCATGAATGTTGCTTTCTGCTTGTTTATTTTACTGTTTAATGGCTGCTCCGGTGGCATTGACTCTTGGCCATGCACTGGGAACCACGATGGAGCAACGTTGCCCAGTGAGGGTCCCAGGAGCTTCCTGGCTAAGGCCAGCAGGATCCCACAGGCTGCAAGCAAGCAGCAGGAGTGACGCCTCTGTCTGGAATGTCAGGTCAGTAGAGACAAGGAGCAAAGAGCACAATAATGACAAGTGGCAGTGGCATCCAAATCCCAGCCCTGGAGGAGTACTTTAGGACATAGAAACCAGCTGCTGAAACACAACGGCTAGAGGCTTGACAGAAATACTTTGTAGCCTGTGGGATCACATTTCAGGGTTAGTGCCTGTGCCTGGATGTTGGGGTTTTTTAAAAACTTCAATTATAAAAGCAGAATGTTGATTTACCCAGATGCAATCTCCTCACCCCTCCTTCATTCAGTAACTTAAGTTTTTCATCAACTGTCTACCCAGTATGGGACACACTGGTTTTTCAGAGGCAGTCTGAGACTGCAGATACATCAGTCACCAACGTTGTAGTTTAGATTTAGTGCTTTTAATATTTAACATTGGCATTCATTTCTTGTTGATTACAAAAACTAATTAAATCCTACTTTTGCAATGATTTTTAAAAGTCTCGCTATTCTTAAAACGAGATTATTCTGATGCAATACTTTGAGGAGGTCTGAGCATGCCACGGCTTGTTTGCACAGGCAAAATATAATTTACAGAGATTGTCCTTGGCCCTAGGTTTCTCTAGGCAGTTGGTCCAGTTTCAGCACTTCCTTTTTTTCCATTTTCCTTTCATTTATTATGCTTGTAACATATATTTCAACAAAGTGGATGCAAGGGGACCATCTGTACAATGAGCCTGCTCAGGGTAGTGGGATGGATTAATTTTCTTCGGGTCTGTACCTTTGCCAGTGTTGCAAATCCATGCAGCCTCCTGTGTGTGTCATGAAGACTCACCTGGAGCTGATATATCTCTTACATGATGAGCTATGTGCAGGACTCGTAGTTGAGCTCAGGAGGGGTAGGAATCCTCTCCCAGTGGATGCTACTCACATTTACCCATCTTCCATTGCAGAGCAGCCATGCAGAAAACCCAGCAGAAGCAGGCAGGACTCCCCTTCCCTCCTGCTTGGGGGCTGTTTCAGTGTGGACATGGGGAGGGATAGCAAATAGACCAGTCCTGGCGCAGCTCACCTACAAGCAGTAGTCCTTCTGCTTCCTCTTTTCTCAAGACGTCTTGCTCAGGAAGAGGAGAAAGAAACTCCACTGTGTCTTCTCACACCTCTTCTTGTCCTCTGCTCTGTCAGGGCAGAGGAGAAGGCAAGGGCGCACATGATGGGACCCAAACTCCTGCATGGGGGGACAAACCAAACAAAGCAACCTGCACAGTGAGTGGGTGGAGACCTGAGTGGAGGTGTTGGTGTTTTGGTGTGGCACAGGCAGGACCTCATAGCTCAAGACCTGGCAGCCTTGCAGGCTCTCTCTCTTTAGCTTTTTGGAGCCCCTGGGTTTCTGGGCACTCAATTTTCCCCTTAAAAACAAAGCATTTTGCTCAATCATTGAAAGAAACACTAGAGAGGGAGAAAAAGGCTTCAAAACCAAGTGGCCTGCTGACATAGGCGTATTGTACCATAACGTCACTGTAGCCTGAAAAAAAATAGGCTTTTGTTTTGGGAGAAGCAGAACTGCCTCACCTCCCCTTCCCTTACATCCCACTCCTCACAGTGGCCAGGGCACCTGGCCTGCCCTCCAGGCCCCATCTCTTGGAGGTGAAAGCCCTGTTACACCAGTGGCACACCTCTACCTCCATGGCACAGCCCTCTCTTCATTTCAGGCTATTTTCTCTGCTCAGCCCAAGTCCCAGGTGGTGTCAAGCCAACAGAGTGCCCCAGACTCGACAGCTCCTCTGCCTGTGTAGGTGTTTGGATGCAGTTACTTTGACTTGAGTTCCTAATATAGGGATGTTTTTCTCAGGGCTGAGACAGTTCAGATTGGCTCATGAAGTGGGAGCATTCGACTCCTTGCTATATATCTAGAATGAAAATGGGCACGTAATTAGTTTTTTTCAACACCAACAAAAATATGTCATTAACTCATGGATGCTTGTGGTCATATACTGTTATTCAGCCTTTCCATGTGAGCTGAGTAAAGCTTTAATGAATGGGATCAGAGACCAAAAAGTATTTGTGTATTATGATAAAATAATGTGAGCTGAGGCATTTTTAATGTGTTTTTTGTTGTTTTTTGTTGTTGTTGTTGTTGTTTTTTATAATGCAGATGTTGATAGTATTGTATTTTCAAACTTCTGCATTTCTCATGTCATTTAAACACTGTAAGAGTGACGACTCCAGGTTCATGTGGGAGATCTAAATTTAGGTCATGAATAAATGCCAGACTCCTAATGGAACACAGTACGTTGTTAAGAAGTGACTAACGTAGCTGCAGCTTTTTTACTTGGTCTAAACTTGTCCTTTTAGGACAAATAGTTAATGTGTGCATGTTTCTGTTGAAGAAAGGGGCAATTTTAAAGTTAGCACAGTTATTTTTTGCCACATGTAATTTGTTTGCTCACCTTTGATCTCCTTGAACTAGAAAGTCATTGACTTTGCTTACATTTATATTCACGGACATAGCAGAATTAGACTAAACCAAACACTACAGCTTGGACATTTTAGTTTGGCATGCCATTACCCTGAGGGCCATATGCTTCCCTCTGAAGTATTTTAGACTTTTGCAACTTAATATTCAATAGCTTAATACATTCTTTCAAAAATAACTAATAACTTGGTTTATTTGTTGTGCTCTCACAGGCTCCAGGAGCATTTCAGAACATCACAAATGCTTGGGTCTCCTGAACCCACTGACTGGACCTTTTGGCTCTCCAGAGGTTAAAGGCAGGGTCTGTTTTTCAAAGCTATGTTTACTCAATGGGCTTGGGGAACCACTTCCTATACCTCATAGCGAGTACACACAAGTGCAGGATGGAAGAAAAGAAAGAAGGTGCCCAACAGTTATGCTAATTTTCACCTAGATTAAGCTTATGAAAACTTTTCTGTTTGTTTTGGGTTTTTTTTTGACAACAGAATGACTGATTATATACTACTGCAGAATAAGCAAGCAAGAAACCCCAGTAAGGCTTTCTTAAGTACTCCAAACTATTACTTATCTGTCTTTGCATTTATCAGGGACATTAAAAACCAGGTGTCCATTCAGTAATACATGCAGCTAACCTTCTTTGATCAGTACATTCAAAGTTTTTTTGTATATTGGGTTTCTGTGAAAAGGTTTTGGTAGCGGGGGGACTACAGGGGTGGCTTCTGTGAGAAGCTGCTAGAAGTTTCCTCTATGTCCAGTAGAGCCAATGCCAGCTGGCTCCAAGATGGATCCGCTGCTGGCCAAGGCCGAGCCCATCAGCAGCTGTGGTAGCACCTCTGTGATAGCATATTTGAGAAAAGTGTGTGTGGGGAAACCCTGTGCAATGGCAACTTCAGCTGGAGAGAGTGAGACTATGTGAGAGAAACAACTCTGCAGACACCAAGGTCAGTCAGTGAAGGAGGAGGGGGAGGAGGCGCTCCAGGTGCCAGAGCAGCGATTCCCCTGCAGCCCACGCTGGTGAAGACCATGGTGAGGCAGGCTGTCCCCCTGCAGCCCATGGAGGTTAACAGTGGAGCTGATATCCACCTGCAGCCCGTAGAGGACTCTACACGGGAGCAGGTGGATGTGCCCAAATGAGGCTGTGACCCCAGGGCCCATGCTGGAGCAGGTTTCTGACAGGACTTGTGACTCCACAGTGGACCCACACTGGACCAGTCTGGTCCTGAAGGACTGCACCCTGTGGGAGGGACACATGTTGGAGCAGTTCATGAAGAACTGCAGCTCAAGGGAAGGACTCACGTTGGAGAAGTCATGAAGAACTGTCTCCTGTGGGAGGGACCCCATGCTGGAGCAGGGGAAGGGTGCGAGGAGTCTGCCCCCTGCGGAGGAAGGAGCAGCAGAGACAGCTTGTGATGAACTGACTGCAATCCCCATTCCCTGTTCTCCTGAGCAGCTTCGGGGGGAGGAGGTAGAGAACTCGGGAGTGAAGCTGAGCTTGGGAAAAATGTAGGGGTGGGGAGAAGGTTTTTTTTTTAGATTTGGTTTTATTTCTCATTACCCTACTCTGATTGGTAATAAATTAAACTTCGCCAAGTTGAGTCTGTTTTGCCCGTGATGGCAATTGGTGAGTGATTTCTCCCTGCCCTTATCTTGACTCACGAGCCTTTCGTTATATTTCTTCTCCCCTGACCCGCTCAGGAGGAGTGATAGACCAGCTTTGGTGGGCACCTGGTGCCCAGCCAGCTCACCACACTTTGCATCATTTGCAATAAATAATTTAATGACCCATCTGGGTGTCAAAGGATGGACACAGCATTAGTAATCACCCATGTGTATTTGGCTTCAGTGACTTGTTATTCCACAGGAGCTTTGTGGCAGAGCTAAGGATGAAATCTGATTCTCAAAGGCAACATTCACATCCTTAAAAAAATAAATCAGTCTTCTCTTTCTTTTTCTCCAACCCCTGCTTCATCCCTTACTAGCTTTCAGCTTTTGCAGTGAATAAGAAAGAAATCCTACCGTGAACAACCTCCTGTATGGTGCAGGCCTGACTCACTTCCATGGCCTCGTCCATCCTGTGCTCTGCAAAGTGAGGAAAAGAATATAATGCATCATGCATTTTAAGAATGTATCTTAATGTGCCTGTACCCTCAATTCTTATATTGCCTAATTTCAGAAGGCTTGATTTTGAAATCTTACATTCTTCAAACACATTTTTATGGGCGTATGTTTTCCTAAAATAGATTTGTACTTATTAAATACCACAGTGGTAAGTTGAATGTTAGTCAGGCCAGGTCTGGCTGTAGTCAAAGGGATGGAGAATGTCAATTAGAGAAATAATACTGCGGTGTTTAACACATTTATTACGTGTGGACACAGAAAAATACTGCCATTCAAAATACGGGATTATGGTGTTATTTCTACTCTTTGCCTTTTGTGTGACTACTTCTTCCACTGATCCTGACCCCGCTGCTACTGTTTATGACTCCCTGCCTCGGTCCCCTACTGACTGCATCCAGTCTCAGTCTCCACCCTGACGTTTTTAACATCTCTCCTTCCTGTTTTTGGGCTAGCTGTCTCTTGCAATTTGGTTATGAGGAGATAAAATGTGAAATCATGCCATATGTTCACACTGAATATCTCTGTACTGCTTCCCTGGCTTCAGTTGAGAAGGAAAGCTTTTCCACAAACATCTGCCAGCTGATGACCGCTCAAACTGGAAAACAGCTCCTTGATTCCCATAAAGAGGTACTTTTCTTTCCTTGCCTAGGAACAAACCTACACTTTTTCTAGGAAAGGCGTAAGCTAATGCTGAGGGCCCTTGGGTTCTCAAGCTGCTTTTTCCAGAAACTATTAAGCACTTTGCATCTTAACTTGCATCCTTCCATTCTGCATATACAGCAAGTCTCTGCACATACAAAGAGGAGCGATTGTGTTTGGCTTTGAAATATATTCTCATCCACATCTCAAGACAGAGGTCCTCTGTCATTCTCCATTCTGACTTCCACTAGGCCAACCAGACCTATAGACTGAAATACCATCTTTTTCTCTAAATGTGAACTTGGAATCCGTGACCTCACAGCATGTCTAAGTTCTGCACATCCTGCACCTTGGTCTGTAGATCCAAGAAAAAAACAACTCCACCTCCTAAGTTCTAGCATTTTCTAACCCTCTGTGTCTAATTCTACGTGGTCTGAAAATTTCCTGAGTGCCTACAGTTAGATGCTGATTCGTGCACAGAAGTGCATGTTGCAGAGTGATGTGCTGTTAGAGCTGTGCCGATGTTCAGACTTCAGTGGAAAGACGTTTGGCACCAAGGGATGGCCGGCAATGCTGGACTTTGACACAGCCGTAGGTGTTGGCGGCTCCTGCCTTTGCGTAGTGCTTAGGATGCGCTATTTCTCCTGCGAAGGGGAAAGACCAGATCTAAGCTGTTTTTTTTGAGTGAGAAAAATTAAACTCCACCCCGGAAGAGTTCCACAGCGTGCCAGACTGCACATGTCCAAATGCTGAAACAGTCAGGGGAGAGGGCAGGGGGACATGGGTGTCTGGTCCAGCAACTGTCATGGTTTTCTTCTGATGAGCGTCTAATGTAGGAGGTAGGCTTGTCCCAGGGAGTGGGGAGAGGAGCTCCCCAGCTTTGCCACTTCCCAGGGAGGTCGTCTGGCTCCCTTTCCTCCAACTTGCTTTTGCCCGTTTGCTGGAGCTTGGCATGGCTCTGCCTCCCTGGAAGGGGAGGATTTGGGAAGGATGGAGAAGGGGCAGCCCTTCATAGGTCTCCTTCCCCAGTCCTTCACGTGAAGGAATAAACTAGCCGTGCCTATTTCTGCCTGTTAGCTTTTCGCGCTCTGTGAATTCAGACTACTTCTTTATAGCCGTGGCTGTTGATCCTAGTTCTCACTTCTTGTACAATTCCTTTTGCGTTTGAAACTCATTAGAGTGCCTTATGCAGCCGTGTTGGTCCTTACCTACCTTGAAACCATGGAGATTGCCTGATGGCTTTGTCAGTTCTGTCAGCAGCTGGCAGCTCTTCCATACTCCTTTTTATTCCCTAGGAACGCCTCAGATTCCCTTCCAAATGGATACTAGGCTGATTGCATTCTTTTGGATCAAAGATTCTCCCAGTCTCCTGCAACTTGTGGTACTGGTTTACTTATGTCATTTCCAATACATAATGACACAATTAGAGAAAATGGAAGAAATGCAAGAAATATACTTTGCGTTGGTTAATTTCCTGCTCACAGATTGTGTCAGAGAGTTAATATGTTCCACATGAGAAAAGTCTTTCAAAATAAGCATTAAAAACCCACCTTAGTAATTAATATCTGATTTTAAACAGAATTAATGTTCCATTATTTCAAGTAAAAGAAATCCCCTCTAAATATTTTCTTTTATGTATATATGTATATACATATATACACACTTTAGAAACACTACAGATACATATTTATGTAAGATATGACATCCCTATATTTCTATCCCACATTAAGTTTTATTTTATTTCTGCAGTTTCATACGATTCTTCCTCTTCTCCTTATTCTCAATACACTGTGAGATATTTTATTGCAATCTGGCCAGTTGGTTAATAACATAGCTAGACTATACTAGGATGCTGGGGTACAAAGGTACAGACAAGAAAGGCATATGAGAGGTTTTTGGCTGCACAGTCAGATTGTATATGATTCTTCTAAAGTCCAGAAAGAGATGGAAGGCAGACTTGTTCAATGGTTTTAGGTAACAATAAAAAGGAAAAATAAGAAATCAGTCTTACAGTCAAGCCAGAGTTTAGAATTTGCCAGTAGTGGAGATCCAAACTATTCAAATATCTGTGGGGAAAGAAACAGAGGAGGACACAGATGATCCAGCAAGTTCTGGGAATGTGTTGGTAGCAACTTTTTATTGTAGAGGCAGAGGAAGTTAACAGATAAGGGACAGTAATTAAATCTGTTTGAAATTCAATTCAGCCAGAGGTCAGAAAGTAATGTGAGTTATAGGAGACTACAAAACAATAGCATTCCAAATAAAGGAAGGAAGCCCTGAATCGATGTAAGGCAGATGGGTAGGAGGATTTCTTTGGAAGAAATTCCAAGGAGTATCTAAGGAAAAAGAATACACGTAACAGACAAAAAGCTAATTAAAAACAAAGTGAGTTTGCCAAGAACAAAACATGCCTTACCAGTTCTGTTTCCTCTTTTCCAGGATAACTGGCTTAGTGTTAAAAAGGGAGCAGTAGTGGTAGAGCTCAGATTTAGTAAGGGTTTTGAAGAGTGCCATAAAAGTAAGCTAGGGAAACGTGGAGATGATGGGAATGTAAAGTTGATGCTCAGCTAGTTGGAAAAGTCTAGTCATGGAGTAGTCAACAACAGATTTCTGTGAAACAGAGGATATTTCAAGGCAATGTTGCAAATTTAATTCCTGGAAATTTAATTCCTACCTAATCTAATAATTTCGATTGACAATCTTGGTGATGGACTAGGGAATAGTTTCATGAATTTATACTTCAAATAACAGGAAGAAAGGGTGAAAGCACCTTGAATACAAACAGCAAAAGTCAAAGTGAGTCGAGTATGTTGGAGTGACAGTACATAAGGACAAATCCCAGAAAGAAAATACTAGGAAAAAAATGTAGTGGTATTTCGGGAACTGATTAGGCAATAGCGGCTTTGCAAGGTGAGTGGAAAACAAAGTTAACCAGAAATTGAGTTAGTCACTAATGCAAAGCAGTTTCAACAAGGACAATTTGTATTGCCATGTACTAACAGGGTTCTTTTTCATATAGCATGATAGGTACTTGTTCTCCTTCATCCTTATTGGAAAGACTTAATCTGGTATTCAAACTTTATCAAGTTTTGAAATCACATTTTGAGAAAGATGCACAGAAATTGGAGAGAATCCAGAACAGAGATCCAGGAAGAAGAGTTTTGGAAAATATGGTTTATTTGGAACAAATTTAAATAACTGAGTTTGTTTATGTAAGAGAAGACTAAGGGAATATTTATAACATGATAACAAACTTCCAAAATGGTAAGAAGATAGCAAACAGTTGTTGTCCATGTTCACTGGATTAGGACAATCAGTAATCTGTTCAGTTTTGCATGGGAAAATAAACGTTTATGTACTGTATTAGGGAAACCTACCTAACTACCCTGTGTTAGAAAAACTAGGAAAACTCTGCAGATGAAGCAAGTTTTTCTAGTTTAAGCACAGAAATAGACTATGATGGGGGGAAATCTTCATGAGTATGTTAAATATCCATCAGGATATTGCTGATCTACTAGCCATACTTCAGGACAAAAGCAGAGACTACATGACCTTGTGAAATCCCTTCAAGGTACATCCCAGCTCTTTCCACCAAGGTCCTGTGCAAGGGCTTGTTGGAGTCTTTCCCTCTTCCCCCAGGCAGCAATGTACCCATGTATCAGTTTAACATGTCAGGTCCTTCTTTAACAGTTTGTAGTTCCAACAGCTTTACTGGAGTTTTTGGGGACTACTTCAGAACTAACTTTCCTCTGTGTGCACTGAAGTAGAGAAAAATTTCATTCTTTGTTACCCCATTAATCCATCAGAGTCTGTCCTGGAGCATGCTGGAAACATTCCTTAAAAAAAAAAAATCTTAAGAGAGCAAAAAGCCAGTCTCAACTTGCAAGGGAAAGCCAAGTACCTTCCAGCAGCCCGAATTTTCCCACCAGTTCTGGCTAGGGACAGATATATGGTTTAACCTCTTCGTGGAAATGCCAGGCGTACTTTTGGTACTCTGAGGCTGCGTTTCATTGCTGAATGCTTGAACTCAGTATGGCATAAAATCTGAGAGGTTTTCTTTGGAAGCCTTCAGTGACCTTTACAAATAGCAGCATGCAAATTTAACCTTAGTACCTCTTCCACATGCTACCTTTCTGAGTCTGTGGACCCAAATACACATTTTATGTAAACATACAATTCAGTTTTAATTCAAGTTCACTGACCAAATAACAATACAGCTATATAATTAACTTTCTGATTTCTCATTTCCAAAAGAACTTTTATTCGACATTTCCTTTTACCCTTTTTTTTTTTTCTTTCTGTATGAGCTTCCACCCTATGCTATTTGTTTTATCCAGGGAAACACTGTAGTTTCTTTCCTTCACTGTTTATTGAGTGATTTACACAATTCCTATTTTGGCTGCAGGAATTTGGACGTCAGCAGCTAGTTAACACACAGGTTAGGTTATTGATATTTACACTGTATCGATTGTGCAGCCTGCAAAAGTTGCTCAGGGCTTTTGTATCAAATTTGGTTTCTGATTGTCCTCATGCAATTTTTTTACCAGTCTCAAACAAGCACATTTGCATTTTCAGTTACAGGCTCTGTAAATCTCCTGATATTACTTGGAAGAAATGAGAAAGAAAAAGCAATTAAAAATGGTTTCAAAAAACCAGATCTGAAATTCATAGTTCAGAACTACAAGGTCACAGTCACTGTGCACATTTCTGATGGTTGTATCACCATAAGAAATATCTCTGCTATTCAGATCGTTGCAGGAACTTTTCCTAATAAAGTTAATTGTAAAGCAAACTCCTTTAATAAAATTATTTCACCCCTCTTTTTTTTTTTTTTTTAAAAAAAAATCATGTTTTGTTGATTTATGGGACTTTTACATGCCAAAATTTAAAATCAGCTGGAAGAAACTCAAGGTATTTTTCTAGGGATAAACACAATTACAGTGTGATAAGGAAGAAGAACTTCTCCTCCCCTTGCCCCCACCCTTCAGCAGACTCAAGTGACAGAGGTTGGCCTGTGGTTATAAAGCTGCAGGTGGTACAAACCATGAGCTCCCGTCTGCATATGGAGAGAAATGCTGTGTCTACAACTGGCACGTCTGACTGAGGGGCTGAAAGAAGCTGTTCTGGAAAAGCCCTGTAACACGAAAACAGGAGATGGAGCCTCCAGGGAGAGCGAAACCTCCTCCTGCCTGCATACGCTTGCCCTGCGCATCCTTGCTGGACACACCATAAACGTTATCAGCTGCAAGTACACGGCTTGGCATCCAGCTGGGTTGGGTTACACAGGAATTAAATGCCTCTAAGGATTACTCAAAGGCTGGGTGAAATTTGCAGTGATTAGCTGCTGAGTGTGGTGCGGTGCTGTCCCCACCAGCAGCAGTGGGAAGAACAAGCTGTGAGAACATGGTGCAGCTTTTGACTCAGCAATGCAGATGGCAGTGGCGTGTGCTGGGGAAGATCCCAGGGCTTTCATCAAGTTTTCTTTTAAAAAAATAGAACTGTGACATAAGATATCATGCAGAGACACTGTTCAGTAGTAATTTGGCTGAAGACTAACTGTTCAGTGGGAATTTGACCCGAGACTAATTAGCTCAAACCTGAAACGCACTGATATGAGAAGCTCGCTCTTCATTTCTGACAGCTTGCCTGTATTTCTAAGTGCACACAGCTGCCCTTTCAGTTCATCCCTAGTCTGCTGATTGCTGTTGACCGAAGTGTGCCTGTCATTCAAGCACTGCTCTACCCTGTCCCAGCACAGCTCAGAAGCCTCTTGAGCTGTTTCTTTGCAGAAGCTGCATTACTTTTGAAGGCACTGAGACAGACACATGCCACTCTGACAGCTTTGGTAGATTTGCTGTCATATGCTCTTAGTCGTATGATTTGCTTTTAGGTAGTCCTGGGAGGAGCAGGGAGCTGGACTCAACAATCCTTAGGGGTCCCTTCTGGCTTATTCTATGATTCTAAAAGTTTAGAAATTTATGCCCAGAGCTGTGATTCTGAAAAGAAGCAATGCCTGGAGGAAAGGAAAACAGGTTGGCAGCAGCGTGATCAGAGTATGGATAAGTATAGGTGTGCAATTAGCTCCTTAGGGTTCTTTTTTTCTTAATACTGTCCTAGCTTCAATGCCACTTCTCTTCAGCTTAAGGACTCGATGATTGTGTGAGCTCAGTGGCTAAATTGAACCCAGAAGTGAAAGGGCTTTATAAGAGCCAGGTCAGAAAAGACATGCAGTGAATAAGGGCTGAGAATTTTGGCTTCCCAAAACCCAGTGGAAACATCTTCAGCAGAAACTGTGCAGATGTTTCCAGCTGAGCTTGAGATTTCCAAGAGCAACTGTGGATTGTTATTGTGGGCTGCAGTTTGCACAAAACCTATATGCACTATTAATTGCACTCGAGCAGGCTCGCAGTTACTCGTTATTTCTGCTGCATTAGTATCCCAAGACGGATCAGGGCTGCCTTCTGTGCTTCACAGAATATGAAGCAAAAGATAAATTGATTTGCCTTTATACAGATACACATGTTTCTGGGTCTCTTCTACTTAAAAACTCCAGTCACTCTCTAGTTTTCCATTGATATTGCCCTGCAAGTGATGGGAGCCTTTCCAGTAACTTTAGTCAGAAGCAGATCAGGTCTGTAAGTAAAAGAAGCCGTGTGAAAGAGATGCACTCTTCACTGGGATACATAGCACTTTCCTGGGTGAAGAGAAGCTGCGCAATGAGCATGGCTTTCAAAAGTGAAGAAAAAAGGCAAATAACATTTTTGAGGGAAATATTCCCTAAGAGCATTTGCTTGTGACATGTGACAGCTCTTTCTTTAAATGACTGTTTCTGAGAATCATAAGGAAGCCTCACAGATGCCTTTTCCAGTAAATCCATTCGCCCAAAACTCTTGCACAAAAGGCTCAGAACAAGTAAGACTCATGCTGGAGAACAGCTTGCTGAAGCAGTTCTTGCATAGGAGAGGTCTAAAGGTTTGTCTCAATAATTAGCTTACGCAGTCAGCTACCAGAAAGCAAATCTTGCTCCCAGTCACCGGTATGACACGCAGGCAGACACCACATTGAACCTGAATGGAGCATACAGTCTTTACAGATGAATGATACTTGAGGCGTACAACAGGGTACAATCGTATTCCCACTGAAAATAAGGGTAAAGCTCCCACTGACTGGAAGCTCTTGTCCCGCATGCATGGGCACAATGAGAACTGACCTGTTGGCAGATTATGAGTATAAACAGGATATACGACAATAAGGTTGCAGAAAAGCAAGCCTTTACTTGACTTATGGTCCCGCAAGTGTGGGTTTGGCAGCTTCCCACTTCTCCTTACCAGTCCTTGAAATATTTAACTGTTAAGTTCCTACTACATGAAGACTGTAGCTAAGCAAGAGAATGAAAGCTTTCTTCCTTAAGGTCAGGTGATTCCTGCTCCAGGTAGGCTTTACCTACCATAACAAGGGCTTGTGTACTGCAATCCAGAGCTTTGGTTTTGATGTGGCTCATTTAAGGACCTGATAATTTATATTGGGAGGCGCAGATCAGCCCTTAGTACGTTTTTTCTCTTTTGTATGTCACTGTCAAATGAAATAAATTATAAAAACACAGAAAGGACTTTTTGGTTCTAACAGGCTCTGCAAAGGCAGAAGCTGGCGTCAGCACTTCAGCAGTTAGGATCATTTTTGGCTATGTATGTAGTGCAACGAGTAAATATTGGTATAGTCAGGCTTGAATTAAAGCTGTTAGGACTGCAAATGCTTTGAAAATCAGAGAGACAGGAAATCACTTAATTAGGCAACTTCATAAAATAAGATGGCAAGTTTTCCTTCACTATGGGAGAGGCCAGTGTCATTGGAGAAGAACAGAGTTTTCTTGATTAAAACTTTAGTCACTGGAAAACACCAATTTATTAAAACCTAAACTTTTTTTTAAAAAGAATTAATTTTGGTCAAATTAATTTCCAGGAAGAACCTTTGCCTGGGACACAGGAGAGCTGGGGCGAATTGTTTGTCCCAAAGCAAGTGAAGCATGAGATTGAATGTTTCTCTTACCCCTGCAATTTTGGCTTTTCTTCAGGAGCTAGGATGTTCTTTAGGCTTTCTGGTGAAAAACTCAGGAAGATTTAATCTTCAGCCCATGGTGCTAAGAAAAAGAATATCCTGGTCTTTGATATCTTTGCCGAAAGGATGTTTTTTGTTTCCTCGTAAATTCTTTGGACTTTGGAGTGAGAGTCCACAGGCATTTTGAACTAATTCAGATAAGTCTCTGGTAGTTGCTCTTCCAGTTCACGTCCAAGTTCAAGGAACTATTGGAACGTGTGGCTTTCCATAGATCTTTTTGGATTTCCTCTCAGTCTGTACTGATAAGGCAAGAAGAAAGAGCAATGTTTTCACAACTCACTTGAGCTCTTCAGTCTGAGAATTCATTCATAGATTGTAACAGCTGGAACATCGCTAGCACGGACCAGGAAAATCTTCAGCATGTCACGGTGTGAAACACTGGTGCTTCTTGCAACATCAAACCTGGCACTTGTATATGAGTCAGCTGCAGGATGAATGTAATTCACACTAGGATGGCATAAATCATGCTGATTACTGAGCTCCAGAAATGCCATGGGAATGAGATTTCCGTGATGCTTCTGATATTGCATGTTACCCGCTTTTTTCTTCTCTCTAGCAAGAACTCCCTCCATCATCTGTAGAGTAACAGGAGGTTGATCTCCATTTGAACCTGAGACAAGCTGCAAAGTCCTATCACTTCTACCCTGGAACCACTTGTCTTCTTCTTGAATGATAGCACCAGACTCCTACAAGGGAGAGAAGAGACCAACATCCTCTTTCCCTCCCACTATAGATAGGAGTACTTTAGTCTGCAATTTCATTTGTGTGCTGTTAAGTAAAACGATGGCTTGTCACACTGTCTGACTTATATGCTGGTTCAAGTCACTGATGCTGCTAATCTGCCAGAAGAACTGTCAGGGGGATCTGACCAACATCTGTGCTGGGATCTGGCACTGCTCTCAAAAAGGCGAGGTGACAGACTTTCTGTGTGCTACAGAATTATTTCAGCTAGTCAAGCAGATTAAAACATGCTGTGAAAGCTGTGGAAGGTCTTCTCAAAGAACTGTCTAAAATGAGAGATTTGAATTTAGTATAGAAAAATATGAAACCTTTTTGTGCCTGTGGAAAAACAGTTTTAGCTGTACCAGCAGCTGGCTCTTTATTAGCTGTCTGTGTTCAGGAAAAGCACACTGATACACTGTGACTAGTTCTCAGAAAGCATCAGCTCAGTGATGAGCAGCAGCCTGTCAGATGGGCTACCCAGTATAGTTAGGAAAGGGATGGAGACTGGCACTAAGAAGGTCAATTCAATTTAGGGTTAGGTACATCGAATAATGTTATGTGGTTGCATCAAAGCAAGCACACCAGTGTCTTGGAAAGAGCATATAGTTCTCCTCCTGCCATCACCAATGAAATACAGCACAGAGGAAGGTGTCACAGATGATCGGTGGTGTGGGGTGGCTTTGCTAGAAGTCTCTTCAGCTTGCAAATGCTGAGAGGATCCTCTGAGTCATGAACAGTAATGGAGAAAGTGAGCAGGAAAAGATGTACTCATTCTTTCTCGCATAATCAGAGTGAAGGGTGCCTAGCTAAATTATTGAGTGGCAGATTAAGAAAAAACAACACTGTTCCTTTTTAATCACAGTGTATGGTTAGTGTTTAATGATTAACATGCAAGTCATTTCCATGGGATGTTGTGGAGGCAAGAAAGATAAGAAGTTTAAAAAGGGACTAGACAGAGCTATGGAGGGAAAGTTAATTAGTAACTGCTGAATATGGGCATGACCTTTTGCTGACAGGATGCCTGAAATGCTATTACTGGAAAACAGGAGAGTATAACAAATGCAGACAAACTCTCATTAGCCTTGTTCAGCTAATATTTTTGCAGCTGGCCATAGTCAGAGACAAGAGATTGCCTCAGAAGCTGTATGGCCCCTAGATTTGTCCTTGTACGTCTGTTCTTCTGCCACATTGGCACAATGCAGGTCAATTATTTCAGTTTGATCAGTGACTGCTGGAAAAAATGAGGATTAGCTTCAGTAGAAACAGTTACAGAATCAGCATGAGAGCAGATAACTCCCTATCTGTGCATATCAGCATAAAGGAAAGTGGGAAGGCAGTGCAGTGGAGAGAAGATATAAAGAGGTTTCGAACCTACATTAAATATTAATGCCATAAGTCTTTGCCTAAAACAGATTCTCACCGAGTTATTCAGTGGACGAGTAAGAGAATGAGTTTAAAACAATGTAATGTGCTGCTTCCTGGTTATCATAACATAACAAAGTCTGTGTTCTGCCATCCTCTGAGGCTCCTTAGAGACATGGCTGGCTTAGTTTCCTGTTTGGATTTCCTAAAGGATACAAGCAGTAAATGATGCAGCATAATGAAGGGATTATCATCCTGACAGTGCTTTCTCTTCTGCTTTGGCTCTTCCCCAAACATGGCAGTAATTTTTAGGAGTCACAAAAGCGAGACAACGTGCTGCCTGCGTGCTTCGATATCTGGACTGCACAAGTTTGTGCACAGGACATTTTAATCTTTACCAAATGAAAGAGCTTTTGTCATGGATCTGGTCATTGCCTTATTTTGAATGACCAGCCACAGCTCTGCATTCTTCACTGAAAGTTAGACCTGTCACACAAGAAAGAAACAATGAAGTGAAGACCTAGATCTTGTTCTGCTTGTGATAAAATGATCTTTGTATTAGGTAACGTTAGTCAAACATTTGGTATTTTTGTGGGTGTTTCTAAGCTGACAAGCTTTCGTGGTGTCTCCTGACTCCTGGTTAGGAGCTAAACCAGAGCTGTTGGAAGACAGTAGAGCTCTCCTCTGCATCATAGACTTGGGATGAGATCTGTAGCTGTAAATATAGATGTACAATTGAATTTGTATTCTTCAATGATTCCTCATCACTGAAGGCATCATAACAGGCATATGCAGCTAATTGGCTTAAATGAATGTGCGTGACTTGTGAATGGGGAAAGGCAGACTAAAGATAGTCTACCATACAGGAGGTATGAACACCTGAGAAATACATGAACAGTGAGCACGATGCCAGACATACCCACTATATCTGCTGGGGTAAAATTGTTACCTCCGAGTAAGAACAGGTGTTGACCAGGCTTTTTGCCAAGCTCATCACTGAACATACACATGGAAGCTGTTACATCTGCACAGTGAAAACCAAACAAGCCGTGAGTCACCTCTTCGTTCTAAGATTAGAAGCAGCACGCTAGTGAGCAAAAGATGCAAGAGAACCATGGTCTTTCATAGACGTTGGACAGTCTGACCCACGGGCCTTAGAGAAACACCATGGGTGTTACGGGAAAGATTTGCTGTTAACTGTACCACTTTAAACCCAAAGTTGTGCACTGGATAGTCCAGAGCTGCAGGGCTCCATGAGTTGACATAGCTCACCTTCTGTCAGCTCAGATTTACTCTCTGTTTGTTTTCTTTTAACTATAAACATGCTACTGTGTTTAAATTGTCATCATAGCGTAACCTTGCAGCTGTGTTATTAAAATGCACAGAACAATCCCATGATACTGCAGATACAAGTTCAAACTCGCAAGCAATTAAAACTTTATATTCTGGTTCTCGGTCCCTAGCAAGTTGTCCATAGTAAGGGTGAAAGTGTGAACTACTTCACGTAGTATAATAATCAAAATTTGGCCAACTACCTTAACTCTTAACTAACTCACCTTTTCAGCCTCTCTCGATACTCAAAGGAGGCACGTACTGTGTTACTAGTTCTGGATTTGTAGGCATTCGTATTGTGAAGCTGAATAAAGGAAGAATATTACTTTAGCCCTCAAAGTGAGGTTTATTTTCCATAGAAAATAAGGGATGTAGGGTCCTTACCATGTACTGGGGTGTCTCCCTCATATGGATTCAAAGCACGGTTGAGGCCTGCAGCTGGACCACAGACAGGGACCCACTCAGCTCTTGGGTGCTGAAACCTCAGAACTAGAGGCAATAAGCTATAGAGGCCTTCACAAAACCAATGTCAAACAACAACAGGAGGCAGGGGGAAGACAAAAGCGGTTGGAAGTTAGCTTTAAAGTAATTTTCACAAATTGTGGTCTTCTCCACAAGTGTGAGCCCGCATTGCTCAGGAAACTTCAAATGCTTAGGGCTGTACGTGCTCTCAGTTGTCACATTGTGCAAAGGAGTTTCTGCTCCAACAAATCTTTTTTTTTTTTTTTTTCTTTCTGTGGCTTATGTGGTCCCATTACTGTAATACTTTTACCCTATAAGATTATATGTGACAAATGCACAGAAAGAAATGCTGCCATCTCCACAGGAATATGCAGCACAGAATGATGGTAGTGTTTGAGCCACCTCACGGGGTTTCCAGTTGCATTTTCCATTCCAGTTTGGGGGACTTAAGATCACTTTATCTCTTGAATCTCCAAAAATAACCTGTTCAATCTCTCACTTCTGTTGCTTTTTTGACCTACTTGGTTAACCAAAATTCAGCGTCCTGTGGGTTGTCTCTATCTGGAGGAGAGATTGATGATCGACTCAGATATCTTTGATGCACTTCTGTTTGTTCATGTTTTGCAAATAAAGTCTTATTTCCTGACCACAGAGTGCTTTGTGTAGGAAACTGTTCTTACTCACAGTTCCAGGTCCTCTTTCAGGGAGTTTTATTAGATAGTTTATTAGATTTATTCTTAAACTATAGATTAAATGTGGTTGTGCATTCCAGATTTAATTTAATTATATGCTGCCTTTCTGCTATATAACTTCCTAATAATTAGCTGAAGTTTGATCGGTTGTGTTTGAACAGTTTGCAGGAAAGGAGAGCTTTAGACTGCTCACTACTACTGATCACTATTTTGACCCAGTGGGCTCACAGAAAATTGCATCAAAACAGGAAAGCATCTTTTGCAAGCTTGTGAAATGAGACTGCCCAACAGTGCTGGTCACAGAACAGTAGGTGCAAAAGCACAGGTTTTGCACCTACTACTAGTGCATCCAGTAGTAATTCATTGAAAGCAGAAAACTAGAATAGCTGCAGCACTAAAACTGTTGCTCAGAGTCACCAGGAATTGGCTGCAGAACAATTGGCCCACCTTAACCCAGTAGGACCTGACATCCTAACAGATACAGGCATTTCCTGCAAATGATGGAGAAGGTATTTATTGTGGGAACCAGTGGCTCCAGACACCACTGTTGGCCTGACTTGCTATATTCTGTTTTTACAGAGCTGACAGGGATATATATTAGAGAAGGTATGCTGAGTCTATCTAAGAAAATCTGTACAGCAGCCTGTAGACATCAAACATTCTTAAGGCTGGCAGTTGACCTTTCCAGACAGACGTTGTTTCCACCTTGTTACCTGCATAGATTTTTGTGGTTGCTTCTTAACAGTCTGAGCTCCATGAGCTGTTCCCACGTATTTTATGCCTTGCTGCTTGTGTGACAGTTTCTACACGCTGTGTGGCACGTGACCCTACAGTTGAAATCATTACTATAGTTTTTGCTACGTTTTCCTGCAGAGCTCTTCTAAGAGTCTGACCCTCTGCCCCAGCACTCTTTTCTGAAGAAGAGACATAATGTAGGACACAGAACTGTGGGACTGCAGCAAGTAGTCTTCTGTGCTCAAGCTCCACCAAAAATGGGTAAAATACAAGAGCTACAAAAAGGGACAAAGTTGAGACCCAGAGTCCGCTGTTTGGTAGGTCTTCCAGGCTTGGGGTGGACAGCTAGCAGGGGTCAGAGATGTTGTGACACCAGCGACATTCAGCAGACATGGATTTGAGGGCACAGGGCATTACCAGAACATGGGAGGGATGCTATGATGCTCTTGCAAGTGTATATATCCTGCTGGAACTGGGGGCAGAACGAAAGAGAGCTCTTATGAATGCCTAAGCACCGAGTGCTCCCACTATGTGGGCTGTGAATGTATTTTACTGTGCAGTTCATATACTGCATAACCAGGATTGTGAAAGAGGGTGGAAGAGCTCCAAGGATGAATAATCAGAGCACTTCAAGCACATGCTGTCCAACTGGAAACTTCAAATCTGCACCCTGAACAAAGTCTGGGGGAGGGAGAGACTAAAACCATGAGGTTTTAGCTAGGAGGACAGAAAAACATGTTCAAAGGTCAACTTGGAAAGGGAAAGAAGCTGAACATAGCATAAGAACAATTTTCCTGCACTGTCATCTTCAGTGGGGGCTTCTGTGAGCAAAACCCACACATGCAGGCTCCAGGGAATCTGTGGGCATTGCACAGCTGCAAGGGCTTATTTTTGCTTAGTGGTGGCCCAGTGTTTTCAGAAGGAAATCCCTGAATCTTTGGATGAAGTCAGAAGAGATCAGATGAACCACAGAATCACACAGAATCACAGAACGGTCGGGATTGGAAGGCACCTCCAGAGATCATCTTGTCCAACCCCCCCTGCTAAAGCAGGACCACCTAGAGTAGATCACACAGGAACGCGTCCAGGCGGGTTTTGAATGTCTCCAGGGAAGGAGACCCCACAACCTCCCTGGGCAGCCTGTTCCAGTGCTCTGCCACCCTCAGAGTAAAGAAGTTTTTCCTCATGAAGCACTAAATGTACTTAAGATATGAAGGAAAAGAAATGAGATGAAGTGTTGCAAAATGAAAAGCGAAGCACCCCAAGGAATTATCCGCTAATATTCAATGGGATTTTGAATTGGGGTTTTGTGAGTTCTTCAGTTCACCTGGGTTTCACAGGCGTGGGGGGACATAAAAGCCCTGAAGTGACTGTACGCTCTGTACTTCCACCTCTTGAGATTACTCTTTTTTTCCAGATGCCAGAAGGATGCCTGCCTGCCTGTGCTCTTTAAGAGCCTCTCTCTCTCCCCTGTGTAATCAAACGGAGTTTAGTCATCACCTTGAGTTATTTTTAACCTTTAGCGAGGAAACTCCTAAATAAGTTTGAAACACAGTGTCACGGGAAATGGAATAAACGGGGCATATTTTAACAAAAAAGGTGTTTAAAATGATCCGATATGTCTTTTCCCTGTAAATCTTTCTTAGACTGTATTTAAATATGCAGTTCAATATGTAAACTATATATTATAACCTGTATTATTGCTATAGTTTTTGTGTATGTATTATAAGCTTTTGTTAAATATACACCTAATTGGAGAGAAAGTTTACTTTGAAATGATGGACTGGAACTCAGAGTCTTTGAAAGATGCTGGAATAGTTTTGGTTTGGGGAAAATGACATTTCTGGCTCAGCCTGTAAAGACTTACACAGAACTACTGTGCTCCATGCAGGGGAGTTTGGCCATGGCAGTAGGTAGCTGCGTTTGCACTGAGCCTGGATGAGGGCTCTTGGGAACACACTGGACTCGGAGGAGATGCCGACATCATTCTTGCATCTTATAAGAACTTTGAACCCAGCCTGAGCTCAGGCTTTGTAGAAATACTGTGCATTTTTACGGAGGGTACATGGAGATGCCTGCACCCTTTCCAAAAGGACTTTTCTAGACAAGAAAGGTCCCAAGCCATCCTTTTTGTCTGATTTTAAAACAAAGGCAGATAGAAACCGTATACTTTGTATTCTGGGAGGCTTGAGCATTGGTCACATCTGACATTTCCTCTTGGGAATACCAGCAATTTAACTTTAAACCTTCTTGCATGAAATTCATATTATCTTCCTTTCTCAAATTTAAATAAAGATGTTTTTGGATGGATACTCAACAAACTTTCACAGTGGTATACTGCAGGCAATGAACTGTAATGAAGTCATATTTCAAGAATGGTGTATCACACAAAGCCCAACTAAAAGGGTGAGAGCCAAAAACAATGTAAAAATGTAGAAAAAAAAATGAGGTTAGTGAATAAGCTTTATTATGAGGATTAGTTTCTGATTCTGATCAGCAGGACTCTGGTCATTCAAAGACTTTTAATAAAAAGCTTAGTGTGCTGAATGTCTTCAAATTGTTAGGTTCCACAAGACAAATAAACGAATGCTTCATGAGCTTGTCCTGTATATGCAAAAATTCATATTATAATTTATAATTCGTTCACTTGTATTGTAATTTGTATTAGCTCTGTGTTAATAGAAGTCTCTTTTTGAAACGTAGAAATAAATTTAAAAAGAAAAGCCCTTAAAATTCATAGCTAAGTACAGGGATGCAATTAAAAGCAGATGTTCTTTCAGATAAGATGATGCTGTCACTTACACAATATAGTCCCATGGCTCACATGGTTAATGTACATGATATCATGATTACCTCTGTAAGTAATTTAACCAGTGAAGTACAAAAAGATGACCATAAATTATTTATAATTTCTCACTTTCATATCCAGACTGTTCCTCCATTAAGATGATCCAAAGTTCTCCAACTTTCATTTACCCTTGCTGATCTCAAGCAGTAACTCAAGTCAGTCCAGTGACTCATTCCAGATAGCTGTTTCAGCATCTAACTGGGGAAATCAATGTCAGTTGAGATAGAGTGTCTTGAGTGTTACAGATTTGGACTTGTTATTTCTGCTGTATGTGCGTGCCATATTAATGTTTTGATATTGCAGAAGCACCTTTATATATGTAATCTCATTCAAATCTGTTAAAATATCAGACTAGTGTGCTCTGGCTGTGGAAGTAGACTAGGGATGATGAGATTTCCTCCATGTCTTTGAGAAAGGGACTCATTGGTTTTGCTTTGGGTTTTTTCGTTTGTTTGTTTTTTGTTTTATTTCACAATTTTCATGAGGAAGAATTAGACTTACTCAGGAATTAGATTATGTCATGTGCAGACCAAAAGTATCTAGTGTATTGCTTGGAACTGAATTGATAATGATTTTTTCCCTAAATTCCTCCTGTTGAAGAAGTATAAACAAGTAAGCCTTTTTCATGCTCTGTGTGAGCTTGTTTAAGATGTACAAAGCTCTTGGCAGGGGATGAGGAGGATGTTAGGAGTTTTATCACTTCCTGCATTTTTCATGTTAAACCAAATTACTCCCTTCCTAACATTATAATTTAGAAAGTGCTCCATTTTTAAACAGGCTGCAGCATGACCTGACTCCTGGTTCATTACCAGCCTGCAAGAAACACACAGGGGTTATTTTGATTTATGTTGCTTATTGCATTTTTCTGTTTGTTACTTTCTCTACTGGCACAACACAGCATGTAACTGCTGCTCATAGCAATAAGGGCATGGCTGCAGCTTCAGCTGCTATGGCTTATCAGCCTCTAAAAATCCTTTTGACATGTGTCAACAAATTTCAAAAAGAAACACAGAAACATGTTAAAAATTCAGTACACGCCGACTGGTCTTTAATTTTCATTGTGTTGTATATGGAGGAATTTCAGGTAAAAGCTTTTGTTCAAAAGATTACCTGGTGGTGTTCAGAAATCCCTTTTGAGACAGGGAGCCTGATGTTTCTAAGTCACAAGTTCTAGAATTCATAACTCACAACCTGTGTTTTTGCTCATAGTTTTTGCTGTTAGTTTGCACCTATGAGCAAAACAGTTACCTAGCCGATGGTGAGAGTGCCCGTCCTTCCTCCTCCATCACAGTGTGGACATCCCCTGTATCACACTGGGGGAAGCACGAAAGCCTCAGCAGTGCTGCTGTTGGATCTGCTCCAAAAGCTTTTTTTTTTTTTATGGTAAGCTGTCATATTTATACCTTCCAACTTGGAAGTTTGGTCTATACAGTTTCCATGAGTTATTGGATTCTGAAGAAACTACCAGACAATTGATATGCAAGGATGATGACTGCAAGAGGCAGCAAGCTGTGGGTGATAGCGGCTGCATAACGACCTTTAGCCCTTATTGGCCACTTTTTCCTGCCTATGTATTGCCCTCTCTTTGACCTAGTGGCAGTGTTCCCAGCGTACATCAGGCCTTAACATAAGCTGTGTGTTAGCCAAAACCTGAGCAGGAGTTGAGTGAACAGTCACAGGGATGCAGTTTTCAATTTTGTTGTGAAAGCTGTGTTTTCTTACAGCAGAAAAGATGAAGGGGAAGGGCAAGAACACGGCAAAAGATAAATGCAGCTTTGAAGCCTGCAACACAATGCTCCTTCAGCTGGGAAAAGCTGTAATTCCCAAATAGGGATGCAGAAAATTTTTTGCGTCTAAAAAGAATGTGTGCTGTGTGCTACACTGCTAACGTAGGCCCACCCTCAATCTCCACACCATTAATTACAGCAGCATCCACCTGGAGCAACATAAAGTGCAATCTTCATCTCTCATTTACAGTAAGTTCATCCTTTGTAGCCTTCATAAAGGACATGATGACCTTACTAGCCAGTCTAGTTGTGGTCAACTTTGACAGTTTTGAGCTATCAAGGCACAGCAGAGATTTTTCCTCAGCTTATTAGGGTGTGTATACACACACCTGCTAGGAGGTGCAAATATCCTCATCAATTAGATCTCGTATTTTGAAGGCAGACTGTTTCTTTTACAAGGCTGAAGCAGGTTCTGGTGAAGGGTGAGGTGATGCACACCCTGATGGAGGCAGCTTCACTAAAGAGCGGAGATGTGCCTGGGAGTGCCACTCAGCTGGCAACTTGGGGACATCTCCAGGCCCCCTCGTCAAGGCAGAGATGTGGAGCATAAGGAAACAAGAAGTACTGAGCCACTTTCCCAATTCGGAAGCTGTAAGAGGACTAAAGAAATACCTGTAAGGCATGTAAATGTTGTAAGAATCTGGGAAATATTTAGGATCGCTGGCCATTTTTTAGGTAGCTAGGGACTTGTTCTCAAGTCGAATGCTATTGTTCAAATCTAAAAATATGCAGAACTTGAAAGTAGAGGAAGATGGTTTGGCAGCACCTTCTCTTTTTTCCTGCCACACATGAAAGAAGGAGATAAAACAGGAATCTCCAGCACATCCCTTTATTGTTATATATTTTCCAATTGCCTGGAAATGAGGGAGAGAAGTGCAAAGAGGTGGAGACAACACCATCTCAAGAAACTTCAAAACAATCTTAGCTGCTCATAATTTGATACACTCATACAGTGAAAATGATGGTTTCCAACTTCTAAGGCACTTGTAAGTATTTCTAAGTTATAAGTTATTCATGGGTTAATAAACTCTGAGGCACGAAAGAGAGGAAAACGATACGGTGGGAAAGGAAAAGGATGCATAAGGGATGGGATGATGACAGACACTTCAGGCACATGTTTCAAGGTTTAGCCAAAACTAGTTGAGTACTGGCAATGTCACTGCATGATTTAAGTAGTGCCTGTTACAGCCTGGACAAAATCCCTCCCTGTTGAACAGCTGGATTTTATATTGTACCAAAATGATCTCATTTAATTGCCTAAAAGTGTTGTCTAATGTGGCTTGCTGTAATTCTGAAAGAAAATTCTAGATTAAAATGACCATCATAGTTTATGTTTTAATTATGGAACTTTGACCTTATGTTCACTGGTAGACAAAGGAAGAGCTTTAGGATCTTTTTGAGTGGACCTTTGCTCTCCTCGTGGGTTCAGACTAAGTGATGCCATCCTTCACAGCTATTTCTTGTAAAATTAAGGTAAGAAATCATTTGTATTTGAAGCTGGCTCAGCTGGCTCAGCTCTTTATTTGAGATTGACCTACTCAAAATGAACAACGAATCTGAGCCATAAGAAGACTTCACAAAGCGTTTCACCTAATGAGAACGCAGTCTATTATTTTTAGTAAAGACTTTGTGAAATGAGCACTTACGCAAAAAAAAATTGGCTTGCTTAGCACTATGTGTAAGAAAAATGCCCAAACAAACCATCTTCAATAGAAAGCACCATCAAGCATCATAGAGGGCACAGCTATGTGGTTAATATGGGTAAAATACCGATTATTTTTAAGACAGACATTTATAAAAGCATATCTCCTGCTTACAAAGTCAGGTCAATTTCCATCACTAATTGGGTCAGCTAACCACAAAGGCACATGCTTCACTTCCTCTTCAAACGTGTCCTTTGATGGCTTCTCAGAAAGTTACAGCTTGTGTACTTTACTACACTACTTCGAAACACTCCAGAATCATCAATGTTCCTTTTGTCATCATCACCTTCCTTCTGTTCCATTTTTCTCCTCTTTACCTCAGTTAACTCCCCTTTTCTTTTTATCATCTTAAAACATAATCACCTTTTTTCGTCTTTTATACATTCAGCTGCTACTTTATATAAAATTTGAAACATTTGGGTTTAGGGTTTTATTTACGATATCTTTTCTGTGACTTCTTTAGAGATTTTTTTGTTTCTCTATACTTGCTTATTTCTCTTCTATGTTTTATTTCGCTTCTCTGATAAAGCTATGCACACGTTGCATTTCTCCACTGGTATCCTCATTTCTTTACTAGTGCAAATACTCCTTTTCTCCTCTTTTTTTACATCAGGGTAGCCTTTCCATTCTCCTTCTCTAATTTGTTTAATCCAGCTCCACTCGTTTTCATCATTATGAGAAATTAGGAACTTTGAGACTAAAATACCATAAAATATTCAGTGTTGATAGCTCATTTATGAAATGCAATTGAGAAATACAGTGAGATTATGTTGGATGTTAAATGTCAAATTCCTGGTTTTGTAGAAAATGGAAAATTCCACAATACTCTGAAGATTTCAGCCTTACTGAATGCTCTCGATTGCTTTGCGGCTGTTAGTGCTGAGCAGACAGAACAAGTCTGCAGAGCAATAGGACCCTCCAGTTTAGGAGCAAAATTGGACATTCCCTGTATTTACTATCCTACAATGAAACTGGACACTACTACTGAGAGGGGGAAAACTGTCTCTCCTTGGCTGTCTGTGCCCATCCTGCAGCTGGTCAGGGGGCAGCAGGAATCAATCTGCACGAGTGCACAGGGGACTACACCTGGGCCAGAGGGACAGGAGTGGAGAAAAGAGGTACGTGATGCACCTCAGAAGAGGTTGAGGGACATGGCTGGAGAGTGGGAGAAGTGGGGCAGGCTGGACATGGAGCATAAGCCTGAGAAGAGGACTAACTCCCATTAAAGTTATATTAAGAACAAGCGGTTCATATTCTGGTAAGCAGTTTGAAGAAGTTACAGAAAACAGGTAAAGTGGGTAGGAAAGAGAACGTTATAAAGAGAAATTTTGGAAAGAGATAGTGATTGTCTAGACAAGGAGACTGGCATTAGCCACTTCTGTAGGAAGAAAGAATACGGGGAGAGTTTGACAGGAGATAGGTATACAGGGAGTGGGAGACAAATAAATGGGTATAAGAACTAGAGAAGAGGAGACCGGGAACTGGTTGGAATACAGGGAGGGTGTGGTAAAGATGTTGTTTGAAGGAAGAGATCAGTGGAGAGACTGGGACAACAGCCACTAGGGAGGAGCTCATGGGCAGCTGTAAAGTGGGAGCCTTCAGAAACACGGAAATGACAGTGAGACTGGAGGCATCTGTTTTGGAGCAGGAGGGAATGAGACTACATATGAAAGGAGACTATGACTGAGGTTAAAGGTCAAAGTAAATAAAGCCTGTGACAAGAAACTCCAGGTGCATCTCACAAGACTAAGAAAGTAGGCAAAAGGTGGTAGATAAATCTCAATGTGGGTAGATGTGAAGTAATGCACATAGATAAAAATAGTTTAGCCCATGCCTACATGATTCTGAACGCAGAACTAGCACTTACAGCTCAAGAAATAAATCCTGGACTAATCATTGACAGTTCTCTGAAGGATTCACTTCAATGTGCAGTAGAAACAAGAAGACCTAGCTAAATGGATTGAGAATAAAACAGAAAGCCTCATTTTGCCAATATATAAAACCTTGGGGCACCTGTACAGGGTATTGTTTGAACAATTGAGTATCGTATGGTACCCTTACTTCAATATATAGGTGCATTACACAAAATGATGATTGTGGGGATGAATCCCATGAAGGGAGACAAAAGGCTGAAACTTTTCAGTTTACAGAGAAGGTGGCTGGTGGGGGACAAGAAAGATATCTTTGGCTTACAAAATTTTGAAAACAATGAGTAAGATGGATGTAGAACTCCTATTCACCAAATCTTACAGTACTAGGATTAGAGGACTGTCATTGCAACTGGCACTAGGCTTAAAAAAAGATTTGGAAATGGTTGCTACAGGCAGTTGTGGAGGCAGACAGTATAAGCAGGTTCAAAAAGTAATTAGACTAATTAGAACACTTCAGCGTGTTCTCCAATTCCACAGTGGCACCACTCCCTTGCCTGTCTGTTACCTCCACTCCTGGTTCTGCCTGCTGAACTCCCTTGTGGGTCATGGTCAGGATCCCCTCAGACGTGTTGAGGAGGCCTCTCCCATCAGAGAGGGCCAGGGCCTGTAATTTATGCTTGCCCCGAAGACAAGATTGCACTGCCTGCCAGGGTCTGGGCCAGTCGTCTCAGCTTAGGGGCCCTGTGTGGCAAAACTTGAGGAGGAAAGGTCAAGGGAGAGAGCTGTCTGCCCTTGTGAGCAGCTTGCTCTCACTTTAGGGTGTCCCCTGTAGTCTTCCCCAAGGACCCTGCTTCCCCACTGCAGGTAGTTTCAGTTGAGTTGTCTTGTGTGTACTGACCCTATCACCTGGATAGTGCCACAGAGTGAGGGGACACCTGGGTGTGAAGGGCCACTGGCAGGGGTGTATCTGGGGCCAGTCCTCCTTGGTGCATCAACGGAGAAACCCAGAGGTGCCATGAAGCCCAGCAGAGGAAGGTGGGCAGTGGTGGTAGCACCCCACCCACAGTCAAGCACCCATTTGCCATGGCGCTGGGAGTGGGGTGATCCTAGGAGAGGAGTAACATCCATGCACTTTTTCCAAATGCAAGGCAGGAGGAAGGGAGGAGATGGGTAGGATGAGGGAGAGCAATTGCCAACAGCTCCCAGCAATTCTGGATGCAAGCTTATATGAAAGGAGCAAACCATAGCCAGTGGCCAGATTTGCATGATGTCCCTTAATAGCACCTCCAACGGCCATTGCTGGAGACAGAGTGCTGGACCAGATGGGACGTTTTGGTATGGTCCAGTTGGGCATTGCTTTCATTCTCAGATTATTATCAAGATTGCAAAATGAACAATTCAAAATTATTTGTTGCTTAAAGTTGCTTACGCAGTCCTAACATTTTTTTCGTTTTACATGCATAACAGCTATTTAGTCACATACTATTGCACCTTCTAGGAAGCCTTTGGCTCTATTGGCAAGCACGAAGGTGCTCTCTTTTAATGATCATGTAGTTAGGAACTTTTTTTCTCCCTGGTAATACAGTGAGCATCTCCATGCCTTATTTCTTGTCTTCCATCCAAGCCCAGCTCAGAAAGTATTTGTTTCTACATGGATTTCTTTTTGATGCTCACCGTTATTTTTTTTCAGCACTGACTTTGCAGTCAAGTTCTTTTAACACAGCGAGTTCATGCTATAAATTCAGTCAGGACAAGACTTTGTGCTGAATGTAATTTTTGCTCTTTATAGCTGCTAACAACACTGACAAAGGAAAGAAGCAAACACCATAAATCTGCCAGTAAAACTTCAATAGTTCAGGTATCTTAGCATCAAGAGACTTATCAACTAAACAATAAAGACTAGGAAAGGCTAAGCAAAGGTGAGATACATGAAACTCAGGGACTCAGGTGGCTTCCATCTCCTCAGAATGGGGGACGCTCGAGAAATATGGCTTTAGGAATGAAAAAGAGCATCTGCCTATGGGTCCCAGCTGTTAGTCCTCACATGGTTCACATTTGTATTGCATGTGTGGATCCAGAGTTGAACACAGATATGAAATAACATGTATCTACTGTAGACAACCAGGGAATTAGCATCCAGTTTGACCCAGACTGCCAAATATTATCAAATATCTGAAAATGTGGCACAAAATAAAATTGCTAAAATTAAATCACCTCTTCAATATAAAACAAACTTGCAACATCTGCAAGTGTTGATGCTAATTTTGTTCTTTGTGACTCCTTTATTGGGTGTTACAGGGAGAGGCAGGAAGCCTGGCAAACCACAGAAGTATAAGCATAGCATGCTGGTACCTTTTCAATAACATTCCAGTTGCAGTCTAAGCTGCTGTAGTGCTGCACTGATTGCTGCTCTGCCCTATGTTTGATGTAGTAGACATTACTACCTTTGTGTAACTCCACTTGTGGCTGAAAACCTCTTGAATGAGAAATTCAAAGTGTTCTAGTGACCTCTTTTGCAAAATTACTCTTATAGTGAGGAGCTGTTTTCCCTGTAGTCTGCTTTTTTCTAGGTTTTTCAAAAAATCTTTGTAATTGATAGAACAGTATTTTAAATCTAATTAATCTCCTTTGAAAATCGTTATTGCTGAACAAAACTGACTGCTTCAACATTCCAACAAATGTACATTCCCAAAAGCACTGTGGGAGCCTCCTTCAACTGCTTGCATTACCAGGATGAAACAACTGGCTTTTAGGGAACAGAATTGCTGTCTAGCTTACTTCAGCACAGGCTTTCCTAAGAGTGTTTTTCAAAGACTTTTTCTTTCAAAGCAGCCATTACAATGAAAACATACAGAAAAACCCATCAACCATTCATATGCAACTGATTTGTGCATGGAGCATGCTTTGGCCAGTTTTATTTTAAGTTGTTATAACTGGCTGGCATTAGATCTCAGAAGGGGAGTTACAATTAACAATAGTAATTAATAAGTAATAACATGGATGGGGTTGAAAAAAGCCATCATTAAGTTTCTAGATGAGCTTTTTAAAATGTTACTAAAATTATCCCCTTGGACAGATATTTTCTATGCTCCATAGTCATCTAAGTTGTTTTTTTTTTAAAAGGAAAGTCACTCAAATCCATTCAGAAATTTCTAAAATGAGGTTAAAGAAAAACACTGTGTCTACATGCTTTAAAGCTAGGAACAGGAATACGGCCTTTGTCAGGGACATGTAGCTTGTATTTCTGTGATGTGCTATGTGGATTTAGCCAAGTTATGAATCATTGCATATTTGATCTCACATATGCTCATATTTGCTAAGAGTTAGCAGCTAAGGCCTTTGAGTTTTTTCTTTTTAGGGTGTTTTGTCTGATTTCTGTCTATGCTCCAGGAGCTCGATTTCTGTGCCATTAGAGAGGAAGTGCTATGTTATTGCAACATCCTCTTCATAAGTCATCGATGCCATCCCTTTCCAGAAAACCTAGAAAATTCTACATTCTAACTGCTGTAGATACCAGTGGAAGGAAGGTGAGGAGACAGCCTGCAACTGCTCTGTCCAAGGCCAGTTGGGACCACAGGCTAGTTTCTCCCACGTATTTTTTATATATATATACACACACACAAGTATACAAGCTGCGCTAAATTGTAGCTCATTCAGAGCAGTCTATCTATGCTACTGGATGAGTCTGATTATGCTTTTTCTTCTCTATTCTCTACTCCAGGTTTCCTAATGACCTATCTCTGAGGTTAACAGCTGGGATGTACAGCAAAGGTCACAGGGAGGTCCACAGGAGGAACTTACTGGGCACAGAATCACCTGGAGGGGCAGGAGACCTTCTCTGTAAGGGGCACAGCCTGCTAATCATGCTCCTTCTCCTCCCCACCAGTTGTGTTTGAACAGCAATAAGCACCTGGTTGGCATAAAAGTGTGTCAGATCTGTAATGTTTTCAGTGAACTGAAACATGTCCTTAAGCCTCTTGAAGAAAGCAAAACAACCTTTGAGAAGCTTCTGCTAAGTGAAACAAGGAAAATAACAGCTTTGTAACTTGTGGGACCTGTGCAGTTAACGTTCTAAAAATGGAGACAAGGTCTGTTCTGCAATGAGATCTATGTCAGAGACAGTTTATCTACAGTACAGACTTGGCTTCCTTCCTTTAGCTCTGTCCTTTCCCTTGTATCCTTTGCCTTATTTGCTCCTTCTCCCAAGTATGCTGTCATTCTGAAAACTATCACTGCAACGCTGGTGAGCAACACAGCACAAACACCACACAAATGAAGAGCAGGGAAAAAAAAAAAGAGCTCTCACTGTTGAATCACATGAACAAAAATTATTTTTTCCAGCTTGCCTGCAGGTAATGCGAATTTCCACCCTTGGCATGTCCCGTTTAAGAAAACCAAAAGAAAGCATAATGTTGTGGTCTGGCTCCTCTTCCCTTCTTCAGGCTTCTGCTGAAGAGCAAGCAACTGAAATCAGGAGGACACGAAGCTCACTCATCACCTGGTGGCATAAGGGAAGCCGAGAGCATTCATAGCTCAGAACTGCTTCTCACATTGGCTCCAGGGATGAAGAGATGCTGTCTCCCATGGTATCACCTTCCCAGCTCTCCAAAGAGTGGCCAGAGACCCAGAGAGGCCAGGGTGGATGTGTGGAGGAGCCAGTCATTATAGCAAGTTGAACTTTTTTGTGCATCTCAAACAAGCATTAAAAAAGCACAGCTGCTTTGTCCAATTTAATTCATAGAATCATAAGGTTGGAATAGACCTCTGAGATCATCAAGTCCAACTGTTGACCTAATACCACCATGCCCACTAAACCATGTCTCGAAGTGCCATATCTACATGTTTTTTGAACACCTCCAGGGATGGCGACTCCACCACTTCCCTGGGCAGCCTGTTCCAATGTTTGACCACTCTTTCAGTAAAGAAATTTTTCCTGATGTCCAATCTAAACCTCCCCTGGCACAACTTGAGGAAATTTCTTCTTGTCCTGTCACTTGTTACTTGGGAGAAGAGACCAACCCCCACCTCGCTACAACCTCCTTTCAGGTAGCTGTAGAGGGTGATAAGGTCTCCTCTCAGCCTCCTCTTCTCCAGACTAAACATCCCCAGTTCCCTCAGCCGCTCCTCATAAGACTTGTGCTCCAGACTCTTCACCAGCTTCGTTGCCCTTCTCTGGACATGCTCCAGCACCTCAATGTCTTTCTTGCAGTGAGGGGCCCAAAACTGCACACCAGTACTCAAGGTGGGGTCTCACTAGTGCCGAGTACAGGGGCATGATCACCTCCCTACTCCTGCTGGCCACACTATGTCTGACACAGGCCAGGATGCTGTTGGCCTTCTTGGCCACCTGGGCACACTGATGGCTCATGTTCAGCCGGCTGTCGACCAGCACCCCCAGGTCCTTTTCCTCCAGGCAGCTTTCCAGCCACTCCTCCCCAAGCCTGTAGCGCTGCGTAAGGTTGTGGTGACCCAAGTGCAGGACCCAGCACTTGGCCTTGTTGAACCTCATACAATTGGCCTCAGCCCATTGATCCAGCCAGTAATTCACTTTCAAACTCCATGCTTAGCACTCATGAGAGGTTTCTGTTAACAGATTAATAGCTTATACTACCATCAGCTCAAACTACAAGTGTGATGCCAGTCAAATGGTAGTCCCTAATCAGTCTTTTTGCCTCCTCTTACATCAGACATTCTGGTCATCCACTTTGTTTAAGCTAACACCCTCTCAGACAGTGATTTAGCACCAGTTTCAGGGAAGTCCCCAAAGGACAAAGCCTTGAAGTGACTTGCAAGTTCTCTTTTGTTCTCTTACACTGGTTCTATTGGTCAAACTCACAGGCCTGGACCTTCCTCATCTCACTGTGGTTGCTTTGAGCCAGAGAAACATCAAGGCTGCTGTGAGCAATGGTGAATGGGCTGGCTCTGAAGTAATTACTGAGTCTTGCAAAAAGAGTTAAATCAGCAAAATCTGATTTCATAATAGCAGTAAAAGATAGCAATTATTGTTGAATGAAAGAAAGCCACTAGTTGACTGGAGATTATGAGGTTATATCCTGTCACAAGCTTTCTTTGCAAAAGGAAAGACAAAAAACCTCCAGACAAATCCGTATCAATGATGACGTCCTTTAAGATGCTCTGGATCCTGTAAATAAGGTCAGGCCCCCTCAAACAATATTTGCACCCACTCAGTCCCTCTGATTATTTAACACCTTTTTGATACTTCCTGTAGACAAATAATAACACGCTGCTCCCCAAATCCAGAGAGCTCAGTTGAAGTGAACAAGAAATGGGAAGAGTAACAAAGCTCAGTGACATGTTCCTCACTCTCCACCTACACTCGCTTGTAAAACAGTGGCTAACCCCTGAGCCAAAGCTGCAGCTGCTGTTTGTACCACTCCACCCTGCTGCCACGGCAGCCTGATGACATTTGAATGATAGATTTTAATTAGGATTCCAGTTCAAACATTTGTCACAAACCTGCTCTCAAAACTCCTGGTTGCTCTTTTGCAGGGGATCATGAGGAAACTATTCTCTACTTGCAAGCACAGCCTTGCTATACCTTGTAATGATATTTCACTTAATCTTTCTTCTTGATGTGGCCCCAGAAATCCTCCTTTCTTCCACTCCTTTGTCTGTGCTGTTACAAACTCTCTTCTTGCCATTCACTCAGCACCATAATACCATCTTTTTCAAAAGGCTGTCTGGCTGTCCATGCAGGTACTGCTCGAATTTTCCTCTTTTTTATACAAATCTGGCTGATTTGATGAGCTTCAAAGGTCTAAGACAAAGGTTGAGACAATAATAGTTTCTATAGAACTAAAATGAGCAAAACAGATTTATCTCAGAACAGGGGACTTGGAACAGACTGCATTGTCTCCCTTGGAAGACCATAGAGAGTCCTCATTTATTGTTACTGCCATCTTTGTCCTCGCATACAAAAATTTCTTGGTAACATCCTTTAATTCTATACATATTCCATGCTCTTTTGGGCATCACAGCTGTTTGCCCATAATTTTGCATAATGGGACAAGACATGACCAGGATGCAATATTATAAAAATTATGATCATAAATAATACATATAATGGTAAAGCTCTGTTAAAAAGGCAAGGAGCACTGGAATCAGCTGTATAATTAAGGGGACTCCAGCACTTGAATCTTTAACTGTTACTTTCTACAGTGTTGACTTAAGCTCTACATTTTGCAGCTGAAAGGTCTGGGCATTTCAGAGGAAGTTGTTTCCTCCAGTAGGATGCTGGGAGGCAGGAAGGCTGGCAACAGCCTCCTTACACTATCACCCTCTATTGTGCCTGACACCTCACAAAAAAAAACACCTTCAGCTGCAGTGGAGACAAGTCAAATTATTTAAAGGATTTTCACCTGTTGTCACTATGAATTACTTGAACTCAGGATGCATATGGGATGTATGTTCTCTTTTGTTTCTAAAATGCATACAATATATGAAGCCAGTACTTGGGGCGTGAACTGACTTGATATACTATGAAAAGAAGAAGAAAATTAGTACAAGATATGTCCTTAAGTTTAAGCTTAACCCTGTAAGTTCATCAACATTAAATATTAAGCTGGTTGTTTGTTTTATTACCTTGAATGCCAGCACATAGCAATAAACTCAGAGATTTTGTACTTAGTCTAATTTACTGTAAAGAGGTAAGAAGCCTCTGTCTGGCTCATTGAAAGAAAAGCTTGGCATTAACAACACATTCTGGCTCAGGATGTTTATCAGGTGCTGTGCTTTTTTAAAATATAAAACAGTGAAATCAAAGCCAGAACTTCTCATGAAACCACAGCCCAAGACAACCCCAAATGGTTCCCACTTTCCTTACCTCTTTGCTCAACTGAATCATCTTCAGCATTTGTGCTTTTTTAGCCAAATACTATTTATCTATCATACTAATTTTCCTCCTAAAAGCATTATCAGAAGACATCCATTACACGTAATTTACTCCCATCAGACAACGACTTCTTTAAACCAGACATATGAGCTGCTGAAAACTGTAGAACTACTCTTCATCTGCGTGGACCATGCTAGTTTGGGACATGTTTTGCGGGCAAGTAGGATGGATACCCCTTTTCATTGTTCCCAGCTCTCAGCTGACACCAGAGCCATCCAGGACATTTTGAAAAGTCACCTTCCGTGGGAGAGGATTCAGAAAAGTAATGAGACTGTTTGCTGTTGTTGGTATCCACAATAGCACAGCACCAGTTTAGGCTGCACTATCTCTGACTGTTATTAAACACTCTCGAAGAGGAGTCTAATCATTGCTGGATGGTTGCAAATGACACTTAGGAAGTGTATTAGCAAAAACGTATATTTACAAAGCTCTGAAAGACAGATATTGGGGAAGTGCACGAGCACAGCACACTCTCTCAATTCATTTGTCTGTCATTCTGGACAGCCCCTAGATATCCCTCTGAGTTTACCTAGGAGCATCTGAAGGTACTGTGCATGCTTGGTCTTGTGTGCAGTGGATGATGCCTTCCATCTGTGCAAGACACCGTGCTTGACATCGTTATGGTCTCCACAGACAGGGAAGCTGGTCTGGAATGTGATCCTGGCTGGAGCCGTAAGATGTAGTATTAGATGTAATCAAAGAAATCTTGTCATAGAATGGTTTTGGTTGGAAGGGACCTTTATAGGTCATCTAGTCCAAGGCCCCTGCAGTAAGCAGGGACATTTTTATCTAGACTAGGTTGCTCAGATCCCTGTCCAACCCAGCCTTCAATGTTTCCAGGGATGGGGCTTCTACCACCTCTCTGGGCAGCTTGTTCCAGTGTTTCACCACCCTCATCGTGAAAAATTTCATCCTTAGATCTCATCTAAATCTGCCCTCTTTTAGTTTAAAAAAACCTTGTCCTATCACAACAGGCCCTGCTAAAAAGTCTGTCCCCATCTTTTTTATAGGCCCTCTTTAAGTACTGAAAGGCCACACTGAGGTCTCCCTGGAGCCTTCTCTTCTCCAGGCTGAATAACCCCAACTCTCTCAGCCTTTCTACACAGGAGAGGTGTTCCATCCCTCTGATGATTTTTGTGGCCCTCCTCTAGACCTATTCCAATCCAAATCTTCTAATCTGTCTGGAGCGGCTTTATAACTGGTTTCATCTCCCTAATACAGACTAAGTGCCACCTTATTGCAGATGAATTATTAAAAGAAGTCATCATTGTGGGGTTAACTAAAGGGGGTTTATTAATGATTAAATAATGACCAAATGATAATTAATTGATGATTGAATTAAAATTAAACAGTAATAAAATAGTGATTAAGTAATAATTGAATGGTAATGACAGTGACTTGAAAGTTACTTAAATGGTAATTTAAATGATGATTTAGATGGTGGTCAAACACTACTACTTACTTCACTTCTAATAATTAAGCTATAGCTAGATATATAAATGTTGCTAGCATACAATATAATTTTATGTAATTGTAAACGTAAAATGTCGTTTACCTCATTACAGGTATCAGATGCTGGATCAGGGGTCTCTCAGCCTCAAGGACTAACTTTGAAAGGCATCTCCGCTCAAGGGGAGATCATCACCATGCAGCCTGCTACCCTACAGGGTGGGGGGGGCTATAGATATTTATAGTGTAAAGCAATTGACTTATCGTCAACCCCCCCATTTGGTGCAGGTGCAGGAGTGCAGCTGTAGCAGTTTTTAGTTTGTCTAGTCTCAGCTCAGGCTGATACTGTTAGCTCCTGATAAGACATGGCCTAGACTCCTCAGTTCCTGAGAAGATAGGGCCTGGCAGAGTTCTCATGGTTTGCACAGCAAACCTGATTTCAGTCAGGCCCACATGTCGGTGATGTCTGAACCAAAGCACTGTTCACCCAGTCAGAGTGGGGGCATCCCTCACACTCCATCTCTTACGCCTTTTGCCTTTGTGTGCTCCTCTCTCTCCTCCACCACACAGAAGAATAGAAGTTCTGACAGCTGACATACCTGACCGCAGGGACCACAAAGTTGACCCAGTAAACTCACTGACAAAGGAGATCTCCTTAGTCACAGTCCCAAGAGATCCCTGATAAGCTCTGGCCCTGATAAGCTCAGCCCAAACCTCCTTGATGAGGAGTAGTGGGCAGGATAAAGAAACCCTGATGGGTGCAGGACAAAGAAACTGTGATAATGAACTGACCTTCCATGAAAACAGGAGTCAGCAGCAACTGTTCCAGGAACTGACGTCTTACGCCCACTTATGTATCTACCAAAAAGTTATTTATGCCAAAAAAAGATATAAAAAGTAACTTGCTACCTGCCCAAAATGAGCTTCTCTGCAAGACTTATGCTGCGAGAGCTTCGCTGTGAGAGCTTCTCTTCAAGAGGTCTCCCGGACAGACTCCCTTGCTGGGGAGATCTAGCTGACTCAGGACTCCATGATGTGGATCATCTTTGCAGTGAGACTTCTTCCACTGCCAATTAGTCCCACTCTTGGAAGTAGTTTGGTGAATGTCATACTGGTAACACCTCACATAATATATTTATAGGCCTGCACACAGGTAAAGGTTCATAAGTATATACTTGTTTCACTACTTGAAATTCTGCAATAAATTTTAATACATGTGTATTTGTTTTACTCTTGTAATATACATATACTTGCTTTCATAGTGGTAATTTCGTAGTGACTTGCACCATGTATTTGTATTTGTATTTAATTTATTTGTTTTTATTAATAGTAGTTTTGTAGTGATTTGTAACAAAGAAAGTCTCAGAAACACCAACCTCTGTGTCCTTGTTCATTGCAGAATCCTGAGAACACCACAGTTACCATCTTTACACACCTGTGGGTCAGGAAACCTCCACAGGTCGTAACCATGACCATGACCACTACAGTACCCATCTCTGTGGGTATTCACATGCAATCTAGAGAAAAGACAGACAAAAAGAGCATGTGGAAATACAGAGAAGGAAAGCATCTGAATTCAAGGAACTTCAAAATGAACTTAATTTATCTTGGAACATAGCAGCCTACTGTGCCATCTGCAGCTGTATTTACTGTGGGTGGAGAGATGGTTTTCATTACCAAAATCCAGGCAAAATATTATCTGTAGCCTAATAACTCAATGAACACAGCACCAGTCTTTTACAGTAACTTTCATATCACAGGTCAGTTGCTAAGATCAGTTAAGCAAGGACCATGGGAACAGAGGTGACTAGCTGGGCAAAAGGATACACACAGTATTTTTTCTTCTACGCCCATAACAAGATAGTCCTTGAGTGAGTGCCAATAAGAAAAATGAGGAAATTTTCATGAAATTCATCAGAAAAGCTCTCTGCGGCTGTTGAAAATAACAATATTGGGGTGGTTTTTCATTTTTTTTTTCCTTTTTCTTGTCTTTTTCCCCCATCTCCAAAATGCCAATTTATAGCCGTGCTCCAGTTGTATTTTATAGCAATAAAACCACATAGAATGAATGTCTACAAGGGAAAAAGGTTAATGCTAGTGGGAGCTGGGATTGCTTAATACCACTGTCAGCATTTGCACTGACAGAAAACCAGCTCCTGAACCACTTCTGTATTCCACATTACTGTTTGCTTGTCTTGGCTGAGGAGAAAGCCAGCTCTTCAGGGAATGGAAAGTTTCAGTGGAGAACATAGAAATCTCCTGCAGGTACTTTTGGAAGTCACAAGAAATTACTAGTTCCAAAAGTAATACAACCCATGAGGGAAATTGTCTTCTTTCTTTTCTGTAACATGTTCCAATAACAGGAATTATCATAAAATAAATAATTAAAATAATTATAAAATGTATTAGAGATTCTGCAGGCTGTTCAGGCAGGTCTGAAGACTGGATTCATCTTCTCCACTGTAGACATGCAGCCATTGTACAGTTTGTCCAGATTTTATTGTGTGCTGTCCCTTTCTGGCTGGGTGAGAAGGCTAAATCTAGGATTCCTTTGCTCACAGTTCCAGGTTCCTTTCCAGTATGTTGCCCTTTATAGTATAACATTCAAGAATAATTTCTGAGTGCACAGTGTACATAGCAAACTGGAAAAGCAGAAGTTAGAGCGCTACTCCATGATAACAGCATACAGATCGTGGTCGTTAGGCGAGGACATTTTAAACTCACACTGGCTATATATGAGGGATAAACCGCTGCATCCATCTTACAGACCTCACTGCAAATTAATTACAGCCGTTTCAGTTGCACTTCTGCTGACTCGAAGAGCTCTAACCCACAAAACAGGATAAGATCTTGAGGTGGTTGTGTGTCAGGCAGGGGTATTGAGTTGTGAAACTTGATTTTCATTTCAATGACTCACCTACTGGCTAGTAAAAGCTGTCACTTGCTTTGGCTGTGATGAGTATTGTTAGTGCCAACCTACTGTCTCCACCTCAAGGAAGTCCTAAGGAGACCAACAATAACCTTGAAGCTATTCTGAGATCTGCCTTGAGAACTGCTTCAGTTCAAACCAGAACTACTGAGGTCATGTCAGTAATATAAGCACTACTGATTTACTTAAGTAGCAATGCAGTAAAGCCAAAAAAGCAGGGGTCTGGACCTTCATAGTTGCTTTGGAAATGAATAAGTCTATAGCTTCTGTGTGCTGAAGGCAAAAGGGAAAAATCCCCAACTGTCAGCATTGTTCTCAGGAGGCATGGAAGAGTCACAGAGAAGACAGAAGAGAAGCATCCTATAAGAAATCCACAGCGATTCTGGGTGTACAGGGAGAGAAAGGTGCTCCTAGCATGCCTTCCTGGTTAAGTGTCGCAGTGGCAGTCACATAACTGCACAGACCTCCTCCACTCAAGCTGCAGTTGCGCTTTGGAAGTGTTTGCATGGAAACATGTAAAACTGATGAAAGATCTTCTAGCTTTTTTGAAAAGAAAAATTATACATCTATTTTTATTTTAAATGAGATTCCAATTGTCAAAGCTGCCTTTTGAGATAACTGGTATGTTCAGGTTTTTCACTTACTTTAAAATGTCAATTTGAGATCAGTCGCTTTACCCAGTATAAATTTGCTTTAAGTGCTGGTGGATACACCTGATCAAACAGGAACTCTTTGCTTTGTGTGGAAATCCTGGACTGTGTGACTGAACAAGCCTCAATACGTGAAAGCGTATTTCATGTTACTGCCACATGTACAAAATAGGTCTGACCTGCCTTTGAAGGTGTAAACACTGGAAGCACTATTATGAGTGCAATGTGATGCCAGTGTCTTTGTGTTGCAGCTGCTACCCTCTCCTCTCCAAGAAGAGTGAGCTTCGCATAAGAGGGCATTGAGGGAAGGGATCTAGTAGGATATGTAGCTACTCAGTTTTGATTTACTTCGGACTTGGCTGACAAGAAAATCAACCACTGCTGAATTTAAGGTTTTCTGCAACAAGGATCTTGGTGGGCATAAACTCTGTTGCTGTGCTAAAACAGGTGTGTTCAGACCGTAGACTTGGAACTGGTTTGTTTTCAGAGATCCACAGCTTTTGGTGCTGCAGCAAGCTGTAACAAGATTTAACTCAGTACAAATAAGCTCACTGGCATAAATTTGCATTTCTCGCTTGCTTTCCACATCAACCTATTTTAAACTACAAGACCAAAGAGAGAACTTCAGCAGAATTCAAAGGGCTGCCTTTGAATTAGCTAGTGTGACATAGTCATCACTTCCAACATCAGTGATCGATGTGTCAGGAGCTGTACCTTTCAGGGCCAACAGGAACAACTTACTGTGCTGCTCTGAAGTTCATCTTGGCCAGTTACTCCAGGATACTGAAGGACACAAACCTCTGTCTGGCTTCTTGGTGCTGACTGATTTCTGGACAATGCAGTCTCGCTAGCAGCAACCTGGCATCAGCCCAGAGGTCTGAGCCCTGAAACGTGCCTCACAGGCCTGCAGTTGGAAGCAATGACAGGCTTTTCCCAATTACGTGTGAACTCGGCGCCTAGGTACACTCACACAGTTGACTGTGTAATTGAGGTAACAGGTTGGGTTGTAAAACTCACTTGGGAAAATAGCTTTACAGTGGAACAAGAACAGAAATTTGCAAAATTACTCCTCTCTAACTGGAGTCTTACTAGATGTTTCATGCTCAATTCATTCACAACACTCTTAGGAAACTCTAGGAAACATCCTCTGCTCTGAGAAAAAATGCATACTTTGCTCCTGAATCACAATTTGGCAGTGCTGACACTTGCGTGCGTTCTTTTGGAAGTCTGCTTTTGGTTCAGACTGATTAGTTTCTGTAAAATGAATGTCAGAGAGTACTTTGGGTTTTTACTTTAAAAGTGTGGTCAGGACAGATATTGGATACCAGAATTATGGAAATAGTGTGCCAGATTCTACAAATGGCAATTTTATCTTCAAGTATTACACGCATCCGATATATGTTACTCTTGAGACTGCTGGGCTTCTGACATGCTCCATGTTCTCTTCCTACATTGTGGACAGCTTTCCTGGTCATTGCTAGCTACTGGAAGACACTTCTTTCTCTGAACCTCCCCTGTGTCACCAACTTTAAACTTTGTGCAGCTTAGCTGGAAGCATTGCTGTTACCCTTTGGATATTGTGGAATGAAGTGTTGGGCAGATAAACTTAGAGCACTCCAATATCTTTGTTCTTAAGATTGCTATGGTCTATGAAGTTTCTCCAATTTAGCCAGTCACCTTAACACAATCCTTGACTCAAAAACAGTGAAGGCAAAAGCAGATAAAAACATTTTGCACAGCTAAAATAGACATGAGAGTTGCAAAGGCTTATAATCACACACAGCAACAGGAAGAGAAATTTACCTATCCAGCTCATAAAGGGTTTTCTCCCTTTTTGTATCATTGGATAAGCTGGTAAACATTTCACAGCTTGCATTCCTCTCTGAGAGCCCCGTGGCTCAAGCCAGCTCTTCATCCTCATATTGTCAACATGGAAGAAGGCCATAATGAGAATCCCTTCTTTCCTCTAATTTGCGTTAATGAAACCAAGAGGGAAGCAAACTAGCCCTTCTACCCAAAAAAGCCCGAGCTCCCCACTTGGGAAAGAGTAACGGTTCTGTAAGTCTGGAACAGAGCATCTCCTCTACCATTTAATAAGTTAAAACATGTCTTCCCACATTTTTCCAAACTCTTAACCAAGCTGACAGTCCCTTCACATTGGTTTGGAAATTGTTCAAACCCCAAGATGAAGCTTCTTCTTTCATTACATTTTTATAATTCATATTAAAATATATGTTTACTTCAACTGGAATGTAAATAAATAAATCCATGTGGATCTTGAATAGGAGCAGAGGTGGGGATAAGCAATCACTCTGAGTACCCTACAGTCATGTCTTTGAGGAGTGAATAAAAGTAATCTTATGGGAATCAAAATGAAGGAGGTGAAGGCACACCCACGGAGGAAAAAGCACTGAATTGAAAACTGTGGACAAGGAAACTTCTCCCTGTCGGGAAAAATTTGCATTTCTGTGTTCGAAGATGTTTCATTTCATCATCAAACTAAAGACTGAGAACTGTATAGAGTTACTGGCCAAAGCCTGGAGGAAGAAACCATTGTTTGAATCAAAAAAGTGATAACCTGGCACAGCGGAAGGGACAGCTGACCAAACCACATCAACACTTACATGATGGAAAGCAAACAAAGCTCTGCTCCAAATAGAGAGGTTGAGGAACTTCAGGTGACAACAGGAACTGTGGCACCAGGCACTCACATGTCCGTTCTGGTAAATACCACTTCGCGAGCAGGGTGCCAGATTCACCAAGGGCTGGTTTGGCTTGTGTGACACAGGCCCCCCTGGGCGGGCATGGTTATGTGCAGCATGTCCTGTGCGCACCGCGGGGCACGGGTAGCATCTGGTTGTTTGAAGACATGAAACATCTCCGCTCTCACTGGGCTGCCGAAAGGGCACTAGCCTCACATCGCAGCAAAGCCGGCACGCTGAGCTGGCAACAGGGCTTCCCTGCTTCCCCAGATCCGCCTGGTCAGGGCTTGCCATGCACCCCCGAGGGAAAAACGGTGCCCACAGAGCGCCGAAGTCAACTCCGCCGCCCTGGGATCACAGCCCGAAGGGGAACTCGACCCAGGCGTGGCAGTCAAAGGAAGCGGGTTGATGCCAGAGAAAGCAGGGTTAGCTCAAACTTCGGGGAGATGCCCCAAAGGAAGCCACACAGGAGGCCACCACGAGGGCCAGCTCGCCTGCTCTAGGTGCTCGCACACCCTCGGGGCTCGGCTGCCCGGCTCGCCGGGCTCCCCGCAGCCACCCAGCCCACCCCGAAGCAGCCTGCCGCGCCGCCGCCAGCGGGCAGCGGGCCGGCCCCTCCCCGGGCGGTGCAGGCGGTGGGGCGGGCCGGGGGCGGCCGTTGGGAGGGGCGAGGCGCCGGCCGTGGCGGCGGCTCGCCGGAGCCTGCTGCCCGCCGGGCCGCTGTGTGGCGCGGGGAGCGGACGGAGGTGAGGAGGAGCGGCGGGAGGCGCGGGGGCGGCCGCCGCGCTCCTTCCCGGGGCTCGGCTCGGCTCCCAGCGCCGCCGGCCTGACTGGGGGTGGGGTGGGTGGGGGGCGCAGCGGCGGGGCCGGCGGGGGGCAGCGGGGCTTTTCCTTCCACGCGTGTCTCCCGCCGCTCCGTGGCCCGTTCGACTCGTGGGGAGCGTGGGGAGCGGGCGGCAGCGGGAGGGCCCCCTCCGGCCCGGCCTCCCCAGGCCGGCCAGGGTGTCCGCGGGTTGCGGTGCAGGCGGGGATCGTCAGCTCCTCGGCAGGTAGACCGCAGCGCTGATGGCTTCCCAACAACCGACCCCAAACCCCTCGGTTTCTGTTAATTTCGGGCGTGGTTTGGGGGCGCGGTGTGTTCCCCCAATCGCGCTGCCCCTGCGTGTGGCTGCTGGTTTTCCAGCTTCCTTGGAAGTCGTTTTTTGTTTTGCGGTTTTGTGTGTGCTTCCTCGCTGTGCATCGCGTTATAGAAAACCAGGTGCGAAGTGCAGTGTGAAAATGAAGGCTGGAGGAGTGCTGAACGCTACTACATTTTTTAAAGTACTTGTAACAGGAAGCGGGATAAAGCTTGGCGTAAATCTTGACTCAGTAAAACACTACAGAAAGTATTTCTTGCATAACCATGATCAAACAGGGGCTCTTTTTTAACTGTTCGTATGACGACAAGAGCAAGGTTTTCTGGGCGAAAGAGATGCCTGCAGAAATACCGGTATCAAACCTAGCGAGGAGCTGCTCAGACAGTCCTGGACCTGTGCTGGTTGCAACCAAGTCGGTGCTTGGCAGCAGCCCGTGGAGCCACAGCTTGCTGGGGTGAGCTATGCATTAAAAGCTACTGAGCTGAATCAAGGTTCTGGTTTGTTTCCAGCAGCAGCTTTTCGTTTTGGAGAGTTTTCATCAGGGACTTGAGCGAAATGCTGGATGTGATTTGTTTTACTTCTTCATAAATTCGGCAGCTGCACGCTTGTTTGACTTGGACTATTTGTACGTGCTTGGATTCTCAAAAAAACAGGTTGGAGTTGCTAAATGAACACACTTGCCTGAACAGGTTGCGAAATTGGAGTGCTATAAAAGGTGAGAAATTGGCATAAAACTCTTGCAAGAAAATTGTTTTATAATGCAGAATCCTTAATTCAGATATTTTAAAATAAACTTTAAATGATTTCCTCCCTCTGCCCCGAGAGTAATATGTTAATTTTTTAATGCTTCGCATCGCTGTGTTTTTGATACATAAAGTTTTATCTGCATTAGCCAGTCTGGTCCTTTTAAATGCCTCTTAACAGTACTTTATAAATGTTAGTGGAAAAGTAATAACTTTAGACTTAAAAAAGAAATATTCCACATTAAAGTCCACATTACTTTATATTGACAGGTATCAGGAGTTGAAATGACATAGAAGAGTCTTCAAAGTGCTGACTGCGAAATGAACTCCTTCCACTTGATGCTGAAAGGAGGTACTGTTTTGAATTGATTTGAACACTTATAGGATCGATCTTTTCAAGGTGATTTGGATGCTCTCATTGCCTCTGGTTTGATGTGATGTGGAAGTGGGTGGACAGCTATCTCTTGACTGTACTGGAATCAACTGGCCAGTTGTGTGGAGCTACAGATACCCATCTTCCCCACCGCTGCCACCGCCCCCCTCCTCTTGTGCTTTGGGGAAAGTTGAGTCAGTACCTGTAACATTTTGTTCAGATTCAGAGCAGTGAATACTTTGTCTCAAAGTTGAACTGGAATTTATCTTATAAAGATTTAACTATTGCAGGCTTCTTTGTGAATCTTCTTTTACTTCTGTGACTTTATTTTGACGTAGCTTCAACAGAATGTCTTGAATAATGGGTTTTCCTTAAAGGTATGTCTCTTCTGTAGTCCTGCAACTTTCAGGATTGTCCGGAAAAGAGGCATCTAAGGACTAAAGTTTGTGGTCATTACTTCAGTGTCAGAATACCACAGTGGATAATCAGATCCACTTCTAGAGGGTGCTTGTGCATCATTTTGTGTGACTCAGTGTTCATGCATGCCCCTGTAAAACGATCAGCTGCACTTTGTTTATATATTGAGCATGTTAGACAGGAAAGTTGGGACCTCAGGAAAGTGGTAGACTGGAAACAAGGTGTATTCTGTTAGAAAATGCTTTGCTGTTGTGGTTTAACAGGTCAACAGGAGTAAGCACAACAAGGAATGAGGTATGAGCTGTATGAATTGTTGTGGGTTGAATGTTGTCTTGGTGGTTGTACTTTAGAGCAAGAGGCCGTGAATGGGTTTGGTTCTCCACACCCTCCCTGCCCCATTTCAATTAAACTCTATTGAAGTTTTAATTAAAAAGTGAATGCAGTTCTTCCATACAGACACTGTCACTAAATTGGAGCACTTTACACCTCTATGCTTTTATGTCCTTTGCAGAGATGATGAGTTGCCTTTGAACCACAATTTCTATGTTCCTCTGTATGGCTGGAAGGATAAGGATCTGTTGGTGGGCCTTGCTGTAAGGAGTCCCCACAGACGGAAAGACACTTAAATTAACAGCGACCTGCTGATATGCAGTTGAGGGGTTTAGATGCTTTCTAGGCTATGGTCTTGAGTGTTTTTTCATTGTGTTGGCCTTTACAAGGATCTATCATGTCCATGTATTTATAAATTATTTACAAGTCAAATCTTTCAAAAAATTGGAGACAGAAAATTTGGAAAACAAAGATACAGTTATGTGTTTTGCACAGCTTCCTGAAGAACAAGTTTGTTAATTTTGCTGCATGCAGACTTAGGGACCTAATATGTCTCTCAACATGTTCTTGTGGCATTTAAAGTTGGCAACGTGCCTAAGGCAATTAAAAGGGCACATTCTGTGAAGATAGACATCCTGCAAAGAGCAAAATGTCAGTATCTTAAATTAGGTCCACATGTTTTCTGGTTTTGTTTTCAAGATAGTAATTTTTGAAATTTGAAGGAGCAGTAGTAAGTTGTATTTTAACTATGGGAAGATAAATATTAGGAAAATAACTTGGAAATCAAACCTTTTCTTTTTTAGTAGTTCAAACCACAAACAAGATTGATTGGTGTATGGGGTTTTGTTTGGTTGGGGTTTTTTTGTTTCTTAGAAGACTTCACCTACGTTTTTTCTTTAAGCCCAGCAAGCTTTGAGCTGAAACAGTTCTCCAAACTAGGTATGTAGGCAGTGTCCTCAGTGAAATGGCCATTCTTTCTGTGTAAGTGAGATTTTTGATCTTCTGTGGTTGTACCACAGGCGTATTTCATATTGCTAAGACTGTGATGCAAGGCACTAGAAGGCTAAGTTGTTAGGCATGGGAAGAAACATCTGCTTTTTAAACAAAGTTTGCTGTTTCACATTTGTGGATTTTGGGTAGTGTTTCTCTGTATATTCTGTGTATGAAAAAATGTAAAAACCTTATGCTGTCACTTAAAACTGTGCTAACCAGAACAGAAATGCTCCATATACTGTGAGGTGTTGCAACTACAAAAGCTAGAGGCTTCTTCCCTTCTTTCCAGAGTTTTTAAGCTTTACCACTGCAATATTTGAAGGGGGTGTGTATATGAGTTTGAAAGAATAGAACGTTAAAAAAGTTGAGCTTTAGCATACAATATTAGAAAGACATCCACCCTTGGTACTGGAGACCAGCAATGGGGTCAAAGTATAAAGCTTGACCAGTTGAATTGCTTAGTTATTCTTATCTTGCCCTAAACAAATTAAGTATTCTTTGTTTCCTTTTAGTTGTTAAATCTGCCTTACGAAGTGGCTACTTGTGTCTGGTTTTATTGCTTGCTTGACACCTGTGTAATGTTACCTTGTTTTTGACAGAAACTTCATTTTCCAAAGCTCTTTGCTAGAATTGGTCAATCTTAACTGCAAGTTTTGTTGTTGCTCCTTTGGTTTAAGTCATCTCTCTAGTATTGGCAGAGGGATGCTCTTGCATTTACGTTTAGGATATCTGTAGAAAATTTGGTTTTGTATGCGTATGCTGCTGCCCAAATGATGTGTTTTGTAAAATCCTTTTTTCCCCTTCTCCACTCTTTACAGGTAAACTGAAACTCCAAGAATGACAATCAGCTTATTGGCAAGTTAGAGTTAAACCACACACAAGGCAACTAAATAAAGGCTATGGCATGAGTGCTTTGTCAGATAAACTGTCCAAAAGAAGTATACGCTTGGAGGCCATTATACTGAAGTGTTGAACTCTGCTCTCTGTGTCCCTCCCTACTATCCCAAACTTCTGCATATGGAATGTTTCAAAAGGAGGAGCTAGTATGGCTTATTTGTCACTAAAGTGAACGACATTGGATATAAAAGTAAGTCAAGGTCATGTGTGTTTTTTTGGGGAATGCCATCTCTTCTTCCAGCCTTTTCTAGCTGAGTAGAAGGAAAATATTAACTAGGGCCTGTGCAGTGATTGTTTTGCAATGGGCTGCTACGTGGGAAACCAGCTTGCTTTAGAGTGAGAAGCAGCAGCGTGCAAAATAGCCGGGAACTGAGGAAAGGCAAGACAGCTAAATGCAGACCTTAACCTACAAGGAGCTGTCAGAAGGCAAAGGGGTGAAATGTTTGCCAGCTGGCTGGCAGTAGAAGGCTCGTGAAGGGCTCTGATGACATCTTGCCGAGAAAAAGCCATCGCATCTCAGAGGGGAGCAGGACTTTGTTAAGATTTAAAGGTTTCATGAAAGCCTCTTGCGGGCTATGAGGGCAGTGGGTGTCTGTTCAGTCATGTCTTTGTTGGAGAAAGCTGCAAAGAAGACCTGAGGTGTGAAGTGAAACTATGGTTCTTGAATGCTTTGTTTTGTGTCTGACCACAGCAGTTCATATTAGCTGTGGTTTCCACACACATTGACTTTAGACGCCAGTTGAAGTGCCAGCTCATGCTGGAGTTACAGCGTGCGTGTCCTTCTGTAAAGAATGACAAGTTCATCTGCTCCTAAAAGCAGTGCTGCCTCAACTGTACAAGAACAGTTCAAAGAACAAAACCTCATACATCTCTGTGATTGTGTCTCTTGTAAACATGTGGAGAGAGCAGTAGCTTAATCAAGCCTGGTTTCTAAATTATACCATATAGTTTAAATCACTATGCTAGCATAACTTCTCTGTGCTAGGGGGTTGGGATTTTTTTTTTCTTTTGGCTTAACTATGCTGGCAAAAGAAAATTATACTTTATGCAAGAGTTATTCCAGCAGAAATTTGGAAAAATTCCAGTAGAAAGCTGAAAACTGAGCAGCCTTCTGTGGACGCCAACAGTTGCTGTAGTTGAACTCTTCAAAAGCTGGGGCTAGATTACCAAACCCACTTTTTTCCCCTCCCCAAGATGACTAATACTTCTGAATTTTAAGGAGTAACGCAGGGTGCAGATGACAGTGCAGCTTGAACACTCTTACCGCACTAATGGAAAAAAATTCTTCTTTGCAGCAAAAGATGACATCTACATTTTTGCTCATTGGTCATCTCATTCTACTCATACCTCTGTTCAGTGCTGGTAAGTTAAATAAGTTGTTGAAATTACGATTTTAAAAAAAGAAAGCCTGCGAGAGACGAGTTGTGTGTATTTAGTAGAAAAGAGTTGCTGAGAGCAAATAGTGGATTTGGGATTTGGTTTTGCTTCAGCAGCATATTGAAGATATGCTGAATGCCTCTTCTTGGATTGAAGTTGCACTGGGGATGGAATGGAGGTATTGACATAAATATTTTTAAATCTAGACACATAAATTTTGTAATTGAGGCTTGGATTAACCTTTCCCTGATTCTTATGAAGAAAGTCCGAAGAGATTGGCTTACTCGACTTAGCTGTTGAATGCCTTCTTTAAAAGCCATGCTGTAGCGCTAGTCCTGAAAGCAGTAGGGCTCAGTTTCCTCTACAATTAATTAGTGCTAATTTTAATGGTAGATCTAATTTTTCCATAAAGTTTAGGACTACACAAATTAATTATGCTTCTCTTGCTGCTCTTGGCATAAGCGGTTTAGTATTAATGTTTCTGAATTAGTTTAATCTCCATAGGGACCTACTTGGAAATTACATTAGATGATGGGAAGGTGGTATAACTGGAAAGATGACTGAAGACTCTTTTATTTTGAAATTGAATACATTAGTTTTGTATTTATACAGCCATTCAGCACGATTTGTAAACTCAGTTCAGTCAGATGTTTTGCGGTTTCATAGGCATTCAGTGTTGCACATGTATGCAAAGGTTTGGAAGCTTCTGAAATCAGCTTTATAGCCAAATGGCCTGCTCTGTTTGTGCTAAGCTGGTATTCTCCAAGTGGTTTTTGCTTGCAGATTTGGGTTCTTGCTGATTTCTTGCATACATGAAGTATCTGGCTTCCTTTTTCTAGCATTTTTTTTTTGGCTGATGTTTACAAATTGCTTGCTAGGTTGCATGATTGTGTCTTGTCAACTTGTTATGCTCCCATAATTATAAAAATTCCATTTATGTTCGCCTTTTATGTGATGTTCAGAATAATGCTCATACTTTAAAGAGCCCTCTGGATAAAGATGACAGAAATTGCAAATGTACTAAGGAAATAATACATTATAGGCGAGACTTCTTAATCTAAACACTGCACCTCTCCAAATTTCCTTTGTATTATGACATGTTGGTTCCCAGACGACTTTGGTGTGTTGAGGTCTTGATCTTATTTAATACTGTGGTGTGCTTCAGGTCAAAAACCATATTTCCCGCTCCCACCCCACGCCTTCTTTTCCTGATTTGTTTTTGGGCCCACAGTCCCTATGGCCAGAGTACTGTGAAGAGCTTTGCACTGCTGCTGTTTGCACCTTGCTTTTCATAGATAGTGTCTACATTAAGAATCTGGTAATTCTGCAAAAGTACTAACATGCTCAAAATAAAAAGGACACGACAGGTGAGTTCTGAAGCTCATGTTGCCTGGTGAATCCCATGTATCTTCTTATGCCCTGGTTTGCACTGAGCCTATTGGACTTGCATTGTTGCTGACTGCCTTAATGGGGGAAGTTGTGGGTTAAGCTTTGTAAAATTTGTGGTTTAGATCCCCAACCAGAAGGTGCTAAACAAACAAAAAATGGTAGCCTTGTTACAGAAAGGTCTAATTCTCTGTAACTTGGGATGGATGTTAATACTTTCAAAACGTAAAATTATACAGATTAAAAGCATTGATAACTTTTTCTTTTTCTTTTTTTTTTTTTTTTTTGAAATAGAAGAATGTGTTATTTGTGATTACTTTGTGCTCGTTGGAGAGCCTACAGCTATTAGTTGCCCAATAATTACACTGCCAGTGTTTCATGCTGATTACAATGTGACATGGTATAAAAATGGTAGTGCTACACCAGTAACCACAGAGAGGCACGCCAGGATCCATCAGCAAGAGGGCTTGCTTTGGTTTATTCCTGCAACTCTGGAAGATTCTGGACTTTATGAATGTGCTGTAAGGTAAGGAAGGGAGGAGGGAAACAACTGGGTTGCTAATGTTTGCATGTGTGATAACATATTTGTGGAATGTGAGTGTACGGAATTTTTTGGTTTAGGTAGAAAGCTTAGATCAGTTGAAAGCACTGTTTTGACCATGCTTTTTGTTTCTGTGTGCTGCCTTCTTTCTATTTTCTTCTACACATGTAGCATTGTAAAAGTGGTTCATACAGAAGACACTATGTTAAAGCATGATAATATTAACAATGGTCCGCATGGGTTGTTTTTGTTATGTTTGTTTGGTTTTGGATTAAGTGTAAGCTCACAGGGAAGACTTTTAACTGCTTCAGCTTTTCCTATGTTCAAATTGCTGTTTGATACTGACAGATCAGAAGAACATTTTGGTTTCTTCAATGGATGTGGTTAAATGGAAGGATCTAAGAGGTGCAAACTCTGCATGTTGTGCAGTATGACCACATACAGACTTTCTGGAGACCTTAGTCACTTTTTAGGAATCCTTTTTAGAAATTTACAAATTAAAAGGCAGAAAACTATTCTTATCTTTTATTTTAAAACTTTACCAAATGTTACTGTTCAAAAATGAGAATGCATGTGAAGAGCAAAGCTATGCATTAGACAGCTTTAGGGACAGTGAAAGTAGCTCATCCTCAGTGCTGCTCAAAAGATCTGAGTGCACAGAGAAGAAGAAAAAAGGAATAGATTATTTTCAACTATTTGGTACTTTAAAACTCTTGCCATATTTACAGCTCAGATCAGTTCACTGGACTTCACCACTTCAGGTGGTCAGATCTTACTTATAATGGCTGAAATTCACCATGTGCTGAACAGGAAATCAATTTTGGGAAGGCACATGGAAATTGTTCTTTTCCTCATGGTCTTGCCACAGCACACTGAGAAACAGCCAATGCAGGCTTTTCGGGTGACCCAAAATTTGTTTTAGTAGTGTGTAGTTATGGGTACTGGTGTGCATATAGTGCACCAGTTATGCTGAAGTGGTTTGGGTTGTGAGTGTAGTAATAGTGATTAGGAAAAACTTCCAGTGTAGGCACAGGTCACAAGCCTCTGCACCTTCCTGCTCCAGAGTTGATAATGAAGCTAAAATTGAAAGTCAGAAGAAATGTAATCCTTTCAAAGCTACACAGTTAACTAATGTTAAGTTGCTCTTTCCTGCTATGTTTCCAGTTACTCTAGCTATGAGATGTGTTCCCGTGAGCACCTCACGTCCCTGGCTTGCATCATGTCGGCAGGAGAAAAGATCTGCTAAAGTTCAGTTACGTTAACTGTAGGCTATATTTTGTGTATCAGTCACTTAAACCTTAATTACAGAGCTTGTCGAGGTGCAGTATATAGAAGCTGAAGCCGGGACTGTCAAAACATGTAGTTCACTTTTCTGGAAACTTGTCCCTTAGCATAGATAGCATTGAGAAATGAAGAGTTGAGCAATGAATTAATAGAGAGTATTCCTTTACTTCTGACATAAGCTTCTGGTTTCTAGTGCCATCTCTCCTCTGCAGAGCTACTGTACCAGAGGTTCTTGTGAGCTCTTGGTGTGACGTGGTCTCACATTGATGCTGCACCTTGATGTGTATGTTATTCAAAAGTTCTGTCTCCCTTCTGCTAAGGTTTGCAGCCTGTTTTTCTTGATATGTCCCTTCAAGGAACATTGAGAGGAACCTGTCTTCTCCTGTTCGTTTGGCACCAAGGGTGTTCCAGTGCATGTTTTGGGTTACCCTGCTCTACTGTGTGCTGGCAAACATAGCACTGAAAATGGCAAGGCTGGGTTGGTGCAGTGGGCTCCATAGAGCGTCAGCTCTGAGAAGTCCTGGCATCCCCTCTGGTGCTTCCAGAGCAGACCCCACTTCTGCTTACAACACAAAATCAGAGCTTATTCCCATCTTTTGGTCTGAAGCAGGGAGTGAAGAACTGAGGGTGGTGTTTAAGAGCTAGGGGGGCTGTAGCAGAGGTGTTAGAGGCAAGGCTGGTGGAGATGCTGAAGTCCCTCTTCATAAACTCCCTGACTTGATGGAAACAAGGGATTTTATTGTTAACGACCTGACTTATCTGCTGTTCTAATTACAGGAGCCTTAACCACTCTAACAAAAAAACTATAAATTTAACAGTTTTTAAGAACGATAACGGTTTGTGTTTTAATGGAAAAATGAAGTTTGAACAAAAAGTGATGAGCACAAATACTGGAAAGATTATATGCCCTGATCTAGAACATTTTAAAGATGAAGACAATAATCAGCCTGAAGTACACTGGTATAAGGTATTGTGCATGTGTATTTCAGATATACAAGATATGAAATATTCTGTATAAAATGTGTTATGAAGTAACTGTGAAAAGTATCTTTTGGAAGGGAAGGTGTCATGGTTTAAGCCCACCCAGCCGGCAACAAAGCACCACGCAGCCACTCACGCGCTCCTACCCCCTCACGCCCCCCGTGGGATGGGGAGGAGCAAATACAATAAAAAGCTTGAGGGTTGAGACAAGTACAGGGAGAGCTCACTCACCAGTTATGGTCATGGGCAAAACCAGACTCAACTTGGGGAAACAACATCAACTTAATATGAACAACACCACCAATTTACCAATCAAACCGGAGTAGGATAATGAGAAAAACAATCACCTTTTAAAAACACCTTCCCCCCCCCACCCCTCCCTTCTGCCTGGGCTCAGCTCTGCTCCCCCAATTTCTCTACCTCCTCCCCCACCAGGGGCATGGGAGGATGGGGAATGAGGATTGCGGTCAGTTTGTCACACGTTGTCTCTGCTGCTCCTTCCTCCTCAGGGGTAGGACTCCTCACACTCTTCGCCCGCTCCAGCATGGGTTCCCTCTCATGGGAGACAGTTCTCCACGAACTTCCCAGCGCGGGTCCGTCCCATGGGCTGCCATCCTCCCAGCAACGGGCTGCCCTGGCATGGGCTTCCTTGGGAGTCACGGCCTTCTTTGGGCACAGTCACCTGCTCTGGTGTGGGGTCCTCTACGGGCTGCAGGTGGATATCTGCTCCGCTGTTGATCTCCATGGGCTGCAGGGGGTCAGCCTGCCTCACTGCGGGCTGCAGGGGGATCTTTGCTTCACCGTGCCTCCCTCCCTCCTTCTTCACTGACCTGGCTGTCTACATAGTTGTTTCTCTCACATCCCCCTCCTTTCCTCCGCTCCCTAACAAAGATTCGCCCAACAGGTTTCCCCCCCTCCCCCCTTAAATGTATTATTGCAGGGACACTGCTTGGCTCAGCCTTGGCCAGAGGCAGGTCTGAATTGGAGCTGAGGGAGCTTCTAGAAGCTTCTTATAGGAGCCACCTCTGTAGCCCCTCCCCTGCTACCAAAACCCTGCCAGACACAAACCCCACACAGAAGGTTTATTTTCTGTACAGTTTGAGTAAAGCGTGTATCTTGCTACACTACTGGGGAGGTGTAAGGAGGTGTGAGAGGCATATTTAAAAAAATAATTTGAATTGCAAGTTTTTTCAGAGTCAAAAACATGTTTTATATTGTTGATTTGTGAAAATCTAGTTAATCCTTCGATTAATTTATGTGGATAATAAGTTTAAAAATTTGTATGTTTCCTTAAATACAAGGCTCTGCATAATTATATCAGTTTCACAGAATATTAGGCTTGGCCTATCTGTTGATCATGGCGTGGTATTCTTATGCCTTTTGCGCTGATTGTGCCAGAGCAGAAATGTAAACTATGCAAGCTTAGAAAGATGTATTTTGTCCACGTTAAGGTAAAATTCTGTAGTAGTTCAACTCTTAATTCTGGTGTTAAAGTAGCTACATGGGCCTGTACATCTTCTTTTGAGATTAAGCGATTCTACACTGCTTATAGGACAGGGAAGAGAAGGAGGTGTTTCACTGTATTTGCTGTAGCATCAGGCATTGCTACAGCAGCTCTCGTTCGTCTTGGTGAAGTAGGAATGAAGGCATGTACTCTCATAAACTCTACTACATGCCTATTAGCTTTTGTTACACCTGAGATAAATAACCGTCAAGCTATTAAACGAAGGCAGTGAGCTGAAACACAGCATTTGAAAACTTAACGGACTGACTGCAGGGATTTTTAAAAAGTCCAAATGCAGCAAGACGTCATCAGACTTCATGTTAGAGCATAGTGATGCTTGGATAAGAATCTACATCGTGGCTTTCAAAAAAAAAAAAAAATCAATATTTGGCAAGTATTTTAGTAATCAGTAGAGTTCAGTAACTTCTTTAATTATCAGAGTATTAGTTCCCTTAAATCACAGGTACTTTTAATATATTTAGGAGTGTAAGCCTGGATTTCTTGAAGACAAGCGACTTCTTTTGGCAGAGGGTGAAAATGCTGTCTTGATTCACGATGTAACTGTAGAAGACAGAGGAAACTACACGTGCCGTATGGTGTACACATATATGGGAAAACAATATAATGTTTCACGAACCATGAGTCTAGAGGTTAAAGGTGAGCGCATTGAGGTTATCCTCTTCTCTTTCTTCTCTTTTTAGCTCTGCTGTAAATATTTGTATGCAGGCATAAGCTGTTTGGCATGTTATGTTTCAGCTCTGTGAAATTAGAGTTGCAAATATTTTTTTAACTTTTTCCTGAATGTAAAATTTAAAATACAATAACGCATGTTGTTACCCGTGAGCTTCCAAGAAAGAATTGTCATGGGGAAATGAGAAATACAGGGTTAGTAGTGAGAATTAGAAGGAAGCAGTGCTTACTGGGGTGGAGAGGTTGTTTTTGCTAAAACAAATAATGCATCATTAAATTGAAGAAATTAAAAAAAAAAAAAAAAAAAAGAGGAATTTTTGCTGAGACCATCACAGCAAAGCACCTGCTTGTGGCCCTGTTGGTGAACTTGCTTACAACGTTCACTAGAATCTCAATTGATGGGAAAGGAGATGTGACAAGCTCTATCAATACTGCAAAGTTAATATCTTCCTCTGGGAAGGATTGGCTTATTCTTGGCACTTGGTTGTGCTTTTCTGCATACAGGACTCAGAACTGTCTGTCTCGCTCTCCCAGTACTGTCATTTATTGCAGTGATAGTTGTGGTTGCATCTTTGTAGGTAGCACTGCTGCTGACCTGACCGATACCATAATAGTAGACCTATCAGAAAAGTTGGCTGGAGGCAGAGTGTTCATCTTTTTAGATTAAACCAATATTCTGACTTTGGATAGGTGATGCGAGAACAGTGGGTTGTTAGCAGTGAGTCTGTACATTGTGCAGAATGATAGAATTCCAGCCCAGTTTGTGCGTGCTTACTCTTTTACTTAAATAGATATTCACCTGATCTAGGAGGTCGTTTATACAATCCCTCTTTCTCTTCCTTGTCCACCTCTCTGACAAAGTTAATCGCATTTTTTGGTTTTGTTTCTGTTTTCTGGTTTTGTATTGCTTTTATATCCACGGCCCGTGAATTTGAGATTATTTTGAAAAGTATTTTTAACGTAAGCTAAAGCCTTTTATTAACTTCGAAGCTAAAATAGAATAATATGGATAGAGAATCATATGAGAGATTTTCTGTTGTAAATTTGAAACTGGTAGTAAGTATGGAGCTTCAATAATACCAAACAATAAGCCAAAACCATTGTAAAATTATCAGTTGAAGTGAGTTGTGGAACTCTTCTTGCCTGAAGACTTTATTTTTCTCTTTGTTCCTATTAGAACGACCACTGCAGATAAGGCCAGAGTTTATTTATCCGAAGAACAATACAATTGAAGTAGAACTTGGTAAGTAGTGACTATTTAAGAAAGTGGACACTGCATTAATTAAAAGTTGCTGATGTATTATTGGAATCTTTAGACCAGCTAAGATGAACAAACCTTGATTGCCTTACAGCCTTTAGGAAAGCAGACACGCGTGAGGCTAAAAGGAGACACACAGCCTCCACCCACAAAGTGGCTCAGTTGTGGCTACTGAACAACTACAAATGAATCCCCACTACTGGGGGGGTACCTTTTAAAGGAAGTTGGTGAAGTTTTTGGGTTGGGTGGGTTTTTTTGTTTTGTTTTTAAAAGGCACTGCTATTCAAAAGTACTACTCTCTGTCTGGTACCTTTAATGGGATGCTGGAAAAAAAGTCTTTGCTCCTATTAAATGCCTGGCTGTGAGGCAGAACCTGGAAACAGCTGCATGAACCTAGAAACACCAGTATGCTTTTTGGATGAGAAATGGCAGGAGAAAGTTGTGTGGAAACTTAACAGTACATTCATGGATGTATGGAAATGGAAGGCATGGAACACTTGAAGGGTTTTCTTCCTTTTGAAGAGCTGTGCAATGCACTAATTCATATCTTTAGAAGAACTCATTATTGTGGTGGAAGGACACAAGGGAAGAGATTGTGATTTCTGTGTGAACTCTTGTTCAAGGAACTGCTTTGCGTGCGAGCTAAAGGTTTATTCCACGCTTTTGGTAGAGACTATCCCTTGGTGGAAGCATCTAGATCTGATGTGGTTCTAGGAAGCAAAACACTGAGATCTTTACATAGGTGAGCTGAGAGCCCACCTTCTCCTATCAAACCATAACTTCCATGGGTAAAATACAGAAAGAAAGGACTCCAAGAAAGCTGCTTACCTTCCTGTGAATGGAGCTCTCTGAGGTACATTGGCAAGAAATGTTTTCTGCAACTTGGCTTGCTTTCTTAATACTGAGGCATTTTGTAAGATCTGGACTCCTGGTGGCAAAAGAGCTGAGTGACAGGTGAGCTTGCTCTGAGAGCAGAGTGTGAGAGTATTCAGAAACCATCCCAGTGGACAGTGTTGTCCAAAAGACTCTTGATCTGGAGTAAAGATATGCGTGGCCATTAAGAATGGGATTCAGCTCCAGGGTGTTGTCTACACTTGGGTAACTGTATATGAGCTAGGGTCCTTAATTCATGCTGTTATCAATTGGGGATCAATTCAGTTGCCTATGCATAGATGTCTAGTGCTGTTTTGGGTGGTCTGGCTACTCTAGCAGTGCAGGTTTCTTGAAGATCTGGAGTCCTATCTGCCAGCTCAATCTGAATGTCTTGGATGCTGGAGAGCTGCATACATGCAACTGCTTTGAGCCCTAGAGATCTGTCAGTGGAGTCTGGACAGCCATTAGTTGATAAACCCCAGGTGTCTACTTTAATGTGAGTGGACTTCAGCAGAGCTGAACTCTGAAGCTAGCTTGGACACCTAGCTTACAGTAGGTGTGAACGTTTAGACACGTACATTTAGGGTGGAATTGGTATCTAGATTGGAGACACCCAAGTGTGGATTACAGATGGATGAGTTTTAAGGACTCTGCTTTTCATAAGGTAAGTGGGTTTTTGGATATACCTCCTTTTCCCAGCTGTTCCCCAATCACTTGATCCTGCTTCTGTGACAAGACCTTCAATTGTATTTAAATGTTTTTTGTAGGGTCTCATGTAGTTATGGAATGTAATATATCAAGTGGCATAAATGGCTTGATTCCATTCTGGCAAGTTAATGATGAAGATGTTGATAGCTTTGATAGCACCTACAGGGAACAGTTTTATGAGTAAGTATACTTATTATACACTGAATTGCAAGTGCATTTGTAGGTACAGTCATTTGCTGAATTTGACTACTAGTCAAATGTCAGTAGTCATTGAAAGACTGGTTACAAGTCTGCATCAAGTACATTATATTCTTATTGCTTGGTTTTAAAATAATTAAACATTTTATTATAAATACTGATGTATCTGATACAAATGTAATGAAGCAATCATATGTAGGTTTTTATAAAGCTGTTGTGAAACATATAATTTTGTAAGTCTTGCTTAACCATTTGTTCTTATGCAGTCCTTTTTGCTAATAGATTAAAGCTTGCCCTCTATCATTAATATGGGAAGGATAGATTGTTCCAAAACACAAAATCACCCAACTTATTTTTATTTGTGAAGTTGGTCCCTTTTCTATGTACAGATGCAGCTGCTAATGCTCAGGAACACAAAGCAGAAGCTTTTGTTGCAGGATATTTAGAGTTGGGTTTTTTTGTTTGTTTTTTTTTTTTGTTCAGGCAAATGAAACCCAAATTAAGCTGATAAAACCAGCAATTCTTTTGAGAGAGCAGGACCTTTGTTACTCAGTGACTGATCTATGCTGTACCTGAGTGTGGATGTACTGTTCGCTTTCTCATTGTATCCATCACTGCTGTTAAATATAATCCTTAAAACATAGTGCAAAGAAGAAAGAGAAAAAATCTCAGCTGATCAGTTCACACTCACGCAGAAGCATTGCCATCTCCACCAGGTGCCATCATCAGTGCAAAATATGGCTAGAGTTAGGTTGCAGACTGCTTTTAAAATGATCTTTTTTTGTTGATCTTTTAAAATGATTCATCTGTATCTGCCCTCCAGAAGGAATCTTAGTTCTACTTTGTCCCCAGGTTCCTTTAGGGGAGGTTTATTACTTTTGTTATAGGTTTGTATACTTGATTGTTTGCCCAGAAATATTAAGCCCTCAGCTTACAGTCTTAGCCTAAGGCACAACTAAGTCCATTGTTCTTTAGGGTGTGAAGTTTCTCAGCTTCACCAGTTAAGACACACGTGCAGCTCTGTGTAGCTATGTTTAAACTTAGAACTTCTGAAACCAACTTGATGTTGCTATTAAACACATCTTCCTGAAAAGTATTTAATATATTAACTTGGAGCAATTCTCTGATAAGATTTTTGCATTGCTTAGAAGGGATCTCCATTTCTAATCACCACCCTGCCTGATAGTTTTCCCATGCCAGAGATGGAGATGTGCAAAATACATCTTGTGCAAGTTCTGATTAGGATTAATTGTTCAAAGTAAGTTATCCAGTGTCAGGGAAATGGATCTCATTGCAATAATGATGTTTTATTTAAAAAAATAGTAGCAATTCCTCAGCAATTAACTTTGTGGAGCATTTGCTAGTAGCAAAGCACACTGTAGGCATGGCCAATGTTATGGACTTGAGGGCTCACACCTAGGAGTTAACTCCTTCCTCTGCTGGGACTACAGTTAAAAATGACTTGAACAAATCTGAACATGTTGCAAAATGAGGAGGTTTGTATCGGCATCCCATGACAGAAGTTGCTGGCAATTATATATGTAATAGAAACTGGTTCTTCAGGATGTTCTGCAAACCAAGTTTTCCTCCTTGTGTACATAAGGTGACATCACTTTGGTATACAGAGTAGGATGTCAGTTTGTAGGTGACTTCCTACTGTGGCCTCTCCCACCTTATACCTGTAAATCTACCTTAGAGCAGGATGGTATTTAGTAGCGTAGCATTTTATAGCTCCAAGCTTCTTGTGGCAATAGCTGTCAGATGTAAAGGCAGTATCACCGTGTTTGTTGGTCATTTGACACCAGGGTCACCCAGCTTTTGTGAATTTTGTTCATCATTATTCCCCAAGTTGGTTGGTGCCATTGACTGCGGACGCTGTGAGCTGGGGGAGTCTGTTAGTATGCTTAGAAAGATCTCTGCTTCATCATCAGTATAAAGAATCCTGCAAGGTGATTTTTTTTTTCTTACTAGTTATTACTGGTTTGAATAGTCTTTCATTGATAGAATCATTTAGGTTGGAGGGGACCTCTTGAGATTGTCTAGTCCAACTGCCCTCCTCAACCAGGGTCAGATAGAGCAGGTTGCTCAGGGCTGTGCCCAGTTGAGTTTTGAGTATCTCCACAGGTGGAGACTTCACAGCTTCTCTGGGCAACCTGTTCCAGTGCTTGACCACACTGATATTAAAAAAGTGTTCAGATGGAATTTCAGAGGGGAAAGTGTTTCAATTTGTGCTCGTTGCCTCTTGTCCTGTCAGTGGGCACTACTGAAAGAAGCCTGGCTCCCTGTTCTCCGCTCCTTCCCGTCAGGTATTTACACACTGATAAGATCCACTCCTGGCCCCCTAAGCCTTCTCTTCTCCAGGCTGAATAGTCCCTGCCCTCTTGTATGACCATCACACCGCTGCCCTAATCATTTTCACTGCCCTGCACTGGACTTGCTCCAGTAAATCCATACATCTGTTGTACTGGGGAGCCCAGAACTGGCCCCGCTACTCCAGGTGTGACCTCACCAATGCTGAGTAGAGGGGAAGGATCATCTCCCTCAACCTACTGGCAGCGCTCTTCTTAATGCAGTCCAGGATGCCTGGGGAGTGGTTATTCTTCCTCAGGTGCAGGATTGTGCATTTTGCTTTCAACTTCATGAGGTTCCTGTCAGCCCATTTCCCCAGCCTGTCAGGGTTCCTCTGGATGGCAGCACGACCCTCTGGTGTATCAGCCGTCCCTTTGAGTTTTGCGTCATCTGCCAAACTGCTAATGGTGCACTCTGTCTCGCCCAGCAAAAAAATCCCAACAACACAATGTGAATTGAAAATGCCAAGTCACCTCTGGTCATGAAGGTGTTTGTTACAGGGCTGATACTTACTGTGCTTCACTGGCTTTTTAGGTTTATAGAGGTAAAAAATGCATGTTCTTTTATTTGTGGATAGGTGAAGCTATCCCATATTAAGCACTGATATTTCAGTTTCTCTACAGATGTTTCCTTTTTACCCTTTTTTAATGACAGAGAAGGGATGCCTCATGGACTGGCTGTATCTGGTACAAAATTTAACATTTCAAAAGTGAAAGTAAAGGATTATGCTCATAAATTTTTCTGTCACTTCATATATGGTTCTGAACAATTTACAGCCTACATCAAATTGGAACACCCAGGTAAGAGATCTCATCGTGATAAAACGATGATCGGTGATGCTTACTTCTCAGTTAGTTTGACAACACCCTACTTAGAGCTAAAACCATGTGATGTGCCTTTGTGCAGAGTGGGCAATGCAGCTCAGTACCTTTATTTGTGAAATTTTTTGTTGGGTTCCTAGCAAAATTAAAGAAAATAGCACATTTAATTTGCTTTGTCTTCTCTCGTTCAGTGTTTTAGGAAACATTAATGAAAGACTGTAATTATTGGAAGCAAGTATGAGACCTCAGTGGAATACTGTGCTTCATTTTACCCACTTATACTTAAAGAAGCATGTGGATTGGAGGAGATTTGTGTGTGTAGAAGAGCAATGAAAATAGCCAATTCTCTAAAAGAGCTGGTGGGGAAGACTTAAGCGTGGAACAGACTGTCAAAAGGACATGAATGTATATGTGGACCTGGTTGTCCTATCCTTCAGTAACAAATAATGGGCTTAGATGGCCAGGAGAAAGAAAAAAAAAAAAAAATCTATTTATATAGTCGAAGAAACTAATGATGATGATAGCGAAGGACTGAAACGGATTGCTTGGAATGGTTATGGGCTTTCCATTACTGATGCATGTGCTGTGTTATCACCTTCTAGATAGGCTCATGCATGTTGATTGGGAGCATCCTGCTGCTTGTTGGAGACCCTAGTCTTGTGCTCAGAGACAAGAATAAGTTTGACCTATTGCTGGCTAGCATGACATTTTCTTTTTAGTAGATGAACTTAAAGGTAAAGTGAGCTTTAAAAACTCAAATGCAAGGCTGAAGAACTTAATTCTTTTTATTTAAAAACAGATACACAGATAAGCAAACCATCAGACATTGTGAGTGCCTGTTATTTTTTAATTTAGCTGCGGAAGAGCCTCTGGTCTGTTGAGCTTGTGTTGAGCTGGATTTGTCTACTGTGAGCCAATCCTTTGATAAATGTTATTCTCAGACTTACCTTTAACTGGCCACATTGTAAACAAATAATTGACTGAAAGTGGATCTGAGCTCTAGCTCATTACATAGATTAATCATAAAGATTGTCAGGGTAGGATTTAACCTCAGAAATCCTTTAATGTGCATGAACTAAAAAATGCAGTTTGTGGAGGGTGTTTGTTTTAAGGACAACAAAGTAGTAGGTTCAATGACGGATCTTTGAAGAGACTAGAGACAGTGGAAACCTGGTTGGTCTGGGGAGAATAGCATGGTCAGGAAATCACCTCCCCACCTCTGACTTTCTTGCTTTCTGACTGATAAAATTTTGTACAGTCTACTGCTGCACTGGAATATACGTCGGTACTTTGGTGTTTCAGCTCAAGAGTAGCCTCATTTGTCACATTACTAAGGTAGCTTTTCTCTGAAAGATAAAAGTAGGCTTGTCAAATAGCAGTATTTGCAGAAAGCATACATGAAAAACTTCAGTCCTATTCATTCATTCCATTTAAAAAAAAACCCCAACAAATTATTTTAATGACTAAACAATTTTTAACATCTCTTTGTGTCTTTCTCTGGTTCTAGTGTATAACTATGTTCTGTTTGTTTTCTCTCTTTTTGTTCACTCTACTGCAGCTCAGAACATTCAGGGTTACTTAATTGGAGGAGGAGTTTCTTTGGTATTTTTAGTGTTTTTTACTCTCTTTATCTACAAGATCTTCAAAATTGATATTGTGCTTTGGTATCGGGACTCCTGCCATCCTTTCTTGGGTAAAAAAGGTACGTTTGTCTAACAGTGCTGTGTGGTGTAATGAGCCTCCACCTTCCCTTGCAAAGCAATGAGTTAACCTCATGGAGTGTTGTTGGTTTCCCTTGGGATTTTTGAAAGGATGACATGCTTTTAGGATGTTTAGAATTAATTCAGATAACAAAAACATCTATAGGGGAAAAATCAGCAACTTTCCAGGAGTCCAGTACTATCATTCCTTTCCCTGAAGACCCAATTCAGTGGTTTGAATGCTGTTCTGGCAGCGGTTGTTCAGATTTCTTTTAATTACTGTCCTAACAGAAAGCAGTAATCCAATGGAATTGTTGGGTGTTTTTTATTTTACATAGACGAACCGGGACAAATTTCACTTTCTTTTGTATTTGAAGGCACTTCTGATCATTTTACTTTTTGTAAATTCCTGGCATTCAGAAAAATGTTGATGGGGTGCTGTCTATGAGAGTATGTTGATGTATGGGTCATTTCCAAACATCTGAGAGGAGGTATATGGTAGAGAAACAGAAAATGCCTTCTAGAGGTACTGAGGTTCTGTTAGATTTCTTTGAAGTCTTTTAAATTCAGTCTTTTTCAAAAGATTGTTTCAAAATAGCGAATACAATTCAGACCTTGAGATTTGCCAAATATTCAATTTTTGCTTTCATGTCTAAGTGATTGCTGTGTTTTGAAACTCTAGGTTACAAAAATGACCTATGAGTTTATATGGCAGCTGGAATTTTAAGTATTCAGTTGTACTACTGGAACCGCTATTTTCCAGATAATTCAGTGATAACATTTTTTATTTAGAGTTCAAAAAGGAATATTCAAACCTACTTAAATTTGCAGGTCTCTTTTTTGCCTATTCAGATCCAGCATACTGAATTATAGAAGGCCTGATTCTACAAATATTTCAGGCTTAGTATAATTATACATGCTTAGGTAATGATTTAAGTGGGGAAAAACAGAGTTTAGAGATCTTTTTGTTTGTTTATTTGCTTGCTTGCTTTTCTGTCTTTAGGATCCATTTTTATATTACTCCTATTGCTCACTCCTTAGTTTCAGATGGGAAGGTCTATGATGCTTACGTTCTGTATCCAAAGAACAGAGTGAACTGCTTGTATTCATCAGATATTTTTGCCCTGAAGATACTGCCAGAGGTCTTAGAAAGACAATGTGGATATAACCTCTTCATATTTGGGAGGGATGATTTACCGGGAGAAGGTAAGCTATCTGAAGACAAATTACACTTGAGTTTTCTCATTGGCAGCTTCAAATACAACTCAGAAACAGGAAGTCAATCAGATGTGATTCTAAATATCTCCCACCATCGAACGAGCTGTGATTTTTCTTATTCTCTCTGATGGAGAATGAGAAATATGGCACTGGGTGCTCCCATGTAGCCTGTTTATCTCAGCCTTTCCCTTGTCATCATTTAGCTCCTCCAGTATTTTTCAATGTCTGGCGAGCCTAGACACCTGGAGATGGAGGGATGAGGGGAAGAGGAGTTGAAATTGTGGTTGTGAATGTTGATTAATGACAAGAAAAGTAGGTCTCATGAATGGCATGAAAAGAGCCTGTTGCTTTGAGGTGCCATTTGGCAGGATAACCTCTCTGCTGTTTCATTTTTGTTTGCTCTGAGAATTGCTGTCAAACCAGTGGAATGCAATAAATGGTATAATGGATGCTTAGACAGTGTAGGTAGAAAAAACCAAACAAAACAATGCAACACTAAGTTGTCAGGAACAATCAGCTGTATCAAAGACTGCTTGTCCCTAGTGAAAGTTCTTACGAAGCATTGCCTTCCTTGCAAGGCTTTAAAATCCTTGTGGAAGTTTCCTCTGTGTGCATATGCACATCAAATTTAAATTTCTAGCATCTGACACTGAAAATTACAAAGTCGGTCCCACTGACTGCTTATGTAAGGTGAAACGATGAAAGGCTTCTGAATTCTTCGTGATCTTACGACTTAAAAAAGATAATACTGAGACTGAATGAATTTGCAGAGTGGGCCCTAAATAGAAGTGTTTGTTTTAAAAAAAACCCACCTACGTGAGGTGGTTTGTGTATCACTTTTTACATCTGAAGGCTTTTCGTAGTGGTTTGAGAAGGAAGGGTTCCCTGAGAAGTAGAGTCTGCTTTAGATGCCTGTTCTCAGAGTTAACCCATATGGGTTTTGTGTGGCATTTACATTTTTTGCTGTTTTAGAATTAATTGGCTGGAATGCCATTGAAGGGAGGATTCTTTGCTTGCTTTTCCACTTACATGTAACAAAAAACCAGTTAAGCATATCAGAACAAGCTATCTAAGGAAAAAGGTCATGGTTTTATCTAGACCTGTGGTTTTGAAACTTGGTTTTTTGCAATTGCACCTATGATGGTAATAAAATGGCACAAGGGAGATTAGTAGATAGTTGATATCTCTTCTCTGTTTATGCAAAACCACACACTATAGACATGCAGTCTGATGGGGTCAGGCTGTGTTGCATTGGCCAGATCTCTGCTTGGCTAACCTAAGGTAGCTGCTTGCGTGCTCTTTTCCTGCCCCTGTTTGTGAGGTAAAGTGTGTTGGCTCAAATACCAAACAGCGAATGAACCAACTGCAACATGTTCGTTAAAAAAAAAAAAAAAAAAAAAAAGAAAAAAAAGAAAAAAAAAGAAACATACAGCCTTAATTTTGCACAAACTTTTTCTCTACAGCTATGATCAGCATTGCTGATGAAAAAATCCATCAAAGTAGAAGAGTGATAATTATTTTAGTACCAGAACCCTCCTGTTACAGTATCTTAGAAGATGTGTCTGAAAAGCATCTAGCCATGTATAATGCTCTTATCCAAGATGGCATTAAAGTGATTCTCATTGAACTTGAAAAAATACAAGATTATGCAGCCATGCCAGAATCCATCAAATATGTTAAGCAAAAGCACGGGGCAATCCGGTGGAAAGGGGACTTCTCAGAAAGGTCTCACTCGGCAAGTACCAGATTCTGGAAGAAAGTGCGCTACCACATGCCATCCAGAAAAAATAGCTCTTCATCAGGATTGCATTTGTTACCGACAGACTGTAATTCTCCCTGAATAACAAAGGAAAAATGACACTTAATGACTATTTCAGTTCACATAGTTCGTGATGGATTGATTGAAGGTCAGGTATATCTGTTTTGTGCAGACAATCTTATCCAAATTTCCTGGATTGAAGGTACTACAACTTCATCTACAGATGTGAATCATTTTTACTTCTGGCCAGATCAACAGAATGCCTTGAAATGTCATCGGTAGCACAGTGATGACATGGAAACCACTTCCAAGGAAGTACATGAGGCCTTTTCGAAGAATTGCACTGTGATTTGGTGGAATTTTTTTGATATTAAATGTGGAATGGGAAAAAAAAACCCTATCAAAAAACCAGAAAACTTGGTTTTTTTGCAATTAAAGGTTGAATATGAATGGAACTATGCTAATTATAACTGTGATATTATGTAATGGGTCAGTAAATGGGGTTTTAAATTTTTTTTTTTTTAATGAAATGACAGAAAACTTTTCTTTGTTACAAGTTTATTTGCCTTGTTCAGTTTCCTGAAAGATAAATCCCTCTGTGTTACTGCATCAGTGTGTTATCGTCCAAGCAAAAAGGTAAGAGAATCCTAGCCCCCCTCCCCCCCCAAGTGCTATATTGAACCTGACAAAGCATAAATACTCTTCACTGATCTCTTCTACATTTTAAAGAAGTGCACCATTTTTAGTCATGTGTCCCATACAGTCTTCATAAAAATACCATTGTAATGCTGTACTGAGTCAAAAAAATAATCTCCAGAGGATTTTTTTTTTTTTCCAGTTAAGTGGCTTAATATATTTGTTCCTATTTTCTCAAGCAGAACAAATAGCTGATGACACGGACTCTCTCATGGGGAGTACAGGGTGGTTGGCTTCATCCGCCTTTCCTTAAAGGCCACATCAAGGGGCTTCAGGGCACCCACTTCTCATGGGTTGCTGTTGCTGAAGGAGAGCAGGTCTTCCCTCCTGTTCCCAGCCAGGGTGCTGGCTCTGGCATTTGTCAGCTCCGAAAGCTGAAGCCGGCTGAACAGGCTCACGTGGCAGAAATCATTCTTTTTCTTGGGATAGTTTTCTCCCAGATCAGTGAGTTTATCTGGTTCCCGGAGGGGTCAGAGTGCAATGGGAAAAGAAAAGAGGTGGTAGGACCGTGCTTTTTGGCTCCAGATGTGTTTAAAAAATAGAGCTAAAACAGCATTGTTGCCCTGTACTCCTTAAAGTGAGAGAGAGATGCCCTGTGTTACCCCCTGCAGCTGCTTGCTTTTCTCCTTTCTCTCTGCCCTGGTGATGTAAGGAATCGCAGGTGACTCTGAATTTGGCTGGGGCTGAGTGTGTTGAGGCTGGAGTTGCAGCATCCAAACAGCTGTTTGGGAAAGGAAGTTGTTAAAACTTGCTATGCATGTTGAATCCTTTCTCTTTGTCTCTCTCTTTTTTTTTTTTTTTTTTTTTTTAAGCAATTTTATGTATGCCACAATTGTTAACTTTGAAGTTATGTAGTTTGTAATGATCAATTCTTTTGGGGGGGGAGGGGATTGATTCGATTCATTTAAAAAAAATATCAAATCTGTTTAATGCCATGTTTATAGCTATGAATTTTATAGGAGCAGATATGAGAGCCAAATCGCCTGTGCTTTTCGAATCTGTCCTTGAAAGTTAAATTTTTAAGTTATGAGATCTAATTGTATATGGAAGCTTCAGGATTTGACTGTTAATGCCTTTAACTGCTGCTTGCAGCTCTGAATTCTTCTCTGTGTGTGTGTGTCCTATCAGCTTCTCACTTGCAGCACGTTTCGCTCTCCTCCCATTCAAACTCCAGCAGCTCCGTTATCTTGGAACAAGCAACTTACTATTGTGTCAGACTCCATCACTTTCCAAGTTGTCCTTGAAGGCCATTGCTAATACAGTACTAGGCAGAAATTTTCCCTTTGACTTGGTTCTTTCATATCTCCGCTTTTTCATCTGAAAAAAACTCATGTTCTGCATCCTTCAGAATTCATCTACTCATTTTGACACTGAAGTGTTGGCGTTTTCTCCTTCAGCGGCTCAAGCATTTGTCTTCTTATGCCTCCATCCTCAGTGAAACGAAACTGATAGTGTGAGCTGCCATCCCACAGAACTGCCCAGTGAATGTGGGGTGATGTGACCCTTGTGTTCTGCCTGATAAGTGACAAAACCAGTGGCAATAGGTTCCTCTCCCACCTAAAATGCTTTGTTTACCTTGGTGTATGCTGGAAACTTTAAACTCTGCTTCTGAGAGACAGTGCCTTCTGGGGTTTGTGAGCTGAGTGTGTGTTTGGCCAGAATGGAATAGGAATCCCTTCATTTCAGGATAGGAGGGGAAAAAAGTGCATTTGAAACATCAGACTGTTTCAAACTGTCATGGTACTGGAGTGTTTTATTGATGAATGTCATGTATGTATAGACCAATGCACATGTTTGTATTCTGTTCTCGTTCTGTGTTTTAGCATCCAGGGAGGATCAGTTCTGGTCATGAAGTGCCACATTCACTTAGCTGTTGCACACAGTCTGCTTTTAAATACGGTGTGTGTTCAGTGACAGCCTGTTGTAGAGTAAAAGAGCCTGGAGATTCATCTGAAGTTACTGAGCTCCATCTGAGCAAGGCTAATTGTTACGTTTCACATCGATAGAAGAATTTAGTAGGACAGAAGCTGTACAGTTTGGTCACAGAAATCTTCTGTAAGAAGATCCCTATATCAAATGTGAAGACTAGACACTGGAAGTATGGTATCTGTACTCTGAGGACTAGGGTATAATACTGACTTTGTGCTTCCACCTTGACAGCTCGCAATATGCAGGCCAGCCAACAGAGTTCCAGTGACCTTGGGCCTCCTGAATTATTTTTTCTGACTGGAATAGATTGAATGAAAAACTGCTACTTGTTATCCCTACCTTTAGGGATAGGAAAGTTATTTTACTGAGCCAAAAATACTGTTTTTTAAAAAAATACTTGTTCCTTTTGATATATTTATACAAATGATGCTAAAGTTTTCATGTGTGTTATGTAAAGGCACTTTGAAGAAAGGTCCACTTTTTAATTCAATAAAGGCACTACATATTTTTTTCTTACAATACTGCTGGGGTTTTTTTTGCTCATTCTTCCACTAAACTGTGCTGAGAATGAACAACGGCAAGCGGCAGTCTTGAATTGTCTTAAACAAGACTTCTACGTTAGATCTTCATTCAGGCTGCTGAATGTGTGTGGGGGAAAGGGTCCCATTAACCATTGTGTTAATCCGGTCTTGGCACCACATTAGCACTAACCATGGGAGCTGTGAGCTTGGCTCTGCTCTGGCCTGTCCTCTCCTTGCAGTGAGGTGAAGCTAGAGCAGCCCCAAGGCTGCTGCCACGCTCTCTGGGACCAGCGTGGTCCCCAGTGGTGTCCCACTGAGCAACCTTCTGCTGCAGCTCCTCAGGAGCTGGGGGAAATGCAGGACACCTCAAATGGAGGAAATGTGAAGGGCTAATCAGCAGTAGTGGAGAGGCAGCCTTCTCTGCTTGTCTCCTCGGGCAAGCCCTGACTCTCTAATCTGCTCCGGGAAAGCCAGAGCCTTGGCAGCGGGGCTGTAGGGGCTGGTCTCGCATGAGACCTCACGTTGAGTTTAGAGGGGATAATGTGCTTAGCTTAGGGTTTACAGATGATTTTCAGTCCTAATAGATAAAAGGAGCTTATAAAGAAGTTTTCAGTTTGGTCTGTACTTTTTGCATTCTGATTATTTTGAACTTCTTGAAAGCTGTTACTGAGTACCATTTCTGACCCTCTTTCTGGTTCAAGTAATGCCAGCTCTGTTTACTTGCTAGTTTAATCCTGGGCTTGTTTTTTCACACAAGATAGATAAGCAGATAAGAAAGCCATTAGAGAAGTTCTGAACTGAGTTTTTATATAGTTGTGTAACTCTCACATTAGTTGTTTTTCAGAATCCAAGAACTTTCGTCAACTTCTGTATAACCAGCAGCAGTAAGTCTAATTCTATATTTAGACTGTATCAGCATTTTCATGTGAAGTTTCACAAACAAAATCTTTTTCAAGACCCGTATTGATAATGCTTTTGGTTTTCTTCAGGCCTAATCTGTACTATACGCCTGTCTAAAATGCAGGCAAGGGTTCAGGCTGTAAATTACTGTGTGTTTGAACGTCCTATGCATTTGTTGCTTCCCCTTAGGAAGAGGATCACTATAAGCATAACTTCCTTGCTGACAGCAGCACAGTACAAATTCTTTTTAAGCAGGAGGTGGTGGATGATTTGCTCCTGCAAATATCACAGAAATGCAGACAAAAAGCTACAAGCATTGCTTTGCTTGACGTACTGGCCATGTTGCAGCACACATTGCTTCAAATTAATTTAAGTTATGAAAATAGTGAATGCTTCCCTAGTCAGGAAGAACAAAGTTACGCCTAATTCCACTAGTGTAACTGAGAACAATTTATGTGAAGACTTGGACAGATGAACTTCTAAAAGGAATATTAATAAAAAGCAGAAAAAATTAAGGCATGTATTAAATATAATTAATAAGGATAGAAAGAAAGCATTAAAGGTGTACCAAGGACTTGATTCTAAGACTTTTTTTCCCCCCAGTAAGTGAACTGAAATGCTCTGTTCCTTTGCTTCTACTGAAGAAGCTCACATGTTTTACTGACCTACAGTGGAGTTCTTGCAAAGAATCTGGAATAATTTCTTGACTAGTTTTAAGTAACAAAAAACTGCATCACAAGTGGGAGATCTGACTCTATGAATCGCCCAGAGAACTCTCTTTAGGCAGCTTAAGGAGACCTAAATTTCTGTGGTTTGCATTTGCTTGAAAATGCCAGTGACATGCAATATTTTCATCACGTCTTTCTTTTCCTTTGCTGGTTTAGCTCAAAATCCTTGCAGTTGATTGGTTGCAGGACTCCTTGCACTGGCATTTTTAGCTGTTGCAAGACGGAAGCATTACTCTACATATTTTTAAAGACTGATGGTGTGCCGTGGCATTAAACCCGGTATCTTTGCCTGCAGAAGCGAGTATGCTTGCATAATCACACAGATAAAGTGCAATACACACTCCTAGGACTGCTAAGAACTTTTTAACAAAGTAAGCAATTGTGAGGACTTTCAGGAGATGACCCTATGGAGAATTTTGTTTGGTATTTCCTGTGTTATCTTTTCACCAGCTAAATTGTAAGCCCCCACTCTGCTCTCCAGTTTTTAGAGAGGGCTTCATCTCAAGCCTGCTAGACACGACTTTCTGCCAGTAAGTGTCACGTGCATTTAAATATAAATGCAATTTTTTCCTTGTCTATGACTAAGAACTCAGTTGTGTATAGCTGTGCAATGTATATATAGCACCCAGAAGGCCTGAGTTTGGGGAACACAGGATAGAAAGGGGCTTCCTCTGCCCTTTGGAGAATTCATTCCCATCTCAGGTGTTCAGTTATATTGTTCTCTTAGTGATTTATCTTGCTTAATCCTAACAAAGTAGCTAGGCTTCTTATCTCCATTACTGCTGTTCAAGAATCTCATTCAATTTGATTCTTAGAAACTTATGAATTTGTAGCTTTAATGTATTAATTGACAGCTGAGACTGTTCTTCTCCTTCATTGGTATCCAGCGGATGTATTATTTATAGACAGCAGTTGTAGTCTGTCTTCAATTTAACCTAGACAAACCAAATTAACTTAATCCTTCCTGAAAGGTAAGCTTCTCATTTTCCCTATACTAGTAATCCTCCTCCCATGAGAAGTCTCTTCAAAATTGTTAACATGTTGACCAGGAGAGTGCACAACACTTCAGCCAAAGGTGGGCCGGTACCCTGAACAGCGTTGTCAGGCTCCTAAACGGAAGACGCGTGCGCACAGAGGAGTTAGTGATCCATGTGAGAGGCGATGTGAGCAGGCGCAGGCTTGATCTGTGCTGCACCTACCACATGGTTGCAGGACAACCTGAACCAGCTCACCCTAATGGAGAAGCCTGTAGGCAGCTCCCACTTGGCACCTGATGATGACTCCACCTTCATGTCTCAGCTTACCTTGAAGAGAAACAGCCTGTTTTCCTACAGCATCCTTTGCTTGACAGCAGGGTTGATGTTGTCTACCTCTAAGAACAACTCGTAAAAACCTAAAGGCTTCAGTGTTGGCAAATCTCCCCACAGACAGGATTGGCGCAGCATGCCATGCCCTGACTAGAGATCTGGCTGATGCTGCACAGCTCCAGGTTCCCAGCACCTGAAGAGACACAAGATTATCTGTGCCATCTCCTTTTACCTTCTCAGGTTGTCTCAAATAAACCAAATTTTAATCGATATCCCATGGAGTCTGAGTGCTTTCTCACTGGGATCTATAATGTGCATTTGCATCAGTGCATTACAGGTGTCTTAGGTACTTCTCTAACTCTATCGGAAACAGTTCACCTGATTTAAGGCAGCATTTGCTATTTTTATTTTAAATAGATATACCATACTGGTGAGTCATGGGACTTTTGACACTCAATTCTTCTCCTTAGTCTGTGATTCTGGATAGCAAACCATTATTTTTGTGGTTTTTGTTTTTTTTTTTTTTTTTAAAAAAAAGATGTAATTTCTGAGTGCAGGAGGAGCATATGAACAAACGTCGTTATGAGCCAGGCCTCTGGGTCACACACTTCTCTTCCACCTGTTGTGCCATTGGCAAATTACATAGGAAAAATTCAATTATTTTTTTGTGCTGACAGTGCTGATGAAAACATCTATATGAAGGCAAGGGCTGATCCCTGGTGAGTTCCCTCTGTGACAGTAACCACTGCCACACCTTGGCTCTTCCCTTTTCAAGCATGCTGTCATCTTTCACTAGCTGGCTTCCCAGTCAGCCTTGCAATTCTGGTTTTGCAATACACCTCAGCTTTCTCCGCTCTACCATGATAATCGGTTTCCAAGATGAAGGCATTAAGGATATCAAAACAAAACAACAGACTAATGTGATGTAACCGAATGCTGCAACATTACGTTTGTATTCTCCATTTCCAATTTTCTACTCTCATCTTAACCGTTCTGAATCAAAAAGTTTTGCATACCCTGCAGCGTATGGTTTGATTGGTTTTGAATATTTCTTCCTCAATAAAAGATTTTCTGTTCTATAATTCTATAATATATACATTTATCCTATAATATATACATTTAAAAAAAAAAGACTGTAGAACGTTTTTTCTGAAAAAAAGCTTGTCTGTTCTTCCAAGCAATTTAGATGGCCCAAAGAAAGATACCGTCTCTTGCAGTGGCTCTTGCCATGCTTTGAGATTACTAGCTATTGGGCCTGCAACTTCATACACTAGTTACTCTGGGATTCAGGATAATCCAGAAAACTTAAGAATTTTGCTTTCTCCTTAGTAATTGTAATTTCCTGGTTTATATACTTATTTCTATTAGCCCGTAGTTGCCATTACCTTTCTCAAAGGAGAAGGGAGGATTAATATGGTTTTGTGGCCACATGTAATTCTTTTGCTGATTCTGATTGCACTGAATTTCCATTTCATTGGTCATTTTTATAGCTAGAGAATATTTATTAACTGTTTTAATTTACCTTGCAAAACTAAACTCCACCTGACTTTTGCCGGTGCTCACGGTTATGACCTTGAAAACAGATCTTTGTTTACCAGTCAGTCCCATGTCCCATTTCTGTAATGTTTTTTGCCAAGACGAATTCCCCCAGCTGAGTTTTAAGCCTTCTAACCTGCAGGTAAAGTAGGAGAAAGTAAATTTGTTGGAAGCATGAAAACCAGTGAATCATTTTCTTTGGGGGAAAAAAGGATAGATTTTGCCATAAAAAGTGTGCCTGGCTTTTCTGCTAGAAACCTGCTAGAAGTACAAATTAAGTCCTGTGCTCTACTGGTGAACAGTTTGTAACTGCAAGATGTGTGATTACAACCATGTTTGATGATTACTTACAAATCCAGAGAAATTCTTGTAAAATGGGTGTCTGCAGGATGTAAATGCTAAGCGAGTTGCTCAGCATTAAAGCGAGATGGCTCAGTAAAATGGAATTACACGTTGTCAGCACTGCAAGCACATTTAGATGGCCTTGACATTTCTAGTGTTCTGGTTTGGGATGACAGGTATCAAAACAGACTGCTTCATGCAGCTTTAACTGTATCTAAATAATTACCTGCAATTATATTTCTTGGTATTTTTTCTTGTAGCTTTACAAGTTTTGTATGTACAATGATACTCTTAATGTCTTTTTCTGTTATCTTGTGCAACAAAGGTTAAAGTAGAAATGGCAGAAAAATATACGTAAAGGTCTTTAAAATTCTGTTAGGTTTTTATTTGTCCTCTTCGGTTTCAGATGAACAAGATATACGATGAATACATATTGCAGCCAAAACCAAAAAATAAGACTGTGGCTACAAACCACATAGTTTTGCCCTAAAAACACTTCCGGATGTCTTAGAGACACGATGGGGCTATAGTCTCTTTTCATGTAGAAGGGATGATTTACCAGGAGCAGGTAAAACACAAGATTACTGAATTCTATAATTTCCTTTACAGAAGTAACAATTATGTTTGTTTGCCATTGTCACTTGTCCTAAAGAAAATCAGGGCAACACTTGCCCTGATTTTTGCAGATGAAATCAGTGGGTGTGGAGGACCCAGTGTCCACACAACACATGTTTCAAGAAACTTTATTTCAGATGAACTGCTGTCAGGTACTGTTGACATCATGGCCAAGCAGCGGGAGCTTCTCTTCTAAGTTTTGTCTTTTCTGAAAGGAATCTGTTCCATGGGCTCCAGGATTGTTTGGTGATACAAAGTGTTCAGGGTGGGGTTGAGAGGGAGATCAAACAAAAATGTGGCTACTGCAGCCACATGCATATGCCCAAAGGAGGTGAGTAGATATGAAAAGGGAAAGTTGTCACTATTATAAATTGGGGAAGACAAGTGATCTCAAAAGCTGAACAAATCTACTGGAGGATGTAGGAAAACAAAAGGTTTGTGGTAATGAAAGGCAATGATCTAAATTAATCCCAGGCAAATTCCATCCCTTCCCTACCTAAGGGTAGGGAATGCTTTCACTCTGATTTCCTTCTACGCGTAACTCAAAAGGATTGAACTATTTATCGCGGGTAACGTTCTCCCTTCATTGGTTATATATCATTCATCAAATAAAGCAAGCAGATGCTTTCTGCCATTCGATGGAAAAAGGACTTCACAGCAAATATGCTGGAAAAACGCAATATACCAAATGCTACCTCCAAGTCCAGTGTCTTCATTTGCTCAGAAATAGCCTTCTTTGAACACCTCCTCAGCTGCAGAAAGATAAGCCACGTCACTGCTCTGCTGCAATCCACTTCCAAAGGTGGCACTGACACGTTGCATTAGTGTGGGAGAATAATGGAAGATCGGCAAGGAAGATTGTAAACGCACTCAAGTGACTTGCAGCTGGGGTGTCAAAACCCACATATATCACACTAATTTCTGTTTAGTTTTGTGTGCTTGACAAGTAGAACATGTGTGCTCAGATAACACAGGCCTGTGATGGACTTGGAGGCACCTTATCAAACATGAGATTCCTGCCCTACTGTGGGAAAAATCAAAGCACAGTGGAAAACTACGCCTGCAAAAATCCCTGATACACAGGCAAAAGCAGCGGGTTTGAAAGCTTTTTCACTATCTAGCAATGATGGAGCTCCGTGGTGCTTGTGACCCCGCTTGTGTGCCTCCGCCCAGCTGCTGCTGCGGAGATCCCCCAGTTCACGAGGTAACGAGAATAAATGTACTCTTTGCATTTCATCCGTGGCTTTGTGGTTGTTCCTCCATCCTGCCTGTGCCGGCTCACGCAATTAGAGCCTTCCCTGTGCTAATTACAACAGGTCATCCTGTCTGAGAGCTTTATGAGACAAAATACTTCTGAGTGGTTTTGTAGATTTAAAAAAAAAAAAAAAAAAAAAGTCAATTCCACTGCACAGATCTGATCAGGAGGATGTTTGGATAGCTCCTTGCGCAGCATCACTTTCGTTGCTGGAGCTCGTGGTTCTTGTTCTGCTTTGAAGCGTTCCTGGTGTCCACATCCAATGTTCATGCAGACTGGTGTCAATGTCCACTTTCCTCAGACAACCTACTTCTCTGCTCTTCCCTGTGATTTTTGTCTTGCGACTGCCACGTTCTGTATATTTTGCTGTCTCGTGAAATCCAGCCATTTCAGTTGATACTCCTTCAGCTTTACTATAATGGGCTTTTCCTAAATTCAGAATCAATCACTGAATAGTCACAGAGTCACAGGATGGTCGGGGTTGGAAGGGACCTCTGGAGATCACCTAGTCCACCCCCCCTGCCAAAGCAGGTTCACCTAGAGCAGGTTGCACAGGACTGCATCCAGGCAGCTAAACAAATGTTTAGTTGAATGATTTAATAGTTCTCATCTTACCTATTTGTTTTGGTAATGTTTTAACATTTTTTTATCAGAAACATTTTTTCACTATTAGTGGTATTATAATGAAGACATGAGGGGAAAAAAATAATACTGCACAGAGCAGATCCTCTAGCATGTATGTCTCAGAAAAAGTTCTTCAAAAATGATTTTTTTTTTGTTTAAATCAGTGTTTCTAGTGGTAGAGGAGATTAGGCAACATCTCACTTGCCTTTATGATAACCAGATTTAACTCACAGATGTTTGGTGGTGGTGCAAAATAACAATACAAAGACTAGAAATCTCGCATAAAAATTATCTGACCTAATGCAGTGAGTTCACAAGAAACATCGCCAAAATGATATATAGATATAATTGCTGACCAAAAAGAGTCTGGCTGACTGCATAAATTCTGCTATCTTTGCTGAGCCAGGAAAGAATTCCTTCCCTTCATTCCTCCCAACAGCACCACGTCTGGAGCTGTTACAATGTGCCTCAGGCAGCACTACATACCTTGCATTGACAGAGGACAATAAATGCAGGCAAAGCAGTAATCTCACATCTTTGCTTAACTGTGGCTACCACATAGAGGGCAGGATGGTTGAACGTGTTTCCGTTTGATAAATACAATAGTATTTATAAAATTGGAATGAAAGAAGTACCAGAAGTAGAATGCAAAATCAGGGTGGAAAGAGCAGGTCATGTCTGGATTATTCTCCGTATTTTTTTCAGAATACTCGTAATTTTCTTAGCAAATGTGTCTATGACATATTTTTAACAATAATGAGAACATCTACCTTGATAATTCTGAAAGGTCCATGATTGCTGCCTACTTAGGGAGGAGCCTAAGAAAGAGCTTTCCTCTACCTTACTATATATTTTAGTAGCTAGTCAACAAATTAGTCAACAAGCTTGTCAACAAGTACTGACCATGCAGCCTTAAAAAGGCCCATATCCGATTCTGTGTTCACCATGCTACCTTTGAAGAACGTCTGCTTTGAAGAACTCTGACTCCAGTTGTGGTGTGCGAGTGAAACACCAGAATATAGCGAACACACTGTTCCCAGAACAGCCACAAGCTAAGTAACCTCTAAAAAACATGGGGCCTAATTAGTCGTTGTTACGTTTGTAGGTAAAAACTCAAGGGCTACGTGGGACTAAGCCTGTATGTTCAAGCTTCAGAGCCAAGTATCTCAGTGACATGTGGCTGTCTGGGGAGCTCAGACCAAGCTGTAGAAGTAGCCCATTGAAGAAGGCTGATGTCCCCGAGATGCTCCTGCCAACAGCTCCCATAGTCTAGAGGGCATCTGTCTCTTCCACGGTCTCTTCAACTAGGGAAGTTCGCAGCTGCACGTACTACTGCTACTACTACAAAAAAGAAGTCCGTCACCCCAAATCTTGCAATCCTTACTGGGAGGATTTCCTGCCTCTCCAACACCCACCCCCCCGCCCGCCCCGGGGAGGAGGCCGGGCCCCGGCCGCGCCGGGATGGGGGATGGCGGCTTGGGCGGCGGGAGGAGTGAGGTGGCCGCCACCGCCTGCCTTTTTCGACAGAAAGTGGCTCTTGCTCAAACTCCTGATTTTTCGCAGCCTGGGTTTAATCAGCACCGCCTGCCTGCGCCGGGGCGGGGCGGGGAGGCAGCCCGGCCCAGCCCGGCCCGGCCCGGCCCAGCCCAGCCCGGCCCGGTTCGGTTCAGTTGCGGGGCCACCTCACCGCCGCGGGGGCACCCAGGTTGGCAAGCGGCAGTCGGGGGGGCGGGTGAGGCCTCGTCGGCAGGAGCCGCTTGTGCGACGAGGCGAGGGCCGGCAGCAGCGCCGCCGTTTCCGGGCTCTCTAGGAGACGGCAGCGGGGGCTCCCCCTGCCTCGCTGCGCCCCCGCTCGGCCGGGCCGGGCCGGCAGCAGGTAGGCAAGGGCGGGGATTCGCCTGGGTGCTGGCCCGTCCTGGCGGAACCTGCCTGCCCTCAGCGCCGGCCGTGAGGGGAGTGGCGGGGCTTCCCCGCCGGCCAGGGTGGGGGCGGCCTCCGTGGCAATGCCGGCAGGGGAGCGAGGGCCCGTGCCCGCCCGGGGTGGCCGAGGGCGGCAGCGGGTAGGGGACGGCGGGGAGCGGTCAGGTGTGGCGGGGAGCGGTCAGGTGTAGCGGGGACCGCTTTTCTTCGTCTTGGGATGATCCCGGCGGGGACACGCACACAGACACACAGCCACAGCCACACAGCCACAGACACACACACACACGACAGGCGGAGGGCGGGGAGACACGTAGAGATGCGGCGGCAGTCGTACTTTGCTCCGATGTCCCGTTTTTTGGGGCTGGGCGGTGACTCAGACCGAAGTGGTGTCCCCTGGGGAAACCGAGGGCCGGGGACGGTTTAAGGGGCGGGAGTGGAATCTGTTTTAAAAGGTCAGCGTTTCCCTCCGCAAGCCGAGCGTGCGACGCGGCTCGGTTCGTGAGAGAAAGCGTGAGAGCGCCTTCTCCCCGGAGCCGCACCTTGTCCCCGGGGCGCGGCGGGTCTGCCGGGGCCGCCGCCCGCCTCGCCCCGCCGGTGGCTGCCGGGTCGGCAGCCGGGGAGCCCGGCCCGGCCCCGGCCAAGCGAGTTTTCGCAGGAACACGCAAGAATTGAAATGAAGAATATTGAAAAAATGTTTTCCTGCCATTACGTCGTGAGGGAGGTCAGCGACTCACAGAAAAACGGCTCTCGAGGTGGTCTCAGCGCTGTCACTACGGGGTGGGGGGGGGGGGGGGGCTGGCTAACCCAGCTCTGCAGCACCAGTTAGGTCTGCCTCAGCAGCGAAGGGGTGGATGTATTTGTTGTAATATTTTTTCCTAGATCAGAAATGAGACACTTGGTTAAGCTCTCTTGAAGAGGCATGGCATACCTTGCAGTTGATAGAAGTGTTTCAGGTAATACGAATATATACGCTTTTATGATTTAAAATGTTCATGGGCTTATGTAAAAGAAGTGGCACGATAGTCTGACTTTCTGTCAGTTCTCCCAACTCTGAGGACTGTTGCACGTTTTAATCTGTCCATGTTTTTGAATAAGGCATTCAAACAAAAAGTGCCACAAGCGTGCAAAAATTAGTGAAAGCCATGATTCTTCAAAGTTCTGATGAGACTGTTTTTTTTTTAATTGAGCAGATCAACTTTGAAAGGATTAGAGAGCAGAGGAGAAGGTGGGTGTACCAATTTAATGACAAATTCTAATGAGAATTATGCTTTACTATGTGCTGTCATGGATGCTGTAGTTGTAATTCAAGTGTGGGTATCATTGAAGACCTCTTTCAGACACTTGTGGGTTTTTTCTTTTTTTTTTAAATCTTAAATTGATACAAATATTTCCTTTTAGGGTGAAACTGAATGGACATGGCCTCAGATATATGGAATTTTTTCCCCTCTGGAAAATTTGGGCAAAGATAACTCCAGCAGAATTCTGTCCTGAGTGGTAAAGCTCCACAGGCTGATTGCAGGGTCAAGATGTGGACAAAATGGCTGGGAAAAGGAAGAAATTTAGCTGTTTATCATGGCGGAAAGTGGTAGGAAAACCATTTCCACTTGACTCTGCAGTCTTACGTTTGTTATTTTCATCATGAGCTATGTGAATGCATGCATGGAGCAGAGCCTAATTTTGTAGTTGGGTATGCCTTCCAGAGAAATGAAAGTTTTTTCATCATGAAAAGTCAGAAACAAGAAGGAGTCGCCTCAGAGCAGTTCATGCATATGGTTTTGCACAGGGCTATATATATTTGCACGTCTTCCATATTGGCAAAAGGGCAAGTTATAAATTTAAATATGTAGAAAGAACATTGAATTTACAGAGAAGCAGGATTCTGGAAGACTCCTTTAGAACATGTCAAAGTACTACTGCTATATCTACGCAGTTTACTGCTGGGGCAAAAACCTGCTTGAGAGAGCATGTGTGAGACAGAACACTAGAGTAAGGTAATGCTCTACTGGAGCAAAGCTTATGAAAAAAACACAATTCAGAGAGGTCATAAAGAAAATACTTGGCCATAAGTGGAGTCTGTTCAGTCCTAGTTTCTCTTTAAATTATTTCTGTTATAGTATTTTCATCTTCTATAAAACTGAAAACTAGAGATTTTAAGAGTTAGTGTCTGTCACAATTAGTGAAGAAGGTTGGAGTTTTGTACAAACATATGTAAACCCCCTCCAGTGATTTTGAAGTTTTGTGTGCTTCTTTTTACGCTCAGCATTCTTGTGGGGACTCACTCCTTCTTACAGCTAAGCAAGAAAAGGCCTGCCTGGTAATTTCTCTGAAAATTTGCAGTGAGGGAGGAGGGAAGAGAAGGGGAAGAAAGAGGAAAGCAGGCACTGCAAGAAGCAGTGTGGATGACTCAATGTATGCCACGCTGCTGAGTCAGTTCGGTGAAGTAAGACACAGCAGCTGGAGGTGTCATCTTTGGCTATTGTAGAAATTGGTGATCAGCTAAAGATTCTTCACAATAGGATGGGGTTCGCCTGCTCATCCTTCAGTTTGAATAATTGCATTCGTTCGTTCACAGTGCTGTAAAAACTGAGCAGGAAAAAAGCAGTAAGGCAGGACAAGTTACAGAACAACTTGTCAGAGGTATGAAACTACTAGATCCTTCTCCAAACACATTAGGGATAAGAAGCCTACCAAAACGGCCTGAAAGCCAATAGATTATTCAGGTATAAAAAACCCCCTCTGGGATGGGTTATGGGAAGATATGAACATATCAAGGGAAAAATAAAAAGAATCTTTAAAAAGCTTGGATTTCAGTGCCAGTGCCTTTTCTTATGGCTAATCTTCCATGGAAGGATCTGTCTCAAACTGAAAAGTCAGTAAAAGGCAGTTATAGAATGATAAGATCTGTAGCAAAGCACGACGACTGACTGATACTCACTCTTGTGTGCTCTTGTTGAAAATGTCTCATTTAAAACAGCTGTGGGACCAAAAGATCAGAAAGTGATAAATGTTTTTTTATCTTCCCCAAGTGATCAAAAGAGAGACAGGAAAGTGGAGCCCAGTGAGCCTGGTATCTGCAGCAGGCAGCTGTTTAGAAACCATAGAAGCAGTGGAAATGACCCCTTCCCTACATAATTTATCTTCAGCAGTGACTTTTGCAAAGGGATGACACAGTGCTCAAATGTTAGAAATGTGTTAGAATTGTACACGTGTATGTGAACACACTGGATACAGGAGACATGGTTGGATACAATCCACCTTAATTTCCAAAAGGCATTCAGCCGGGGCGGTCACTGAAGCCAGACTGCCATAATATTTTTATTCTCACATGTATAAATAAGTAGGTAAAAGATAAATGCTCAGTTTTTCAGATGGAGGAAGGTCCCTGCTGGAGTCCCAAACAACACTCTTCTGCTCAGCATGTATTTTTAATGATCTGGACAGAGGGAAACTGTTTGAATGGCAGAATTTGCCAACAATGCAAAGTTATTCAGGCTAGAACACAGAGGTGTTAATTTCAAAGAGTGGCAGAAGGGTGTCATGATAGTGAATGACTGGGTAATAATAGCAGAAGAAATTTGTTTTAGATAAATATAAAGAAAACTTAAAGTGAAAACAAATGGGTAAAATCCTAACATCCTGTGCTCAGCAGCTGACTGAGTTTACCTGATTTTTAACATTCAATGATGAGATCTTGGGATTTTACTACATAGGCCCATGGAAATATCAGGTCAATACTCAGTAGTACTCAAAGAACAAATAGATTGTTAGACATTATTAGGGGAAAAAAAAAAAAACCAACAAAAAAACCCAACAGAAAAAAAATTGTTTTAGTTTATAAATCCGTAGTGCACCTATATTTTGAAGACTGTATACGAGTTCTGTTCTTCCCTCCCCACCCCAGACAGGCTGTAGCATAACTGGAGACAATACAGAAGAGAGTGGCAAAGATGGTCATAAATATGAAATCAGATTCCATCTGAGGGATAGTTAGAGGAACTGAGACTGTAACTTGGGAAAGCAAGAACTGGGGAGGAGTGTGCTAGAGATGTAAAAGATCTTGGGTACTTGACAAGACAAATAAGAAATGTTCACTCTTTTTTTTTTTTTTTTTTCTTTTTCCCTTCTGTTATAATAATTAGGAGCTGTCAGGTAAAACAAGCAGGTAACAGGCTCAAAACAAGCCAAAGACAATTCCTGTATTTCCTGTGTCCTGTATTCACTGTGTAATGCAAACATTGACTTTAAATTGTGGAAGTTTATATTGGAAATGACTAATTGAACGTTTTCTTTCCATTTCTGCAGCGAAACTTGACAGCAAAAGCATTGTTTTTGTATAATATCACAACAGCATTTCTGTCTTTAATTATTGCAGGTAAGTTTGTTGGTGGCTGTAGAAGCTCTTGTTCTGAAACTTGTTTTTCCACAGAAGTAATACTAATTTTCTGTGAAAATGGCTGTAAAAGTCAAATTTAAGTACATGCCAATGAGGTCTTTTAAACAGTCCTAAAAGCAGGAACCTATAAAACATAAAATATGTGGTGTTTTATGTACTGTCTTATCACAGAATCATTTAGGTTGGAAGGGAACTCTTGAGATCATCTAGTCCCACCTCCTTGACCACCCCAGGGTCAGCTGGACCAGGTTGCCCAGTACCACGTCCAGCTGGATTTTGAATATCTCCACAAATGGAGACTCCACAACCTCTCTGGGCGTCTTGTTCTGGTGTTTCATCACCTTCACAGTAAAAAAGTGTTTTCTTATGTTCAGATGGAATTTTTTGTGTTTCAATTCATGCTTATTGCCTTGTGTCCTGTCAGTGGGCACTACTGGCAAAAATACGTCCCTTTGTTCTTCATTCCTAGAAAGACCTAGATGATCTTTCAGGGTCCCTTCCAACCCCTAACATTCTGTGATTCTGCGATTCCCTCCCATCAGGTATTTGCATACGTTGCTAAGATTCACCCACACACTCTCCAAGCCTTCTCTTCTCTGGGCTGAACAGTCCCTGTTCTTTCAGCCTTCTCGCGTGAGAGGTGCTCCACTGTTAATCATTTTTTTGGCCCTGTGCTGGGCTTTCTCCAGGAAATCCATGTCTCTCTCTTACTGGGGAGCCCAGAACTGGCTGCAGTACTCCAGATGTGGCCTCAACAGTGCTGAGTAGAGGGGAAGGATGACCTTCCTCGACCTGCTGGCAGGTCCTAATGCAGCCCAGGACACTCTTAGCTGCCTTTGCCATGAGGGAGCGTTGGTGGATCATGGTCAGTTTGTTGTCCACCAGGATCCCAATGTTCTTCTCTGCAGATCTGCTTTCCAGCTGAATGGTCTCCAGCGTGTGCTGGTTCCTGGGGTCATTCCTCACCAGGTGCAGGACTTCGCATTTCCCCTTGTTGAACTTCATGAAGTTCGTGTCAGCCCACTTCTCCAACCTGTTGAGGTCCATCTGAATGTCAGCACAACTCTCTGGTGTATAAATTGATGAAATGAGTTGTCATTTTAACTTTATAGAATGTGTCCTTAGGGTTTTTTCATATGGGAAAATATAGCCACTTGACAATAATATAACATACAGATTTTTGTAAAATGGCTAGGCTACTCAGTTGCAACTGCTTGTTTCTGCCCTTCAGCTGTCAACCAACAATCCAGTTCATACTTAAAATGTTTCAGATGGTTTAAATGAGTTGCTGTCATAATCCTGTCATTCCACGCGGAATCTTGCAGCAGTGCCAGACTGTTAAAAGAAAAACTTCACAGATTTCCTTTCCTCAAATTTCTAGCAAACTGTTTGGTTGGAAATGGTTTGGTTTTGGTTTGGTTTGTTTTTTTTTTTCCCATGGGTGGACAAGCTGCAAGGTTCACCAATGCATTGGATAGTCTGTTTTTTGGCTAAGTAATCATATGGAAAGGTGATTATTTGGCTGCCCTCCCCCAACAGCAGAAAGTTCCATTGTCTGTTTAGTTATGTGTGTACCTTATAATTCTTTCCTGTTCCATGGAAATAATGCAAGGCATTGGAGGGGCGGGGTGTGTGTGTGTGTGTATTTCAGAGAAACTGAGGCAAGACATTATGTCAGGATTTAGTGGCAGAAAAGGGTTTTCAGTTCCTGTGGCCACAGCGTTTCATAACCATCAAAGTTATTATGGGTTATTTAATATACATATATGAGCGATTCAATGTTTTGGTAAATAATTTGGAAAAGATTTATAGTGAGATAGTGAGAACTGTGGGTGATACAAAGATTACCCCTTGGCGGTCAAAACTAATATTCACTGTGAAGAGGATGTCTGGATATTGAATGGTTTCATGATAGAATGTCAATAACTAAAATTGAATGGATGTGGAAGAGTCATCCACATGCAGCAGAAACATGTATACTGTGTATGTGTGATGTGAGCAGTAAGTTAGTTGTTAACCATTTGGGAAAACTGGCATTTTGACAACTCTGGATGCTCTCTGGAAGCATTAGCTCTGTCATCAGCGGTGGTCAGAAAAGCAGAATTTTTAGGAAGCAGTAGAGCAGAAAACAGAAAGCTTCTTATGCTACTCTATATGCCCATGGTGAACGTGCATCAGTTGAGCTCTGCAGTTCTGGTCGTTCCGTTTCAGAAAAACTATGTCAGAAGAGGTAGAGAGAAGAGTGACAGTGTTGTCTGGTATGGGGTGGCTTCCATATGAGAAGTCATTAAATGGAAGAGGACTCAGGTAAAGAGATGACTAAGGCAAGATGTGATGGAGGTCCATAAAATTGTAAATACTGTAGACTAGGCAGATGAGGGGGTTTCCTTTGCCATTTCTCATAACAAGAAATACACGATACCCAGCAAAATGATAAAAGCCAGTGAATGGTTTTTCATGCAGAACATAGGAGGAAAGACAGGGATCAAAAGCAAAGTAGTACTCTACTTGTTATATCCTGCTCTTTCTTACATGTTTGCCAGTAGTTGTTATCAGAGACAGGGTTTTGGGCTAGACAGCACTTAGATGACTCTGTGTGGTGGTTCTTACATTCTAACAAAACAAGGAATTTTAGATAAATATAATACTGACTCAGGAATGTGATGGTGGTGTCCAGAATCGGTGCCTTTTTTGTCATATTGACAAAAAATATATCTCATGGTGTTGCTTTTTCCCATATGAATCTCCTTGGGTCAGCAGGAAGGAAAATGAGAAATTGGTAAGTGCTTGTAATAATTCCTCTCTAAATGCTCATAAAATGAAGGGCAAGTTGGACTTTCCATAGCAAAGTTACTATTTGTGCAACAGCAACTTTAACTTCAGTGTTTTAGGACTGAAAGTATAGTCTGTCTTGAAGACTTACTTTGAGTACAGTTAGGTGAAGTTAACTAATAAAGACGTTATATGTGAAAATTGTGTATGCATGTGTGTACATGTGCGTGAAACAGACTGGGGAAATACTTTAGTAATTTGCATCTGAACTAAAACATACCAGTGATAGTCTGCTGGAAATGAAGGGATTTTCCTGAGTGCAGTTTGCATTCAAAAAGCAGCATTTCACTTCGGTGGCATAACTGTATATCACTGAGTAGTACTCTCAACTGTAAAGATAAGGGATTATAATTGTATTTTTAGTAGATGACTTGAAAATGGAAGTGAAAACTCCCATGAACTTTGTAAATGTAATGAAGAAATTAGTTCAGTATATCCTTTTACAGTGTTTGAGGTTTTCTTTAATGTTTATCTCTTTCCTTTAGAGAAATGTGAAGCCTACAATGTGATATTGAGGCAAAATCTTGTGCTTGATGGGCAGCCTCTTGCTATTAAATGTTCGCTGGAAAAGAACTTGAAAAGTGGATACTACAACTTAACATGGTATAAAGTTGGTAACCAAACAGCTGTGCCTAGAGACAAACTTTCTAGAATTCATCAGCAGAAGAATTTAATTTGGTTTCTTCCTGCAATGTTAGAAGATTCTGGAGATTATGAATGTGTCATAAGGTGAAAATTAAAAAAAAAAAAATTAAGTTGCTACAGAAATGAGTTGCAAAGGGAATAACTTCTAGAAAGCAAGTAGAATTTGGGGGATAAGAGAAATACTAAAGAAGAAGGGAGAGTGTGTTCACGAAAACTAGCGTTAGGTTGGGGAAAGTAAGTCTAGTTTTGGTAAGAAGAAGGGAGAGTGTGTTCACGAAAACTAGCGTTAGGTTGGGGAAAGTAAGTCTAGTTTTGGTTTCTTTTTCCTTGTAGGCAAGAGTAAATCTATTAGAGAAACTAAACTTCTTGTCCTCTCTTTCTTCTCCAAAGAGAATACCATATATTTTTGAGTTGGAAAATATGCCAAATAGGTTAATTTAATTATGTCATATTAATTGCAGGAATTTGACAAGCTACAAGAAAATGTGTACAAAAGTAACAGTTTTTGAGAGGATTGATGGTTTATGCTTAAATGAAAAATTTGCTGTAGAGGAGGTGATATTTACATTATCATCTGCAAAGGTTGTGTGTCCACACTTGGATTATTTCAGGAATAAGAAGAGTATTCAACCTGTTCGTTGGTATAAGGTGAGAATGCTGTGTTTTGTACTGTCTTGTAACTGTCCATTGTTTAAAATATAAATCACTGGTGTTTGTGAATTGTAGGAGAAAAACTTAAGATTTATTGTAAATCGGAGAAAAACGCTTTTAAAACAAATTGGAAGAGGATTAAGACTTTTTATCTTTTAAAGGTGTATACAGGTTTTTTGATTAACAGGGTAGAAATGCAGCTTAGATGTAGGAGAGATGCTGACCCACGTACCCACCAGGTGGCATCTTTTTACCTGCTAGCGAAAGACACTGTCGTGAATTTCTTTTGTGCAGAAACAGATTTAGTATGTCGTTTGTGAGAGGTGGCATATCCATTGTGTGCTCAATATTGCTCCATTAAATAAATGCCATTTCATATTGTTCACGCTTATTTAAAGGCTTTTTCTCTTACCAGAGCATAGTGCCTTCTGCAGCTTTCCTGCCTCATGCCCATGCAGTCCGTATGGTACCAAGAGTATTTAAAAAAATAAGTCTAATTACTGAGTGGTTCTTCGTTAATGAATACTTTTACAAATCCTGACACTTACATTTCACTTTCTTATTTCTCTAATATTGAAAGTTGCTTTCTGTTGGAAACGAACTTTGAATTAAAATGTCTGAGCCAAAATGAAAAATGTTTTGCTCTTTATTCCACCGCCCTCACTCTTCCACAGCCTCTGCAAGCATCTGTCCTTATGCTGTGGGTCACTGAAAGTTCAGATTGCATTAAAGAGAGAAAAACCATGGAAAGAGACAGTGATACGAATTAACAGAGTTCTCTACACACACTTAGGACTGCCAGCTGCTGGAAGGGAAAAGGTTTGCCTTCACAAACAGTGATCTTATAATTTTCAATGTGACTGTACACGATCGAGGAAACTATACATGTGAAACAACATATACGTACAATGGAAAACAATATAACATTTCACGAGATGTCAGTCTGACTGTAGAAGGTAAGTAGATAATTTCACTGTGTTTGTGTTCATAACAATGACTCCAAATTTTTGTCCCAAGTTTCTAAAAACTAAAGCTAAAAGACACAATTTGTGGGTAGCCATGCTTAGGGCTATTAGTTTTCACCTAAATATGAGGGAAAGAAATGCTCTCTGCGAGTTTATATGTTTCTGTCTGTTGCCACTGTGTTGAAGATTTGTTCCTCCATTAAAAGTTGCAGTATGTCAAAGCTTTGCTGCCCAGACCAGCTGCCAAGGTTCCCTAAACAGGTGCCCTGTAAGGCTTGGTAGGTACAATACTTTCTGCTGTAGCTACACCCTCTATCCTGCCCGTCTTACCTCTCTCTCCTTTACATTACAATGAACTAAACCAGCCCGAATTGTAGTGGTATCTTGACTCTGTACGTCCTATTTGTTTCCTTCAAACCCTTTTCTCTTCTGTTTTTGGTTTTAAGCTCCTCAGTAAAAAACTGCTGATCTCTGGTGTCATGTATCTAGCTCAGCAGATCCTGATTTATGTTGGGGGGGTGGGGGGCACCAGCACAACAAAAAAATAAAAAAGAAGACCTAGCACATCCTTTGCTAGCACAGCATTATGAGATTGATATTGGATCACTGAAAAGGCTGTGCTATATCAAGGTATGAAATACCAATACTGTTTTTACATTCCAGCTGATGAAGGACATTTTCAGGTTTACTAATAGATTGCATACTATTTAATGGTCTCTTTTTGTGCTTGCCTGTTTTATCTCTGTGTGTCTATATATGGATACATATGTATGTATATATGTGTATGTATATATATGATATGAATATGTATCATATTCATATAATGGCATATGTATATGATGTGGATAAACAAAATATGAGGAACGTAAGGTCAGATCATTCTGGTCTTAAAATCTGCCCATAGAACTTCTCTGTTAGTGTAATTTCAGCTCCCACTACTCAGTAGAAGCAAAATCATACCTACTGTCATATATCTAGCCCTAATGTAAGGGGCCACTGGTGTTGACCTTTCTTATACATAGTGCTGTGGGAAGAATTGAAAGGCCTTTAACTAAAGTACAGAAGTTAAATTTCTCCTTTATAATAGTAAAAGTCTAAAAGAAACGATTTGCACTCTAAAAGTATTTGGCTGCGGTTTGTATCTGTGAGGTGCTGGGTGATGGGCTATCCAGATTGTAGGGGAGTAATACTGTAGATATTTGCCCATACCCATCTCAGAATCACACAGAATCACAGAATGGTCAGGATTGGAAGGGTCTTCTCTGAAGACCATCTAGTCCAACCCTCCTGCTAAAGCAGTTCACCTAGAGCAGGTCACACAGGATGACATCCAGGCAGGTTTTGAATATCTCCAGGGAAGAAGACTTGCACAACTTCTCTGGGCAGCCTGTCAGTGCTCTCTCAGAGTAAAGAAGTTTTTCCTTATGTTGAGATGGAACTTCCTGTGCTCCAGTTTGTGCCCGTTGCCCCTTGTCCTGTGAGTGGGCACCACTGAAAAGAGCCTGGCCCCATCCTCTTGACACCCGCCCTTTAGATATTTCTAAGTATTGATAAGGTCCCCTCTCAACCTTCTCTTCTCCAGGTTAAAGAGCCCCAGGTCTCTCAGCCTTTCCTTGTAAGAGAGATGCCTCAGTCCCCTCATCACCTTCATAGCCCTCTGCTGGACTCTCTCCTGTAGTTCCATGTCTCTCTGGAACTAGGGGGCCCAGAACTGGACACAGCACTCCAGATGTGGCCTCATCAGGGCAGAGTAGAGGGGGAGGAGAACTTCCCTCGACCTGCTGGCCACACTCTTCTTAATGCACCCCAGGACACCATTGGCCTTCTTGGCCACAGGAGCACATTGCTGACTCATGGTCAACTTGTCCACCAGGATTCCCAGGTCCTTCTCCGCAGAGCTGCTCTCCACTGGGTGGGCCCTCATCCTGTACTGCTGCTTGGGGTTATTCCTCCCCAAGTACAGGACTCTGTGCATGCAATACAACCAGATTTTTAATTCATGGAACAGCCAGTCCACCATGAGTGTGTGGGAATGTGTGGGAATACATTTTGGAAAAGGTGGGGCAAAGAATAGTTTAGCTTCAAGTCAGGAGTAGTGACTACCTGAGACAGGATACTTTCAGTATGGAATGATGTCTGTTATAAAATTGCTGACAACCTTGTCCATAAGTCAGGGTTTTTTCAGGTTGTTCTTGGATTATAGAGCGTAGAACAGACTGCAACTGCCCCGGGCTTTCTGAAAAGCACTTTCTTTCTTTTGGTCAGTGAGCCCACCAAAAAAGCCCCCAGAAATATCTTATCCAAGAAACAATTCCATCGAAGTGGAACTTGGTAAGTAGTTTTCTTTATAAGAAAATATGTTTTTGTATCCTAGTGAAAATTTGTACTCGAGGAAGGCCATATTCGGTGTTTTCTTGTTTGTGTTTTTTGACAAAAATAGTTCAGTGATCAGCTCAGTTTCTCTGTGTTTATTTCCTGAAGCAGGAGTGTTTGGGGGTGAGAGGGAAAGAGACAGGGCGTGTTGCTTACAAAGTCCTAGGGAAATTTCTCAGATGTGAAGAAAATTGTAGGGAACCCAAGTGATTCTTTGTCACATCTGTTGGTTTCCATCATTCTGGAAGAGATTTGAGGAACAGATCCATCTTTGAATCTGCAGCGAAAGTGATGCCCCAGAGAGAGGCACCTTCTTCCTAGATTTAGCCTCTTTCATCCTACCAGTCTCTTTCTGAACCTGCAGATCACTGAAGTATATAGATCCTCTGCTAAAGTAACTTTTCTGAAAGGGTGTGGGACCATCCTTAGCTGATCTGTGTGGGAGTCTGTGAACAGAAATGTGTAGACTTTAATTAGATTATGGAAATTAACTTTTCACTTTGTAACACAATTTTGTAGGCTCACAGGTTACAGTGGATTGCAATACAACAGGTGCTGATGGGTATGATGTGTTTTGGACAGGCAACGGTGTGTATATTGATGTATTTTATATGAGCAGAATTTTTGCAAGTCACTATGAGTAAGTATATTTTCAGATTAGAAAATACTGTGTTGACAACCAAAATGGAACTTTCTCCCTTTGACATGAAAATATTTAGCAACATTTTTCACTCGCTTAAATAGCTTGCTTTTTTAAAAATCTGGTGCTTGCCTCCTCCAATTCACTTTCTGCTTTGAAGTAGAAACTTGAAACATAGTAGGCACATGGACTTCACATGTGATTGTGCTGATTTTGGTCATTGTAAAAGTCTCATAATTTCCAACCTTGGGAAAAGGTATTTTGTAGACTTACAGTCTCCTAATTGCAATACAGTTTCTACTGAGCAGGCTCTGGCCTGACTGAGACCGCTTTCAGCTGTATCAAACATGTCCAGGCACATGATCTTCCAACTGTGTCTTTCTTCTGCATTCTCCTTTCTCTTTACATCTGCCTCTCTGAAAGGTTGCAAGAACTCAAACATGTACTTTACAGGAGAAAATGAGACTTCCAGGTTTAAGAGCCTTGAGTTAGAGAAATGTAACTGAGAGCAGCTGAAGAGCTAATGGAAGACTTTGTTGAGGATGTTTGTACTGAAACTTAGTGAGGTGAGAGGAGAAAAGGGAGGCAGATTTCCAGTGATGAGTTGGCATTTGGGAGGAAAATGGACTTGGACTGAGTAAAGCATGAGAAGGGCAACTGGGAGATAAGGTCAGGGTGAAAAGCAGGTTAAATTGAGTTAGGAGAGAAGAAATTAGACCTGACTTGAAAAAACAACTAAAATTGAAGCAGAAGGCAATGTGAAAGTTTCTTAGGTACGACAGGTTGGGAACTAAAAATTGCCAGGTTTTTTGTCAGCCCTCATCTCGTGGTGCTATGAAGAAAAAATGTGATCATTTTTGTAAATTCTCAAGCACTATCTATGACTGAGAAACTGATAAAGAAATGAGAAAGTAAGAATATAGTTGTGAGAAATAGATCCTCATTGTAAAACAGAGGAGGAAATAAAATGCTGAATTCTTTGAGTGCTCACCAAGAGAAAACCCTATACAAAAGTAATAAATTGTACTGTCATAAAGAATTGTAAACAATTGGGCCATAATGCAGAGGCACACAGTCACTGAATTGATATCATAAAAGCAATGTTATTTTTTGTACTTTCTGGCACTTAAACAGTCATCTTTGCAACCATTAGTCATTTGCGTTAATGATGTTGATTCATTTATTCCTTGTTACAGTGTTGAAATTGCTGTAACTTTTTGCTTAGAAAGTGATTCATGTGGCCCTATATATGCCCTTTATGATATATTTCAAGCTTTTATTTTGCATTTTAAATGGTGACTAGAATATATTTTCAGGAAAGATCAGTGCTTGGCTAAGTAGACTAGTTAGTTAATTTTGTGTTTGAGATCCGCTGTTAACAAGGTAGCGGTATCCCTCTTTTTGCTGGTGGTTAAGAAGATGTTTAGTTCACACATCAGTCACACATTGTGGTACACATGGCTAACTCAGTGGGCAGCATAATGAGCATTTTTGTGCCCTTGTACAATGTACAGGGGATAATCTGTGTCTCTTAATGGTGCAGCCTGACACTTTAGCTGTTCTAAGTCTGTTCTGATCCATGGGGCAAAGGAGCAGTTTAGACTCCGCTCCCTGCAGTTAGAATCGCACTATGAGTTGGTGTTATCTGCTGTGGGTCACCACCTTTGATGTCCTCCCTGTCCCAGAGCTGCCTACTGCAAGATGATGCCCTTGTACCAGGGCCTCTCTCTGTGTTGTATCACACTGTGGAATTTTTCTCTCTGCACCTACTCTTAGGAGCTGGGAATCCTGTGACAAGGGTTTGCTCAGGTTTGTAAGGTATATTTTTGTATTTCAGCCTATAGAAATCTTATATTCTTTTGGGGAAACACAGGTCCAGATAAGGTAACACCTTGACGTTTTCCAACGTCTATGCCAAATGTCAGTAAGAGGCCCGACTCCTGTTTGGGTTTCTTTCATATGATGTAATTGCTCATCTATTATGAAGTGTGGTTGACATTTGCAGGTGGAAACCACCATTGTTGTGCTGCAGCTGTAAGTGATGAAGCCGTTCCAGAAAGGGCTGTGGTTTGATGGCTCTATGTGTTGCCTTTTGGTTAGGGAGGAAACTTCTTACGATGGACGTCCTGTGCATTCTGTGAAGTTAATAATTTCGGAAGTAAATAGTGAAGATTATGAACAACCGTTTATCTGTCAAGCTTCAAATGCCTTTGGGCAGGTTGCATCTTATATTGTGTTAAAACACAGAGGTAAGAAATACTGTTATCTTTGAGGCCTGTGTTTGTCCTGACTTCCCCAGAAGGGGTTTTGATACCAAATGCTCATGTATCATGGTGATTGAAGACAGATGGGTTACAGTTTGCAGTATGTTTGCATTTACCTGTACATAGGGAAGGAGTCACTGTAGTCATGTATTTATCATTATTAAAAAAATAATAGACTGAAGTGAAAAATACAGTATTCAAATGTTATTACATTTGTGTGAAAGATCAGATTTGGACGAATTCCACATTTAAAAAACAATCTTCTTGTATTTTTATGCAGTTCCTGATAAACAAAGATGGCTGACTGGAGGGCTTGTCTCTTTGTTAATTTTAACATTTATAACTTTGATAATCTACAAGATTTTCAAGATTGACTTGGTGCTTTGGTACCGTAATTCTGTCTGTGCCTTTGCAAGTAAGGAAGGTATGTGAGTGTGACCAGGTATGTTAGTGTAACTAGCCTATTGATTTTTTTCACTTGCCATTACTTCTAAGCAATAATGTGATTATTTAGTAGAATGTGTGTGGAATTTCATTGAGGAATTTTTGCATATGCACAAAGATGTTTTTGGGGGGATTTTTTTCAGTCATGTGGGTAAAATATACAATCATAGTTGAGGTAATAAACACTGCATAATACTGAAGGCAGTCATGGTGAGCTAGGTCAAAAAGAACTCCAGATTATTCCAAAATTAGCATGTTGCTTTTTTGCCTTTCTGTAGTTTCTTTACATGTAGATTTATGGTCACTCTGATGATGATCAATAGGTGTCAGCAGAGCTACATCCTGTAAGCTAGCTGTTTTAAAGACGTGCATTAAATATTTATATGAAAATCAGACTCTCATTTTCTCAGAGATTACTTTTGTTGGTTTTCTTCTTTTTTTTTTTTTTAACTCCTCTCTTTTACCCAACACTTTTCTTCTAAGTCCTCTCAGTTATGATGTTTACATGCCAAAGAGAAAAAATGCTGCTAGTTCTCTATTCTGTGATTCTTCTGATGAGTTTTAATGGCTGTACTGTAGACAAATACACTGGACGGTGGTGAAAAAATGAAATAAATGCAACATTATAAATATATTGTATGGTGGCACTCAGAATTAGACTGTCCCCATTAGAAGTTCCCCATAGCTTGAAAGTAAATGGATTACATGCATTGAGATAGTTAACAGTTATTTATGGCTGTTGTAAATGTTTTCACAGAGAAGAAACTGCAACTTCTGGTTAAAAATTCCGTTTTCCCAGAACCTTTAACAGAATTCTAATGGAAAAAAAAAATATCAAAGAAACTATATTTTGTAGCCTGTTGAGCTAAACTGAACTTGTTGAGTTTAAATCTCGTTTTGGTTTGTTTTCTTCATTCCTGTTAATTATGCAATTTTAACTTTCAAAACCTCAGCTGCCTTCTGGCCTTTTCTTCTGCCTGCCTTTCCCCCACAGAATTACTACAAGAAAGAATTGCCATTTTCCACCCTCTCGTGGTTAGTCAGGAGATAACTGCTGTTGAATTTGTTCCAGGAGAGGTGCTGAAGAAAGTCCTGGCACTTTCTTAACGTCCTGGCGCCTCTGGGGTTGAGGGCTCCTTCCTGAAGGTCCAAGGTCCTGCATCCAGCTCGCTTGCTGGCACATCTGTCCCCATGATAGAAGTCAGGTTCTGTGGCTGATCATCTTTCTTCGATTTGTAGAGCATTTTAGTGTTTGGTGTTACTCTGTCAGTTAAGTGAATCAGCCCCCCCCATTACTATTTTTAAACAGTCTGAAATGAAACCTTACAATAAAGGCATGTTGCTGATTTGTAGTTTTTTCATAGAAACATTTGTGTTTGTTTTAGATGGGAAAATATATGATGCATATGTCCTGTATGCAAAAAGCAGTGGAGGCAGAAGTTTCTGTCGACTGGAAACCTTTGTTCATAGAATACTCCCTGATGTTTTAGAACAACAATATGGATATAATCTCTTTATATTAGGAAGGGATGATTTACCAGGAGAAGGTATGCTTTAATTACTAGAGTTAATAGGTTGTCTTTTGACCTATTGTTCTCAGGTTAGAAGATTATATATACCATTAAAAAATGTCTGGTTTTGGCAAATAAAGCTGTATTTGTTTATTTTTAATGGATAATTTGTCCATTGGACAATTTTTTAATATATTTAATTTTTTTGGTTTCTTACAAAAAATTCTGGTTTGATATTATAAGGGTCTGCACTTTCTTTTTAATGATGAACAAGTGAGGATTCAGCAGCATTAATAATATTTTTGAGGTTTTCTTGAACAATATCTGCTCCTGGAGTTGGAAGGAAACTTTTTATCAGTAATTTCATGCAATGGATCGTGAATCATGAATGACAGTGTGGAGATATTAAACCTGCCAGTCCTCTGAGCTAGTCACTGTTCCATATATATGCAATTTTAAAATTAAGAAGTATTTTACATCGGTTGTAAAGTTTCTATGCAAACTTTGGTTGTTCCTTCATTATTTACAGCTGTGGTCAGTGTAGCTGATGAAACCCTTAAGCAAAGCAGAAGACTGATGATTGTTTTGGGATCAGAAAGATCTAGTGGCTGCCTGTTAGAAGACACCTCTGAAGAACAACTGGCTATGTATAATGCTCTCATCCGTGATGGGATTCAAGTGATTCTTATAGAAATGGATGAAATACAGGACTACACAAGCATGCCAGAATCAATCAGATACATTAAGCAAAAACATGGAGCTATCCAATGGAAAGGGGACTTCTCAGAGAAATCTTGTTCAGCAAATACAAGATTCTGGAAAAATGTGCGCTATCAAATGCCGTCCAGGAAAAAGGTATCTTATTCTGAAGTGTATTTGATGCCCCTAACTTCGAACAATTCTGCAGCAAAGGGAAGTTAAGATGCACTTATTAAAATAATACTGAGAAGGTAGTTCTGAACTGTGGGGGGGTTTTATATTACAAAGTAAATGTTCTCTTCAAGGAGTAAAAACTACTCAACCCTTCCCCAAATTACACCCTAAATGAAAAGCTCTGTGCAGCTTTATTTCTGTTTTGGGTTTTGGATAGTGACACAATTTGTTGTGTTAGTCTCACACAGGTATGAGAAGTAAACGTTGCTGATGGTGGTAGACTATTAAATAGTCATGGTTCCCATAAATGTATTATCCACTGAAGAGACAGCTGTGAAGTCTTTTTTTTTTTTTTTTTTTTAAATTGAAACCGCAGTTGATAAATTAAAAAATCTATTTCTATTGTCAGCATTTCCCTAGTGATTCTGTTCCTTTTCTTGTTGCCTCTCCGTGATTGTCTGACTTCCTTGTTACTGCAAGAATCTGCACTGTGCAAGCTTTGGGATCGCCTCCCAAGCAACAGGCCATATCCTTGCTTCTTGAAGGGATTGGGGAAATACGTGATGTAGGAGGTATATTTAAAACTCCTCACAACACTAAATGTGTTTCAGCAAATGGAATGGAATCCGTAGCTTTTTAAACACTCATGGAATAATTCTGTGATATCTGGTCTATGGTGTGTTTCTAAACTTAGTCTCTTGAAATGGTTAGGAAACTGAAAATATTTCTGATTTCTTGCAAACTGGAACCTTTCTAGATGGTGTTGCTACTCTGGAAACCAGATGTTCTCATTCCGTGTCTCATCTGTGCTAACTACCAAGCACAGAAATTCACTGCGAATCTATCAAAGGACTGTGCTTGGGCTAGGTATCCTTAGGAGAGTGGAAAATGGCCAGTTCTGAAGCATGACCAGGTGCTAATGGCAAGAAATAGTGTCTTGTCTACTTGTGAAAGAAGAAACTAGAGGCATGTGGCTATGGCAGCCTGCTTAGGAGTAGCTTGATATTTCTGGACCCAATTCCATTGTTCTGTGTGCGTCACCATAAGAAAATGACATGCGGCTTCCTTTTCAAGGTAGTCTGAAGCGGCAAGAGTTTTCACACTCCAGCCTTGAAGAGCATCATCCGAATGCAAATGTGAATTCTGCTTGCTTTTTTTTTGTTGTTTTCTAATGTGAAAGAGGTTCTTGAATTATCTTTATTGCCAGGATAGCAACTGTTACTAAATTCCTTTCAGCTGGTTCTCAGAAGTGTGCAATGCTGTAGAATAGACTCTTCACTGGGCTGTATTGATGGGGTAGAAAGCAAGGTCCCAGAGTGGAACATACACTTAAAGTGAAACATTTGCAATAGCATTTCATGGTACCTTTTTCTTTGAGAAGGTCTAGCAAATACTTCTTATGAGCAGTGTCTCATTCTCCTGGCTGTGGGGTTCACAGCTGTGTGATTTTCCACAGCCTGTATTGACTAGAGACTTCTTCTGAAATGTCACCATGAAAACTGAGAACAGGATAGATCTGTCAGATGAGGTACTATTGTCCTAGTAGATGCCGAATCAGTCTTCTTTGGAAATGAGTAATGTTTAGGCTGGAAACTTTAAAAAATAAATTTAAGAATCCGGAGAGTTTAAGTAGTCATTATTGTAATATTTTTACTTTGTGTTCAGACTTAGACTTGCTCAGAAAAGTGTTGAAAATTAAACTTTCCTTCAAAGATTTTTTTTTTTTCCCCACTTCTGTTTAAAGACTGAACCCTCTTATTTTCCATGTAGAATGAGAGAAATAATAAAGAAAAGATGTTGAAATGGTGGTAGATTTTTTTTTCAACTTTCTACTTTCATGTGCTTTGAAATAAAAAAAGTACCAACGACTCTAGGATTTGCAGTACTACAGATAAGTAAATTGATTTGCATGGAGTTGTGCTGGTATTTTTCGTTTCTTCTGTGAATGTGCTGTTGTAATTTCTGGCCACTTTTTTTCGTAGTTCTTTTCAGAGGTTTGCAACAATATTCAAGATAAGCATTTTCCCACTAAATGAGACTCCTAAAGACTTGTAAGTGAAGACAGATGATTTGAGTCAGCTTTTCACAATGTGATACTTTCTTCTAAACAGCCAAATTTAGTATGATTATGTAGGCATTTTAGTATTCTTGTGTGAAAATGAGTGTGGGAGAAAGGTTTTCAGTTATCTTGGTTAATTGTTAGCTAACTACTTGAACGTAGCACGACATGAAGTGGCTTATCCTTTGCCATGGGACTTTATTTTGAAGCTGAATTTTGTCTCTGGTTTTTCCCGTTGGAAACTTTTTTTTTTGCAAGTCACACAGGAAAGCACACTGTTTTCTTGTGGTACAATAAAAGAAATCCCGTAGGGTCAGATTTACTGATTGTTTTTTATTAAAAAAAACACAAAAGCCAAACTCCACAAACGATTAGTTGGCTAGAGGTCTGCTTCTGAAAACTTGGTACCTTCAGAAGGAAAAGGCAAATGCAATGTAATCTCTGAAAAAGTATTTGTTCACCACCATGTGGTAGATATATTTTGGTTTATTGTCTATCTGTGCTGACAGAGAAAACAGTCTGAGTGGTATGTGGTATAAGCTACATTGAAAGCATTCTCTGCACCATTTTCTACTTTTCAACCATAACTATATGACATTTCTTCTGTTGGCTTCTTCCTGGCGATTTATTTGGCATTTCAGATTGCCACTTTCCTTTCTTGCCTTGTGATTAACTTGTGTCAGATTTTCTAATTCCACTGCATCTTTCCATCCATACTGTGAGGCTACTTTTTTCTGGAAGACTTTCTTCCTTTCATAATTTCCCCCCCTTAACCCACTTTCTTACCTTTATGGCAGCTAGTGCCAAGATAGGGCCTGTTTCATGTTTTAATGGCCACATCTGTGACTGTATTAATGGATAGCCGCTTATGTGATGGGGAGGAGCACGTGCTCTGAGCCCAAACTCAGAACGAGTTGTTACAGCCTGGTGGAGTCTGTGTGATGGCCCCGGACAGGACAGCCCTGACTGACTTTTTCTTTTTTTCCCTTTAACTTACCTCTGTACTACATCCTAGAAGGTAGAAGAGCACAAAAGGTCATTTTACATTTCCTCTGTATCTTGGTGCCTTGAGCTTCTGCTAGAGGTGGAAGCCTATTCTGCCTTTTGTTCCGAGGCTATGGTAGTTTAAACACTATACTGCCTTCCATAGCTGCAGTTAGTTTGAAGATGAAGCAGGCAGAATACTGTTAATGTTTATAAAATCAGGGCTAAGGAGAGACAATGTTTTCATAGAAATACTTAAGAAATACTTACAGTGTAGAGCTTCAGAATATATGTAAGTAAAATCCGTGGTTAGCAGCTTTACTCCAGAGTACTCCCGGGTCTCTGGTTTAGTCATAGATGCTGCAACACATGAACACATGAGCAGCAGAACTTCCTCCTCTCATCCCTATGCTCATCATTCCCGAGAGTAAAGGCAGAGTACACCACTTGGTGTGTACGTACAAAGTACATACACTTGACGCGTATGCTTGTTCTTTTTTAAGATGGGATAATATTAACCAGGACTTGATGCATTTGTTGAGACAAACTGAATGTTAGTTACTGAAAGTGAGCTAGAAAGCAGGACAAACCACTTGTGTCCTCAGCCCACTCTAAGATTGCTTCCCATGTTGAAACCGATTGGAAAAAAGGAGTCTGATGTCCGCTGGGCATCAGCGGGCACAGTTAAAAAATACAGCTCATGTGTGACTTCCTCTGAGAGAGCACCTGGGTCACTGTGGCATTGCAGCTGGAGCTAGAGCTCTGCTCGGCAGTGTCGGTGACTATCGGGTGTTGGTATTTCACCATGAAGAAAGGCAGGAAGCTCACGAAGACATTACGGTGGATTTTCTGGTTGGTTTTGAATTGCTACTCCAGAGCAGGTGACTTAGATGCATGAATTCTTTTTCTGGTTCATTTTTGCCCCCAGCCACTCATTCGATCTTGCTCTAAACTTTTTTTGAGCACAGCAGTGTCTGTAGTAGAAGGGGAATTTTGAACACTGTCTCATTAGGTTTTTTAAATTTTTTTTTTCACTAAGCCCTGATGAGCTTTGTTTCTGTTGGCAATTATTAAAATCTGTGTTCTCTCTTTCCCTTATCTCCCCACTAATATGTATCAGGGGAGTGCTTCCTTTTACTGCATTGTCCATGGTAACACACCCCAGTGCTGCCTCATCTCTCCTCTAATCTCTAATGCTGATTTTGATCTTTTGCAGTCTTGCTCAGTTTATGTACTGTGAATATATACACATTCCCTGAAGGATGGTAAGGGCCACATTGAAGCCCTTAAGAAGGTATTTTTTTTATATCTCTTTGAGCACATTGTTTCTAATACCCATACTGTTTGTTTGTTTTCCATTTTTAAAGTATGCGTGACTAACTATTTCTCTGTGCCATGGAAGTGGGTCACTTGGACAAGCAGTTGGATTTGGAAAGAAATTCCAGCTATCTACTCTTATCCTACCTCTCACTCCTAGGGAAGCACATTCAGACTGTATCAACTAGGTCTCTACTTTCTGAGTAAGGTGTGCTACAACTGCATCATTTCAAATGGAGCATAGGAGAAGTGGCAGGACAAGTGCAACTTTGTAGGAGAAGAGAAGTTACAGGTAAAAGAGACTATAAATTCTCCCACTTCTGAAATGGCAAATAAGCAGGGTATTCGGGAGTTACAAAAAGTAAGATTCATCTGTCCCTTTAAAATAGAAAAAAAAAATTGGCAGTTAACTCCCCTACATCTTGCCTACAGGAACAAATACTGAAAAAGCTAAAGAGCTGTCTTGACAGGGACACTCACAGTGGGAAAGAACTTGCATGCCATATGTCCCACTACCATCTGGGTACGCTCTCTTCTGGGTCGTGACATCTGGTTCTGCTTGATATCTGGCTCTGATTCCTGTATTTTTAGAGTAAACGGGACTTAATTCTCCTCAGAGACTGAAGAGAATAGACCACATGCTGACTTCTGCAAGAAAAGCCAAGTTTTTCATAAAAAATGTGTCTTCTCAGCCTAGATCTCAATGGCTTGTATGTATGTATGTAAATGAGCCAAGGATATGCCAGCACACTCTGCTGTCACTTCTTAAAAACTGTTAACTTTGGTGTGTTTGACATTTTTGGAGGGTTGGGCCCTAAAGTGAGTTGGGTACCTAAATTAGGAGACGAACTGGTTTATTATTGAGGAAAGGATCACGTCCAAGAGAGCACACAGCTGAGGATGGGAAAAGATCAGAGGTCCCAGGGTGAGGGTTGGTGAGGGAATAATAACATCTGCCATAGGAAGTGGCTGTGGGGATCCCGAACCCCCGCAGCACTGAGCCGCACCGGCGTTGCGCTGTGCAATGCCTCCACCTAGTGATGCCTGAGACTCAAGCTCTCCCCTTTTAAAAAAAGCCGTTCTGTTTACAGAGGAGCGTAACTAAGTTCTGTTGCTAATAATGCCAAGCCACAACGCTAAAAAAGAAACCCACACCAAGAAGGAGTCAAAAAAAGAAGATATTCTGGTGGCTGCTGTTCTGAATTATAATGTAATTATTATTTTTAGTACTTTCTCCACCCTTTGCAGGAACTAGCAGGGAATTTAGTGGAAAATGAGATTTTTGTCCTTTGAGTCTGTACATCTGTTAATTCAGTGCCTCAGAATTAATTGGGAAATGGAGAGGAGTTGTCCTTTGTAGAGCTGTGTTTCTTCATCAGCCTCCAGCATATGCCAATTAGATCTGACCACTTTATGTTGAGAAACACTTCCCCTTGATTATTCCAAGAAAAAGACTATGAATGGAGACCACTTCATCTGCATTCCAGCAGATCAGCCACGCGTCATGGCTGGAGGACCATTACCAACCGTCTTCTCCCCAGGCAATTGAGAGTCCCATGGCTCACTTGATATGGTGAAGTATGCAGAATTTGTGCCTAATTAACCATCTAACACACTGAGCTGGGAACAAATGGATCCAATGGTCACATGGTGAGGAAATCTTGGAGGCTGGGATGCTGAAATGTTTGTAGGACCCCAGTCTGGAGATGGACAGTAGGCAAGATTCAGTAGTCCTGGAGCCCTTGAAGAATCTGCCATCAAAGGCTGGCATCAAAGAAGAGGAGTCAAGTGCATCATGAAGACCGTCTGAAACTAAATGTCACAACGTTCCTGGGAGCAGGAAGCACTGACCAGTTCTCCCTGTCTCTGACGATATGGGAGTCCAATTTCACAGGTGGTGTCTCTGCTATCTGAAAAGATCAGTCCCCAGTCCTTGCCTTAGATGGTGTGCCCAGGCCCCAAGGGACCTTGCAAACCCTATTTTCCCTGCTGGTATGTAGTCTTTTTTGTTTTGTTTTGTTTTCTTTCTTTCTTTTTAAAAAAATTAATCTACAGCCATACAGTTTGTAAGTTAAACAGAGTTTGCAAAATGGAAGTGATTGGGTGGTTTCAAAACCTATCTAGAACCTTTGCCAAAATCTGTATGGAGCAAAATTTTGTACTTAGATTAATGCCTGTCTTAAAATAATAATAATAATAATAATAATAATACTGTGACTATTAATGTTAATATTAATAATAGATGCAGCCAAATCAAAACTCCTGCCACAGCTCAGGCAAAATGATTCTGAGTACCAGAACTAATGGTGAAGATGAGACTTCATAGGAAGCAATTAAAGCAGTTAGCACAGGGTGGCTGGGGCAGAGTGGTTCGTAATGCTACCATCAATTCTAGGAGCTCTCAGTAGTAGTTGGATTTTGCAGCGAGCACTCAGATGACAATTCTTAAAGCGTTATAGTAGTATACTGTTAGGATATGTGAAGGCCATCTGATGACTGAAGGGCCTAAGAGCAGCCCCAGGCATGCTTGTGTGTAGGCCCTCAAATGTACAGTGCTGCCAAAGCTGCAATTTTCTGCTCCAGCTGTGGGGAGGCTATGGGCAGTCACTGGTATCCTGGGGGAGGCTGGGAGTTATGGGAGATAGGGGCTCTGTGGGTTTGGTGAGGCTTCAGGGATCTCAGAGTCAGGCCATGCACTTGTTTCGCCTGTTCTTTAGCCTATCCCTCGTTTCCTCGAAACCCACCAAAAGAGGCAGCCTCTTGCTCACCTCGTACTCAGTGGCACACAGATGCTTATCACAAAAAACAACCACCTTACTCATATGCCTGCACTTGTGAGTTACAACAGGTCCTAGCTGGAACTGGGCTAGAGTGCTTGAGAAGCAAGTCGCTACGTACATTTCGCTGAAGGACGTGAATAATACAGGGTAGTGGCTATTTCCATTTACAGAGTAGGGTCCTGGTGGACTGTATGAGGTGGTCTTGGTCAGGAAATAAAATGAGAATGCATGGCCACATTGTAATGGGGGTTAGATCAAAGTGCATATTTTGCAAAAGAAAACATGCCATTTAAAAAAATAACTGTAGGACTTCCTCTTTGCCAGCTAAATACCATCTCAACTGAGTAAGTGGCTAATTGGAAAAAAATTCCTTTGAATGTTTTAAAAGTTTTTAGCCAACTTGACCTAGACCTGGCAGCATTACAAAGTCTTTGTGGCCTAGCCTGGCCTGGCCTGGGGAAGAAGAAGGAAGGAGGTGAGGAGGAATAAAACCAGCAGCACCCTACATGATTACTGGTTAAGATTGTGTGTAGCATTTTGAGCTACTTGGGGGACACGTGAAGCAGCAAAGTGCCATTTTATCTTTGTATGTACCCTTTTCTAACCACAAATGTACTTACTATGGGCATATTTCACTGCTCTTGGCTTTTCTCTTTGAAGATAACTCCAATCAGCCTGATGATCTTCTTTTCATTTTCTGAGCAAGGCCACCTCCTGAATCACCATGTTCTTCTCACAAGACCCAGTGTTGCGGAAATTCCCTTGCCTTAGATGCAGAGCAGATATTTTCTTCCCCTAAAAGCTCCTGGTTTGTTGTCAGCAAAGTATTTTCAAGCAGTGAGTACAGAGCACTTTTTAGGGAAGCTGTATAAGAAGTTATTTTTGACCTACACTAAAAACCTGCACCTGTATTTCATAACAGAGTGCAGGATGTACCCACCTGAAGGCGATCCTAAATGCCTCGGGGAAGAAAAAGAGGCTTTTGACGTGTGATAAAGTTTGGTTACAGATGTTGTGAGTCTGCGTGTTTCTCCAGCTAGCGGCTTGTAAGGGCTGGAGAGAGGCATGCTGGCTGCAATAGCTCTAGCTGACCAATTCCTTGGGCCAAGAGCTGTCTCACAGCCAAAGGACCCAGTTTGCTTATGAGGGATGCTGGGAAAAAAAGAGGAAAAACAAGCGCTGGAGCATGAGAAACGCTCTGCAGAGTCAGGCCAGCAGCTGACCGAGCCAGGCATTCTGTCTTCAACAGCGGTGAAAGGAGCTGCTAAAAATCTGACTGATATCTCAACAGCTGCCCCAAGCTGCTGGGCTGGCTCTCCAGTTGCCGGGGCAGACAGGTAGGTTGCTACTACCTTCTTGCCTCACTGCCTAGCCTCAGTGTGCTCCAGCTTCTAGCAGGATGCTCTGTAGCCGTGGGAAAAGGATAATGTTTATGAGGGCTCAGGTGGGTGTCCAGGCTGAAGCCACCCTTGCTCTGGTGCTGCACCTGCATGGACAGCCTCCCAAGGGGGCCGACTCCAGCTGCGCCTCTTGTTGCTGTCAGCTCAAGCCAGCTTGGCTCCTGTGCCATGGCCGTGCCACTTCCATGCTGTGAACATCCTGTAGGCTGTTCATGCAGTGTCTCAGGTCTGATTCTGGGCCTGTCATCCTTAGCGCTTCCTCGTGCACTCCTTCAAGGCCAAGGAATGGAGCCAACAGCAGGCAGGTCCCTAAAAAGAGCCCTTCCTGTAGACCAGAGATGCTCCCTCATGAAATGTCTCTCTTCTTGCTTGATCTGGCCTTACCAAGCTGCAGCACTGGTTTAGAGACACCTTGTGCTGGCAGGCTAATGGGTTTTGTCCCCACTAGCTAGTAGCTAAGACTAGCTGGGGTGTTTTAGTGTCACAAGTTTCAGAACGCAGTGATGATTGAACAAAAGTGAGTGACATTGTCATATAAGCACTCCTGGAGATCTTGGGGTGTTCTGAGCTCTCAGTGTGCTCTGGTCTCCTGTCTGCTGTTTGCATACAAATGCCAGCAGGGAGCTGCATGCATTGGCAGCTGCTGGGCCATGGCTAATTCAGACTACATGGGTTTTATCTCCAGCACTCAAGATCATATCACAGAATGGTTTGGGTTGGAAAGGACCTTAAAGATCATCCATTTCAAACCCCCCTGCCACGGGCAGGGACACCTTCCACTAGACCAGGTTTCTCAAAGTCCCAGCCAGCCTGGCCTTGAACACTGCCAGGGAGGGGGCAGCCACAGATGCTCTGGGCAGCCTGCTACCGTGTCCCACCACCATCAGAGTAAACAACTTCTTCCTAATTTCTAATCTAAATCTCTCCTCTTTCAGTTCGAACTGTTACCCCTTGTCCTGTCACCACACTCCCTGATCAAGAGTCCCTCCCCACCTTTCCTGCAGGCCCCTTTTAAGCACTGGAAGGCCACTATAAGGTCTCCCCGGAGCCTTCTCTTCTCCAGGCTGAACAATCCCAGCTCTCTCAGCCTGTCCTCACAGGGGAGGTGCTCCAGCTCTCTGATTATCTTTGAGGCCCTCCTCTGGACCTGTTCAAGCAGGTCCATGTCCTTCTTGTGCTGGAGGCCCCAGAGCTGAACATAGCACTGCAGGTGGGGTCTCGCCAGAGTGGAGTAGAGGGGGAGAATCACCTCCCTCGACCTGCTGGTCATGTTTCTTTTGATGCAGCCCAGGATATGGCTGGCTTTCTGGGCTGCGAGTGCACATTGCTGGGTCATGCTGAGCTTCTCATCAACCTACACCCCCAAGTTCTTCTCCTCAGGGCTGCTTTCAATCCCTTCTCCGCCCAGCCTGTATCTGTGCTTGGGATTGGCCCCACCCATGTGCAGAACCTTGCTCTTGGCCTTGTTGAACTTCATGAGTTCCACTGAAACCCTGGGATTCTGATGTCTGAACCCTGAAGTTTCTTTAGTATTTTGCTTCTTTTTCCACTCTGTAGCAACAAACAAAAACCCAAGTGAGACCTGCTGGGTTTTGTGTAGCTTGTTTGGCCTGTGTTACTCCAGTATTTCATGGCTTTTTGCCACTGCTTGTACCAATTAGTATCAAATGAAGTTGTACATTTTCAGTGAGATGCTTTTACCATGCCTACTCAGCAAATATTTAGACTTGGGCAGGCTGTTGACTTTCTCTCTTGAGAGTGAAAAAGAGGTTTCTGTGCTTCCTGCAAAGTCTATTGCTATTGGTGGGAAAGAAAGTCCCTGGACTGAAGTATCAGAACGCAAACACTGTTCTGTAAGCCTTGAAAACCACATAGAACAGAGTTTATTTCCATTCAGATATAATAATGGTGATTTGGTCTGTTGTTATTGCATAACACAATTAACCACATCCTTCTCCAGAAAAACAATAGACCTGTCTTTCATTATTAAGGTGACTTTGGACCCTGGGAGGCACTAAAACAGTCAACTTTTTTCTTGAAGAAAACAGAGTTCTTTGTTGGTTCTTGGTTAGCAAACACTCATGCAACATGAAGTTACCAGAGAAATGTCTGCAGGTATCATGCTGGTGGGGCCATCCAGAGCAGCTGGATATCAGGAGGGCTGTGACACTTTTTTGCTATTCTTCTGGCAAGGTCTGGCAGGTGCTTATTCCCTGTCCTCACTAGCTTGAACTGTCCTGCTCCCTCTGACTGCCCACACCCACTCCAAGGCTGCCCTTTCTATTGTGCCAGCACAGCTGCCTGTCCATGAAACCTGCCCAAGAACCAGACCAGCTGAAAAAAATAACTGTGCTTTTGTTGTTCCTCTTGGCCAGTTATTGCTTAGGCAGATCTGTTTTCTGAACTGGCTGTCATCTAGGAACACAGAATATTTTTTTTCTGGCACAGGAGAGGCAGGGAAGGCAAGGGTGGATGATTAGGTTGGTGTGAGAAGCACTGCTCCTAAAGTACAGCCTTAGTAGGGTTAAGCAGCTATTTGATGATCTGAGTTCTTGTGGCTATACCATTTCCAGCACTCAAGTGTGGTCCTTTGAAGACCCTCTGTATATTGCAGTACGATGCCAAGAACACATTGAACTAATGTCTCTCTTCTCTGGCCACATGTCTGGGTCTTAAGGGTTTTTTTCTATGCATTGCATCTGCTGGACTTTCAGTTGCCTCATCAAGAGCGAAAAATGTCACATCCCACAGTAGGTAGCATGGTCTGAGACACCAGCTTCTGCTGAGGGGTGTTTTCTGCAACCAACACAACCTTTCTCATGTTTTTACCTGTTCCTTTGTCAAGCTTCAGCACCATCTCAGTGCTGGCCACCCAGCACCTTAAAGAGAAAAAGATGATGGATCTTCATGAAATATGTAGCAGTTCTGTGTAACTCCATATTACAGAAGTACTGAGCTAGACGGTCTGAACCAGCACAACTGTTGTCATGTTTCTGTGACTTGAGTTATAAAAGCAATACAAGGATGGAGCTATTCCATGAAACTTTGCTACCATTGCCATTGACAAGCATTCTTTTATTGTCTTTTTTTCATGTCATTTGTTGATGGTTTAATTCCATAAATGGCAAGTCTTGGAAGGAATCATCTTGTCTGAATTGTAGACTCTTTGACATTCATTGTTGTCTACTTCTTTTGTCTATTGCTGCCTGTTCCTTTGCGTCCACTAAGTTTGTTATCATTTTCCATTACATTGCCTCAATAGGCTCCACACTTGCTTTTTATCCTGCTGAGAATTTGTCCTTTTGCTATGATTTCAGTAACCCCAACTATCTGTTTGGTGGTTCAAGATTTGCTATTTCGATTGCTCACCACAGTGAATTTATTACTTATCTTTTCAAGCTTTAATGGATGATCTGAAGGGACCTTGTTGGTGAAAAACACCTGGAAACATTTTGCTAGAGCAGGTTCTACTTCTTTTGCCATCATGTTCTATTGTCTTAGTCTTTGGAACATATTTTGTCTTGATGCAGATGATACTTCTACTGCTTCCTATTGGATATTGCATTTTGATTGAAACTTCTGGGTACTTCTTCCTTCTCATTAATTCAATCAGAATTTTAGTCATAAGGAGTTAGCTTCTTCTTTCCAGACATTGTTTTACTCAAATGACCAAAACCAGGAGGTAGTAATAATTGAGTAGAAATGAGCACATTGACCTACACTGAGTTTAGTTGACCTTGGCATACATAAAGAATGAAAAAAAAGTGTACCTGGAACCTCACAGACTTTTGTGTTGGCATGGTGCAGGGAGATGCATGAACTAGGTATATATGCAGTTGTAACAGTGTATTTGGAATTAAACTTCTCCTAGGGTCAGTATGAGCCTCTGAATATTTATGACAAATACTACTTGCAACCTCCTTAAATTCCACCTTTTTTAGCTATGATGGTAGGTGGAATTTCCATAACAATGATGTGCAGATGTTATTGGTAGGATTTCCATTCTAGGCTTTCTGTTCTCCATCTCAAAAGAGCAACAACAACAAAAAGAAAAGAAAGAAAAAAAGGAAAAGATAATCAGAATTACTCATTTCCACTTTAGCTGGAACATAGGAAATATTTACTGGCAAACGGAATTTCCAGTAAAGAGTTAGAGGTGAAGTTGATGGAAAAAATGGTTACAGGTGGGAAGATGATTGATTAATTGACTGAAAGGAAACATAAATGAAAGGTATGCCCGCTGAAGTGTACAATCTCTGAGTTTTTTTGCATGTAATCTCATTCCTCTTCATGCTGGATAGAAAACGTTATAGTAACATTTGTTACAATGCTTAGTTGTGAATTTGAAAGTTTCTTCTTCTGAAACCTGCAGACCAGAGATATGTCCCTGCTTTCCTCATGCTGTTCTTGAAATTGTAGTTGAGGTATGTGTTGTTGTGATACGTTGATGTGGTTATCTTCTGTTGTGATGAATATGTTGGAAAACCTGCCACAATCTTAATATTCTATTTCTTTTGCTAAATGTATGTAGTCTCCATCTAGATTTAAAGGGTTTACAGAGAATTATTTTTCTTTGATTTAGATTTTCTCATCACACACATTCTGGCAGTGTAATTCAGTATTTTCTGAAACTTCAGAATAAACGACTCCAGAAAGACAACACAAACTTATCAGAATATTTTTAATAATAATAGTAAGTCAAGTACTTTAGTATCACCCAGTTGTTTTTCAAAGAGTATATAATGTAGCAATTGCTTTACAGATATGCTTCCTTAGTCGGCTTATCAGCCACTGAGTTACTGTTCTACTCATAACCACTTTTGAACTGTGTCTTTCCACCCTTTAGCATATGAATTCGTAGAAAAAGAGTGCTTTTGCTAGTGATGTGAAGAGAGATTAAACCCATTTTCTGATTTTTTTTTTTTTTTTTTTTTTTTTTTTGTATGATAGACTGCCATTTCTGCTGAGCTCTTAAAATTCAAACTTTGTGGCTACCCAAAAGTCAGATCTGACACCTAAGGTTTTGCTGGGGCAGAAAACTAACCTGACAGAAACTTTATGCTGACTTTACAGTATCAATAAGCTTTGTGACAGCAGCAGGAGGAAAGTTTGTGGAAAGAGCTCTTTACACAAGCGCTCTCATTCAGAAAACTTCTGGTTGTCAGGGAAAATTAGGATAAAATTAATTTGCATGAACGTAGTATTGCTTCTGTGATATCCTGCGAAGCTAGAAATGTCTGTGATATCCTGCAAAGCTACGGGCAATGTCTTTGCCTGAGTTTAGACACACACACACCCCAAAGGGAATCTGGTTAGTGGCAGAAGGTGAGGACCTCTAAGACCTTCAGAGGGAGCTCTGCTCCCTAAATTGGCTACTTTTGACCCTTACTGCTGACAGTAGAGGGAACTAAGAGGAAATGCTTACTTCCACCCCCAGTCATGATGTAATCTGTCTTCTGAGAATAGTGCTAAAGGAACAGCAAGAGCTCTGATGATACAAAAAATCTGGCTGCATAGTGCGCCCCTGCTCAGTTCTTCATTCTCATACTAGCCTTGTGGTTAGAGATGTCATCAGGAAACTGGTGACCTCTCTTGTCCTGAAGGAGAACACGCTCCCTCAACTCTTCCTAGGACACTTTCTGTTGCTTCTGAGGTACCTGGGCCAATTTGTATCTGGTAGTGCAGTTTTACTTGTTGAAAGCAAATGTGAGGGAGCCCAACCCACTTAAGAGGAGTCAGAGCCTCAGAATACAAATTTCTTATTAATGTCCACCCCCCATGTGGCTAGAGTCAAATTCACTCTTCTGTTCTCTGTCTTCCCTGTGATTTATGAACCGCAACACGTAGCATCCCAGTCTCAGTGGGCAGGGTGGAGGGTTCCTCCTGTGATGTAGAAGCCTCTAGAGACCTCAGAAGTTGGATCTTCTGGTTTCTGGATAAATGTTCTGAATGAAAGCCTTGTCTGGCTGTTGTGGATTGCTCCCATTCTGAGTTGTAAATGCTTTTACATTGGAGAGGAATCCTTGTCCGGAGTGTGTAGAGTGCCTATCTTAAGCAAAGAAGAGACCTTGAATGAGTTCAGGCAGTGCTGGACATGAGATGTATGGGATTTTTGCCTGAGGTGTGGGTCAGTCCTATTTTCGAAATCCTAATTCAGGCAATATTTACCTAGAAATACACAACAGCTGGAGCCTGAATGAAAGACAATTTGTGGCCATGTCTATGTTGTCTGGGCTTGAATAGCCTTTGGGAACAGCAAACCGACTCATTATTTATAATACACAAAAATAACCCCTTTCCTGGGAAATGGAAATGAATACCAGGAGAGAAGTCTCCTGCTAGTCTGCAGCTTCTTTAAAGTGAGAAAATAGCAAATCTTATTACTGTCTGGATGTGCAGTGTCTGACCTGATCATCTCCATTTCACCCACCTGTCTTATCACATCCGCAGCAGTGTGGGCATGTCTGCATTGAGGCTGCTGAGGCAATAGGGACTTGGCCAGGGAGCATCCTCAGCTTGGTGGCCTAGCCTGTGATGAGTATCTTAATGTAGTGTGCACCTATGTAACGTCACCTGAGGATGTCAGACAATTCCTTTAAGACACAAGAGCCTCGAGATCATTACTAAACTAATCAGTAATCTGGACACAGGCTGTAGCACTCACAAGCAACTGACTGACCGAGCTATGCAGGGTGGCTGGCACTTGCTTGGGAGTGCAGTATAAGGTGCACGCTGACTCCGCGGAACCAATAGTACGTGACAGCTTATATGCTGTGATTTGTCAGTCTTTGCAGGACAGATGGTCACTGAACTCATATGCATTTTTAGTATTTTTAAATAATTTTTATTACTTACTTCTACTTCTGCATTAGCAATGTTTACATACCCTGAGACATACCAACACGTCCACATTAGGTAACAAAATTAAGCATCCTTGAATTTTCCTTCTTTTAGGCCTACTTCTTTCAGCTGCCCTTTTGTAAAGATAAAGGAGGTGGAATGCGGTTTATCTTTGACACTAAGATGTAGTTTCCCCAGCAATGGAGATTTTTTCCCAGATTCCCCACTTTAGTGCAAATGGAGTCTTGCAGGTGATGAGGTGGCCCTGTCAAGCTGTGTAATGTGTCTGCAGTCTAGCCCTTACCTCTGTGGAACAGTGTTCATTTCCTATTTCAATGGCAACTTGAACACAAGATGATACATTTAATTTCCTATTGCACTCACACAGCGCTGAGTGACCAGTTTAAAAAAAAAAAAAAAAAAAAAAAGGTGGAGTGTTGGTCAGTGGGGTGGGGCAATGTCTATGATGGAAGGGCATGGCTCCAGCACTGTAGCTCATGTACTGCTGAGCAGCATGCCCACGGGCCCAAATACCTGGCACAGGTGAGTGAACTAGGTGAGGTTTCAACAGAAGTCAGTGCTGTGGTACTTAAGTGGCTAGTAAGAAACACCAAAGAGTCTGTGCTAGAAAGTCTGTTTCCCAAAAGGGCTTTGACGTATCACTGAAACTGGGATTTGGAACAGGAAACCATCTCTTGGCATAAATTAATAGGTTTCTTTGCTTAGAAATGTAAAAACTTGCCACCTTACATTTATTCTCAGTGCTCAAAATCCATCGATTTCGTTGGCTCCTCTCTGGAGAAGCATTTTTCCATGTATCTGCATTTCTTTGTGTTTCTGAGCCACAAAGACTAGAGATTTGTTATTGTGAGCTTCTTTTTCTTTCAGCAGATTTTTCTGCTCCAGAGCAGGAACAAAGGTGACGAAAGGAACAAGCCTTTCCAAAAAGCACAACTTGAGATCTTATGGGAAGAGATCTCCAGGCTCTGCAGGAATTCCTGGTTTCAGGGAAGGCAAATTGCTCTTTTGGCTGTTAACAGAACTATTAATCACAGTATTTGAGAGATGAGATGAAATAACTGACCAAAAAAAAAAAAAGGAATTCAAATTGAAATTAGAGTTACCACCACTTTTGTGTTTCTTCTGTTTCATTATTAATATAAGAAAATAAGAACTATCATATCAGCTTGCACAATCTCCCCCACCCCCCATCTGCAGGTCTTTATCCTGTTGCTAACAAAAAGCACAAGCCATCAAAGGAGAGGATGATGACCCCTGCCAGTGTCAATCATGTGGGGTGGACATCCTCAATTTAAAGTAGCTTTTCCAACAGCATCGTAAATGGTGATCAACGTATCTCTCCTTCTTAAATTCGAGTCATGCCTGTTGAACCCAACTGTGCATCTACTTTTGACAACTTCATGTGACAGCTTGTTTCTGGTTTTCTTTATGTGAAAGAGTAGTGTTCTCTGCTTTAACCATGTGCCTGATCATTTCTCTATTTCTTTTATCATGAGAGGTACTGAAAAATCGTTCACTGTGTAATTTTTCCTAGTGCTGAAAGTCCTTCCTTTTCTCAGCTACAGGGTGCCAGCCAATTTGGTTTATCCTTGTAGCAAAAGTCCTCTGTACTTCTGATATCCTTACTGCTCTTTTTAGTAACATTTTCATGCTATTATATCTTTTTTTGTCACTGACAACCAAAATTACATCCAATGCTCAAGATAAGGATATGTTGCATCAGTATAATAACATTTCCTGTTTTGTTCTCTGTTCTTTTGTAATAACTCATCACAATCTGTTTGCCCTCTTGACAGCTGCTGAACATCAGGCTGTTTTCAGAGAAAATCTGAAATGACCCCAAGAAGTCCTTCCCAGGTAGTGAAAGCTGATTGCTTTCTATGTGTTGGTAAGATTATTTCTCAGAGAATAGAGCTTTGTGTAGATCGGTGACTGACAATAACAAACCAAATAAAGCTAGAGGACACCTGATCTCATGGGTTTTCCCATGAAAATATACACACTGTCCAAAAGCAATCATTCTGCTACAGAACTGACTGAGTGGCCTTTGCATTTCAAGGCCTAGGATCTAGGAAACTTCCAACATTTGAGTCCTGTCCTGGAGCCTCAGTCCTGGACTGGTATGTCTGGGAGCCACAGGTGGTTAGTACGGCTGTTGGACACCGGCGTGTGAGGCTGTGATGTGGTGGGAGGAGGACAAAGAGACGTACCTGCTCATGTCATACAGTGCAGAGCATGTTCTTCACTGCCAACGTGGGAGGTCTCGGACAAGCTTACTTCTGCAGTCTGTTAGCTGTACAGAGTCTGTCTAGGAACAATTTGGCTTGTGGGCCTGGACTCTGAGAGCAATCAGGGAGGAGTGCTTGAAACCTGCAGCTCTTGAAGGTTCTGAGGTCATCAGAAGCTGCTAGGAGACTGTGCAAGCTGGCCATGGCTGCTGGCCATGGAAATGAGGTGGAACAGAGATGTTCCTAATCGAACACTTCTGGATAAAAAACCAGACGTGAACTGACCTCCATTTCTGGCTGAATCCATGCTGAAGACTCATATTTCTAGTGTAGGCATTGCTTAGCTGTGGGTTAACCTCCTCACAGGGGCTCTGGGGGAGCTTGTGCTCTGCTGCCTCAGAGACCTGTCTCCCAGAAGTCATCCGTGGACCCCAAATCCAAAGAATAAATGGCTTGAAAAAATGTTTACCTAATGTGAAGTAGCTCCACCATTCAGCACTGAATTCCTGTGTAGTAGTGGGTTGCCCATATTATGCCGCCTACATCCTATGGGGACAGCAGATGCGGCAGGTATTCTCCTGAGTCTTCCCAGCAACTGCTGCTGCTTATTGGGACCTGGCAGGCCAAATTGTTGTACACAAAGTACTCCTAAATCTTGAAGCAGCCTTGGTGAAGACCTGCCTGGGCTTGCAATAGGCCGTAGTTACATACAGGCTCTTTTCCATGTAGCATCCTACAGAAACGAGGACTTTGACCTGGGGCACAACAGAAAAGTAAGTAATTGATACGCAAAGACTGTTATGTAGGGGGACTAGGCGTGGTGACCATGGATGAGAACAAATAGCTAATTTTAGATTGATGGGAAAATAAGCTGGGTTCCTGGAACAGCTCATCTCCCAAGAAGACTTGCAGGAAACCCTGTGAAGAGCTGCAAGAAGGTTTTCCATGAACAGGGGAGTTTGGGTCAGTGAGGGGAAAGAAAAATGATTGTATTGAGTTTATGCTTTCATGATGAAACAAGCAAGCCTGTAACCTCAGGTAATAAGTCCTGAAAGGAACTCTGCATGCCATTTGATATCTCTACAATTTACAGAGATAAGCAACTGTCCATATTCCCAAAATTTCTTGCAGCTGGCCAAACTGGGTACATACAGTTCTGCAATAAACAGCCCAATTGCTGACATGCTCTGTCCTACTTTCCATGTAACTAGCTGCTGGGAGCCAGGGCCAGAGAAAGTTTTCATGCTCACAGCCCTCCCTGCTTTGACAGGTGCTCTAAGGCCTAAAGATTAGGCATTCTAAGGATTTGTGAACTCTATCAGGGATCTCTTTTGGGTTTGGACATCTGGCTGCTTCAACTATAGAAAAACTAAAAAAAAAGCTTGTTGGTTTTTTTTTTTTTTATTCTAGAAAAAATAAGTTGGGTGACATTTCGTTTTCATAGGAACGGCTCAGAAGCTTTTAATGAGTTTTCATGAGAAGCCTTGTTTTTCTTTCCAAAATATTTTAAACTTTCAGGGAGAGCAAACTCCAAGTTGCAGCCACATCTGATAGTAAATATGAGATAGTTATAACAAAAAATATTCTTCTAAAACCCAGTCCATAAGCTATAGAAAAAATAAGACATTTTCTTTAATAGTGATATTATAAAAAACATAAATAATTTTTACAACTAAAACTCTGCTCCTTCATGCTGTCAGTATGTCATGACCCTCATTTATCAGTAAGACATTAACTTCCAGTAATTCATATACATTAAGGAACAAACAAGACTCTTTAGTAAGAAGTCATTATAAACAATATCATTTGTCAACTAATGGTCTTCAATGACTTTCCAGAGAATCGCAATTCATTTTAGCTGTGTAAATTAGTAACAACTGTGTCTTTTGCATCCAAGTTATGATTTCCAGAATGGCATGTATGTGTAGAAGTTTCTTCCTAAGAAATCGTGTAGAAAAAACTCCTTATTCTCAGGGAAGAGGTCAGGTAGGAACAATGACAATGTGCTGAATAATGTTCTGTTTCCACAGTAATGGGAAATGGGGCAGGTTCTGCACAGGAGGTTAGCTTCCCATGCACTCCAAAGGGAGGGTTGTCCTGGGACTTCTGGAATTAGTCTGTGCTGTTGCACCCAGCAAGGACCTCTTGGATCAAATGGTCTTTAACTTAAAATTTAGAAAATTTCACTTAGGCACATCTTGTCTGTGCCCTGCAGTTTTTTGGACACAGGAGGGCTGGTCTATTCAGCTTTTCTTTTGTGGGTGGCTTTCTTGCACAAAGGTACTTGCTCAGACTCGCTTTCATCTCTGTAAGGCGCTCTGACATCCAAGGGCAGACATTTTAGCCAATTGCTTTCTTCAAGGTATTCTCACCTCCATTTTGCATCCTCTGAACTTGTTGCTAGCTGGCAACTATAGTGGAGCTGAAAAATGGGTAAGAGATTTAATAGCTCTGCCTTGGTGGGATGAAGGAGAAAGATGAGTATGATGAAAATACTGGTGGCTTTGTAGTACTCAAATTATTATTAATCCTTTCCTGCCCAGGAGCATATCCTCACCTACTGTTGTGTGGGACCCTGCCATGCCAGTTGACCTTGGCTGGCTGCAAGGGACCTACCAAACAGCTCTATCCCTTCTCAACAGGTCAGGGAGAGGAAATACTATGAAAAGTTCATGGGTTGAGATAAGGACGGGGAGATCACTTACCAATTACTGTCAAGGGTAAACTGGACTCGACTGGGGGAAATTAATTTAATTTATTGCCAGTTAATAACAGAGTAGGATAGTGAGAAATAAAATAAAACTAAAACCACCTTCCCCTCCCCCCCTTCTTCCCAGTCTTAATGTCACTCCAAATTCTTCTACCTCTTTCCCCCAGGCAGTGCAGGGGGATGGGGAATGGGGGTTGTGGTCAGTCATAATGTTTTGTTTCTGCTGCTCCTTCCTCCTCACACTCTTCCCCTGCTGCAGTGTGAGATCTCTCCCATGGGAGACAGCCCTTCACAAACTTCTCCCATGCGGGCTCTTCCCCTGGGCTACAGTTCTTCATGAACTGGTCCAGTGTGTGTCCTTTCCATGGGGTGCATCCTTCAGGAACAGACTGCTCCAGTGTGGGTCACCCACAGGCCACCAGTCTTGCCAGATTCCTCTCCATGGCTTCAGCTCCTGCCAGGAGCCTGCTCCAGTGTGGGCTCTCCATGGGTTACAGCTTCTTTCAGGGCAAATCCGCCTGCTCCATGATGGTCTTCTCCACAGGCTGCAGGGGAATCTCTGCTCTGGTGCCTGGAGCACCTCCTCCCCCTCCTTCTTCACTGACCTTGGCGTCTGCAGTGTTGTTTCTCTCACATTGTCTCACTCCTCTCACAGTTGCTGTGCAGCAGTGTTTACCCTTTCTTAAATATGTTATCGTAGAGGTGGTACCAATGTCGCTGAGGGGCTCAGCTTCAGTCAGTGGTGGGTCTGTCTTGGAGCGAGCTGAAATTGGCCCTGTTCAACATCAGGGTAGCTTCTGCCATCTGCTCACAGAAGCCATCCGTCCACCCTGCCCAAGCCTTGCCACATAAACCCAATACACTGCAGGTAGGCATGTACCCCACAATGGTGTTTTCTTGGGATAACTGCCTCAATCTTCTCGATGAAAGGAACTAGCAGAGCTATTTGGGGACCAGCCCCATCTTTATCGCAATGTGGGTGGTAATACGACTGCATGATTAATGATAAAGACCAGGAGTAACTCTTACCTTGGGGGAAGAGGAGTCCATCCCCATCAGAATATTATAACCCTTGAAAAATCTTTCTAATTTCTCTTTTGCATGAAGCGTGATGTGCCTATGGTAGCTGCAAGGAAGGCACCACAACACAGAGGAGCAGGAAGGACACTGCAACCTCAGTAGGGTGGATCCCCCCCAGCTAAAAAACCATTAGACCTACTATGGGTACGGACACACCCAATAACAGCTTCTCCTGCCATCCGACCATTTGCTAACTCCACCAGTGCTTTCTAGGTTGGCCTCAACAAATGTAGATAGTGAAACCTTCCCTGGCAGCGTCACTTCTGTCCACCTGTCCCCTACTGTGTGCGATGACAGTCTACAAGCAGAGTGCAAAACATGTACACAGCAATTATTTCCTGGGTAATAGGGGTACGTATTAGACAGCCAGGACTAACACAACACACTGCTAGACTAAGCACAGTTTCATGGAGCAGAGTGAGTCCTGATGTTGCCAAGTTGCTGTTGTTTTCCTATCTCTGCTTTTTATCTCAGGATTTTATCTTTTTTTTTTTTTTTTTTTTTTTCTGTGTGTCATCATTTTTCCCTTGAATGCTTGAACTCCTAATCTTCATAATCTCAAGAAATTAATTCGATCTGGATTTTCAATTTTTGTACTTAGCATGGCTTTAACTTGTGTACTTTTCACACCTCAGAAGTAATTTTGCCAGCATAACTGAGTTAAGTTCATACAGCCACACTGCACCAAACCCAGCCATTGAATCACAGACAGCTGAGTCTCTGGGCCACTGAATCCTAGCGGTGGTAAGGATCTGTGGGGCCAACTACAGCATCTTGATACCAATACCAGATTTTTCTTTAAGGTCTAACACTTAGTGGCAGCTCCACTAGGTTCCCAGCAAACTCTTCCAGTCCTTCACTACCTTTCCTGTTAAAAGATTTTTCCTGCTGTCTTGCCTAACTATTCCCTGCTTCAGTTTAATTCCATTACTTCTTGACCTCTTTGCTTGGAGGACACATGGTTCTCTTGCTTGCTGAAGTGCTATGCATACAGGCTGCCAAGGGAGAATGATGCATCTAAGTCCTCAAAGATACTTCTTGACGTATTTCTGTTAGCACATTTTTCCACATACTTATCAAATAGGAATTCTTTTAGAAGCTGAGCCAAAAGTTACAAAGCATTCAACATTGACTGCAGTTTCTTATGAAAGCTGCAGAGTGGCTTTTGCTCAGTTAGCAACTATTTCCTTTAGCCAGGTGCTCAGATTCCCACTTGCATCATGATCTGGGAATAACCTAGGCGTGGGGAACGGACTACGGGATGAAGGGTTCTTCTGAGGTATGGAGCAACACAGTGAGAATCTCTGATCTAATTTTCAGTGGACCTTACGACAGAAGAACTTACTCTGTATCCAGGCAATGGAAGTTAGCTCGGTCTGAATATATACCAAACTGGAGGAGCTGGAAGCCATTGCACAGCATTAAAACTATGACGTAGTTGCCATCACGGAAACATGGTGGGATGGCTCGTGAAACTGGGGTGCTGCAATGGATGGCTATAAACTCTTCAGGAGGGACAGGCAAGGAAGGAGAGGCGGTGGGGTAGCCCTGTAACTTAGGGAGTGTTTTGATTGTCTAGAGCTTAATGATGGTGATGATAGGGTTGAGTGATTATGGCTGAGAATGAGGGAGAAGGCCAACAAGGCAGATGTCATGGTGGGAGTCTGTTACAGACCACCTGACCAGGATGAAAAGGAAGACAAAATATTCTATAAGCAGCTGGGAGAAGTCTCACAATCACGAGCCCTTGTTCTCATGGGGGCCTTCAACTCACCAGATGTCTGCTGGAAATACAAGACAGCAGAGAGGGAACAGTGCAGAAGGATCCTGGAGTGTGTGGAAGAGAACTTCCTGACCCAGCTGCTGGGTGAGCCAACTAGGGAAGGTGCCCCGCTGGACCTGTTGTTTGTGAACAGAGAAGGACTTGTGGGTGATGTGATGGCTGGAGTTTGTCTTGGGCACAGCAATTGTGAGATCATGGAGGTTTTGATTCTTGGAGAAGTAAGGAGAGGGGTCAGCAGAACTGCCACCTTGGACTTCTGGAGGGCAGACTTTGGCCTGTTTAGGGGACTGGATGACAGAGTCCCTAGGGAGATGGTCCTGAAGGGCAAGGGAGCCCAGGAAAGCTGGACATGCTTCAAGAAGGAAATCTTATATGCATAGGAGCAGGCTGTCCCCATGTGCCAAAAGACAAGCTGGTGGGGAAGAAGACTGGCTTGGCTGAGCAGAGAGCTTTGGCTGGAACTCAGGCAAAAAAGGAGAAGGGGCAGGCCACTCAAGAGGACTACAGGGATGTCGTTAGGTTATGCAGGGAGAAAATTAGAAGGGCAAAAGCCCAAGTAGAACTTAATCTGGCTATCACCATAAAAGACAAGTGAAAATGTTTCTATAAATACACTAACAACCAAAGGAGGGCTAAGGAGAATCACCATCCTTTATTGGATGCAGGGGGAAACACCGTGACCAAGGATGAGGAAAAGGCTGAGGTACTTAATGCCTTCTTTGCCCCAGTCTTTAATAGTAAGACCAGTTGTTCTCCAGGTACCCAGCCCCCTGAGCTGGAAGACAGGGACAGGGAGCGGTATGAAGCCCCCATAATCCAAAGGGAAATGGTTAGCACTTAGACACACCCAAGTCTATGGTGTCAGATGGGATCCACCCAAGGGTACTGAGGGAGCTGGCAGAAGTGCTCACCAAGCTGCTTTCCATCATTTACCAGCACTGCTGGCTAACCAGGGAGGTCCCAGTTGACTGGAAGTAAGCAAATATGACGCCCATCTAGCAGAAGAGTGGAAGGAAGATCCAGGAAACTACAGACCTGTCAGTCTGACCTCAGTACTGGGTAAGGTTACAGAGCAGATAATCTTGAGTACCATCACGTGGCACTCTGTCCCTGGATGTATTCAAAAAGACATGTAGATGTGGTGCTTAGGGACATGGTTTAGTGGTGGACTTGGCAGTGCCAGGTTAATGGTTGGTCTCGATGATCTTAAGGGTCTTTTCCAACCTAAACAATTCTATGATCCTACAATGTTAGTCCCCAACACACACGCCTTCTGTAACTGTAGGTAGGATATGCACTGCAGAATTTTTTTTTTTAGTATTTCTAATAACAGTAGCACTCTTTTCTCATGAAACTACACAAACGTATTATTCAGCTCATGATCCAACACCAGCTATTCCTGCAGACCACAAGTCACTGCTTTGTTTAATATCTTTATCAGTGATCTGGATGGGGGATCCAGTGCTCCCTCAGTAAGTTTGCAGATGACACTGAATTGGGTGGGAGTGTTGATCTGCTCAAGGGTTGGAAGGCTCTGCAGAGGGATCTGGACAGGCTGGATCGATGGGCCAAGATCAATTGTATGAGATTCAGCAAGGACAAGTGCCAGGTCCTGCACTTGGGTCACCACAACCCCACGCAGCGCTACAGGCTTGGGGAGGAGTGGCTGGAAAGCTGCCCAGCGGAAAAGGGCCTGGGGGTGCTGGTCGACAGCCGGCTGAACATGAGCCAGCAGTGTGCCCAGGTGGCCAAGAAGGCCAACACAATCCTGGCCTGTATCAGACATAGTGTGGCCAGCAGGAGTAGGGAGGTGATCGTGCCCCTGTACTCGGCACTGGTGAGGCCGCACCTTGAGTACTGTGTGTGGTTTTGGGCCCCTCAGTACAAGAAAGACATTGAGGTGCTGGAGTGTGTCCAGAGAAGGGCAACGAAGCTGGTGAGGGGCCTGGAGAACAGGTCTCATGAGGAGTGGCTGAGGGAACTGGGGTTGTTCAGTCTGGAGAAGAGGAGGCTGAGGGGAGACCTTATCGCTCTCTACAACTACCTGAAAGGAGGTTGTAGCGAGGTGGGGGTTGGTCTCTTCTCCCAAGTAACAAGCAATAGGATGAGAGCAAATGGCCTCAAGTTGTGCCAGGGGAGGTTTAGATTGGACAGTAGGAAAAATTGCTTCATTGCAAGTGGTTGTCAAGCATTGGAACAGGCTGCCCAGGGAAGTGGTGGGGTCACCATCCCTGGAGGTATTTAAAAGACACGTAGATGTGGTGCTTAGTGACATGGGTTAGTGGTAGACTTGTCAGTGTTAGGTTAACGGTTGGACTTGATGATCTTAAAGGTGTTTTCCAACCTAAATGATTCTATGTTTCTGTGATTTCATTGTTGCAAGTTTTTTCTTTTTTTAAATCTCTTTTGCGTGTTCTGTGTCATATGGGAAGTGCAACCCTTAGACCACTTTGAAGGAAACACTATTACCAAGAACTGGCAAAAGCATGAGTGTGACACCAGTAAGATTTTTGCATACTGGTGTATAGTTGCTACCTCTTTGTGTACTGATGTGGAGTTGCTGCATGCTGACAGCAGAGTTCCAGGAACACTGGAGGTGGTAAACAGTATTTATAACTCTGCCAGGGAAAAATAAAAGTTTGTATAAAATCTTCTTGTTTAGTTAAAGAAAGAATGAATAGTTGATTCTCAAAATGTCTTTAGGGGCTATTCTGCTAAAATGCACAAGCTGATTTGTCCCCTGGAATTTGGCTGATTTGGTACCGAAATTGCCCCTTTAGACTGGCTGCTGTACAAGAAGGGGATAGGAGGAGAGGACCTTTGATCTGATGCATTCAGGTATAGTGCTGATGCTTGGAAGGCTGCTCAGCACTCGAACTGTGCTCCCTAAAAATGTCTTTCTGACATTTGGTGGCCCATATTGCCTCCTGAGTACCTGCTCTTATCAGTCACTGTACACTGGGTCATGTCTGCTGCTGTGGTGACTTCTGCTGCTCCCTCTTGCTCTCCCAGACTTGCTTCTTGATTTCTTGTGAAACTGTTCTGCCCCTCCAGCCTTCTTTCCCTCAGAGACTTAATTTAGCTGTTGGTGCAGGTAACTGCTTTCTCAGCAGCCTTCTTTTATCACCTTAGCGTCAGCGAAGCGGTTTCCTTCACTAAAAACTGTTCCTGATGCTCCAGGGACTTTTAGAGCTGTTGTCTGGGAGCTGCTGCCTGACTAGACCAGGCAAAGCTGTCACTTGGTTTCAAAGAAAATCTGTTTCAAAGCACCCTCTGCCGGCTGAGTGTCCCTTCTTTGTACTCTCCAGGCATGTGAGAAAGCCAATAACCCGCCAGTAGATTTATTGTAGTATAATCATGCTAAAATGGAGTAATTAGTGATTAATGGAAAACCTATGTTACTGGTAAAAGTAATCTGATTAATTGGAACTATGAGATGTCATCTCTGGTAGGTACTTAAGCTTACTACAGCAATTTGCATGTTGTGCTGTATTCAGTGGGAGGTGTCTCAAAATGAAGCTGTATATCTTGTTCCTACAGATATGAATTGCACAAGCCAGTTAAAAACAGTTCCCAGTAATATCTGGTACAAACTACAGCAAAGAAATCAGTGTAAAAGACCCAGCCACAGAGAGCAAGCCACTTCTCTGCTTTCTGAATTTTCCAGATGGTAGGTCAAATTTTTATATTATAATTTTATATTATCCAAAAATAACACAAGTATTTTATAGGAAAGGTTATTTCACTTCGCTTATGTGCTTCTTTATGTCAAGAAAAAAATATTAGATTAAACTAGTGGATATGCTTATGTGATAGACAAATAACTTTTGGACCAACATAAAGATTTACCTTGTAATGAAGTGTATTTAGAAATAGATTTACCCTCAGTTTTCTGGCAGATATTTTTACTAATTATTCGAAGACACAGAAAGTATTTACTGTGCAATGGATTTTTCAGAGTTTAATATATATATATATGTACTTTCTTACTTCAACATATTTTGTAAGAACAATGTCTATATCTAGTATATCCATATTTCAATACTGAAATTCCTAAATTGTACACGTAGAGTTGTAACTAGTGTAGGTGTCAACTACTGTGAGTGCTAGTTCTAGAATAAGTTCAGTGTTACTGTTGCTATTTTAATAGCCCATTTTCAGTTAGAAATGGTTTTCTGGTTTGATAAAAGAATGAAAATACCTTTCAAAAGGTGAGTAAATGAATTCTATGTCTCAGTAAACAAATCTCACACAACTGCTTCATGATATGTTTACATTGTAAAGTATTAAGCTTTTTAAAGTACAAATTGCAGTAACATTTCCAAGTTTTGTTAGTATGCAAGGTACGGTACTTTTAGAATGTTTGTTCACTTACATAAGCAGTACTATAAACAGTTTGTTGCCAATTACAATTTTGGAAAAAAACCCACAATTATGTTACTAACACAGCTGCCTCTGGAGGAGCAAGGAGTTAAGCCCTATAGACTACTGCTTTTGCAACGTAAGTAGAGGGTCCTCAGTTCTTTCGTCTTCCTTTGGCACTGGATCCTTAGGGTCTAGGTTTCGACATACTCAGGTAGTTATCCCTAATCTCTGTATTTGGATCTAGTGCTTTTTTCAACGTCATACTGAAGTTTTCCTTCACAGAGCTTAGACTTAAGCTTATAACATGCAGTTATTGTGGGCTATAGGAAGAAAGAGATTTATGGAAGATGTCTCCTTATCTTTTTTCCCCCCTGAATATTAGCAATCTAAACTTACGGTATACTGAGGATCCAAAAATCTGTTACACAGGTTTTACTTCAGAAAAATGTACTAAAACATAAATTCTAAATAAATCTGCAAAAGCAGAAAGAAAACTCGTAACTATTTCCAGAATTATGGCTTTTGTGTCTCAGTGCTTCAAGCTACAGGAACTTCTTCCTTTTGATTGTGGGACTTGGCGTGTCTCAGTGCCTTTGTCTTGTGCCTCATAATACCATTTTTATTTGACCTAAGTATCACGGATTTGTGGATGCTTTAATTTTGCTTTGTGTGGAGTAAATCCACCAGCTGTAAGGCACTAGTGAGCCAGTCCTTCTCTTGCTATTTGCTGTTTAGAACTGCAACCTCTGCCTCAGTTTTTATTGAGGTAATTTGGCAGTTTGTTGCTGACTTTGGAAAATGCAAACAGAGTCACATTGTTCTTTTAATTGCCTGAGATCTTTGTGTTTTCAGGGAACATTCTTCTTTAATTAGAGCCCTATATATTGCATGTATTCGCACGCACAAACCCAAAACATTACTTAAACTACTGCCAATACATGGGAACTTAAAAATGGGGGGAAAATCAATAAAGCAATCATCAAAGTTAGGCAGAGAGAATCTGTCCTTTCGGCACAACTATTTTGCACTGTTTTGATGCAGGCTAGTAGCCTAGTATGCGTAAGGTCCCTTGAAGACATACTTTTGAAGAAACAGAAGGCTAAATACAACAAATGGCAAGTATGGAGATAGGCAAATACAAATTTCTTACTTCTAGATCATTATGGCACTTACTAGAAGAGTTGGTAAGGGCAAGTAATTCTGGCTCTCTCCATTCCTGGAAAAAGGTGTATCTCAAAAATGGAGAAAGCACAGCTCCTTGCAACTTTTTTGTTAACCACCAGACTTCCATTTCTAGGGCTGCAATAGCACTGGCAATAAGGTACTCACCAGTATCTCTGGTAGTGGTATCAGTTCTGGCCAATACAAAATAGACACATATAAATAAAATATCAAATGAGAAGGAACCTCATTTCAGACAGTCTCCAAATCTGGTCTGTGAAACTGATTTACCTTTAAAAATCAAGTATTTTACTTTTTGTCATCTTGCTGAAGTATCTGCTTGCTTAAACAAAATAGCTTTAAGAAGTAGTGGGACAGTTAGTGTAACTGCTGGTATACATCATTGGGGGCAAATAAGTTCATGGAACAGAACCGAACACTTGGAAAGAAAAGGCTCCCAGCAGAGAAGGAATATTCTGAATATTTTTTATGTTTATTTAATTACTCAGTCCACTGATATCAGATTCTATTTATTATTCAGCTTAGAGTTCTTCACTTAACTGATTCTTAGGATCTGTTTGGAGATTTCACTGCGGAGACTGAGTTGATAGAGGTGTATCTAATCTCAGTTGTATGAACTAGCCCTGCTGCAGCTAGTATTTTGCATATTGTGTTTGCTTATGTGTATACACATACATGTATGTAAGTAATACATTCTATGTATTTTGCACACTGTAGGCATTCAGTATCTGATGGTAGAGTGCTCTGGAAGGCTGTGTAAATACTCTTTGGAGAGATTCCCTTGCTGAATCGCTAGTTCTGGCTATGTATATACCCCGCTACAGTCCCAGATGTGTCAGTCCGTCCCTCTTGGGAACAAGGGAGCCATTCCAAATGTATGTGGGTACCTAATAGTTTAAAGTCAGCTTGCAAAACAGGCTGCCTGGCTGGACAGAAGGACATTTAGGAAGCAAAGGTCTCCTCCGCGTAAGCCGATGCTCAGCAGCAAAGTCACTAGAATATGGAGATGGCGAATTATTTGGAATGATCAATAATGACTCTTGTGAGTTGCCAGTGAAAAAAGTCATTTATGGGACAAAAAAAGGGTGAGACATAGGCTAACCAAATGTGATTTGAACTAATAAGATTAGGTACAGTAAAAGGTAGTGAAAGGCAGTTAACTAGAGTGGAAATTAGTGCAGAGAATGAAGTGATTTTAGAGCAGACCTATATCTTAGCAAGGCGCAGTGAAACCAAGTCAAGGAAAATCAGTTCTCAGAAAGATTAGAGCTGGATGGCAGTGTTTCGGTTTTGCCCAGAGAGACAGAAGCGGAACAGGTAGATATCTCATGGATTGTGGAAATGAGGTGCTCGTTGCTGTATGGCAGAGAAACTTTAATCACTTGCTCCTAATGTGCTTGCTGTTCAGCAGATTGAGACACCATGTATCTATCAAATGTTGCTCAAATCAGCTGAATAGTAGACTGGTTTCCAAATACATGCAGAGCATTTGTGCCTCACTTTTCTTTCTTGGGAGAATACGGAGCCACGAGTCCCCATAACATTTTTCAACTGTAATGGAAGTAGACCTCAGCTGATCAATGAGCTCTATAGAGCTGCTGGCAAATACAAATCTGTTCAGGTCCTGAATGGGATCCAGGCCTCTAATAATTGGGGTATGCGAAACTCAGCTCCCCATTCCCATGTGCCAATCTAGTTTTCTTCCTGGTAGGGTCAGAAATAAGTTCCAGGAACAAACCTTCTGCTCTAAAGGATGAACAGAGACAAATACTTTGCTGTGTGGATGCTGTGAATTTTGTTGTGTGCTGCTTTGCTCTGTGTCTTTCTTCCCTGAGGGCCTACCCTGTTCCAGGTCACTCCTGAACCCTCTTCTGGGCCAGCTCATTCATTCCTTCCAAGGCGAAATTACTGATGTTTGTTGTACTGAAAAGTACCTTCTAAAAATCTATTAACTTGCCCTAAGATTTCCTTAAGATTAAAGAGGTCAATCGACTGCATGTGCTTGTATGTGCTGTTTTTCTCCAGCTCTAATGAAAAGCAAGCAGCTCCTCACGCACATTGTTTCTGTGAGCTGCTGGCTGGTCACTTGCTTCCCCTAAAAGGCATGGCATCAGCCTTGCCATGACATTAATGCTGGGATGCTGCTTTTTTGATCTAAACGTCATCTTTTCTGTGATTTGTGAGTATCCCTGCAAAATACCTACACTGAAATTCTCATGCTTTTCTCTTCCAGCACTAAGTTTTTTTATTATTTTTAGGAGTTTAAGAATAAGCCTCTGGATGTTATTAAACCTCCTAAAAGAAGAAACTTTCCATATCAATACAAAGCTGATGGCATTTCTGAAAGCTCAAAGTCGTGTTTGTTCTGAATTTCAGACTTGGCAAAACTGTAGGTCTTGATAAGGTCTGTCATGTTTGTTTAGTCTGGAAATCTTTGGCACTGAAATAAAAATTCCTTGTGGCAAGTGTGACAATACTTACCCCGCATATACATTTCTTGCCTATTTTTCACTACTCCTCTTGCACTCATTATCTGCAAGATAAGTTATAATCCATTTCTAACTTTATTTCTCTTGAAAACTTATCTGCCATCTGTAGTACCATGGGACTGCTTCTTCCTCACACACGATAGTAGAACCCACTGCTCTGTGATCTGCAGTGAAGGACAGCATTCAAGTGACGGGTTTATTAATGGTAAGTAGAATGCTTAACAGCTGCATATATAGCTGGATTGCATGTCTGCTGTCTCCTGAGATATTCCTACATTAGATCAACTCAATGTCCATGGACAAATAGCTGGTTTCTTTAATAAGATGGTTTGCTGTAGAGTGCCATGAGGTGTGGATTACAGCAGGTGCATATCAATTAGGCACAAATGAAAACATCAGTGAGGCACGGGATCTACCCCACTGCCGTTGCACGAGTGTAATGTATGTTCCTTTACCTACCTTTCCAGTCCATTTCTTCAGTTCCCCTTCAGGTTAGCATTGCTGCTGGCGTTCACCTGGTTTTGTTCTTACTGCTAAACACTTACCTAGAGAAGCTGTCACTGAAGATATCTCCACTTCCACAGAAAGCCAAAAAGGTGTTGTGCACCTAAGCAGTTGATTGAATGTAAGCTTAATTCAAGGCCAGGGTATATATTTTCAAATCCATTTCTGCAATTGACTATGAAGGGAACGTCAATGTACATTTAGCTTCCTTAAAAAAAAAAAAGCAACCAAGCAAAAAAGGGCTTCTGCCTGAGGCCCACCATGGCAGAGTAATTCCCCCACCCCCGTTAAACTAAGTCATAACAGTAGTTTCAACGGAACGTCAACTTTTGCACTGATTATAGAACCAAGAGAATCATCTCAAAGCTGCAAAACCGTTGCTACACACACACATACACACACTGTACAGAGCAGCTCACATGATGCAGTTTATCACTGCATGACGTAGTTATCTGTTAGTAGATGTTCATCAGTATCATGGCAATAGCATAACTGATGCAGTCAGAGTATATTCTGAGATATCAATTTTTCTTTCTTTTATAGAAATATGATGGGGTTTGCACATTTGATCTTCTTATCTACCTTCCTCTCGGTTTCCATGACATCTGAAACATGTAAGTCATGTTTTAAAAATACTTTCTGATGAGGTATATGCTATAGAATGTACAGTCTGTTCCCAAACTGGTATTTTTTTTAAAACCTAAAATGAGCTAGTTTACCTCAAGCCACAAATCACAGCTTAAAAACTAGCTTTAGGTGCTTTCTCTATATATTAAAATGCACTGAGTACTGTCCATTTCTGTGACATTAAGTCTAGGTTCTACTTCTGCTCCTTGGCGTCTCTGCAAGCAGAAAGAAAAGGGTCTTTTTGGAAGGATTTGAGAGTAGCTGTTCCAGGCCTGGGCAAAGTCTCCAAGAGCATGCTTAAATTGTACTGAACAGGCTGTATGCATATGCACCCTGCTGAACCAGGGATGTAACTGGGCGCTTTGCTCATTAAAAATGCTTTTCAATGTCCTGTTTTTGGGGATGTTAACCCACAAGTGCAATGTCACAATAACATTTCCCTGAACATGGGGGATATTCAAGTCAGTAAGCTCTTTCTGACGAGACAGCTCTGCTGACTCTGCTATATAATGCTGATCAGTGCTGACCAGTGACACGGCGTTACACAGCACTCACGTAGTTCTAGTCTCCAGCTGAGCTGCTTATTTGTCTGAAAGAATCATAAGGTATGATCTCTAAATATTTCCCCATATTCTCAGTTTTATGATATGAATGCTAAACTTCCAACGAATTAGATTTATTAAGTTGCCAAACGCTGCTGAAGAATTTGCCAAAATATTTTTCACCAATGTCATTGAGTTTAGATGAAGCCTCTCACTTCCTATGTGTTCCCTCTCCTCCTCTATTTTTTCCTGTATTTCCAATATGTTCCTTCTTCAGTGGGGCAATGCCGCCTTTCCTGACACCCCTGATATGTCCCACTGTCTTTGCAAGGCTCATGGGTGGGAATGCTGTTAAAATGATGGGGTTGGAGGTGCTCATACCTGATGTGGCTGATTTAGGTGCCTGAATTACTAAGTGAGATGACATGTAACGTCAGTGGAGGTGGACTTCTTTAGAAAGAACCAGAGCAGAAGCCAAGTGTTCACCATGTAGAGAGACTCACCACTTGATTTGTGCACCTACGTGTCTAAAGCCAAGCTGTGACAATACCTGCATAAAGTGTCATTTTTGATAGACTGTCTCTATTTTGATTAGGCACTTGGTTACCTGCCTCTCATTTTCATGCTCCCTTATCTACTGTGGCTCCTCTGCTAATCTCTGTCTTTGTCCAGTGTCCATCCTTGCTTATTTTCTCATCTTTCTCTCCTCTAAAATGCAATTTAATTTTCAGATTAACATTTCTGTTTTCAACAGACCGTTCACTATTCAGGTGCCTGGGCACTTAAATATCTGTCAAGATTGCTTAATTCAAGTTTATTTGGACCAGTTTCACTATTCAAAAGTAGAAATATACTCAGTTAAAAATAAATAAATTAGTGTCTTACTCCAAACTTGTTCCTCTTTTTTCTTAATGTGTGAGCATGTGTGGTTTGTTTTCCTAAACTTCTTACATGTCTCTTATTTCTTTCTGACACTTTTCCACCTTCCCACCAGATTCTTCCTTTCAGCTGGTTACATTTCTTTCATTTTTTTTTTCATATTTTCATGAACTTCAGAAAGAAGAGTTTGTGGATTTTGGTTTGGGTTTTTTTTGGTGGTTTTTTTTGTTTGTTTGTTTGTTTTGTTTTTAATGATCTTATCTACAGGCTTCCTGCTTCTACCGTTTTTTTCTTCTATGAAAAAAAATCTATTGATTTCCCTTTTCTGTATTAAAAAGGCAGAAGAAGAGCTCTTCTCTATTGTATAAATAAATATTCATTATACAGAATTAAGGAAGGCATTAATGCCAGTACTTTTCTATGTGTTTAAATTCCTGTTTTGAATAAAGCTTGAAAGCATTTTGAAAAATGTTTGGCTTTCAAGCAAACATTTGCATAAGTTCATTTCAAGAAATGGCTATTTTTTAATTAAAGACTCATATTTTTTAGTGTATGTCTGGTTTGAATCTAGAAGTTTGTCTGTTTGTTTCAGTCTCTCCCGTTAATTGCTATTTTTGCAAACAAATGACTCCCCAACTCAAGCTAAACAAAATTTTTCTTGAAAAAATCTAGTGAGAATATGTTTGCCACAAGTCATCTCTGAAAACCCAAGGAAGGTAGAGGGACATGACTGGCCTACTGATCCAGGAATGCCAAGTTCTTTGTCTCAGTGGGCTAAGGTTTAATTTCTCAGATTTTTACCTTTTGTTCACGTGCAGTTGATGCAATGGAAGGTGAGGCTTTTGTTATAAAATGTCCCAGATGGAGTTCAGCTGTGAAATTCACCTGGTATCACACGCATACTAAGAAAATAATTCCTGCAGAAGAAGAGAGATCACGAGTATTTTCCTTCAAACGATTTCTTTGGTTTCTGCCAACTTCTAGAGAGGATTCTGGAAACTACACTTGTGATATACATTTGTAAGTGTCACATTGAAAAGTGAAAGGTGTAAGAGTGGAAAGAAACATACATGTTGTAATAATACATTCTAATTGTTATCTGTGGAAACAATGCTATTTTTCATAGTATACACCAATTCATGTAACATTTCAGCCTGTAATTGCTGTTTTTCTGACAGGTCATTAAAATCAACCTGTGACTGAACTACAATATTCATCTATATGTTTATAAAACAGGGCTCACATTCGTTACAAATATTTAATATAGTCCATATAAAAACACTATCATTGACATATATTTATTTCATTTTTAAAGTTCAAATAATAGCACAAAGTCATTCAACATGAGTGTGCAGGTGCATCCGTACAAGCAAGGAGTATGTTTCCCAAGTCAGATTCGTTACCCAAATGACACTGGAAGAGGAAAAATTGTTTGTCCTACAATTGACAATTATACGAATGCTACTATCATCCAATGGTATAAGGTAAATAAAACCCTCATGATGCCAGTTGCAGATCACAGTTCTGTGAGAAGTTATTTGCAGCCGAATAAAGAAAGTTTTCTTTTCCAGAACTGCAAACCTCTTCAGGGACAGAGATACTTCAAGGCAGAAAAATATATTTTTATTAACAACCCAAGAAAGGAGGATGATGGTTATTATACTTGTCGATTTATCTACACTCATAAAGGAAATGTGTTTAATGTATCAGCAACAAGGATTTTCATAAGTAAGGGTAAGACAATCATTTTGTAGCTTGCTAAGATAAAAAAGACTGGTATCTACTTAAAGCAGAGGAAGCTTCTTTTGTACGTTAAAGAGTAAAAGAATTTCTGTTGGTTTGTTTTATCTTCTTAATGAAACTTTAGATCAGCTTTTTAGGTGAATTTTTTGGATGTTGATCCAAATGCAGCAAGATGTGGGTAAATTCAGACCTGGTCACGTTTGGCTTTCTGATAAAAGTCTCTGACGACTCTGGTTGTATACTGTGGTTGGTAGAGCTGTCTGGTAGCACTTATTTCTGAAATGAAGGGTCTCCTCAATGGGATGCCACAAAGCTCTGCTTTCTCTTTGTTTGAGGGTAGAATTTGTAGCTAGTGAGGATCATCTGGTGATCACTGGATCACTGATGTGCTGATGGCCTGCAACTCATTATCTTCTGGTCTATCTTGAGTATCTAGCACTTATTTGATAGCAGGGCTGAAAAAAAACTTTTAGATTTGTCTTGAATGAGACAAAGTGAGTGAGATAGATAGGTATAGACAGAAAATGAATGGAGCTTAGTGATTACTGTGTCTTTGTTAATTTGAATGTGGCCAACATGGTTGAGGTATGGACTTCGGGGTGCCTCTAGGATGCAGTCTCCTCAGGGAGCATTTGTGTTTGGATGGTGGTCAGGGGAAGAGCATGCAGCACTCATCAGTTCCAGATTCCATGAACTTGCAAAACTTCAAATTGTGTCTTCAGTTTTGCAATCAGATTGTAAGAAAACCAATCAGAAAGACCTTTTTTGGGGGGGTTGGGGGGGAGGCTTGGGTTTGGGTTGTGGGTGGTTTTTTTGGCTTTTTTTTTTTTTAAAAAAAAACAGATAATGTTCATTTGCAGACTAACATCAGTCCTTTTTGCTGTGGTGAGGCACCCAACTTGTGGGCAGAATGCAGATTTGGAGTGTAGGAGCCTTGGTTCCAGTTTTTGCTGCTGTGCCCAGATCTCAGTAGCGGAGTTTATTGTGATTATTTTGAGCTTGACAGAAGACAGATTTGACCTGAGACCAAGTACAGCTTAGGAGGTGTTGTGCCTTTCCTCCCCCTCTTCCCTGTGATACCCTGATGGTCTACATGACACTTCTCTGCCAAACACTGTTTTTGTTTGAAAGTACTTTCATCAAAACTTCTCTAACTGGTCAGGAATATTGCTGTGTCTGGGTTATAACGAAAATTGCTGGGTTTTATTTCACAGAAAGGCATCCAAATTTACAAAAGCCTATGTTACATCCAGGCAAATTACTTCATTTCAAAGTTAATCTGACTTCCTTTTGAAATCATCGCAGAAAGAAGGGATTACAACACAACATGTAAAATCTAAGCTGTGTTTGTCATGTCTGCTCCCGTTTTTACTAAATTCAAAGTACTTAATGACAACTTTGAATTTTTATCAGCCCTTAAAATTAGTATGCTGATGAGTGGAACCGTTATGTTTTGATAATATTGGCTTTACGATGTACCTTTTTGTTGCCTTGCAGATCATAGAATCACAGAATCACAGAACGGTTTGGGTGGAAAGGGACCTTAAAGACCATCTAGTTCCAACACCCCTGCCATGGGCAGGGACACCTCCCACCAGACCAGGTTGCTCCAAGCCCCATCCAACCTGGCCTTGAACACTGCCAGGGAGGGGGCAGCCACAGCTTCTCTGGGCAACCTGTGCCAGTGTCTCACCACCATCAGAGTAAACAACTTCTTCCTAATATCTAATCTAAATCTCCCTTCTTTCAGTTTGAAACCATTACCCCTCATCCTGTCTCTACATTCTCTGATAAAGGGTCCCTCCCCATCTTTCCTGTAGGCCCCCTTTAAGTACTGGAAGGCCGCTATGAGGTCTCCCCAGAGCCTTCTCCAGGTTGAACAACCCCAACTCTCTCAGCCTGTCCTCACAGGGGAGGCGCTTCACTCCCCCAATCATCTTCATGACCCTCTTCTGGACCCACTCCAACAGGTCCATGTCTTTCCTTGCTGAGGGCTCCAACGTGTTTGCAGTGGGAAATAGGAGACTCCAAAGAAGCAATAGGCTCCAAAGAAGCAATGTGTTTCAAGTGGGAAATACAAGACAGAATAAAGGGCAAGAAAAGAAGAAAAGTGCATCAAGGGAAAAAAATCTGAAAGATCTGAATGCCCAGTTCAAGCCAAGGAGCTGGATGTAGTTCGGACCTGTCCATAACAATTAGTAGTGCGGATGGAAAAGAAATATGTCAAAGAAAAAGTAGTGTTCCTTCTAGAAGGTGCTAACAAGGGTCGGTCAGTGTTGTGGCAGACTGATATGATGTCTGCAGCAGTGCGCAGACAGCGGAGAGAGAGTCTTGGGAACCAGATGTGCTTGGCTGTCAGGCTGCAGGGCTGGGGGAAACAGAAGGGAACGTGGGCAGGCAGCTTATGGGCTAAAGGATCCCCAGTTCGGATACTGCATAAAAGTACATATTAGCTATTTCATATCATGGATATGAGTAATTTCTCAAATATTGGAAGGAATCTCTTTATCTCTTTTTAAAAACAAAATAAGCAACTGAGAAAACACACAAACCTATAACTGCCTCTGTTTTTTTATCCCACTCAGCAGCTAAACCAGTACTTAAGAAACTAAAAATTTTTCTTGCTCTTTATGTACAAAAGTAAAAATTGAATAAATGGGGAGAAAATACTTAAACTATTAACATGTACAGACTCCCCAGAAGTATTTGGTCATAGGAATAAAACCAGATGATCCCAACAGACATGTGAAACACTGGTGTAGTGTTATTTTGCAATTATGCTTTGGAATCTTGAAATATTAACTGTGCAGATTATAATCATCATCTTACAAAATGCATTTTCACAGCTTTCTAATATGTGCTTTCTTTCCCTCCTTAATTTCTAAAGCAAAACACTCACCTCTACCTCCACAAATTTTATTTCCAAAGGATAAAAGTGTAGTAGAAGTGGAGCTTGGTAAGTACAGACTTCAAATTGTTTTTAAATTAACGTTTTGTGATGGCCTAGCGAACATGAGGATCTTCAAGAAGATTTAGTGATGGAATTTTTTATTACAGTTTTGCACCATAATGTTTACCAGATTTAATTCATGCCAGGCACAGTTAGGTATAACTGATGGGTTATTTAGGCATTAAGCAGCAGTATAAGAGGATTTAAATAACCCATTCGACCCTCACAGGAATTGACTAGGATTACTCACATGATCAGTTATTACATCTCAGCTGAAGGGGTGACAGCTTCCATCCACTTCAAAGAGGGTTTTCGCTAAATGCCTTGAAACTGCTTGATGGTACCCCTAAGAGAGAGGGATGGGCGATTTTCGCAACTAGAGATACTCCTCGTTATTTGCAGTCCCCATGTGGAGACAGTGGCTGTCTCTGTTGGTGAATGAAGGAGGGCAAGGGACTGGTCGCTGGCCCTGAGGCCAAGGAGCACTGCCTGGCTCATGTCCATGTTGGCTAGCGTTGAGCAGACCTGTCTGGTTTGAAGATGCTGGGAGGGCTGAAAGACAGGACCAAGGAGTGAATTTAGAAATAGCAGGTTGGGGAGCCCATGATGCAGAGCTTGCTCGCTGGCTCCCTTTCGTTTAGGACCATAGACATTCTCAGTGATTCAGATTCACCCTGTGTAACTTGCAGCATCAGAGCAAGGTGCTTGTGGCGGGAGTAAGGGCTGTCTGGGGATTTTGTATAGTCAACAGAGAAAGGTGAACTTCTCCAGAAAGTGACTGAGCCCACCTGAAACATCAATAGGTTGCCCAGGATGCCTGTCTCTCAGGGCAGGTGGGTGAATCTGGGCCACTGGGAGAAGGGATGGCAATTACCACCCCACTGTTTCTGTCCTACAGCAAGACTACTCTGGTAGCAGGTACTGCAGGGGCATGGGGCCCTGTCTGAGGTGCCACGTACTGTGCTTCAGCGGCTTGCCACGTTGACTTGCATCCCCATTCTTTTTTCCTCCTTCCCCCAGTTGCTTTGTCACTCAGAATTAGATGATCTATGCTCCAGGACCACCTTTCTCTAATAACATGGTCAGTCTCTAGTACTCTGTAGGCTCTGCCCACCCCTCTGGGACAGTAAGTAATCTGGCACTGCTTGCATGGAGCAAATTTGCTTTACAGTTAAAAACCGTTTAATGTACTGGTTCTGCTGGCTCCTATTTGCAAAAATGAAGGAATTTCTCCATGTTCTCTAATACTAATGCAAAATGCAAGTCGTAAGATGTGTTAATCTTATCTAAGCCCTGCTTAGATGCAGATTTACATGCAAATAATTTCAAGTGTTCTAATTATACCTTCTTCCAGTCCAACGGTGACTCTTACTTTGGAATAAATATTTGCTAATGACAAATACTAATAAGTAATTTCCTATTTTAGTTTTGCTTGGACTGGTTTACTTTACTTTTGTCCAGCTTGAATAAAATCCAAGATAAAACTCTGCACACAAGACTTATGTGAAGTAATATATACTGAAATTTAATTATGTTATTTCCATGTACATTTGTATGTAAACCAGCATTTACTTTCTATGTTCCTCAACAATTGGTTACATGGGTTAAGCATCACAAGTAAAGTCTACACTGCCTTCATCATAATGAGTATAAATAATTCCTTTTGTAATCCTCGATGTTGTATTAGATCATTTGTTACAAATCTGATTTTACTATTTCTTTTTGAGTCTCTTCTATACATCATTTTGTCAGCAGTAGTTCAGAAAAATATGTAAAAATTGTTAAGATGAAACTCGTGTGGTATGAAGATTTATAGAAAAAATGTCATGAGGAAAATAAAATTATACTTGTTTTTCATCAAGGAATGTTTACATCTCTCTGTATCTTGATTAGGTGCTCCTTTGGCTCTGAAATGTCAGGCCCGCCTGGGGATTAAGAAACAGCCAATAGCTGTTGTCACATGGGATGTGGATAACATCCCAGTGAAATCCTTAGATTTTTCAAGATTTCATGAAAAAAATCATTTGTAAGTACATATAACGCAGAATAATCTTTCTTCTGTGCAAACTGTGCCTAGCCAATAAAGCCAATGGTACCAGCTCTTTCTCTCTCTCTAAGTTTTGAAGGACATGAGCAAGAACATTACAGAGAGACCACTTTGCATGTCACTGAAATAAGAAAGGAGGATCTGCAAGCAAATTTCACATGTGTGGCGGTGAATGAAATGCACAACACAAAAGCCACAGTGACGTTACAACTCAAAGCACAATGCGAGGGTAGGATTTTTTTTGGCTTTTGTTACACTTTGCGCTCGGTTTGAAATATGTTCATGATTTTATTTTATTATTTGTTACTGTTAGTGAGAATATTTCTGTTCATAAGAAGAAAAAACACCCTGCTTCCTCCTTACATATTCAAGCCAGTGGCAAAATTCCCTTGGCTTCATTAGGTCATGAAAGTCCTTGGGGTAAATTCTGCTGGGTGGAGGGCTTTACTCAAATGGTGTCAGCAAGAGATTAAACATGCAGATCATGACTCTATCAGCCCTGTGACAAGAATATCCTATTTCTAGGATATTTCTGCTCGGTGACAAATTCCCCTTGCCTTGAAGGCAGGCAGTGCGCTTGGATTTGAAGCACACTGGTATAGTACAGTCTGCTCTACAAAATACTCAGGCTATAAAGGAGCCTCTACAGAGAAGAGCTGGGCAAGGAACTGACCTCTTCTTTGGTCAAAAGTGTTAACAGTGCATTTTGAGAATCAAACTGTTGTTTCTAGGGTGGAACCATGGCAGAAAATAGGCCAACTTTAAAGACAAGAGTTTCAGCTGCCAGTTTGCCATTTTGCTTGCCTTCCCTCCTGTACCACATCCAAGTAGTGCCTTGTTTTTTTGCCACACCGCTGTAGTGCCTTGCTTTTTGACTGAATGTTAAGTGACATGACTGGTTTCTGTGATGTCTGGCTTTATCCTGTCTCCCTCTGAACAGCACTGTGTTCACTGTGTGCCACACAGAGATGTGAGTAACACTTTGAAGGCTTTCTCTTAGTTTTGTTTTTAAATTCATGGTTCTAGTAATTTCTGCCAGAGAAGGAAAATCCAGGGCAGTAAATGGTGGGGACCGGTATGGTCTTTAGCTCCTATAGGAATTTTTTTTTAATAGAGATAGCCAGATCCCTAAGCACTGTTGCCGGCACCACTGAGTTAGATTCTTATGGCAGAAAACACTATTGTGTCTGTGAAGGCACAACAAGAAGCTGCAGTCAATCGTTTCCTTTCTTATCCCTTCAGATATGCTGAACCACCAAGGACTTTGGGAAGAAACCCCAAGGCCTTTAACAGGGATTAGTTTTCTGTAAAAGAATGGTGGGAAGAGTAAAATCAAGTGTATTGTGTTCACAGGGTGTGCACAGCTCCATGTCCTGCAGTATTCTTGGCTGTTCATAACTTCCTACAGGATCATGGCTTCAAACCATAGACATATTTCCTTGCCATAGCCTAGACTACAAGGGAAGTAGGTGAATTGTAAAAGAGGATGGGGCATCATCCAGCAGGATAGCACTGGTTTTCCCCAGAGGAAGGTGGCAGGAGATGTTTTGGTTGGATATTACTAAGTGAGTGTGAGCTTAGCATCATTCAGGAAGCTAGAAGCACATCAGCTCTGCACTGAAGTATCTGAGTGTGGGAGCATACTTGCAATGAGAGGGAAGGAAACTGAGTAACAGTTCCTGTTCGTGCTAGTCAGGCAATACAAGTCTTTTATTGGCCCCATATTACAAACTAGATGAAGGAAAAAGTATATTTTATAATCTGTATTCACCAAGCGATTAATAGAATCTGATTTCTGTTGTAGACAAAACTTATTTTGTTTTTTATCCATAGGTCTTCAGTAAATGTTCATGAAAGCTCTTCATTGTGACCCTCCCCCTTTGCTGCTGCCTGTTTTGTGTGGGTATCTGTCCCCTTCTCCTTGTTGCTGTTGTTGTCAAGATGCCTGCTTCTGCTCCTCAGCACTGTTGATGTAAGCAATGCTATGTCCAGAAATGGTTGTGTTCTGCTTCAGTTTTCTTCACTCGCTCCTCACACAGCTCAGCAATATTTATGCTAAAACAATGTCAACTAAAACAATGTCAGCTTGCCTCTGAGTATAATAAAAATGCCATAGGGCTTGCTTGAGCCTCTCATCTTGTAAATGTGTAATAAAAATGTGTAGTCTCCTTCTTTTTTGTGTTTTGTTTATTTGTTTACTTTTAATGGGAAAAAAAAGTTGTGGGTTTTTTTTTTTTTAAAGATGTGACTGTTCCTTAGTGTTTCCCACAGTACAACTCATGTCTGCTAGCTACTATCTTGTTAATGTTCTTTTTACACAAGTTCCTGCTCTGTATTCTGGCTTTTTGTTTTTTCAGGGCATTCAGTATGGGTTAAATTATCATTATTTGTAGCACAGATCTGTGATAGGAAGTAAGAGACAAATAGATGTTGTGCCGCTTGCTACTCAAATTAGTCCATTCTGGGGGCATTTAATGAATTAGATAAATAGTGTTTAACAGCACAGGTGACAGGTTAAGGGAGGAGGCAAAGATGCTGTAAGAAATTGCATTAGGGCCCCTCTGTGTTAATACCTGTTCAGTCTCACAGCAATAGCCTCTGTCTTCAAAAACCTGCTGAATGAATGATTTGGCTCACCACATGGAAATTTTCTGTGGGAATCAGGAATTAAATCTATTTTTCTGAGTCATAATCAAATACTTCAGGTCATAGTTCACTGTTAGCAACATCATTATAATTAACCCTAACAATAACAATTGTAATCCACATAAGAATAAAAAATTGCCAAAGAGGAGTGATGAGAAAAGGAGGAGTTTCCTTCACAGTCAAGAGTGGTGAGAGCTGTTTGGTTTTGTCTCCATGGAAAACAAAAATAATCCGTTAATACTGCCAGGAACAGATGTCAGCGGCAAAGCTGCTCAACATTTCACATGGAAAAAAAGGATATTTTCCAGTTTAGGATATATGCTGTGCACACATATGTGTGTGAAGAAAAGTGCTGCATTGTGAAAAAAGCGTCTGTCTCAAGTGTCTGTCTGAAGCATCTTTTTACTCATCTTTTTAAATAAGAAATAAACGCTGCTAAGAAGCTGATCAGCTCTTTAGAAATGAGCTGTGAGACCAAAGTACCTCAGTTATCAGGAGTAATGCAATGCAGTCAGCTCCTTTTGGTGTGATTTGGTATATCCAGACTATGCACACTGTGTCTTTCAGACACAGAGAAATCAGGCAAATTCTTTCTTTGTTTTAGCGGAATTTTGACAGTCTCTGCAGTTATGTTCTTGCCTCCATTAGGAGGTGCTAATGTCACTGCACCTTTCAGCTGCTGCTGCTACATTCAGAAGTTGCTTCTTCTCCTGCTGAAGAAGATCTTTCTCCATTTTTTTCTCACCCAACCCCTGACTGGACTTTTATCACCCCCAGTCAATATGGAACCCATCCTTCCACACTATTTCCCATCCTTTCTCTCCCCTCTTTGCCTGAAGCTGTTTGCTATCTTCTGACTCCTTCACCAACACTTGTTCATAAACACATTCTTCATGTCTCATAATACTTCTCTCTACAGAAAATATAGGCTGTCTCATTTTCTCCAGATCCTTCAGTGCTGTATCTCCCTTTTTAATTCCAGAGAAGGCAGTCATCCCAGATTTTACCTTCCCTCTCTGCCACAAGACATGTCCTCTCATGTGCTTGGAGATCATCTGCGTAACTTGTTGCGTAGTGTGCCTCTGGTCCCTGTAAGGCTAAGGAATTTGCAACAGCTTTTGACTCCCTTTTCTTCCACCTTTCGTGACAAAGACATAGGTAGTCTTGCTGGACACCTGGCAAGAGACAGCAACTCTGCCTGCCAGACTACTCCCAATTGCCTTCCACAGGTGCTTGGTGTCTTTCATGCTGGAAGATGTGTCCTCTCAAGAATGAGAAAACTAATTGATTACACTGTTCATGCCAGTTCAGCTCATTGATAACTGCAGTGGAGCAATGCTCACAAAAGTAGTTCTTTTGGCAGAGGGAGGGAAGCTGTTAGCTCCAGAGACAGAGGTAATGACCAGTAGTTGGTCAAACACTGTTAACTCCTTCTGCCAGCAGAGCTGGGTCAGGACAGGAACATCCCTTCAGCATCCCCCTTAACCTGTCTGCTAGGGAATACACAGGCTGTCTGAATAGCTTCCAAGTCCTTTTTTTTTTTTAATTGATATACAAGGTGTCTTTTAGTTGCTCATCTTGATTCAGGGCTGGTTAAATAACTGGAGGTGGCTTTTCATGTGTCAGACACACAAGCATCATCTTATTTCTTCCGAGCATTCTTCAGTTCTCATTCACAAGGCAGTGTAAAATGCCCAGAGGGCCGCAAATCTTTCTGACCTGAACCCTTTTCTCTGGAGTATGCCAGAAATTCCAGCCATTCAGAGCAGAGATAAAGTTCAGCCCAGAACATCAGCTCTGTTCTTCCTCAAAGATATTTAACACCAAATCTAACCTTTTGGCTCGTCTTTGGTATATGGATGTGGACAGGGATTCCAGACCCAGATCTCTGCCTTTACTGTCTGGAAGTGAGTCCAACTTAGAAGCCAGCGAAATTAGCAAAAAACTGCTGTTCTTCCAGAGTTTGTCAGGAAATCCTTCAAATGTTGCTTTCTGACTTGTTTTCTCTGGCCTCTCCAATATTGTTTCTTGTGAGCTGATAGTTCTGTATTCCCATTGCTCTTGAATATAAATAAATAGTGTTAGAAGATAGTCCACTCATGAACTCTCTGCCACTGAATGATGCAGTAAAGTCAAACGGAACAACAGGATCAGTTCAATCTCATTCAAGGCCTCTAAAAATGGCTTCTGGCCCTTGCCCCTATTGTGTTGAAGATAGCTGATTTATTCCAGAGAAACAAGAGGCTGAGTCAGCCTTACTGGGAACTGGACCTGCTCTTCCAGGAAGACCCCTGTGGGGTTCTTGTCTGACTCTTTACAAGCTGTATAAGCACAGGAAATTTATCACTTCTTTTCCAGCCTTGTTCTAATCAGTGCAAAACCAAATGTAAACAGTTTTTTCGGTTCATAATTGCAAAAGTTGTTGGAACCTGTTTCTTCTCTAGATGTTTTATAGATACTTACTCAATGCGTTACAACAGTATTTGTAATGTTGTGGTCAGCACACTGTCAACAAATGAAGCAATAAGAAACAGGGCAATCTCTGATGCTTGGATTGTCCTTACCAGGCAGTGGAAGAGGTTTTCTGATTTTGTCAGTGTGTGTGTGTGTGTATGTGTTTATTGACCAGAAAGATGGATCAAATCATAAAATTTGGAGGGGTCCACAAGGGCAAAGTTCCTGCATGGGCATCACGTGACACTGTTAAAACTACAAAATGGCCAGACTTTAGTATAAAATAAACAGGTTGTTTTCTTGCCCACTTCAATCTTACTGGAAGGTGGTTTCCCCAGATCTCCTAGTTCTGGTGAGGTATGCTTCATCAAATACCTGATGTTTCTTTCTCCCTTTAAATGGCAAAGAAATAAACAGGAAGAGTGTGAAAATCATGTCAAATTTACCTCACATCCTACCAGAGGAAACAAAAAATGTACTTGTAAGCTCTTTTATTAATACACTTTTTCAGTGGAATTTCTCAGGCACTAATATTTTTAGGCTGCCTCTGTAAGTGCTGCTTAATACACTGCCTTATTCAACATCTGGAGAAGCCAGGGAAGCTGCAAATTTCAATATAAGAGACTCTTCACTCCTAAATATTTTATCTTATTCACTCAGTGCCATGTCCAAGAAAATACTCTAAAATTGCTCCTTGGTGGTAGTCAGTGCCTTCACCTAGTGCCCTATGTGCCGACTGCATACAATCTGCAGTATTTTCCAATCTGTCTTGCTGCCTATTCTGTAGAGGAAATTGAGACTGGCTCTGCTGTGAACATGCAGCTCCTCAAGTGCCAGTGAATGGCCTGCTGCTGCAGCCACGCGTCTTAGGTGTGTTTTGCAGGCAGAGGGAGGAAAAGCCCTGAATATCTGATCCCTCCTCTGAATGCACAAGGCCTGGCTAGGTAGAGTTGCTAGCAGTACATACAATGGCCTTCCGTGGGCTGAGATGCTGTGAAGTGTCTTTACAGTGAGGATGCCAGAGCTGACCTCTATGTTTGTATTGCCATAATGCTTGTATTTAAATTTATATTTGGTCAACATTCAAAGGAATATTTCTTTCCTTAGCTAAGATAATTCTGAAATTGCAGCATACCTCAAATCTCATTGTAACACTGAAAAGATACGTGCTTCTAGTGATATTCCAAGCCAAAGCATTGCATCTGGCAATTATTACACTTGCTATATCATAGTAAAATAAAAATAGATGGGCCCTTTTGTGCAGAAGTGATGTACAATCTGGACCTTTTCATGTGCATTTCTTTGGGGTAAAAGTCCATCACTCAATGTGAGACCTCTGGAGGTATATTTTTTAATCCAAATCATTTCAGTGATCTGAAACACAGAGAAGTCCCCAAACTGGTTATATTATTACAACTATAGGATGATGAGTTGTCATGCTGGGCAGGAACAATTAAGTAAAGAAGGTATACTGCAAATGGAAATGTCTTAATGGATTTAGTTATCAGTGAAAAAACACACAAGGAACTGCTCTGAGTCTACATGTTAAAACCAAGCGGAGTAGATTTAGGTATCTTTCATTTGCTTAGGAGAAGTTTTCTACTATGAGACAATTGCCATTAATCTTCCCTCCAATGGAGTAGCGAATCCTCTTTGTGTAGCTGCTGTAAAAAGCCTTTGATATTTTAATTTCAATTTTGGCTATCTGGAATTCATGATGTTTTCAACACTGAATCTTGGGTGAATTCAATATGTCCAGGACATAGATCAAAGCTTTGAGGATGTAACAGTCTGTGAATTAAGCTTCCACCTTTCTAGTTTGGAGACAGTATAAAATGACCTTGCTTTTGCCTCCCATTGTTTCTTACTACAGCAGAACTAGATGCCGTTTAGAGGGCACACATATCTAGTTTGAATTCTCTCTCTTCGAACCACAGAACAGGAGCAAAAATGGGCTGTTGCAGAAATGCAGCTATCTGGGATTGTAGCTCTCCCCTAGAAGTCCTGGACTAGCTGTGTGCATATGTATTATAGCAGAGAGCTGGTGACTGCCATCCTTATGGAACCATAGAATCACTATTTCACCACCCCCACTGTAAAAAATTTCTTCCTTATATCTAGTCTAAATCTATCCTTGATAAGTCTTCATCTCTGAGGTGGAGGTGGTCAGATTCAAGAGCTCTTCCATGAGGGAAGCTGCAACGAAAGTGGGTGGCTCCTTTCTTTCCCAATATTCCTTACTCGTCATTGCTATTTTATGCTCCATGACCCTCTTCAAAAGAGAAGGCAAGGGAGAACATCATCTGCTTCCAGCATTGTTTATTTTATTCTTGTGACCAAGACATGTTCTGTTTTCCTGCTTGTTTTGCATTTGTTCTTATCTTGCAGATTTATTATGTGCATGTTTTTCCTTACCCTGTTTGTGCAACTACGCCAGAAGCCTCTGATTGTCCTTTTGTGGACACTTAGGTTGTCACGCGTTGACTTAGATGCCTTACAAAATGCTTGAACGTTGTTGCTGGTTATGTTATTAACGATTTAACAATGTCACAAAATACTTAAACATCATTGTCAGCTGTGGTATCCAGTGTAGGTAGGTCTGGATTCAAGGGAAGTAAATGTTTATATACTGCTTAATACGATTCTAGTTAAGGGTCTCTGTGTTTGCTACATCAGCTAGACAAGGAAAAAACTTTGTGGTCTCTATTGTCGGCTCCTTAAAACTGTAACAGAAGTAAGGATATAAGAGGCTGAGGCTTCAGCCCACGTGTTAATTTCTCTATGGCTAACATTATATTCCTCTTCTTTGCAGTGGGTCTTCCCAACATCCTCTTGATTATAGGATCTCTAATTCTGCTACTTGCAATAGCAGTCTCTGTTATACTTTATCAGTCCTTCCGAGTTGATATTGTCCTATTGTATCGGGAGATATTTCAGCCCTACTCAGTCAAGGACGGTGAGTAAGAATTGAGCAAGAAAACTTAAAAAAAAGAAAAAAGGCAAATGATATGGAAATGGATTTATTTGATAGTTGCTTCCTAGCTCATATGACACCTGATACTGATCCTATGCTTTCTGAGGCCTTTTGAAATCACTTAGATACGAGGGAACATACATAGCTCTGGTAGTGCTTTACATTCCCATGTTTCCTAGGTTCTGTAGTGAGGTATTACATAAAAGTGGGATTCAGTCCTGGTTTCATTTTTTTTTTTTTCAAAGAAATATTTGACGTGAAACGTTGAATGACAGTGAAAAAGAGAAAGGTACCGTTATTGTGGAAAACACTTCTGGGGGGAACACATCCCATCCAACTTTAGGGGTGGACTTCAGTTTAAGATTAAGACATCTAAATTTAGTCACATGCAATGAAGGTGCACACATGCAAGTTCCTATCATAGACATGAAACCTGGAGACGTGGGGCTGGCTTCAGCTGTCTAACCATAAGCAGCTAGTGCTGTTGGAGCTCCCTTTGGACTTAAGAGAGATTTGAGCCCCTCTGCAGTGCCAGATGAAGGGCAGGCAGCGCCTAGTGACACTATGTGGTACATGTTTTTAGGTGACCAAATCCAGCTCCTCACCAATAAAATCAGCTGAGGTAACCAAGCACTGGGACTTTGCCTCGCTGGTCTAAACATGGGTGTCTAGATTCATTTGGGGTGGTCAAAAAAACAGACATATAACACAGATCTGCTGGACATTGCAGACTTCTGGAGCAGGATCTGGAGGTCAGGCAGGCTACCACAGGAAGACTCAAATGGAACTAGGTGCCTCTGTTTAGGCAACTCAGCTGGGCCCCTGACATTTACATGACAGTAATCTGAATCACTGTGGAATTCACTAACTGCAATGGTCAGTTCTCCACAGATTGTAGCAGGAGTTTAGACACATGCTTTCATGTAGACACCTAAATTTACATTTTTTAAACCTGACTCCTACCACAGATGTTTGCATGGTAGATATCTACAGCTGATCTAGTTACTTATGTTCTCTCTGAAGAGGAAAGAAGTATGCTTTTTAGCGCAGTTTCCATTTAAGCATATTTCATGATGAAATCAGACTCTGGAAACGGCTGTTTCTTTTTTATTGTAAGGATGGTCTGGACAAGAACCTCAGATAGCAACAAAAGAAGGATCATCTCCACTGCAAAGAAAGCAATGAAACATTTGGAATTAGAAAACAAATGCTGTAATGGAAAACATATTTGAGAGAAATGAAGAAAAGAGTGAAAGAAATATTTGACTTTGTACTTGATTCTGACTGTAAGACTACTTCCTGAGTAATGGAGCTTTTCACTCAGGACTATGATATGTCATGGGAACGATGAGTAATTTCTTCAGGGTGGAAGAATTTAAGTGGAGTGTCTTGTCCTGAAAGACAAAGGCCATTAACAGTCTATTGTATCACTGAAATAACAAATGCTGAGCTTCATCTCTATTTCATGCTAATATGCATCGATCAGTTGAATTCTTATTCTATATACTTTGGGATAAAGCCTTCACAATACAAAGGTCGGGTTCTCCAATGTTACAAACACACAGGACATAACAATTGAACATGGAAAACAACAAACCTGCACCTGATGATATACATTATTCAGATTAGCAGGGACTTCTACTTAGATCCATTTCAAAGACTGATATTTTGATTTTTCTTCTAGCTTTTGCAATAGACAGCTCTAATTCATGTTAACACAATACACTTTCCTCTTGTTTCACCCTACAGATGGGAAGATATATGATGCATATGTTATCTACCCCAAAAGCCACACCAATGAAGCTAATTTTGTGGAATATTTTGTTTACCAAATCATGCCAGATATTCTAGAAAATAAATGTGGATACAAACTGTGTATTTACGGGAGAGATATATATCCTGGAGAGGGTAAGTTTCAGATCAGATGATGCACTGAATAACTTGTCAAGCCTGAGCAAATTGTGGTTCTAGTCCCTTTTAGAGGTATAGGAAGGGGTACAGGAAGTCCCTTTTAGGGGTATAGGAAGTCCTTTTACGTTCCTGAGCTTGCTGCTCATCTCCTCAGCAGCTGTGTGCCTGATCTTTCAGGCAGGGTGACGCAATGGCACTCTGTGCTTGCCAGTGTACTAAGAAAAGCAAGCTACAGGGCAGGGGCGCATGTTGTTTATCATCTTCTTGGGTCATGCAGGAAACGTGACCCCAAGTGTGACTCCTAAACATACACCTTCTCTTTCGGTACTGTAACTCTGCACAGCCGTTGTCTGGGCAAAGCCACAATCAAACTGTGTGTGAGTAGGTCTACAAGACACAAAAGAGGAGAAAACCACAAACTAAGTTGAGGAATTAACCTTGCTGTTATCACTCAGGGTTTTTTAACCTGTTATGAGGGTGTTAGATTCACAGGATGTTCAGTTTCTGTTCACTGGCATGGACCGACTTTCGGTTCACACAATTCCCAGTGCTAATTCAGGAAAGAGTTGATGTTCTTTATTCCCCCTTCCTTGGCATCCAGAATGGCGTCATACTAATCTGTGCTAATTTCCATATGGACGCCTGCACAGGTTAGTGTAGAAATTTGCATGCTATAGCTCAGGAGAATTAACACTCCCTCTGCTGGTAAGTAAGCCTCTTAGAAGCAAAAGTCTCCAAATGACTAGTTTTTGTAGGTAAGTATTGCAAGGTCAGTTTGTAAAGCGCTAAACTTGATAGAACATGACTCTTTACATGGAGACTATTGATCAAGCACAAATTTGATGCAATCCAGATCTACTGAACTTGACCCTAGGTTGTTGGATTAGAAATTCCTAACAATTCTTAAGAGCAATGAAAATATTGTTTCAACCAAAGAAAACATTTGAAAGGAAAGCTTTGGTTTTTGGTTTTGTGGTTGTTTGGGTTGTTTTTTTGTTTGGTTGGTTTTTTTGTTTGTTTGTTTGTTTGATCGTTAGGGTTTTTTAGCTCTTTTTCTGACGAGTAAACTGTGCCAGACTGGAAGTGAAGTTATTTCTGGTTAAAAAGCAACAAAAATTAAGTGCCTAAAACCAAAAGAGTTTGTAAAAGACATTTCAGGGTCTCATCATTTTCTTGTACATTCCTAGATACAGCCAGTGCAATTGAGAAGAGGATGCAGAAGAGCAGACGGCTGATCATTGTTCTAACACGCCAGCTGATTAATTGTAAAGAACAGGCTTATGATCAACACATTGCTTTATACAATGCCCTCATTCAAAATGATACAAAGGTGATCCTGCTGGAAATGGAGACAATTGGGACTTACGAGAAGCTTCAGGAATCTCTTAGGTTTGTTATTAAGCAGCAAGGTACCATCAAATGGAAAAAGCAGCACACTGTGCTCTCACAGTCATCCAATTCTAAGTTTTGGAAACAGGTGAGGTACCATATGCCACTAAGACTCAAGTCCTCACACTCAGCTGATGCTGGGTGAACAGCCTATGAAAACACTGTTATGCTATCAGGATGGACCGCATGCCTGCAGCTCTTCTTCCTTTCAGTAGGTACATGATTTTACAGTCTGGAAGTCTGGCTGTCAATCCTTCAATTGAGTAACTGTAATGTAAACTGATGAAAGAGGTCTGGGGAACTGACGGAAGGTTTTATAGGTATGGGAGTTCTGTAAATAAACCATTCTAGGCTGTGTGCAGAATTTTGCATGTCACAGGAAACAAAACGTGCCTATACTCTTTCTGTATATAGTTGTGCATATAACTGAAAGTTAAGATTCTGAATAGCTGAATGCCCTGCAAGTTTGCTTTACATTCCTAATGCAGTTGATCAAACATAGATTTGTAATATTTGACTAGAAAGAATAGTGTGTATTATGCAACTAGAAAGTATAACGTTGTGCTTTTGTTAACTTTTTCCACCTCATATTCCTTTCTGATTCTATAGTAATACTCATACCATGAAATTTTATTTTTCCTTAGTATGGATGCTTCATTAAGGGCTCTTTTGAGACAGACATGAATACAGCATTTTAAAAAAATGCAGTGTTAAGGGAAATAAATACACTGATACGTATTTGCATATATATGTGCATTTTAAAAGATTTTTAATATATATGTATACATATATAAGTTAAAATGAATCTCATACAAAGGGGAAAATTTTAAATCTTTCATGTAAAACAGACCATGCTGTTACTGTTGTTATTATCGCCAGATAGAAATAGCATTTTAAAATTTAGGGTGTTTTTTGTACACTGATAGCATTCCTTTAAGCTACTGAAAAAAGAGATAGCATTTTTATAACAGGCATGGTTTCCCCCCCCCGCTGCTTTGACCTTATGCCTAGTTATACTTTCTTCTGACAGGGACACCCTGAGATGCAAAGGTCAGAGCTAAATATCCTCCTAGTTCAAGGCAGTATAAACAAAATATTTTCTAGTACAGATATCCTTGCAAACTTTAATCTTTTTAGCTTCTTAAAACCAGTAATTTTCTTACTGTCAGAGAATACTTGGTTTTGAGCGTCAGGCTTGCTACAGAATGGACTTAAAAAATGAAAATTAGATGAGAACACTTAATGTTACCAAGTCCAGACTTGCAGAACAGGAAAGTCCTTTCCTTTTACTGTAAGTTTTTACTGAATGTAGATCTTCAGACTTGTGGATAGCTATTTGGAGTGGGAAAAATCTGTATGCAATATATGTACAGATTTTTTTTCAACGTTAAATTAAAACATCTATGGCAAACTAAACAGCTTTTCACTGATGAGTTATATTTTCAAGTGTTAATGCACTCATTGCTCATTTCACCACAAGTATAAACCATCTAATGTTGCATTTTATTATTGCCTCATTTGACTGTGCGCAATGTTGGGTCCTGTTCCTAAAGATCCCTCTAGATAAACCTCACTATCTCTGTGGAAGGTCCACAAAATGGATTCATGCCAACATAAGAGACGTTTTTATTCCTACAGTGCCATTTCTTCCCACAGAAAGAATACTAATACTAAGGCATGTGTAAAGGCAGGAAAGCCTGCTGCTTTACACAATGAAGATTTTTCACAGCAGCTTCTGAGCAAGACAGAATATTAACTTCCAAGATTATTACAAGATCAATTTTTAATAGAGTTTGAGCCCTGTGCACTTAACAAGGAAGAAAGGATGATAACTGAGTATCTCGGAAACAAAAAATCTAGGACGGATTTTGAAGATGGAAAAGGGTAAGAGAAGAAGAGACAATGAGGAAGTGCCCGGGATCAGCAATGAACCAAATTACTCTGAAACATATATCTCACTGACTTTGTTAGCCAGGCATGTTGTTGTGATGGTGAAAAACAAACTCGCTAAGTGGCTCTTGTGGTGAATGGCCATACAAATGGCTTTTGTATGAAGTCTCATGGTCAACCAAGAAAAAAAAAGAGGAAAACAACATAAAGCAAAACCTGACAACTCTTACTGTGGTTTACCAGCAGTGAACAGTATGGCCTTGACAGAAAGAAAAGGGGCAGATTTTGAGAGTGACAAAGAACTTTTACAGAACCAGTGGATGACTACGTGACTGTAATAATGACCAAAAAAATGCTGCAGTTGTCACTTCTTTTTGTATTCTTTTGTGGTTAGTAAAGAAATCTGAGATATGTATTAAAATTAATGTCTTTCTTCAGATGTTATCACATCTGTAGTGTCAAAGAGAAAGCACAAAAAGAAATACTTCTACAACATCATTCAACATGAGCACCGCTGGGGCCACACCTGGAGTTGTGTGTCCAATTCTGGGCGTCTCAGTAGAAGAGAGACACGGATATACCGGAGAGGGTCCAACAAAGGGACATGAAGCTGGTGAAGGGACTGGAGCACCTCTGCTATGAAGAAAAGCTGAGAGAGCTGGGACTCTTCAGCCTGGAGAAACGAAGGCTTCCACCTGAAGGGAGGGTGCAAAGAAGAGGGAGTGAGGCTCTTCTCAGTGGTGCCCAGTGTCAGGACCAGAGACAATGGGCACAGACTGAAACAGAGAAGGTGCCCTCTGAGCATCAGCAAACGCAGCACAACCCGGCACTGGCACAGGTTGCCTAGGGAAGTTGTGGAGTCTGCATCCTTGGAGAGATGTTAAAAAGCTGCCTGGACATGATTCTGGGCAACTGGCTCTAAGTTGCCCTGCTTGAGCCAGGGGAGTTGGACTAGATAATGTCCAGAGATGCCTTCCAACCTCAGCTGTTCTGTAATTCTGTGATATGACTTACAAGAATCTAAATTTTCAAAGCCATGTTTTTAAAGAAAATTGGCAATTTTTACACTAGGTAGTCTGCCTTAGTGGATAACAGGACAGTCTGCCCTGTGCAAAAAATCTCTCTTTTCACCGTAGAAAGCTCATAGAAGAATCAGTTTGGATGCTTGAAGCCTAAACTACACAGAACAAAGGTAATTTTGTTGCTGAATAAGAACTTCCACGTAGAGATTTAATGCCGTTTAATTTCTGACCTGTTCTTCCCTCGTTTCAGTACCTCAAGGGACTCCGGAGAGCAGATTTGCCCTCACCGTTGATAGCGCAGAGCCATCGTGCCATCTAGTGGATGAACAGCCATGAAGAGATTCTGATCAACTACAACTCGGTCTAACAGCACTAGGATTAAACACAGTGAAATTTTCAGGGCGTGTATATTGCTGTAATCTTCTGAAACCCATACGGATTACCTGTAAACAACAGTTCAGGATCTGGCATTGAGAATATAGTTCGGACTCTCTTATAATAACGTATTTTGAAGGAATAGAAGTGTCTCCTTGCTGTATAACTGCAGTCATACAAAGTTGTATGTCTCCAGTTGTAAAATCTTATCTCTGGATACTTCATATATGAAAAATATAGGCTATGTTGCTGGCAAGAAAGAAATAACAAAGAAACAGGAATAAGCATTGACTTAACTGACACTGATGCCAGTGGTGAAGCTCCTGGTGATTTCCAAGGCCTGAAAACCAGTTCCTGCTAATATGAAGCACTATAACTGCAGATAGCCCTCCCCACCTATACATTTAATATACACCAGCCCTTTCTGTGAACATAGTTAATGGTTTGGCCTTGAGGTCTCCTATATTGTTGAGATTTGGTGTTCTTACAGCCTGCTGGCTTCTTCGCTGTGCTGGTTTGGCTGGGATAGAATCCTAGGCCAGCCATTGACAGGCTCAAGCCAGCCAGGGCAGCTGACCTGAGTCAGCTACAGTTAGCCCATACCACAATGTCATGCTTATTATAAAGGAAGGAGGTTTGCTGAGGAGAGAGAGCTCCTGTGAGCTTATTCCTTCTGCTGAGGACTACTCTGCAGTACATCCTGATGACAGCATATTCATTTGGCTAAGTATTTTCTGTTTGTACTGATGGTGTTTTCATGAAACCTGTTGTACTTTCACGTATGCATCTTCTCTCCCTTTTCCTGATTCCTTTCCCTAGTTGGTGAGGGTTTATTGGGTGATAGACCAACTGTTACAATTTAACCCTGGTACAGGCTAAATGTAGACATTCACCTACATCACGATCCTGAAAAGCCAGCCTAGATATTGCTCCTGTCACATGCAGTTTTACCTATATTTGCTTCACATGGTTGTGAAGCCCAAGAAACCAACCATTAGAAGGAAGGTTTTGGAAGTGTTCATAGCAAGCTATTATTTGTAGTGTAGGCAACATTAATTTCTTACAGCATTGGACAAAGGTATGTTTGGGAGATAATGTGCGAAATTGATAGTATATTCTATTGAAAAATTGTACATGTACATCTGTATGTTTCTGACTCTTTCAAGGGTTTAAAAACTACAGCTGTTGTGTGAGAAACATGTGTTCCCTTTTCCCACTTTAAAGTGTGAGCTACATGCCTAATTTTATACAAAAGACAGAATTTGTTGTATAGCCATTTATTCTTTAAAACTCTTTCCAGTCTTTACAGATCTCCTGGAAAGGTTATGAAGTAATCCTCCTTGAAGCCATTTCAAAGTACATGAAGGAGAAAATGACTGGATTTACAAAAGGCATATCATGCATATCCAGCCATGCTGTAGACCATGGGAGAACACTGGGTGTTGATTACCTTCAATTGAGCAAGGCTTTTGACACAGTCTCTGTTGGTGACATAGAGATAGGTGGACAGAGGTGAGTGGAAAAACAGTGGGACCAAAGTTCCTGCAGGATCAATGTGTTGTGACCAGCACACTAACCTCAGCTCACAGTAAATTACTAGAGGCATCCCTCAGGGACTGATACTGGTACCACTACTGTTTAGCATCCTTATCAATGACCTTGGCAGTGGGACAGACTGCACAATCAACAGATTTTCAGCCAGAAAAACAAACTGGGGAAGGATAGTTCACACACTGAAGGGCAGGGCTGCTGTTTTGGACAGCAACAAGCTGAAGAAATGGACTAATGGGAAACTCACAAGGTTCAACCCAAGGCACATGCAAAAAGCTGCAACCAGGATGGAATAAAACCATTCAACAACCCAGCCTGGAGGTCAACCCAACACAAAGTAGCTTTGCAGAAAGAGACAGGATGTCCTGGTTGGCACTAAGGTGAACGCGAGCCAGCACTCTGTCCTTGTAATACAGGTGGCCACTGCCCCCTGCACCTTACTAGTGAGAGCGCAGCTGAGGAAAGTAATTATTCCCCTGTGTTCAGTATTTGTGAGATCACAAGTTGCGAGTCTGGAGTACTATGTCAAGTTTTGGGCTGCCCAGTACGAGTGAGGCACTGACATACTGGAGTGAGACCAGGGAAAGACCACCAAGAGCACAGGACACAGACGGCGAGGGCAAGAGGTCCTGTTTCTGTCTACAAGAATCTGAAGGAAAGATATGGAGAATGGATGGAGCCAGGCTCTTCTCAAACAGCCACAACGATGGGACAAAGAAGCAACTGGCACAAATTAGAACATGGGAAATTTAAACTATGGGTTAGGAAAAAAAATTTCACCATATGCATGGTCAAGTGCTGGAAAATGTGCTCAGAGAGGCTGTGGGATCTCCATTCTTGGACGTGTTTGGGTCTCAGCTGTACAAGCCCTGAGCACTTGATGATGACCTCAAAAGGTCCCTTCCAACCTGAATCATTCTGTAATGCTACAATGTGGAGGAAAGTTTGAAAACATGCAACTTTCATATTTTAAAACGTCTGAGAAACATATGAAGCTCTAACAGACATCTTATAAGTCTGGAATCTGCTTTTTCGTATTGGGGACAGATAATGCTAAAAAACCTTTGGAATATAACTTAACTTCTGCTAAGAATTAATGTAAATGGTATACAGAGATGATAGAAGTAGGTTAAAAAGCACTATTACCGGCTAGAGGCAAACAGGCTTAGACTGTGTTTACACGAGTTGAATGTGTTGCTATTTATGACGGAAACAATTACACAATTCAGGTTTTCAGTTAGCGCCTCTGTGTAGTGAATGTTGGATGGAAAGGAAGACGTGAAAAACTGTGAGAAGTAACTGGTCTTCCTTAGCTGATTGGTCAGGTGGCCAAAGCTTCATATAAAGATCTGTTTTTCATTATTAGTGCAAACTTTCATTTTCATCATGGCATTTTCACATTGAAAATTTGAGCTGTAGTTACTTTCAGTTGAGTTTCTTCTCTGTTAGGAGGCTATGGCTTCTCCACTAAAATTGTATTAGTCTGAGGACTAAAAAGTGTAAACTTTATTCTCCTTTCATGTACATTCACATATCTCAGCTAGCTATGGCATCAGTTGAAAGGACTAATGGAACACAGTGCTGCCTACAACACAGATGAAAGTTCAGAAACTTGAGATGATTTCAAAAGGATATGAAAGCAAGTCAATGTGAGAAGAGCTCATGGAAAATATTGTTGTAAAAGAGTAAATAAAATAAAAAAAATAGATGTTTCCAAACTGTCACTATCAAGACTTAGCCTGTCAAAGTAAAAAGCTGGTGACATCTTACTTTACCATTTTAGTGGTGGGCTGCTAAATTGCTTTTGGACTCTCATGTAAAAAAAAATTATCCTGTTTATGATATGTGCTTTCTTTTAATTTTTAAAATCAGACACTGAACCACAAAACCAAAATCCACCACAAAGCATCTTGCACACTTTTAAAAAGTCATTATACTGGGTCAGATTCTTAGCTGGCTTTCCTGAAGCTGTGCTGATTTACATTAGCTAATAGTCTGATTGCTCTTATATACAATTGTTTCAATTTGTGATGAGGAAAACAAATGAGGTGAGACAGTAAAACGCTCCAGGGTTTTTCTGCCACAACTCGGCAGTAAAATACGCAAAGAACCCAGCTCTGTGGAATCCCTCATTTTTTAGTTAACGTACTTGTTTTACCTGTGAAGTGACACCTTCTGTTGCTATTGGGAACTTCAGCTGTCCTGGGTAAAAACAAAAGGGCAGCTATCACCAAACAGGATTCTGGACATGGAAAGGAACAAAATAAATCCTGAGGGGATGAATTTTTTCCTGCTGCTATCAAAATAACTTTGTTTAGAAGTCCAGCGAATCATTGCACAGTACATATTGGATAAACCATTCATGTGTGATAAACAGTGGCAAACATTCATTTATCTCAGGAATGGTACTTAAATAGGAAATAGGGCTGTCAGAAATCCCTAATGGAACTGCAGTTCTGATACATCAACATTTGGCTAAAACGCAGGCTCAGCTAGTGGCATGAGGGCGTATTTAGAAGTGAGTACATACACTCCGTTTGCAGTACTGGAGCTGTGAAATATTTCATGTCTTGCAAGCTCGCGTTACTCTCCCCCCCCCCCCACCGGGGATGCTATCACAAAAAAATAGCACTGAAATGGGGATGTTTCTGATCAAAGTCTCATAGGATCACGTGTTTTGCCTTGTTCTTTTCCTGCAGACCGTATTTTGTAATGCTTTGGGGCGCTTTTTTGGTTGGTTTTTTTGTTTGGTTGTTTTTTTTTTTTTTTTTCTTTTCTTTTTCTTGTTTTCTTTTGAGGGCTTTGCAGAATACCAGTCTTTCAGGATATGGTTTATCTCTTTGCACATCTTTATTCTCAAAACAGCCACCGGGGGGGGAAGAAAGCTGCAGCAGAGAAGAAAGTTGCTATATTTAGCTTAATATGCGCCTTTCTCATCCTCCATCCTACTTCCATCACACTTCTGGGAAAAAAGTCCCGCAATGGGCATTCAGAAAAAAAAAAAAAAAAAGCGGAGGAAGAGGCGTTTCGACTAAAGATAACAGAAGACATCCCCTCCTTACGCCTTTTTTTTTCTTCTTCTTTTTTTCCCCTGGAAGGTGGGGAGAGGGAAAGCCCCTCGGCTCCTAAAACAATTGGCTCTTCACTCCCTTTGCTCGTGGGGGCCGCCTCTGGGCTTCACCCAGGCCCCGGGGGAAAGCAGCACCCCCGGTAACCCTGCTGCTACTTCAACCTGCCGGGTCCAAGCAGCAGCGCGGACCCGCCCCCCTGCCCCCCCGCCCCCCGCTCCGGCGCCGGGCAGCGCTTCTTTACAGCGAAACTGGGAAGCGAACCCCCCCCCCCCCCGCCGCCCGCCCCGGGCCCCCGGCACAGGAAGGGGCGGCGCGGCCCGCAGCTCCCGCCGAGCGACCCGCCTGCCGCCGCCGCCGCCCGCCGGGCAGGTAGGGCCCGGGTCCCCCGGGGCGGCCAGGGGAGGGACAGGCGGGCTGGGGGAGGCGAGGGCCGGGAGAGGGCAGCTCCTTCTTGCCTTCCTCGGAGGAGCCGGGCGCCTGCCTGCCTCTGGTCAGGGCACCTCTGCGGGTGAGGGGGGTGTGGGTGTGGTGTGGTGTTTTTTGGGGGTCCCTCGCTTTGCCTCGCCAGCCCCATCCCAACCGCGCCGCTCGGGCCGCGGGCTGGGGGGCGGCAAGCGCTGCCCGGGGCCGTGGCTTCGTCTTCGGGGCACCCTGCCTCCGTCTTCGGGGCACCCTGCCTGGCCCCCCAACCCTGCCTGTCCCCAACCCTGCCGTGCTCCCCCGGCCGCGTGGCTCCACCATCTCTCTCCCCAGCTGTCTCCCGGGCCCATGCTATACTTTTTTTTGTCGTTGTTACAGAGATGTCATAAATAATTTAGCTCTGAAAAGGGCTTGTTTCAACACAGCCCCTCACTGGCACTGCAAAGTCTCCCTGCCCGGGCTGTCCCCAGCCCCTTCCCTCACACCTTGGTGGCTTTGGAGCAGGACGGGCTCCCTAAGTGCTGTTGTAGATGGTAGTGGCAAAAGGCGATGTATAAAACATTTGTGTATCAGCTCTCAAATGCCTTATTTAGAAAAGTTAATATAGGTAATTTGCTATTTTACCTTTCCGTTAATGCTAGTAAAAAAATGAATATCTCACAGCTTCCTTTTCCATTTTCCTCCCTGCAGTCAACAATTCACAAAGTGAGAAATTCCACTCTTTTTCGGGAGATTTTTCAGACTGATCTGTCTATGTATTGACTCACTTACTGAGAGATTACTCTCTGTTTCAGTGATGAATGAGGTTCAGAAGACTTACAAATACAACTTGTAACTCTCTGGAGTTTGGAAGACTGGCTCTGCGTCTGCTTTTCATCTTGCAGGACTTGCATAGTAAGTAAACAACTTCGCTTATGTTGTTTGAAATGAAGATGGATTTTCATTTTTACCAATAAATTGCAATCCTGGAAGAATGGTGCTTGGACCTAGTATGGTCAAGGCAACTGTTTACTAGATCCTTTTGTTTTCTTCATGAATCCTACATGTATTACGGCACTGTGTAGTGATATTTGAAAGACTTAAATTCCACAAGAAACCATTCTTAAAGAGGTAAGATTAGTGCTTTCCTCACTTGACCCCAAAATGTTTGTTCAAACAGTCTGATGTTCAGAAGAGTCTTTTGTTTTTTTTTTTAAAAAAAAGAAGTAACAACCCTTTGGGACCAAATTTCCGGTTTGCAAAAATGTTGATCAAAACTAGTTACTTGACCAAAATTGAGGATCATTTTAATGTATCAGCCCCCTTTCATTCCAAAATCCCCTGGTGATTCTAGGAAAATGAGGAATAGTTATAATGATGCTTAAATGCACACCATTGTCTAGTTCATGAAGTATCATTAATGCACTTCAGTAAAGAACTTAACCTTTCAGTTTGTTTAAAGATATAGTTGGTTTCACAATGACATGACGATTTTTAAGAACCATTTTTTATTATTAAAATTCCATCTGTGGCTTTAAGCATGTATGAAATTTGAAAAACATACTTAAAGCTGTCGTTGCTTTGGGCCCTACAGACAACTGGTTTTCTTATACTTTTTTTGTCGAAACTGTCATTCCCCACTATTGCATTAGCATTTTGCCCATTGAGTATTTCTGTACTCCTTTATTAGTTAGAGAATCTTTGCCTTTATTTTAAAATAACTCTCCGTTTCTTTCAGAAAATTAATAATCTTATTCTGTTCCTTGAAGAATCTCTTTATATTACCTGGCTTTCATCAAAAGTATTTATCTTCCCACCCCCTCTTTTTCCCCTTCCTAGCATTTCGTTGAAGAGTGCTGCAAACCATATGGCTCCAGTGTAAATACTGTTAGCCTAGAGTACAACAATTTCAGACAAATTGATCAGGTTCAACAGTAATGTGAGAGTTAAGATTAAGGGTCTGTGTTTTACTTGTTAATAGTAGTGACCAATCTCAAACCTGGCTATTACTGAGTAGCTTGTCTTATACTGTGTTCTTTAATCCCTGTTGAAAGACCGAAGGGCTCTTCTCTACATTCAACAAAACTTCCAGTGTGTGCTGATGTGATGTGCCAGCAAAGAATGGGATTTAGAATTAAAAATCTGATGATACATGATTTTATCTTGAAGTAGTGGAACATAGTTTCATGGTCTATAACAGCTGTATTTCTTCTGGATGTGATAGGGTGAAAAACGGAAAGTAAATTGAAGAAATGAAAATAAGGAGAGGCACCATTCTTTCCTTCTGAAGTGTAGCAGTTTGAATCTCCATGTGTAGATGGGAACTGAAACCAGGTCTGATGATTTTACAGTATAACCCTTTAAAGTTGCTTGTTGCAGTACTCGGCATCCAACTTCTTTTAGCTGCTTTTCTAAATCTGGATCTGCCTACCAGTCAGTCTGAAAAAAGGGGTATGAAACACTCCTTTCATCTCCTTACAGCAATTTGTGGGACGATGGCATACTTGTAAAGAACTGGGGAGAACGGTAAGAGAGAGAGAGCAGCTACACAGTTTGATGTCATTCTCGAATATTGCTGGAAGTACAGTAGCCTCCTGCCTCCAGCCGCTTCACGGGAAGTTTCTGACCGTGAATCTCAGGGCAGTGCCTTACGACAGTAAGTATGCGCTTTCTCAGATTGCAAGAGGTTTTGGTAATAAACCCAAAGAAACGGAATGCTAACGAGATTTCTTTTGGCATCTCTCTGTGGAGTATGTCTTGTCTATGTGCGTCTTGTTTGTCCATGCATGCTTGGGTCGGTGACTAAGCAAGGTTGTCTCTCTTGGCTGTGGAGGTTGAATTGAGCTTATTATGCACCTAATCTGTTTTGTGAGCAAAATTGAGGCACAGTCTTAGGACTAGCTCTGCCTTTTCTTGCCAGTTAACCTACTGATCTGAGGAATCTCAAGAGAAGAGACTCCACGCTGCTATTATTTAGTGGTGGTTTCCATTTGCCTTTGAAAGCACAGTTCACTACATACGAAGCAATTGAGTATGAGCTGCTTCATCTTCTCCCCCTTAGTGGAAACGTTAGCACTCACAGCTGCTGCTTGTTGGTTCCACAGACAAAATTGTAAGGCAGAATTATAGATCTCATTTTCCAACAGGAAAACAAAATTAGCCATCAAGATGCCCAGTGTATCCATATTGTGTTGTTCTCATTGAAGGCAAGGTAAGTTTCTACTAGCGGTTCCTACAAGGTCCAGTGTTGCAAAGTTTATACTCTTTGTAGAGAAAGAAAGCGCTGTCCTGGCCTGTGGTAGGTGTCTCCTGGCTTGGGATCTAAGTTTGGGTGCTTCTGTAAGTCAGTTTAATCAGAAGTGTGAAATACATCTAAGTGAACAAGAAAATGGAAGAAGGAAACCCTGTGGTGCTTTCTGAACTTAAAATAAACTTGCCAAGAAAAATGTAGATATATTAACTGATGTATGAAAATAGCTGTTATGATAAAAAATGTGTAACTTTCCACTTGGAAAGCACTCTTCAGTGCCAGACAGTGGTTGCACTGCTCACATGCTCAATGGAATCTGTTTCACTGCACTTGCGATTAATTGTGAATCTGTTTTTCTTAGGCTTTCAGAACAAGCAAGAACAGTTCGGTTTCATTTTTCTGGAGAAGAAGTGAGAAGTAACTGAAGAAAATGACTCTGATGATTTTTTTTTTAATGTTTATCATTGAGTCTGCCACTGGTAAGTATGAATCTTCCTTTCAGTGGTAGAACCTTCAAAATATTTGCTGAATATGTGGCATCTTGACAGTTGCTTAGAGTGAGGCAAGTTTCGTATTTTGCAGCTAGACACAAAATCTTAAAGGCTTTGGCAGTTTCAGCCCAGCTCCAGACTTGGGAAATTTGGTCCAAATTACCAAAATTATGAAATAAATAGAGCAGAGATGCTACCTGGAGATGCCTGATGATCTTATATGGGAGCATGGCTGTATGAAGAGCCACAGGAAGGAAGAGAATGAGTCTGCTTCTTTTTGTGCCATACAGAAGTGTGGTCACAATACCTGCTAAACAACAGTAATCCCTGAGAACCTCAGGAGAAATAGAGGCTGAAGGCTTATTTTATTCTTCATTATTAATGCTAGACCATGGTCCCTATTCTGTATTTTTTATGACTTCTGTATGCAAAGGTGCATTTGGGAAATTTGATTGGAAAAGCAGACTTTGAGACCAAATTTTGCACAGCTAATCTTACACCAAGGCAACTTTCCCAAAGATATCTGAAGTATTTAAGAAATTTAGCTACATAATGATTTAGTTTTAATTAAGAAGATAAGAAAATGCAAATGTTAATTCATAGGATCTCTGCTTTTATGGCAGTTGAGTAGTTCTGAGGACTAGCCATATTTGTCAAGGCAGACGGTATGTCAACAATTTCTCCTTTCCCCTTCTTTACTGTGGAGTGAGGCCAGGTTCTGCCATTTGTGCCCATTTGATTCTGACACTGTTGGATGCACATGAAGGAATCTTAGGGAAATGTCCTTTTTTGTACCCTCCTTTTCCTTCTGTTTTGCTTGGGTGAGGTAGAATAAAGGCTTGGAAAACTGAGTTTTCCAGTAGACATTGCTGGAAGAAATAAATACTGCCCAACTACTCTGCTGAAAGAAAGTCGCTTTATACAAGACCAGCAGCACAGCAAATCTCTTTAAAGTCAGGCTAATGTAATTTTCTGAAAGAAGTACTTGGCTTCCTAATGTATCTTTTTCCCTCGTTCTCTGAAGAGAAGCTGTGTCCCCTTCGTGCCTCCATTGATGTGCTAGAAGGGGAATATTTTTTCCTTTGTTATCTTGAGTCAATGCAAGAACATTTTCAGGAAGAAGCATACACAATAAACTGGTACAAAGAAAGTGCTGGAAAGCAGCAACTGATAAAGGAAACACACAGAATTGTTTCCCAAATGAATTTTCTGGAGTTTTGGCCAGCTGAACTCGGTGACTCTGGGAATTACTCTGTCACTCAGAGGTGGGTACACAAGCCGGTGGGTGAATATCTTGCTTTTGCACTTGTCTGTGAAGAAGCTAATTCCTTTGTCTTGCTTTGCATTGCTAGTGGCATCCGTACAAAGGTGGTGCGGGGAACTACATTAACTGTGGGGTCATTTTCCGCCTCATTCCACAATGATCATCCAGGCAGACCTGTAATATTTACAAATAGCTGTAGGCAGTTGCAGCCTTTCAAAGGTTCTGTAAACCTTTTGATAAGGCAGGTAGCATTTCTGCTGGTTTGTGATTAATTACCTAAGCAAAATGAGTGATAGGCAACCCTTCTGTCCACTGCCAAGTAAAATGAAACATTTGCTTGTCTTCTTCACCAGACTTGCTGCTCTTTACTGTGTTGAGTGGATCTCACGCTATGAGGCCTGCCAAGTGGTCTAATTGTATAGTAAAGTAATAAAGAAAGAGTGTCATAGCTGAACTGTGGTTTGCATGAACCTTTGCATAGTTGTAACTGTTCAAAGAACAAGTGAAATCATTAGATTTGATTTCTTAGCACTGTAGAACATCACGAGTCAAAGGAGAAACAAGGGTAGGCCTCAAATACTTGGTGGTAATCTTCATTAGACCACCATGAAAGACTAAAGGACTAAATCAAAGGTTTGCTGCATGAATTTCTTATGGCTGACTTCCGTCAAAACTGTAATTCAGCATTTACCTGGTTTGTAGAGGTTATGGGACCACAGATACTGAAAAATGCTCTCCATGGTTCTCCAGTAACATTGCAGACGCAAGTTTGATAGTTTGCAGTCCTAAGCTGGACTTGTTATCTTCCAAGTTAACTTGGAAGCTGAAAACCTCATGTTTTATTTTCTCGTGTATCGTTATTATGATCATCTTACTGTTATTATTTTAAAAAGCACTGAGTCATGGTATCTGGAATGATACATATTATAAATGAAAAGTCTGCTGGCAGGGGCATTTCTTTTGACTTTATGTGATTTCTTTTTAACTCTCTATCCAAATAGTAGGTAAAGCTTGAAAAAAATTTTACTCATCTATGTTGAACTCAGTCTTAAGGGAATTGTCTTTGGGGTGATGAGTACGGTAATTTGGCTACTTTGTTGTGCAAGGTTGTGCAAAGGTGGTGTATTATTGAGGACAGACATTTGTCTGAAGTAGCACAGGTGAAGCCAGCTGCTCGGTTCTGGTGTATATGGGTTAACATTAGATAATACCTGACATAGGCTTGTCTGTTGTCATGGACCTGTACTTTTCTTATCAAGTCTGAATTTGGCTTAATCGATGGCCTTGATCAGTCATCTACACTGTCACTTCACTAAATATGGTGCAAAAAAGCTGTTAAATCTAACAACTCACGCTACTGTGAGCCCCTAACCAGTGCTATGAAAAGCATGCTCTGACTTACTTGGCGTGGGGAAGAATAGGTGGAGACCATACCTGAATTGCCGGGCTACTGAAGGAGGTTGTCATAAGGAGTCTAAAATAAAGGGCAAAAGAGAGGAAAGCTGTGATAACCCCAGCCTTAATTCACAATCCTTGCGGTTTTGTGATTATTTTAAGGACTTAGAGTAGTGAGAGTAAATCCACAGTAAATTACAAGAACTCTGTAAAGTGGATATCAAAAAAATGTGAACCGCAAACCTGAGGAAAAAAGCCTTATGTATAGAAGAAGGAGACGACAGGAAAAGACCTTAAATAAAACTATTAGGATGAAGTTTGCTGAAATAAGTATTTGTTGGAAAACACAAAAGTGACTGAATCCTTTGCAAAATGTCTTGATTTGCTGATTTGCTTAAGCAAGAAACTCGGAAGAAAGGTTTTTATTACATCAAAGTATTCATTTGGAATTAAGAGTTTTGTTTTCTGCTTTTTTTGATTCATTTTCTAGGACTATATTCTGCTGCTACATTTAAAAACTCAGTTTTGAAAGAAAGCATTTTTATTTTGGGGAAAAAAAAAAGTTTCTTAATTAAAAGAATATATTTTGACCACTCTGAAACAACCTCTTCTTTTTTTTCAAAATTTCTTCTGCTAGGGCCATACAGATAATAATTTTTCTGTTAGGATCAGAATGAAAGCACATGCCAGAATCTTACAATCCTTACGTGGGAACTCTTCACAGATCTCACCACTGGAACATGAGACAAGGAGATTTTTTTTCATGGGATTTTAGAGGGATCATGGGTTTAGTTTATATGATGGATCTCACTATTGGCAAGCATATTAAAGCAGGTACATTTCAGCAATTACAGAAGATAATTTGCAGAAATATTTTGCTGCAGAGAGAGGGCTTTTAGTAGTCTCTATTGATAGGGAAAAATTGTGGGCTACTGTGGACTACTGAATTAGTTTAAGGTTTAATAAGAATGACAATTAGAATGGAATTAGTTTAATTTCAGAGCAATTATGATAGGTTAAAGTTTTGGTTTTGAAAGCGAACACTCAAGTATATTTATTTATCTTTTTTTATTCTCAACTATTTAATTTAGAGAGAAGTATTTGTAAGCTGTATGTGAAATGATTTTTAGAGTGCTTGTAAGTATTTAGGCAGTTTTAGTGAACAAAGTGACAAATATACTGCAGATTTTTGAGAAAAGTAAGGCAACACATGTTGACAGATTTTGCGAACTAACTAAATTTAGGGATTTTTTTCTTGCTATGTTACAACTGACAATATGCAAGAAGGGAGAGGTGAAAATGATGTAACAGTGTATTTATGGTGTATTATCCACTTATTTTTGACTTAAAGAAGAATCAGAAATTTTCCAGTTAAAGCAGAAGTGTCCTGCTGAGGCATAGCATAGATAGCTAAAGTGTGCGTGTGGGTGTGTTGATGTTTTCCTGTGTGTGTGTGTTAGTATAGTAGACTTAGGATATAAATTCAGAAATTAATAGACACCACCTGTAAGCCTGAGTGTGTCCATCTTCAGCAACATTTCTTGAAAGTAAAGAATTTCATATGCACTTGTAGTGGGAGTGGTAGGCATAAAAACTTCATCACACATCTTTGGCAGGATTTCTAATTTGTATGTTTTTTCGTAACGTATAACCTGTGGTTATCGAAGAAAAAAACAGACTACAAAAAAGTGGGTCATCTGGTTATTCTCTGTGGGTGACCTTGAAACTGAGGGAACTTACAGGTTCCTGAAAAAAATGAAAGTACAGAGATCCGTGATAAACACATGATATATTTTCAGATCCTAATACTGCTCACTTTTTCAATGTGTTTAGGACAGTTGAAAGCCATGGGAAACACACACATTTAGAGTTAATATTGTAGGTTCAAAGGCAGAGTGAGAGTTTTTTGCAGTAGATTGAAATGTTGAGATAACACTGGCTTGTTGCAGTGAAATAGCTAAGGGATGACTTAGAGTTGGCTATGTATTGCGTAAACTTGGTTTATATTCTCTAAGGGATTTCACTTCCCTGTATCCTTGCCCGAGTCAAGCTAGTTTTCTGTTGTTCCTCCTTGGTGGGTTTCGCAGGGGAAGTTGAAAGGCGGTTAAGCCAGAAATGGTTTTATTCCCCACTAATTTTCACTAAAGAATCTCAGCAAGTGAAAACCAGGATAGAAATACAACAGCTCAGGCACTAGCAGTTTAAACAATACAACTTAATGCTTTTTTTTTTTTTTTTTAATTGAAAATCCTGTATATGGCAGACAACTAGAAATTATGTGAGCCAAATTCATCTTAGTTTGCATAGATATGTTTTTGTCGCCTTCCAGAGAGCTATTCCTTGCCAGATTTTGGCTCATCAGGTAGAATATCTTGATCCGCTTTGGGTGAAATCCTCATGCTTGTTGAAGGGATTTCACCACATATGATCACAGAAGAAAGCCTCTGTGGAGTGACAGAGGAGAACACGTGGCTTTATTGATCCTTTTCTTCCATCTGCTGAATCTAGATAGTAAAATCTTATGTATTTTATGGCTAGATCAGTAATTGCTCCTTCAGCAGTATTCAAATAGTAGGATGATGCTTAAAGAAACACACAGACTTGATGGAATTAATTGGAACTAATGTTTATATCTACACCTAAACTTATCTTAGGTACCTTTACTGTCAGGGAGAGAGAGGGAGGCCTTTCTGGGGCACAGATTATCTTGTCTTAAACCAAACATATAAAATAGGTTATGTAAACTGCTAAAACTGACTAAACAGGTCACTATTGACTGTGGTCCCACTTCTGACTGTGATTAGTAGCTCTGGTTTAATTATGTAAGTGAGATGTTGAAGAGTAGGTGAGGAGGACTCCACCCACTGTGAATACCCATGCGAGTACAGCTCTGATGGAAAGGTCTTGATAAGGTTTTTCCTGTTTATGACACCGTAGTTAACTGATAGAGAAACCAAAGGGCTATGTTTTGATTTAGATAGTCAACTGCAATTATGAGTAATGAATATTTCAAGTGAGTAAGAAGAACAAGGAGAACCTGTGTAGGCTGAAAAGGGGCTACAATGTGAAGAGGGTGAGCAAAATACATAAATACATCTGTTTGGGAAGCTTAAAAAGGGGAAAAAAACCCAACCCAAAACTTGGTCTAAATTCATTATATAAATGATGTCCTGATAGTTCTGAATCTTCTAACAGTTAAAGGCATGTCAGTCAAGAATGGTGTTTAAGCTGATACACTTGTCAGGCTTACTTCTTCATTTCATCTGCTTTGTCCCCTTAGCCCTTCTTATCGAAATGATTCTTGACTAGTTTCAGTTCTCCTGGGAATGATTCCTTCTTCTCTTCCTGGAGACAGAAAGTTTCAAACATATTTATGAAGATATGACTGGCACTGGAGGGAAGTGCTTTGTGATTGCTGCTTTGGCTTTGTCAGACCCTGCTTGTTCAGTAAAAAATGAGAACTTTATGCACTAACTGCGAAATCTCACTCGTTAACTTACAGCAGCTTATGACTTTCTCTTAGCCCTAACTTTGCCCAAGTTAGGCCAACTTTGCCAAACTTAAGGCAAAAGTCCTTCGGTTTCTTTCCTCTTGGTAGTTATGTATTTGGACAAATCCAGCGATGAAATAACTCACAGCTATAATTGGTTATTTAGAGGAATATGTGGATAGAACATAGTAGATATCTGAATGAAAATGGTCAGCCCCTAGATACTAAATAGAGGCATTTCTGGAGCATATTCACCTTATAGATACATTTATAGATACTGCGTGGGACTTGATGACTCTGCTTTAGATGCAGTAGTTCCTGGCTCTTCCAGGAAGTCAACCTGGGGTGGCCAGCTGCTGCAGATCTCTGATCAGTGGAGACTGAAAGACAAAGAGATGAATCCTTTCCAAAATGCTTTGTTTTGCGGACATGCTTGAATCCATAAGTGATTCTGTAATTCATGAGACTTGCACAGTTTAGAAATATTTCCAAAATATTGGTGAATGTTTGCACAGTGTCAATCAATAATGCTGCTTCGTGAACAGCAGCAGAGTTGCCTGTCTTATTTTTGTCACGTTTTACAAATATATTTTTCAGTTACTACTTTAAAACTTAGCAATGCATGGGAGATTAAACCTGCAAAATTGCTAGCTGGTTCAAGGTCCTTTTATGGTCACTTGTAACTGTACAGGATGCCACAGATTGTTCTGGTCTATAGCATATATTGTCATATTTCATAGATATAATTGTATTGCCAAATATTTTGTGAAAGATGATTTATTTTAGATAGCCTGTTTTGTTATGGGAAATAACACATATTTTGGGGGTGGAAAAGTAATAAAGAGGAGTATAAATAATTAGGTCACTGTAGATGTACTTTTTACCTAACAGATATATTAGAGAATTTATTTGTATTTTGTTGTGTAACTCACTAAGCTACATTCCTTTAAAAAGCTCCTAAAACTGATTTTTTTCTTTTTTCTTTTTTTTTTTTCTTAGCAATGGAGAACAAAATTACACAATTCAAAAGTGGACCCTGAATGTACTTGAAAGAAATAAAAGCAGCTGTTTCAACAAAAATCATTTAACTACAGAAATTAAAAATGCTGGGACTGGTCATTCGCTGAAATGCAGTGATTTGTCTGTCAATGAAAATGACAGCATAACATGGTACAAGGTAATTACAGAAACAGTGTCACTCAAATCATGTGCTATAGAAGCCAAACATCTGATTGCAGTAAAAATTAATTACAAACAAAATTTTAGAAGCATCTACAAACCTTGTAAAGCTTTAATTTCTCAGGTTGTTAGGGGAAAAAACCTTTAGACAGATGTACAAAAGAACATTTTTCTCTGCTCTCTGATTTGTTAGACAAATGCACCTGTAATCAGAAGTTATTAATAAACTGGTAGTTTGGAGTGGTAAAAGATCTGATGCACATGTCTGTCTGTTGATTTACCCAGCTGCTGCTTTGCTGATAACAGATATTATCCTGACACTAAATGAGGTGCCAAGATATTTGTTTTACAGTTGGCTCGTGCTTGTAAAGTAATTGCAAACTTTTCGGTTTTGCTATTCATGAACACTTTTACAAAATGTGTAAAAGATCCAGTTCTGTTCATTTGAGGCTTCTCTCTACCAGCTTTTGGCAGAGCACAGATGATAGTTGTGCAAGCACCTGTAACTGTTGGGTGCTGTGCTCAACCATTGGATGAAACACCCTGAATAGGTTTCTTCCACCCTGTGTCTATACATCCCCTCGACCGATGCTCCTTATTCCTCTCAGGTGACCTGGCTGGAGTAACAGACCTTGTTCACTCCATGTTGGATCAGTTTCAGGAAGGTACTTTGGCCACTTAAGTACAGGCATCTGGATTCTGCCTGGCAGAATGAGCCACAGCCCTGCTTCCTTGTCTTTCAGGGCCATTGATGGATAGGGCCGTTGATGGATATGTTCCCTTCAGTAAGGGACCATACCCCAGACTGGGGTTACTCATGGCTAAGATGAATGTACCAATGCCTAATATTTTATTGCCTAATACTGTGTGAGGCAGATGAAGCAGCCATCCTTACGTCTAAATATCCTTTGGCTCTTGATTGGGTGGAAATTTTTGAAGCCTTCGTATCACACCCTAAGCTGCCATAAAATAGGCTTGGTCACACATGCTTTTTGTATAAGAGCATGGTAGTAAGCATGTGCATCCAGGAAATGTCCATTCCCTGGACAATTTCCAGCAATGATCATTTCCCTTCTTGATCTAAGGTAATTCAGACCAGAACTAAATATTGCTGCATTTTCAGAAGACATTTCACTTAGCATGTGCTATGAATTTAAAAAAACCAAACAAACCAGTGTTTGTTTTGGGGAATAGGGAGGGTAAACAAATGTGAGTCCAACTCTTGTCACCCTCCGAGATGGTCACTTCCCCTATTGTTGAGGCATTTTGCTTGAACTTGAAAGCTCCTGATAAGTCTAGACAACTTTTGGCCACAGGCGGGTGATACCTACAGACCCAAGCCATCATTTGGAAAAAAAAAACAAATGAGTGCATTTAAATTCCCGGTAAAATATTTTTGTACTCAGATGCTTACTTGGAATTGCTGTGCTCTCAACTTCTAATAGGTTAAATGTTCAAATGTCACATTTAAGAATCCATGACATAAAATTGGGCCCCTGCCTCTTTTGAGTCAGATAAATGTCATTGAGACACTACAAGAGTGATGGTGACACTTCATTTCAAAAATCATTGTTAACTTCTTTAAGGTTTTGAATGTATATTTGCTACAGAATAGTATTTTCTGTCTTTATTGATGTAGGACTGTAAGAACTATGAAAATGAAACAGAGCGGGAGCTGGATTTTAAAACCTTAACAGTACAGCACTCTGGGATATATACCTGTAAAATTTTAATCAGTCATGGAGGACAGATATACCACAGCACAAATACCATTAAGCTGGTAGTAGAAGAAGGTAAGAAAGCTTTCTAAAATTCTGAAGCATGCTTTTTGGTTCTCTTCCCTATGGAGATTTTTAATTGCAATTCTCATTTGATAAATATATACAAAGGTCAGCAAATCTGGTATTCTAAACTATTTTGCAATAATTTTAAGAACAAAAAAGCAGCAGCAGAAGTTTGTATGACGTATTACCAATTTTGGAAAACTTATTTAGTATGTTTTCCCTACAGTTTTATTTTTTTCAAAATTAGCTGCTCTGAGTAAGTCATACAAACTTACTAAGAGTTTTCAGGAAGAGTCTTTCCAACCATTGTAAATTGTGTACTGTATATAGATGTGCATGTGAAAAAAAATTCAGCAGGACATGCTGTGTTTTAAACTACTCAATAATGCAAGAGTACAGGTACTCTTCTTTGAATTAAACAAAATGTATGTGATTATTTTTAGAAATAAAGCAAAAATGTAGTTTTTACTGTGGTAGAATGTAAGCAAGCTATTACTTGCTTACATAGCAATACTTCTTTGTATTTTAGATGCACCAGAGGCTGTAACTTTGGAGATAGTTGGACATGATGAAGAAATAGAAACAAAAATAGGTATGAAATTAGGAATCTTTGTGGTAGCTACTGCATATATATATGCTTCTGTTCTGATCTTGTTATGGTTGATGGTCTGGTTAAGTGTAATCAAACTAAGAATTGTCTGTGCACCCTCCTGGTTCTGATCCATCCTTGCACCTGGTTCGGTTTTGCCTGGTGTATTCCATGATCGATACACAAGTATACTAAATGTACCCTTTTACAGAGGCAGAAGCCGAAGTTGCTGCTATGACCGGCGAGACAAAGTGGTAGTGATGATAAATCATCTCTCCATGCCTTTCTTTTGTAGATAGCAAACCCCATGGAGTGATGTGTGAAAGATGTCTGGTTTGTTAAGTGGACAGCAATACCTGATGCAGTTGAGAATGTTATGCTGCAGGGAAATGAGAAGCATAGGGGCTGACAGTCCTGGCAGTGTGAGCATGAAGACCTGTCACTGCTGCAAAGGATTGGTTATATTGTTGAAAGCCAAGACCTTACCTGTGCTTCTAGCTGGGGGTAGGTTAGATAACATGGTCTGTAGGCTTCACACAGGGTTGGATAGGATCCAGGATTTTGTGACTGAACAGAAATTTACCTGTCTTTTTCCTCTCCAATGCCTGAGTGCTTCTCCCATCTGGTAACCTAGTCCTTCCTTTCCAAGTCTCAAAAGTCGTATTTACCTCCTCTGTCGCTCATACGTGTATTTCATTCACTCAGCGAAAATCTCAGACACTTAAGTTTCCTTCCTTCCTACAAATACCAGTTGTTAAGCCCTTTTTCCAATGGTAATACCCCAATCCTATGATGCCTCATGTATCCCAGCCTGCTAGTACACCCTTCCTGCACAGTTCTTCCCTCTTACTGTGCTTGTCCCAGCCCTGAGAAGGTAGCAGAGTTCAGCATCAAATGATTATGAACCACCTGTCTTCCATCCCTTATCTGCCTTGATAAGATCATTTGATAAGGTTGTTGAAGTACTTGCTGAGTGATGAGACAGATGACATGGTGGAGAGTGAAGGGAATTTTGGATGAGCTAGGTCCATGGTCTTTCAAACCTGTCGTTGTTTAGGTGGTGTTCTGTAATATTTCCCCCTAAATAGCTGTTGTGTGTGGTGAAAAAGCTAGAGTTGCAAGTAGATGATACTAGAAGTTTAGGTCTGTGTTTCAATCTGTGCAACTGTGATTTGGATTTCTAAGGTCCGAATCTAAGATGGGCAGATTTTCAGCTGCATCCTGCTTTAAAGGTTCTTAAGCAGTTTCACTGGAAGCATCCACTCTGATAAATGAGAATTCAGCTTATAATGTGTGCCCTTAAAGAATTCCTGGGAAGGCTGCACTTACTGGAAATCATTTGTGCATGATGGCCTGAACAAGAACTAACATGTGTCTTTTGTGGCTTGATAAAGGCCGTTCTGGATGTGTTCCCTGGAAATGATGCTGGCATAGCTTGGAAACGGTGGTATAAAGTTGCAGCTAACCTCAGGTCAAGCTTCCCATGACAACATTTAAAATAAAACGCCTTGCAAATCATCAAATCTCACACTCCAGAGCTGCAGTCTTCTGCCTTTATTTTCCCAAGTGTACGGCTGTCTTTTTAGTTTTGCTCTTTCTTGTGATTAACTGGACTCTACAGGGTGGTTCCTGTCGCTTCCAATTAATACCTTGAAATGGATACAAAGTAGCTGACTAACTAAGTGACTTGTCCACATATTCAAGATTGTGCTGATTTCCAGGTGTGGTGCTGGGATGAGACTTTCTTCTGTGAGACTTCAGCAGGGGCTCTAATAGGTTTTGGTTTTACTGAGTATCAGTGTATAGTTTAGCTATTATAATCAACTGGTTGTAATTCCCCTTACCAGTCACTTTTATCTGGCCTTGAACACTGGTGGTTAGTTGTCCTCACCTGTTCTCTGCCTGCAGAACACAGTCTAGTTCATAGGATCATAGTTGGAAGGGACCCACAAGGATCATCGAGTCCCAACACCGTTTGGTTCTCTAAAGCCTGAAATTCTCCAGCCCATTTAAACTCTTCTGGCTGTGACAGTTTATCTGAGACAAAGCAGTGGGTGACTGTCACGCTGCAACAGGTTGCAACAGAGCTCTGTGCGTGGTTGCTGAAGCCACCACCAGCGCAGGTGGAACACCTGTGAAACATTGTGCAGGGGCTACGAAGTCCAGAAAGGAGCACAGCTCATGGGATACACTCTCTGGAAAGCTGACGTGTTACTGCTCTGTGAACATGAATGCTGCTTCTGACTAGATCTTCTCATATTATGCTTTCTTTAGGTAAAGAAGAGATACTCAATTGCACAGGTTTCTTGGGTTATTATATGCGAGAAGATGCCAGCCTCTACTGGTTAATTAATCAAACGTTTCCAGAAAAATGCACAGGTATCTCCGAGAATGAACCTTCAATATGTGAAGAAGAGTTAAAAAAATTACAGTAGGTTTCCTGAAAATATTGCACTTTTGTTTGTATGTGATAATGTCCTGCTCTTTGTGGAGCTGCATATTCAGTAAAACCTCAGTCTGAGGTTATTTTAGAACTTTTTCCTCAAAATCTGCCTCTCTGCTGGCTGTAGGTTTCTGTACAGATAGCGTTGCTAACACCATTCTTTGTTGCAGGTTGGGAAAAAAGTTCTATGTCACAAGGCTACTACGGATTAAAAAAGTATCAGAGGAGGACATGCATCATAATTTCACCTGCATGTTGCAAGCTGATGAAAGAACACAAATAAAAATAGTGAAACTGAAGAAAGGTACGGTATAATCTACGAACCATACTTCTCATACATAATCATTAATCATACCAGCCTTCTCAATCCTGAGGGAAGGGTACTGGTTTCAGAATATCTCTCTGACTTTGTCTGTGTGCTTATGAAGGCCCTGGCCCATCTCGTGCTGGACCTTAACAACCCCCTGGGTGATTCATCCTGCTCTGAGATGGAGGCAGCAGGGGTTGCTGCTTTGTCTGCTGGAGCAGCTGTGTGAGGGGTCCGTAGTTCAACCACTGCTTCTCTGGACACAGCTCAGGAGGCTGAGCTATGCTCTGGCTGACAGATCCCTGGGCGGCACTTTGTTAGATCCCATGAGAGAGCGTTCCTTGTGCTCTCCTACTCATCAGATTGGTGGGATCACGGGGGTTAGCTACCCAAAGCTTGGTGCAGCCCAGAGTCTGCTGTTTGGATCACTTTGTTTATTAAGCAGCTCTTTCTAAAATTAAAATCTGATGTTTTGGTGGGTTTTTTTTGTGGGGTTTGTTTGTTTTTTCCTGGAAAGGTCAATCTTTTATATTCCTGCTAATGCCTGAAACGTTCTCGTTGATGGTTTCTTTCTTGTCAGGGACTCTGTCCAAGCTATGGAAAGCTGACCTCTACCGTATGGTAGTACTTCACGTTTATAGTCCAGACAACCTGGAGATTCATGGAAAAAAGGCATACCCTTCTTGTTTTCCATCTTTCTCAGACCTTTCCAAGCTTTACTGGGAGGAAATATGTGAAAATAGACTAGTCAAAAGATGATCCATATAATAAAGCAAACGAAATACAGATTACAATAAGCATGGCTTGACAGTGCCTTTGTGAAGATTTGACAAAGATTTAAGGGCTAGAAATCTGTGTTTGGAGCTAAAAAGACAAAGACAGCAGAATAATAATTAAGAAAAAAAAAAAAAAGGCTTGAAAGAGACTAGAGACAGGAAAAAAAAATAATCTTGACCAAAAATATTAAAGAGGACATTAAGGACTGTTATGGATGGACTAAGTGAGGGGTAAAAGGATGGACTAAGTGAGGGGTGAAAGGTAGAGAATAACAGGAAATAATAAAGAACCTGAAGAAAACTTATCATAAAAGAGGTGACCACCAGTTTGGGATGCTGTACATCTATGAGGATGTATAGTGTCAGTCTTGATCCCACATACAGTTCATGTATGTGTGGAGGATGTGTGAACATGTGACAGATTGTTTCTCCAGTTTTCAGAGTAGTCCATGTTCTTTTCCATCTCAGGACAAATGACATGCATATGTGCTTGAAGTATTAGCAGGAGAGGATTCACATAAACATTGTGATTTTTTTAGGGTGATTTTAAAATGCCATCAGTGTTGAATACAGTAGTCTTGTCATATAACACTGTTTGTTAAGGCTCTAATTTGCTGGGTTTCTGTTTTACAGGGAACACCCAAGATCTGCCTGTGCACATATTTACAACTGGAATGGTCCTTGCTGTACTATTTCCATGTGTTGTTGTAGCTGCGGTGATTGTCTGTGTGATGTTTAGAGTTGACTTAGTTCTATTTTACAGGAACGCATGCAGGAGAGACGACACTGCTGGAGGTATGACTTGGCTAATGCTGACATTGAAATAAGTGTGTTGATTAAAAAATGGTTTCTGGTAGGTTCTATAAAACAATCATCTTTGAGGAAGAGACAATATAAATCCAAGAGTTTTGTGAGTAGAAACAGCAAAAAATACGTAAAAGAGAACTTGATGGTCGGGTGCTAAAGTGAGTTTGTTATACAGCTGGGGCAGTAACAGCAGATAAACACAGTGAAGAAGCTGCCTCTGGAGTAGTGCAAGGGACATGGTCAGATGCTGTTCAGATGCACTCTGTTCTGTTCTGCCGTATTCTTCATCACAGAAGTTGATGAAGGTGGAGAAGTTTACAATTACCTGTCTGTAAAGAGGATGAGCACTCTGGAGTTGTCAGACAGGCAGATTGACAGAAACTTGGTTTCACCTCAGTGTTGCCCTTCAGTGAGGTGAAGGTTAAAGTGCTTCCTTGACTGTAGAGGCCATTGCAAAACAGATTGATGAATCACACTGGCAGGCATAAATTTTGTCCACCCATTGCTGAGAAATCTCCAACCACTGGTTTATTCAAGCTATATTCAAGCTGATTTAGAAACTAAGGAGGGCTAAGAAAATCAGCTACATATATACAGCAAGATTTTTCATCACAATTTTCAGAAAAATTATTCCCGGAACTGGGTAACAGTCAGGCTTGCTCCTTAAGCGAAGGTCGTAGCGATGCTGCCTGGTGAGATACTGGTAGTGTGCGGTCCTGCTCTCCTTAAGTGCACTTAGTGACAAACCTATCTATCTGTTGATGTCAGCTACCACTGCGTACACTGGCTCACATGGAGGACCTCCAAGAACTGAGACTCGGCCACCCTGGAAGAACTGATTGTTTCATACTAGGCAATAGATTTCCTACTCATAAAGCTCTTGCATCTGTAGGGTTTCATGGGCTTTAGTTTGTGCTGTCTCTTATGAACTATATATAGTAAAGTATCTGAAAAGGGAAGCAAAGAAGTACGTTTTAAGATGCAAAGCTATGTGCTCTGCTGTGCCAATCCGGATAGTTGTTCTGTGGCAGGGTTCAGTTAGATACCACTCAGTGTGGTAGACCTGGCCTCTCAATTGGTCTTGGCTTTTGTGTTTGTAAATTTCTGCCCAAAGCATGACCAGACATGGTATACTCTTATCATTAAAAAAGTAAATGGTTTATTCTCTTTTGCCAGTACCCATTCTACAGAGCTACTTGATAGTCTTAGACACAGAGTAAAATGAATGTGGAAAACTGCAGTATCACTTAAATAGCGTTCTTATCAGGTTACAGACACATTTTTTGCTTCCCTTCATTTTATTGATCATCACAGATGTGACATTAACTGGTGAAATTAATCTGATTTTTGAAAAAACACCTTAATGTAGAAAGGATATTTATTTTTCAAATATTTTCAATTTATTTCAATTGAAACTTATTTCAAAATTTATTTCAATTTCAATATTTATTTCAATTTATGTTGATTCAGCATTTTTTTTGTTTGAAGACTGTGTTGGGTATCAAAGGAAAGAGCAGGAGTTTCTAGATGCTTTGCTACTGAGACAATCACTTTGAAAACCAGAATGGTGGATCAGCTACTGTATTTCTAAGGGTTGCTAACAAGACAACAATTGGTAATTTCTTTCCAGATGGAAAAGAATATGATGCATTTGTGTCTTACCTGAAAGACTGCGTTTCTCCTACTGAAGACGAGAGAGAATTTGCTTTGAAGATATTACCCATGATATTAGAAGAAAACTTTGGGTACAAGTTGTGTATATTTGAGAGGGATGTATCACCTGGAGGAGGTAAGTGTATTGAATGTTCTTGTCATTAAATAGGCACATCATTTTCACACAAAGGTAAAAGTCTGTAGTTAGAAGGAATTCTGTCAAATGTGTTGGGCATTGCAATGCTACATTTTTCATTTAATCTAGACTATGTGCATGCGAAGTTTGCCTGCAGCCATTTTACATATTTTATAGATATATTTGTGAATACATATACACCTACACACACACATACACACGTATCTTTAATTACACAGAACCAAGATGAAGAGATGGAAAAGCTAGTGTGGAGAAAGTTAAGGTGAGAACACAGAAAATGTCAGATGTTTCACAGTAATAGTGCTCTTGCTCTGCTTTTGCTGAGAGCAGGCACCTGTGAATGAACTCCTATTTACTGCACAGAGCAGCTGGTGTCTCTGATACTAGTTATTCTCAGGTAACTTACAGGTTTGCTATGTCTTCAGTGTGGTGGTTGAAGCCATTTTGTGAATGTAATGGGTGCCATAACAAAATAGAAATGAGAACATGGAGTTTTTTCTCAAAATGGCCTATGGATAGGTGGCCTTCTGCAGGTGCTTTCAGAAAAGATACTGGGGGATCCATTTAGTCCAAAGATCTAGTTGAGGAATAGGATTTCATTATTTGATGCACAGAACAATATGGACAGTCAGCCTCCTTCACAAGGCAGGATTTTGTCTCCTTGTATCCACTCCTGACATATTTTTCTAACCTGAGAGGTGTCACAGCTCTCCCAAGCCATTTTTTTCCCAGTTATTCTCTCTCCTCAAGTATTAAATAAGGCTTTCCGAAGTGTTCAATCTGATTCTTTCAATAGTTTAAGCTTATTTCCTTGCGATAGTTTTAGCTTATTTCCTTTTCTCTGGTCTGATCCATTGTGAGTATGGAAAACGGAGTTTTTCCTTCTATTTACAGGAGCCTTTGGTGTGCTGTAATACCCTTGCCAGCTTCCTTCTCCTCTCAGTTTTCTCTTCTTTAGGTTACTCCTGCAGTTTGTTTTGCCTTTCCCTACAAGGCATGTTTTCTAGATCTCTGGTCTCTGCAGACCTTGTCACATGGTGCTGAAGCAAGCACAGGAAGTTGTGCATGAGAATTAAATTTGGTGCATGAGTGTTTCAAAGGTATTGCCATTTGATTTCATTCATCGCTTGTTATGACAAAAGTCATGGATGTAAAACACAGTTGGAACTCATTCTGTCATCACATGCTAGTCTTGTCAGCCTTTGACTACTGGCAAAAGATTTGGGTACTTGGTGACGTAAAGGAAGGAGTAACCTGAGGGTTTCTGGATATTTGAAGGGAGGTTGCTGTTGGTGACTTTCTGTGGAATCACTCTAATGGTATCTGTTATGAAAAAGCGGAGGTGTCTGGTTGGAGGAAAAATAAATTTTGCTGTCACCTTCTATCCATGTGACTACTGATAGACAGCTGTCTGGGGTAGCTCGAGATTGTATATAGGTTTTTGTCTGCTCCATAGAACAAACTTTGCCATACCTGAGCTCATTTTCGCAGACTTTTAATCTGTAATGTGTGTCCAGAGAAGGGCAATGAAGCTGGTGAAGGGTCTAGAGAGCAAATTGTATGAGGAGCGGCTGGCTGAGGGAACTGGGGTTTTTTAGCCTGGAGAACAGGAGGCTGAGGGGAGACCTTATCGCTCTCTACAACTACCTGAAAGGAGGTTGTAGCAAGGTGGGGGTTGGTCTCTTCTCCCACGTAACAAGTGATAGGATGAGAGGAAATTGCCTCGAGTTGCACCAGAGGAAGTTTAGATTGGATGTTAGGAAAAATTTCTTCACTGCAAGGGCTGTCAGGCATTGGAACGGGCTGCCCAGGGAAGTGGTGGAGTCACCACCCCTGGAGCTATTCAAAAGACTTGTAGATGCGGCACTTAGGGACATGGTTTAGTGGTGGACTTGACAGTGCTAGGTTAACGGTTGGACTTGATGATCTTAAAGGTCTTTTTCAACCTAAACAATTCTATGATTCTATATTCATCTCTTCATAGGGATAGGATGCTTACATGCTGTCGCTTTATAAGGAGAACATTTTTGGTACATGTGTGATTGTGAAAGGATAAGTCAATTCAGTGCCTATTCTTTCAATTTAGTTTAATAATACATTTATCTTTAATTTGCAGCTGTTGTTGATGATATCCATTCATTCATCGACAAAAGCCGAAGATTAATCATTATACTGAGCCAGAACTACATTTCTGACAGAGCCATATACGAACTTGAGAGTGGACTTCATAAAGCCCTAGTTGAAAGAAAAACTAAGATCATATTAATTGAATATATGCCTCTAAGTGACTACAATTTCTTGCCAGAATCACTGTCTCTTTTACCATCAAAGAGGATTGTGAAGTGGAAAAAGGATAAGTCTCTTCCCGTGAATTCCAGATTTTGGAAGAAACTTCGATACCTGATGCCAGCGAAACCTAGCAAGATAAACACCAAAGGGCACTATAATAATCTTGACCTAGGCTCAGAAGGGGTGAAACCACAGACTGAGGGCTGTGTCTTTAATGCACTCATATAACAATTCTGGATACAGAAGATGCTGGAGAGAACTGTGCATTTTGCTAACTAATAGAAAACACAAATAGCACACTTACTTGGGAAGGTAGCATTCGTAAGAGGCCAAGTCTGAGATCTGAAAAGAACGTAGAATTTGTTACAGTGGCTGGGATGATGTTAACGCCAATGCTCAATGCTATCCCAAAGAGAATTTCCTCAGCAATCTGCACAAGGAGCAGAAATTTCATTCTGCTTAGGACTTATCACATGGCATGAAGCTCAATGCAGAACATTTTGATTTCACATTTTCTAGTAATGTAGAATGATAGTAGTTATACTTGCATACTTTTTGAGGCCCCTCAATAAATATATCAGTTTTTGCAAAGTACTGTTTAGATGCTCTTGGTTTTGTATTTTAGTGTTTCCTAAGGGTCCTGCTTGGGAATTGATCCAAATGACTCCTGCCCTAGAGAGCTTGGTGTGCAGGCTTTGGGCAATGTCAAGCAGAAAAATCAAGTGAAAACAGAGAAAAGGGAGTTTAGAAAGAGTGGGGCAGATTTGTTTGGGCTAACAACATCCACAACTGAGTTGTACATGGTTTAGACAAGCCAAGTGGGAGTGATTTGGAGAAATGATAAAGACTGTTTCCATCCTCTTGTTTCACTGAGAATACTGTAAGTGCTCATTTTGACAGGGAGAAGAGGGGGATGGGATAGAGATAATAGTATTTTTGTTCATGGACACTGATATCTATGTTATACCCTGAGCTGCCTTCAGCTGAGGGATGTAGGGGACTTATGTGAAAGTGAGATCTTTGGTATGTACATATACGCCTCACCCTTTGGAACACTTATACTTAGTAATATTTTTAAAAACAAACTTAGTTTGTTTTTAAACAAACAGAGCCATTCAAAACTGTGGTAATCCTCCCTTACTATTAGCTGCCTGGCAGAAAATACCAATCTGACATGAATTCCTGGATAAAATGGAACCGTATTTCCTCCTAGTACCAATGGGGAGAAATCAGTGGAGAATCATTTTGGAAGATCATCTTTCAGTTTGCTAGGAGACCATCAAGGCTCAGCCCACTCTCATCATTGTCTTGCAGTCACCTAATGCTAGTTCCGAGGAGACATCTCTTTGTCACTGACACTTAATTCATGTGGCTGTAGTGGAGGAGCTGTTACCTTCTCAGTGTGCTTGAGAACACAATTGGAGTGCTGGGTCTCATGGCAATGTCTCAAGATTCATGAGAATGAAATAACCTTGTTGTTTGTCAAATATGCTGTTATCAGGCATAGTTTCTGACAAATGTTCAGGTAAAAGTAAAGGCTAAATGTAGGTTTACAAAATGAAGACAACACAGTTACCAGTTTAACACGGAGATGAAAAGGAACAAAGGAATAAGGCACACATCTGCTGTGTCCTTCAGATCAGCTCCAAGAGGTCTCCCTCTTTCTGTCAGGCAGCTAAAGAGCTATTGAAACATGGTACTTTTAGACAAAAGCCGTTCTCTGGCTTAAGCTTTTACTGAAGAGGATTTCTGCTGTGTAGATATGTGTGTCTTTCTCAAGGTTCAGTTGTCCTCTCTCAGTGTTTCCTGTGATTTGTAATCACAGATCAGTTTTAACATTCTCCTGCAGGATTAATGATTGCCCCTACTTCAGAAATGCCATCGGATATACTGGGAACATCTATTTCTTGGCCAAACAGTTGACAGAAAAGTTAGTAACTTTCATGGTACTTAACTAAGGTGTTAAACTTGGTCCTCAGCCACATAGTTTTTCACATGCTATCATCAGTGTATTGCCTAGCAACATAAAGTGTCAAATGTGAATGGTAATGCACATGGTTTGTTAAAAGCTTTGGACTGAGCCTTCCCTCTATGATAATCAACTACTATAAATTGAGATTGAATTTGCCACGGATGGCTCCTCACCTCAGCTTGGAGAGATGATGTGGCTGCATGCACCTGTTATACCTCATGAAGCTGTACCTTGAAGATTGTGAGACCATACGGAATTTGACTGCACTGAAGTTTTAGAGGACTATGAATAAGGAAGGTTGAAAGCTAAATGGCATTTGCTCCAAAGCTGTTTGAATGCCAGCAAAGCAGACATTCACATGTAGTACAATGAACTACTCAATATCTGTAGAAGGGCAAGTATTTTTGCACAAAATGGCACAGTCATTTAATCTCTGTAGCTGATCCTCGCTGCCCATGCAGTGGTAAAGGAAGATGGGAAATTAAGGATGTGGATACTCATATTAACACCAGATGTTGTTCTCATTGCTTTTATATCCTGAACTACTGACTTGAATCAGGGCTTGGAACTGCATGCTTTCTGTTTACTAGTCCCTAGACAAAAGGAGCTGCTAATGTGACTTTTATAGACTTATTTGTGTTGATTTGCCTGATCATGTATATGTCAGTTTATAAAGGAATTCACATGGTGGTTGGTTTGAGGTAATGGGTCAGTTCAGTCATTTATATTGCATTTTTTGCTCCATTTTTTGCACTTAATAAAACTCTCCCCATCTGTGACTTCCATTTTTGCTGCAGTTAGACATCAGTAAGTGTTAAAAGTCAAACTTACAGTAAGACGAAAAAATGCATGAAAAAGCAGGAGTGTGGTTAGACCTGCTCTCCACAAGCAATAAATGTCTCATTTCTACTGTGGAACAATTTAAACAGAGCCAAATCCAAACAAGCAATTGGAATATGTAAATTCCCAGAGGAGGATGCAGATGGGATCAGTGAGGAGACAGCTGTTGTAAGTCACTGGTCTTGAAGATTCTTGTCTATCTTGCACATACTACAACAACACAGTACTGACTGTGAGAGCATACTGTGTGTTTGCATTTTTTAAGTGTTCCTGGGTGACCACTTCCTACCACACACAATGCAGGCTGGAAGAAAAACAGTAGTCAAAGAAGTCTTCCTGTCTATTGATAATTCGATCATAAATGTTGGGAAGACTTGGGACTATTGTCTATAGTATTAGTGATATAGTGTAGTAGCATAAAAGGTCCTGCAAGTGTAGAAGGTTTGTGAATTATAGTTGTCCATGTGCCCTGCCCTGTGTGTCCACCTTCAACGTCTGCACCAATTCTGGAGAGGCTGTTTGAATGAAGGGGTCCCTCCAAATGGACACCATATCTGGTTCCGTAGTTCCATATCTAGTTCCAAATCTGTAATTCCTTCCTACTATAAGCACTTCTGTTCTTCCATTACCATTCTGCATTCTTCACAGGGAGGAGAGGTAGAACTTGTGAAATAGGAGTAAATGCCCCCACCGAGCAGCTGCGTCACTCTCTAGCCGAGCTTCAGGACAAATCCCGCCCCTTCCACCACTCTCTAGATTGTAAGGAAAGCAGGAGATTTGCAGGAGGGCTGGAGGACAGAGGGGGCTGTAAGATTTGCTGATCGTGTTGCAGAGCGACTGAAGATGCTTGCAGAAGCAAGTTGTTGGTAGCGTGTTTATTGAACTAGAAGTTAAGCATAACTGTTGCAGTCAGCACAAAAAGGCGAGCTCCAACAGCCATGCCCCTTGGGCACCTGACTGCTGTGTGCGCAGAACAAGGCTAGTGTATGCTGGACGTAGCATACCTAAAGGAAAGACGCAACTGCTTTGTGGAGGATGGTCCAGAATTCTATGCGTCACATCCAGAAAGTGGTAGATTGATGCCTCAGGACATTAAAGGCCATTAAAAAATGGCAAGAAAATAAAGATTAGCAGGTATGAAGATAGACGTGTGAGTCTGGCCTGGAAGGTTACTCTAGAACTGTGGTTATATATTAAAGTTGTCCTTTCTATCTTGATTTTTCAGGGAAAGTAAAAAAAAAATTGGCTTCTTTTTAGAGGTCATTATGGTCTGGTTTGAACAGAAGAAGCAACTTTTACATCATTAAATCCTATATATACTTAATAAAATGTTTGAAGGGTTACCTTTCCTAGAGAGATGCTTGTGATGTAGTTGAAAAATATTCAGTGTTTTGAAAGAGAAAATGTGATGGCATTTTTGGTAAATTGATTTGGTAGCTATAATTGGATAAAGTGCCTGAGTGAAACAGCCGTTACCAAGCTTTCTACAATAGCCACAAGTTACGTAAAATACAAAACAGAAAAAAGTCTCCACAAGAATTAATTCCAGTTTTGATCAACTCATGACAGCTTCCTGTGGTTCAACAATCCAAATTTCCTGAACTTCAGTGAAAGCAGCTGCAGATAGACCACAATAGTCTCATTTTTTAGTTTCATTGTCGGCTAAATATATAAACAACTCATCACGGATTTGTCTCTCATACTGCATTGTCTGATCTCCTATCTGGCCTCTGTTGGTGAGATATGGTATGTACATCACCAAGATATACTGCAGTCCAGTGTAATATATTTCTTGCTGTCAAATACAAAAATAATAGAGTTCAGTACATGTATGGCTTAAGGTATTTCTGAAAGATGATCAAATAGATTCATGGCTTATTGCTCTAATTCTTTTGACCACTACCATAGCTGAGCCAATTTCAGTATGTGCTGGAGAGCTTATTTCAATATGTGGTTACAAAACTGTTTACTATGCATTGCAGGAAAATTGTGGCTGTTTGAGGTTTTTTTGACTATGGTGAAGGAATGCTGTTCTGTAAGAGGTTCCAAAAATATTTGTAATGCTGTACGAATCTGACTTTTTAGAAACAACTGGGCAAATTCAGAAGTGACTGTGTCTGTTCGTGAAGAGCTGTCGGAACACACTAGGAATAGTCTGAATATCCCTAGGAAAGAGATCTCTTGAGGGACTTCGTTATGGGGTAACACCTCATTTCTGAATTCAGGCATTCAGTTGGAGACTCAAAACTAACTATTCAGCTCAGCTGTGATAGCAATATCTCTATCTGTGGGTAGTGGCTTAATATGTAGTATATTAAGCACATTTATTTATGTAGTATTTAAGGAAGATATTGCCTTTGGGGACTATCAGCAAAAATTCAGCTACAAGGAAGGAACTTATGATTTGGAATTGAAAACTTGTGAGAACTTCAGGATTGTTGCCAGCTGCCAGCATGATGAAAGAAAGTCAAACAATACAGTGCAAAAACCAATGAAGTGCTGCCGGTGAAGTGAGACCTTGAGAACTGAAAGGCAGAGCCATAAGGATCAGCAGGAGGATCATGTGAAGGGATCCTAGAAGAGTTTAAATTGTTTAGGCTGGTAAAACGAATAGGTAAAGGAGTAGGAGCATTGTCAACAAATGTATACAGGAAAATAAAAAGCACTAGAAAGAAGAAAAGCTGTTTAAGCTGAGGAATGGTATTCACACAAGGACACGTGGCCATCAATAAAATTATGATGGGCATTAAAGCTATTAGAACAGTAAGGGCTCCTATGGGAGTAATGGATAAACTATTCTGACCTACTTTTGTGCTGGAGCACACTAAGTTTCTGAAAGAAAACCCGTAACACAACAGTGGTCATCCCTGTCAGTTTAATGTTTCTTGGCCTGCAGTAAGCAGGCTAGACTATCAAGGAAGGCAAGAAGAAATCTGAGGTGCTAGACAATCGTTTCTAATTAACCGCTAAAGGTTGCGAGAGTGAAAAGATTTTAAAGGCCTGGGTCCTGACTATTTGCTTTGCTCTTTCTCTGTTGGCGGGTGATCTATTCGGTTATCAGTACATCCAGAGTACTTCTGTGGTGCTAGCCACATTACACCCTGATGCCCGAGGCAGAATGCACTGTAGCACAGCAAATTTGTACTAAATACCACCACCTTCCCTATTTCACAGAGGAGTAACAGGTGAGTTGCCCCCACACAAGCCGCTCATAACTGTATGCCATGTCACTGGCTGCATAATCTAGTACAAGCTGTACAGAGGTTCACGTTTAGATATTGTTCAGACAATATCTCCTGTGACAGCAGAACCAACACCACTGACTCAGTGTAGGAGATAATTTGAGCGGAAAATTTCTTACCCACTTGGTGTTAACCATAGCTGGGCAGAGGAGGAGGTGGTGTGTTAAAGTGTCAAGCCAGAATAGTACCAGAATACTGAGGAGACGTAATCCTCCTACATAAGACTACACTACATACACACTGAGATGGCACATTTTTCCACCTGCTTCTCGGCTGGCAAGATGCTTGAGCAAAAGTGAGATGGACAAGGTAAGATACAGACCCCCACCATGACTTTCCACAGGGGTGAGCGGGCACAATTTCCTGGAGCTGTAGCATAAAACATGCTAAATGAGTGAATGGGAGGGTGAGTGAGGCAGAGGAGGGGGAGGGGAGAGAGAGGAAGCAGTGAGGGTATTCTGGAACTGTCCTTTAACCTCTCCTTTGTCAAGTTGCTCTAGCAGCAAAGGATGAATACAAACCTGGGAAGTAAAGGTGTACGAGGCTGCTTTTTTAACATATACATTACTTCTACAAAAGAGGAAGGGGTGTTTTGGAGCAGAGGCTCAGCTGAATGTTTGGTACTATTTGACAAGATTTTCATCCAGTGTGGTAACCAGTATGACATACCACTCAGTCTTCTGCCAGCATGACTTTCAAAACTCTCTGTGACTAGTGCTTCTGTTCTATTCTAAGATCTGCTCTAACAGTTGGACTGCTCTACTTAATTTTTTGAATGTAACAAACCTATTAATTGGAGAGCACCACAACTAGTACTTGAAGGAAGTATATTTTGTCTCTGTAAGATGGGTCTTTGGGAAATAACAAATAACTCTTTCTAGTAGTCTGAGCAATGGCTTGGAAGCAGCATGAGCTTGACTTTGTGTTGCAGTCCATAGTTCCTTCGAGGGAAGAAGAAAGTAAAATGCTTTTTAGTCAGAAAGGACACCTTCAAAAACATTAACTCTATACTGAAATCTACATTGGAGCCTTTTGTAACTTATAAACCAAACATGTGTTTTGTATTGGGACAAAACACTGAAAATGTTGTAGGAGACAATCACCAACATCGATCATCAGTGGGCTCTGTTCTGGAAAGAGCAGAGAACTAAATTCAAGGGGAAAACAGAATACAAATCCCATGTCTCCAAATGCTTAGAATCAAGCATTAATTCTGGTCATTGTGTAAAGGAATGTGTATATAAACAGAGGCAACATTGCAATCACCTATTATACTGCAAAACACCTTTTTTTAGCTTCTTGTTATGGAAATAGCGTGATTGACCCAATCTGCTGTAAGGAGAGCAAACTTCACACAAGAAAAGAAGAAACAAGTCCTACTGTTCTTGAAATATATCACAGAATCACAGAATGTCAGAGGTTGGAAGGGACCTCTGGAGATCATCTAGTCCAACCGTCCTACCAGAGCAGGACCACTTAGAGTAGATCACACAGGAACGCGTCAGGCAGGGTTTGAGTATCTCCAGGGAAGGAGACTCCACAACCTCCCTGGGCAGCCTGTTCCAGTGCTCTGTCACCCTCAGAGTAAAGAGTTTCTCCTCATGTTGAGGTGGAACTTCCTGTGCTCCAGTTTGTCTGGTGCAAATTGCTGGACCTATATATATCCATAACCTCTATTGCAATAGGGAGAACTGGGTTCTGAATTGATGACAAGGTGCTCTCAGATGCTTTTATGTCATGTGGGTCACTGTGCAGGCTGTCTTCTGTGGGTTTCACATCCATACAGGAAGCCTGGAAGAGGGGCTGGACTATGTGAGACTGTATATGCTGCAGTGCTCTGCCTGCCTAGCAGGTCCAAGGGGCAAGTCACGGGTAGCTCAGATTCATCAGGGCTTCTCTTTTCTCTTTCTGCCAAAGCTGCTTTTGGGTAACCAGCAAGGCTTAACTGGAAGGACACAGATAGAAAGTAACAGTGTGTCGCAGCCTCCTTATAGTGCCCACTTGCAGTGGATGTGGAAGGTAGCTGAGGAGACTAAGGGTAAGGAGAACACGGCTTTTATAGTGAATATTATTCAGTATTGGGCAGAAGTGTGGGTTTTTTTGTAGATTTCAGATATTACACACTTTTTTTGAACCATCTAGTAGCACCATTTGGGCAAAAAAGAAAAACTTTTACCCTTCACCCTCTTAAATGAAGCAAACTAAGAATGTCCAATGCATTTTTTGCACACAATGCAAACAGAAGATTTTAGAACCCAAAAGGCTTTGATCTTTCACTAGGGGCAAAGTTTTTTCCCCTCTTCTTTTTACAAGAAAATGACCCGGAAATTTTGAACCTAACGTGACTAAACTGAGAAAGGAAGGGATGATGACAGTGAGGTAGAGGAAATTCCTGTAAAGGAAACAGATTCAACACAGTGCACAGCTAGAACTAACCACAATTCTTATCATGTAGTGTAGGATGTGCAGGTAAGATTTTCAGATAATTGAGTTTTTGATAGTTTTTAGCTTCAGATTTTAGCCCTCCATACCCCATCTGCTTGACAGGTGAGTTGGTTTTATTGTCTTTGTGTGTTTTAAAGTAAATTGGTTTTAATTGCTTGGTCAGACAAAACAGTAGTGTCTTAGTAAGTAGCTTCATTAGAATTTTTTTTTTTTTCTTCATAGATATGGTGAAGCTTTTCTCTTCTCTTGTGCGATTACTACTAATCTTACTCCAAGAATCAGATTATGTTTGCCTTTCCATTGATGTAAGCCAAAACAAAGCACAGGAGTTGGGAGCTCTGACGCTGAAGTGATTTTCATCAGGTTCAGAATAGTAGATTGTAAGATTGTGGCATGCCACTCTTTACTAGACTTCAGAGAGATTTTGAAACTTGATGCAGCTCAAGAAATTGATTTTGATTTCTTTTACTATATATTTTATGCAGATACACACAAAATGCTGTGAAATAGAGGTTTACTGTTTTCTTGTAAGAGTCCTTCAGGAGCTGAAACATAGACGAAATAATACAGTTCTTATTCTTCTCTCTCACAATTTTTTACCACAGGAAATTATATTAAGACCATGTTAATTTCCTTTGTATATAAGTTACTTTCCAATTAGACGTCATCCTAAATCCCTAGACTAAGGATATGATAATATGGGTGTGTATATGCCAGGAGAAGGCGGTGAGACTCTTGATAATATGTTGTCCAGAGTAGAGCGCTTTCTTTTCAAGCAGATACTGACCAAGATAAAATGGGTCACTGAATATATATTGAGTCGCTGAATCACCTTGAGTCCACCTGCAGTGCAAATACACCTGAATGGTCAGTTTAAAGTTATCCTGTTTCAGGTACCCTCCTCCTTTGGTCATTGCTGTTTGCCTCTGCTGTGAATTTCTCTCTTCCTGCCAAGCACACTTGCAAGACAACAATTCTTAATTTTGCATGTTACCGTACTTTTTAAGCATTACAAAAATGAAAAGTTTCCGAGGCTCTTTAATAAAAGGCTCATCAGTTAGCAAAAAAAAAAAAAAAAAAAAATTGGCAGTGGTATATTTTCCCATGGCTGGCAAAAGACAACAGAAAATGATACAGATTGCTAAAACATTCACTAGTTAACCTTCCCTTTCACACACTGCTTCCCCGTTCATGGTGACCTTCTGAGCTTGAAGAGTGTGTTGTTAGCATGGCAGTAAACTGGAGAGCAGGGAGATTATACATCACCAGCATCATTAAATGCTTTCTGAATGGTCACTTCATGTGGTTTTGCTACAAGTAGCCTGCATGTCCCCGATTACAGGCAAACGGGTGGCTGGAAAGTAAATGCTCCACTGCTTGTCTTGTGCCAGGTCAGGCACTCCTCAGGCAGCTTCTGGTGGATTAACAGATTGAATGAATCACCTGAAAAGACCAGAGCTGTCACAGGAGAAGGGCTGGACCATTTGCCTGGGATCAAGGGAAAGGGGAGTGGGGAGGATGGAGAAGTAGATGAGAACTTCCCCTTTTGACAACAGTGACCCATTACATCAGCTCGCGCGCTCGAGGGACTGCAGCACAGAAACACATACAAGGCCCTTGGGTCCTGCTTGCTCCTGGCACCAGTATGCCTTTGCCATGTGGGCTGTTGGGTGACATAACTCAAAACATCATCCTTTGTTTTATACAATATCAATGGGTCTAGAGATGCAGCCCTAATGAATGCCTTGAGAGAGGTCTTTATGATTATCATAAACCCAGATTCAGAAGCCAAGATCTATTGGTCCTCTTGCAGTAGATAACACAGTCTTCTTAAAGTTTAGGAGGGCTTTTGCCCAGTGCTGGTAGGAAACTATTTCTTTATTCAGTCATACATATTGGCTTGGAGTTTCAGGCTGATTTTAAAAGATGTGAGTGGCGATGACGGTTGGCAGCAGCCGATCTGTAGCAAAGCACCAGGATGGGTTAAGACAAATGACTTAACCTACTCCGTGCGACCTCTAAGCGTAAAAATAGATCGCTCTGTTCACTTGCAAGGAATAGAGACATGCTGAAGAGAATGATGACTAAAGTGCTCCTCTCTGCATAGAACAGTTGCCTGAAAAAGTGCAGAGTGGGAGTTCTCTTCACCTCTCTTGGTAGCTCAGCGTGCACTGAGTGCTGTCTTGGTTCCCACCTGTATGAGTCATGTCTGATTTGCAACAGCCAAGGGACTAGCCTTTGCCAGACCTTTTCTTTTTTTCCCCTTGGGCTGAGTCAGTGCCTCTCTGGCAGCTGTGCAAATGCAGAGTCACTCTGTGGCCAAACGAGCAAAGATAAAAGCTCCTTGAGGTCTCAGTTGCACAATGTGACCATCGGCAAAGCACATGGCCTTTACTCACTGAGATCCTGAATCAGGCATTCCAGATGTGTCAGTTACAGGCGTTGGATATGTTCTTGCCAAATACCCACATTAAGCCATGGCTGTTGAATATATATGCTTAACAGCCTGCCTTCCCTCTAGCCCTGTGGCTGAGAGGCTGTGGGACACAGATCAAACCTTTTAGTAGGAGAGTCAAAACACTTCATACAATAGGGTTTGGGGTTTCACCTTGGACTGGATGCTGTAACATAGGGGTCTGGGTGCAGCTGAGTGCTTTGTGGACCTGCTCACAAATCCCCTGGGTGTTCCTGGTCTCAACTCACAGATGGCACACCACAGAGCTGGTACCTTATGATGGTGCGGGTGTTGCCCTGGTCAGCAGGTCTCTGCTAGGGTCATTCGAGCGGTGCAGCACAGCACTATAATGTAGAAGTGAGGCCTGATGAATCATAAAATAGTTTGAGTTGGAAGGGACCCTTAAAGGTCATCTAGTCCGAGCCCCCTGCAGCGAGCAGGGGCATCTTTAGCCAGATCAGGTTGCTCCAACCCCGTCCAACCTGACCTTGAATTTTGTTTCCAGGGGTGGGGCTTCTACCACCTTTCTGGGCAGCCTGTGCCAGTGTTTCACCACACTTGTAAAAAATTTCTTCCTTATATCCAGTCTAAATCTACTCTCCTTTAGTTTAAAACCATTACTCCTTGTCCTGTCAATAGGGTATGTCTGTTTTAGCTGGTAATAAAGCCCAATAGAAGCATGTCTCTTGTGTGAAAGAACTAGAATTGAAGACTTGGTGTCCACACAATGCATGCTTTGAGGGTTTTACTTCTGTATAGTTCTACATCAGTCCCATGGGCTCAATGCCATTTGCAGCTGCAGCAAGTGTTCAGATTTGATTTAATTCCAAAGGAATCCAGTTTACACACTCTGGGCCTGTTTGCTTTCAAGATACAAGAGAACTTCGTGGATTTTGGTGCCACTTACACCTTTCTCAGTCTGTTGCTGATAGTTGTCATTAGCTAAAGGCTGATTCTGTAATTTGGTATCTTATCTCTCATCTTGGAGAACAGGTTCCTCTTCTAACTGCAACAGCTGCTGAAAGACCTGCATTTCCACTCCAGATGTGGAGTTCTGCATTGCTGTAGGTATAACTTGAAAATCCATCTGTAAGCAACTCTATGCAAGATGTATTTAAAGAGACTGGTGCATATTCTTTAATATCATCTATCCTGAGTTTGTGTGAAATAATATGAGCAGGAAGAGTGCCGCAAACCCCATTTTAAAAAAGCACGATATCTAGGAAATACTGTCTGCTAAGTTTTATAGAGCTACATGATAAAATATGTAATTGCCTATCTATCTTATTGGAGTATTATTTTCAAAAATATTCTGTTTTCCTCTTTTACAGAAAGCAAGATGATTCTTGAAGAAAATGTCACAGAATATCAACCAAAATTGATAAAGAAAAACATGCTCACTTTGTGCTGGATCCTAGCATTGTTTGTCAGTGGGGCAGAAGTTAGAGAGATTAACTTGCTAGGTAAGAGTCTGCTTTGGTGAGGTTTGGTGTTCGTGGTACTTTCTGACAGCTGAGAAAAGTGGATCTGCATTTTGCTGTGCCTTCAGGAGTTTTTCCTGCACCTGTTCATGTTTGTGTCAGGCAAACAGCTGTTTCTAGCCTTTCAGCAAGTCTTTTAAGTATTGGTTATACAGTTTATCCTAAACATGATTCAAAATTCAGTTTCCTAATGAAAAGAAAATGACAAATGTAAAGGAGAATTTCTGAGAACCAAATGGAGCAAATGAATTGGTTCTGTGGCTCCTTGAAGTCTCCAGCAGCTGGTCCAAGCCTGTCGGGGGGAAGAAGAAAGAGAAAGGCAGAGTGAGAGTGATACATCAAAATCTTCCACCCGCACAATCTATCTGGAGGAGCTTGATCCAATTCAGTTCGCAGAGAGAAACTGAAACTGTGAAGAGTCTCCCAGGTGGGCAGGCGAGGAACTGAAGATTTCTGCTGAAGTGACATCCTGCCATACTTTCAAGGGTTACCACATCCTGACCAGCAGGAGGGGTTACACAGCAAGATCAGTCAGCCTTTAGAAAATTTGGGGTTAGGATGGGTGACCACAGCTTTCAGAATCCAAAAATTTGTTTAATTTTACTGACAGTGACTGAAACATGAGAGGGGAAAGATTTGAAAACAGTGAGACAATAATACTTGTCAATCTTACTCTAAATAGGGAGTATGGTGGACAGGCTCTGCTTCTTCAGGTTTATGTCAGTCCCTTCTCCATTAATACAAAGAGAGCTACAACAGCTGCATCTGCTTTTCTACAGAGTTGAGATTTAACAGGTTAGCACCCATGTGAAAAACTAAAAATCTTAAGCTATTTTCACATTAGGCTTTTGAAAAAGGCCTAATAAACCTTTGGAAACCTTGGAAAACTTTTGAGAACACTGGCAAATTCCATGTTTAAGGAAATAAATTCTCTATTAGCCCAGCATCTGGTCATGTAAAAAATTATTTAACACAAAGAAAGGTAAAGTTACACTTTTGTAGGATTCCTAATTATTTATTTTCAACATGATGACTATGTGTTTCAGGTGATACTGATATCTGATTGTCCTGCTTTTCAGGATGTTCCCATGTTGAACCGCAACTATGGTATCGTGCAATTAGTGATGAGGAGTTTGTTTTACAATGCGCTTTACCAGATAGAGATGCTACCCACGTTTATAACAACTCACTTGTAAAACAACAAAAGGTGAAATGGTTCTGGCGTCAGAAAGATAAAGAGCCTCTGAAGGCTATCAAGGAAAGCTCTAATCCTGCTCTCCAAGGGGATGCACTTTGGTTTAAACCAGTAAGGGACAGTGCTTCCGGAGTGTACATCTGTATGCTACGGTATGTAATGGAGCAAAAGGCTTCTATTTCTATACAAGAATTAATTGTTTTGGTTTGTTTTGTGTATTAAATGTTTAACTTTTTTTTTTTCTGCATCACTTAGGGAAAAAATCCCATGTCTAAAAATTGTTTTGGAGGTTCAAACAAAGGCAGAGGCAAAATGTTTGGGTTACAACACCAATATGCTATATCTTCTTGCTGGCAATGGGAATTCAATAACTTGTCCTGGGACAAGATGCTACAGCCATATAAAAAAGACAGATATAAAATGGTACAAGGTAAGAATCATGCTCTTAGGCATTCAAAAATCTCACTGGAGGTAATGCTTTAGGTCTAGTTAATTCTCATGTGCCGTGGGTTCTCAAACTCTTGTTCGGCAGACAATACAGCCTGAGAAATTCAACCCAAAAGCAGAATCTTGAACTGCTATATATCAAGTCTGTAAGTAAGAGTTTTGAATAAATTTTCCACACCCAAAATATTATTCCATTAAATAGAAGCCTAGAAATGCTTTCTCATCAGCTAAGAAATTTAAGTAATTGAAATCAAAACAGGTTCTTTACAAAACTGCCGTAGGATGGAAATTTAAAATTTTAAGTTTTGTTTTGACATTTTAAATTCTGAAAATATCAAATATACCAAAGAAAAAGTGGCTTTGTTAAAAACAATGTTATTCTAAGATTAATGTTTCATATTGTTCTTTCCAAGACTCCTGTTTTTAATGAAACTATTCTACTGAAACACTATTGACTTACTCTTTTTCAAATGACAACTAAAATACTTAGAAGCTAAAATTTATTCCTATGGTATTTGTAAAGACTGTAATATACCATCTAAACCTGTGTAAATGAGGAAATGGAAATGACTGGAATTTCAATTGTGCACTTTACTACCTTGTATTGTTTACATTATTTATTCAATCAAGTAGAATTATGATCTAGTCAAAGTTACTCTTCATTTACTTTCAAACTTTAAATGAGGTGTGTCTTTACCTACATCTTAATCCGAAGCCCACTGAATTTAAGAAGATTCTTTCCATTTGCGTTAGTGGATTTTTTTCAGGAATTTGATTTAAGGAAAATTCTTAGTGGTCTTAGAGAATATGAATACACTAAGCTGAAAAATAGGGGTGCTTTTCAAAAAACACTCCGTGTTCATCCTCTTAAAAGTAGTGACAGTGTTGTCAATCTCAGACAATCCAAAACTATGATTGACTTCTCATAAAAGGACATGAAAATATTTTCAAAATAATTTGTTTACAAAATAAAAATTACCCAGTCCTCCAAAAAAAAGTGATCCTTTTTGTTGCTCTTTATTACTAGGAGTTTAATTTAGATTATGTCCATGGTTTCACATTTCCTTCAGCAACCACAGATTTTAAATAATTTTTTAAAAAGACAATCATATTCACATATTATAAAACACATTTTTTTAACAGAACTGACAAATTTCCCCAAACTCCTAATAAATCTTTTTTTTGGGGCCTCAATAGAAAGAGTTTGGCTTAGCCCTACTCCGTGGTAATCCTATCCAAACAGCAACAACAAAAGGACTTCTAGTTGCTTGATATTCTTTTCTTTTGATTAGGATGGTCATCAGATAAAACAGAGGAAAAGCAGGCAAAGCCTGAAGCTTAAGCATAATGAAATCTACTTGAATCCAACCTATGACAGAGATGCTGGAATATATGTGTGTGATTACGCTCTATATGACAACAGTACCAAGTGGACAATGAGAACAGCAGTAACCGTAGAAGTCATTGGTGAGTAATAGAGTAACTCAGAATAAAACACCTGAAGTAAAGTATGTTTTCTCTATTCTTTCCTACCCTATATCTGTCTTTTGCTCAGGCTCTTGTTCTGAAAAACCTGTAAACTGAACTAGCTACATGCTCATTAAAATCCTCTTCCAAGTATTCTGAGGAAATCTTGGTGACTAGAACCTTCAGTGTTCAGTGATACCGTGTAGCATAAAATGCCATCATTTTCAAGATCTGATTCTACCTTGGATTTACTGTAATTCCTAACAGTGGAGATCAAATCTACAACAGGATTTAGATCTCTTGATCTGGGAGTAGAATTCATGAAACTCCAACTGCCAAAGTTCTCCAGGTAATATACGGAGAGTGTTAGGAAGACATTCACATACTACGAGGAAGGAGTGCTAATCCTGCATGGGAAATATGGACAAAAACAGTGTGTCTCAATCCTGCCTCTGTCCCTGAAGTAGAGGTTTATGTGAAAGCAGGAGTTAGATAAAAAATTGTTCCATGTGGCACAGATGAGACCTTCATTTTTTTCACTTGACAATGATGAGGAAGGTGATGTTGGTGGGGTCACTGCCATTCTTCCACATAACTTTTTAACAGCAGAGGAAACAAGAGACCTGTGAGCAATCTAACAAACAAACAAGCTCTTTGTTGTTGCATGTGCTGTTTGGGGGAAAGCATCACTGTCTGCATGACCTGTTCTTTTAGGCTTTGAATGGATTACTAAATAAAACTGGCCAGAACTCTATGTCACAGTGATAGGGCATGGCCTTATATTCTCTTTCAAATCGTGGTAACCTTCTCCATAATATTTACTGTCCTCTGCTGCTCTTCAGACGAAGCCCAGATACTGCCTGGCAGAGTGCTGTTGGGCATCAGTACTGTGCAAGGGAGCATGACAGCAACTCAGGATCAGGAATGAGAGACACTGTTTAGTTTGCTGGAAGAGAGATGTGGTTACGCTTTTCTCCAGATATCTGTGGTCGAGTGCTGTAAGACACTCTCGTCAGACACTCCAGTCAATCACAGGTCCCAGAGGAAAGCATAGCTACATCTGTTCCATATCCTGAGCTGGACGGACCCAATACAGCTCTTTCTGTATGACAACAGCACAGGACCTACTCTCAGCATCCTGGTGGAAGGTGGGCCGCTAGGTGGAAGGGAGAGCAAGATTTAGGGAGCAAAAGAAAGGTGTCAGGTGAGGCAACCTGGTTTTATGGTCTAGTGAGGACAGCACTCCTCTGAATTAGCTGGGCCCTTTTTTGCAGATGTCTGATGCATTTGGTACTAAGAAGTCATGGGAAAAATATATACACCCCGTCAGGACAGGGCCTGGAAACCACACCTCAGCAACTTTTGAGACCTCTATGTGCTGGTTTATAATGTCTGGTGCTCTTTCACTCTTCTCTCTGGGCATTTCCCACAATATTTCCCAAGCAGGCATGGACTAGCTCTGCTTTATTCTGATCTGGCTGAATGTGAGCCAATGCACAGTGCTTCACAGTTCTTTTCCCTCACTTCACAGCATGGTCAGAAAACACTTGAAAGGTGCCATATACATATATACTACCCCTGAATTTTGAATACATTTCTCTGCTGTGGTTCGGTTTAAAAAAAAAAAAAAAAAAAAGAAAAAGAAAATAAGTGTTGTGTGGCACCATTTCCTGCAGTACTGGATTCTCCTAGAATATCAGAGCTGTGGGGTTTAGCCCCTTCAGGCTATTTTTCAGGAGCCTGGGTAATTGCTTAGTAGATTGGCAAACTGCGGGTGTCATTATCTGTGCCCTTTGGTAGCCCTTGTTTCGAAAAAAACCATGGTTATTTTGATGAAAGTACCTGTGCTTGTGAATAAGGTGTGTGTGCTGTATGTGTGCTTACTGGGCATGGAATGGGGCTCAGCAGGAAACTGGTAGGAGGATTGTGTCCCACAGGGGATTTTGCAAGGGAGAGCCCCAGTTTCTGAATCCTAAATAATGTTAAGTGCAGGATAGATGCTGAGCTCCTCAGCTCGTGTAATACAGCAATGCCTCAGAGTAACTGAGATAGCAGGTCTTAAAGTAGCTACGTAAATTTTGTGGTCAAAACTCCTTTATCTGTGCCCTCTCAGACACCTCAACAACTGTAAATCATCCTCTTGGACTTAGGTGTCTAAATTCCACCTAACATTTATAAAAGAAAATTCTGTAAGATACTTTCTCTGGTCTTCTGCACTGGTGATAGCATTATAGTTATTAACAGTATTCCTGTTAATTGCAGCAAAAAACACCATCCATCCACCAAACATCTTGTATCCCAATGGTGTGGTGATCCTCGAAGCAGAGCTTGGTAAGTTTTGATTCCTCATCTGCAAGTGAAAGAAAATGTTTAAATGAGTTATTGATAGATAATGATAGAGCTTGATAGAACAAAACAGTTTTGCTCTCTAGGAGTATGAGAACTGTATGCAGAATGTCGTTTTTTTCTTGATATATATCTTTGTGGATATAAAAGGAAGCATCCTGTGTTATACAGATCCCAGGCTATTTAAGAGAAAAATATTCTTGTGACCTCCATAGATGGTTTTCCTGTGCTTATTTGTTCCAGGAAAGCCACTTGAATTGGAATGCCGTGTACAGTTTGGGTTTGAAAGAGTTTCTCCAATGAGGGTAACATGGAAAAGAAACAACAAAGAAAATATAAATGAGAATTTGAATCAGGAAAGAAGGTGAGAAAAACCCCAGTAGTCTACTACTACGGTCAGCAACTGTAAAAATATTTCTGCAACAGCTTTGCTGAATACATTTTACTGAAAGAAACTCAGAAGGCTCTGTTTTTCAACGTCTTAATGTGTATGTCCATGAGCATGTGACAGGCATGTGCACTTCACATACAGAAGCACATTCTGATGTCCATAAAGTCAAGAACTCAAACTTTCTGCGGAATATTAACTCTTCTTCCTAAAGCTTTAGCTCATGGACAGCTTCAACATGAATGGTACTTGGTTGCCTGTGCCTGCATCAGCTGTTTCCAAGTGTTCTCTTTGTTGTGCCTTGCTAGCAACTCACACAATCTGTCTTTGGAAACTGTCTCGAAGTGGGGAATAAACCAGATCAGTAAAACAGTACTGTGGCTGTTGAAAGGAGTTTGGGTGCCTCAGAAATTGCAGTGTGTTTGTTGGGTCAGTCCGAGGAATTGCAGCACTGAATTTCAGGACACTGAATTTCAGGAATCTTCCCTGGCAAGTGTTAACCAGACCCTGCAGAGAAGCAGTGTGTGTGGGAAAGGTTTCCTGTGACTTGGGGACAAGCCAAACAGTCACCGTGTTTCCCTTTCCTTCCTGAACTTCCCTGTCTCATTCACTTATGCAGTGTTCAACTTGGGCAAGAAACATAGCGGAGACAACACAGGCAAGTGTGTGTTTCACTACACAGCCCTGAGTCATCATTATGGGAAGACTTTTCTGTACACCGGGGGAAGCAAAAGCCCTGCTGTCACTGTCACAGAACATCCAGTTCTTAATAAGAGGCATATGGGAAAAAAATAACAAATGATGATATCACACACACACAGACACACACTCTCACTCATGAGGTAGATTAGATTTTCCTGACTTTTAAATGTTTGGCTGTGTAATGTTCTTCTAACCAATTTTTTGTATACATACAATTTCTGTTTGTTTATTTTTTAAAGATTCAAATGAATAAGACATTCCCAACAGACTTTCAATACAGGTTGAATCCTTCTCCATGTTTATGCCTATGTATCTTAAGTTAGCAGAGGTAGGGCCATGGTAGAGTCTCATTTATGCAGTGGCGTGATGTGAGGCACCTTCAGGACCACTCAGACGCCTGTATTTGTGGCTTTCAAACAGAAATGCTGTGACTCAGAAACCTTGGGTATTCTTGAGTGGTTGCAGACACAGATCTCTTCCCCACAACCCTTGCTCAACCCCAAAGGGATTCCTCTGTTACCTCTTTGTTTCCTATACTTCTGTCTTATATCTGTCTTACTGTGTTTGCCTGTCCTGTTTTTGAGCTTTTTACCCCTGTGCAAGAGGCTGTGCTGCTCAGTCTTTTTGCCCAGCTAGTCCTCTTTTAGGGCTTCTTTTTGAAGTTTCATTTCCCTGCGTTTCCCCTGGGGGAATTTTTTACATCTTAGAAAAACATAATCTTACAGAAGTCAAAAGGGAGCTATGTATTTAAAACTAGGCAAGTGCTTAAGTATTTCACTGAGTTGATGAATTAAGAATAAACCTTTCAGTTTGCAGACCTTTGATGTTACTATTTTCCTACAATGTAAAAACCAAACGGAAGTTCCAAACCAGAACATTGCATTGCTGTTAAAAGTTCAAGCTAAATGTTAAGAAGTTGCAAGCTCCTCTTTCTTTGTATTTGTGACATTTGGGGGTTGTGTGGATGAACAGCAAAGCTATCATGCAAATACATTTTTTTTTTTCTCTTTAGTGTTTATCCAAAAGGTTTAAAGGGGCACACACTTCTTCATGTTGCAAAACTGAAAGAAGTTACTGAAAGGGACCTCAGAAGCAACTTCACTTGCGTTGCTGAGAATTCAGTGGGGAATGCCACCGCTGTGATCCAGCTGAAAAGAAAGCAAAGAGGTAAAACTATCGATGGATGGCTATTTGCCCTTGAAGACACATTTTGATTTACTCACTGCTACAAATTCATTCCCTGTTGACACTGGCTTTTTAGCCAGCTGCAGAAGTTTCTTGAAGCTGGATGGGAAAAGTTTGAATTGTCAGACTTCTAGAAAGGCACATTATTCTGAGGTCTGCTCAGAAGGATGGGGGTATCTGGGGACTTGCTGGAGGCAGGTGGGCCAAGTGGAAGCTGGAGAGTAACTGTGAGGAAGAAGAGAATAGCATCTCTGATCATTAATAGGCACTCTACTAAACTGAAATAGTATTCCTTGATTTTCATAGGACATTTCTGTTTGTTTCCCCAGTCCTTAGCATGCGTGTTTCTGAGAAGTTGCCATAACTGTTATGAATGTGGCAGCTTTTCAAGCAAAGGCCAAAACCAGAATCAGTGTGGAAATTGAACTGTTGAATCATAGTTCACAGTGTAGATTCATCATTGGAGCCGCACAAAAAATCTCCAGCAGGGCACTGTGTGCAGCTATGTGTGTTCTGATACCACTTTTCTGTCTCAAGTGATGACTACATTCAGCCCTGCTGAGTGTACCACAGACAATTTTCTCTGTGCCTTCCATCACAGATTGGATTTTCATGCCATCAAGATACCATTCAAAAAAGGTCCCTGATGGTAGACTGAAACTCTGTGTTAAAGGTTGCAGCTAAATGAATTCCTCTCTTCCTTAAAGTTTACCAGTGGGGCAGGAATGAAGATTGTGAGATGGTTTGCCCCATTTCTAGACTGGGTTTTTCATCTAAGTGTCAACATTATTTTGGAAAGCCTGGGTTGTGATAGACCTTTTTCTTTCTACAGTGTTTCTCTTATATGTACTATGCAGTGCTACTTCTACTCTATTTGCGCTCCTTTTGTGCGCTGCCTTTATTTACCAGCACTGGATCGAAATAGTGCTGATGTACCGAAGTTATTTGGTCCACCATGAAACTACAGGAGGTAAGAAACATTGTATAATATTAATTTTCTCAAATTTTTCTAATGCCTTTTGCCATGTGGTTTAATCCAGTGTGAATTAACCATTTAATTAAATTCTGTTAATGACCCTGTTCTTTTTGAGCTGATAAAAAGGCTGTTAAAGCTAGCAAGATGCTCAGTGGATTCAGATGGAAAAAACCCCAGACAGTGTGCAGGAAATATCTAACACCAACTGAAATGTTATGGTTAGCATTTTACAAGATCCCTAATTTACCCATGGAAGATTAGAGAAAGAAGATGAATTTTGGCAGTCCCTTTGCAGGGAATAATAGAGCATCTCCAACACTTTAACCTCACTCTCCCAAAGTGTTCAACAGAACCTATGGACAAGAGTCAAATGTTCTTGCAGAACCAAATGAAGGACTCCAGAGTCTATTCTATTTTTCACTTGAAGCTAAATAATTTATTAGAAGAATAAACAAAGGAGAGAAAAAAGATAATATAGGGCACCAACTGAGAAGTGTATGTTTGGGAAATATTCATATTTCCTTTCTAAAAATTATGCTGGCCATCTTGACATTTACACCAGAGTGACCAGCTTGCAGTATATCAAATCTCCATAGTAGCACCGCCCCATCATCTCAGCTAAAATGGGCCTCCAACATAGTAGGCAGTGTAAAAATGTATCAAAAATGACAATGCCTACTTCAAAGAATTTAACATATGATTTTCTTATATGGGTTGAAAGAAATCTGCCCAAGGAAATTTTTCTAAAATTTCTTGAATCTTGGTGCAGCTTGAGATATAAGTGTCTGAGTCTGATTTTTCTGTTTGCATGTGTATATGTAGCTTATATGTGAGTGTGAAATAACTGTATCTAGATATCTATAAATAGATACACAATGAGACAATTAACTGCCCTTTGGAAAGTATTTTTGTGAGCCCTAAGGCAGCTGGCAGAAGCGATTTGGGAAACCACTCAAAATTTCCCCTCTGTTTGGTAACACAATTTGATTTAAGAACCTCTGGAAAGTCCCCTTAGAGCTCACCCCTATGTCAGTAGGACAGACACAGGCCTGCCAAGATTTGTGCACTGAAGTTGAAGACACCGTTAGGTTCCATCCTGGCAGCCTATCTCCTGCTCCCTGACTCTCATGTACCTCATGCATATGGCACCATTTGCAGCGTGGGGACATGGACCAACTGTACTTACCCAGACAGCCTTCTGCCTAAGGTGTTTGGCCATAAAATGTGTTCTCATCTGTGGGATTATCTCCTTCTCACTTCATGTGGATGCACATCAAGTCACCTGAGGTCTGAAAGAGCTGGCTCACAGAGCAGCAAAGCAGCAGTTATGACTAATTTTGCTGTTTCTCCCTTTCCATCATTTCTTCCCTTCCATCCCTCTTAGTGCAGAATCAGAGAATTGCAGAATCCCACAAGCTTGGAAGGAACCCCCAGGAGTCATCAGACCCCACATGCCGTTCAAAGATTACAGTGACCTCTGTGGGTGAAATGTGGAATATCTCGCTTGTGGTGCGATTTATTGTCATTTAAAAACTGTTTTGAAAGGAGCTTCAATTCAGAGTGTAGTTGAATTGAAGTTCAGCTAAACCAGTGTAGTGACCCTCTGCCCCACCTGCAAGTCCCACACTAGTCCTGCGTGCCTGCTGTTGGTGATTCACTCTTGTGGGCCTAAATGGGCTCAACTTGTCAGAAAATAACTCGGTAAAAGACAGTGAGTAACTAACAAAGTGAATCAGCTTCCTCTGTTACCACAAGAACTTCAGCACCCGTAGAAGGAAGTGGTGGAAGTGTGTGGCCAGGTGCAGAGGAGAGGAGCGGCGGTGAAACGTGTGTTGTCTAATCACGTCTGTGGCCTCCGAACCTCATCTGCACACCTATGTTTTGTTTGATGACATACTTTTTTGCTACATGCTGGTTCTGAATCTAGCTGTTCAAACCCAGCTTTAGATTTCCATGTGCATTTCCTTTGCTCCCTGGAACCCATATGGACTCTTCTAGATCCTGTGGGAACCTGATGGTTCTAGTTCAGGTTTGTGATCCAAATCTTACATCTAGGATGGAAATCAGGAGGTTAACACTGAGGCATGGGGTGATACTCAACACCGTTACTTACGTGTCTGTGCCGGAGTATGTGTCTCGGTTCCCATGCAGCAAAGATGTAGTCAACACAGTGAAAGCTAGAGGGCTTCTCAGCTCACCCTGCAGCAGCACCCTGCAGTAGGACCTTGTGCTAAACAGTTGAATTTCTTTCTGTTTTCTATTAACTGTACTAACCTATGATACAAGTCAGCTGATTGGAACATCATAGGTGCCTGATGTCATTTGGGCTGCGTGAGGGTGTCCTGCCATTCCAAAAGATCTGAGTCACCAATAATTCCCACGTCAAATTTGGCAGTCCCATCCACGTTCGGACCCTTAAATGGCATCAAGCAACTACATATGGGGAACTGGACTGAGTCCAGTATGCCTTTTGCTTTCACCAGCAATTCCTTTTGTTTCCCCTCCTCTTCCCTCAAGTGTAGTTCAAATTTTATTTAGCAAATAGAAGGATTTGCTTTTCCTTATAGTTAAGAATGGGCCTAATTCAGGTCATTGATACCAGAATGTTTGAAAGCCGAGAAAAGTTCTTTATATATTTTTCATCTGCACCTCACAAACATATTCTTTTAATGAGACTGAAACAAAATTCAGGATTTGGTCAGTACTCAGTGTCTGAGCTGATGTTTGGATCAGAGTTAAGCTTTGCTCCTTGCACCAGTCTCTCTGAATACAAATATAACAATATATGAAAACTGCATCTTTTGCAAGAAGCTAATATTTAAGAACATTGTTCCTCTAAAATTAACTATATTTTCAAAGTAAGTTGTGCATTGATGAGTATTTTTGGAATCAGCATTTGGGCAAATGAGAGGAAAGACTGGGAATCATTCCCTACAACATGGATTTTGCCTGGAAGGAGCCAGATCTTCCGCTGGTGAAAACTGTCACATATTTGTGAAAATGCAGAAAAATGCCTGATTTAAACTTCCTTGCACTGGTCTTCTGTGGCTTCCTCATTAGCTTTGGTAGTGTATGCCTACAACATTTACAGGAGAGTCAGGAGTAAGGGTTGGCTTTGGGTAACTGGATGGCTGTACTTCACGAACAGATGCTAATTTTAGGTTTGTGCTGTAGCTGCTTAAATAGGTATAAATGGAAACTGAGCTTTAGCAAAGAAGCTGAAAGCTTCAAACAGACTTGTTAATGTATACAGTTACTTATTTATTTATTTTAGATGGCAAAGAATTTGATGCATTTGTGTCCTATGCAAAACCAGACTCTTCTGAAAGTGACTCTACTTTAATTAGTGAGGAAAAATTTGCCCTGGAGCTTCTTCCAGACATGCTGGAAAATAAATATGGATACAAGTTATGCATTCTTGAAAGAGATATCCTTCCAGGAGGAGGTAAGGTCCCTGTGGATAGTAGAAAATCTTCAGTTCTTTATAAAATTGTTTTTAATTTTCCAAAAAACCTTATGCACTAGATCAGAAAATGGTGTATTTTGGTACTGGAGTTTCTGCTCAAATCCCATCATATTTTGATCTTTATCTAAATAAGCACCTGAGGCACATGTATGTTTGAGTGTCGTCGCTAGAAGATAACTAAGCCGAGACAAAGGTTCTTGTCCATGAATTTCTTTGCAAGGAGACTCCATTCCTTGAAAAGAAGACCCCAAATATTTCAGTAGTTACTTTCTGAGCAACTTTAGTCAGTTTAGGCAGTAATTACTATAATATAAAAAGTACATTACAGAATGCAATAACAACCTCTATTTTTTCTTCAGCATACACAGATGAAGTTGTTACAGCTATTAAACAAAGCAGACGAGCAATAATTATTCTGAGCCCAGCCTACGTCAGTGGACCAAGCATCTTCGAACTGCAGGCAGCGGTGAACTGTGCATTGGAAGACAAAAAGATTAAACTGGTATTAATAAAGTTCCAGGCTTTCCAAGAGCCAGAGACTTTGCCTCCAGTAGTGAAGAAAGCTCTTCGGATTTTGCCAGTCGTTACCTGGAAGTCTTCCGTTTCTGCTGCTCCAAACAAGAAGTTCTGGAAATACATGCATTACCACATGCCAGTGAAAACCACTAAGATGTTGGTAAATTGCAGCCTCAAGGGCTTTTGCCAAAGGTTATTCAGCCTGGCATATCGATAGCAGAAATTTCACAGAGGGATGAGAGCAGTCTCAGGAATGATGATGTGATTGTAAAAGAACTTTTCTACATCGGTTGATCGCTGTGGACAGTCACTGCAGTCAGCAATATTTCACTCCAAAACAAGTGAGAAGGACTGAAGTGTGACAGTGCTGCAGCCCCACAGTAAAACTAAGTGGCACTGCACACAACTACAATGGCGAGCTATCTTTCATAAATTATTATTTTATTATTTTTTAATTATATTTATTATATTCTTTTGCTGTGATGTTGAGACACACGTGTGAATGTTTTGTTCTTTGCACTGTGGTTCTTCCAGAATGTTTTTATACTTGTTTTCTAGGGAAAGATTAAAAAAGGAAACTCTAGAGGAAACTTGCAGTTTAGTTTTCCTGTGCAGTCCAGTGGGACAAATCCAAACTCTTTAAACGAGTTACCTCCTCCTGTGAGAGCATCAAGGAAGTATCACGGGGAGACTGCTACAAGTGGGTGTGCTGAAGGGGTTGAGAAAAGAAGGAGCACTGTGTCAGGGCTGATCCCAGGCATCTCCATCCTTCCTGCAGTGGGAGAAAGCATTCCTACCAGTTGTGAAACATTTCACACTTGGAGACATCTGCACATTGCTGATCCTGTCTGGTGCTGGTCACTCATGGGTCTCACTGAACCTGTTGGTATTATGTGTGTGTTGCGGTTGTAAATCAAAGTCCTGGTTGTCACAGCTGATAGACTTCCAGGGACTCTGAAGTCTTTCCTTGCAGTCCTCCAGCTGCTGACTCTCCAGGGTTCATACCACTTACTCTCAAGGCATCTTGCAGTCTGTGTGTGTATGGCTATACCTAAGTGAAATGCAATATTTGGTCTTAAGAAAATCTAAGTGGGAGAGCCACTGATCTGGTGTTCTTCTGATTTCATTTGGCCTTTAAGTTCACAAATCCTTGTTTTACAATGCTAATTGAATAACTCATCTGCCAGATTCCTTCTTGGAAAGGGTCTTCAGGAAATACTGTTGTTAACAGGACCAGTATATTGAAAAAAGAACAACTCTTTTGCAAGCAGACTGAGCATTATCTGCCTATTTTGTATTGAGTTCAAAGCCTTCAGTGGTAGGACTGGTGGTGGTGGTGTGGGGCAGAAGCAGAAGATAGTGCCTCATGTAGAAACAGAACACCAAATGGCATCACTGGCTATACAACAAAAAATTTTGACACTGCAGTTGCACCTACATTGTGCATTTAGTTAGATCATGATAAGCTTTTGAAGCAAATTTCCCTGTTGTCATCACTTGTTGCCTTTTGCTTTGCACTACAGAGCATCAGAGATGCACACACTGGATCCCTTTCCACAGAAGGTCAAGTGGAAGATATCCTCCACCCAGGAAGGGACAGTGTCAGTCTGTGGGACCAGTTGGCCTGAAGGAATCCCCTCTCAAACACATAGCAGTATGGAAGTAGGGTTCTCAGCACTAGTTGTTTTGGGGTACATCTCTGTTGTCACTAGTCTGCACTGTTTTCCAACACAACCAAATCAGCAGGCAATTTGTATAATTTGTCAGTAAATTACATTTACTTACTTCTAATGTATGTAATACAGGCTTTAGCAGCTTCTAATCAACACTACTATGTTTGTGCTAGTTGTTATCCTAACACTAAACACGGTAGTTTTTGTGGAGGAGAGAAGAGGCTGGCCTTTTGAAAAAATGTTCCCTAAGGGTGAATGTTATGTTGGAGGAGATTAATGTGGCTGTCCAGTAACTGCCTTGCTGGCACAAGTAAAACGAATGTAAAATACAAGACAATTCAAGATCCAGTTTTAGGCATGTGATGTGACTCAGACCTTCCTTTTTCTATTGTTATAATATGCTAAGTTACATACATGTATTTGAGAGGACACGTTTCTAAACCAGAACGTTATTTGTGCGGTCCTCCACCAGATGTCCCTACTGTAAGCCCTGCAGAGTCCATTTATTTACACACCAAGTAGTTTTGTTACCAGGCGAGTCAGGACCAGTGAGCAGTGCCAAGTGTGGCACCTGAGGTGCCAATCGCCCTGGGGAGGCAGACGGAGGGTGAGAGCAGGAAAGGAAGGTATGGAGCAGGCTCTCCTGCCTGCCCGGGGTGCCACCGTCTCTCCCACCTGATGCTATTTACTCGTGCTGTGCTTGCTGCCTGAATGGTGTGCATTGCAGCCTTTTTTTTTTTTTTTTTTTTTTTTTTTTTGACAGTGGGAAAAAAATCAGAGTGGCTGCACATGTAATGTCGTTAGAAAGGGCTTTTTATTCCTTAACAGGGTGATGCTGTGGCCAAGTTTTATCTGGGTTGGAGGAACCTGCAGAACCAGTATCTTCATAAAAACTCCAAGTCTGCCTGTAACACAAGGAACAGGACAGGCACACTAGGGCTTTTACAATGACGTCTAATAGGGAAATGAAGCAGCCCTGAGGAAGAAGTGGCCGTGGCTATGAGCGATAGGAATCAACAGAAGTGAGTGTTGCATACCTTCATGCACCCGCTATATGATATATCTGTAATAAAATAGTCACAGCCTCAGACATGGGCTCTGCTGTGCTTGCACATGCAAAGCTTTTGAACTGGTTGCTGTTGTTGTCAAGTCTGGTATGCTGTTCTGCTGCTGCTTATGTGGATGAACCCAGCCTAGGCAGGAGTTTCTTGCCTCACTATGAACCTGATCAGGAGGGTGCTGTTGGCTCTTCACAAGGTACGAGGCTACATGTTTTCACAGTGGACTATGACTATGTGCAAATTCCCTATGAAGTTACTCTTTGGATCCTCCTTGCCTCTCTTGCAAAAATAGGTAAGTAGAAAACGGGATCTTGGGTCCTCCTATCTCGTCAAGAAGTTAAAAACATACCACGTAACCAAGTATCTTCTATACATTTTTGTAGCTGGGTTTGCTTTTACAGCTTCTGTCCTCAAAAGAACAGGTGTGTTTATTACCACGACAATTACAAAATTCCGCCTCTGGATGCTTCCACCTTACTTAAGCAAATATATGACCTCTAACCCTCATGTCTCTTGGGCTGTCTATGATAGTGAGTAGCAACAGAGCTGCCCTACATAGTGCTGTCCATCCCTTTTTCTAGTCTTTAACAGAATTTACAACCTACCACAGCTGTAGAAATCAGTAACACCAGACTGAGACTTCATGCATATTGCATTTGGGGCAGAAAAGTGGGAAGAATTCTCTTGTTGTGTGAATAATAGGAAACGTCTCCCTATGAGTCTTTGTTTTGCATGTTTGCTGTTTAAAGTTGCTCAGAAAGTAATGTCAGAGGAGAAAGACTGAGAGTCTAGGAGGGTGTAGGTCATCAGAGATGTAGGGTAAGCGCCTTTTGAATACATACCAATACATACCAATACTCTAGCTTTTATTAGAGCTCCATTTAAGGGTGACAAAAGACAACTCACGGAGAAGTAGGGACTGCAATTAAAATAGCAAAAATGGCTCACCATGTGTCTTACACATTTGCATGGCTGGGCACAAGTTATTTTGACCATTCAGAATTAATGCAGCAATATCAAATAAATGAAGAAGATGGTAATAATGTGAAGAGCTGCACACATGTGATCTCCCTGTCCTTTTGACCTTTCCATGGGATTTTCAAACGTTACTATGGAGCAGGCTGGTAGGTGGGACTGATGATTTTCCGGAGGTGGCCTGAAGATAAACATTTTTCATGTCATAGTCACACAATTGAGGAAAATCGTTACCACTGACCATGATTTGACAGTTTCATAATAGCTGATGATCTCAATCCAATTCTTATAAACAAATGTCTTCACTGCTAAAATAATCATAAAAATTTTCACAAATCAAATTTGTTGTTATGGCATCAGCAGAGTGTGTTAGCAGTGAGCAGATTGATCAATCTCTTTATTCATCATCCATAAAAGCACAGGACTTGCCATATGGCACATCTCCTCAATGTTCTTGTTTTGAGCAAGAAACAGATATTGTAGAAGAACTGTGTGATGCCTCCCAGGCAGACCTGTTCCTTAGCTGGGAGTTTTCAAATAATATTATTTTTGATGAAAAGTGTGGAGCTGCTGACTTCAAATCTACTTGGAAGAAAGAGTTAGTCTGAATAATCTGGTTACCCAGGGAAGAAGTTTTCCAAACTGTAAAAAATTTTCAGTGTTTTATTCAGGTATTGTCTTCTTTCTGGATTTCAAGATTTCAGGGTGGGAAACATTTCTGAGATCTTGAAAGGCAAAACTGTAAAACTGACAGAAGACTTGAACATGATTCTTTTAATTAAAAAAGGAGATGAGTAGAGTTATGATCTTAACTTTTTGTTAAAAAGAAATTGTCTCCTAAAAAATTATTTGAAATTTCCTAAGAATTTTTTTCTTTTCCTTTACTTTTGAACATTGATAATTTGAGGGTCACAGAAATGCAGTTGTAGTATTAGCTTCTAGAGTTACGGGATGAAGGTTGACCTATTTTCAGACATGGCAGCACAGGCATTGGATTTATAGGTTTCTTAGTCTGCCTCATTCTCATTCATGTAAATTCCGAAAAATTCCTTCTCGTAAAGGCACGCCTCATTCTCAATATGATTACACAGTTCCCGGTATAGTGACTAGATGAGCCATTGCTAGAATTATCTTAGTATTGGTATCAGTATTTATGTCAAATGGGGAAGAATTGTACGAACACAGTTGCAGTAGTAGCACGTCAAGGCAGGCAGGAGGAGATCCACACCCACAACATTTATGTGGTAAGTGTAACCCTTCCTCTGTAAAACAGCTTGGCTACATCTATGCTTGTAAACTAACAAGCACCCTGTCAGAAAGCTGTGTGTGACTGTCTGTACTGCATCAGTGTTGGTGTGCTCCTTCTCAGTTCTGGCTCGTGTCAACAAGCCTTCTCTGAGGCAGTGCCTGGGCAGGCTGTGGGCCAGGTTCTGTTCCCACAGGCAGTTTGGATGTGACCACTTTTTGCTGGCGTAGGGAAGAGAATATGGCTGTATGGATGCAGGATGAGCCTTTCTGCTTGGAAAAGTCTTTGGCCTGCCTAATTTGCTAGTGTAGACTCAATTTCTATTCTGGTGAGGAAGCAAAAAAATCCCTTAGGGCACATTATTTTTGCAGATATTTGATGACTGCTGGTAGTTCCTTCAGCTCTGCTGTTTGAGTAAACTAACTTATAAGGTTCTTTACAGAATGTTGTTTACCTTATGTAGGAACAGCATTTTTCCCAGAAAAGCAAGGTTAATAATCTTGTACAAAGCCTTATGTTACTGTGGTTTGATTCCTGCTACTTTGGATATTTTGTTGTTCATGAGTACTCTCCCCCTCTGTCTGCGGATCACCTGGAGTCCATGCAATTCTTCAAGGGGGTGCTGGAAGTGGAGGAAGCTGAGCAGACTGTGGCACCTGAACGGCTTCCTGCTCCCTTGGGCTTCTCCAGGTTCCTGGTTGGCCCAAATCCAGTGGGAGCTCTGCAGCCAGAGACCCTCAGCACTGGGGGGAGCTGCAGCCAGGGATAGGTCTCTTTGAGATGGAGGGACAATACTGTACCTCAGAGGTTTGGCAGTAGCAATTGGGCGGCAAGGATTCTTGAAGAATATTTTCTTTCCAAATACCTTTTCCAAGTACCTTTTCAAAGAGATTTCTGCATTCCTAGAAGGTGAGCTTAGACTCAGGCACACTTGCCTAGAAATCAAGAGCTAGGGAGCTGGAAGAGATTCATGGCCAAACTCTTCCTCTGTTTTAGTGATACAAGTCTGGGAATGCTTAATTTTGAAGGGAATAGTACTTCCTGTTCTTACATTCATAACCGTAAGAGCAAAATCTGCCTGTCTGAAGACAAAGCATTCAAGGCAGGCAAAACATCTGTCTGATGTCAGGTTAATTTAAACTTGAGTGATATCCTAATGTTTTATTCAAGGTTTCCATCTCTATCACCGGTTACCAAGACTCATGCCTGAAAGCTGCATCCTGATTGCCATTGGAGCACTAGTAGGAGCAATCATCTTTGCTTCTGACCACAAATCTCCACCAGTGATGACCACAAGTATTTACTTCTTATATCTCCTTCCACCCATTGTTCTGGAGGAGGGTTATTTCATGCCAACTCGCCCGTTTTTTGAAAACTTTGGGTCCATCCTGTGGTGGTCTGTGCTGGGATCTCTGCTAAACTCGTTTGGGATCGGTCTTTCCCTCTACGGAGTCTGCCAGATTGAAGCCTTTGGCCTGACTGACCTGAACCTGCTGCAGAACCTGCTCTTTGGCAGCATGATTTCAGCTGTGGATCCTGTGGCAGCTCTGGTAGTTTTTGAAGAAGCCTCTGTTAATGAGCAGCTTTACATGATGATCTTCGGAGAGTCATTGCTAAATGATGGCATAACAGTGGTGAGTTTCTTTCCACTCCTTGTCTTCCCCTCTGTGTGGTTTAACCTCAGCTGGCAACTAAGCACCACGCAGCCGCTCACACACTCCCTGCCACATCAGGATGGGGAAGAGAAGTGGAAGTGTAAAAGTGAGAAAACTTGTGGGTTGAGATAAACACAGTTTAACAGTTAAAGCAAAAGCCACACTGACATGCAAAGCAGAACAAGGAATTCATTTACCCCTTCCCATTGTCAGGCAGGTGTTCAGACATCTCTAGGACAGCAGGGCTCCATCATGTGAAATGATGACTTGTGAAGACAAATGTCATAACTCTGAAAGTCTCCCCCTTACATCTTCTTCACCAGATTTGTGTGCTGAGCATGACATTATATGGTATGGGACATCCCTCTGGTCAGTTGGGGTCAGTTGTCCCGGCTGTGTCCCCTCCCAACTCCTTGTGCACCCCAGCCTGCTTGCTGGCGGGGTGCTGTGAGAAGCAGAAAAGGCCTGTAAGCCCTGCTCAGCAATAGCTAAAACATCCCTGTGTTACCAGCACTGTTTCCAGCACAAATCCAAAACACAACCCCATACTAGCTATTATAAAGAAAATTAACTCTACCCCAGCCAAAACCAGCATACCCTTTTGGGGGTTTTGTGGCTTGTAGGGTTATTTGGCACAGGACAAGAGTAGCTCTAAGGAGATTGTAGATACGTTATCTATTTTGTGGGTACTCCACTCCACACAGTAATTTTAATGTATGTAAAAGTTACATCTTATATTAACTTTTTCAAAAACATACTGTTTTAGAGCTGCTGAAAGATGGGCGCATACACATACACATTAGACATCACATCTGGCTCTTGCATTTGTTGAAGTGAATGGGTAAACTACAGCTGATTTTGATGGTAGGATCAGTGTAAAACCTAGGAACATTCTTGACATTGTGCAAGCAAATAAACAAAAAAATTATACTGCTTAAAGACTGAAAGCAGCAGAGGTAGCAATATAGGAGACTCTGCCTCGTCACATGGCTAACAGAGCCCTCTGGAAAAAAAAAAAAAGACAGATGTGAGTAACCACTGCAGGCCACACTCCTTCCTCCACCCCCTTCTAGGATATTCCCCAGAGACCTTAGAAAGCAATTCCAAAAGCCACTAATGGCTTTGCATAACTCTTTTTCTATCTGTAAAAAACCTGGCATCTGATGGATGTTCACCTTTCCTGGATGTCTTATATCAAGTGTCCAGAAACAATACTTCTGGAATAAAATGGATTTTATTTGGGGTTTGTTTTTTTTTGGGTGGGGTGGGGTGGTTGGTTGTTGTTTTGTTTTGGGGTTTTTTGGGTTTTTTGTTTTGTTTTGGTTTGTTTTTTAATTAGGAAAAGTGTTTTTACAAAGACCCTTTCTCATTAGTTCTACTAAAACGTGGAACAACCTGAAATTCTAGCTGTAAACCACAATTGACAAAAACACTTAGAACACACATGTTTTTCAAGGAAGAAATTTCAAGCAGGAAATTCATTACTCAGAAACCAACAGGACTGCTCATGTGCTGCAAGTTAACTGAAGGTTAAGGAGTTTTGCTAGATAAGATCTTTACAGAATTTGAATCATAGGAATCTAAAACACATAAAAACTATTCAGATACTGTTATACATGGGGTACAGCACAACCTGGACTTGTTAAATCTGTACAGAGTTCATTGCCGAAAGACTTCATGGGAGAAGTGCAGTTTATGAGTAATGTGAAAAGGAACGAAGTCTTTTCTTGCAGCCACAGCCTATTGATCATAAATCTTTTCTCTTGGTGAATCAGAGATGTAGGGCTGATGTAGGACTAAGGGACAAATTTTACTCAACTTTACATGCAAACTGCTTACGTCTTATAGTTGTAACAAAAACATCCCCAATGCATCTATCACTTCCACCAGCGTTTTTTGGTTCCTTCAAGGGCAGACTGCAAGAAGTAATACTTCTTACTCACTCTGGAAATGCTTGTTTCATCCTTTTTTTTTGACTGGCTCTCTACCTTGCCTTCCCTTTGTTCCCTCCTGTTATTTATGGTGTGGGCCCAACTCATGATGGTATTTACATGAGCTCTTGTTCAGGATCCTGTTACAGCGTGAACGTGACAGAAAGCCTTTAAAAACAGTGACATTTAGGTATTCCTCAGCAGCACTAGGTGTGCCAGCAAAAGAGATGAAAGGGCTGTACATGGGGAGTCTTGGCTGCACCACTGCGTTTCCTTTGCCCCATGTGCCCTCGCCTTTGGGACTCTTCTCACAGCAGCTATGTCACAATCAGTTTGTCAGCTCCTGCTGATGTATCTCTGCATCACCCAGCTCTCCTCCATTTTCTGAGCATTCAAGTTTTCAAAACCTTTACCTGGTTTCATGTTTGAGAAGACTGACGTATTTGTCACCTGGATGGAGCCCAATAAGTGGCTTTCTTCTCTCTGATACCCCGCTTACTTTTTTAAAGGCTTTAAAACTGTTTATCTCAGGTGTCTTATCTTACCATTTCCTCCCTCTTTCTCTCTTAACAGTTTCGTTTGAGTTAAGTCTATGTGTTTAAAAAGATAATGTCACCAAGATATCTTAAGCATGCGTATTTTTAATTATTTAAATGCAAATATCCCTTAGTTCTCTCCAGTGTGCTTATCAGTTTGAATATTTTCTCCCCAGCAGGAAAAACTGATATGAACTTCACTGGATTTATGTATCACATCTGAGGCAACAATAGCTCCCTATCCTATATTTAGTTCAATAACCTCGTGTAAAAAAATTGCAAAATAACATAGAATGATAATTTAGGAGTTATGCCTTTGAACTAAAGTACAGAGACAAAAGTGGATAATTTACCCTTTTCATCCATTTGTACCTTTTCCCATTCTCCTCAGTAGGGCCATGTGTGTGGATGGAACAAGAAGGCTCCAAGTCCTGCTGAGTGCTTCTTTTCCCAGTTGCTTCTGAGTGGACTGTTAGCATCACAACAGCACAGACAGCAACAGGACTGGTCCTAGCATATATTATACATTAGTGGAGTTTCAAAGCCCTATTCAAAACAGTGATGTTGGTAAATCCAGCGCAGATTTCATTCAAACCCAAACACAGGTGGAGGACCCTAATTGTGCTGCAAAGTGTTTCGGGCACCTGAAGCTCTGCTCCAGCACATACACAGACTGTTTCTGTCTCAACAGGAGCTGAGCATCTGTGTGCATCAGGAAATGAAATATTTCCCCTGCCTACTTCATCTCTGGGGCTTGATTTTAGAAACACTGAGAAGACCTACACATCGTGCTGTACTCAAAACGAAGTGGCAGTGACTATTCTCTTTAATGGTGCCCTCTCTTCTTTGTATGCAGTAGCAGAGCAGATAAATCTACTGTATGATGGAGACCTAAGTAAAACTGATTTCTTTATTTGAGGGGATTTGAATTTACCTCTCTGATGTTGCTGAGGAAGGCTGTGACCACTGGAATACATGGGTGCTAGGAAGGAGGATGGAGCTACTGCCAGCTCCTGCTGTTGAAGTTGACTCACTGTGTTTAGAGTAAAATTAAATGTGTGAGGTCAGAAAGAGTTAACAGGGTGGAAAGAAAGAGTTATCGAGGCTGCTGATGTTGGTGGTTAAGGCAGTCACTTGAAATTTTTTTTTTCCAACACTTCTGATGTGGATGGTACGTGCAATGTTTGTATCATATAGACATCTGGAGCAGGGACCAGTCCCCGGAGAGGTCCTCTGTGGGCGACAGTGTCACGATCTCTCTTCCTCTCCGTGGCTTTAACAGCCACCCAGTGGTACACCACTACACAGTAATGTCCCTGCCAAAAAAACCCAAAGCGCGATATTCTCAGAGTTGTTAAATAAGGCCAGCTATCAGTCCATCCCTTCTTTTTGAGTGAATGAAGGCATCCTGAGCTGATTCAGGCATTCCTACCGTATGAAGAATTACAGTACTCCATTTACTGGCGTAAACACTTCAACGTAACTTAGCTGAGCAGCAGTTGCATGGAGCCTTACTTGTATAATGTAGTGCATGATGTTGTACAGAAGTTTACTTCCACAAGTATGTTTCAAAAAAATGGAAATTATGTCATATTTCCATAATTTCCATTTTAATGCCAATTCAGTTACACCATATAGACACTTTAGGAACTAGAAAAATAGAAAATCTTACTAAATCATCTGCTGAGGATAATTTGCTTTATTAGTGAGTCAGCATAGATTCATGCCTCCGAATCATTTATAAATCACAAGTCTTAGGAAGAGGTTGAAGTCTACAAGAAAGGAGGAACAGAGAGAAAATAAGCTTTGTAATTAAAAGCTATATGATAAGTACAGTAAGGTTTACTCACTGTGGAGACATGAAGCCTCTTTTCTTTATCTGCCACTGAAGAGCCTAATTTCATACATAGTCACCAGGAAAAAACAGCTCTGGGTATTTTCTCACACGAAACATTTTGTTGTGCTTTGCCTGTCCCCCAGAAATATTAGCAATGAGCCTCCTGGAGAACAGGCTGTGTGACAGCTCAAGGTCATATGTTCCCAGCAGCAATGTAAGATTAGATAGTAGCTGGGGAATAATTATTATCCTAATGAGCTTGACTCTTCTACCTGCAAATATCTACTTTAATCTTCTTAATAGCCTTCTAGAATTAACTATATGAAGAAGAAAGACCAAAGAAACCCAGATAAGGCAAATGATTTTGGTCTGTTTTGTGTTTTTGAACTAATGCTTTGGTTCAACAGCTTTGGAGAACTGGTGTCTTTAGATGTTTCCCAAATTCCCTTGAAAACTGAAAGATGACTTTCATGTGTTATGCACTGCCTGTAAACAGATTTGTCAGGACTTAATGTTAACTGACTGTCAGCAACCTCTAAGACCTTTTTATTACTACACCAATCATTAGTGTGGAAACTTTCTGTTAGTTTCTAAAAGTCGGATGAAAGTGGAATATATTGAAGATTTTTCACCATTAATTTCTGCAGAAAAGAACTTATTGACAATAGAAGTAAACTTATCTGCTCTAGAAAAAAAGATATTATCTTTAGACAACAAATAATGTAGTAAGTTTGATCTTTCTTCTAATCTGACATTGTTTTATTTTATTTTTTTAATTTCAAGCTTTCTAGTCAAAATATATGTGTGAAGGGTCTTCAGGCCATTTAGAGTGCCACAACTTTTGGTTCCCACGTTGAGATTGACACAGAATTCCTGGGAAGGAGGTTAAGTAAGTGTCATCATACACAAAGCATGTGAGGATAGAGAGGCTGAATTTATCTAGCTAGAGACGATATGAAACTGATGCTACCATTTTCCCTTCCCTTCCCTTCCCTTCCCTTCCCTTCCCTTCCCTTCCCTTCCCTTCCCTTCCCTTCCCTTCCCTTCCCTTCCCTTCCCTTCCCTTCCCTTCCCTTCCCTTCCCTTCCCTTCCCTTCCCTTCCCTTCCCTTCCCTTCCCTTCCCTTCCCTTCCCTTCCCTTCCCTTCCCTTCCCTTCCCTTCCCTTCCCTTCCCTTCCCTTCCCTTCCCTTCCCTTCCCTTCCCTTCCCTTCCCTTCCCTTCCCTTCCCTTCCCTTCCCTTCCCTTCCCTTCCCTTCCCTTCCCTTCCCTTCCCTTCCCTCTCCTGCTTCCTTTCCCATTCCAAATAATGTTTCATTAGTTTTATGTGTCAATATTCCAGAGTCCATCTAATTAAGTGTGTCCAGGCTACTGATCATACAGACAACCTAAATGGGACTTAAATCAAAAGTGTGATTCCTAGTTGCTGTCCTGCCCCATCCTGAGTCAGAAAGAGAATGTGGAGAAGAGAGCCTGGGTTTGGTAAGGTACCCAGCTGGGCTTTCAATGTTTGCTACAAAGAGCAATAACGAAGTTTACCTTCAGAAAACAAAAGAGCATGAGTATTTTTCAGTTACCTCAATTGCATTTGGTCCTCCAGAATTTTACCTAACCACCTACGCTTCTTTTTTTTTGCTATTTTTCAGGACACTTAACAGACTTTTAATTCTGGGACTGGTTAAGAACCAGCTGAGGTTTCAACTGCTACTTTGTGGAGCTATCTAAAGCAATTTCAGGCATATATATATACATATATATACATACTTATATATACACACAAACACCTCTCTGAAATGAGTAAGCCTGCCAGGTTCAGAAAGATGCATGACTGCTGTCTCCTTATTTTCACATCTAGGTTTTATATAACATCTTCATCGCCTTCACCCAGATGCACAGGTACGAAGAAATTGAATCCATCGACGTCTTTGCTGGCTTTGCTCGCTTCTTCGTGGTGGGCCTGGGTGGCGTGCTGTTTGGCATCGTCTTTGGATTTGTTTCGGCACTCATGACTCGATTCACCCACAACGTTTCTGCTATTGAACCCCTGCTGGTCTTCATGTTCAGCTACCTGTCATACTTGTCCGCTGAAACCCTTTACATCTCAGGCATTTTGGCGTGAGTATCCCTTATGGCTTTTTGGATACCCTCTCGAGGGACGTGGCATTGTTTTGAGGAGGTGGTTTGCTCGATGTTGGTACAATACAGGCATTTTCAGTCTCTGGCCTAGACATCTGCAGTGGATGGCTTCTCAGGGATCTGTAAAATGCAGTGGTAACTAGAAAAAGCAAGCCCACAGTCAGTGTAGGCATGGGTGTACTACTGAGGAGTGCATATCTGCATTGAATTTTTTTTTTAATTTTTACCTCTTGGAATGAATACTGCAAGCTGTGGGTAAAATGATAAGTGCTGCCACCATCTGGCTCGTACCTCTGACAAGATCAGCAGAGTGAGTGAACGAGTTGATAATAGATCAATGTACCTGTATTTATCTCTAAGCAGTGTCACCATCAGATTGCAAGAGAGATGAAAAGTAATGATGAAAAGTAATGAGTATGGAAAACATGATAAAGAACGTCAGAGTTCTTGCTTTTGTATACAGCTGATACAGCTGTGAACATCAGCTCTAACACAATATACTGGAATTACATCACGTTTTAACAGCATTACTGGAACTGAGACCGGGCAAAACCAGACAACTGAGAACATCAAGCACATATGCATACATATAAAATCATACCATAGTTTGGGTTTTGGAAGGGTCCTTTAAAGGTCATCTAGTCCAACCACCATGTGTATGGATATTGACGATCATATTTTGATGTGATCAGGATAGCTTGATACTGTGACAATGCTGGGGACTGCTTCCTTAAAGTGCTGTCATGGCATGGGTACCTGCTGTAGAGAGAAAGCTGGCAGGTCTATTGACTGCAGTAAATGCAGAGAGGATGAGTACTGTGGGAAGGAAAGAGAACAGTAGCAGGAAAGGAGTCAGAAGAGAAAGGAAGGAATAAGGGTGAAAATGAGAGACTTTATGAGAAAACTGCTAGTAGGCACATTTCAAAGATGCCACACCAAACAGCCCCTCAGCAGGGTAAAGAAATGGGAACCTGGTGGTGGTAAGTGCTCCAGCTAGTGTTGCTGGCTGCTGCAGGCTCAGTGCCCAGCTGGTGGGTGGCGGAAGCTTTTCATGGCCTGTGTCAGCTCTGAGCTTGTATGCCAGGTCTTGAGGGTCCTGGTGCTCCAGAAAGGAGTTCCCTTTACTGACAACAAACTGGTTTGAACCTAATAAATGTAAACATGCGGCTGTTGATGTCCAGACAGGTGTGTTTACTCACCTCCACTTGTCAAACCTCGAGTTCTTAAAATCACAGAATCGCAGAATAGTTTATGTTGGAAAGGGCCTTTAAAGGTCATCTAGTACAACACCCCCCTGCAGTGAGCAGGGACACCTTTAGCCAGATCAGGTTGCTCAGAGCCCCATCCAACCTGGCCTTGAATGTTTCCAGGCATGGGGCTTCTAACACCTCTCTGAGCAGCCTGTGCCAGCGTTTCACCACCCTCATCACAAAAAATTTCTTTCTTATATCTGGTCTAAATCTGCCCTCTTTTAGTTATAAACCATTACCCCTTGTCCTGTCACAACAGCTGCTAATAAAATGTTTGCCCCCACCTTTCTTATAAGCCCCCTTCAAGTTATGGAAAGGCCACAGTGAGGTCTCCCCAGAGCCTTCTCCTCTGCAGGCTGAACAACCCCAATTTGTTCCCCTTCAGAGCAGAAATGGCTTTGTAAAAACAACCTTTGCAGAAAGGCCCTGGGAAGCAATATTTGACTATTTAACCATATTAAATATGTAGTTAGACAGTAGATATGTTTTTGTGAGCAATTCAACAAAGCAGACAAGTCTTGTACTACCTTTTGCATATCCAACACTTTTGCTCTGATTGAGGTGACTGGCGACTTTACTTGAGCAGGGTTAGACCTACTGTGCAGCGAGCGTTAATACCATATGGATGCTTTGCTACCTGCACTGCCCAAAATACTGCTTCCCTGCCCATTCATTACACTAGACTACATAGTTCTTTATTTCTTTTGCTTCTTAGTTTCATTAGAGTGCTGAAACTATTAGAAATAGAAGAATGTTAATATAATCGGGATTTATTATTCTTACTGTTTCATTAAGGAAATTATTGCTTGTTTTAGGGATAGGAACTTATTGTTACCCTTCTGAATTATTGAGAAATTCATTCATTTTTCACTTAAATCAAGAAAGTCTATTATGCATGTGTCTCTGAAAGTCAACAGTATTAAATATTAATGCCTAATGGCCTTGTCTTAAGAGTGTCCTTGGACCTGCTAAATATCTCAGCTCCACCAGAATACCCATGAGATTTCTTTGGTGGAAATTAAATGAGCAGAAACTAGATGAAGGGTTATTTAATGAACAGTCAGCATTCTCTGGATTCACAGGTTTGGAAAAATATCATCACAAGAAGACCCCAAAGACTAAAATAATACCAGTAGAAACTAGATAGATGATGGAATACGTTACTAGCATAGCACTCGATCTGTCTATTAGCTATGGCTGTGGAAAATGAAGGGGGGAAGAGGAAACCCCCTTCAGTAGGGCTGCTCAAATACTACTGCTCTGTATGATTGTTACCAATGTCTGTGCTGGGTGGCTGCTAATCCCTTTGGAGCAGGCTCTAGTCTTCATTAACAGCAAAGAGGTGGAAAACATCCCTTTGCTTCCTTAGGCACATTCCCCACACCCTGGAAAACTAAAAGCAGGGAAGGACACCTCTGTAAGGTAACTGAATTTCCCCCTGCTGCACAGCAATGGGCTGCTATGGGTGGAGTGTCACTGATGCTTACCCTGGCCCTGCTAGTCTGCCATCCAGCTGGCAGGGAGCTGCCGGGAGCTTTGACCTTGACATAGGACTAACACCTTGTTCTCCCACCACCATCTCAAAGGACGATATCACTAAGAGGCAGGTTCTGTCCCTCTAACCGATCCGTCCCTAGGCTGGTACAAATTGACTTGCCCTTTGTTTGAGACTCAAATATTTGGTGCTTGGTGGCTGTGTGTTAGGCATTCAGGATAAAATGGACTTTGAACTGGAGCGTGAAACCCTCACTTCCTCGTAGGAAGGCTGACTGGTTTGCTTCCTTTTTCATGTATGCAAAATGGACTTGTAAAGCTGAATGAAGATGCTTATCTATCTATCAAAATAGCTAATGTTACTCAAGAAAGAATATGTTTCCTGATATTAGGAAGGTCAGAAGCCAGTGATGGAGAGTGCAGGTAATGAAGGCTGAGGTTGTTCTTAAATGAGAAGAAAAACAGATTGTGGCTGATCTCTGATGTTTTGCCTGGTACAGGATGACAGCATGTGCAGTGACAATGAAAAAATACGTGGAGGAGAATGTTTCCCAGAATTCCTATACCACAATAAAATATTTCATGAAGATGCTGAGCAGTGTCAGCGAGACCCTGATTTTTGTGTTCATGGGAGTGTCTACAGTGGGGAAAAACCATGAGTGGAACTGGGCCTTCATTTGCTTCACTCTGCTCTTCTGCCTCATTTGGCGGACACTGAGTAAGTCAGCTTTTGCAGGCAATCTTCTCTGCACCTCTGAGAGAAAACCTTTGGTGCAAAGGTATGTTAGAAGAGTCTGCGCAGACTGGCATAGCAAATTTAATAATGAATTTACTAGGCTTATGTTACTGACAAGATAATTTCACAAGTTTATACATGGAGAAAAAGTGGGGAAAAGCCCCAAACAAATCTGAATGCTTGTCTCCAAGCACAGACTTTATGATCAGATGAGAATGGAATATTTTAAGAAAAATTAAAATATTACCACAATTATGCCTGTAGAGATGCTTATATCTTAGTTACCTATATGCCCTTGGGTAAGTGGGCTTTGTAATGATTTAATCACCCACTGTAATTAACTTACTAATTAGATAATGTACATCACCACACTTCTGGTGCTGTAACACTACAGGTCCTGGGGCAGGAGTGCTGGAGGCATTGAAAAAGAGGGAAGGTGAAGATTAGCACTGGTAGATAACTGAACAGTGACCCTGTTCCCTTCCTTATACCACATCTAGGCCAACCATGCTATGCTACTGCTCTTCATAAGTCAGCTCTGAAGTTTTAAACTGCTAGAAAAGACTGCCTGTTTGAAATTACTCCATTTCTAGACAGAGTATGTCCCCATTCCTGCAAAGGTGTCCTATTCCTGAATCTGCAAGACTGGGATCCCTCCAGCATGTTTATAGATGATGTCACATGAGCTGTGGGAGAAAATTTCTGATCTCCTAATGTTCAGGATGGGTTGACAGTAACGTTGGAAAGGGAGAAGCAATAAGTAGGCTGGTGATCTTCTGGAGGTGGTAGCAGTCCTGACACTAAGTTCTTGTACGAGCTGCTCTTGTGCCTGTTAGCCAACTTACTCCGACTATGGAAGCAGAGAGGCGACACATTGCCATCTTCTCCCTTATCTACTAGTACCATCCGGCCAAACACTCTAGCTGACATAGGAAAAGAAGGAATGACCTACTGGGTCAGACCAACCCTCTAGTGCTGTCTTCAACAGAGCCTGCAGGAGACGCTAATTAGGGAAGGCTTGCCACTTTTCAAGCTTTGTTCACCTCTTGCTTCCCCAGTATCTACAGTCCCTGTGGTAGGGATGAGAGAGGGTACTCTCCTGTTTTGGACCTGTTGCTCATTAATTATGTCATCCTTTTTTGAACCTGAATACTCTATTCTGTATCAGGTTGAGTTACAACTACTGCAATAGAAAGCAAGTGCATTTACTCCTGGAGAGGTGATGAATTATGGAATACACCCTACTCAGCCGCTGTTATTTGTCATTTAAATGTAGTTAAAAATACGAGTGAATGATGCTTTTGTAATGAAAGATGTTTTGGAAGTAGTACACACGAGAGGGCCAAAAATACAATTATGCAGGCAACCTTATTTCTGACATTTAACTTTGGAGTGCCTGAATTTGCCATCTCACTAGCATTTTTTTTTTTTTTTTTTAATTTCAGTAGGATTTTTTCAGAGTAATTTATATTTTTTAAGAAAATCAGAAATCCAAATATTCCATAAGGTGGCCTTGGAGGAGACATTCTGAACACTGACATTTAGGCATGTACTTCGGCTAAGTAAGTTAGTAGGTTATCTGCCCATTGATCCATTTATAATCAAAGGAGGCTTTTCTGGATCATCCTGTGGGGCAGAAATCTACATTGGGCACCTGCCACCACCTCCTCCAGCCTTCAGCCCTTGTCTATATTTCCTTTACATACAGAGCTCAGCCTTGAGCTCTGGGCATTGGTCCTGCATCATCTGCTATGGTATTGAGGAGGAAGACCTGTCAGGTAATTCGTCAGAGCCAGCTGTGCCCTGAAAGGGAAGGCAAAAGAGGGTTGAGAGGGAAAGGCAAGTGGCAGTTGCTGAAGACCGATGAATCAAATGGAGAACATGCTTTGCCTTCTCTACCATTCATAAAGAAAGAAGAAATGGCTGAAGATGTGAAGATTGAGGGCAGCATTAACTGCAGTGACCATGAGACTGTGGATGCTAAGATCCTGAGAGCAGTGAGCAAGCTGACAAGCAAGAGAATAACAATCCTGGACTTCAAAGAGCAGATTTTGGCCAGTTGAAGTGGTTGATAATGTGGGAAGGGAGTTGGCTGGACTGCTGGGCTCAACATGCTGGTCTAACTGGTGGCTAATGGCATCCTACAGGACTCAGTACAGGCACCAATACTGTTTTAATGTCTTAATTAATGACCTGGAGGATGGAATAGAGCTTGCACATTGAGAAATTTTGTGGCTGACACCAAACTGCAGGGAGCAATCAATATTCTGGATGGCTTCCATTCAAAGGGACCTGGACAGACTGGAGAAACAGACTGACAAAAAGCTTGTGAAGCTCGAGAAGAGCACATGCAAGGACTTACACGTGGGTTGGAATAACTCCATGCACCAGTATAGGCTCAGAGTCTAGCAAGCAACTCTGCAGAAAAGGACCTGGGCTGGTAGACAACAGGTTGAACACAAGCCAGAGTTAGGTCCTTATGACAAAGAAGGCAAACCATGTCCTGGGCTACATTAGCAAGTGTGTAGCCAGCAGGTCCAGTGAAGTGTTTCTTCCCCTCTCTTCAGCACTGGTGGAAGTGTGTGCTGTCTCCAAAGTGCTCTCTGGTTCTAGGCTTCCCATTATAGTAACGACATGGAAGTTCTGGATCAAGTGCAACAGAGGCCACTAACCTAGTCAGAGGCTGGAGCATTGTATGTAAAAGGAGAGTCTGAGAGTGCTGAGTCGGTGCCATGTACTTGATCAGAGGAGAGAGAGAAATTCAAGGCAGAAAATTCTCAGAGGTACACAGCAATAGGACAAGAAGCAACAGACAAAAGCTGGAACATAGGAAATTCTGATTAGACAGTAGGAACCCGTTTCTTAACATGAGGGTGATCCAATATTGTAACAGTGGCCCAGCTCTCCATTCTTCAAGGCATCTAAGACTAGACTGGAGCTTTGAGCAACCTGATCTGATTAGCTCTGCCTTGAGCAGGGACTTGGACTAGATGACCTCCAAAGGTCCTTTCCAGCCTACAGTACTCTGAGTCTAACATTTGGGACCAGCTAAGTGTTGGCATCAAACATCTGAAATTAAGGTGCTATTTCTTAAATTTCTCAGGTGGCTTAACCCTCAGTCAAAAGTAATACCAGAGCAGTAAGAAGCTGTTGCCTTGACCCTCAAAGCCCATACACATTTCAAGACTTTCGAGTTTTAAGCTGGAGAAAAGCATTTAACCAGAGGAAAAATAGGAAAGGGGAAACCTGTGAAGGTTCAAGTACATGCATCTACTATATAGGGATGACACAAGTACTCAGCAGTAAAGGTGATATGATTCTTGTGGGTTGACAGCAAAAAGAAAGTAATTAAATATTTTCTTGCTAATTCTAGACCAAGTATGGCCTCTAAGCTTTTAAAGGTTTACTTTTGGAGTCTGTATTGCAATATCCTTCCAATCAATACAGAAAAAGTGCTCTCCTGATACAAAAGCTATTTTGCTGCCACATGTGCATCCTTCTCTCAGACACCAAGGGGAGTGCTAGAGCTTTCCAGAGGAAGGATGAAATATTTTCCACTAAATTTTTTTTGCTAAAATCATTACATAATTTTTTCTGAAGCTTGAATAAAGTAAAGAGAACTGGCCTGAGGGTTATACCTCACATACACATTTTCAGTCTGTGTAGCTGATGCCTAGCATAGTTATGAGTAGCCAAAAAACTCTTACATAAAGTGATATCCGGCAACCTACATAACAAGATACTGGTGCTGGCCTTACCTATAATAATCCAGTGAGTTTATCAGTGATAGCTGTGTAAAATAACACCAGTAATTATCACCATTTGTCAGCTTTTACTTCAGTAATTTAACAGTTTCCACACAGAATATAGGATATATGTTTCTTACAGAAGATGAAGATTAAATGAAGCAAATTGCTGAATGTACTCTATAAAGAAAAGCTGCAATCCCTACACAGCCACAGGCTGTCTGATTAATTTTAACTTTTATTAAAAGCAAAATGAAATTTGAGAAATAAACAGAGAATTAGAGACACAATAAGCCAGAGGATTAAAAATTAAAATGCTATTACTCTTTGCCTTTCAGTGAACCTGTCCACAAGACTTTCTGGTAAAGCACTGTTCAAACACTTTGGGCAGATACTGTGCAGAAAGCAGGAAACATTGCAAGGGAAGGCACAGGAAAAGCTCTCATCCAGTGGTTTGTCTTGTCTCCAGAACACTTTGGAGAAGAAGTGTGCAACATAAATATAGAAAGTAAATCTTTTCCCCTAATCTCACTGCGTAAGTGAATTTAAATCCTGAAGTAGTTAGGAACCATGGTCTTTTCTAGGAGCTTACTTCACAATAATCGGATTCAGCAGTTGGTCAAAGAGTAGCTAGAAGAACCCAAAACTGAAAAGAAAGGTCTGTCAACAGCTGCCTGTTGTTTTGCTTTAAACACTTTCCTTTTCTCCTTGATTAATAATAGTTGTCATTTTTTCCCTTCCTAGGTGTATTTGCTCTCTTCTACATCAGTAACAAGTTCCGAACATATCCCTTCACCTTCAAAGACCAACTCATTATTTCCTACAGTGGCCTTCGAGGAGCCAGCAGCTTCTCCCTTGCATTCTTGCTTCCAGTGAATCTCTTCCCAAGAAAAAAATTGTTCATTACTGCTACTCTTGTAGTTATATATTTCACTGTGTTCATCCAAGTAAGTGTATTTCTTAACGGATTGCTTTCATGTAATAGTTGTGATGGAAAGCTTTTAAGTGAAGATTGCACTGAATTTTCTCTTAAACTAGGATAAGCTATCGTATTTTATGGCCAGATTTAGCACTGCACTGTGTAATTACCTGTTTAGGGGTTTTTAGGTATTATTAAATAACTTTTTCAGAAAGTCTGTATTGAAAACCTGTGTCTTCTGAAATATTCAAGGAAAAGGGCACTTAGTGTCCCAAATCTCTTAGGTTCACTCCACATGTGCTTCCTAATGCTTCCAAAATAAGAAGTATTTTAACTTTATACTTCAGCACAGAATCATACTCTACTAATGGTGTACCTCAACCTGAAGAGAAAACAATATGTCTGTTCTATGAAGGATTTTGAATTTTTTACTTTTATTGTCATTTTCTTGGAGACCAAATAAGAACATTTTGAAATCCTTTGTAAAAGAATATTAGAGAAAAATAAAGTGAATAATTCTGATTTGTAAGAATAGGTGTCTACTTCAGATGTTTGGGTTATTTCACTTGGCTTACACTGCTGTACCTGGAAGAACTGGATCTTCTGGAGGTCTTGCATCCCTTGTTCTGTATTTTCCCATGCCAATATCTCAGATGCTCTAGGGTGCCAATGAGGCACTATGCACTTGTGGTTAGGCACTTAGATTCCACAAGAATGTTTCAGGAAAAAAAATTCATTTCCATTTCCCCTTTATAAATGCTATTCTGTAGCAGTGCAGTAAAGAATTGGGAACGTCTGAAAATGGTTTTTACATGAAAAAAAAAAAAACAACCCAGAATATTTATTTCTGAAAATGTTGAAGCAAAAGGTTTCAAGCTTGTAAGAACCTCACAAAGATAAGGTTTTCTTTCAAGTGCGTGCTGTTTTGAAGAAGGTTGGCAGTGAGTCAGTTACTCTATGTAGTTAAAACATAGATAAATACAATCTGGCCTAAAAAAATTAGGTGTGTCATTTTGTCTACATTTTTGAGTTTTAATTCTCTTCTGTATCTCTCCATACAAGTAATAGATCATTCCTGTGTCTAAGTCACAACTTTCCTGATAGACTAAAACTAAATCCTTCTGCTTTCTTTCTGTTTTCTCTAAAAGATAATTAACATTTCAACTAATTCCAAATCCAGGGAATCACAATTGGACCACTGGTCAGATATCTAGATGTTAAAAAGACCAACAAAAAGGAGTCTATCAATGAAGAAATTCATGTGCGGGTAAGTTTTTTCTATCAATAGCTGGTATCCTAAAAAGAAGAGGAAGGGTGGACAGAGGGAGGCATTTTGTAGCACTGGCATTCAGTGGATTTGGACACTGAGTGCTTTTAGTAACATTTGGAGGAAGCCTTAAGCATAATTTTATAAAATATCATATCTCATTTTTATACATAGTGACTATCATATTATAATATCGTACGACAAGTGTCATCGTGTAGTAGGGACCTTACTTCTTGATAATTGCGAGCATGGGAGGGCAGAAACATAAAGGTAGCATTTACAAAATGCACTTGTCACCCTTCCCAGCTAGATTTGACAGATATGTTTGTTGCCATCTTTTAACTGGTTCAAGACACACTGACACCTTAAAAGTCTTTAATCAAGTTTTATTGAACTGAAATTAGTTGAACCATTGGTCTTCCAATTTTGTTTCAAGTTATTCTGAAGTCATTACCTTTTCCTGTCCCAAACTGCTTTAGCTCTCAAATTAATGTTATATAAAACAACAGAAAGCTGCTCAAACTGACTTAACAACGCTATACAAAATATATGTACGTGCTTTGATTTGCACAATAGTAAATACATTTGAAATTAATAGAAACACCATGCCTTAAAATTAGGCATATGAAGAGACATTAGCAAAATTAGAGCATCTCAACTGATTTGAATTTGAAGTGCATTTAATTCTTACTATTTAAACTTTTACAATTAACCTTGAAAGGAATTTATGTTTAAAAACACCACTTATAACAATATGTATGTAAGAACTGTCCATTTTTCTGTCTGTTTCTACAATGCTAGAAACACACAAAAGATTACTGAAAATCCTGTAAGTGATGAACTTACCAGTCTCATGACAATTTGCAAAATCCTCAGAGGACTTATTGGTCAGGGCAAAGGTTAAGGCGTGGCATGCCTGGCCCTGTGTCCCTCTCAGGGAAGTTACACATGCAGAAGGGAAACTTGGTTGACAGAACCAAGAATTTAGTTTTTGATCTCAGTAGACAAAGAGGACCAGGCAGTTTGGATGCTTAGTATCATCTTTAATTGGACACAATCCTTTACTTGGGCTGGGTGATGGTGAGATGATAGCAGATTGACAGACTTGTTGCCTCCATCAAAATATTGCCACAGCAGCCAAGCATAGGAGTTGCCACAGTGGGATCTTTGCCTTGATTTTTAGAGAAATGTAGGTGCTTTCAGAATTAATCCACACACTCCAATTAAAAAAAAATCTCAAAATCCTGCCAAAAATTGTGTATTTGTGGTGACATTATTTTCTCATAATGGCCACTTAAAATTTTTCCATATTTGTTCTTCCAGTTGATGGATCACTTGAAGGCTGGTATTGAAGACATATGTGGACATTGGAGTCATTATCAGCTGAGAGATAAGTAAGCATCTCTTATTGCAGCCTACTATAATAAAATAACCTATCTATCATGTAAAATACAATAGGTAAATAGAATAGTAGATCAATCTTGTTCCCCATAAAACTAAAATAGCATGAAAATATTGGGGGGGTGTGCAATATCTTTTTTTAAAAATTTAACTCCCGAGTAACTGTTGTCTCTTGGGAGTGCAGTACTTGAAAGCCTGTGAAATTGCTTCTGCACAAACAAGCAGAAAATAAGCCTTCTGAATGAAAAACGTAACATGGGAACTTATGCTGCAGACATCATCCCGTGCAAATAGATTTGGCATAAATCTTAGACTGGCGGCAGTGTTCCTTTAGGTCTGGATTTAGAACAGAAGATATGTAATATGTCAGTGCTTCACTAACTTTTGCTGTAAGCCTCCACAGCAAATATGATCCCTTGTTGGTGAGTACAGATTCAATAATAATTAGTCAGCTGTCATTAGAGGTCTTTACATTCAACAACATTTAAAATAAAAGCACTGAAGGGAATGGTTGAACTTAAAAAGCCAGTAGCATGAGTAAATACTTTCAAGCTAGTCTTCATTCAGAAACGCAGGACCTGCATTGTCTTCTACAAGCAGGATGAGGTGTTTTTGTGAAGTTTTGTGGCTCTTCCAGGCCCTGCCCAGAAGAGACAGACCTGCCATTCTGAGCTGCCATTCCCTTTACCTTTTACCTAAGGGAGCTGTGTGATCATGTTGGCCACCACCACAGCATCTGAAGGGAAGTGTGGGGAGTGACTTATCTTCCTTTCCCACAAACATCTTATTATGATGCTGTGGGCTAAAAGTTACCCCTAGTCATCCTAGCTATGCCTAGACTTCTGTGCTGGAGGCCTCTGTAACCTTTCAGCATTGGACCCCAGTAATCCAGCCAGGGGAGCCTGTTGGGACATGTAGCAACTCTTTTCATGATTGGTTTTCTCTCTATGGAAACCAGGAATTAAGAGCGGGAAGAAGGTGGATGGTTTGCATCCAGTTCTTGTCCCAACGAGGCATAATGATGTGATGTGCTAGGGCACATACCTGGACCCAGACACTAAAATGTCCTCTTGGCTCTCACAGTACAGAGATAGCTTTAGGACATCTGCTGGGCCCACACCACTGTCTGTGCAGTCAATAAGCTAATTAAGTCCCTGTTGGAGCAGTCATTCCATTTAAATAGCTGCATTTACAGATATCTATAAGAAAATATTATCCCCTTATCTCATGTCTACCCAACAGCTATGAAAAGAGAATTTTGTCCAAGCTAGCCATAAACATAGTGTTTCAGTTCAGGGGCAGATTCAAAAAACACACTGTATGTGAAGACATTTACTATGAGAAGATTGTACTAAAATGTATTCCTTAGACTTTTCTATGCAACTTTAAAGACATTTAGCATATGTATATCGGAATTAATTACTAAGTGATGACACTCCAGGAGGCTTTCTGTTACACAGAAAAACATAAAGAGCTCTAATTACAGTGGAAACATTTGTGTACCTATCTCTGCTGTTAATGTATAAAAACTAGCCTTTGTTAAGAAAAAATGTACAAGCTGTGTAGTGCTTTTCCTAGCATTTTGGAGAACATTACCTTGCTGTGGTAAACTGTTCCTTTGAAAGAAACATATAAGAAGATCTACTGTTGTTCTGCTAAATGTCTGCCTGAAAGCACATACCTGTTCCAAAGCACGCACGCATATTCACATTCAAATTATACCACACATTAGTGATATTTTACAACCTGCAGCATACAGCACATAGTATTTTGTGGTCCATTCAATTTCTCTGTTATTCAGAATACAAAGAAACGTATTTTCTCTGCTCTAATTGTCAGCATTCAAAATTATCAGCATCATAATGGGCCCAAACTACTGTAACTGCTGGGCCATTTAGAGCCTCATTGGTGGCTGTCTGAATAGGCCAGAATTACTGTAAGAGCAGCTGCTGCTGTTATGCCCTACTAGAATACAACATTTGTACAGAAGTGTGGAGACTGGCCATGTTCTTTTCTGACAAATGTGACGGTGTTATATGTAAACACACACAGAGTCCTCTTTTTCACTCTGATTGCAGCTTGTTTCTTTCTTTTGTCTGGTGGGCTTTGCAATCTCTGTGGACCAGTAGACCATGCCAAATGTCCCTCTAAAGGTCTCTGCTCACTAGGCCTTCAGGAGTCCACAGGTGCCTCCAATTTGGATTCAGTTTCCACCACTGAATTATATATGTGTGCATTTGAATGAAGATCAGCTTGTACCACAGAAATAAAATGACATTCACTTTTTTTCACACTTTGATTTTGATATCTCTTCTGCAGATTTAAGAAGTTTGACAATAAGTATTTGAAGAAAATCTTAATTCGGAAACATCAGCCCAAATCCAGCCTTGTGTCATTGTACAAAAAGATGGAGATAAAACTGGCGATTGAGATGGCTGAGAGTGGCATGAAAATTTCAGAATCGTCCACAGCTTCTTTACAGTGAGTACTGACCTCCTGACCCTTTGCAGAATAGGGACAAGAAGGAAGGGGACAAAAATGAGGAACTACCCAAGGGATTTTATGACTTCAATAGAAATGCAATTTTAAAAAGACAGTTATGAAAAGAGAAGTTGCTGTTTTGTGCTGGCATTTTGGTGCTCATCGTATTTGCTCTTTGGCTGTTTGTTCACAGAGTGAAAATTAAAGCCAGGGACATTTTCTTTGTTTCTCTTCAATTATGGGAAGTTTTGAAGAGGAATCATGAATCTGGTGCAGAAGCCACTCTGGCTGCTTTAAATGACAGCAGTGATTCAAGGTGGCTGTACTCATCACTTAGCTGGCCAGTGGGTTTGCTTGTCACTGCTAGGTGCCAAGAAACCTGGAGGATTGCTTAGAGCACAGGTCCCAACTCCATTATCCCAATCGCGAATTTTTGCTGAGAGCAGATTTCTTTGTAGCATTTGCAATTTCTGCTACTTCAGTTTGCAGTCCCTCAAACTGTCTTGCCATATTTTTGTACTTTGGTACCAAACTTTTCCAATTAAACATTGAGAGCAGCCCTGAGGAGAAGGACTTGGGGGCAACAGTGGATGAAAAGCTGGATGTAAGCCAAGCAGCCTGTGCTCACAGCTCACAGCTCAGAATGCCAACCATATCCTGGGTTGCATCAAGAGAAATGTGGCCAGCAGGTCGAGGGAAGTGGTTCTTCCCCCTCTACTCTGCTCTGGTGAGACCCTATCTGGAGTACTGCATTCAGCTCTGGGGTCCCCACTACAGGAAAGACATGAACCTTTTGGAGCAGATCCAGAGGAGGGTGACAGAAATCATCAGAGAGATGGAACATCTCCTCTGTGAGGACAGGCTGTGAGAGTTGCTTAGCCTGGAGAAGAGGAGGCTCTGGGGAGACCTGACTGTGGCCTTTCAATACTTAAAGGGGGCTTTTAAGAAAGATGGGGACAAACTTTTTGTAGGGCTTGTTGCAATAGGACAAGGACTAATGGTTTTAAACTAAAAGAGGTTGGATCCAGACTAGATATAAGGAAGAAATTTTTCACGATGAGGGTGGTGAAACACTGGAACAGGGTGCCCAGAGAAGTCGTAGAAGCCCCATCCCTGAAAACATTCAAGGTCAGGCTGGATGGGGCTCTGAGCGACCTGATCTAGTTGAAGATGTCCCTGCTCATTGCAGGGGGTTGGACTAGATGACCTATAAATTTCCCTTCCAACCCAAAATGTTCTGTGATTCTATGACACAGTAATGCAACTTGGTATCAGACAGGAGAGAAACCTGGTGGGATCTCTAGAGCCATCACTGAGAGAACTACCCTCTAGGAGAGAAGTCTGTACAAGTCTTCCCTCCTGCCTACTTTAACTGCTGTGCATGCATCTATCTTCACCTACCAACCCACTGTCCAGAGTGTGGGTATTGCTAATGGCGCTTGCCCCCACAAACTCTTTCCTGGGCTCCCGCTGCCCACTGTTACTGTTAATGCCTGCTCTTTACTGCTGCGTCCTTTGACCGCTCTCAATTTTGCAGCAGCTTCTAGCAGGGGCCAGCATATTTTCTTTTTTGAATGATCATCTCAACCCATACCAGAAATTCCAAATGTCAACTGGACGTTAAATTAAAATCTCTCTTGAAACTTTGACTTAATTGTGCCAAGATTCATCTGCTTTCTTTAAACTGATGTCAGCATGCAGCATAAGACTTAGGCCTTTTCTTTCTAAATCATTCTCTGCTGAATGGATGATATCAAAAAAGATTGTGTGTCTGTCAGGCTCCTTTCTGTCTGCTGTATTCCCTTAACTGTTCTGAGCCAAGAGAAAATGTGCAAGGTTGGTAGACAATCTGTGGCAATCAAACCACATCTCTCTTCTTTTCTTGAGGGAAAGAGAAAATAAGAAATATTGCTTCAGTGTAGTTCAGAAATTCTCTCCTAAGCTGAGAATTTAGACTGAAAAATATTCTATAATAAACAGCTGATATGATGGACTAATTTTTGCCAGCTCTACTCTGGCTGTAATTGAATTTTACTGTGCATCAACCTCTGATGCACAGGTTCTCCCACTGAGACAGCCTTTTTAAACATGAAGTGTCAACTTCAAGAAACAAAGTGCAGGCTCTGGCTCAGAAAAATTCTGATTCTCAGAGGCTGTGAGAGTGTTCTAGGAAAATATATGTTTTCCCGGCTCTGTTCATTGATAAGTGTCTGCTGTTGAGCCCTGGAGGAGATAGGAGAGTGAGCTAGTTGTTTCATCTTTGGTCTGAGCCAATGCAGCAGTTCTTATATCTCCATTCTCCTGAGAATTAAGTGAACCTCCTTAAGACTAAAAGGTTTCTAAATGTATTTGTAAATAGAGATAGCTTGTACCTTAAGTCCCTGTCTTCAATGAGGATACAAAAATCTGGCCACGAGCAAGTGGAGATTTGAAATCAAATTCCAATGTACGGCATGTAAAGCAATATTTGCAGTGCCAGATCAGTGAGAAAACTCTCTCAGTAGCACTTTTGATCAGTTCTGTAGCCTTTAGGCACATGAGGGGAAATACTCTATAACAATCAAAGCAGATCTCCATCGCTGTGAATTAGTATTATTCTCAGAAATTGCTGGTATGATTCCTGCAGGTGGAGTGTGTGTCCACTATGCAGTAAGCATTTCCAGTGCAGACTGGAGAAATTTGCCCATGGACTGTGCAACAAAGAATCCAGATTTGAATGAAAATAGGGCATTTTGTTATGATGTTTTGGAGAATATATGCCTTAGAAATAAGGATAGAAATGGCAAAAGTAGAGTCAAGCAGGTATTATCAAAACTGTGTTTGTACGGCTGTTTTTTGGAAGAAATATGCCCATCAGAGAGAGATGGTTTGATGCTGAGCTTACTTAATGTTGGCTTCATATTACTGCAGTACTGACTTAGGTAAGAGTAAATCTTAGAATGTATCAATACAGTACAGATCAGAATCAAGTGCTGTGCTGTCATTTGTGGTGGTGCAGTTGTGCAAGAGCTGCACCTGATGAATGTCACTCCTTTCACAGGGCTGGTGAAGATTAGTGGAGAGTTCTCAAAGCGCAAAATTTCAGATATAATACATAAAAAATAATCTTAGAAGGTTTGTGAAAGGCATTTTATTTCCTCCATGTATCAACTACCTCCATATCTAAAGAAGAGATACTGTCATGGTACTCATTACAGACAGACAGTCAGTTTTCATGGCATATTATCATTTCAGTATTTTCTTTTCAAATATATCTCCTGTGCTGTGCTTTCTTTTAACTTGCCTGAAGTTTCAAATAGAAGAAATAGTTTCAACATGGATTGCTTTATGGGTTTGGTAACATACCAAACTGGTTTGGGTTTTTTTTGAATTTTTTTGATTTAATATATTGTATATTGCAAAATGCAAAAGCAATCTGTTCCTTATTACCATAATTTGGCATTGTTATCAGTTGGGTGGGTTAATATCGAATCCCATGAAAAGAATACACATTTTTTAATTTATGCTGCAGAACAGTACAGACTACCTTCATGCTGATTGTTCTCTTGATATCCCAGCTCTGCTGAAACTCGGGGAATTCATTTATTCTATTTAAGTCACTTTAAGAGCAAAATGATAAGCCTTTAAATGACTTAGGACTGGCCACTTCTGTGCTGGCATGTGGAGGGGGTCAGGTATGCAACTGGAAATGTAAAGAGATTATGTCATCCCAGTGGAGTTCTGCTTTCCCATATTTATTCACAGCTATAAGGTACAAAGACCCTATGGAGACATTCAGAGAAGTGTGGACCAGAGAGACAGTTATTGCCTATGATGTCAAAGCTGCTTACATCAACTTGCATTACACAGATGAGCCAAGTCTGCATTTTAAAGACCACTACTCGTTGACAGGCTAGACTGTCATTAGTCCCCAGGGGCTGTGCTTGTGTTTCCTTTCCCAGGTGCACCTAGGGTCTCTCTGTTGTCCAAAGGCATAGCAGCCAGAGGCTGCTGACAGCAAAAAACTGGTTTCATTGCTGTGGAGAGTAGCATACATGAGCTGTCCCACAGCCTGCGACACACCAGACCCAGTATGGAATAAAGTTGCATTACACCTAAGCATGGAAACTTGGTGGCATCCCTGGATCCTCTCAGTGTTATCCCTGAGAGCTGAAAGCAAGTGAAAAACCAACCAAGCAACCAATGAACCCACCCATCTGGCCTGGAATTGTGTGGTGGTGGTGGTCTTTTTTCCCTGCTGGTAAATACCTGGCTTTGCTGTTGCTGCTGTTGTTGCGAATGGATGAATGTCAATTAAATATTTGTTGGGAAGGGTTTATCTGGGCCAGGATAAGATATCTGGTCAAATCCAGAAAGGGAGTCCTCTTCTGTCATGCTGGCTTGCCAATAGCTGAGTGATAGACTCATGGGTCTCCCATGCCGCAGCGAGATCCTTAACCTATTGGTTACCCCTGCCCTACCTCTAACACTACACCTTAACCTATTGTCAATTTCTCTCTTTTTACTTCATGAAAAATATAGCAGATCTCAGTTTCAGTCTGATGCAGAATGAAAACACATTCTGAAACTTCGAAATATATGAGGAATTAATTCTCATATTCTAGGGACTTTGGACAGGGCCAGGCCACTACTGCTCACTGTCTACTTGCTGGTAAGAGGCAGTAAAATGCAGAATCCAGGCAGCTCATGATGGTCCTACAAGTTTTCAAGATATTCATGTTTGATTACAGCACAAAACAGTGGTAATCTTGTTAAACAGCTGTTAATTGCAAATTCCAACCTTTTTGCGATGTTTAAAGCATAATCTCAGTTTAGCTTGAATCCACCTTCTTTTACCATTACATTTTCTGATTTGTTTTAGAGGGAGTACAAAATAAATGCACACAAAGCTTTGCCTGTGCATTGATCATAATACATTCTTTAATTGTACAGTTTACTGATAACACTTTAAGGACATTGTTTAGCTGAGAACAAAGATTTGGAATTCCATTTCTTTTAAAAAGAGGCAAGAAATCAAAATGGTGAAAGAAAAAAACAGAACAACAAGATGAACTCAGACTGATTCATCCTCGGTGATCACTATCTGTTTCCCTTTCTTTTCTTGGGAATTCAGCCAAACACTAACTCTCACACAGATTAACTGATTTAGCAAAACCAGTTAACATTTCACAGCAGCCCTCCTCTGTTGTTTTGCTAGTGAAAAAGCCAGGCAGCTACAAGTGATGGTGGGCTTCTTGTCACAATTTGTTCAAAATATGAAGATGACTTTTAGGTAGTTCTTTCATTCTAAATGGAGAAATAGGCTCAGTAACAAGGAAAGCCTACACCTTCTCACCACAGGGCAGGTCTCTTGGACTCCTTGATTGTCAATGTACTTTAGTTCTTAAGGATTTGCTGCACTTTCTCAATGTAGGACTGCAAGGCCCAGTCTGCTAGACCATTCTGAAGAATGTATTCAGAACAGAGGAAGAAACTTGCAGTGCCTTCCTGAACATACAGCTCATTGTTGCACAATCTAATCCTTAAATAAGAATTTCCTCATTAAGCTTTGAGAAAGAAAAAGTTTCTGCTGCCAGCTGTATGAGCATTAGGGCCCATTCTGACTACCCAGCATATTGATAAAATCCAGGAAAGAGCAAAATCTAACATTTTTTGTTCATCTTTAGATGATTTTCTGGTGTCACTTGTCACTGAAAGACTCTTCATAGCCTTCTGTTCTAGCACTAAAAATAGATCATGCATCATTTCATGGGAATAGTATTTAAACAACTCATTAATATCATATTTAAACTTCTCTTTTTATTTACAGGAGTGACAGAAAGCGACATGTGCATAGGCTCTCCCCTGCAGAGGTGGAGTCCATGAGAGATGTCCTGGCACATAATCTATATCAAGTGCGACAAAGGGTGTGTAAGCAATCTGCTATCACACGCTATTACAGACTGAAGGCTCTTGTTTGCTCTTCCCGATATTGTAGCCACGGTGGGTGGCAGAGCTGGGACCAGCCATGGGGTCACGCTGGTGGGAAACATGAGCCCAGAGCCCACAGCTGCTCCGACCTGGGAGCTACATGGAAGGCAGGGAAGGAGCCCTGGCTTGGGACCCTCTCCTGGGTGGATAAAAGGAAAGCGGGTTTTTTTCCATCAGCTTTCACCCTGATGGCAGTGAGAAAAGCCAGGAGAATCTGGGACTGAGCTGTAGAGGTCAGGCTTCCCTCACTGCACAGCGACTTGTGACTCAGAAATCCCCTTTCCGAGGCTGCCAAACATCCCCGGGCAAGTCTGAGGTCCCATGTCCTCTCCATGGGGTCATGCACAGCCTGGGAGGTGGAGGCTGGCTGGCTGGCTGGCTCGGTGGCCTGTGTCCTTCTGTGGTGGCATGGGGGCCAGCAGGCTGGACCAACGCTGGGCAGGTGGCTACCCGGTACCCCGGGATGGATGCAGGGCTTTGTGGGAGGCAGCAGGCTGGCGGGTCGCCAGCAGCAGTGAAACTGCCCTGTGGAGGCGGGTGGACCAGCGGCGGTAAACATTGCGTAGCCCAAAGTCAGCTGAGAGTCAGGCTGGTAAATCCTTGGTCTGTGTGGCAGCAACAGCTTGCTCTTGCCACAGGAGGAGAAAGGGAAAAAATAATTCCACCTCCTCTTGAGCTTCACTTTACACATTTGGGATTTTTTTCCCTGTAAAATGGGGGTGGTAATACCTCAGCAGGAATGCATTTTGCAGAAATTTGTACTGATTCTGATGCAGCCCCGTGCATAATATCTACTTAATCCAATCTTGGGCTCAGAATATCCAACTGAGTGTTCTCCTACAGCAATGAGTGGTAGAGGATGTATTACAGTAACCTTGAAATTACGCGGATAAACGGGGCTAACTTGTGTAACATACATTTACTAGAAAATGCTAGGCCCTGCTCATTTAAGTGTGTCATTATTAATATGATATTCATTCCTAATATTGTTTGATTTGCCATGGCCAATTATCCTTATGATATTAATTTCTTATCTTGCCAGCAACAATTTGCATATATGGCTGCCTGTTAGATTACTGAAATGAACTCTCTCTTCAAAATCGATTACAGTAATGACTACTTCGCCAGTTACTTCCTATGCAGTATTGAGAACTGTGTGCTTTTGGAAATGAAAGATCAGAAGTAAAATAATACCGCTTCTAATACTTCACTTTCAACTCTGAAGGCCTGGTAATGCTCTGGCTCACCAGAACAACTTTACAAGGACGCTTGCAAATGAGACTGAGATCAGACTCTACTTTTTAAGAGGCTTTATAAACTTAAATGAATTTTTCCGTTTAAGGAAGGTTTCCCTCATTTCACAAGTTGTATGCAATAAATTAAAAAGCTTGTTCTAAAAGATGCTCAGTTTTAGGATAATAATAAGGTGTAGTTTGTCCAAGTATGGAAAGGAAACTCAGCTGTGCATCTCATTCTGCAGATGTACTCTACTTAATATAGTTTTTAGCTCCTGGGCACATCTGCAATTTGCTCCTGGCTCAGTAATATTATTATCAAGGCTCAGAGGTGGGTTAACCAGCTATTTCTCTCTTGGGATCTGCCCCAGATCTGTAACTCTCAACTGTGTGATCAGAAGAAGGCTGACAAAGGGAGGACAAGCCCAGGGATGTTAATAGCCTTGTATAGGTGGATACAATTCTATGGTACACTTTGAGCAGGTACAAGTCTAACAAAAATGGCATCAAAATGTAGTCCTTGAGGCCCGAGACTTACAGCTTTGTTCATGCTTCCTCCCATCTTACTTCACAGCAGTGAATCTGCATTTTGCCATGTGACACCAAAGAGAGCTGCGGTGAGTCGGTGGCCGAGCCAGGTCAGGTGTCCCCTTGGCCTTATGATCAACTACGCTGCGCAAGGTTATTAACGTTGCAGGTGCAAAGAGAATCAGCTGGGTGCATTTTCTGTTTCAGGCACCGACATACAACCGACACAACCTGCCTACCAACACAACTGAGAAACAAGCCCAAGAAATCCTCATCCGTCGGCAGCACAGCCTGAGGCAGAGTTGCAGGAAGGGAAACAGCTTACCTTGGGGTAGACCGGTACCTGTTATATAAAATACTATTCGTGTAAAAAAATGCCAGTGCTTCTCTGTAAATAAGGAAAGAGACACTCATTTTGATATGCTTTTTGCATTAATTAAAATGGATACTTTCCCCAGTGTCCTCATGCAGCACCTAAGAAAAGCAAGCTTCACTTAGCATGTGGACAGCTATGTTTTTATGTCCTACCTATGTACACTGGTCAGAAATCAGCTACTATGGCTGTAAGTAGTAAAATGATGTAACTTGCATTGTTTTGGCATGTGCAAAACATAGTATAATCACAAAAGGCCTAATGCAAAGCCCTTGATGCCTTTCACTGACAGTTTGGGCTCTTGATCAGTAAGAGTAAGTTTTGTCTGACCAGATGTAGGCATGGGATAGCATAGACATTTACAGCTGAGATAATTACAGTTAAGGAAGAGAAATAAGTTCTTGCTGAGTATATTTATTTTATTTAAAATTGTCATTTGAAACAGGAAAGGTGAATCTTAGAAGAATGTATTTCTCTCCATTGACTAAAAAAAACCCCTAGGGCTAATATATCAGACACAGACATGAGCTAACATTGAGTTCAACCATCCAAGCGAAGCATTGATCTTAATCACACCTCTCTAAACTTGGCTGTAAAAGTGTAAAGGCACAACAGAAAAAGCATATAACCATCTGTCTTTACCATCCCACCAAATAAGTGCAAATCGTGGAGGCAATCACAGGCACTGAACACATTTCTATCTCATACACAGGCTAGCACCGTGGAAGTACGCTACTTCTCTTTGCCTCAGGGCCCCAGCCAGCCCACTAGACGAAAGACCAGGCGTGTTACTTTTACAGGTAATGGAAGTGCTTTACTCTGTATCCTACTCCAGCAGTGAAACAAACTTGTCCAGTTGCTCAGTGGATTTAACAGTATTAAATGAATACTCCCATGGAAGTCCCTGGCCTCTTTAAATGAGCTACACCCTTCTCTCCTATCTTTTTAATCTACATTGTTTATATGGTCATTACTGCAGTAGTTGCTATCTCGTTCCAGCACCACCTATTTTTCTCTTTTTCCCTCTTGCACAAATATTCCTGCGATCCCTGCAATTTGGCCTGGCCATGAAGGCATCCATGTAAGCCCAAGAAAGCGAATGACCTGTTCCCTGCACCCCACAGACACAACTGGACTCAAAATGGTTCTGAGTTGCTGAGCCCATTGCCCAGTTAAGGTGAGGCTGCCACAGCTCTATGACTCCAGGTCCCACTAGTAGTGAGGCTGAGCAGGGCACCCCCTGCCCAGTAATTCAGTGCACATGTACACATGATGCGACACACAGAGCAGCAAAGACAGGGCACAGCACTCAGGCAAATGCAAAGAGCACCACATCCTGGTCCCCTCTCTGGATAATCAGGACAATAACCTGTTAGTGGAAAATTATATATACATACATGCAACCTGAATCCCCCAGTAGCTGACCTTAGATACACACTGTGCCCAGTAGCTGGCTCTGGACCGTTCATCTGCCCATTTGGTAGCACTTCGGCATATAAGCCCCTGGGGACACAGCCCCCTGGCAGCTGTTGGTACTCAGGCCTACACATATGCACACACACACACATGCACAAATGCTCTTCCACCCCACCCCATGTGCTGTAGATCCCTCCAGTAGCTGGCCTTGGACAGCCAGTCTTCCTTGTAGCAGGCTCCTGGATCCCCTGGTCTCCCCTTGCCTCACGTGCAGAGACACACATGTGCAAACATGTCTCTTTGGTATCAGTCCCAGATTATGGCCTTACCAGTAATCAGCTACAGATCCCATGGTCTCTTTGGTCGCTGGTCTGGATCTCTTGCCTCCTCCAGTAGTCAACTCAGAGATCTTCTGCTCTCCCCAGTCTCTGTCCCAGACTCACCGTTGCTCCAACAGTTGGTTCTCAAGCCTCTTGTCCTACTCGCTGGCTACTCTGGCATGGTGATCGCTAGTGATTTTGTGCTTGCACATGCACTCACACAATACGCACGCACCCCAGTCCCTCCTGCTGCTGGCACTCAGGCCTCCACACACACAAGCACACAGTATAGGGAGCTGCTGACCAAGGAACACAGTTAGAAGTGGAGTTAAATGAGAAAACAGGACAGACTGTGATGATCAGGTGCAGGGCATTACCAGACACCAGTACTGACTGGCCCTGTTTATCTCGTTTTTCCTCTACTTTCCTTTCCAAACTGCCTGATCCCTTCCTTTCCCTGTCTTTGTTTCCTGCCCTAAACATCACATCATAAGTCCTGTATGGTCCCAAAATCCTCTCCCCTGGCATCCCAATAATGGGCCCCAGACACCTCCACACCTCAGTCTATGAGGTGCCCTGGGGAGAGCCTCTCAGTTAGCTCATTGTGGTGGGTCTCACCCTGGTCATGCCTATGATGGATCAGGGCAGGGGCTCAGGCTTTTTCCTCTGACTGGGATACTGAGGGCTCCTCCACTTGCCCTTGTGCCTCGGGGCTTTTCTGTGTTTGAAGAGATGAGCCTTTAATCACATAACCTAACAAAAAATCCTGGCAGAATCTCTTCCCAAGCAGCTGGTCTTTTTTCCCCTATTCCCAGCTTGCTCTCTATGAACATTGCTGCAGTAATACTGGTATTACTGGATAAAGAACAGCCAGTCTGAGGTTATCATATATACACAGTAAAACGCAGACCCATCCTCACTTACACTCTAAGTAAGGAGACAGAAGTTAGGGATGGAGCAACACTGAATTGCCCAAGGAAACATTGCAGAACATTGTCATAGAAAACATGGAATTTAGGACACTTGAATGTTCATCATTGTCTCCATCTGTAATATCCCTGACTCCTTTCTGAGCTTATTTATGTGAACCTGAAAGGCATTTGTGTCCCTCAGAAAAATTCAGTTTCATTTCTGGCAAAATTAGCTATAGCGATTGAAACCACATTTTTAATTTTCATTTTTGTATCAAAAACTTGTACAACAAAATTTATTTCCTGCAAGTGAAAAAATAATTTTTTTTCTTCCCTTTCTGTTTGACTGTGAAAGAGAATGAAAGCAAAAGAATTCTGTGTAGGCAAACCATCCCCTTAGGGCTGGGCACTCACACATGATGTCAGCAGAACAGAAACCCATAGGATCTATTCAGAAGGGAAAATAAGAGTTACTCAAGGGAATATTTTTTTTCTGTTCTGTTTGTGAGGACATCATGGTGGGGGGATATGTATCTTTCTAAAAGATTCAAATTTTTCCATGCAGCAGCCTCAGAACTAAAACATTTCAGATATTTTCAAGGGACCAAGTCCTGTTGTAGCAGACAGGCATATTATTTCAGTAGGGAGAGATGTAACTCCTGAAGCAGTAAATGCAAGTACTCTAACCTAATAGCTGGGCCTGAATTTGAGCCCTGCCTTGTGATCTATCCAAATAATTAGACTTCTTGATCCAGCTTCTGGACCCATCTTAGGTCCATTGTGTAGCATTTACACCACTTTAAATGTCTTCAGCAGGACATTGCTAAACTCTTCTCATAAACTGTGTTAGGGTGAGGTGAATTGCACTTGGAAACTGAGGAGAGAAATGCTTAGTATGTAGGAGATTAGAATGACGACTCGTATATGCACATATGCATTTACACAGATAAATGCCACCTTTTCTATCTATGCCTGGAAGCCCTCCTGGAACAGGCTTCCTCCAGCAAGCTTCATTTAGCTCTTATGTATAGCAGAAAGTTTAGTAACTTAGAGGTCAGAAATGACCACAAATAGATCCTTAAACCACCTGTCAGCTCTTTCTGCCACTCATACAAATGAATTATTTATTTGACAGTATATATATCATTCATACTTTGTACCAGTGATGCTCCCAAAGGGCTAAGTAGAAGCCCTTCAAATCTGAGAAAACCTATCCTGTTTTATTGCTTGTGGTGTGGTATGCCCACATAGCTTACGAGATGCAGGTTCTGCTGTTAAAGAAATCTGTGCCCCTCTTTGGTTGAGGTAAGTGCTGGTGCACACATTCTTACTTCATGCCAACTGTGAAGTAAACGTTAGCTTAAAATAATTGAATAGTTATTAAGCTGCAATAACTAGATGAATTTTTGACTATGTGACTATACCAAATACACGTATGCTTTAACTGCAGCAGGTGATAGTCTAATTTTATTATTTGCAGATCTTTGTGTTTATGTCCCAAAACCTCCTAGCTTGTTACAAGCTGTTTCTTAAATTAGTTAATTTGGTAGTGCACAGTCAGACTACAAGTGACTTTAAGAAAAGCGAAAAAGTATATTCTATAAACTCAACAGAATGAGAAAGCCAGTTATTGGCTACTGCAGGCAAATTTTTATTGTGTATTTGTGGCAAACAAAGCTGGTAGGAGCAGGTCTGACACACCCAATGTAATCAAAGTGCCCTAGAGTCAAACTCCTGGTTTCAGGTGAAACTGTTTTCTTCCCAGTTGTTAATCACAGATGGCTGATAAACTTGATTTTCAGTGGCACGCGAGTCTTCTCCTTCATCACTTTTTTGTCTTCTGCTGTGGGTTTCACAATGCTTTTCAATCACAGTACTAGGTATACTTGTGCAATTTGAGAAAAATGAGAGCTACATAAAGGAGCTCTCTTGCCCTGTGAAGGCATTGAGCAGCTGTGCAAGGCACTAAAAGATAGCTGAATGTGCTTATTCGCTGGGGTTTCAGGGTAGAGGCAAGATCAATAAAATCTTTTAAACATCAGGTTTGGGATGAAAATAAAAATTTAGGGTTATTTTTAGTTCTTGACTGCTCTCTTATTCTACGGTAATTATTTAAAATGCTTCGGTTTCAGGGTTTAAAACCATAATACTGTATTGTATTGAATACCCTTTAACCGTCCTTGCCAATACCATGGTGTTTCTCTTTTCTCTTCCTTAAAATATGAATTATTTGTCTATTTTGCTTCAGACCACCACAGAATCGGCTCTGATGCTGCGTTCCCTGTGATGTTCAGACCCCAGCCTCGATTACGGCCACTCGAACCAAAGCACCACCAGGAAGAGCTGATTCCAATGGCACACTTGGACAGAGGAGCGGGCCCATCCAATCTGTCAGGTCGAAGAGGAAATTCAATCAGTCGGCATCATTTCACCAGAGCAGGCAATCTAGCTCTGATGCCAAAGTCTCGATTCGCTGTGGCAGAAGTACAGGAGTATGAGTCAGAAGAAGAGACAGAACCGATGGCACCAGCCAGGCCATTAGACATATGAGGAGCAGAGAGGAGCAATGTTTGCATCTCTAGGGCCCTTTGTGCACTGCTCTAGAGAAAATAACAAAGCTCTTATAGGAGCCAAACCACAATTTTCCTTTTGGGACCAGTGCACTTGTTGTCGTATCACTTTCAAGCGCTGTATCAAGGTACTTAGTGGCTCAGAGAAGACTCAAATTCTTATATGTTTGTATCAAGCTTTCTTTCCAACAAAACATTGCTGGAAAGAGTGGAACATGATCTTTGTGGAGGTTTGGACATGAATTTAAACATCAGTAGTCGGGCACATGCAATGCTATGGGTGGAAGCTGATATCGCTGTCCTCTGTTGTGTACTATGGCCTGCATTCAGAAGAAAGAAACACTAAAAGACATGGCTTGACACATGACTGCCCAGATTGGTAACTTCAACTTGCCTACAGCTTTTGCCTTAAGAGTAGCTGAGATATTCCAGGAAAGAGTTAAAAAACAAAAAGGCATTTTTAGGGCACCTAAATGTCACTGAAGATGCCTAAACAAGTACTTAAGTCAAAAGGATTTTTAGTGGACATTATCAGCACTTGGGAATCTCTTGGCATCTCAGGTTTTGGCTTTGCAAAAGTGTCTAAAGTCAGTTCTGTGATGGTCCATAACTCCTGCTGCTTCAAGTAGTTTCAACATGTAGGCACCTATCGCCCACCTACAGTTGTTTTGCATGAATAAAGGAGGCATCCTGGTATATGCAAACCCAAAGGACTCTTCAGGCAGCGGTGCTGTCAGGATGCCTTTTATTTGCAAATGTGGGATGGCAGGAATATACACAATATTCTTGTAGTTTAGCAGGTGGGAGGCTTCATTGCAGAGCACCTAACCTCCATTCCCCGCTCCCGCCTTGCCATGGAGCACCCAAGTCTGTGGATTGCTCTTCACACTGAAGCTGGACCAGCATTGCAGATAGGAAGCAAGAAACTGGGATAAAAGGTAAAGGAAACCTAACTTTATAGCCTGCTGGCTAGCAGGAAAGAGGCCTTGTGTTTTGCTCCCAGCTTTTTGTGTGCCTATATGTTGTACAGAGAAGCATTTGATTAAAAAAAAAAGCAGAAATAACCAGGGGGACATGTGCTGGAGCCCGTGACCTCCTAACCTTCCTACTGAGCTCCCTTCCAACTGGCTCTGTGCAGCCATGCTCCAGTCTCAACGGTGGGTCTCGCTGGTGCTAGGAGAAGTAAGAAGTTATGGTCTCAAGTCATTTTGGATAGAGTCTAAAATCTGAGACACCTAGTTCCTTTGATGGAGCTCTTTTCTGCAAAATGGAAGCTGCGTTGCCATTGTCATCTGTGTCTTGAAACTGTAGGTGAGCTGATTCTATCCAAACGGATGATTTGAATCCAAAAGTCCATAAACCCATCCTTTCAGCTGCACTTAACTCAAATCTACAGCTGAGAAATGCACCAAGTTCAGTCATGTTTTCTTCAAGTTTCCCTTTCTTTCCTCCACTCAGAGATTGCTAAGCTGCCTGACTCAAGGTCTGTAAATGCTACTGTAAGAGTCAGAGAGGTAAGAATTAGAGATAGCGGTGCCACTTTTATATTTCTCTTTTATATTACTGTTAAGAGCTTGTATGTCCTGGTCTAGAAAAAACTTGTCAGTTATGACGTCATATTTCTTACAATGGATTTCTGATTCAGGATTTGTTGTAAACTAACAAATTTGAAAAGTGCTACCAGATGAAAAAAATAAAAGCCCTTTTCCCTCTTTTCTCATGTTTGCAGCTTTTATGTTCAGCAGGTCATAATGAATCATCTGCGTGGAAGTTGTACAAAGGTTTCTGAAAGTTATGTTCTGTTTGCATTTCCTCATTGTGCCAGAGAAACTATACAACTTCCTTTTATGAAAGCAGTAGCATGTATTAAAAGAGGGTAGGATTTGGCTTCCGTATCAACACTGAATAAGCAATGAAATACAGTACTCTAGCTGAAAATCAACCAATAAACCTAGCTCCACCAAAAGAGGAAGAGCTCCATGTACTTTTTAAATAAAAGCTTTGTGCCAGATCTCAATCCTATAGCAAGTTATATTGACACATCATAAAACTCAACGAAAATATTATTTTAAGAAAAAAAGTTCTCACACAAAATTAGGTCTTAAATTGCACTGTAAGACAACCAGTTGCCAAATGAGATTTAATTAAGGCCAAAATCAGTGCCCATGGGATGTGGTCCTTAGGCCACAGAGCTGACTTAGATGCATGGAGTAGAGTGACAGAGGTGTGGGACCTGCTTCTGCATTGTGGAGTCAGGAGGGGGTGGGATCTCCAAAACTGGCTGGTGGGTGATGTGAACTGGAGGCAATCCTTGGGGACAGCAATGAAGAGAAAGTGGAAATCTGAGAGGAGGGTGAAGAATGGATCATCTTCAAAGGGAGGCTCAGGAAAGAGATTAAACAGAGGAATTACTGTGAGCTGCAAATTCAGCATTTCCTGTTTAAGAAGATTTAATCAACAGGTTGTCTGGGGGAACTGCACAGATACAAACCACGTGAGATGAGGAAGATTAATGGAATGTTTGGAGTGGCATGGAAAGGGACTAGACATACATCATGAAAAAGAGGAGCCCATGCAACTTGGTCAGGGTTTGTTTGACAGGCATGCTTAAAATTGACTCTCAAATTCTTTATTAAATATTATAAAAGTTGGGGAGCATTTATATAATTACCAATTGTAAGTAGGGAGCAAAGCATTCAATTTCTAATGACCGTTTATATTATAACTAGAGAAAAATAAGTCTTTCTAAACCACAAATAAAACTAGTGCATAGCTGGAGTCAAATCTCCCTCTTTTGGTTCACTCCTAATCTTTCCTCTGATGAAATCAGTGAGCCAGATCTTCAGAGAGTGTAAAGCCACAGAGCAGCTGTAAGTTAACAGAGCTCTCCCAGCTTTTGCAGTTTGTTCCCCAAACCTCTAAAGTCTATTTTTAGTTTTCTTTCCTAGCAGTTAGAAAATAGGACTGGAAGAAAATTTCCTTCCATGCTATTAGTTGCTGCTAATGGTTTTGCTGGCCATCAGCCAAGAAGCAATGTTGCAGATGCCTGTATAAAATATGTTCTAATATATAAAGTTGCACTGTTTATTTGTTTTCATGGGTATGTCATACTTGTAGACAAAAGAGTTGTCCTTAAAGAAGCACAATGCTTATGTTTCAAATAGCAATAACTATAACTAGCAATGTTTCACTGTAAATAACTTACTCTGTCTATAGTCTCTCAGGCCTGGTCCACAAAGAAAACTGAAGTGGTTTAGGGCATGAATTTAAATCCACTGCTGGTGGATTTAAGTCCTTGTGTGGACATTCTTAAACTCCTTAACCTGGGTCACACCCAGAAAACTTGTACTGATAATTCGCAAAGGTAAGTTAATTCAAGATCTCCTTTTTTTTTAGACCAGTACAGTGCTATTTACTGGGGATTTCAAATTGTACTCTGATTTAAGGAGAACTGGCACAGGATACTCATGTCCAGATGGTGAATAATTATTATTCAAAATCCAGAGAGGAAATAGGAACTCAGGGAATTAAGACTTGGGGCAGGAGGACAGCGCAGGACAGGTGAGTTTCAGGAAGCAATAATAATGAATATCATGTACCTTCGACAGTAGAGAAAATACAAGACACACTTGAACTTGCTAAGCAATGAGAAAAATAACACAATAGTAAGAGCAGTCATAATGAGAAAATATTTCAATAGTAAAAGCAACAATGGTCAAACAGAATATTGCAGAAAAAGGGAGGGAGTTATCAAGGTCAATAGCACCTTGCAAGCAACTGGCAATGCTTTCACATTTATTGCACAGTGTGATTAACTGTTAGATCCTGTTGTTCTTGCTGCAGCTGTTACTCTTCAACTAATATCCTAGGCAAGTAGGAATGCGTGGTAAAAGGAGAATCTCTTCCTTAGAGAGCTTACCATCAAGGACGCAGCAGCGAGGAGAGCACCAGCAAACAGGACAGGATAGCAGCTACTGCAGGGAGCGCCCAAGCTGTGACGTCCAGAAATACCAGTTAACAGAGTGCACTGAAAAAAGGCGTTGCTGTGGTCTCTCTTCCAGGGGGAATGGTGCACATTAGAAACATCTGCAACTGCATGATCAGGGCTGCTGCTGCTGTCTGTATGGCCCCCAGGGAAACAACACTCTGGCTATGTGATAATGCCAGCGAGCTGGACAGGGACTAAAAGCAGTTTGTGTGTCACGCTAGGGGAGGACATCGCCAAAAGAGTGCAGAAGCAGGTGGGATAACTCGCCTCATAGCTTGGCTCGAAACTCAAGTGAGTGAAGTAGGCATGTGTCCACCAAAGCCAGAGAAGAGAATCTGTAACTGACGGAAAAAAGCAAACACCCTGGCAGGAGCTCTAGATGGACTGATTTACTGGTGTGTGTGTAGGCCAAGAAAGTAGGCCAACTTAAAAGACAAAAGTTAGTTCAGGTGTGTGTAGAGCAATTAAGGAAGGTTATATGAGATTCAGAAAAGCAGGTCAGGGTTTCAGGCTGGAGACGCTGGTAGAGAAGAAGTAACCATGACCATCTTCAGCACAAGAAGATAACTTAATCCATTTTTACCAGCAAGGTAGTCAGAGAAAGATAGCAAATGAAATCTGCTGGGGAAATCATCAAATTGCTATGGATGAAAAACTTGACTTTTATGTAACAGAAGATGAAAATAATTGTGAAATCATTCTTATTTTCTTGCTGGTATGTTGGTTTCAAGAACTGACACTTTCAAGGGTTTTCCTGCAGCCCTTAGACTCTGAAAGGCTCACGTTTTATTGTCATGTATGAATGGAAACTACGATTTACTCGTGGGAGACTCTGGAAAATGTAACAAATATTTCCAAGTTTCCTTTCTTCATAGGTACTTTTTCTGATTTCCTACATACATATATGGATAAAACACAAACATTAAGAGTGGAAAAACAGATTACCTTATCTTTATATTTTGTTTGCTTTTTAGGTAGGACAATTACAGTCATTGTTTTGACAAACTCATGGTACTTAAGAACCTTAAAATTAGAGGTGTAAGGTAACATGAGTAATATTCTGAACCAGTTAAGATGACTGGAAATCTATTAAGCTAAGTTGCCTAATTTATTTCCTTTTGAGAATCTATCTTAATGATGATCACAAGTGAAACTCCTTTTTCTTTCCTGCTTTGGTTTCATGGGTGTGACAATTCAAAAGTTAATATTGGTTCTTGTTTATTTCTAGCCCACCCTTCCTCCTGGAAAAATTTGAGTTTCTACTACCGTTCAATCATAAGAAATGAGACATGGACTGAAGAAAACAATGCCAAGCCCTGATTTTCAGAGTTCTTCAGGAAGTTAGATTGCAGCCACACCAATAGTGAACAGCTGGTCAGGAGTAGACTCCCAAACTGAACATCATCTGTGACTTTTTTTCTACTGTCCTTGCAGGAGAAAGGAAAAAAGAAGTGTCTATCAAGAATAGCCACAGTGATCTGGGGGCACAGGTATCAGTCATCTGCAACATCACTTTTACATGTGCAAACACAGGTCAGATCATTAGACAGCTGCTCAGTGCTTTCCCACCAGTAACTCATTCCACTAAATACAGAATTGTCACAAAAGAAGCTTGAAGTTAAAATGCCTTTTTTTGCTGGCATGTATGTCAGGTGTTAATTTAGACTCATTAGTTGGTACTGGGCCTAACACCATTTGCTCCTTGCTCTACTGTATTATCAGCAGCGATAAGGGGTGAAATTAATGAGTCATGTACAAATGTCAAAATAAAAGGGCTCTTATTTTTTTAAGATATCTTGGAATAAAACCTGTCTATAGACCTCTACCTAGCTTTATTCATGCCTTTATTTAAGGATAAATTTCCCATCACAGAAGCTTACGCTGGGTGAGAAAACAATATATAAATGAAAGCCAGCTGCCCAGATACATCAATATTACATGATGATGAATATTGATAATACTTGCAGTGGTGCACAATGTCTTCCAGGTGCTGTGACAGTTCAGAAGCAGAGCATCCTGAGAATTATACCAGTGTTAAAACTCCACATGAAAGGTGGAGAAACTTGTACAAAGCAAATGAGCTGTGTGTACACGTAACACAGGAACAGCGCCAGGAACCGAACATGAGACCCTGGTCCCTTGACCTCAAGTCTACCTTTACTTCCCTTAGGCTTTTAGGTGACCGAAACCTACAGAAAGGAACAAAAGAACCAGCTGAAACTGTTCATCCAGCTCTCACCACAAAAAAGGAACAATCTGCACAGGAATGACTTTGTGCACTGCTTCAAGCCAGGCATCAGGACCTGCTGTTTACAATTGCTCGATGTCCTAAAAGACATAATAAAATTTTGCCATATTTAAGGTATATGTATAAAATATATGTAATGTAAAAAAGATGTAATTCTTCACTTATTTTTCCCTAGTACATTCACTGTTGTTCCTTTCAAAAAGCTACGTATGTTCTGCAAGTTTTGCATAGTTACAAAAACTATGACATTGAAGGCACTTGTAAGAAGTGAATACACTACAGCAAATAAACTTTTTCTTTAGAACCTGAAACAGAAAGTCTTGGAAGTTGCTTCTCCTTCTCCCTTTTGGTCCAATGAGGAAGGGAGGCTGTAGATGTTTAGCACAGGTGTTAGACCTAGGACAAATCTTTTAGTGCTAAAGACACTCAGGGCTAAGTCATATGCAGGTGCCTCAATCCATCTGAGTTGCCAGATTTGGCATAGGAGCCACAGGAGCCCTTGGCTCCCTGCATAAGCAGCCAGAGACCAGGGAGACCCCTTGGGGCACCTTTATGGCAGCTGGACTGAGTCCCTGGGGCTTGAGTTGGTGAGGATCTGCACAAGGCAGCCGATGGCACTAGGGCATAAGTCAACTGAACACATGTGGATGGCTACCTTGCAGTGATGTAATCGATGAACAGTCCAGCCTCCACTGACTCCAATGGGAGCTCAGACACCTACCCTACATGTAGACACCTTCATGGTGAACATCTAAAAGCAGCTCACTGAGTCCGAAGTGGAACTCCACTGTCCTGATTCATCAAGCCATCTTGGCATCTATGAACAAAAAGCATTTTTCAAAGCTAGGCATTCTGACTGCTTTAGCTTTGAGATGAATCTTCTTTTCCTCCTCAATAAACTAAGCTATTTCTGCATGTACACATGAAAAGGTTATATATATATATATATATTTTAACAGGTCTCATTGTGTACAACTCCTATATTCCATTTATTTCTAAAGGATTGTCTGCAAGCGTATTTGGCTCAATCTGCTGTAATGGGTTTAGCAACAGAAAATTGCAAAGCTCACATTACTGCTGGCTCAAATGGACCCTTTGTCTTGAATTCCTCTTAATGATAAGTATCGCAAAATCTTTCCCTATCATTTCCATAAGTATGCCAACATAAATTCAAATGAAAATGATGACTGCCGACAAATTTGTTAATCAAATCTTATCAATCTGAAGGAGCTCTTTCAGGAGCTTTTTTTCCTATTTTTCCCTACTGCAAAAATGCCCAATACTGATTTACCAAGGACTGCAGAGGAGATATAACAGCTGGTGCCAAGACAGATTTACAGGTCTTGTTCCTAGGTAATGAAAAGAAAGATAAGTGTAACAACCAAGTTCAAAACATCAAAACATCACTATAAACAACTTTGCATGAATTAGGTTAAGTTGCAAAGCTCAAAAGAGCTGTTATTATTATCATCATCATCATCATCATCAATATTATTGTTTTGTAGGTTTTTTGCCCAGATGCTCACTATGTGTAAATATTCCTGTACCAGTCTTTAATGGATAAACTAAAACTCTACTAAATGAGAGCATTAATTCCGTTTTATCTGCTGGAAAAGTCATGCTTTCACCAAAGAGGAAAAGAGCTGCAGTGACCTCTGTTGATGGAATTAAGCAATGTATTTAAAGAGCCAAAAAGGAAAGGTGACACATTCAAATCCTCTGCTAGGATTAAATAGGACCAAAAGTAAACTGTGCTAAGAGGGAGAGGCTTTCAGGTTGCATATGAAAAAGACTATTTCCCAACACCCACTGAAGTCAGAATCCTTACCAGGATAGTTGCCATTTAAAAACTATTTTTAGACAATTTGTTCACTTTTCAGTGTGGAATTAAAAACTACTGGCATGAAGACAGAGGACATAACACACTAGGGGAGATGTGGTTTCTTGAAGTGCCATACTGCATTCCAGGAGTTTATATCACCAAAAGAAAACATCATGCCTGTATGTATTACGTGATCTGAATTTAGTGACCAGTTTCTTGTGCCAGCCTGACACACGGTATTCTTGAAATTTTGAGGCAAAGAAGCTTTCCAGTTGGCAGGCTGCCTGTGGCAGAGAGAAGTATCTAGGAACTGTTATGCCTTTATGACCAAGAATTTGGAACATGTCTTTATGGGCTAGTTCTGATCCAGGAAAATAATTAAACACATAAATACCCACAAAGATCTGAACCTTAATGCTTCAAGGTTGGGAGTAGTCTCAGTAAAGCCAAGCATTTAAGGATTGACCTTGTACAACTAAAGTTACTGAAATCAATAAGAGAACTTCCATTAAGAGCTAAGTAGCTTGTGGAAATGGGGGTATTTTGTGCTTACTTTTTTCAGACTTGTGCCTTTGCTAAGGACTACTCAGTATTAAACAGAGGCATCAATGAGGGTCAGGGCTTCGTACTGTTAAACTTATTTTATGTTTCCGAGCTGTCCAGTAAACAATTGGCACACTATTTGTTTTTTCTAGGAGCCACAGCAATACAGATTGGTATCTTTTTCCTTCTGTGTCTGATGTTATGGCAGGTCTGACTATGATCACAAAGCTGGGAGTTTTCCTAGTTCAGGTATTTTAATTTGTTAATGTCTCCACCAGAGCCCAAGAAGTTTTATTTTTAATATACTTCTCAGAACGACTACTGTCACTCTGATCTTAAAACGTCTTTCTCACAAGAGACAAATGAATACTGGTAATGACACTTTACTCATATCCACTATGGCATCCTTCTTCAGGCTTTGTAGAGAATAATTTCTGCGAGAGTAAGGAGGGAAAAAACCCAAGTTCATTCTGTTTTTAATAAAAAGTATGAAAAGCTATACATAAAGCAGTATCTTATTTTGACACAAATAAAATCAGAAAATGAAATAATAGATCAGTGCACTAAAATATCATTAACTAGATACCAGAGGTGTACTTGCTCTACCTGTCTCAGAACATCAAGATACACAAAATGTAAAATATTAAAATCAATCCTAGTTTGCATATGTTATAAATGTTGTAAATGTTATGGCATCTTATACAAATTTCACAATAAAGCCAAATATTATAACTACCTATTTGAGAACTTCATGCTGTCAGGCATGAAGGAAGAATTAATGTATCTTCCATATATAATTAATGATCCTGGCAAAGATCTTCATTGACTTCTGGGAAATTATTTGTGTTTTTTTCACTCAGGATGAGTCTGGCAAATTTTTGTGGAGAGTGGTCAGGATGGCAAGTACAGCTGGGTGGTAGGCTGGATCAAAGATTTCTCTGCCTCAATATATTTAGCATCCTACAAAGACCTCTACATGTTAAAGGACTCCAGTTACCCACTCACTCTTCTAAAGATAACCCAAGAAAAGCCTCTATTCCTGGGAGAGTTTATACATTAAGTAAATTAATTCTAAGTTAGAATAGCACACAGAACCATTCTGTGTATAGAAGAATTATTTTCTGCCAAGCTTACCTTATGATAGAACCACTATTTTTTTTTAAGTTGCTTGACATAATTCTAAAATGAACATTTTTAATACGGTGCAAAGCTACAGCTTTTGCAATGAAGCTGAAATCACCCATGCTCTGATATCTGTGCTAAAGCTGAGCCCCAGTTCCACATGTATTAGCTTTGCCAGCTCGGGTATGGTTTAGGTAGCAGCTTGTGACAAAAGGAATCAAAATAGCTTATTGTCATTGTTCTACTGTGCAGTCTTATGACCCAGCATTCAGGCTTTATAATTTAGTTATTTTCCAGTTTAATCTTACAGTGCATTTACGAACAAGTTCCTGATTGGTTATCTATGTACCAGTCTTCAGAGGTCAGCTGTTCTGGCTTATCTTATAGAAGAGAAAGGAAAAAGTCAGCAGTCATCTTTTTTTACATCTGGAAAAGTATCTTTTTTCATACAATTATAACTGTTTGACAGGAATTTGCTCAAAGTTAAAGAATATCTTTGGATGGAGATTAAAAATGGAAAATTACATCTTCAGAGATGTACTTTTCTTTAAATTACTAGTATGTGAAAACTGTTTTGGAACTTTAATTGCTGCTACAGACTTACTACAAAATAAACTTTGCAATAAACCCTGACTGATCCTTATCTATAACCAAAAATCTCCACACTGGCAAGAGTATAATATAGGGTGAAATCATATTTGGATTTGGATTTTTTTGCAACTGGGTTCAACAAGGCAGGATTTTCTCTTTCAAACAGCCCCAGACTTCTCCTCCTCTGTGTATGTGGAGATTATCTGGATCCTGCAGTAATTGCTGGTTGGGTCAATTGGTTGATTTTTTGCAGTAAGGAGACTTGCATACTTTCTGGTTTTGGCCTCACACAGAAGCATTTGGGCATGATTTCTCAGGGTAAACTGGACAGTTCAAACCCAGAGTTTGAGTGACCCTGAGTTAGAAGGCAACTTCTCTGCTCAGTGCCAGCTCTGAACCCTAACAATTATGCTTGTTTCCAAAAACTGCATCTGAACCTGCCATTCTTTTGACCATTGTGATTTTGTCAATTTGCATCTCTCTGCTCATGCTGTTTTAGCATGCTGCAGGTGGGAGAAACCTGAGGCTCTATCCTGGGAGAGAAGACTTTGTCAAAAGCTTCCAGAGTTGTGACCAATGCAAAGTTGATAAAATCCCTTTTCATCACAGAATCACAGAATGGTTGAGAAGGGACCTCTGGAGGTCACTTAGTCCAACCCCTTCTCTATGAGTACTTTCCCCTTTTGTGAGTAGTCACTTGGAGAGGACCTGGACAATGCACACAGCTACAAGTCTCCTAGCAATGGCCAAAACTCATATTTCATTCCAGCACTGTAAGAAAAAATCATGAAAAGAGGTACATGCAGTGAACAATGAAGGAGGAGGCACCTTGCATACCTTGGCCTGTGATTTTAACAGCAGCAGCAGGACAAATGAGAGGTTGGAATCCACAACATCTGGCTTCAGGTGTGTGCGCCCACCAATCGACCCAGGGCTCCTTTTCATGCTCAGCTGTAAGAGGCATCATCTACAGGCAGAGATTGATGGGCCTGTACTGGGAAGCAACAAGCAGGCTCTTTTGAAGTGCCTGCTGCTTTCCAGGAGCCCTAAATAGAGCCCAGGGTGACAAGCTGGGACATAGATGCCATTCCTAAAGGACAGATGAGCCACCCTAAAAATAAAATTATGACTACCTTTTATTGAGGAGTTGAAGGGGTTTTAATAGATTTTGGTCTTTCTATGAGCAGCATCTGTACACATTTTATGGAACAGGGCTAGGGCTGAACTTGTGAGTAGTTGTTAAAAGCATACTGACACTTTTTGTCAGTATGCTTTTAACATAATTCTGTACCCAGGTATTTGCATTAGCTCTGAAAAACAATTTCCAGAACCACAACAGCTGTTTCAACAACTGTATCATGAGCCCTGTGCCCACTTTCATCTAAGGAGCCCAGCTATTTTGCCCTAAGAACATATCTGCCCACAGGTGTATTGTCCTGAGCTAGTCTGGGAATCCCACTGCCAGGGCTAGACTACAAGTAGGATCAAAAATCTGTTAGTCCCTCACTGCTGGACTTTATGCAGCTTCAAGTTTTAAGGCACTAAACTACAATAGAAAACACAGGTCAGAAAGATTCCTCTTTCCTCTCTGAGGTTTTTCAGATAACTAGCTGCTCTGTTTTATTTCAAACACTGTGGGATGTTTTTTGCTACCATTACAGGTCTGGCACCAACACGCTGGTCTAGCTAAGATGAGAACCAAACTGCTTATGTGACAAACTTACTTCACCACAACACAAGCAGAGGTTGATTGCACAGGACAGCTATGCAGTCTCTGCTCCTCTCCTCAGAACTGGCATTATTATTTTCATGTCTTTTCCCAAGGTACTTTCAAAAAATGGGATTTACTTATCTCTGTGTATCAAGAGATGACAAACCCTTTTGCCAATTCTGTTAGAAATTTTTTGCCAATACTGTTTTTTGTCAGTAGATTCCTTCCTCAGGAGCTATAGATGGAGTATCACACTGGAGGAGTTAAAAAAAATACCAGTAGTTAATGACCATGAACATAATTGCTCCATCTTTATTTTCCGTGATGTAATGTTCCAAGAAAGATTGTTGCACAAGAAAGCAAAGGCAGGTTAAAATACAAGGAAATGGATATAATCTTCTCAATAAAGTAATGCTATCCTGACACGGCTTCTGTGAGTAGATTTGCTTGTTGTAGGCATCAGAAGGCACTTTGCCATTCCTCCGCACTTTCCTGCTATGCTTATTAAAAAGTTTTTCTTGAGGATTTTTTGTTTGTTTGTTGTGTTTTTCCCTGTGTGGCCTTTTCTCTGATTAAAAGGTATGCTTATATTGTAATCCCCCTATGTAATTGTCAGATCAAATTTTACTGATTTTTTTTTATAACCTATAAATGCTTGGGATTAAGTTGGGAACTCTTAACAGGAGCAGATTCCAGTTGCGATATCTGCATTCATGAAGAAAGGGAGAAATAATTTAAAATGTAGGACTCTTGATCAGAGCTAATTACATGGAGGATATATAAAATAAAAATAAAATTACACACATATATGTGTGTGTGTGTGCAAATGTATAGCTATAGAAATTAAATATCTACATCTATATATAAAAGGAAAAGAAGCTGGCTCTTAGACCATGCAGAAGCAGTAAATTTGGTCTCTACTGAACTGTTAGTAGTTCAATATCATTAGTATTCCAGTATAATCAAAACCAGAAAATAGGTAGATACAGAGGGTATGGGAGTCAAAGTGATACTGATGATCACCAAAGAATTGTGACCACTGAAAAGGTTCACCAGATCTTTCCAGTGGTATGTTACATATGTCTTGCATTTAAAAGTTTATGAAATGCTGTTGAAGTTAACTGAAGTCAATTCACTGAGACAAGAAAATTTGCCATCTTCTTCATGATACTGCTGTGTCCATTTTGTTTCTATAACAGCTAACAGCCAGCAACCGTTAGTTTGTTAACAAATGTTTTCCCTCATCTGGAAGCTTTCCAATGAAATGTCCACATTTTCCATTCCTGAAAGCTCCTGTATCCATCTTCCTAACTTAAAATGCCACTAAAATTCTTTGAATTTTTTAATATTAGTAATTTGTCCTATTACTTTTCATTTTTTATTTTGAAAACTCTGATAATGAAAATATTGTACAATTTTCTTTACGCTCTTTTGGAAGGTTAAATGAGGCATTGGTTTCAACCATATCATCTCTGAGATCAGGAGAAAGCTCTATAAAACAAAGGATTTTGATGCTTGGCTGCTGCTCGCTCTAATCACTGCAACGTTGAATATTTTAGGCTGAGGATATCTTAACCCCACATACTGATGCTATTCCACTTATGAACTACTAAAAACCAGGCTGCATGTTAGGGATAATTTTACGTGCAGCTGAACCCTCTACCCTTTATATCCTGGGCTCTGTGTTTATGGTGCCTGCGTGGAACTTCAAACCAAAGGCTTTCTTTTAACTCTCACAGCCTCACTGACTATATTCTCATAAACACAATCTGTCTTTAAGCAGCAATGGGGAGGGTGGACTTTCCCAAGATATTTCTTCTTGAATGAATGAATGATTTCAATTATTTTCTTACCTGATTGTTCTGTGCTAACTTTCCCAAGGACAGGACTATGTGAAGAGGTGACGAAGGTTTATTTTTACACATGACATTGGAACAAAAATGAACTGAACTAATTTTTATTGAAAACAAGCCATATGTAACATTCTGTGTAAAATTTAAAGCCAGACTTCCACCAAATCAAGTGGAGAACCTATGTTCACACAGCTGTCTACTGGTTGTAAAGCCAAAAAAGCTGGGATCAACAGTTAAAGATTTTGAGGGGTTTATTAACCTTCTGCAATGAAAATATGGTGACATAAGAGATGCAAGCAACAGCTATTAACTTTAGTGAGCAGGGTGGATAAAGAGAATTAAGAAAAAAGGAAAATTGCAGAGAGATAAACAAAACATAAACTCAAGCCACTGAAAAGAAGTAAGAGTTCATCAACTCCTGAAAAGTGTATTTCAGACAGAAAATTATACATAGTGTACAGAAAATATCACCTACTGCAGGTTTCTTCTTTTTCTAGGTAAGATATGCTCAATATTTAACTCCTGTGTACACAGTATTAGTATACAGGCAATTAATTCTTTGGCTGACCACCGCAGCAATTCACAAACTACCTATCAGTGCAACACAAACTGCAAACCACCTTCTTTGTATTGGGGCTGCTTCTGCTTCAGCTGTCAGGAACAATTCCCTGGCTTCAGTGGGATACGTATAGCATCACCCAGGACAGAGTGTCAGCTTTGAGGATTGTGGAGGATCTAAGGCAGTTTTTTATGCCATTGTTAAAGGATGATTCCTCTTAGCTCCATGATGACCAGTGTTGGTCAGCTCTGACTGAGCAAGCACAAGGTGCGTGTATTCGTATGTCACAGGTGGGTTCTTGGTGTAAAGGGGAGAGACAAGAGGGCGTCAGAAACAAAGGGGCAGGTGAGAAAGGTGCCATTGGGGTGAACAGCTCCATATGTTACCCACATACGCATAGCAATTCCAGCTACTGGTTATAAACTGACCTGCACCACTGATTACAGGATGATATTTTATAAGGGAGCCCAGCAGACATTTCTAGACGCCTCCTGAAGATACAAGTCCTTGTAGAAAAGCCCTTATCAAGCCTAAATCTAGGCTGCTATCCCTATACAAACCAGCTCATGTCGGTGAAGGGGGAAGCAGACTTTAGGCTGTGCTTATGAGCTGATTGCAAGCACAGAGAAACATAGAATCATGGAATCATTAAGGTTGGAAAAGACCTCTAAGATCAAGTCAAACCATCAACCTGGCAACACCATGCCCACTAAACCATGTCCCAAAGAGCTACTTCTACCCATTTTTTTAACACCTTCAGGGATGGTGACTCAACCACCTCCCTGGGCAGCCTGTTCCAATGTTTGACCACTCTTTCGGTAAAGAAATTTTTCTTAATGTCCAATCTAAACCTTCCCTGGCACAACTTGAGTTAATTTCCTATTGTCCTACTGCTAGTTACCTGGGAGAAAAGATCAACACCCACCTAGCTACAACCTCCTTTCGGGTAGTTGTAGAGAGTGAGAAAGTCTCCTCCCTCAGCCTCCTTTTCTCCAGACTAAACAACCCCAGTTCCCTCAGCTGCTCCCCATAAGACCTGTTCTCTGGACCCTTTACCAGCTTCGTTGCCCTTCTCTGGACACGCTCCAGCACCTCAATGTCTTTCTTGCAGTGAGGGGCCCAAAACCGCACACAGCATTCGAGGTGCGGCCTCACCAGTGCCAAGTAGAGCGGCACGATCACCTCCCTACTCCTGCTGGTCACACTATGTCTGACACAGGCCAGGAGGCTATTGGCCTTCTTGGCCACCTGGGCACACTGCTGGCTCATGTTCAGCCGGCTGTTGACCAGCACCCCCAGGTCCTTTTCCGCCGGGCAGCTTTCCAGCCACTCCTCCCCAAGCCTGTAGCGCTGCGTGGGGTTGTGGTGACCCAAGTGCAGGACCCAACACTTGGCTTTGTTGAACCTCATACAACTGGCCTTAAACCATCGATCCAGCCTGTCCAGATCCCTCTGCAGAGCCTTCCTACCCTCGAGCAGATCAACACTCCTGCCCAACTTGGAGTCATCTGCAAATTTACTGAGGGAGCACTCGATCCCCTCATCCAGATCATCGATAAAGAGGTTAAACAAGACCGGTCCCAATACTGAGCCCTGGGGGACACCACTTGTGACCAGCCACCAGCTGGATTTAACTCCATTCACCACAACTCTCTGTACTTGGCCATGCAGTCAGTTTTTTACCCAGCTTAGAGTGCTCCTGCCTAGGCCATGAGCCGCCAGCTTTCCTGTGGGAGACGTTGTCACAGGCTTTACTAAAGTCCAGGTAGAAGACATCCACAACCTATCCCTCGTCAACTAGGTGGGTCACCTGGTCATAGAAGGAGATCAGGTTGGTCAAGCTCCTGGGCCAGAGGAACTGGCCATGATAGGAGAGTTTGAGAATAAGGTGGAAGTTGACTTGATTCAAGACAGAGCACAGCCTGGACACATTTTTGGCTTGCTTCAGAACTGCTTGAAAAAGTTTGTAACATTTATTTTTAAATTAAATTTTCATCAGGGAAAAAAAAATAACAACCCCTCAGCATTTTTGAAAGCAACATTTGTTTAACGCACTTATGCCATTAATCTACTGACAAAGCGCGAGTAGGAAATGCAGCTTAGCTGAAGGCCTCTCAAGACTCTAGGACTGGGTCAGCCTTTACCTTGCCCTTTGCAAACAGAGGTTGTGTCTCTATGCTTTAAAGGTTGTCAGAGTTGTAAATATAGGCTGTAGCACTAAAGGAATGAGTTCAGTCACCGACTCTTAACACTTGAACTCATGGGAAAGCATTGAAAATATGTTTATAAACCTATCAAACTCTGCTTTCAAAGGAAAAATCTTATTGTCGGTTACGATGCCATTGTAAGGCTGAAACTGGAGGCATTCTTTTAGTCATTAACTTTTTTCCCCAAAAAGTTAAACATTTAAATTAGTATTTCTGTATTCATGGCAGTGACAGGTGCTAGGCTTGAGAACAGTGGCTACATTCGACAGCCAGCATGGGGACACAGCCTCAGAAATCATTCACGACTAAGTGTCCTGGTGCAGAATGAGCTAAAGAGGGAATTTACAGTTTAAACATTAAACATGTTGCTTAGCTATTAAACAGTTAGATCGTTCTAAACCTTAAAAGATGGAGACTAGTTTGTCATCTCTGGTTCTGGATTTCCATAAAATGTGCCCAACAATGTCATTTTCCAGTGATCCCAGATCACCTAGAACACAAGTAATGAAAGAAAGAAAAAACAGCACAACCCCCCTCAATGCAGCTTCTCTTGATTTTGCCTGTCTTATGAAGAGGTGTGTTATACTTTCAAGTAATTGTAAAAATTAACTTCATAGGCTATTAGCCTTCCTGGGTTGTAAGTGTCCCTCTGGAGCTAGAAACACCACTTAGCCCCCCTGCAGTAGCTGGTGGCGGGTCCGTTTTTTGTTCTTTGAGATGATATTTAATGCTGATGTCCTGCAGCACTGCCAAAACCTCTCCATTATTTGGTATGAGGCACAAAATGCTCTCCCAGAGTTTCCTGGCTGAACCTGCTAAAGATGCTTACTCACGGTGAGCTGAAGTGCCTGTGTACACATCAGCTGGCTCGGGAAAGCCTTAGGAGAAGTCTTTGGGAGAGTGTTCACAGGGGTGCAATTACCCTGATACCCAGATTAGCTCTGGCTCTGTGGAGGTAGTTGCCCATAATCTGCAGAACCAGCAGCACGTTGCTCCCTCAGGGCTTTATACTGGAATAACGGCAACCAGTGTTGCGGGGCAGCAGCTCCTGCGTGCAGCCCCAGGAGACCCTCAAAAAGCAGAGTTCACCACTATGAATTCAGCGCTGGCCATCTCTGCTCTGCACCACAAACTCATGCTCATCTTCACTGCTGCTTCATTCATGGGCCTGCTTTTGGAGATTCAAGAAGTAGCTATGCTCCTTCCTTCATGCTCCGTGCCGCTTATCAAGTTCTGGAAAATTAGGTGACTGCTGGTACCTGTGCCTTTTCTCAACCCTTTCCAATTTAAAAATTGAGTTGTGCAGACACAACGGTTAACATCGTAAGGGCCTTAAAACGGCTTACCAAAGTTCAGACCTGCACAACTAAATTGCTGCCATTAAAGTGCCCATATGAGGAAGGTGTAATGCCTCTGGTGGACCTGGTTTATGGGGACGGTTGCTAAGCAGCCCTGGAAAAGGCTCTGGAAAAACACATTCTCAATGGACTATTGATTTCATATAATGAATCACTCGATAGCTGACAGAAAAAAAAGTCTCAATGCCTACTACAGCAAAAGTAAAACTAAACTGTCATAACACCCACATGAACCACCCGAGCCATTGCAAACCTGTGTGGTGTGACTGCCAATGCCTCTCTTTCCCAAACAGCACGCTGTGGGTAGCCTGAGCAGCTCCTTGCTCTGGTAGTAATTTCCAGTAGTAATCAATAAATGGATTAAAAGGTAAACAAACTGAATTATGTGAGTTACCATCTTGATGCATGAAACAGCAGGCACTTTGTCACGTGAAACGCTGTTAGCACTGTATCTGCTAAAACAGGCAATGCCTGTGAGCAGAATTAGAGAGATGAAAGTACGCCCGGGTGCAGATGGCACGGCACAGCGCGGGCAGTGAGGCATTGGTGGGGGCCCTGTGGGAAGGTCCTCTATGGATCAGTTGCAATCAGGCAAGTGCAGCGTACCTGCTTTCTATTTGTGCTATCATTGAAATGGTGCGGAGTGACCCGACAGAAAATTATTCTGAAGTGGGAGCAGATGCATTGAGCTGTCAGGGGCAGAGCCATGACGAGACACTGTGGCGCCAGGGACACACCTTCACGGCTCCTCTATTGCTCTCCCTGGCTGAGGGGACCCCCCTCCCTCCCGTCTCTGGGCAGCTTTGAGGCTCACGAATATATTTCTCCATATGGCGATGTCCCCGGCCATGCCCTCAGGAGGAGCTGTCTCTTGTGCCAAGACCAGCAGGGCTGTGCGCAGTGTAAGCGGTGGTGCAGAGCCGTGAAGCTGTTGCTGCTGTCTCATACAGCCTGGGTGAAGCAGAGATAACAGGAATATCATACCCCACTCTGCTGTCTCAGGCACATCTCTGCCTGGATTTGAAGATCTTCTACCAGTGGTGGAACCCTTCAGCATCTGTGGCACCAGTTGCACAGGGCTGGCGGCAATGAAAAGCAGCACATGCTGCAAATACAAACACCACAAGACCTTCAGCACCTTATACTGTATTGAGCTTCACTGCATCTGTTTCAACAAGCTCCAAAGTCAAATGTGGTCCACTTTCCTGCTATGTCATGCTATCCTGTAAAGGCAATTCCTATCCAAACGCTGGATATTCTCATCTATGCAATCCATCCATAAAATAGATTATTTTGATGTAACAACAGATAGTATCAACTCTAGTAATCAATCTCAACTCCAGGTTTCTTCGCTTTCCCAGTTTTTTGGGGACTATGTCAATGTAAGTCACCAGCCTCAGGATTAATGACCTTTTTCCCCAATTTTTTTTTTTTTTGTTCTTCCCATTCACCTACTTCTCCTTTTCATAATATTAAAAAAAAAAAAGTTAGCCTAGTACCCAGACCACAGCAGTGTCAGAGCTAGAAGGATTTCTGTTGTGTGTGCCCTTCTATTTTTAGAGAAGAGGAAAGTAAAAAGGCAAATAATGGCAAATATGTGGATGGTGCCCCAAGGAAGGGGCCATATTCCTGTGTCTGGGAGAAACTTTGTGACTGTAAAGGCATGACGTGGGTGCCGAAGCATCGCTCTGTCTCTGCCAGCCCACGGCAGCCGGGCTCTGTCATCCCTCACTGCCTGTAATGAAAAGGGCAGCGATGAAGAACATTTTCCATGAGAAGGGACCTTCCTCCACCTCCTTATGCCTCAGCACTTTTCCACCCCAAGTCTTCCTTCCCCTCTTGTGGCAAACTGAAAATCCTCAGCCAGTTGTTCACAACTTCCAAATGTCTGAGGGGCAATTGTACAGTGGTTCCCTGCTCTACAGTGTATTTCTGCTGGGACAGATGAATGGGGATATGAATCCCAGTACAGAGAGGGATTACCAGATGATACTAGAGAACAGGGTCGATGGAACAGTGTATAAATAACTGTACTTCCAGCAGCCTTGGCCAGCCTGCTCTTGCCAATGCTTTTTCATTGACATTGCTGAAGATAATTCTCAGCCCAGTGCAATATCCTGCTGGCAGATAACTAGAGAGGATCTGTGATGCTGCTCTTAGGAGAGCAGGTACTGACATTCTCATAACCATATTTTTCAGAAAGGCTTCCTTCATATGCAGGAAAAGTCACATGCAAGTACAATTGCAGATCTTACGATTTTAGATTGAATTAAATTTATGATTTACCTGTGAGCATAAAGCTATCTCCTTCACCTGAGTGTTAGATTTCTCTTCTTATGCATGGTCTTCTCACAGGGACCAGAAGATTCAGGAGTGAAGGAACGTTTTCTTTTTGTATTTTTTTTCCATATAAAGGAAATATCCTCAGAATTGGCAATATTTATCTCTTTCCCTTATTTCAGAGAATCTAATTAACAAATAAAAGGACCTGTGAAGATATCACATGCAGCTAGACAGTTAGATGGTGTATACACTGGTTTAATATTCAAATATGTTCTCCTGGCTGACTTGTAGAAAAAAAAAAAAAAAGAAAAATCTTTTATTAATGTAACATTTTAAAATTTGTCATTAAACCATAGGCTTTGTAGTGCCCTGTTTTCAGGTTCTGAGGGTAAATGACAGCTACAGATATTCAGCTAATTGGTTCTGAGCTTAACGTTAACCTACTACAGAAAAGGTAGCCACTGGTTACTTTTTGCCATTTGGGGGGAAAAGGAACACTCTTACTGCCTGCTTCTGTTTTAATGCTTTGCTATAAAGGCACGCGGAACAACAGTGTGCTATAAAGATTTTATGAGTTTGAGCTTTGGAATACCGCCTTACTCACAAGTGGTGAAATCATGAGCGCATCCTGGCTGAGATTCCATTCTTTCAGAACTACAGAAAGCCAGTGCTCAGCAGTATCTGACGGAGTATCGGCGGTGCTGAAACTCATGGCAAAGTCCCAATGCCTCCAGGAACAGGATTTTGCCACTCACATGCTCAATATTGGCAACTCACTCATGTAAATATATTATTAGTTATATATTTATATACACATTTATGAGAATATATGTGCAAACACTTATATGTTTATACAGTGTGTTTTTAACTGTCTGAATTAACAGAATGTAAATCTCCTAATTAACAGGAACAGGATTGTGCCTATCGTGCTTGATAGGGGGCAACACAGATAATATATATCCGTATGCTATATATTATTTTAAATATTAAATATGTGATATATAACTATATATCATATATTGTACAGTACACAAATTGTATCATATATAATAAATGTATAATACATATTTTATGGCATATATGCACATACATGTGAATGTACTCACATATGTGTATACAGAGTGTGTTAACCCTCTAAATTAACAGAATTTAACTCTTAATTGGCGGGAACAGCAGTTGCCTTTCATACATTTGGCAGAAGAACCTTTCCTGTACTTGGTAATGGCAATACGTACACGTACATATAGATGTATACATACATAGGTACGTACACACATATTTAAAAATTACTTTATTAAAATATATACACATCTGTATGCGTATATATACACGTTCGGACATATGTATATATGTATACATACATATATATATATAGCCTCTGTATCTACGTATAGCTAAATTACTTTTAGGCATGCAGAGGCTGTATATGTATGTGTACGCACAGATAGGCGTGAACGCATGCACACACGGCGTGCTAACTCTGTCAGTTTACCCAACCAGACATCCATGTCTGTGTACGCCATGGCTGCACACAAATCTCTTTCCAAAAGCCCGTTACGGCTGAAGGAGCGCACCCCGGCCGTGCCGACACCTCCGCAGCCCGTCCACCTCAGCACCTACCGGGGCAGGAGCCGGTGCTGGGGCCCGCAGGCCCTTTCACGCCGGGGCACCGCTCGCCGCCGCCGGCCCCGGCCCAGCCCCAGCACCTGCCGCCGGCGGGAAGCCGGCCCCGCCCGGGAGCCTGACAGCAGCCGGGAGGCCGCCTGGGCCTGAGGGCGGCCGGGGGGCGGCGGCCGGCTGCGGCGGGGCCAGCCGGCAGCTTTGCCCCGCGGGGGCGGCCCCGGGGGCGGCCCGGGGGGGAGCGGGGCGCGGCGGCCGGCCGGCCGGCCGGCGGCGCCGGGCCGGGACTCGCCCAGTCACCGGGGAGGAGGCGGAGCCGGCGGGGCCGCGGCGGCGGCAGGTGCCCGCGGCGGCGGGATGGTGGCGGCGGCCGGCGCGGGGCCGTAGGGTAGCGGCGCGCCGGGGCCGGGAACGGGGACGCCATGGGCAGCCGCGGCGGCCCCCCGCGCCCCGCCGCGCCTCTGCTGCCGGTGCCGGTGCTGGTGCCGGTGCTGGCGGTGCTGGCGGCCGGGGCGGCGGAGGCGCGGGCCACGTCGGAAAGCCAGCTGCCCGGCGCCTCGGCGATGGGCACCGGCACCCCGCCGAGCCCCAGCGGCACCGCTTTCGAGGAGACGCGGCTCCACGTCTTCACCCTGGACTACCCCCACGTGCAAATCCCCTTCGAGATCACCCTCTGGATCCTGCTGGCCTCCCTCGCCAAGATCGGTGAGCGGGGCCGTCGGGGCGACACCCCCCCACCCCCCCCACCCCCTTCCCCCTAGTCCCGCTCCCTCTGCCCTCCCGGGCCGCCCGCCCGCCCCCCGAGCCCGCCGCGGGCAGCCGGGCTGGGGCGGTCCGTGCCCGGCGGCGGGGGACGCGGGGGCGGCCGGAGGCCGATGCTCCTTCGCGGGGCGGGATGCCCGGGCGTGATTTGGCCGGGAGAAGGTGGGGTTTTCTCGGTTAGGAAAGTTGCGGAGGAGAAAAAGAGATTACCTCCAGCCCTCTGCAGCAGCAGCGCCTAAACGCCGGGCTACGCGGACTGCAACCCCTGGGGTTCAGCCGGTGCGCCGCCGCTGGCTTCCCCTGGATCGCCCTGCTGTCATTTGAGCGGCATCATCTCCTTTTTTTCTTAAAATAACGCCGGGTATAATGACAGTTTCAGAAGAGACCGACGGATCGATAGGAAGCAAATATTTATGAGGGCAGAGTAAGCCTCCTCATGGTGCTTTCCCACCACTCACTGATGTCCCGCGAAAGACAGAAAAGACAGCACTGAATGAGCCAGAAAGGGCACCTCTTCCCTCATGTGGAAAATGTTTGTATTGCATAGTTTCACAGTGTTTTGCGCAGTTTATAGAGAGTGCTTTTTGATTTGCCTTATCTGTTCCAAACAGAAAAAAATAGTACAGTGTTATAGTCTAAAGAATATCAGATAAAAGTGCACTAGAGCGCCATTTAAAAATGAGTAAATCTCCTCAAATGACGAACTTTGCATCTTCTTAACTAGAAGATAATGTAAGGAATAAAACCGTGGGAACAAAAAAAAAAAAAGGTGCATTCATACTCCAGTTGTTTGATACAGAAGTCTGATTTTGCAGCTCATATTTCAAGAAAAACTAAGATCATACTCATTTTCATAAAACTTAAACTTTGACTTCTGCTTGGGACATTAAAATAGACTGTGTCACGATCTGGTTAGGATCAGGTGATTAGGATTCTGCAAAACCAAAAGTTTGTACTCAACTCCTGCCACGGCTAGCATTGTCGTTGGGGGGCCTGATCCTCTACCCAAGCAACTTGCTATGGCTTCATTACTTTCTGCAGAAATATTGTGTGCTGCATCCATTAAGGGTGCATGTATCCTGATGCATGTATCTTACTGCATTAAAGATGCATGCTTAGTCTTGAGTATGTATTTAGGTGTTTACAGAATCAGGATAGAGTTGAAGTATGATACACTCAAGTATAGGACTGTAACAGCCAGAAAATACGGAGTTTGGTAAAGAACTTAGTTGAGTATTGTAAAATTGCCCTGGCTTCTGACTTTTAGATACAGCAAGAACTCTTGAATAAGCTAAGATTAGAGAAAAAGTTTCTTTTTGATTAAAGAGCACAGGGAAGCCATTTGAAACATGTAAACGCACATATGTACACAATAATACACAATTTCTGTAAGACTGACTATCATGATATTTTGCTAGTGCATAGGCATCTAAAAAGTAAAAAAAAAAAAAGTTATTTGACTACTTTAATTTTCCAATCTGACTGCAGTACAGTAAACAAGAAAACTTCATAGATGAGGAAAAATACACATAATTATTAAATCCCTTCAGTTACACCAAACGAAAGCTAGTGTGGCTAATCTAGGGCATTACCTCTGCTGCTACCAGTGTGCGTGCGCTAAGCAATGAGGGCCGGGTCCAGGAGAGGCACTAGGTGTGGCAGCGCTTAGCTTCACCACACCTATCTGCAGGGGCCCTGACTCCGGGACTGGAATTAGGAACATCCAGTTCTTGCTCCTGGAGCTCCCTCTGCGCTTCCTTATCCAGCGAGTGCATCAGGTAAGCCTTCCCAGGACAGAGTCCCATCCCTCCTAAGTCACATTCCCACAGCATCAATTTTTCACTCGCTTGTGCCTTCTTTTACACGGAAGGTAGCCCAGATGGGCAGTTCTCTAACCACCAAGATGCACTAAGGTGCTCCCCCCGACTAAGAGCAGGCCATGTGTCCCTGTTCAGAGGGATGGAGAGAGGTTTTCCAGCCGATCTCACTGCCTGTAGCCCTGAGAGTGGCCCAGTGAGAGAGAAGGCTCTCCAGTGCGTTCCTCTCCCCGGCATTTCCCACCGGGCAGCACAGGCATCTCGCCCCTGTCATGCCGGGCAGCATGAAATCGACCTCGAGACTCACGCACTGCCCAGGAAACTTCGGTGCTTAATCTGGCATCGCAAATTCCTTTCAGGGGCTAGGCACTGAATGCTTACGCTTGGCACTGCTGAGTAGCAAACCTTTATGAACACAGCCTTAAGGTCTTTTCAGCTGCAAGGAGCTCAGAAGATAGGGTCGCATTTAATAACAGCTCTCACAGTGTCTGAAGGATCCCAAAGAAAGCTATTGCAGCACCTGCTTATCACCTGACGAGTCTTTTTGAACAAAGGTGTTTTCTCAGAAGTGCAGTTTCACTGGAGCTGAAATGTTCCAGCAATTGCTAATTTTTAATGGGGGATTTACGTGAAAGGTTTCTCAGATCCTGGCTGTGATCATGCCATTGTAGGCTAGGTTTAGAGGGAGCAAGAAAGACAGCATGAGAAAGGAAAAGCTGAAGTTGTGAAGCAGAACTTGGACATTTTGACAAGGAACATTTTCACAAAGACATTAGAAGCATGGTGCTTTTTATTCCAGCAGAGAACAAGAGGACATTTTGAAATCTAAGAAATTCCCTCGAACAGAATTGTTATTTTCTGGCTACCTCTACTTATTTATTACCTTCTCTGGTGATACCATGTAGAAAGTATGTTACTGACATGCTGGTGGACTCCAGGAGTGTATGAGGTGGGACCCAGTGCACCTGATGTATGCTGCAGTCTCTAGGCAGTGAGACTTACCTCCCAGTTTTGTTTAATTCTTATGCTAGTAAACCTGCAAAATGTCATCTAACTGATTCAGATTCCTATTACTCCTACATTTCATCACAAATGCACAATTAGAAGTGCTTCTTCTGGGAACTGAGCTGTTATCCTTCCAACACTTCTCTCCTGAAAAAAAGGTTTAAGTTGTTCAGAAGGCTCTTGGAAAACTCATGTATAATCAGAAGTACGCATCTTGGTGGCATTTCTGGCATCAGAGTGCACTGGATTTCAACCAAGAAGTAGGAAACCAGGACTCTTAAGGACTTTTAGCTTGAAGAATACTGAACTTGCACAGTAGGCAGGTGTCCTAATGCCCAATGGCCTGAGGGTAAACGTCTTCCACACTGTTGAAGCTGGGTCACTGCATAGTCAGGAGCCCAAGAACAGGGTCAGAGGTGGAGAAAGTAGCTGCAGTGCTGGCTTCAGCATAACAGTATGAATATTCCTGTACTGCAGGGGATCTGCTCCCAGGGCGCTCCTTGACCAGGTGGCTGTGCATCCATCGGAGTGGGGAAGATGTCCCTCATCCTACAGGGCACCTGCGCCTGACTTGATGTGCACTGGATTCTTAACGGGGAACCACAGCCTGTCCCTGATTACCTTTGAATGTTTTGCAGCCAGCCAGGCAGTTTTTCAGGAGTTTTGATGCTGTTTACATGGATAAAAAGCACATTTAACTTAGTGGGAGCCTTTCCATTACCTTTAAGGATGAGGTGGATTCCCAAAAGCTCTGAGAGGGTATGGACTTTCCAAAGAGTGACTTGTGAAGAAGAAAAGAAAAAGATTTTTATTGTTCTATTCATGATGGACATTTCATTGCCATTGCATTACAACTCTTTGGGATGGTTTTTGTTTTCGTTAAAAGCTGCATTTACAAAAATTCCCTCTTCCTCTATTTTTACTGAGAAAATGATTTCAGGTGCTCTTGAAGGGCTTAAAAAAAGTTCTAGCAAAATCTACTTACTCAGGGGAAACTTCCGTCACTGTATTGGAAATTTTGGCGTCCTGCCACTGCAGAAACTAAGACAAACCATGAAACGTTTATATGGAAGTGGCTGAAAGGTGAAGAGTCAAGTCTCCAACTGTGAATTCTTGTGTTTCCAGGGTCATTACCTGTTCTGCCAATACAGGATATTGGTGATTCCAGTTTTGAAGAATGACAGTGAATTTGGCAGTCCTTCTAACGAGTCACATAGGCTGTGTTTCTAGATATTAAAAAGCAGCCTGTGTTCATCCAGAAAGGAAAAAAATGCAGCCTGAGCTGCTTACTTTTAAAAATAGCTTTACTAGTTATAGAATATGCAAGTAAAACATCTGTGCATTAAAACAGCTTTCTTCTTGGTCCTTCTTAACCATTTGTTTTTCCTGGTTATAAGTCCAGGCTTTCTTTCACCTAGAAAAAATCTGTGATGAAGGGAGAATTAACAGGATAGGTGTTACAGGATACAGAAGCTTGAAACTGGGAAACTGGATGTGAGCTATACCAAGCTTGCACTAGTTTAACTGTTTCGACTACAGGTGTGATTTTACTGAAATAGTTTTACTGAAATAGACGCCCGTTATTACCACACCCAGTGTTTCCATGCAGCTCTCATTTAAAATAATTTAAATGCTTTTTAGTTAGGCGGGAATTGTGGGATCTTGTGGGTGTGGATAGTTTTCTATATAATTATGTGGGCCAAATATAGATAAGGAGGAGCCTGGAAAAGATTGGCATCGCCAGGACCTGGAATGTGACCTTGGTGCATAAGGTTGATCATTCCATTAGATTGGCCAGAGTAAGGTCCTTCAAAACTTTTCCCATTCATTATCCTTACAACAGTGGACAAGTAATGGGAATCTTTAAGTCAAAACTGTATGGCTTCAAGAGTTTTAGTAGGCTAAGGACCATTCAACCATTAAGCCCTCATTCAGAACCCTTTTTTATTCATTTTTTCAGTACTTTTCACAGATTTTTATGAGAGACTTCTGACACTACCACAACTCATATGGTACAGAAGAACAAGCATAGTACAGGCTACAACTTACTGTCGCTTTATGGAAAACGTGTTGCTTCTTGTGAGATTAATTTGGAGGCTCTGCTAAAATTAAAAGAATAATTGTACCTGTAGATGCTTCCACATGGTGGCTGGGGAAGTGACCATGGGTGACTGGGTGCAGGTCACATGTGCTAGTTCCCCTCCCTAGCTTTGAGACTCTAAAAGACTTCTAAAAATGAAATGAATGTACTTCTTAAACTCCTTTGGGAAGCTGCACATGGAGGAAGGGGTGGTCAGTATTTTTTTTTTCCTTCTCTATCTAGATATAATTTGCCCTAGAAAAGTGTTTGTATTGTGTTTCTGGAGGATTCCACATCACAAAACCCCCCACACTTTCACAAACAGAACCCGTGCACACAGTTGCTCCAGCCAGCCTAGCTATTAACTGGAACGTCTAGCTATTAGATTGTGTCTCCACCAAATTAATTACATTATCTACCCTAGCCCATAGATTTGCCTTGCCTGACCTGTTGTGGTGGTCCTGTTCAGTCTTTGTAATGAAAGTGAAATTGCCCTGCCATTGCGGTTTGTTTACTGCAGAAATTACGATAGCAGAATCCAGAATAATCTTTTGGGTTCTGTACAAATAACCGTTTTACTTTCTTGTGTGTGAATTTCCTTTGAAGGCTTTCATCTCTATCACAAGTTGCCCTCAATAGTACCCGAAAGCTGTCTCCTCATTCTGGTTGGATTGCTTCTTGGTGGGATTATTTTTGGAGCAGAGGAGAAGTCCCCACCTGTAATGAACAGTGATGTTTTTTTCTTGTATCTCTTACCACCCATTGTACTCGACGCTGGATATTTTATGCCAACTCGTCTTTTCTTTGAGAACTTCGGTACCATATTCTGGTATGCCGTGGTGGGCACGCTCTGGAATGCCATTGGCATTGGAATTTCACTTTATGGAATTTGCCAGATCAGTGCGTTTGGTTTGACTGATATCACATTGCTGCAGAATTTGCTCTTTGGCAGCCTCATTTCAGCTGTGGATCCTGTGGCGGTGTTAGCCGTTTTTGAAAATATTCACGTCAATGAGCAGCTTTACATCCTGGTGTTTGGAGAGTCTTTGCTGAATGATGCTATTACTGTGGTAAGTTGCTTGATAAATGATTAGTTGATAAAAACAATAAATGATTGTTTGCATGCCACACCATTATATCTCTTTGTATCTAGTTATTACAGTTTGCTAATAGATGGGAGTCAAGGAGTGCTAATGTGTTTATGTAATTCTCTAAACTTAAGGTTTAGAAACTATGGTAGCCTTACTACACCAGAGCAATGGGTAATAGTAGCTTATTTGCTCTAGGGATTTTACTACCTGATCTCTTTATCTTCTGTATCTTTGGATTCTGTTACTTTTGTAGGCTGGAACTGGAGGTTTTCCTCACCTGCAGAAATGTTGTTGGAACAGGAGAGGGAAAAGGGCCAGTGTGGGGTGTCCCAGCACATTCACAGGGAGAATGGGCAGATCATTGAGATGGCATAGGACCCGGTTGATGCTAGCCTTTTGCGTGTGCCCATGTGGTTGGAACTGCCCTGAGACCGCCAGTACATTTCTCCCAGGCTACAGATGAGATAGGGCAGCCATCTGGAGGCTGTAATTTCTAATCATTAACTGGCTGAACTGGGTTTGTGGTGCTGACCTGAGAACAGCAATCTGCAAATTCCATTAACACCCCCAATGCCCCTCGTTTGTACCTGATGACACCATGTCTGGGACATTACTCCCATTTATCTGTGCCTTACTTGAAATCCTGTCGGTGCCAGCTATATCCTGGCACACTTTCTGTTTTGTTGGACATGTAGGTCCAGTTTTTCATATGCCAGAAGGATCAGAAAGAGTCATGAATTGGGTCTGCACCTTCCCTGTCTCTTGTCACTGGCTTTTATTCCTATCCCGTTCTATGCACAATTGTCCTTCAGTTTTCCCCTTTTCTAGAATTTTGCCTCATCTGCTTAATTAACACTTGTATATCTCATTATTTAATTGGAGTCTTGGTACTGATCATTTCTTGTGTGTCTGTGGGAGTACTGTTGTTTTTTTTTTTCACTTGCACTTCATGCTTTACCTGATTCTGTTGCTATCCAGCCAGTTGACTCACGTCTTCTCTTATGGGCTTGCCTTAAAGCCTAGCTTTTCTCATTAGCTTACAGCTGAAACTGCCTGCCATTACTAAACTGGTACTTAATCCAGTCCTGAAAATAAGTAGTTGTAGATACTGAGTTTCAAAAGGCTTAGCAGTTCAACCATGGCTGTGTCTGTCTCTATTCACTCTTAATGGCCACTCGTGGTGGAATTCTTTTCATGAAAGTTTTTGTGGGGGAAAAAGGTCTGTTTTTATGTTAATGGAAAACTTTTGGGGGGGATTTTTCCAACCAAAGTAACTTTTTCCAATCACAAAATCAATCACCTTTTCACTGGAGCAGCAGTTAATGCAGCAAGATTTACTAGGAAAAGACTGCATCCTGATGACGGAAGTGTTCATGCATGCCGTTGCTCAGTGGTGAATTACTCCAAAACACCATTTTTATAGGTGCTGACATGGCAATTTAATAACCGTGATGCATAGCTTTCCTGTAGGTGACATTATTGACTTCTTTGGAGGTTGCCCTTTCTCAGGGCAGGTCTGCCCAGATGCCCTAACATAGGGGAGATACTCTGAGGATGTAGGGCCAGCCCAGTAACACGCTGGCCATACATATATTCATGAAGGAGCGGAAGGAATTTAGAGTACCTTTGGTCTTACTTCCCAGCTATCGCTTAAAGGTAGCACTTGGCAGGAGATCAAGTAGTTTCCACATGCTAAGCTTTAGTCTGTAAATGGTCCTTCTTATGATTTTGCGCACCTGCAATCATGTGATTATACTTAAAACATGGCCCAGGCCGTCACACAGATCCCCCGTGGAGTGCCCTTAGAGGACCTCACCTCCCCTGCCCATAGCAGTGCTGCTGGACCAGTCCTTGCTGTGGTGCTGCCGGGGTTATGCAGCTATGCTCTCAAAGGAGACGATGTTTTGTAAATACTATCTTTTCCTCTGCCCTTGTTGTGTTACTGGGAGAGGTGATAAAACCAGCCAGCAGGCAGAGCTCAGCACCTTCCAGCTTTCGTCTGCTGGAGCCCTTGAGTCCCACCTACCCTGCCAGGTGCCTCCGGTGGGATGTGGGGACAAAGCAGGAGGGGAGCTGAACGCAGGCTGGCTGGCTGTGGAAGCTGCCTAATTCCACTGCAGTATCAAACAAACCAGGGGCTACATAGATGGGCAGTGCAGGACAGCCTGGCTTTAGTAAACATGCTTTCTAAGTACTTTATACGATTCTTCGTGCTATCCTGCTTGCGCTGCCTGGCCGCTCCTGATAAAAGCTTTTATTAGGATAGCACGGTCATCTATGCTTTCCCTCTTCAGAAAATGTGCTACCACACTTTCATTTTAGACACAAAGCGAAGTGTGCTTTCTCAGGAATCTCACCCTTGCTGCATTTCTCACATGTTCTTTTATGCCTGATAGTTTTTGTGATATGCCCGTGTGTTTGGATGATGCTTCCCCCCCCCCACTGATGGAATTTTGGAGCTTGAATTTGGCTGAGGATAATGTTTGCCACTTGGCTTCTTGTTCAGAATTGGTGCTTTACTGAAAGACCAGGTCAGTGATAGGTAGCACAGAAATATTAAATGGCAAGATCACAGTTGAAGTTGAGTGTTAATGGTTCAAATTCCAATTCTGGGCTTAAAATCACAAAGAAGGAGCCAGTGTCATTACAATAATATTATTCCCATCTTATAAAACATTACAGCAGTGCTCTGCATTCTGCCTCTGCTGAAAACATTATTTTAGAGTGCTTTAAAGTGATTTCAGAATTTAATAACTGAGAACTAATGAAAACAAGCAATTAGTGTCTAGGAAGAACAGAGCTACTCTGAGACAAGATTAAAAAAGTGATTGGTGGCTAACATTCCTTGGTGTAACCTTCAGCGAGTTCAGCTGAAGGATGTTGAGTAAATGTGAATCTTGAACTTGAAAAAAAAACCCTGTCTCATACCAAACACGTTACAAAATGTCACCGGAGTAGATGTTAACTCACCTGAAAGTTTAGAGAGGGCTGTAAAACTGAACTGCTGTAGAGTAAAAGGGGAGTGATTTCATTTACAGCAGTGTAAATAAAGAACAATAGGAATAACATTAAAATCACGTTCGTGACATTCTGTAGTCCTCATTCCGTAGTCCTAGCTGCTGCTTCTAACGTGGCGGTCTGGTTTTGATCCGAGGTACAAAGGAGAACGTTGCTTTTCTTCTTTCAAATAATTTACAGCAACAGACTTGAGATTTATGGGGATGTCTGTATGTGGAAACAACAGGCTCCATTCTGTTTGCAAGGTGAGCACTTTGCTGTGAGGATCAGGTGATGTTATGGAAAGGTTATTGCTTGAGTAGATGAAAATTACATGCTTCTTTACAGGCAGCTCTCACTAGCCTTACTTTGGAGACTTGCCTTATATATATTTATATAGTTACTTTTTAAAATATACAAAAGGCTTTTTTAAAACTCCAATTATAGAAAATAATCATCTTCCCTAATACATACCAAGCGCGTATTCTGCCAAGTCAAGTTCTGTAGGTGTCAAACAATAACACAACTCTGGGACAGTCCCAAGTTTCAACAAGTGACTGAGGGAAACTCCTCTTCTTGTGAACAACCCAAATCAACAGCATTTTTTCTTCAGTCTGTGATTCGTGAAGTCCTTTTAAAGTGACTAATGGAAGTGTACATACGGTCAATAGACTTAATTCTGATATACTTCTCTTCATGCAAATCCATAAGGTCCACAAATCAAAACGTGGAGAATCAGTGGAGCCTATGACATGGAGCCTACAGGGAAGATGAGGAAGGACTCTTTATCAGGGAGTGTAGTGATAGGACGAGGGGTAATGGTTTCAGACCGAAAGAGGGGAGATTTAGACTAGATATTAGGAAGAAATTCTTCACCATGAGGGTGGTGAGACACTGAGGCATGTTGCCCAGAGAAGCTGTCACTGCCCCCTCCCTGGCAGTGTTCAAGGCCAGGCTGGATGGGGCTTGGAGCAAGCTGGTCTGGTGGAAGGTGTCCCTGCCCATGGCAGGGGGGTTGGAACTGGGTGGTCTTTGAGGTCCCTTCCAACCCAAACCATTCTGTGGTTCTATGATTACTTTCCTGTTCCTTATAGGACACGGTTACAAAGAATAGGGCGAAAAGGCTGAGAGTCTTTGTCAGAGCAGCAAGATGAAGGGGTTTGTCCAGGTGAAAAGGACACTTCTCCCAGGTGGACTCATCCTGAGGGCATCATTATTATCAAATAAATAGTTCATGCTCCTGCTTTTGTCCTGTTTGTTGCTGTGTAATGAAAATTACTGGTGTCCATGCTACGTTTGATTTAACCTTCTTTTTTCATTCTTGCTCTGGAGCATATTTTTTTCTTTTCTTTTCCAGTTCTTTTCTTTCACTTAGCTCAAAGAACCCATAATAGGCCATGTCTTTGCATTAGTCTGTAGTGAGAACTTTCACCTCTGTAAGACCTATCAAATTTTGGCTAAGAAGAGCTGAGCAACTTACTTTCTGTCATGTGAGAGAGAACAAGACTGCAAACATGACAAAACCCTCCCAATTACTATTCAAACACCTACATTGTTGGCACAATGCAAGTACTGATAAAACATTGTTCTCTCAAACAGCATTTCTGATAGAGAAACCTGTTTGGATTACTGAGAAGTCCAGAAATAAAGCCGAGGTTTAACTCCTGCAAGCTGTCCAAGATGACTAGTCAGGTGCTTATTAATGACAACAGTGGCTTAGCCTGTGAACCCACTGTGATAGGAATAGGTGCCTATGTCCAAGCTTAGATCTGTACAAGGGAGCGATGTAGCCATCATGGTGTTGCATGGCTGGGAGCATACATGCAGCACCAGGCAATGCTTAAATCTCCCAAGTAAGTCTGCAAATGGGGAGATCCTTTAAGGCTTCTTTAAGAGTAACTGATTCCATTGTTGTCTGTTTTGTGGTAACTAAAATACTGGATGTTAGAGAAATGTGGATGTTACATCATTCTGTTTCCTGTGTAAGATAAAAAGCCTCTCTGGTGAAGAAAATGTGATAACCCCATTGACCCGTTTTGTTTTGGAGGATGGTTATAAACACTTTGCAAATTGAATTGGGCAAACACATAAGGTCTTTTAATGGATATTAATTCCAAATCTCTAGAAATAATCTGAAGTTTGAAAAGTCTGTAAACCTTTGGATTTATAATGATTAATAAGTCAGAGAAAGAGCATTCAATGGATTCCATGTTTCTTGTACTCCTTGGGGTGGTGAATGCCCACATGCACCCCCACCCCACCCCACCACATGCTGGATGAATCTATGATCTAGTTCAGTACTGCACCTTTTGGTGTCTTACATAAATCAAACACATCTGAAAATAACCTGATTTTTCACTGATTATGAAGCTGTATTTTTTCCTCCTTTTTTTTTTTTGTTTTTCTTTACTTGTGGGGAAAATCTGAAATGGCCATTTGTGGAGAAATTAGAAGCTCAGAATGAATTTAAAGAAAGATTAGGTAGATCTATGCTTCTGGCCTGCATGGGTTAATAAACCTGTCCCATTTGCAACAATGGGAGTAGCGATGTTTACCTTTCGTTGTATATCTCCCTGATATTTATGGATGACAATTAATATGCCAGAGGTAAACAACAGCATATCTCAAAAGTGAGTTCAAGGTAGATAGAAAAATTCAAAGTTCAACATTGAAGCAGAGGAACATAATGACATGAAGGGAAATCAAGAAGAGTTCAGAAACATAATGTGCTTTCTTTTTCTCATAGGTCCTGTACAATTTGTTCAAGTCTTTCTGCCAGATGCGCACAATTAAGGTTATTGACATATTCGCTGGGATTGCTAACTTCTTTATAGTGGGGATCGGTGGAGTATTGATTGGAATCCTTTTGGGATTTGTAGCAGCCTTTACCACCCGTTTCACCCATAAAATCCGAGTGATTGAGCCACTCTTTGTCTTCCTGTACAGTTACTTGTCATACATAACAGCTGAAATGTTTCATCTCTCGGGCATCATGGCGTAAGTACCCCAAACTTCAGTAATAATAGCACCCAAGTAAGAATGCCAAAGGAAATTGCAGAGAGGTCCAGATTTTGCAAACTTTGCCATATGGCATCATTCCACCGTGCATGGCGGTGATGCTGGCTTGAGGATTTCCGGCCTCTCTCCTCCCACTTCCATTCTCTCAGCTTGCCACCGCACCAGCTGTGTCACTAAAACTGTTCAGGGCATCACACCATAAACCATATCTTTGAAATGTTCCAAGTTAAAAATAATCTCTTGTGTTTTCCGTGGGGTTATTTTTAACAGTTTGGTGACATGTGTCCTCATGTGACCCTACAACTAGTCATAAGGGCATGGCTGAGGGGTGGCCCGCAGTGATGAAGGGGCAGCGGTGGCTGGGAGGGAGTGGGAGTGGTAGCTGGGAACTTCATGAACTGGCTTCACTTCTGATGCCAATATATTGTGAAACTACATTTTACCCTTAGTTATGTGAGCAGCCAGTAAGTACCATTCAATGAAGACAATGTATATATCATTAAGGTAAACTCCTGCTGGATTACAAGCACAATAAGGATTGGGTGAATGTAAGATTTGCAGAATCTAGTCCGATGGTGATATAACCCTTCAGTTTGTATCTTGATACGTATGTCTGTGTGTTGCAAGGCTCTCTGTGTACGACTTTATGTATAAAATAATATTATTCTTCCCACTTCCAACAGATAAAAATATTTTCACTTCTGTTTTTTCACTCCTGGGCTTCAGTAAAGAGGGAGCACAGCCTCTCACTTGATGCTGTTTATACTGTAACGACCTCAACTTTAGAAAGAGCCTTTGTGATATTTGGTATACTTAAACGGTTTGCTCTCATTCCAAGTAGTATTTTTAAAGGCCAGCCTTCTTTAATGACTTTGTATTGTTGTAGTGGCAAATATGAATCATTCAGGCATTAGGAGCATAGCTTTTTATGAAAGCTCAGATGTTATTTCTGAGTGTCACTAGTACTTAATAATACCCCATCTGATGATTTTCTTTTAGGAAAATGAAGATAGGTTTGATATCATAGTCATGCCAGTATAAGGTTTTTCTGGGGCTGGGAAGCAATTTACATAGAAAATTACAGCTGGTGATTTCAGTAGTATAAAAATAGAAATATGCCATGAAACGGGAGGAGTTAGTACTTTAATATAAGTAAAGTGCTAAAGATTGTATGGGTTTCTTTCTCTGATATGAGCCTAAATAAAGTAACATATGCATCCACTTTGTCCAAGCTCATAAATGTGACATCTATTTCCCTAGCTTCTATTCATAGCATTTGTGTGGTTTCTAGTTTCCTCCACTTCTTAAGTCAAATGTCCTTGACATCCTATGATCAAATACTTAAAGGGCTTCTAAACCAGAAATGTGTGGCTAAACTGTACATGGAAAAAAACTGTGGCAGTGTGCATGAAAATACTGATTTGAACATGCTGCATCTAGGATACAATGGAAAGGGCATGGTGGGTCTGCTGGTGGGTCATTGGACCCACCGTACGCCAGTGCCTGCAACGAGCACGCTAGTGCTTCCCGTGGCACGAACAACCCCTTCCTTTTAATTTGTAACCATGGCCCCTGAGTGGGTGCAAAACAAAAGAGGAAACACAAAGTATTTTTTTTTCCAATAGCACAATAGAGAATAAGTTATCTTTAAAATGCTCTGTATGCTTTTTGACTCTAAATGTATCTTGTAATAGCTAACAGCTGGATACATCAGTAACACCCAGGGGGAGCAGGAAGGGCTTTCTGCAGCCGTGTAGCTCTCATGAGATGTAAAGTGTGCCCCCTCCCAGGAGTGCTGCTGCGGCCCTTAGAGCTCGTGTAGGCTCCGCATCCCCTTGGAGTAAATCTACCCCAAGCTTTTCACATTTCGTTGGGCTTTGAACTGCAGAGAGTATGTTGCTCTGCAACATGCACTGGTATTGAGTTCCCTGTTGTTTTCTGCAGAGAATGACTCATGGCAGGATTGCTTGGGTCTGACTTTGAAGTCAGCCCTCCTTTGAGCCTGTAGCTGGACCAAATGACCTTCGACTGTCCCTTACAACCTGGATTGTTTATTCGTTATATGCTTCTGTGACCACTTACAGTTCAGCCTATAGGGAATGATTGCCTGATCTCACCTTTTTCACCCATATCCATATGAGTCTGTTAAACTACTGATTCCCACCTCCTTCGTAACCAGGTTCATTAAGGTACTCAATGAGACCTTGTGGTTACGTGCTGTACCATACTTTAGGGGAAGGACATGAGAGGGAACATACAGTGTTGTCAAATAAATAAGATACATACACAGAGTACCTGATTTCTATACAAGCAGGAATTCACTGGCAGAGGAATAGAGGGGAATGAAAGATGCTTGTCCCTCTTCTGATAAGTCTCTGTACTTGTTCTGAGGACAAACGATTCTTGAACCATCCGTCTATAGTGCCTGCACCAGATTACCTGGTTGAAATAGCAAAGGGACTAAACCATGTCCCTGTGAGCTGCAGTGAGAAAGTCTTCTTCAGAAGGAGAGGAAAGAGCTTCTACTGTAATTAGAGCCAGGCTTGAATCAGGATTACAGGTCTGGAACATACAGATGTGAATCTGAACTTTATTTGCTTGGTTCCATTTCTAATTACAATGCTGCATATTCTGCTTACTAATTTCTCATAAAGGCTGTGAAGCAGCAGAACGGTTAATATATGTTTTTTTGTTGTTTCCCCCACCCCCCCCCCAGTGGTGAATTATCAGGCTGAAAGGAGCAAACATTGAAACTACTGTAAATTTAGTAGGTCAAGGAAACTTGAGGATTGAACCCAGTGGCCTAGTTTATTGCAGTCATGACAGAAACTGTGCTGTTTGTACAGGAAGGCTTTTATTCTTCAGAAGCACAGAAGGTTGCAGGTTAATTGCAATTAACTGTTTTTTCTCTCCCATTCTTGACCAAGGCAACTACCTCAGGTCACAGAAGCGGAAGCCAGAATTAATGTGTGTGGATAAGAAATGTAAAATAAAACACACTGAAGATTTTGCTTTGATTATGGTGACAGTAAAAAATTAGTTTGTGAAGAACAGACTATAATAACGTACATAAAATCTTGCCTATTTAAAGAAACTAATTTTATATTAAATTCTAACACTATATTGCCTTATAATTTTCTAATGTAAATAAGTACTCTGAAGAGATACCAGCTTGATAAAGTGAACAATCATTAGCTGTGGAATATTACTTACCTGAAGAGTTACAAATAATGTACAGCACTGGGTGTTATACTGGTGAGCCAACTAATCAATTAGTTGACACAAATTGAATGAATGCAAAATGTGACTGAAAATACTAAGAGTGCCGTCCCTTTAAATTCTAGTGGTCAAGCATGGTAGGAGTTTTAAGTTACAGCTTGCAAAGATCCTGATTAATCTGGTGACAGATTCTTATCAGACATCTATTTACAGTGTTCTCCATTACCTCAGAATCCAAAAACAGACCGTGTCCAGAGCATGCTTCCCCACACCGCAAGCTGCAGGGCTTTCCTAAATGACTGTAATCATGAAAAGTATTTCTTTTAAGAAGGCAATAAATAATACTGAGCGTTTTGTTGTCTTTGATGCAGACCTGACAGCCCTCATGCTTCGGGCGGTAAGCTGCAGCTTTGAGACCCTGAAACGGCTGTGCGTCTGGAAATGGCTGTTGTGCAGCCCACCCACTATGTTCTTGCTATATTGCATTTATTGCCCTCACACTTACCAGCTCCACTGTGTGTGTAATCGGCTGCAGGTAGCCAGCATGCATCGAATTTATTATACTTGTGCAGATAAGCAGCACACACAGAGGAAAGCTGTCACCCCCATGACATAACCTGAGATATTTGTAGGTCTGTCAGTGCAGCCTGTGGCTTGTGAACAGCTGTTTTGTCACTGAATATGAGAGTTCTGGAGGGTGAAAGTCTTAAGTAGATTTGAGACCCTTCTTTACTTATACTTTTGAGGTTGTTCACCAGAACTATGGGTAAACTGAAGAACCTAGGAATATTTGACAGCTTCCAGGCTTGGGTGTATGTCCTGGACAAGTCATCACTCCTTGTCAGGACAAAATCTGTGTGTGGCCCAGGTCCTCTCCCACTTTCTTCCTGAGATATGCAGGCATATATGTTTGTGGGATCTGTGATGGGGTCTATGACAAGTCCCCAGTCTGGGCAACTGTAGGATCAAGACAGGGAAGAGAGTTGTGAAGAGCATCAGCCATCTGTCAGTATTGGCAAAAAATGCAGGACCTTTGTTGTCCCAACCATGTTGTCCCTTTGTTACCTAAACCACTGAGTGTTGCAGGGAGGCAGCTTGCATGCTTATGAAATCTGCATTGTTTCTTCCATGTGAATCCCATGTAACCATGCTGAGCTCTGCTTTCCAGACAGCATGCTACTCTTGGGCCACAGAGGATCTTTCTGTTCAAGAGCATGGTGAAAACAGCTGATAATGAGGAGAGACCTGACAATTCTGCCAGTACTAAATGCAGGTGGGGGTCTGGGATAGTTTTAGTCAAGCTTTCCTTCTCCTTAGTCTTGGAGTTTGGTTGGGGTTGGAGCTAGTTTTTGCATGGCAATGGCCATTTTATTTTGTGCTGACTAGATCTGCCTCTCTTATCACCAAATGTAGGTGGACAAAAATGCAGGGTGAAGGCCTGGTTAGATGCACTGTTCTGTTAGCAAACGCTTTCCACCTGTATTTGTAAGCCTCTACCTACTCCATTGGACTGCATTAGTCCCCACATCAGACCCTCTTCCTTGGGTTTTATTCACCCTAGTGTTCCTGCAAGGGCTGTGCTGCTCGACAGAGATCAGTGAAGTACACTGTGTCCTCTCCCAGTGTCCATGTGTCCTTCCAGATTCGTCCCTCAGAAGTAATGCTGCCTAGTCTCTTCGGGAATGTGGATGTGTTTGTGGGGTCAGAGATCTAAACTGTGTTTCAAATCTTGGCCATTGTCCTACAAAGCAGGCCATGCTGGCTCCACATAAGAGAAGGAAACTTCTGGACAAAACTAACTTTAATTAATTAGGAGAAACATGTTCAGAGTCTGCCAGTGACTACAGCCTCAGCTGCTGCTATGGACACCCTTCTGCAAAATGCTAACAAAGTTTACTATGTGAAGGTCCTTTAAAAGTTACTGCTGCTTCTGGGATTCCTCTTTCTGCTTCACAAATATTTTTTTTTAATCCCTTCATTTAGAAGAAAGAACCTAGACATGTGTGTTTGTAATGTCAGTGAGCTTTTTCTGAGTGGAAAATGCAAAGCCTTAATCTGGCTTTCCATTTACACACACATTCAGGGACGTCTGAGTTGTTCAGAGATTGGGCTCTTGGCTTAGAGGCAGGACCTGCTCAGCAGAAGACTTTCTGCAATGGGATCTCCATGAGATGTGGGAAAGTCTTCTTCAGCTTTTTCCAAACAGGTGCTGGCAAACCTACCGTCCTCCTCTGTGAGAGAGAGAAGTGTGGAGATTTCAGTAGAAAGAAATACTCCCTATGTTGGCAAATAATTATAAACTGAAAACCTGGTGGAACTTGGATAAATAACTGTAGGACAAGTTGTCATGGGCTGTGTTCACAAAGACAACATGAATACGTCTCTGTTTGGGTTTAGTGTACATGGTTTGACTGAGAACCCATACATGGGTGTGTATCACATATTTAACTGGGAAATCAGAGAAGGCATGTTTTTACCCTAGATAATAGAACCAGGAGCTACAGCTGTTTCATAACGCTTCTCACCTTAGTTGCCCACCCTGATAATTATTAGGCAATTCAGACTATGCTTCCCTACACTGAAGCACCACCTTGAGGTTACCCTCCAGCCAGCTCTGATAACTATCCTTCAACCTGTAGACTTTGTAGCCAAGTGGTGCTCAGCCATCTGTGCACCGTGGGCGACGGTACTGAGCAAGTGATGTACAGCTTCTAATGTTATTCTTTGCTCTTCCTGCTGATGAAGAAACTCCATTTACTAGCACTGGCTCAGAGCACAGACACGTAGTTGTACGTAAAGTAAGCCCTGTCTGTTCTCTCTTGTATCAGCTGAGATGCCCATTTCATTCATTTGTAGGTGCTTTAAATGTGCGACAGCACCTGTGTGATTTCTGGTGTGGTTTTCTCCTATTCAGCCCTACTCACAGCCAAAGTAAGCAGTGGCCTAAAGTGGTGAACGATGGCAAATTGTCTGTAGCCTTGCTGCTTACTTTGCCTGGAAAGAGGAGCTGACTACTGTCACTGCTATTGAGGAGGGGAATGGTTTGGTGGGACAGCTACTGGTGGGAAGGGAGGGAAGCCCTGCCCCAGGACATGCAGATGCCACCCTGTCTGATGTCCCTCAGCAGCTATAGAAGCAGCAATCCCTGCCTTCCAGGGCTGCCCCTGGCTCTCCTCAGCCTGCCTCTTTCAAAGCACAGAGTCTGAGTGACCCCTGTACAGTTCATGTGTATTTAGTATGTAACAGAACTCTCCATACACTGATGTCTTTTCAGAAAACTCCCCACTGTGGGAAAAAAATCTCGTGCCCAAAACAGTAGGTTCACCAAGTCTATAAATTTGAGATTGGAGTAAGTTATGCTTTGTATTTTAAAGAGGACTATGGAAAAGTGAATAATGTTCTGTAGAAATGAGAGGGGCAAAAAACCCAAAAATCCAGCCAATGAAATACAGGATAGTATTTGCCTTTCAGGATTACAGCTTGTGCCATGACCATGAATAAATACGTGGAGGAAAATGTTTCTCAAAAATCCTATACGACAATAAAGTATTTCATGAAGATGCTGAGCAGTGTCAGTGAGACCTTAATCTTCATCTTCATGGGAGTGTCTACAGTTGGGAAGAACCACGAGTGGAACTGGGCCTTTGTTAGCTTCACCCTCCTTTTCTGTTTAATCTGGAGGGCGCTCGGTAAGCAAATCTCAGACTATGTATTCTTTGCAGGTGAAACTTTTTACTTCTTCTCAAGTAGAAAATGCTAAAATTTAGACAGAGTCCTGTCAGCTTGTAGAACAGTCTTCTTGTTTGTAAAGTGTCCTAGATCACAGGGTCAGCTTCCACCTTCTCCCAAAATGGAACCCAAAAATCAGTTTGGTCCTGATCCTGCCCATCTGAAGTCAGAGGCAGTCTGCTTGTTAATCAGAGTGCATGTATTTAAGTAAACATTTATTTACAAATAAGCACATTTTGCTTAAAAGAATTAACAGTTGTACAACAATTAAACAGGTTGTGGGGTGGTGTTTTTTTTTTCTAATTTCTGTTTACTAGGTTTGGAATTTTCCCAGTCATTGGCATAAATAGCATCAAAATTGGAAATGCTGTAGTTTAGGTGCTGTTCAGGTATATATTGTGAAGAAAAAAATCCTAGAAGAAACTCTTCCATCCCTCCTGAGTTTGCAGTACTAGCTCTTTTTCTTTTACCTTGAGACCTAAGTGCAGGTCAGGCTCATAGGTCTTAAACGTGCCACTCACCCCAGTTTCATCTGTAATGATTTGATCCCTCCATGTGTAAAGGTGGCTCATGCTCTGACCTGCCTTTACACCCGTTCTTTTACCTCCAAAGTCTCCCTCCAGTGCAGAAATCCAGACTATTTTCCCTCCTGCACCTGCAACACTACAATTAGTACCTTATGCTGAAAAGCAGGCAAGCAGCCTGACTGCCTCCCAGTTCCTGGCCCCCATGCTTGCTCCCTTCATCTGCCTTTATACCTTTACTCCAGTCCGCCATATGCCTTTGGTACATCAGCATGCACTGGCATCTTCTCTCTCCATCCCCAGTCCTGCATCCTTCCTGTCTGTGCAAGTAAAATTAATTGAATGAATAGGAGTTTGCGAGTTTCAAAGCACAGATTGATGGAGGTGACGAGTCAAAGTGTTCAAAACACCTCAGTCTTATTTAAAAAAAAATAGGAGTCTTGGTCTATAGTGACACAGAGAATTATTGCTGTTCTAGAGGTGCAGAGTCTAGCAGATATAGCTGTCTTGAGATCACTTAGCTGCTCCAGCTGACCAGAGGTGTTTAGCTCACTAAATGTGTTTGAGATGATGCTCCTTAGGCATTTCAAGCAGCAACATTTAATTTCTTCAGTAATACAAAGGTAAGAAGGAAATGAAAGTGTTTTAAGACAAGTATTAGCATTGTGTGGAATTTATGTGTAATTTAATTTCTCCACTCCATGACCCCCCTTTATTTCTGGTTGTTTGGTTTTTTCCTTCAGGTGTTTTTGTTCTGACTCAGATCATTAATGTGTTCCGGACAATTCCTCTCACTTTTAAGGACCAATTTATTATTGCCTATGGAGGCCTTCGAGGAGCTATTTGTTTTTCACTTGTATTTCTGCTTCCTCCTGCTGTGTTTCCCAGGAAGAAATTATTCATCACTGCTGTTATTGTGGTTATATTCTTTACTGTTTTCATTCAGGTAATGCCTTTCCTCTTCTGGACAGTTCTTTCTCGGACAGGTTGTAAATAAGCAGTGGGTAGAAAAACAAATGTCCTACTGGAAGGAACATACTTGAAGGTGCTCTCCTTCATAGTTTAAGGAAAAATGCTATGCAGATTGAAGACAGGTAGCAAATGTATGCTAGATATTAAGTACTTATGCTAACATATAAGCAGTATTAAGCATTAAAGACCTAGTGAGGTTGGAGTAGAGATAAAAGATAATCTGGGTACAGCCCCAGCACTAATTCCTTGTTAGAATATTTGAAGTTGTGCATTTAGTCAGGAGTTTGGTGTTGGATACAGTGCACAGTGAGCAGGGGCTGGAAGACACTGTGGGCGCTGAGAGGTGAACTGGAGTGTTTGAGTCTGGGTGATAGGCAGAGATGCTGCAAACTGGTTGGGCTTCCATCCAAAAGCACTGGGCGTGTGGAATAACATGAAGAACTTTTCTCTGGTGCCAGCCTGGCCATGGAGTCCTGGTCAAGAGTGACCAAGAGAGAAGGAAATGACTGAAACCAGCAAAATGTAGAGGAGGCTAAGCTTCTCAAATAATCATGTCAGACTAGTCATTATCCAGGGTGTAAGAGAGACGTGAGAGGCTAGTACATGGAATTTCAGGTCTGTGGGAAAAAATGTATTTTTTAGCTTGCCTTTTGCATGAATAAATGTGCCGTGGGAAGTAGCAAGTATCTATGCTTGGGAAAGGGGAAAAGATGGCTGGGGCAGCTGGAGGCCAGTTAGTTGGCCTTAGCATGTAAGCTGTGAAAACTGCTTAAAAAAAAATAATTTAAAATATGGAGGTAAGTGGAATTTGTTATGAAATGCAATGGTTTACCAAAGAGAAACCTGGTATCATTCTTTGATAAGTCAATTTATTTTCTAGAGTAATCTCATCTAACTGGACTATGGTAAAATCTTTGGAGGAGGGGGGCTACATAGGAGATTATTAGCTTAACTAGTCATTAAACTGAGGTTTGATTGACAACCTAATTGACATTAGGATGATTGTAAAGTGAATGGGGAAGGAGCTGACAGTTTCTTCTATAAAGGGAAATAGAAGCATATGGTTCTTTGGGTCAGAAAGGACCTCTGGGGTCTCTAGTCCAACCCTGTGCCCAAAGCAAAACCACCTTCAAAGCTATATCATTTTACTCAGGGCCGTGTCAAGTTGGGTTCTGAATATCTCCATATGGAGATTCCCCAGCCTCTCTGGGCACCTGCTCCAGTGTTCAACCACCCTGGTCAGATAATAGGCTGATGAGATGATATTAATTGAACCTCAAGGATGGTTCCTGGGGATGGTTTTGGTTAATATTCTTGTTATTGACCTGACCATGGCATATAAATGTAGGAGTTTTTTGTTGCTGATGCTTCTTAATGACAGGCTTTGGAAGGTGTTCTCAGCGTGACAGAGAGATGGGCTATCATGTAGAAAGAAGAGAATAACTGAGGACCAATATGACAGAAACAGAGTTAAATTTAGTGGTAATAAGTGCAACCATGTTCTTGCTAGGACTTGCTTACTAGGTATTTCTATTATGAAATGGGAGCCTTTCCTTTGGAAACAGTAAGGGAAAAAGACACAGGTGTATTAGTTGGTAACTGGGTAGAGTTTAAGCCATCAATGCAGTGAGGATGGAAGAAGGGCAAATCTGAACTTAAGACATACTGGGACAGGTATTTCCATCAGAGAATAGTGTCATGTTCTAGAGTGATCACAGGACTGGTAAGCCTGCCCTATGAAAGGAGAGATGCCTTGGCCTTAGTAAAATGAAGCAGAAGAGGGAATATAATTACTGTTTATATGAGGGAGTGAATACCAGAGAAGGAGGAACACTGTTTAAACTAAAAGGGCAAATGTTGGCACAAGAACAAAGTGGTACAAAGTGACCATGATGCAATTAAGAAGCAGCTTTCTAATTATCAGAACAATGAGGTTCAGGATGAGTGTTCCAGTATGAGCAATGGGGCAAAGAAACCTAACTACTTTTAAGATAAAGCTCGATTCAGTTACGAAAAGAAATATGTGACCTGGTTGTCTGGGATAGTAGGGACTGCTCTTAACATCATGAGAGACTCATTCCTCTACCCTGTGCCAGTGCGCCTGTACAAATAAACAAATTATGTCAATTCTTCCACAAATAATTGGTCAAAACCATTATATCACTCTGGGATAGCCAAAACTTTTTGTTCTTTCTCTGAGAATAGTCAGTCAAGGACACATATTTACAAAAAGTCTTAGTGTCACGGTCTTGAACAGCAATTTCAGTGCTGTTGTTGACGCATTGTTGAGTACCTGTTTTGGAAGTAATCGCTAAAAAAGACATCTTTATGTGTTTGCTTTGTAATGATGTGAGATTTGTTTATTAATTCGGAAATAAAGTGAGAGTTTTTCTAATACATACCAGAACTGAAAAAGAAGTTTAAAAATACTATGGGTGAGGTAAGTGAAGTGTTCCTGACAGGGTTTGTCAGGTTGCCCCTCTTGGACCTCTTAGCTCTAGGGAGCCCCTTCTTTCCTTCTGTTGAATTAGTGGAGTCTGTTGGCTGACAAGGACTTCATAGCTAAGTCCAACAACTGCTAATGACAAGAGTGAATTCACTGTTACAATTATTGTGTCAGGCTGGATTTTGGGGTTAGGAAGGTGAAAGTGTATCCAGAGCTAAAAAGTTATCCGTGGCCATTTTCAATGCTCTGACAGAGATGGAAAAGACTAAAGGCTTTGTTTTTTCTTTGTGTTTATGGAAAAAAAAACCCAGAACCATTTGCCTTTTTTTTGTTGTTTTTTTTGTTTTTTTACAGGGAATAACAATTCGCCCACTGGTGGAGTTTCTTGATGTCAAAAGGTCAAATAAAAAGCAGCCTGCTGTCAGCGAAGAAATTTATAACAGGGTATGTTGCAGCTTCAGTGTCATAGATAAAACCCTCACATAGATGAAATTCCTAGTGGCTTTCACTGAAACAAGGATTCAGCATACAGTATTACAGAGAGGCACAATCTCTTCTAGGTTTCTTTTTGATAGCTGTTATAAGCACAATAACTGTAAATCTTTTATTTAACCTTTGGCAATTACCAAAATTTGCATTATTATATACATTATTTTGGAATTTTCACTTTCTTAGGTGTTCAACTCTTAAGGTAAATTAACTTTCTGTAGTTCATTTCACACATGAGATACGTGTTACTTCAGAACTTGGCTGCATTAGGAAACCTTTGCCCATTTAATTATGTTATGTTGCATTTGAGTTAGTCTAATTAAACAAATGCAAACTCCTCCTAAACACACTCTTAAACTTACTTAACTTGTGCATCATCAGCCTCTTTATGGATTTGTATTTGGTACGTGTATGTCTCCAATTATTACAGTTTATTAGCCATGCATATTCTTGAATGTATTTCTCCTTGCAGCATACCTGTGGCAGGTGGCTTGAAATTCCAAAAATGAGGAATAAGGGCCACGTTCAGCAGAGAAGTCAATCTAGGCATCTAAAAGTCCATCCTTTTAGAGCTTATCCTTTGGGCATTATCTACCAGGATTTCCCCCTGAGTTTGAGAGACCCCTAATATGGTACTTGAGTTAAGAGCAAACAAGCTGCGTCTGGGGAGCAAGTGATCTGAACTGAATAGCTGAACTGATTCACTCATTTGTAATTCATAATAGCCTGAGGAAGAGTGTGTTTCTACTATTAGGTGATCAGGACACTTTGAGGTGAGGCTAGACTGCAGTTCCCTAAAAAAGGAGCTCAGGACCTGATGTGGGTATTTCAGCTCTGTCCTGTGCATCCTGAGGGGCCAGTGCTGTTGTGGGGATCTGCTGCCCACTCAGGCTGTCTCCTCCACAAAGTCCTACCTGGTTCACTGTCAGACCTGGGGAGGTTCCTGGAGAAGTCCCTGGCATAGCCCTAAGTGGTTAGGGAACTTAAAAGAAGTGAAAATATGGGAAAAACCTTCAGTTTCGTGCAGGAGCTGAGCAATATTGACGTTGAAGAAATCAGCAACTAACTTCTGTCCTTTTGGGGCTGTGAGCTAAGGAGGAAGCTCCAGGGGAACAAAACAGAGTCCATCTCTGAGTTCGGTTAGACTGCACTTAGTTAAACTGTAGCATCATCCTGAATTCTGACTAGATGTTTCTGTTTTGAAGTAAGTTAGAAACTAATGATGTCTAAGAACAAGCCAACTGATGTTTGTAAGTTTATGTAATGAACCAATATTTCCCCTTTAGTTCTTTGACCATGTGAAGACTGGAATTGAAGATGTATGTGGACACTGGGGTCACAACTTTTGGAGAGATAAGTAAGAACGGCATTTAAAAGTCTTTGTTATACAGGAGAGGCTGAACTGGCTCAGCAGCATCAAATGAAGGCTGTTTGGCATCATATTTCATTTTCAGCATTTTAATCTTGAAAGCTGATGGTTGTTTTTAGAACGTGTGGGTTACAAAGGGAAAGGAGCAAAACAATGTCTTTTTACTAAACCACAAGCAAGTACAACAAAATCTCCAGCTGGGAAGAAAGGCAGCCCTCTGATCCCAGGGTAAAGTACGGTACCTTCTGAGGGTGCATGTCCTCTCCCTGTTTCTGACTGTTTCAGAACATCCTGTATGTCTGCTGAGCCTTTCATCCCATCCGGCTTTCCTCTTGCAAATTGTATGTCTCTGCAGTGTTAAGTGAGGGGTTGGTTCCCTATTTGATGGGAAACATACAAAAGCTTTGGGACTTTCTCCAGAAAGATCAAGGTACTAGCTGGCATGAGGTGCATGAGAGATCCTAATGGCAGGCAGCCTCGCAGTTCTTGATGGTATTATTTAAGACTTAGTGTCAGTTAAGAAGATTACCGCTGGCGATACCTGAATAATTCATGTTTTCATTTTAGCTGCTGAATCATCATCATCATAATTGGTTTGGATCTAACTCCCTTTTCTCAGAAGCACACTCTTTTACACAAAAATCCTTTAGACCCAAAGTGTGGGCATTACTCACTCACCTTCTAGTTGCTTCTGCAACAAGAATTTAAGTGTTTTATAAGAAGAGGAATAGCACCAGCAGGAAGGGCTGAGAAGAGCCCTCTCCAAATGACTTGAGAGCAACACAGTGAGGACACTCTCCTGACAGATGCATGACATGTTCCTTTACTCAGCCTGGTTCTCCTCCAGTCTGTATGAGATCTATAATTAACAGATTATGGAGCAAAGAAGGGTCCTACCTCTTCATGACCTTCAGACCCAAATTCAGGAATAGTTTCAGAATGGCTAGAGGGCAAAATATTTTCTGACAAACAAAATCACCCCAGCTGTAATCAATATTTTCTCACCAAGCATCCAAGAGGTTTACAGTTGCTTTAGAAGAATGGAGAACTTCCAAAGTTTTACAAAAGCAGGCTAAAATTTCAAAGAAAAAGCAGTCGATGCAAATTTAGACCTGTTATTTGTTATTACAGTAAATATTTAATGTTCTCTTTGAGTCGATGAAAATGGAGAATTAAAAATAATATTGTCTAATAACACAGAACAGCGAAAAGTTAAAAGGTGCTGCTAGGGAGACTGTCCATTAACGTATTAATCAAAACAGGTTAAGACTATCTATCTGAAGCAAAGATGATCTTGATCCTTTTTTGTGTTACTCAGAAGTGGGTTGTTAATATGAACAGACACATTCCCGGGGAATAACCTCCTTCACAATTGCATTAGCATATTGGCTTTCCTTAACTGTGCACAGTAAAAATTAACTGGTTGGATTGGATTGCCTCACGTACAGGTTTAAAAAGTTTGACAATAAATACCTGCGAAGACTTCTAATCCGGGAGAACCAGCCCAAATCCAGCATTGTCTCTTTATACAAGAAGCTGGAAATCAAACATGCCATTGAGATGGCAGAGAGTGGAATGATAAGCAAGGTCCCATCGTCGGTGTCTCTGAGGTAAGCAAGCAATGCCAGCATGGCCAACCATGTCACCTGGGTCACATAATTTATTTCACAGTGCGGTCTGTAGGCAGGATAATCACTTTGACTTAGGACACTTTGTGTCCAAATGTCACTTGAACAGTAAGCGGATATGAAACAAGAGCGTTTTGCCTGCAGCTCACACACGAAGCGCTCAGTGAGCTGTGCTTGTCCGGAGCGTGTAGTTTTACAAGGGCAGCTGCTCATGGGGACGTTGATTTGGCATGTAGAAGGGAACTGGATTTGAACCAGGGCCTGCCCATCTGCTGCAAATAGCTACGGGGGAAGCCTGAGGGGCATTTTGAGAAGGACCTTAATCAAATTTACGATATAGTGTAATTTATATCAAATTTTGGAGTCTGAGTTTTGAACATTACTACTGACTGAAATGAGATCAAGATTTCGTTTCTACATGTTATGTTTTCACCTGTTCCTTGGTTGTTTTGAAATGTTGTTTCCAACTCTTAACAAAGGAAATAGTCCCAATGTAATTCCCAATCATAAAATAAAAACATTCTTCCCCTCTCTCTCTTTCCTATATTTTCCTTTTTTTATCCTGCCACAGTGAATATCATGAAGGAAAGATAAAGCCGCTTTCTCCCACTGAAATGGAAAACATGCGGGAAATACTTACAAAGAATCTCTACCAAATACGACATCGAGTAAGGATGAAGTTTTGCATACTTAAATATCCCACTGCTCTTTGAATATACTGATTACCTTCCTAACATATCTTTGGGCTAGTACATCTGCTGTGCCATAGCATAATAATTAATGCTGTTATTTACTTCTGTTGCCTATGAATCCACGTCCTATCATATGTACAGCAACACATTCATACTCCTTTATGTAAACAGCTTACTTGATCTTGTACTATTAATAAAGCTTGATGTTTCTGTCATATTTCCTGCAATATACTTACATTATTTAAAAAGGATCATAGGTGTGAATTCACCTAACATTGTCAACTTGTATCAGTATTTTGGTCACTTCATGATGTGGGATTCGATTTCCCATTTGCCTCCAGTTGTGAGGTTGTTTGTGTTAAAAGCAGAGCTGATGAGCTGGAAAAATAGTGAAAAAAAAGCAAAAGGACATTTCACATTGACTCTCCTGTGGCTAAGCAGTTTGAATGCCTGAGCCCTTGGAAAACATTCAAAAGTGGAGCAAGCTTTAGCTTGCTGGAGGTAAAAATGACTTCCCTCTAGGTGACTCATTGCTTTCAAATTTGCATCCTTTATTGACATATTGACTGAGCTAGTGCAATGTGAGGGTAAACACTGTATTAAGCCAGCTTTTTCCAATTTCTCTTTCATTATAAATATCAGCAGGTTAAAACAAATTTAAAAATCAAACTAAACTGGTTCTTGTGAAGCAGATGACTTAAAAAAATGCTGGCATAATTACTGTTCTTGTTCTTAATCATCTGCGATATGATTTTGTTCGCAAGCATTTATGATGCTTATTAAAACATTAAAGCAAAAAGCCTGTACATATAGTGCAACACATTTGATGTTATGCTTTTCAGAATGTGACCGCTGCTTTTATATTTCAGACAATGTCATATAACCGACATAGCTTGGCTGCAGATGCTAACGAAAAGCAGGCCAAAGAAATTCTGATCCGTCGCCGGCACAGCCTTAGGGAGAGCCTGAGGAAAACGAACAGCCTGTCAAGAGAGAGACCGGTACTTGCATTTTGGTTGTTTTGTAGAAAGCAGTTCTGTGTAGCTAAATGTCATGAAGAAATAAGTCTTCTGAAATGAAAAAAAAACTAAATCGTGAATTTGGAAGATAACTGCACGTATAATGTCACACTTACACCTCGAGTTGCACACGTGGGCCCCTTAATTTGTGTTGACCCCTTCAGCAAAGCTTCAGTCTTGTAGAATGTGATACTGGAGTGGGATCTGCTGCATCTCAGAGGAGCTGAACAGGCTCTGTACACAGCATACTTCTAAGGGATGGTCAGTATTCTGATGAAGCGTGGATGATTGAGGTCAAAAATGACTTTGAGATAGACAAACTATTTACACTATGCTCCAAAATATGGGAAAGAGAACTTTCAATTAAGTCAGTCAGAGGGAGCTGTTCATTTGAAAAATGTTGTGGGCTCTTCAGTATTCATAAAATATAGTCAATATGTCAGGTTTTGACACAGAATAGGGAAACCTCCTCTGCCTACAAAAAATGCTATGACGTAATATTTGGCTCTCTGAGGCAATCCTGCAGTACCTTCACTGTAAACTTCAGACCATATTTGAATGGAGCACACTGATTCAGCAGGGAAGCTGATCCCCCAAATAATCTTCCCATTTTAGATATCAGGGAAATTAACCATCCTATCAATATGTATTTTCATGTTACAGGAATACTTAGTGACCGTTGTCTTCATTGATACAGTTGTCCTTCAGCAGCTGAGGCTGGAATGATGTCTCCAATAAGTGCTGTATCTCACTTGTGATCATTACCAGGGCTACTGTGGTGTTAATTGTGACAATAAGTCTGTTCCTGAATGATTTTTCCCTCTCAACCACAGTTACATACGTTGTCTTTGTCATATGAATAAATGATTTACTAGGTGGAATAATGAAGACACTCAGCAGGATTGAGACATTTTTGGGGCAGGGAGAGAAACAGGGTGTCTGGCAGCTTTTTAAAATGCACAGGCTGTAATTTAAAAAATAATTGACCTTGGATAAATCCACCACAGAATGCAGCATAGTGGTCCTGAGCAGCACAACAATATCCAAAGAGGAAAAATCTGTCATGGAAAATGAATTTTCTTTCAGGTTCTGTTTGAGTTTGCAACAATGAATGGTACAAGCAGTGGAGAGCTGGTAGGCTGTAAAGGTTTTAGAAAATCTTTGTATTAAATGTAGGAAAGGATGCCCTTGAGAAACTTTTGAATTTAAAAAACCAAGCAACCTGTCCTGGAAAGTACCTCTCATGTTCCAGGAAGTATGAGGTGTGCTTTGCTCCCAGGGCCTTTAAAGCTTAGTCTTGGGAAAAGAAGGATTTTATGCCCTGAACTGGTAAATGATCACGCTGGTGCCTAACTTCCCCATCAACTTCAGTGTGACTAGTCAACTGTGTAAAGTCATTTATATGTATAAAGCTCTTGCAGGATCAGAATACAGATTAGTTCTTGTGCCCAAGCTTCAGTCTCAACTTTTGCAGCTGACTAATAAAAAGTTTCAAACTGGAGTTGCACAAAGTGGTGTCATGCTTGCAGCGTTTACCTTCCTTAAGGAAAACCTGCACAAGTAAGGTTGAGGTTAGAGAGCATACATTTATTAACTTTCATCTCAGAGAGTGTATCACTAGGTGTTCCTTTGATTAAGCTGCTTGAGATTATTCAGTCTTTACCTTAGTTAGCACAGACCTCCACCAGCAATCAGCGTTAACTTGAGTGTGTAGTGAAGGATCACCTATTAGCTAATCCCAAACTACTCTCCAGCCCTTTAGCTACATAGACCTGTTCAAGCCTCGGTCATGTATCTTAACATGCATTATACAAGTACTTCAGTCTGCAGTAACTTAACATTTCTTATATTTCTTTGCATCCAGGCTGCTGCCAATACAAAAAGATTCCTTTCACTTCCTAAAAACACTAAACTCCCAGAAAAACTACGAGTGAGAAATAAAACATCTTCCAGAGGTAATGAAAAAATTTCTGCTGTCTCTTACTGTGCTATGGTCATTTTGCCTACGTAGAAGGAAAGTTTTTCCAAGGCTTACTAGAGAAATCAGCATATTAATTTTCAAATAAATATTAAATATTTTGCATGCGCATGCTTTCATTCTAGACTTAATACCTTCACAGCATATTTTTAGGTGTTGGATATTTAGCAGGGGTTTTAAAGAATTAAAAGTGTCGGGTCCTAAAGCAGGTGTTTGAGTGCAGAGGAATGCCCCAGCAAGCAGAGTCTTGTGGGGCTTTCTCAGTTCAAATGTCGTAGTGGTGTAGTCCTCCTGGAACATCACCTCATGTGTGCAAGCAGCAGCCTGAAACACTTCTGCACCAGAAATGCTGCCATGGCTCATTCTCCTTGTCTTTGTTCCATAACGTCCAGATCTCCCTCTTGGATTATGAACCTATTTGGTTTCTTTTCTCATTGGGGTCAGGGTAGTGGACCCTAGTCTGAGAACCAAACCAGAGAGGAAAATGAGGACCTGAGGTCTGGTTTATAGTTCTCGTGAAGAACTTCTCAAAATGCTGTGCATTACAAGCAAAATGTCAAATTTTTTTTCTGCCTAAATTCACAAATGTTTTTTATTGGAGTTCTTGAATTCTAACAATTTAAAGAATCTGGAGGGAGAAAACCATTTGATGTGGAAACTTTACCCAATTCTATTATATTACTTTTGATTATTACCAGTTCTTTTATCATGCTTATACCATATTCAGGAGCATTTCCTTTGACAAGCAACCATCAAGATCTCTTGCTGGGAAGATTAAAACTCTGCCCAGTCACTAAAATGTCCTGATCCCCACCCCAATTAGTTTCCGACTCTTCCAAATTAATTTAGCAATAGACCATGTTTTTGTCTGTTAATAGTTAACAGTCTTTGCTCTCCTGAATGTAGGATGCCTTTTATACTGTAGTTATGTCTGCAGAGGTCACCTACTGTCACCTAGAATTAAAGAGGAAGTGTGCCTCCAGATTATTCAGTTGTCAAAAAATATATTATTTGACATATGGGGGGGGGGGTGGGTGGGGAAGCCTGCAAACACAGTCTGATGAAGACCTTCCTTGATATATAATTATCTGAATGAATGGACAATTATGTGGAGATATATTTTGTTGACCCCTTCCTCACCTTTTTAAAAGAAATAACATGTAGGCTACCAATGGAAGTTGTTCTTATGACAGTTGCACAATACACAATTCTTTGCTTTGATATATTTAAAACATTGTATCTGACTGAAGTCTAAGAACAAATCTGAGAACAAAAATTTAACAATAAATGATTGTTAAAATGGTTATTAAATGACTGAAGTGTGCAAGTTTTGATGATGATGTTAAGCAATTTAAAAGAAGTCTGCTAGGGAAAATATATGCACATGTACATCCAGAGTTTCCAGCTTGATTTACCTGATAGCGGTCATTTAAGAGCATTCCCTGAATGATTATGCCAGCTTTCCATTGACCATTTTCTACCCTCCTGCGAGGGGGTGAAGGAGTCAGCAGCACTTTCAGCCTGTGAGATTTGCCCTGTGGATTTTCTTTGATATCTTACATTCAGGCATATTAAGGATGGGATGTTTACCCCCATCTGTACATTGACCTTGGGAGATCCTTTCCTCGGTGGAGTATTGATGCTCCTTTTCCAAAGTCAGGTTTCTAGAGCCCCTGTACATGTTGTGCTCTGGAAATGCCTCTCAGATTAGATTTCATGGGATATGAGGGTGAGATGTCTCATTTTTGTATCCTGCTTGGACATAGGCGGGGACTAGACCCCAAGTAGCTCAGAGAGAGAGAGAGAGAGAGAGGTTTTTCTGTGTCCGGAGCCAGAATTGGGGAAATGTCATCTCAAACAGGGCAGCACTTGGCGATTAAGGAGCGGCTGAGTGACGGCTTTCAAAGAATCACAGTTTTGAGGGGAGGGATGTTTGTAAGTCAAATCTATCCTCTATTCTGGCAGAGTTAAGTATCTGTTTACTGGGTCTAATCAGAAAGCACCGAATGTAGGAGACTCTTCTACGGCTGCTAGTGCTCAGCGTGCTGTTATTCGAATATCCCTGAAACAGTAACATTCTGCACCTAACATTTTAATTTTGTTTTCAATTAACAGTGGGTGACCACAGCGACTCTGAGATTGATGCCACTACCACAGTGCTAAATCTAAGACCCAGAGCAGGGAAAATCTTGAGAGACCAGAGACTGAGACAGCAGAGGCCGCCGCCTGAGTTTAGGGTGGAGTGGAAGAACGAAGTTGACGGGAGCCAGGACGGACGAGGAGAGCAGCAGGAGCCAAGCACCTTGCCTCAGCCATCCATCGGGTTCAGGCAGCCGCTGCTGACGAGACCAAGATTTGGCACTTTGAGCAGGGAAGATCTGACTGTGGACCATGGGTCAACAAGACCTATGCCACCACCACGGTTAGTTAGGCAGGCGTCGCAAGGGGAAAGGCAGAGAAATAAGCCTGAGAACCAGCCGTACTGAACACAGCAAAAAGAGAACTATCGGTAATAAACCATGGACGTATCAGATTAGGATTCTAAGCTATCTGATCAGACTATGGGATCCGTTGAAAAAAAAACCAAACCAAGCTTCAGTGTAATCTAACCACTTCCATTTGGGTAAAGTCAATGCCGTTAACTAAGTGAAAGGAATACTGGAGCAATTGCAAAGCTGAAGGCATTAAAAAAAAAAAAAAATCTATTTTATAAATAACTTACAGCAATGCTTTAATTACATTATTTCCACGATTAAGATAGGATGGAAATGTGCCTTATCGCATCATCTCTTGTGGAACCAAGTCATGCAGTTCAATCCCCCACTGAAAATCATTGTTGAAAGTCCAGTGATGAACAGGTTCGTAAAAAATTTTTATATCATTTCAGATTTTATTTATAATCAAATAATACTTGTTTTAACTAGAGCTTAATATGAGTAACACTGAAAATTGCACAATGCACCTATCATATAGACTTTGTAAGAAGAAAAAATATATTCCTGAAGCCCAGTTTGTTCGAAGAGCTGTGATGCAGAAAAGGAGGAAGAAGAGAAAGAACGAGCTGTAGGAGCGGAACTGCAAATAGAGAGGAGTTGTAACAGAGACAAGACCTGAATAGCTTGAATTTTTGCTGCCTGAATTTTTGGCAAGATGTTACATTTGAAAGGTACTGAGGATCACCAAAGGAAATCTGAATTACCTTGACTTTCACTAATGTCAACAAGAGCTGAGAGCACCTAGCAGGACACCAGAAGCCCTAAAAAGAGAAAACTTCAAGCAGATAAATAATGTTCTTATTCAAAATTGCTTTTTGCACCTTAGTTTTTTGGCTGCAGTGCAAACACAGCAGTAGAATAGTTGCAGAGCACTGCAAGTAGACAAAGCGAGCAGCCTCCTGTTTGAGTCAGGGACCACTGAGACTCAAGAACGCTCGTTCACTCATGCCTGTGACCCTGGTCAAATTGTTTTACTTTGTGTTCCCTCATCTGTAAAAGGGGAAAGATAATCTTTTCTTTGTCTGAGCTATGCACTCCAAGGAACAAAAATGTTCCATCTGATTTGTTTGTACAGAAAAGTAGCATAGCGGGGCCCTGGAGTCAGTTGAAGTCACTGTGCACCTCAACACCCATAAGAAGTGCAGACTTCTTCATCCTAGCGTAAATGGCTGCCATTTGAGTGCATATGGGAAGGGAGGGTGCATTAAAATAAATAATGCTTAACTGTAGCTCTCAGGAATTTGCACTTTCTGTCCCACTTAATCTGTCTTAAGTTTTGAGCTTGCTTTAGCACAGATACACATTTCAGCACAATGCAGAAACAATTTTTATTCTACTTGTTACAAGACTGATAACGTTCATTGAAGAATGTACACTGTGAAATCATAACTTTTCTTTTTCATTAGCACATTTCTAAATCTGTGGGCAATAAGATTTAATTTTTTTTTTATTTAAGCTTGTTTTGAAAGAACTATTAAAAATCAGAATTTCCTTTTAAAATCACAGGGTAGATTTCTTTCAAAGGTTTGTGGGCAAGGTTGATGAAATAGTTTTATAAATGGGGAATTAAGACTTTCCTTCTTCTAACAGCCTTTCCAAAATATTTATTTCATGTATGTATTTGAAATATCAAACCTTCCTAAACTCTTTTATTGGCACAGGTCTTTTAGTCATTTTCCTCTGTTCCAGCTGTGGAAGTTTCTGCTGTGTGTCAAACTCAAAGTCTAAGCTGCAGAGGGATGGCTATGTGCACCCTAGAAGTCTCAATCAAATGTTCATGGCTATTCTCAACAAACGATTTTTGTGGAAGGCAACACTTAGCTATCCTGTTTGGAAATAGAATTGGGTTCAAACAAATCCAGCAAGCTTTAAAAACAAATTTGAATTTGCCTTTCAACAGGAAAATATGTTTCATCAGTAAAATTGTCAGTGAGTACGCTGTCACTTCATTACCGGGATCATGTCTGAATAAGAAAGAAGCCCTGAGTTTCAATTTCAGTTTTGAAACCACGTCCTCCTTGCAGATCGTACTGTTTAGATTAGGTGTTTTGTATCAGGCCCATCTGAAATCTGACCAAATAAACAAACCTGAAATGTGGCGCATCAACATTTAGTTTACTCCCTGTGGAGCTTTCTCATTCATGGGCTGGTAATAACCAAGCAATTGGCTTGTATGTGGGGAAAGCTGCCTTTTTTCCAAATGGTTGCCATTTTTTATGGCACAATTTTAAATAATGATTGCAGGTTTCAGGAATCTTACTGCTTTGCTGGTTGTCCATTAGGACAGTGCATGCTCAGATCATTAGTGCTTAAAGTGGGTGCCCCGTAGTACAAGCACATCAAATCGGGGGTTGTTTCTGTGAAATATGGTCTTAAACTCTTGGTGCTTGAGAACATGCTAGCATGTTGTTACCTTTCCAAAGCACTCTGAGATCCACAGAATACAAGCATCAAGGCAGATCTCCAGCGTGGTTACACCATGAAGCAGAATCACAAATCTCCTGGGACTCTGTCTCCTTGCAAGTATGCTCTCCTTTCCTCGCGCCTGCACCTCCCACCCTTTTCAGGCTCTTTTCCACTACTGCTAGGTCAGACCCTCATCACCTCTGGGAACTCTTTCCTGGGTGTTCTCCTTTTCAGTAGCAATGACAGCAAGCAGGTGACACAGTCTGTCAGGTAGCCCTTCTCATTCAACTTGTGCTCTGGTTTGGGTCAGAGTTTGCCTTTTCCTATCTTTTTTTTTTTTTTTTTTTTTCCTTTTCCTGCAAAGAAAAAACGAGTTCAATAGCAGTTTGATCTTTCTAAAAGGCCTGTCTAACTTTATCTTGCAGAGGAGAATTTTCCTTCGTGTTCTAGCAGAGTTTGCTGGAGAATTAAATGCCCAATAAATCTGTCCTCGAGCACCATCTGATGGGGAAAGTCATGTATTGACCAGGGACGTGTTTTTCACAGTATCAAGAAACCACATCTTCAGCAGTGGCTGGGAAACTCGCCAAATCCGCATACGGTTTTTCTTTCCAGATGGACTCCCCAGTACACTCTGTGGTACTGATATTTTACTGCCTTGATGAGGAAGCACAATGCCCAGTTGTCCAGTTTTAGAGACATGTATATGTCCCTAAATATGTATGTTGCACTCTGAATTAGCGTTTTCTGAGAATTTGTTTCCCCCCTTCAGCTGCTGAGAGGCCCATAAATTGAAAGTAAATAGGATAAGAAGGTAGGTATAGCAAGGGCTAGAGAGTGGATAGACATCCAGTTATCTGTTTTAAGCAGATATTTGAAAGAGAAGACGAGAGTAATTTATCACAAGAGGCAACATTTGAAGGGCCGTCCTGCTTGGTACTAAAGTATAACGCAAGCTCCACTGAAACTACAGGTATTCAACAAAAGAAAACCATGCTGCATAGTAATTTAGAAACTTGAGAATATCCTTCTCCACTGAAGCCACATAGAAATCACATGGAGAAAAAAAGTTAAAAATTTGGCCAAGATAACATGCATGCTGTTATGAAGAGTATCTTGGGGTCTCTGGGAGCAAACACCCTGCACCCTGCACCACCTTTGTCAAGAGATGCCAAGTCCAGTCCACCAGCAACATTTTAAGGCTGACATTGCAAGAAATGCTTCAGCTGGTCAACATTTCCAAAATTGTCTAAGTTCTGCCAATATCCCCCAGCTCCTGAGACAAATGTGAAGGATTTTGAAATTGGCTGTAGGAATGCTTTTTGTACTGCAAGAGCTCTGATCCTATAAAAATATGCTTAAAACATGGCATCTACAATACACAGCCCCAGGCAGGCTAACAATAGATTGGAGGGTCAGGCCAGAAAACATCATGGAGAGGGTATCAAGTCCAACCATTAGGAGGAGGAACCGCTTTAGGACACAGTAGAGAGAGAAGTCATGGACTGCCTGATTCACAGAATCACACAGAATCATAGAACGGTCGGGGTTGGAAGGGACCCCTGTTAAGCAGGTTAGCCTAGAGCAGGTCACACAGGAATGCGTCCAGGCAGGTTTTGAATATCTCCAGGGAGGGAGACCCCACAACCTCCCCGGGCAGCCTGTTCCAGTGCTTTGCCACCCTCAGAGTAAAGAAGATTTTCTTCATGTTCAAATGGAACTTTCTGTGCTCCAGTCTGTGCCTGTTGCCCCTTGTCCTGTCGCTGGGCACCACTGAAAAGAGCCTGGCTCCATCCTCTTGATACCCGCCTTTTAGATATTTGTAATCATTGATAAGGTCCCCTCTCAACCTTCTCTTCTCCAGGCTAAAGAGCTCCAGATCTCTCAGCCTTTCCTCATAAGAGAGATGCCGCAGTCCCCTCATCATCTTCACAGCCCTCCGCTGGACTCTCCCCAGTAGTTCCCTGTCTCTCTGGAGCTGAGGAGCCCAGAACTGGACACAGCACTCCAGGTGTGGCCTCATCAGGGCAGAGTAGAGGGGGAGGAGAACCTCCCTCGACGTGCTGGCCACACTCTTCTTACTGTACCCCAGGACGCCATTGGCCTTCTTGGCCACAAGGGCACATTGCTGGCTCATGGGTAACTTGCTGTCCACCAGAACTGTGTCTTCTCTGCAGAGCTGCTCTCCAGCAGGTCAACCCCCAACCCGTACTGGTACAGGACCCTACACTTGCCCTGGTTCAACTTCATTAGGTTCCTCTCCGGCCAACTCTCTAGCCCATCCAGGTCTCAGTACTATTTAAACCCCGGACAGAAAGGAAGAATAACAGTCCTTTTTGAATCCCTCATTTTAGCAGATCATGGTATAACTTGTGCTTGCTAGATAAACCTGCAGCTGTGCTTGACACTTGGTTGTGTGAACGACTGTGAGGAAGCTGACTTACAATTTTCAAGTCAAAGAGTTTCATCTCCTCTTGGCCTATTTATTAGATGGCCAGCTAAATGGGGAGCTACTTGAAAAAATGTGTGGCAGCTTAATTCTCCTCTGCCCAGTTGGAGTAACCTTAGTATTTGAGAGTTAATCAAAGTTGGAGCTGAAAATTGTCCCTCTTGGATACTGTACTGAGCCACTTGAGAATCTTATCCATCAGAAGAATTCTCCTTGAAGGTAGTAGACAAGATCTTCTAATAGGACAGCACGATGGGAGATCAGGTTAGCATCATTCCTCTCCCAAGTTGGCAAACAGCAGTGCAGTTCTAGCACAGCACTGACGTGCCTTGGAAGCCTTTTTATCCTGCGAGATTTGACAGAATATGAGGGACCGAGATTGCAGAAGCGAAAGCATTAGTTACACTGGCTGCTCTGGTGAGTCACTAGTTCATCATCTGAAATGTGAGGTTTAAATTTGTGATTTCTGAGTTACAACAGCACCCTAACTGCCACAAGTTCTGTTTCAAAAAGTGGGGTGTTTTTTGCCACAAAAAGGAAAAGGCACTTTAAATACCCCAGTTTACTTAGTTTATTTTTCGTATCTAAGACTGCCTATTTATTACAAATTTGACAGAATGGAAGAGCGGTTCCTATCCTGTCAAACATCTCAAAAATAGTTTTATAATTTAGGATTTAAAATAACTAGAAATTTGGTTTCATTTCTCCTCGTAAGTTAACATAGAAGTTTTTCAAGGCTTCCCTTTAAAACAAGCTCAACAAACTTCCATTTTTATGAGAAAGAACTTGAAGCTCCATTCACAATCATTTGATTCTTAAAGTTCGGGCTCCAATATACTCCTTTACAAGATTCATCATCAGCTCTTTGTGAATGAGTCTCCAAAATTACAGCAATAACAGCACAGTCAAGTCTTGCGTTTTCAAATCCCTTGCCCTGGGGTATTCCCCAGCACCCATAACCGAATGGGGGCTGGCAGCACTTCCACATACCCCGAGAGGTTCCCATCAGCTAGAACGCGATGGCATTACAGAGTGCTTGAAGCAACAAGCTAGACAGTTAGTAAACACCGCTTGTCCTGTTCTGTTGCTGCATTATCTGCTCAACAATCAGCCTGTTCTCAGAAAATGAGGACAGTACTGACCTCTGTGATGGTGCTGCGGTGAGTAAATTCAGAGAAAACAGGACAAGAAACTGAAATGTACAGAACTGCTTTGTTTATAAAGGATCCTTTCAAATCTATGCAGCATACACCAACATGGAATAAATCTTACATTTGCTTCATCATTTAAAAGCAACAAAATCAGCACATACCATATGCTACCAGCTGCTTTACAGAAATAAATTACCACATCGTATACACAGCCTCGTCAATGTCAGCTGATCATAAAGGTCAGAAAAGCAGTCACTGTTAAAAATTTCAAAACGTAAAAAGCAAAAAAATACTCCCAACCCTGCTTACAAGCCCAAGAACACCAACCCAAAACTAAAGTAACATCAAGCAAGAGAAAAATCTTAGTTTGCAGTGATACGCAGGTAGAAACTTTTTTCTTCAGTTCATATTCAGGTCTGTTTTGTTAGTCTCCAGATAGCACAACTGGATCCAAGAAATGGCTGAGTTATTCAGTACAGCCCACTAGACTCTGCCCAAAACCAGCTGCAACTGCTCCTCCCTCAGCTTCAAAGGGGGAGTCACACCTCCTCACCTCCGGGGATGTCATTTACTCATCGCTCTGTGAACTTGCACGGTTATGGCAACTAAGAGACAACGCAAGAGATCCACACGTGGTCTCCGGGCACCGGGAACAGTAGCTTTAAACACTCCATCTCAAAACTGGTCAGTTCTCTCTGTTCTTTTATTTCTTCTTTTTCATTCACTGTCAAGCTGCTTCTCGGCTGAATCCTTGGCTCCTGTGCCTTTTATGCGAAGAACAGGCAGATTCACATGACCATTTTAAAGAAGAGCTTGAAGAAAAAAAATCCAAAATACCTGCACTTCATATTGACTTGAACACCTCTACTTTGTGCTGTCGTTTCAGCAGAGGGAGAGGGGAAATACACAGCGACAAAATGATAGACGTGGAATGCCACCTCATCGTATTTCTAGTCCTTAAAAAAAAAATAATTAAAAAATAGCGCTCCTTTTCTGTAACTGAGGCTTTACAAGGAAGAAATGTTTCCGCAGCACCTTCAGAAGTTGTTTTGGCCTACAAGTAAAAAACTTTTCTTCTGTAACATCAGTTGCAACATGTCCCTGAGATCACAGCCTTCCACAGATTTCTCAATTCAGTTATTTAATTTAATTTTTATTTAGCTTATATGGAGAACTATTTTTCAAAATAAAACAGAACTATTTGCTGATTGGGGAAAGCACATTTTTCACTTATGTATAAACAACAACAATGAAGTTTTGAAGTTTTTATAAGCAATATTTGGGCAGCTGTATATGTATAATCTGAATTTTATGGTGTTTACAGAATTCAGCTTTAATCAGTGCAGCAACTTAGAAGGGTAAACATTATGTTACCTCATATAACAAAGTATAGGAAAAATTACTAAATCTTTCATATATATTAATTTTTCTGGGCTTTTTCCTACCCCTTTCCTTCACCCCTTGCTATAGCTGCAAAACAGAAGTCCCTGACTTACAGAAGGGTGGGTTTAGGTAAACAAAAAAAACCCCAGAACAGATGGACATAAAGAAAACATGAAATTTAGAGCAAGAATGTTTTGGGGCATCTACCAAGCAGGACAAGAGGAGATAAAACACTTGAAAATGCCTCAATTTCCTAGGGAGAAATGAAACACAGATTATTACAATAAGGAAACTCTGAGGATATGTACTGAAGTCATAGCAGAAATAAGACACACACTCATTATGTCAATAGATAAAATTTAAACACTTCTGAGTTCTATACACATTCCCATGGTGCTGCTACCAGAATCACTGAGGTTTCAACAAGGATTTAAATGATAGCAGGCACTGGAAAAGGTGAAGAAGAATATAAAATAAAAGCTGCAAAACACTGTCTATGACTGTCCTGAAGCAGCAACACTATTTGCACAGATGTGTTCAAGGAGATAACTAAATTAGTTTTAATTTAAAAAAAAACCCCAAAACACAAACACACACAAAACGCCCCAAAACCTAACAATTATACACGTTGACCTCATTACCTTCATTAAGTAGTACTGGAAAAAGCATATGGAATGTTATCAATGCAAAATACACTTTTGATGTGTTTCAAATGAAATGCAAACAGTGGTGACACAAGTAATATGAGCTTGAAAAGTAAATAGCACAGGAGAGTGCTACAACTCTCAGTATAGCACGGAGAGTAACCTCTCACTAGTTAAGCAGCACAGATAAATGAAGAATAAAATACTAACAAATAAACAGTTTTTCTCTTGGCACTGAAATGTCACTTATGCCTCCAGAGGTGCGACAGAATGCATTAATCCAGATCCATGAATTACTGCAGGTTGCTCCAGCACACCTTGACATTCATTTGGAAGAAGAAGCAAATTTATTCTTAAAATGAAGGCAGAAAAATTGCACAGGAAATGTTACCAATTTATAACAAAAGTTGCTCAGTAGAAGCTATTACTAAACAGAAACCACTAGGTCAAGTTTCAATAAAGGTTAGATTCAGTTTCAGTCTGAATGACCCCGTATTATTCTAAAACTGTCCATTTTAGGCCTTCTAATACATGAAGTTAGCATATATCCAATTCTGTTACCTGGGAAAGACCAGGAATTGGCAGGTCGGAGGCTACCCCAAGGTGCCTAATCATGCTGTGCAGCAAGTTTTGTAGACAAAGTATGCTTAATAAAATCACATAAGAAAATACTCTATTAATTAAGCTACTGTCCCAGCAGACAAATGTCAGTAGACCATAGCATAAGAAATTAAGGGTAACGAGCTATATTGCAAATTGTCCTTCTGATTAAATAAAAATTCACCCTGATTAAATAATAAGAATTTCTGTGTTTTAACAATCTATCAATCTAAACACCGTTTCAAACGTGAGCTCCAAGCAGGATTTGTGTATTTCTTATCATTCTTTTTTTCCCTCCAAAAATGTTAAAAATCTGTTAAAAAAATCCCAGCCAGTACAACAGAGCAACACACAAGTGTTCTAGTGGTACCAGTTAGAATAACATTTGCCTACTCCCTGCAGCAGAAATATTTATATGTACTTGCCTCCATGCGAACATAATGTGCCCTCTTAAAAGATCCCGTTACTGATGTACAAGTCTGGCAGGGGTAAGCGTCACCCCAGGCTGGTTCACTTTGCCTCGCCTGTAACATGCAATCCAAAATCGCAGCTATTGCTTTTTTAACTTAACGTTTCCATGGCTACAGTATTTTTGTTTGTTCGTGTTCATTATCAGAATAGCTGCTAAAGCTAGTCCAACCCCTAGACTTGGAGGGCCACAAGGACTGAACTCTTGAGCAATCCCAGCAAGGAGCGGGGCAACTATACGTCCCACTGATGTCACAGACTGTCCAACACCTAGAAGTGTCCCGCTGGCCTCATTCCCACCAATGGTCAATTCGAGATCAAGGAGACAAGTACGACCTATAGTGGTTGAAAAGGCTAGGAACGTGGAAGACAAAACGACCATCCATATGCTCAGCGCTGACGCATACAGGAGAATCAAGAGGCAGGTAAGAGCGCTGGAGTGCAACAGAAGTCTGTAAGTGTTGTGCTGATAGAGTCTTGTTATTGGTCCCAGCAGACAACCGGCCAGGACTCCAAGCGCACTGCTATAGCTCATTAGGTATCCAGAGAACAAGGGTTTCACCCCAAATCTCTCCTCCAAGGACAGACTAAAATTACTGTAGTACAGCAGTATAGCAACAGACATCAGCAACCGCACTAAAAATATATCCCACAGATCAGAGCACGCAATTCCTTTAATCCTCTTCAGCACCGTCGCAACTTGCATCCACGGAGACTCGAAAAGACGGTCGCTTCCCACAGCTCCGTTAGCTGCCGATTTCAAGCGCTGGTCACGATTTGCTTTTGCTGAGAAACTCTCTGTTCCTTTGCTGCCTTGCTGACATTCCCTATTGCCAGTGTTTTCTTCGCTCCAGGGTAACATCCAGACAAGACCTATATAGATCAAGAAATTGGATGATTTCATTCAATTGCATTAACTCTACGTGGAAGATGTTAGTCTGATTGTAACAGTTTACTTAGCGTAAAGATCAAAATTCTAAAAAGGACTTTGACAATCTCTTAACTTTAAAAAATTACAAAGATTAAGTCTAGTATTATTCACAGTATCGCTTCAATTCTAAATGCAGTGAAAGCAAGGAAGGAAAACACTGAGGTGATGCATTTGCAACATACGAACAAATCTAAGGGCTAAAGCCAAAATTTTGATTTCTAGTCTTCACCTTTGGGCATATTAAAAATTCCCATTCCTGTGTCTGAACATAAAAGTGACATATACAATGCAAAGGAGAAGCATCTGGAGGTCAACTGTTTCAAAATTCCTGCCCTTCCACACAGGTTCAAATTCAAAGGGTAGTATCAGTATACAGAACATGTCTGCCATAGGTGATAAACACACCACAAACTCAAGGTATTACAAATGGCATAAAAACACAAGAGTGAGGAACGAAGGGACCCAAGATGCAAAATACGACATACAACTTACCAGCATTCAGAAGGAAGATAGAGGCGCAGATGAAGGACGTTTGATAGAAGCCATCTTCCAACTCTGCAAGGTAGCCACCAACAACAGGCCCCAGAATGAAGCCCACACTAGAGGCTGCATTGAAGCGTCCCATTACTAAAGGGCGGTCTCTCTCAGAAACCAAGTCAGAAAGCAGGGCTTTAGAGATGGAGAGCGTGTGTTTGAAAATACCTGCAACATAATAGAAACAAAATAATAAACACGAATTGCTCAGTCCACAAGATTAAAATGACAGAAGCTATTTGAAATATCAGTGGTCAAAATCTGTATGACTGATATTTTTAAGACTCCTTTAATCACAAATTTTTCAGTGCTACAGTCATGCAGCACATTAGGCCATGGCCATCATCCTGGCTGTTCAAGGATTTGGACTCAGGAATCAAAATTATTCAGGTGTCTGTGCCGAAGGAGTGCTCCTGCAGCCCCGCTGAAAGAAGTTACTGAGCTGAGTGCTGAAGCACACTAGAAGAAAATAGCAGCTAAAATAGGAACTTGTGGGTGGGTAATGGTGGAGTAGGAATGGGCTTGTCTGTTTGTGAACAGAGCTCTGTACCAACTTCACTGAGCATGAAGATTTCCAGGATCATAACACACCAGATTCATATGGGAAACTAGTGGGTGGCAAAATAAGAGCAAGGAAGGGTAAGCATACTGCCAGAATACAAATAATGCAACCTTTTATGTTCCTTCCCTTTGACCAGGGCAACGCTGTCACAGAGTGCTGTTAGCATTAAAAAATATTACCTCTACTAAAGTGATCAATTATCAACCAAATAATGCATTAGCAAATTGCCTTTAAATTAAGAAACAATATTGACAGTTCCTAAATAAAAACTATGGGCCATAAAAGTGTCCTTTAGTAGATGTGCTCATAGTAATAGCAATGCTTATTATATCAAAATATATGCAATAGGTGTTCAGCTATTTTAAGAACCCTGATACAAACCCTGTCACAAACATAGCTTCAAGTGCTGCAAATATACGTGCTTTTGCACAACATAAATATTCTCTTGAAGCAGTGACCTAAAGTTTCAGTCAAATTTCATAGTATCACTTTGAGGTACATTTTCAGCATGAGAAAAAACAGTAACGCACATATCGTCCCATTCTCCACTGCAGGTGCAGGCCAGTATTTCCAGCAGTAATCTGGTGTATTGTGTACCTGTGTACCTTACAACAGCTTCTTTCAAAAAGTTCCTGCACTCCTGTTCTCACAAAATTCAGCCATTCGAGGTGGCACAAAAGTTGTGACACTTGTTGAGTATACATTTAAAATTATTTTCAGAAAAAAGTCATAAGAATGTTTGCTTTTTAGAGATTTTCTCATTACAGAGGTTCAGCTGGTGCTGCTGGGCGATGATGCCATGTAGCCATCCACATACCATCATTTCTCTAGCAGTAATTCTCAAGCTGAGATTACAGAGAATTTAAATTGCAAAAGGCCAAGTGTTTACTCACCTACAGGGACTCTAGAAATGGCAAACAGGAACACAGTGGTGGATGTTCCAAGAAGGAAGTAACCCAGTGCACTGAGAAGAATACAAGCAAGCAGGGAATACCGTCTTCCTACTATATCGCTCCAGCAGCCCTTTCCAAAGCAGGAAATTAAGATTAGTTTTTTATAACATCTAGCTAGGTACAGTGAACAATCAGTACTTCTAAATTAAATTGAGAAAAAGAGATCAAAGGACTGTCAATGAAAGCTTAATAAGCTTATTACACAACATTCCTAAGTGCTCAAAATCTGGAAGTCATGAGCAGAGTTCTGCTTTGCTGAAACTATGATTCCATTTAATGTCACGCATAGAACTTTTTAAAATTTAATGCATCTCTTTTAAAAATACAGTCCTGCGATAAACACCACGAAATATTAGTAGTAGGGGGTCTCTGAAAATGTTCTCGCAACCAACCACAAATATTTGTTTGCATCAATGGTTGGTACGTACTAGACAGTTGTGGAGCATCCTAAAAGGAACGATCCTAGCTATGAGAAGTTTGTCATCTGAGTGCAGACAGGCAGGAAGCAGTTAGGAGCAGGGCAAACAGCAAACTTGCATTCAGCATGCTTATAAATCAGCTTGATTCCTAAGAGGAAGTAGTTTTTTAAGAAAGTAGGCAATGATCTTGCAGTTCAAAGAAAACGCCACCGGATTACAGAAGCAAATTGTCCCAGGTGGCCTACATGACAAACCCTGCAGCCTTTTTTTTTCCAAGAGACGGATAAAATCTGCTCTCTTGAAAGCTAGGAGGTACCAGGGTAATATTAAAAGTGCTCCTGGCTAAATATAGGGATCTAAGGTATTGATAGGTAAAGCACGCATTCAAGAAGTTTAGTCCTTGCACTCGTGCTTAGATTAGGATGCAAAAAGTCAAAAGCTAATAGAAAACAAAATCAAACAAAGCTCAAAGATGTAATGCATGACTTTAGGCCATATGGCAAATTACAAGGCACTGCTCTTTAAGCAGGGAAAGCAAACTCCAGATAACAGGCTTGCGAAGCGCTGACCCCTGAGGCTGCTTTTTGGACAGGCTACTGCACTGAAGGAAACTGCTGTACTGGCATCAAGACTGAAGACAACCCTGCGTGACTACGACGTGCTCAGTACTGTATCTGAGCCCAAATCTGGATTCTAGTTTTTGTCTAAAGACCCTGTGTTCTGTTTAGTTCTGAAAAATCTGGCAATTCAAATGAAACAAACATTTTCCATGCAAACTAAAAACTGGCTTCTCCAACCTAAAATTCTTTTACAAACACTATAAACATTTTCAAAATGTCAGGAAATACCATTATTATTAACCTCATCTTTTTCCCCCCTAATATCCATAGAAATACCTACGTACTCAGGAACACAGTGTTAGAACTCACCACAAATGTGCTGGAAAACAGTTGCATTATACCATAGAGAGATCCTAAAACAAACAATTAAAACACCAATGTTAAAAATTAAACTTAATTTTTTAAAAATGAAAACTGCACAAAATTTTAAATGAGGAAACATGAGAGAAATTCTGGGAATAATTTACTAGAAGACCAGGAAGAGGGACCAGGACAAATCAAGGGTGGAGTTTAGCACATGGAAATCCAAGGAAACAGTTCAGGAATAACAAAAAAAAAATAATCAAATGCTGAAAACTCATAAAACTATATAATGTAGAAGAATGTTGCTTTGTATGGTTTATTAAACAAAACAGACCTTGGCATTTATAACTGCTTTCTCAGAATCAGGAGAGAATTCCGTTACTGGGAGGCACTAATTACTTTCCACTTGGCACTTCAACCTATTACAAGGCACCACAGAAGCCCCGAAGAAGCCAGAGACCCTACTCTTTCATTTTGGAGGCTAAGAGTTTAGCAGCAGTTAGTGACAGAAGAGAAAAAGCAAGGAAAAGCAGAGAGAAACATCTGCCAGCCTCCTTCATTTGTAAGAACACACCTCAAAACGCAGTTTCTTTTAAAGTTAAAAATCAAAGCAGGCTGTTGAGATGAAAACGTGTTCTTGGTGAATTCCTGCTTAAAATACTACTCTGTAAACTCAGAGCAGAACCAGAATTATTTCATGAAAATTGCTAAATTTCATCCAAAATAAAAAAGTAATAAAAAACTGAGTAACAGAGCTCATATCAAACACACATAGCTATGAAGAATATCATAGTTGTAACATCACAAACCATAAACAGTACCATAAGATATAAATAAGAGCTTTAGAACCACAGAACTTGTCTTACCACTTCATTTTTTAAGATAAAATTCCAAACCTTCAGAATTTACTTGTAAACACTCCTTAAAAGACAACAAATATTTTTCCAAAAGACAGCTGCAAGGAATTTAATCAAACTGGGAGCAATTATAGGCACTGGAAAACTCAGGAGAACCACCTGCAGAATCACTGTGTGCAAAGCCTGTGAGTAACAATAAAAATAAAAGCAACATCTCTGGCTCACAAAGTTGCCGAGCTGTGAATTCTTGGATGCTGGCAAAGCATCTGCACAAGTATTACTGCAAGACTTCCTTGTTCTTTACAAGAATGCTCTTTCCCAAGCACTTGCTTTAAGCTGCTGTTGATGTGCAAGGTCAGACAGGTCTTTGGCTCTAACACAGTATGGCTGCCCTTACAGTTTTACAGGGAATTTGGCACTACTTTTTATTATGTTTCTAGCAAGCAAGAATTATGTTACAACGTCCAATGTGCAGTAAGGCACACTCCAGTCCACATTATCTTATTCTTTGGTAAATCAGTCAAGTACTGCAACTCACCTATTATTCCAGCAACTGTATGACTTGCTCCTAGAGATTTGATATGCAGGTTCATTAAAGGAACAACCATGCTCACACCAAATAAATCCTGGAAAGAAGGCAGGAAAAGTTTTAATAACAGATCACTTCTGCAAAGATTGTAGCAACCTGGCTTAGTAACAGTCAACATTTTTTAAAATGTTACATTATTTCCATATCGATACATAATTAAAAGAAAATTTTTCATGGCCAATGTGGTATGTTGTAAGCTCTACAATGCTTGTACAAAATTACAAAAAAATGTAAACTGAAAGATAAAGGATTGCCTCACTGAGCAGTTTGAACTACGAAAACAGCAATTCTCTTTCCCCCCTCCACATACAATCATTCTGAAGATATATATTTAAACATTAAATATTCCTTTAACATACATCAAACTTTATCTGTTTAAAGGAAAAGTACTTGTATTTTAAATTCAAAGTGGTCTGTAATTTTAATCACCTAAAATGCTTCCTAGTAAGAGAGTATATTTGGAAAATCTAGAGTATTTTAACTTTCAACTATAATCGGGAAGAAGCCATGGTAGTTCTAAACTTACCTACAGACTGCCTTTCTGAGTAACTTAAGAAATGTCATGAAAACACAAAAACATGAAAAAACGAAGAAGAAAGAAAAAAAGCAAAGCATAAGTGAAAAACTTTTTGTAAGAGGAGGGCAAAGGATGCTGCCCATCCCGAACAGTACAAGGATCTCCTACTTGATCCTTCTGACTTTTTAGCTTTTGTTAAGCCAACTACAGTGACCCAGTAGTTCTTCTGCTGTATGCTCCTGGCACAGCATATAGTGTCCTACATCAGAGCAGAACCTTACAGAAGAGATCTGTTGGAATAAGATCACCTTTTATCATTGACTGTGTGAGCTGAACTAGACTTATGGACTACTTCACAGCATGCCCAAACCCAGAATAACTGTAACAATGTGTATCACTAAGTAAATTCTCATAGTCTGTCATTAAGTATCTTTTGATGGTTGAAATTGAGATTTACAAAGTTAGAACCTTTATTAAACATATTAGCAGGAGCAAATAGACCACATGACTTACAAACACCTTCAACAACACCATCTTATGGCTCAATAAGCTATTCCAAGCACTCACATGCACAATCATGGAATAACAGCATAAACCACTTGGAAGGGACCTCAGGAGGTCTCTAGTCCAGTTTTCCACTCACCGTAGGGCCAGCTCTGAGGTCAGACCTACTCACTCAAGGCTTTATCCAGTCACGTCTTGAAAACCTCCATGGATGGAGACTGCACAACCTCTCTGGCAACCTGTCCCGCTGCTTGACTGTCCTCACAGTGAAAAAGGTTTTTCTTAAATTGAAACAACAGGTTCTGACTGGAAATAGGACCTTTTCTCTCTCCCTCTCTCTCGCCATGCACAGTACTGACGAGCCTGTTCTCCAGCTTCCTGTCAACGTCCTTGCAGGGAACGGAAAGGCAGCTGCTGGGCTCCCGTCAGCTTCTTCTCAGAGGGTGTTCCACCCTGACAAGCATCCTGGTGGCCCTGCTGGGAACTCAATCTGACCTAGACATGGTATTTTAGATGCAGCCCCATGAGCGCTGAGTGAAGGATTGCTTGCTTCCCCGCTCACATAGCCCAGGATGCTGCTGGCTGCCTCTCCCCCCAGGCATGCTGCTGGCTAATGTTCAGCTTGGTCCCCGCCAGGGCCTTACCAGCAGAGCTGCTCCTCAGCCCGTTTATTTGGAAGGGGTTCTTCCTTCCTTGGTGCAGGACTCGGCAAGTAGTCCTTGCCAAGTTTCATAAGGCCCCTGTCTGCTCAGCCATCCAGCCTGGCTAGGTCCTCCTAAACTGCACCCCCTACTTAAGTGTCATCTAAAAACCTGAAGAGAGGTTCAATGACCCCATCCAGTTCATTGGTATAGACATTAAAAAGGACAAGTCTCAGAATATACCCTGGCAGTACTGGACTTGTCATAGGCGAGCAGGTAGAGCAATACCCATTAACCCCTGTCCTCTGATGGGCAGTTATTTCTCATTTCACCTATAATTTCATACGTCAGATTACAGCTAGACAGTATTTGCTTTTTACAGGAAGCTTGCATCACAGGCAACAGCCCTTTGTGACCATATTTCACCACACTTTACGCCCTCTAAAAGGACACTCACTTCTTGTTTGACTTCAGTCTGTACTCCATGCGCCAGGTCAGCAAGGTATTGCAGAGTTGGCAAAACGCAGTGTTTAAAAGCTAAGAAACAAAGTTTGTTCTAACACACCTTTTCCTGGAATATTTGCTTCAGGACACAAACCAACAGATTGTTTCTACTGCCCAGCCTAAAGGCAGGTAAGAGAATAGATCTACATTTCACAGTGCAAATTTGTACTAATTTTGCATTCATTTTCCAAGTTATGCCTTTTAATTTTAAATTAATTAAATGACATTTTCCTGAGGCTCATGAATCGCTGCAGAATACAAACCTTCCTTAAAGTTTATACAATATGTTCCTTCGTTCTTCTGGTAAGGTTTTAGGGTTTTGGGGTGGTTTAGTTTTTCTTTAGAAAAAGCACAGAGGTTTTTTGTGAGGGGGTGGTTTGGGTTTTTTTGTTTGTTTGTTTTTTTAATTCGTAGGTTCTTGGGTTTTTTTAGTTTACACTAAGCACTGGTATTTCAAGGACACAAGGCACAGCTCTCTGATCGGCAGAAGGCAACCCTTCGCTTTAAGGGCGCTAAGCTATTCCATTTCATTCACCGGATACAAAACATACCTCTGTATCAGGCTGCACGACTGTTTGCATAGATAAAACGCTACGGCTGCCACAAACCCCCACCGCTACCGACACTCACGCTCCAAAACAGCCCTCGAAATGATGTACCTCAAAACCCAGCAGTTACACCTGCAGCGTAACGGGGCAGCCCGCTACGAGCCGGGCCGCCGGGCCGCCCACAGGCAGCGGCAAAGGGCACGGGGAGGGGGGTGGTGGGGAGGCTGTCGGCGTGTGGAGAGAGTGGTGGGGCGTCTGTCCGACTTCGGGCTTTGCGGGGCATCTCCTGACAACCCTGAGGGGACCTCACGGCTCCGGAGCCGGCTGCGGGGCCGTCCCCCGCCTCTTCTGCCCCCAGCACGGCCGCTCCAGGGGGAGCCGCGGGGCCGGCCAGCGCGCCGCACGGGGCGGGAAAGCTTTCCCTTCCCTCAGGCACGGCCGCCCGTCCCAGGCCGCGCCGGAAGGGCGCCGTCACCGCCGCACCCCGCCTCCCCGCTTACCAGGAAGCCCACCGCGTAAAGGCACCGCACGAAGCGGCCGGACGCCACCGCCGGGCTCCCCGCAGCTCCCCGGCCTCCATCACCCTCCTCCTCCTCCTCCATCCGGCCAGCGGCGGCCGCCGGCCCGGCGGCGCTGCGCATGCGCATGCGCACTGCCGGCGGCGCGGCGGCAGCGTGGAGGCGGCGGGGCGGGGAGGGGTGGCGAACCCGGGTGTTTTGTTTATGTTAATGAGTGTCTTCTTCGTGTTTCCTCCTTTTCGGGGGAGGAGGAGGAGGAGGAGGAGGATAGCGACTAAGGATCCCTGCGGGTTTCGGAGGCCATCGGGATCCCTGCCTCCCCCCTCCCCTCCACACCCGTAGGAGTTTGCCCTTCGTACCTGTTCTTGCGTGTTTGTAGGTGGAAAGCGACTTTTGCAACCCGCCACCTCAGGGCCTGAGGCTCTAAGGAAAGCAGGAAGAGCTAGGTAGGGTGGAGGGGCTTTGGAGACAGAAATACGCCCCCTAGGGGCGTGGTAATGGGTGCCCCGCACAGCACGCTCGGTTGTTGTAGGAAGATGGGATTTTTCAACCTGAGCACCTCCGGGCCTGCCTCCTTCACGGGGAAAGGTGGCAGTGTCCCACCGCTGCTGCTGTGCTTGGCCCTCTCACGGGGCTCAGCCCGGTGCCTTCATCAAGTGTTTCTGGTGGAGAAGTGTTTTCCTGCCATGTGAAGTGGTTGTGGTACTGAGCCAGGGAAGGAGGGCATCCCTTCTTCTCCCCCCAAAAAGGTGACAGGTTCAGCAGCCCAACTGAAGTGCATCTACACCAATGCATGCAGCATGGGCAACAAACAGGAGGAGCTGGAAGCCATGGCGCAGCAGGAAAGCTATGACATAGTCACCATCATGGAAACGTGGTGGGATGACTCGTACAACTGGAGTGCTGCAATGGATGGCTATTAACTCTCCAGGAGGGACAGGCAAGGAAGGAGAGGCAGTGGGGTAGCCCTGTAACTTAGGGAGTGTTTTGATTGTCTAGAGCTTAATGATGGTGATGATAGGGTTGAGTGATTATGGCTGAGAATGAGGGGGAAGGCCAACAAGGCAGATGTCGTGGTGGGAGTCTGTTACAGACCACCCGACCAGGATGAAAAGGAAGACAAAATATTCTATAAGCAGCTGGGAGAAGGCTTACAATCACTAGCCCTTGTTCTCAAGGGGGGCTTCAACTCACCAGATGTCTGCTGGAAATACCAGACAGCAGAGAGGGAACAGTGCAGGAGGATCCTGGAGTGTGTGGAAGAGAACTTCCTGACCCAGCTGCTGGGTGAGCCAACTAGGGAAGGTGCCCCGCTGGACCTGTTGTTTGTGAGCAGAGAAGGACTTGTGGGTGATGTGATGGCTGGAGTTTGTCTTGGGCACAGCAATTGTGAGATGATGGAGGTTTTTGGTTCTTGGAGAAGTAAGGAGAGGGGTCAGCAGAACTGCCACCTTGGACTTCTGGAGGGCAGACTTTGGCCCGTTTAGGGGACTGGCTCACAGAGTCCCTCGGGAGATGGTCCTGAAGGGCAAGGGAGTCCAGGAAGGCTGGACATGCTTCAAGAAGGAAATCTTATAGGCATAGGAGCAGGCCATCCCCGTGTACCAAAAGATAAGCCGGTGGGGAAGAAGACCGGCCTGGCTGAGCAGAGAGCTTTGGCTGGAACTCAGGCAAAAAAGGAGAGTTTACAACCTTTGTAAGAAGGGGCAGGCCACTCAAGAGGACTACAGGGATGTCATTAGGTTATGCAGGGAGAAAATTAGAAGGGCCAAAGCTCAGCTAGGACTTAATCTGGCTACTACCATTAAAGACAGTAAAAAATATTTCTATAAATACATTAGCAACCAAAGGAGGACTAAGGAGAATCTCCGTCCTTTATTGGATGCAGGGGCAAACACAGTGACTAAGGAGGTACTTAATACCTTCTTTGCCTCAGTCCTTCATAGTAAGACCAGTTGTTCTCCAGGTGCCCAGCCCCTTGAGCTGGAAGACAGGGAGTGGTATGAAGCCCTCATAATCCAAGGGGAAATGATTAGTGGCCTGCTACAACACTTAGACACGCACAAGTCCGTGGGGTCAGATGGGATCCACCCAAGGGTACTGAGGGAGCTGGCAGAGGTGCTCACCAAGCTGCTTTCCATCATTTACCACCAGTCCTGGCTAACCAGGGAGGTCCCAGTGGCCTGGAAGTTAGTAAATGTGATGCCCATCTCCAATGAAGGGCCAGAAGGAGGATTCAGGAAACTACAGGCCTGTCAGTCTGACCTCAGGACCACAGAAGGTTATGGAGCAGATTGTCTTGAGTGCAGTCACATGGTGCTTACAGGACAACCAGATAATCATGCCCAGTCAGCATGGGTTTATGAAAAGCACGTCCTGCTTGACTAACCTGATCTCCTTTTATGACCATGTGACCCACTTGGTGGATGAGGGAGAGGCTGTGGATGTTGTCTACGTGAATTTTAGTAAAGCCTTTAACACTGTTTCCCACAGCATTCTCCTGGAGAAACTGACTGCTCATGGCTTGGATGTGCATACTCTACACTGAGTTGAAAACTGGCTGGATGGCTGAGCACAGAGAGTGGTGGTGAATGGAGTTCAATCTGGTTGGTGGCCAGTCACAAGTGGTGTCCCCCAGGGCTCAGGATTTGGACCAGTCTTGTTTAACATCTTTATCAATGATCTGGATGAGGGGACAGAGTGCTCCCTCAGTAAGTTTGCAGATGACACTAAATTGAGTGGGAGTGTTGATCTGCTCAAGGGTAGGAAGGCTCTGCAGAGGGATCTGGACAGGCTGGATCGATGGGCCGAGGCCAATCGTATGAGGTTCAACAAGGCCAAGTGCCGGGTCCTGCACTTGGGTCACCACAACCCCAGGCAACGCTACAAGCTTGGGGAGGAGTGGCTGGAAAGCTGCCCAGTGGAAAAGGACCTGGGGGTGCTGGTCAACAGCCGGCTGAACATGAGCCATCAGTGTGCCCAGGTGGCCAAGAAGGCCAACAGCATCCTGGCCTGTGTCAGACATAGTGTGGCCAGCAGGAGTAGGGAGGTGATTGTGCCCCTGTACACAGCACTGGTGAGGCCGCACCTCGAATACTGTGTGCGGTTTTGGGCCTCTCACTGCAAGAAAGACATTGAGGTGCTGGAGCATGTCCAGAGAAGGGCAACAAAGCTGGTGAAGGGTCTGGAGCACAGGTCTTGTGAGGAGTGGCTGAGGGAAGTGGGGATGTTTAGTCTGGAGAAGAGGAGGCTGAGGGGAGACCTTATCGCTCTCTACAACTGCCTGAAAGGAGGTTGTAGTGAGGTGGGTGTTGGTCTCTTCTCCCAAGTATCAAGTGATAGGACAAGAGGAAATGGCCTCAAGTTGCATCGGGAGAAGTTTCGATTGGATATTAAGAAAGATTTCTTCACTGAAAGGGTTGTCAGGCATTGGAACAGGCTGCCCAGGGAAGTGGTGGAGTCACCGTCCCTGGAGATGTTTAAAAGACATGTAGATTTGGTGCTTAGTAACATGGTTTAGTGGTGGACTTGATGATCTTAAAGGTCTTTTCCAACCTAAATTATTTTTTGATTCTGCTTAGCATGTATGCTGCTGTGGTGTGTTTCCATTAAAGTCAGGAGTAGCTGGAATTGCAGACGGCAATTATGTTATAACATATTTGCATCCAGAGAAGTAAAATGGCGTTCTTAAATCTCTGAGATGCACAGGTGGAAGCAATTGTCACTTGCAAAATACCTTTATGTTGGAGGCAGAGGGGATTTTTTTTTTGTATAGCTGCTAGGCCAGAGATGAATGAAAAGGCTGCGGTTTTAAATGCTTTAAAAAACCCATAAATGCATGAGGGAACAGGAGATGCTTTAACTTGTTTTTAATTATCAGTAAGACGAAGGTTTTGAAAAATGATGATGACTTAAATTTTAAGAGTTAGCACCATTTGATGAAGTTTGAGAATGATCGATCAATAACTGACAATAGGATAACTTCAGTTCTGTCTTCATGTTTTCAGAAGAAATGTAAGTCACAGTATTGAGGGTCTTCAACAGATTTAGATCACAAAAAAAGGCGAAGGGAGTGTGTTTTTCCTTATGGTTATGAAGAATTAAGCTCAACACCTCTCCTCCCCCCCAAAAAAGCGAAACACCTGGAAAGCAAGAAGTATTCCTAGATACACAACTTATTTATAATATACCAAGGCAAAGCTTAGCCTAGCGTATGCATAGGGACAAAGATGTTATCAGAGTCTCCAGAATAAGTCAGTTGTTCATTATCCTAGTGGCTGTCATATTTTATAGTTGGCTTAACCAATACATCCTATTAATTTAGCTCTCTGAGGCCACTCTGAATAACAAATCCTCTCAGTGAGATTTTTAAAATTCTGGTTACGACATTAATGGAGATCACAGTTGCATACAATTCCTCTGAAATGGACAAAATGGTTAGAAAATATTGAAATACTAGGACGTCATGGGAATTGACGCTACATTGTCTGCTCAATATTGCACTAATTTTATATTTGGCCATTTTTAACTTTGATAGAAGAAACAGAAAGGGCTTGAAGATTTGTCAGAGGAAACTATTAAAGAGGTTGGTGATTAAAAGATATTGCAAGGGTTTAAGTACCATTCCTCAGGTATAAGGCAGTTTGATGTCCATGCAAACACTGAGCCCACGTGAAATTTTTTAAGTTCTATGTAAATATCAGTCTCTGTTGTAAGTCTCAGAAACCAGAGTTAGCAATTCTGCATTCTTCTCAGATTCTGAAGATCAAAATAATCTAATATAATGAGGATAAAATGTTGTAGGGAGGAATATTGAATTCCCTGACAATGGAAACTTTCTTAACTTTGTCTATTATTTCAAGCTACCTCCATGCAGAATGGCTTGTAAAGCAGAGAATAACTGAACTCTTTGATGCTTCAGTAACATTGTCAGTGCAAACTGTTCACAGAGTAAAAAAAAAAAAAAAACTTACTGTCTCTTCCTTTAACAGTTCTCTTACTCCTTTTGTACTGGAAAACTTGATTAGATATTAAAGAATTGTGAATAATACATGTTTACTTTTGCATAATATATAAGGAAATGGCATTAATATATAGTAGCATGGCAAATATCTGTTGCCTTTGAGCTGAAGGCTAATGGTTCCTGCTACTTCAGAGGTTCCCACTCATGTTCTGTCATTGCAAATACAAAATTTAAGATAAAGACTCACAAATAAAGAAATCTTTTGATAAACGTTCCCAGTTAAAGTGGTGGTATGATAAGGGAATTGACTAAGAATTAAATGGATGAAATGCAGTGAAGACCATTTTTCACAGTCTTAAGGAAAATAGAACCAATATAATATCTTTGGTGGCAGAAGTTGGCTGATTAAAATGATACTATCAATGTAGTACGCTTACATTACTTTAAGGTATTTGACTTGTTGCTACTTAATGTGTTTAACTTGTTACTGGATGATTCTTAAAGACAGTAGAGCAATGCATACTCAGAAATGGCAAACAGCTTGTAGATTCAGAATTGTTTGATATGTCTCCAGACTGTATTTGTGAATGGATCATCTTCTCTGAAGAAGGCGTATGTCCAGATGGTCCTCTCATTTCTAACGCTTTTTCCATGGGGTTTTCCAGACCTGGAAGAAGAGATAGAATTATTCATTGTATGGATAAAGCTAGGAAATTATGCAGACTACTGACACAACACGAACGGAGTACTCAGCTTTCATGATATACAGGTATTCTAAGTGTAAAGGCACAGCTAGAAACAAAGCATGATGCACCCTTAGGGGGTGCACCAGTCTGTTGTGGCAGTCAGTGATTATGAGATGAACTTGGTAGTTACGGTAAATAACCAGCGACCATAAGTTCTTATTGCTATGCTGTGGCCCAAAAAGCAAACTCCATCTTTTGATAAGAAATAGAGGAACCTGAAGGAGAAAAGCAGGAAAACTTTATTACATTTGTGTGAATTATTTGGTCTGAATACTAACGCAATATTGTGTCTAATTCTGCTGTCTTAATTGAAGATCAATGTTGAACAAATGGAGAGGGTTACAAAAAAAAAAAAAAAAAAAAAGAGAGACTTTAGTGGCAGAAGGAATGTTTCTTACAAGTGTCGGGCTGTCGGAGATTGGACTGTCCTCAGCCTTGCTTAGCAGGCTGTTCTTGCCTGAAATTATAAATGGAAGGAGAACTACTCCAGGGGAGAATGTCTGAGGTTCAGTTTGCTACTGGGCAGAAGGGATGAGGGATCTGCAGCCCTTTACTAAAAACATCCAGTGTGGTAAGTGCTTTGTGTCACCTGCCAAGCAAGGGGTTGAGCTGCAGCTCAACTGGTCTGCAGCTGCCTTTCCTCAGCCAGCTCTGTGGCTGTGTGTGCTCCAAGCCATGACACAGTGAAAGCACTGATGAAAGTCCTCTGAAATCTAACAAAGTTTTGGAAAAAAGATTCTTTCCTTCCTTCAACAAGGGAGAAAATTTTAAACCTTAAACAAAGTTTGTAAAATACTTTTGTAAGACAGATCTAAGACAACTACGGCAATTTATTGCAGTAAATTGAACATATTCTTGGATTCCTGCATTACAAAATAGTAAGGTCAAGAGCGCCAAATGTACAATTCGTCATCGGATTTAGTGAATCTAACAATGACTTATTTCATTCTGGTTTACCGCTTCAGATCATTGGGGTAACATTCAACAGTCATTTCAACTTTTCATATACAAATTGAGCCCAGTAGAAAAAGATACAATCCAGCGGTCCAGAACATTTTAAGAGGTACTGTAAATGAACTTGAGTTTGGAAACTGCTGTTAATCTTAAAGACATTTAAAGTCTGAACAGTTCTGCAGATTTAAGGAGTGTGGAAAGAAACCTTTTAATTGACTTCACCTTCAAAGCTGTAAGTGCTGGTAGGCATGACAGAGTGACTTAGAAAGCATTTCTAAAAATCTTGTTAAAGGAAGGAATTATTTCAGGCTTTGGGCCTAGTTCTCCCCTTCTAGAGTTTTCCATGGCAGCATAACTAAGACTATGTAGCTTTCCATGTTTCTTTCAACTAATGTTAACAGATAAAATAAGTACACCAGGAACGGTTTAGATACTATTGATCCTGCTCTGGAGCAGAGGATGGCCTGGGTGACTCCTGTTGGCTCCAGTCCATTTGCTGTCTTACTACACTACCACTACTTCTCACGCACACTGCCAGCCTATGATTTATGTTTTCTTTAACCTCAGGAGCGCTGTAGAAACTGAAAGTGTACAGAAGGGACTGGAGGCTAGTTTCTCAGCCCTCCTGAATAAAATTTGAAAATATGTATCAAAACCTGTCTGTGCAGTAGATGGAAGAAGTTACTGCCTCAGAGTGAGATTCATAATAACTTCATACTGTGGAAGGACATGTAAAGCAGCGGTAAAAATGGTGAAGAAGGGTGCAACTCAATTTCTGACTAGTGTTTCTAGGGTGCAGGTGCACAACTGTTTTCATGAGAAACTGCCTGAAATTAGGCAACTCCTTCATTTCTGTGAAAATTGCACATGGGGTGAGTCATTCCTTTAAAGTACTGCAGGAAACATTAATGGTGTTGGCCTGGCTTTCCTATAATTGTAAGAAAAGTTTAGAGCACTCACCGAGGATGTGAGGAACTCAGGTGCACCTTCTTGTACCTCTGATGGTTTTAGTTGTCTTGCCCAACATGCAGGGACATGGATTCGTCACACCTTGAGTCAGTGTTATGACTCAATTTTATCCAATGGAGATTTAACGTAAGATATAATGCAAAATGGGATAAATGAAACAGTGACCCACTCACAATCATGCTAAAATTTTTTATTCCTTTCTGTGGCTGAATAAATGTGATGTTTTGTAGAATGACAAAGTCCTGAGCATAGAGAGCGTATGAGGCAGGGTCCAAATAGGATATACACCCTGCAGCTTTGTTATCTGGGTGGCTGCAAGTCTATTGCGTGTTCCTGCAGATGCATAACAATGGATCCTGGTTACATAAAAATGTGTAGATATAATGCCACATAAAGAAGATTGTTCTTGTTGGTTTATTAGAGTTCCTGTTGAACCTGTTGCTGGGATATGGGCTGCTTCTGTCCTTAGGTAAGAAGAAGGGTAGTTACCATCGTCTGTCTCTTTGTGAGCTTAGTATAGCTCATGTGGAATGAATGACTTGGTGATACCTGTGTTCAGAATGGCTTGATTTCATCCATGTGTAGAGAAGTTGTACTGTCTACAATCTCTACTCAGGTTTTACATGAGTGCCCTTGCTGCAATGTGCCCTTGAATGGTATCCTCGTCTGCATTAGGCAAAGCGTGGCCAGCAAGTTGAGGGAGGTGATCCGTCCTCTCTGCTCAGCACTGGTGAGGCCACACTTGTGCTGGGTCCAGTTCTGGGCTCCTCAGTACAAAAGAAACATGAACCTACTGAAGAGAGTTCAATGAAGGGCCATTAAGATGACGAAGGGGCTAGAGCATCTATTGTATGAGGAAAAGCTGAGCAAGCTGGGACTGTTCAGCCTCGAGAAGAGGTGGCTCAAGAGGATCTTTTAAACGTATACCTGAAGGGAAGGTATAAAGAGGACAGAGACAGGCTCTTTTCAGTGATGCCCAGTGACAAGACCAGAGGCAGTGGGCGCAACCTGAAACACAGGAGGTTCCCTCTGAACATCGGGAAACACTTTACTATGAGGATGACTGAGCACTGGTATGGGTTGCCCAGGGAGGTTCTGGAGTCTCCAGCTTTGGAGATAATCAAAAGCCACCTGGACATGGTCCTGGGCAACCAGCTTTAGGTGGTCCTGCTTGAGCAGCAGGGTTGGACAAGGTGACCTCCAGAGGTCCCTTTGAACCTCAATTATTCTGTGATTTGTGGCCTGATTTACTTTAGTATTGAGATTAAAGTGGTCATATCTCAAACTAGTTATTCCATGCCCCCTTTTAGTCAGTGGAAAAAAAAAAAAAAAGAAGAAAAGTAATTGCGCTTTTAGGGCATGATTCATTGCACATTGAAGTAGTCATCCAAAAATAGGTCAGATAGACTGTGCCGTAAAAGTGCCGATAGGACTGTAAGGGAAACCTGAGGTGACCAGCTGAATTGGAGACAGCTACCCTGCAGCTGTCTAGTGTTAGGTAAGATGAATCCCAGCCAAAGATTTAATGGACAAGGTGTACTATACTTTGTACGTCTGACCAGCACGCTACTGACAATTGATCGTGTAGGTGCAATGGATAACATACTGCCCAGCTGGGGAAGATGGACAGGATGAGGATCTGAATCAGCGGATGAGATACTCCATTGCTCTTCAGAATGTTTTTCTTCAACAGTAAATGGGCATTGAGGTCTCAGAAGGACTCAGCTCCAAGGCAGCTGCTGAAATTGTTTCTTGGTGTATAGTGAGACATGCAGCCAGTTCTAAAAGGCTGTTTTTAGATCATGGACATATCTGCCAGCACAGATAAGGCGCTGCCTGCCAATTCCAAACATGCACACACGGCATTTACTCAATCACACACAAACATAAACAAGCAAATAAACAACCTCCCCCTCATATAGACTTATCAAGCTTTTTTTCCTTTCAGATGGAAAAGGAATAAAGAAACAGCCTGCTATTATTTTAGTTTGTTTTTTTTCTTCTTCTTTTCTATTTTTAAATACAGGGAGGGTCTTAGATACTGTATTGAAGCTGGAGCTATTTAGATACATAAATAAAATATGCAGACTTAGGAGTCAGTTTAGCCCTATCTATCTGGAAAATAAACAGAAATAAAATCATAAAACTTTTGCCAACTTTGTTAAATGAGGTTGGAATCCATCCATTATGTGGGTGCCTTCAGTCTTTACACTATGAATCAACAAAATCGATGGATGTTTGGCTTAATTGGCCAAACTGATTGTATATTAAAACTGATTTAATTACTTCATTGTCATTATAGTAGGGATAAATTTAGCTAAGTCACTTTGATTTAAAATTCCTGTCTTTCTGTAGAAATTTAGGAGTTTCAGAAGGAGGTGGAGAATGATTTTGTTTAAGACTCAGATGATTGTTTTGGCTTGGTAAGCCTGGCCCAGTTTTCCCTGCCTTGAAATTTTCTCTCTTCTATTGAAGAACCTTCAGAATTTAATTTAATTGAAGAAAAAGTGCCCTGAGACTTTCTGTGAGTATTCAAGTAGTGGATAACATGAATTTTTAAGCTGACATAACAAGTCTTAACATGGCTTCTGATTCATTCCTGACATAGCCGGGCATAATACTGGAGATGTTCGAGTATTTGGAAGATAGCACTGCCAGAGAATGTGCCATAAATATAAAAGAGAATAATTAAATTAGATCCTCTCAGGATGAACATGCTAAACTGAGACCAGAGTGCATGTATAGTATATTAAAAATAAATACTTGTACTGCACAGGCAGTGATTCAGCTGTCATTTGAATTCAGTGAAACTTTTCATGCAAACTGATTTCAGTGAAGCTACTTATGACAGTAAGTTACTGTCATGCAGAAATGGGTTTGTGGTGTCACTGATGTATTTCTGACCTGAAGCCAGGTAGGTACAGTAAGAGCGAAACCAGCCATCTTATTTCTTTTATTTCTTTTATTGTTTGTGGTTCAATGGTTGAGTCAGGTGGCTGGAGTTCTCTTTTTACTTCTGATGTAATATTGAAAAAAGTAATTTCATCATTGTGTACCACAGTTTCCCTAGTTACAGGTATAAATAGCAATGCATAGCCATCTTTGAAAAGAGCTTTGAGAATTGTAAAGCATGAAAGTGAAAAGTATTTGTATTATTTTCAATGTCAGAATTCACCAAATTGAGGTTTGTCCCCTTTTGCAGTAGTCATGCATTGCTCTGTCCAGTTGGTATTTTGGAGGTTATCAACACATATCCCCTGACACTGAAAATTAACATTTTTTAAGATGAGCCAAATGGCGTTATGTTATACATCAGAAGCAATTAAATTTTATCTGGTTGTTGTTTTTTTTTTTTTAGTGAATATCATGAAGAACTTTGTGTCATTGATTTTGTTTATGTTGTGACTATCTACATCTCTGGATTTCACTGAATAAAATTTCTTGAGCTTTGGGCCAATGCTTTGTAATGCCACACATAGTACAGCAAAACAGTTGGGAACTCCAGCCCACTGGGTGGGATTCAGCTCCAGATTAAGACCTTTGCATTCAGATGTCTCCATGTGGAATAGGGATCTGTGCTGACATTAAGAGTCAGTGGAGGTCTGGTTAAAACACTCAACAGTGCTTCTAGAATGATCTGATCAGCTAATGGAGACTGGTTTCAGCCATCTAAACAGAGGGATCTAGCGTGGCTTTTAGGTGGTGTGAACCTGGCCTGTAGTTGTCATTCAAGAAAGGTATGGGTCTCCTCTAAGTCCCTTGTCATACCTGCCTGCCAAATGTGGATACTGTAGACATCCTGGAGCATCCAATGGTGGGAAATGACGGTAAGGCAAATGCATCCCTCTGTCCAAGCTTGATTCAGTCACCATCACATAGGTTCCTAGTGCCATTTGAGGTGAAAGAGGGTACCTAAGATACCTGCATGGGGCTGGCAGATGTTAAAATTGGGAGAGAAATATTCCCTTCTGGAGTGGCAGCTGAGCGCCTGCAGGGTACCCTGGGAACTAACTAACCAGAGCTTGGTGTCTGCCTGAGTCGTTGAAATGAGCTCTCTTGAGTCTAATCTAAGTTGTGCTGAAGCACTCTATGAGCTCAACTGACTGTATTGACTGTATCATTATTGATTACAACAGAAGGACATCTAGCTCTTGTGAAATTGTCTAAATTTCTAAATTTGTGCATGTTAGTCCTGAACTGAATCCTACTTTTTTTTTTTTTTTTTTTTGTATTTTGAGCACATTAGAATAGAATAGAATGGAATGGAATATTTCAGTTGGTATGGACCTACAATGATCATCTAATCCACCTGCCTCACCACTTCGGGACTGATCAAAAGTTAAAGCACTATTCTAACCTGCAAGTAATCCTTTTCTAAAATATGCCTTATTTTCTTTTATAGCGCATTGTGGGTGTTCTTCTTTTTCCTGAAGATATTTTTTCCTTTAATAAAGAACAATAAAACATCACTTTGCAAAGTGATGTTTCCAAGCATCACTTTCTGCTATAGCAAAGTGAACTGCATCAGTGGCTGTCAGGGAAAACAAATATGGCAAAAAGAGTCTGTTTGACTGAAAATTCATTTGATTTTCTGCCTACACTGAAACTGTGCAGTGCAAAAAGACCAGAAAATATCAGATGTGTTTGTGTATGAAGTTAGTATAGTATCAGGTTTTAATAAAATATGACTTGTAATAAATGTGAATATGGCATTAGGCAGACAAAGTAGTATTATAAAAACACTGAGGGCACATCTCTGGTTCATCTGTCTGGAAATGAGGAGAGGTGGTAGAAACAGTCTTTTTCTTGCTCTCCTAGAGCACACTGCTGCACTGTCCGAACAGATAGGGGGATATTGGAAGCAGGAGTCCCTCTGGAGACCTAAGTCTGTTCCAATAAAATTTTGTGACAAATGTTTTCCAGAGTAAACTGACTTCATCCTTCTCTTGATCCCAGCACTTCCCAGCATGGGATGCCAGTGGAATATTTTCTACTCCGGTGATAGATAATGCCAATGAAATGTCATTGGGTAAAGACTGCAGGATCTGGTGCATAGTATAAACTCAACAAATCTCTGCAGAAGCGTGCCCTGTAATCCACTAGAGATGTTTGGGAAAGCCTGCTTGGCATGAAAAGAAGTTGAAAACGCCTTTTTCTTGTGCAGTGAGTCCTTGGAATTTAAATGGGTTAGTTCATCACAACCCAAAATGGCCAAAGCGCAGCTATGGGAAAGTCCCTTCTTTTTTCAAAAAGATTGAAGTTTCTTTATCAGGTACTGGGGGGGGAATTTTTGATTGCATGCATTTGTGATATATGCAAATAAGATGTATCTGAATAAATAAAGCAGTTAAATGCTCAGTTTAGTGTTGTGAAAGCTGTTGCTTTAAGGGTAAGCTGTAAATTTTTAAAGCTAACTGTATTTATAATAAAGGTTAGGATTTTTCAAAGCCATCGCTGCGATTTGGCTACCTTGTTTTAAAATTCCATAAAAAATTCTCAGCCTTCATTTAGCAACGTGACTTATAGTAACTTCCAAAGTGTTGCGTGTGTTTCCTTCCCTGCTAGCAGCCAAGGAGGCATTCACCACCAAGCCTGAACTTCGGAAGTCCTTGCTGCTACTGTGTGCTCTGTAACGCAGTTTATGTGGACGGACGGAGCCATGGCAACTCCATCTCCATCTTCACTGGTGTTGGTGCACCAGCTGCAATAATATTTCGAGTCAATCCCCGATTAGTTAGGGGAAGGTCAGCTATTTCTGACTGGCCTCACCCAGACAGAAAAACAGAATGAAGCTCTGCCATCAGTGTCCTAAAATAGAAGGCCCTTTTCATCTGTCAGGCTTGAGTCAGCCACATCGCACACCAATTAGGAGACACAAATCGACTCACAGGGCATTGGAAAGAAGGGCACAGGCAGAAAGTCAAGTGAAAAGAAACTTCTTCAGATATGAGCTGTGTTCTCCAAACAGCTTTTTAGTCACTTTCCCAATAATTTTATTTATTTTACTCTTTCTTCTTCAGTAATTAAGCATTTTTTTTAAGACAACTTCGATAATGAAACTGAGCGTGGGGATATTTTTTGGAGGCTTCTTTGCAGCTCTGGGGGTTTTGCTTTTTTTGGTGGCATTTGGAACTGATTATTGGCTTCTTGCTACAGAAATAGGAAGGTGTTCAAAAGCAGCTGAAGATGCTGGGGTTAGTATGGACATTTTTATTTATAATGAGAATTATATATGGAGGTTTCTTTGATGTGTTTATTTTGTAAAAATTTACTTCTGTATAAACTTTTGAATATACTCATTTTGACCTTCTGGAGGCTTACAAACCTGCTTCAAAACCTATTGTAACCAGTTTTAATCAACTCTAAAAGGAATTTGTCTTTTGAGATACTACTTTTGCAATATGACATTCTTTCAAAGGAAGTGTAACTGTTTAGATATGCTACAGTTAACCTATATTCAGACAGTCTGTGTTTCATTATGATGGTGGTGCCTTTTACCTCAACATCTAATTTTGGTTGAACATGATTCTTTCAGCCGTATAAAAATTGTATGATAATGGCTTCCTTTTTTTCACCCCCCTGACTCCCTAGGGGGAGAAGGCCACTTTTCATCATGAAGGTTTCTTCTGGAGGTGCTGGTTTAATGGAAATGTAGGAGAGAATAATGCCAGCATGTGGAATTTCTGGTATAGTAAGTAACTTTTTCCTTTTACATTCTCTACAGTAGTTTGTTCTCAAAATTGTTGTGGGTTTTTTTTCTGTCTTATGAATCACTGGATTTCATATGGCTTCTTTGATGATCAGACTCTTCAGCTACCCTAAAATAAATTCTTGACATACATATTTGTGATCTCTACTAAAGGAAACCCCGGGACAAGATGATAAATGTTTAACTATCAACTTACGCTGCGAGTGTTATGGCTGCCCTGTTAACTGTTCTTATCAGGACAGTCTCTTGCCGCTTATTGTTAAACAGACAGTTTATTTCTGTAACATAGGAAAAAAGAGCTTAGTGGTTACAATGGTCTGTGAATTTTTGCTTAGAGAGTTTCTCCAACTAGTTCTACAAGTGGGGTAAGGAGGGCATGGGCAATTCCACTGTGAAAATGATGTAGGACATGTCATCTCTAGGAGAATTCTTCTACTAAATTCACAGATGACCCTTTGCTTTCTTTCATTACATGCCAGAATTCTGGAAGATCAGATAGTATTTTACAATCAAAATCTCCCATGAAGAAGAGGTCAAGCAAAACTTCTTTTTCTGTGTTTGACCCTACCTCTGAGGTACAGAGCTCCCTCTCCTTATTGCAAGATTTCCACAGTCCTTGTGAGAAGCAGGTGCCATCATACAAATTTGACTTCAATATCCCATATTTTGCTAAATATATTGCTTGGTCTTAGATGGCATATGTAATATTCGCTGTAGTTAATTTCCCCTTGTTATTTATCTGGAGAATTCTGCGGTCAGGAATCTGAAATTTAAATGTGGTTTAAGCTATAGTCAGCCTTTATCTTTCACAAGGAAGAAGGTGATGTTTTTATAAGCATTTAATATAACGTGTGAAATTACCCTTCTCTGGGGATATTGATTCCATAGACTAAACTCATATTTGTTGAGACTGTAAACTTTCTGAAGATGCCTGATATTTTTCATTGTTCTTTCACAAGAGAAAAAGTAATTTCCTGGGGTTTTTTATTTTTTTGTGGGACGCACAATAATGAGACAGACATAATTAACCCTCACAAGAGAAAGGTACATATGTGTATAAAAGCATATGTATGCATTGCATATCAATTGCAGTGTGCCTTCAGCAAGGCTGCTTTACTGTTCCCATAGAAAGAATATGTGTTGCCCTTTAAGGAATATCCTTGGCTGGATAACAAGGCTGGTATCTCTTACCAAACCAAATCCATTGTAAGCTATTGCCTGGGAAAGAACCTGGAATCTTGACCTATGAAACTCAGTTTATCTATTTGAAAAAATGGCTTAAAATATTTTATTGTTAAGGCAGTAAAATATTAATCTTTAGCTTTCTTTCACTTTTAGCTAACCAGTCACCTTCTAAGAATTGTACACATGCTTACCTGTCACCTTTTCCTCTTATCCGAGATGAACACAACTCAACCTCCAATGACTCTGCAATCAGTAAGTATTTTTTGGGCTGAAAATGGATACAATGCCTATAGTTTCAAGAAAACAATTTAGATGCTTCAGTATAAAACAGCCTTATCTCTCCACACAGTTTAATTAATAGACTTGTGGTGTTTCATACTTCTCATAATTTTACAACATGCATATTTAAGCCACTGTTTAGCAAAGCACTTAAATCAATGCTTAGCTTTAAGCATGATGGCAGAATGGAAGTAATTTCTAAACAAAAGAGACATTTCTTTTTTAATGCTTTCTTTCTCTGCCATAAGAAGTATCTTCCTCAGGCTGAATGCATTAAACAAGTATTTCTTCTCATATATTCCAATAAAACTGTTTTTTTTTTTTGTTAAATAAATAATCACATGTAGAAATATATTGCATTTTTACTTTTTGAAGAAGGAGGAGAGGGACCTCGATACTGTCTAAGTTTATTCAACTCAGATATACTGCACTGACTGCTGGATGTGCCAGCTTTTCCTTATTGATACTATGGGGAGCTGAGGCACTGAAATTACTCTGAACAGTGTGTGCTATATATGAATAATGTAACCTAAGACTGTAGCAATGGGCAGTTTTGTTTTGTGAACTAAGCTCTTTTTAAATATATATATATATTCTCTGTAATAGTTCAAAATACTTACTATGTTAAACTGAGATATTAACACTGAGAAACTCTAGCTGTTCCAGAGAGAGAGAGAGATGGAAGATATGCAGTAATTGAAAACCTTATGTTTGAATAATGCCTGGAAAACTCTGTTTTTACAGCTCTTAAAAACTACTTTAAAGTGTTGGTCACGTTTCATCAGATCAAGGGCTTTATGCAAGTGTATTTGAAGAACATACCTTATGATACCTATTTCATACGACTTTTTAAATAACCCGTGATGTGTGGAAGGTGCATGTCTCTGAGCTCACTGACTCAGTGACTTAAGTGATTCCTTCCTGTCCTCAAGATGTAATTATGCCTTTGCTAACTTTGAAGTGTCTTCAGAATCCAATTTTTATGCTGCAGTCGTGAAAAAGAAAATAAGTTGATCTGATAATGGTTCTGATAATCTTTAGAAATCATGAACTGTTTGTCCAGGAAAAATTCAGACCTCACCATTCAGAGATTTAATCTGTAACTTCACAGCACATCTAGAACAGTTTATCTTTCCATTTGAAAATGATGGACTTATCAGCTCCTAATAATCTAGACAGAGTTTGTATTCCACAGTTCACTTACACATTCACAAAGGATCCTCAAATTATATTGCATGATTACACAGAAGTGGACAAACAAAGAATAAGGAAAGGAGAAGGAATATCATCAAAAGTTTAATTAATTTTAGTTAATGTTTGCCAAAAGAACCACTGATCAAATATAATTTTCCTATCTATATTTCATATTAGGAGATTAAAAATAGACAGAACTGTACTATAGATACTGGCCCAGGTAGAGTATATTCAGAGCCATCCCTGCTATATAAATAGATACAGTTGGATTGCTTTCGAGCTCATTAAAACTGAAGAGGGATTTTTTTATGCCTTCAGTTCATTTTCAGCATCCAAGCTGAGTTATTTACTAGAGCGGGTATGCTTGTTCAATAGTCTTTCGCTACTTTTTGTGAAGAAGGTCATCATCTCTTCTGTTAGTTCAAAACTGGTTTCTCCTTTGGTCTAGTTTTGCAGTCCTGCCCATGATATTTGGCAGACAAGTTTTTAAAACATCGCTGCAACTGCAGTTGCTAAATTAAGAAATGCTAGAAGGTTATCCTTCTTCTTCGTGATTCACAGTGGAGATGCTTCTCTGTAAATCCAGTGGTGAAAGCCCTAGGTTTGACTTCATGAAGAACAAGATTTCATCAACTATTTGTATATCCAGCTGGTTGCATCTAATACTCTTCATCAGCTAAACATAGAACAAAAAGGCACTACCAAAAGCTTGAGGTTATTGTCCCTTTTTTGGTCCTGCTACTGTTTCTTCATACAATATTACCATTTTCATGGCTCATAGCTTTCTCAACATACTCACTTTTGGGGATAAAAAAAAGAAATCTCCCGTACAGGTTTGTCACTATGTTTTTAGTGAGTCCCTCAAGTCCTATTTTAATTAAGAGTGCATGAGAAGAAATATTCAGTCATCTGAAAAATACTTAGTTTGCTCATTCATAGAAAAATAAACAGCTGAATAAAAAGCTTTAAACTTCATTAAAAAAATCAAACATATATGTACCACACATTTTTCTAAAAATCACTAACTTTGTGTTACCACAGCTGTTAGTTTCTGAGCAAGCAAAAGCACGTGACTTCTTTTACAGACTGTTTGACTTAAAAGACTTTGGGACCTTATCAGAGGAATTCAGATTTAGCTGGAGCCCCTAGTGGAAACACAAGTGTGGTTTGTTGGCGGAGTGCCATGCTACCATCCAGTTAGAAGGGCTCAGGCAAAGATAAGTTTTCTGAGGAACATCAGATCCCTGATAGTTTTTGAGTGGCGTCTGGACCAAGTTCTCTGTTGACATAACTCCTTTGGCTTTAGTATTAGTAGGAATTTGACTCAGAGCTTTTCTGGGCCATAATTCAAAAGAGGCTCTATCTGTCCCTTCTTAGCTTAGTTACATCTTTTTGTATGTTGGTTTTATGATGCTTGTGTTTTAGTTCCCAAAAGACTCAGAACACTGAGGATCTTGAAGTTTAGTGTTATAGTACACCTTACAAAGCTTTAGACCAAAGACTTGGTTCATCTTGCTATATAAAACTAGACTATGAGCTCTCAGTGGCAAGAATTATAGCCTTAGATGAAAATGTAAAGACAGAAAAGCCTACAGTGATGCTTATATTGGAGGTTTGAATGCATGTTTTAATGTCTCAGATTTCTTTTCATCATTGCTGTCAAATGGATGATCAGTGTTGAAGGGTTAGATAGCACTGCTTTGAAATTGCAGTTGAGTTCATTCACTGGTTTTGTTAAATAACAGCAGACTGGGGAGGACTTCACCTACCTGCAGTGCAAGGTGTGGTCCATGGCTGTGCTAACCATCATTTACGGTTAATGCACTTAAAGAAATTTGTAGGCCATGCCATTTATCTTAATCTGAAACAGGCATCTAAATGAACTCAGGGGAAGCCTGACTCTAGTGACTTTCTGTGATGGTACAGTGGTTTATAGTGACGGCTATTATAGTGTGCAGCTCTTAAGTAGACTTAGACAGCACCTCATTGTGTTGCCAGCAGATTCATTTGTATGATGATTCACAAGCATATGTGCAACAAACTACAACCTAGGAATAAAAAACTATGAAACTAGCCCATACAATAAAAGTGCTAGAGTAATGACATCTACGTTCAAAAATAAACATACATTTGTATAATCATAATCAGATTGGTTATCCTGTCTGGCTATTTTGAAAACACAATAATATAGTACTAAATAATGATTCATTGCTAGCTAGATTAATGCATGGTATCATGTCATTTGGTTACTTAATGCTGGCATTCAAGGATTATCATGCTTTTATGAAAACTCTTTTACTACAGCATAATACTGGGCCTGTTTTTGAAAAATGTACAGTCTTTACTTGTGCAAGTAGTCCGGTTGGCTATAGCGAGATTATTCTTAAGAAAAAGAGGTGCAACATCTAGCACTTAGTCAATTCATTAATTTTATTTTTGAGGTTTGGGGTTTTTTTCAACTTTATTTGGAAATAGACAATAGCTCCTTAACTGTTATAAATTGCCCCAGAGCCTTCTGAAGCTAAATTGGAAACCATTTAATGGGGCTGCACTGACACATTAATTTAATACTCTGATTTGTAGCTGCTAATAATTTTTTTCCTGACTATTAGTATCTTATTTTGTCCGGTGCTGGGCACATTGCCAGCATTTGAAATAGTGCCGAATATAATGTAGAATACACAATGTTTATAGGACTGAAGCGAAATTCTGGTTCAGCAACTGTTAAATCTAAAATGGTGTGATCAAATTTATTGGCAGATTTGTTATTGGGTTGAAATTAACCTAAAGTAATCTAGAAAATATCAGCAATGAAATCTGAAAATAAAAACTGTACAGTAGCCTATTTCTAGGGCAAATAAATGCTGTTATGTAATACAGTCACATAATTGCCCATGACAGATTGTAATACAGTACATTTACTAAGGGAGAACTCCCTAGCCACCGAGCAGTGATAAACCAAGAAGTATTTAAAAAAGCAATGTATTCATACTGTGAATCTTATATTTGTCTTACTGTTAAGGTTATTAAAAAAAAAAGTTTATTACTACTAAGGGATAGTAAAGGGTATTGAGTGAAAATGAGAAAAGTCTTGCAAGGTTTACAGTGTTGCCAGGTGTGTTTCCTGCACTGCTACTGCGATGTGTGATCCCATTTACAGTTGTTTATCTGCAGAGAAAATACTGTGATTTAGAACAGTTCAGGCACTTTGCCTTTCACTCTATTTTTATATTGTGGGTGGGAATACTCTTGACAAAAGCATTTTGATATCTCTTACATTAAATAGAGGAGTAAAAAAGACATATTCTAAAATAAAATCTGCAGTCAAATCACAGGAAATGTTCGCTTTAGCATGTGAGCTTGTGGGTGAAAATTCAAGGCAACTTTTTCAAGTCATTTTGCCTATCCGTAGTAATGTTTATGCAGCAATGTACTCACGCACGCTTCAGAAAGTTTTTCAGCTTTGTAGTGCTTAATAATTCATATTGATATTAAATTCAATATTAGGTTGCTGTGGGTTTTTTTGATAGACCATAGAAAATATGTTGGGTGATGGCTGAGATTTTAAACCAGTTAAAGTCAGCAAGGGCAATAAAATATGTGGTATGGTTTCATGGGGCTGATATTAACATCTTCAATAGTAGATGAGTCATATTGAGTCATTATCTAACCTGTTCCTGAATGACCCATTATGGAGCTTCAAAGGTGTGCATGGCTACTACACAGCAAGTGTGAGTGGTAGGTGACACAGCTGTGTAACTTTGTCAAATATATTATTGCTTCTGTTTGATATCATGCACCAGTAACATCTTAAAATGTGAATAGGTGGCTTCAGTTTATAAACAGTGCTGGGATCTACTATACTAGCAAAGGGGGCTTTTGGTAATTTTCAGCCATTTCTCCAAAATTTTGTCTGTTACTCAAAACCAGATACTTCTGGTTTTCAAATGATGCAAAAGGCTCCAGAGGGACCTAAATTAGGATCTTCAGGAAGAAAAGCAAGTAGCAAAGGAAAACTACATGTCGTGCAATTTTGGAAGAATATACTGCAGCTATAATGTTCCCATAGTATACAGGCTGAACGGTGCCGAGCTCAAAGACAAGCATACCGTGTATACTCCCTGTTTTCCTCTAAGTACTATTTTATTTTTAGGTCTGCCTGTTACTGCCAAGGCAAATGTTGTACCCGACAAAGGGGCAGCTTACCAAGACAAGTTACAGAACCTTCTGTTTAGCACTTTTGCAACACAGAGCAATGGTATCTAAGATTAACATTACAGATAGGTTTACCTCGGACTCTGCTGTAGTGCTTGTTCTTAATTTCTTCTGTTGTATGAAATACTTGGAATAATGCATGTATTTGAGGTAGGTAGCTTAAACGTATCTGTGAAGTACCTTGCAGAGGAAAGGGTACTCCTTGTCATCTGGACCAGAAGATGGGCTATCTTATCAACTGCATCAGCGAGACTTGAAATGGTGCAAACTTCTGTTAACACTTTGTATTGGTACAAAGAGAGAGCGGTAGGGCTGCATTGTCATTGTGAATTATAAGCCACGTAGGAATTGATCTTGCCCATCAAGGGAGAGAAGATGGGAAATGTGGTCTGAGAAAAAATGGTCTGAGTATGAAATAAGTGAAGCCTTCTTTGCAGAAAAATGGTTGCTTTTTAACTCCCTTACTAAAGAAGCAGTCTAAATGCTCTTAGGATGTTACCTCAGAGACCTGTGCCACAAATGATCCAAATGACTTACTGTCTTGCAAATTAGAGGGGTAGTCTTTTGCTTGAAAGTCACAGATTTGAGAGCATTGCAGACTTTTCACCTGTCAACTACGTTCTATTTTCTAACTGATGTTTTATGATGGAGTTATCTGGATAAACAAGTATTAAGATTATCAGAATTTATCCATGATTCTCTAGAGTAAATAATTATTTCTAGAGAAATAGAATGGACGCTTATTTGAGGTGATAGTTAGGTCAAATCAGTATTTCACATATAATGCATAGAACAGCTTTTCTCTTGTATAGTTACAGAGAGGTTTAAACAAATTCTCATCAGTTACATTTTTACTCCTTTTGTGTTCCGTTTCCAGGCATATTTGAACAAATCAAGCTTTTCTGGTAAATTTTCACTAAGAGCAGACTTTAAAGCTTCCTGTATGAAGAGCAGATAATGAAATTGGATACTGATTTTTTAATGCTGGAGAACATTGTGTCCTCATCCGTTCAGAAAATAGAAACAGTGCTGTATGACTTACGTGACTGACCATAATGATATCGAAGAAAGCTTTTTCAAGGTCCATTTTGGCCAGTGTGTCCTATTATGTAGCATGACTTTGAAGTACCTTGGGCCATCCATGTAAAAGAGTTGGGTGGTTATAGACTGATTTAGCGGTATTAGGCTTTAAATGAGGAAGTAATGTCCCATGGACGTGGGGACTGCGATGAAGCTTAGCAAAGTAGCCCCATGAGTAAAATAATATGAAATTGCTTCAGAGACCCAAGACTGAAAGACTTGAGAGATTTACTTTTCTAGGTCTCCATTCAGTGTCCATTTGCATTAAGTGAATCATTTAACTATGTGTTTAACTTTAAACAGGTGCCTAAATCCCGTAAGAGGTAGAGTGCTTAAAGCAGAGCACACACTTAACTGCTTTGCTGAGCCACAGCCTTAATTCTTACTTGCTATTTCTGTATTTTTTTTGTTTATGTGGCAAGAAGACTTGTATTGGATATGAACCAAAACACAGTTTTAACCCTTCTGCCATCCTTCAAGCACATTCATCCTTCCTATGCCCAAATCTGCTGATCAGTGTGGTGGAAAATTGTGTCTCTGAATGTTTGCCTGGATTAAAAAGGATGTTATTTAAAACATGGGTAATGTGATGAACGTGATGTAGCTAATACATTTACAAGGCTGAGAGAAGCAAGATGGTGTACACTTTAACATGAGTTAAGCTGGTCAGGTTTAAAACTATAGATTTTTAAAACACATAGGTGAGAAGCAGGTGTCTAGTGCACCTTCAGATTTCAGATGAGAGCAAACCCAAATTATTCCAGAATTGCTGGCTCTGGCAAGCCGTATGAATTTGAAACTTTCAGGATATGAACGAGTATAATAGTTGCTTGGTTGTGTTTTGCCATAACAGTAAGTAGGTGCTGTCAAATGATAAGTGGCAGTTTCTTTTGTGACTCACTTTTCCTGACTTGCCAGCTGGCTTATATGCTTTCCCTCAGTTGGGTGGAAATGTTTTTCACTGACTGAATTGTCAGTGCTTCAAGATTTTCAGATCTGACGATGGAGATCTTTGCAACTCATAATTTTACTAATGGGTTGTGTTAATGTACCAATTTTTAAATTCATGGGAGAAATTTATGTCACTCTTGTAGCATTTGTAAAATGATGACTTTGTTAAATGGATGTGCAATTAACCAGCTAAAAAATAATTGTTAGAAAGACTCTTTTTGGCCAGAGTATGTCACAAAACTCTCGGCTCATTTATCACCAGCTGCATCCATTAATTCAGCACTGCTTGGCACTGTCTAACAGGGGCTTCTGAAACATCACATTCTAAATTGAATAAAATACAAAGAGCTTTAGATCAGGAAAAGGCTGGTTTAAAATACTTAACTGTTTTTCAGAAACCCCGTTTACATTTTTTGGGTTTCTCCCCCCCTCCTGCTTTACATTTCAGTCTGTCAAATATGCCTATATGTAAGGAGAATTATCCAGTTGTAAATTATAGAGAACTTACAGATTGCTATTGGTGATGTGGTCTGAGCACTAAGAATGTGAAGATGTTGCAGAGCTCTGCTTCTCCAAGAAAATTTTGGTGAAACAATTGTATCCTGTCAGTCCAATCATTTATCGCAAAGAATCATTGCTACAGCTTTGGTGTACCATTTTCTAAAGAGCATAAATTTGGTCAAGTTGCTATATTAAAAGTTCCTGCTAAATATTAAGCAGATGGATTTCATTCATGGTGACGTACAACCTATTTTCCATGATCATCAGATAAGGACTGGCATTCAAACCTAATTTGATCCGTATGATATATAACATATATGCACAATAGAATGAATGTTTCATTTGTTAATAAGGCAAGTAAAAAGAGAAGGCGAAAAGAAAAATCTTTGTTAGCCAAATATGTCACTTGTTTAAGTTCTAAAAAGTGTTGTATTCTTTTTTTCCTTCTTCCCTTTCTCCAGTTTATCGAGGTTTCTGGACAGTTCTTATGCTCCTGGGAGTGCTCACTATTGTGATGGCTAGTTTTTTCATCATCTGTGCAGCTCCTTTTGCCAGCCACATTCTGTACAAAGCAGGAGGAGGCTTTTTCATCATTGCTGGTGGGTATACTGTTTGCTCAGTCAATTAAAGAATAGAAAGGATGAGGTATTTCTTCCATTTTCCTTGACCAAAAATTATATTAATTGTGATTAAGAGAAAGAAAAAGCATATGCTTCTGTCCTTTGGCTTGTGGAGTGCCTGCCTTGGAGACAATTCTCTCCACAGTTATTTAGTCATGAAGCTATTCTAAAAGCTACTTTTGGATAAGATAGATAAAAAAAATCCAGGACAAATCATGAAATTACACTGCAATTTCAATCTACTTTTTTAGCAGGAAAAAATAATGCATATTTGGGATGCTGCCTTATAGGATTCTCAAGGGCTTTAGCTAAGGAGAGGGTTTTTTTTATCAGTGACACAAAAGATGATTACGGTGGGCTCTAAAGAAGTTGGAAGACAGAGCACATTCACATGTCCAATATAGGAGAAATGTTTTGGATGTGATTAGAGCACACAAAACAGTTGTCACATATGAGTAAGTGGGTGCTCTAAAGCTCTGTGAATGAAAGATAACAAATACCTGAATTCCTTCCTTCCTCATAACCCGCACGTACTATGGAAGATGTACCCTCTCAGAATTCAGCTGATATGGGCAGCTCTCTGGGACGCTGTTCGGTTAACCTTGAAAAGTCTGGGAAGATGTCACACTGGTGTGTAAGACATAGTTGTGTAGAATGTAAATGATAGTATGTGCTCAATCACTGTGCTCCTTTGTATAAAGCCTGGTGAGAGGCAGCCCTGTGACAGCAGCATTGTGTTACAGGGTAGGGCCACTCATGTCAGGACCAGGCTCCCTTTCTGCTTCTGTTACTGACCTGCTGACCTTGCTTACCCACTTCACCTCGCAGCTCTTCATACGCAGCTAGTGATCATTATTGCCTTTTAAAGGACCCACAGTGAAGTGTGGGAAGTATTTTATAATATTTTTTTCTGAAAAAACCTCCTGCATACTTACATTTGGTCCCTTGAGAATTACTCCTCCACACTTTTAAAAGACATGCAAAAAATATTCATAGTCTGACGGAAATCCTAAGATATTTCAATGCATTTTGTCATTAATTTGCAAGGTAAGAGCCTATGTGAGTCCTGTTTTTTTCTGCATTTGTAATCTTTAAAAAACCTCAGCTATCACTAGAAAGTAGCAGAGGCTGTTAAAGACGAAAAGGGCACTTGAAAGACACCAGGAACTAATGGGCAGAGGTGCAAAGTGACATGTGTGTTCTCCACTCTGGGTCAGTTCATCTGCCCTCATTTAGGCAGGGGAAAGTTAGATCCCCAAGTCTGCATTAGTCTCCCTTGTCTTCCCTAGGAGGCCTGCAAGAGCCTTTCATTGGCAGTAAAACATTCATTTGGCAGTGAAAAGAGTAGGTGTGTAAGAAGTTCCCCTAGCTAGGGATTAATTTCATCCTGAAAGAGGGGCCTAACTGGATCAGATGAATGCCCTATGGAGGAACCCTACACATCTCTTTCCTTTATTGAGGGACTCCAGAGAGACTATTTTTGTAGGTGTGTGAAGTTAAGTAAGCTTTATCATCTCAGTGTGAGACCTTGGGACTGTCTTTTTGTCCTCTTACCCTTTATCCCTATAGAGCAGATGTTCTTCAAGGGAAATCCTGTCTTTTTACGCTCTGTATATGCAATATCTTTCAACTTCGGGACTGTTCTCAATCAGGGCTTCAGAGAAGAACTGTGTTATTTTTACTATTACTATTGTTGTTGTTGAAAAGCAAAGATATTTAGCAAAATCCTGCTATGATTTGTGAAAAGATAGTGGTAGCAGCAAGATACAGGACCCTGGAGCCATTCAGCTTGCACAAGACGTTGATGGATTGGGTAGGGGGACATGGTCCTGACCAAGCTCTTCTACATCTACTCCCAGTCCCACCAGTATGACAGGGCTGCTGAAGGTACTTACTGTAAATATCATGATCCCATCTGAGACTTCAGATCACCCACAAAAAAGTTAAAAAATGTTTTTTGATCTTGGCACAGCCAAGGTGACGGTTTAATTATATCATGAATTAAAATCATGCTGGTGGGAGGGACCATACTGACATAAGAAGAGCTTATAAATACTTTGCATTGTCAGTAGTTAAAGCTGTGTCCTGTGGAATATCATGGGCAACAACCTTTTCCTGTGGTGTTACTGTTCAATGGCCCATCATGTTAAGTGGAGAGTAAGAGGGATTTTCAGACCCAAAGGCGTGACAACATGAAATTACTATCTCTCTTTCTCTCTCAGTAGGAATTCCTCATAATAGTTAATATCTTAAATCTGTAATAGCTTGAGGGCAGAGCAAGTTAAGGTAGAACCTGATGTGGAAGAGGAGTGTTTTAGCTTGTCCCTAGAAGACAGGGTGGTGTGCTCTACTGTGTTCCCTGCAGCCCTGACCTCTATCCATCTCCTTCAGGACTAGAGAGCCTGTTTGTTTACTACCTCCCAAGGGAAAACAGGGCACTGAAGGAGAGAGTGATGAGAAGTGGTGCATATTTACCACTCATACCAACATGTGATCAGGATGCAGCCGGGGTGTTCATCTATTTAAACACAGACCTACTGGGAAAATGAAAAGATGTAATGTGACTTAGATCATAGGTGAAGTTAGAGTTCTCGTAAGACAGAAACCAGCATATTGATTTGAAGAAAAAAAGGAATTATATACATTGTTTTGAAATGGCCTGGATGCTGTCTTACCACAAAAATCTGGAAGAAGATAGGAAGATCAGTCATTTTCCTGCTTACATATCTTTAAAAAAAAGTCTTAGATGAAGCAATTTTAATACCTGTTATTGGAATGAAGTATTTGTATCATTTTGCAACCTTAAATGGCAAAGTAGGTAGCAGAGAATAGCTGTGCTGAAGAGAACAGCTTGTAGTATGGTCTGCTGTGCCATCTTAGGGTTCAGAGAGCAGCTCAAGACATTATTGGGAATGGGATTCATGCCATTTGAAGGCTAAGTGTTTTGTATGAACCAACTGCTTAAACTTCTATTGTCAATAGTAAGAAACACCACCAGAGGGACATTTCACCTTACCTGTGCTAAGGCAGATGGACTTGCCTTTTGGAAGGACGTATGGAAGGAGCCTAAACAGAGTTCCTGAGTGACAGAATAAATTTAGGTTGGAAAGGACCTCTTGTGGCAATCAAGTGTGACGTCCCATTCAAAGCAGGGCTGGCTTCAAAGTTAGATCAGGCAGCTCAGAGCTTTATCCAGTCAAGTTTTTAAAATCTCCAATAGTTGATGCTTCGCAGCATCTTTGGGCACTTGTCCCAGTTTGACCAAATTAATTGTGAATTTTTTTTTTCTCCTTGTGTCCACCTGAATTTGTCCTTGCTGCAGTATGTGACCATTGTCTCTCATCCTTTCAGTGTGCAGGTCTCTGAAGAGTCTATCTCCGTCTTCTCTATAACTCCATTTAGAAAGATGAAGAGTGTTTTCTTCTCTAGACTAAAACTCCCCAGCTCACTCAGCCTCTCCTTGTCCTCCATTGCCCTAACCGTCTTGGTGGTCATCACCTCAGTTTGTCACTATCTCTCTTTCACCAGGGGTCTGAAACTGGAGACAGTTTTCCAGATGTGATATCACAAGGGCAGAGTAAAGGGAAGTAATAGTATGTTCAAACCTAATGACTCTGTTCTTGCTAATGCAGCTCTGTATGAAGTTAACTTTCATTTCTGCCAGACCTGCTTGGATTCTTGCACACTGAGATGGACCATTCTTGTGCTTTACGGAAGTTGCCTGTGAGAAACAATCAGTTATTCTGGGCCTCTTTACCCTTCAAGACATCCTTTGTCCTTCAGGGCAGCCTCCCTTGGGATCCTGCCTACCTGTTCCCTGAACAGGCTAGTCTGTTCTCCTGAAGTTCTGGGGCTTTCATCTCCTGCTTGCCTTCCGTACGCCTCCTAGGAACTTAAACTTTGCCATTTCATGGCCATTATGACCACAGCTAACACCATCTATCAAATTCCTGACCAGCTTTTCCTTATTTGTAGTGCAAACTGGAAGAAGCCTTATAGTTGCTTCAAAGGCCGTCAGAGAAGAAAGGAAAGCTGCCATGAAATAATAATTTAGAACAGCCTTCAATAAAGGCCATAGTTAGCTCAGGCCTCTTCCTGCCTGGGTGGTGGTAAAAGCTGTTGTCTTGTACTGATGTCAAACAAGCAAGCCCCCAGGCTCTGCACAGAGCATTACAGAATCACACCCTTGTGAAGAGGCAAGATTAGAAGTACAACTGACTTCTGCTTCATAGAATGGTTTGGGTTGGAAGGGATTGTAAGGACCACCTAGTTCCAACCCCCCTGCCATGGGCAGGGATACTTTCCACTACACCAGGTTGCTCAAAGCCCCATCCAGCCTGGCCTTGAACACTGCCAGGGAGGGGGCAGTGACAGCCTCTCTGGGCAACCTGTGCCAGTGTCTCACCACCCACACAGTGAAGAATTTCTTCCTAATATCTAATCTAAATCTCCCCTCTTTCAGACTGAAACCATTACTCCTCATCCTATCACTACACTTGCTGATCAAGAGTCCCTCCCTACTTTCCCTGTAGGCTCCCTGTAAGCACTGGCAGGCCACTATAAGGTCTCCCTGGAGCCTTCTCTTCTCCAGGCTGAACAACCCCAGCTCTCTCAGCCTGTCCTCATTGGAGAGGTGCTCCAGCCCCCTGATCATCTTTGTAGCCCTCCTCTGCACACACTCAAGCAGCTCCATGTCTTTCTTCTGCTGGGGGCCCCAGAGCTGGACACAGCACTGCAGGTGGGGTCTCACCCGAGTGGAGTAGAGGGGGAGAATCACCTCTGTGAACCCGCTGCCACACTTCTCTTGATGCAGCCCAGGATGCAATTTGCTTTCTGGGCTGCGAGCGCACATTGCTGGCTCATACTCAGTCTTTCATCCACCAGCACCCCCAAGTCCTTCTCCCCAGGGCTGCTCTCAATCCACTCATCCCCCAGCCTGTCTCTGTGCTTGGGATTGCCCTGACCCAGGTGCAGGACCTTGGACTTGGCCGTATTGAACGTCATGAGGCTCTCATGGGCCTACCTCTCCAGCCTGTCAAGGTCCCTCTGGACGGCATCCCTTCCCTCCAGCGTGTCAACCACACCACTCAGCTTGGTGTCATCAGCAAACTTGCTGAGGACACACTTGATCCCACTGTCCATGTCACCGACAAAGATGTTAAACAGATGTTAAATGCTTTTCCTGCCAAAACAGTGAAAAGAGCTGGTATTTTAATTCTAACTCCTAGATGAGGGCAAAAATCTGTCTTCAGAGTTACATGCCAGTTCCCATAACTCTTAAGTAGGATTTTCTGTGCGTGCTTCAGAGCGGAATGTGAACCATGCTTTTTAAACAAAGGTCACAAGAAGACAAGGTAGGTGGTAGAATCTGTAGTAAGGACAAGGACAGAAAAATGCAATTGAAAAAAAAGAATACACACACATACAAGTTTTCCTCGAGTGAGATGAAGAGTTCTGAACTTCTAGGCACAAGTAAAAAGCTTGCACCATTCTTTCCAGCACCTGTTGTCTTCATGTCTGCATAGTAAAAGATTCATGCCATAAACAGCCATTCACCATTGACAAGTGAAAGGCATTTCTGCGTGGGAAGAATAAGTACTAAAGGCCAGCAAACTGCTTCTTGAATTCATAGACATTTCTAAAGGTTCTGTATTCTTTCTCCTCAGCAATATGCACAAGTATTTGTTTGAAAGAAATTCAAAAGAATAAATGCAAAAGACAGAAAAGAGTGACCTCAGAGAAGTCCACGTCTTATCACACTGCACAGAACTGTGTATCAAACATGTGTGTTCTTAAAAAAAATGCAAAATGGAAAAAAAAGAAAGAAGGAGGAGGAGGGAAGTATTTATTTGTCTTAATCTCTCTCAGACATATTTTATGTTGTAGGAATAATTTCCCCCATCATTCCTGATTCATGCAACTGTGGTTTTATTTTATATTCACTAAAAGGCAAGGGCAAATGGACACCCGCACACTTATGCAAAAGGTCTAAGTGCCGAAAATGTAGAAATACATCATAGCACACATTGTTCCTAAAAATATTTGCTTCGTGAAATTGTGAGGGTTTTTTCAATCTCAGTAATTTTGCCTTGGAGCTTGGCTATGAGAGTTCATGACATTCATGATAGTCAGTGGAAGACTGCAGGAACAGAGTACCCAGAATAAATATATATCCAGTAAACTCCTGTCTAAGTGCTTAACTCGCACAAAATCATAACTCTGTGAAAATTAAGCAAAAGGAGCACTAGTGAATGAAATGCTGTTGGAGGCAACAGGACATGGTCAGTTTTTACTTAGCCTGATTCTGCTGTTCAAGACCTTTCTTGAACGCAGTAAGCAATATACCTACTAATTAGCTTCCATTAGCAGATAGCGAGAATCCTTAAATACTCCTTTAGTGCCTTAATTAACGAAGAGGGTTTACATATTCTCCCTTTCTTTTTCTTTTCTTTTAAAGAAGGGCATTTATCTCTGCTTGACATACATTCCTTCAGCAAATTTCCGTACCCAACAATTTGCCACACACAGGTATTAACAGCTTGCTGTGAAATCACCCAATGGATTTTAGCTTCCCTGAAGTTGTTTTACCACTGGCAGCACTGGCTTGCTATTTTGCATCTACATGGTGTTGGCTCTAGTTTAACCACCTAGAAGGTGTTGCTTCAAGACTGCCTGAAGAGCAGGGGGTGCCCGTTTCGAGATTAAAGCACCTCTGATGGGGTCTTGTCTCAGTGGTAGATGCTTCTGACTAACTGGGCTACTCAGCTTTGCATCTGCCCAGGGTGCCGGACGTCATTCCAGATGTGCAAGGCCTGGTTACACTTACCTGCAGCCATAGTAACGGAATATGCATCAGTACTTTTTGTAGTTATTATTATTTGGGACTAAATTTGCACCGATGTAGAGAATAAATAGAAGACTACAGACATTTGAAAATGAGCAGGCACAGACAGCTGAAGAGGTAAACTCCAATGTTCATATGGATTTTGCCATATTATTAATGTATCTTTCTAAATCTTTGGGCTATTTTTTTTTTTAATGAAGTTTTGAAACCTTGAACAAACTCCATGTTTCTAATAACTCCATTTATGAATTTGGCTCTGAATCTTTTTACTTTTTTACCTCAAAAGTGACTAGCTCTGTTTGGTTCTCATTTTCCTAGGTTGCCTACATTATCTGTTATCATTAGATGTTCTGTTATAGGAATCTTCTGCTCAGTTTGACTTATATTTGGAGAGTCTCCAATTTAATTTCTTGTTCTTTATGTCTGGCCCTAAAGTGATCCTTCTTTCTGATTGTTTCACCAGTTTTATGTTTAATACAGGCGCAGTACTAAATTCCATCAAAATTGAGTTTTACTTAGGTAAAATACTTTCAAAATTGAATTTATGACTTTTAGAGTTGAGTGTTGTTTTTGTTCAAACCTTGTTAGGAATTTGAGCCCTAGCAAAAAATGTAATCCTGGAAGTATATTTCATAGACGGGAAATGTGTCTGCCTCCTTCTTTATTTAGTTTTTCTACTTTCTTTCAGCCTCAAAAAAAATGCAGATCCTTTGAGATTTTCAGTCACATTTTGATTATGCCTCAGGTTAACTACTTCAGCTCATTTTTTGGTGGGCTTCAAAAGGAAGTGTTCACAAGCATTGAGTTGTGAGCTCTCACCCGTCAAATGTTCAGGATGTCCAGAATGTAAAGCTATTATATTTTGACCATAAAGCACCAATAAAAATGTCACCGTATCACCAATTTCAACTGCTACAGCTAACCTGTCTGATTTTGCCTGAAGCAAATGAGGGAGTGATGCCAACAGTTCCTCCCTGGTAAGTGGGTAGGAAGGGCAGGGAAAGGAGGTGGTGAGGCAGCATCTCAGGCTGGGGATGGGGAAAGGTAACCATGAAAGTTTACAAGGACAGATGGGTCTGGAAGCAAATGCCTGTCCATGGGTGCTTACAAAGTGCATTTGTGGGTTTTGCCACAAGTGTCACGTTTGTTCAAGGTTGCATTGCAAGTATTTAGGAGGGTGGGGAAGAGACCACAAATAGCTTTGACTTATACTCTGCAGCTCTACAGCCTGTAGACTCAAGTTTGGCAATAAGTGTTCCCAGGAGTATGCACTGGCTTGTGGTTTTAATGAGACACCTAAACGTCTTGGGATAAAGGCATGATGGGGTGGTGTTGTCCAGATATTTTAATGTTGGAACAGATAGTCCTCCTGCTGTAAGTATGACAGCTGGAGCCCAGGGAGCAAGTGGGTACAGGCTGGAGCATGCAAAAAATTCAGACTTGTGCCCTCAGTTTTCCAGCAAATCTTCTGGTGGAGCATCTGTGCTGCAGGCTTGCATTTCTCAAGTGCCCACATTCCTCTAAAGTGAAATGAAGTATTAGGAATGCAACTGATACTTTGGAAAGCACTTTCTTCTTATATCTCCTTCTGGTGTATAGTAACAAAGAGATTAACAAAGTTTGTAAGAACATGTTCTGCTATTACGATCCTGTGTAAACAATCCAAAGGCCTTTGAGAGGAGTGGCTGGGAAAAAGCTGTGAATTATGTGGTGGATTAATTCCAGGAAACTGTTGTATCCAATCTGAGGTTAATGCTAATAGCCTGCTTCATAGCTATTATTTCATTATGGTTGGGTTTTGTTCCTTTACCAGGAACTCCTTTTCTAATGTGGAGGATTTTTAATTAAAGACATCTGAATTTGTCTGCAAAATATTTGAGTAAAATACTATGAAGGTAGTATGTTCCAAACAAAGCCCTTTTCATAAGAAAAAAGAAGCAAATGTAGAGAGGTGAATGACAGAAATATTTCCCACCCCTTTCCCCTTTTCATATCTCATCCAAAAGACTGTGATAGAAACGATGTCAGAGTTTGTGAAGCAAAAGTAGGTATTTTTTCCCAGGTCATCAAGTCCTGTCTGCCCGTCTTCCCCCTCCCCTGGCCCCTGAATTCAAACCAGTAAATACCTGCATGAATTTTGTCCCTAAGCCCACCTGTGTTTCAGTCTGCCTGCCAAACCCAGATATATCCTTTGTCGTGGGAGTATGCCTTTCAGTGCAAATCAGAAGCGAGGTGGAGATAGTGCTTGTTAAGAGGAAGCCAAAGGCAAAACACATCCCGTGGTGGCTGACTGTGCCTTGCAGTTGGGGCCTCAAGCATTGATGGGTTTCAAGGTATTACAATAAATGCACTCAGCATTTGTCTCACACTCTGTTGTTAAAACCTGGTGTTTCTGTTCCAGGTGTCCTGTTTTCGCTGGTGGTCGTGATGTATGTCATCTGGGTCCAGGCGATGGCTGATCTGGAAAACTACGCAAACATGAAAAAAATGGATTGCCCAGACTTTGCTGTTTATGTACGTTATGGCTGGTCTTTTATGCTGGCTCCTATAGGAGTATTTTTTGCTTTATTAGCAGGAATGCTGTTCTTGTTGGTGGGGCGTGCCATTTATTTACATTCAGACTAGTTGCACACTGCTGAAGGGAATACAGGAATTCTAGTGAAACTTCATAACAATTGTAAACTGAAACACAATTTTATACATTGTAACCGTTACGGTAATCCTAAGTGTGCAGGCAGACTTCTGGAAGTTCTTCTGTTACTTCTTTAAAGGTAAAGGACACAAAACTCAATACAGGAGAAACCACTTTTAGTCCCAACTAGTTGTTTTTAATTCTTTAGAAAGTACACATGTGGTTCTCCATATTGTTCTATTATCAGCATTTTCGAAGTTTTGCAAAGAGAGGAAGGCAAAATTTTTCTGCAACCAAAAGCCCAACATGAAGTGGGCCAGATCAACGTTTTATACACTTGTCTTTTAACATTTTACTTCGTGCTTCTGCTTGTGGATAACAGTAGAAGCTGGAGGAGAAAAACATTCAAACACAGTAATTCAATCTACCTCCTCTCCTGTTTTCCACTACTTGCCTTAGCTTTAATACAAGGAAACATGTCTGCGCTTTATAAAAATAGAGTGCAGTTGTTCGTGGAGCATCCCTGGGAAGAGGACGAGAGAGAAGACAATTGCTGTGAACAGCGACCTGGTGCTAGTACATGTAAAAGCTTAACTGCTTCCGTTACGCATTTCTCTTTTCTGTATGCATTTGAAAGCTGTACACTTCTGTATTCTGAAATTCATGTTGCATGATTCTATAAGCCAAAATGCTGTAGTTAAATCTCTAGCTGAAGTTATGCCAAATTGTACTTTGAATTATAGCATTAATATTTTAATCAAGTTGTAACCCTTTTGTTTTTGAATGGAATAATTGGCTTTTCCCACAAACATTTTCCTGGCTGTGTAAAATTACTTTTTTATTAAAAAAGGTTTATTATGAAGAGACTATCTAGGACATGAAAATGTATGTTCTATGTAGCTTTCATTTTCCCAAATATTAAAAATCTACATTATAGGCCAAATCCAATTTGCCTACTAGTCATCCCAGGAAAAGCAATGAGCCTAGCTAAGACATCAGGGGAGATGCATTTGGTTCTGTAGAGTGGCCGGTTTCTGTGTATGTGTGTGCGCACGTATGTTTGGAAGATGGGGTAAGGATGGGACTGTATGCATGGTATGGAAAAGTTGGGATGGAGTTTTAACAATGGGGAAACCTTGTCTGGTTTTGGGCCCAAGCTGAAATTAAATCCATCTGTTGGTTTTCACTTTGTAACTCCGTGCAGAATAGTTTGAGACTGATGAGGAAAAGTAAAGACTGCATGTTGGTTTCTCCTTGTTCATAATGCTTAATTCCACAGCTGTTCTGAATACTGAAAGCATCACTAAAAGGCAGGAAAGGAGTGCCCACCTAGAAGATGTGGTGGGCCAGATTGGATGTTGCTTCCATTTCGGGAGCTTTGTGATTGGAAGCTTTCCAGCCTGCCCTGCTACTTATTTAGTTTTCCATCATCAAGATTAGCTTTATACATTATAGAGCAGGAAGACAACAAGGGCGGGGGGTAGGGGAGCTGGGACTATGAGGTTTGGAATAATTACCAAATCACAAAAATATTTTTATTGGCAGCTAACATGGTGTTTTTAATTACTGTGTCAGAAAGTATGATGGGTGAATTTTAACCAAATATTCATAAGCTCATATCTGAACTCCATATAAATGATAGCCATCCGGAGAACATTAGGGTTACACCATAATGCCTTTGGTTAGTCAGGAAATGCTGAAATTAACCCTGCCCCTTGTGCGTATGGTATTATGTTCCTGCCCTTAATTACACAATCACATACTGTTTCTCAAATAATACAATCTGTTGGTATTTACCCCCTTTACAGTCTAGGATACTCACTGGTAATTGTGGAGGTAAATTCAATAATCAAGAGTTATTTGACTAGGTACCCCCCCAAACCTGTCTGCTTCTCTGCAGGGGAAGAGTCCTTCTCCACAAGACCTTAGAGGGGGCAATACGCTTGAGCCACTTTCTTGCAACTTTTAGAAGCTGGAGGAATTGAGAAGTGCCTCAGAGCTGGACTTCTTCCAGCAAACCTAACCATGTGTGCAGCAGCAACTAATAAACTCTGCAAGGAATGAGCCAAAGGCTCCCGTGGAGCCCTTAATTCAGCCCATGTGCATCTTCAGAGCTCTCTCCATTATGCAGCTAAATTAGTTACACTCTTGTGTGCGAGGCGGCCTCTCTTGGAGGCAACCCTTTGGGTCAGACTGTGGACATAATGGCCATTGAAGATCCAAGGTGTTTCTGAGGGTTTCCTTAGAAAATTCAGGAAGCCTTTCTGGCGTCAGCAGAAATTGCTTGAGCGCTCATAAATTCTTCACTCAAACTCACACTTTTGGCAATAGCCCGTAGCTCTATCAATTCGCTTTAATTGGATACCACCTTCTTCTCCTAATGGCAGAACTGAGAGTCAGGTTCCTTCTGAAATGGAGGGGACAGGTTGCTTGCTCCCTCCAAAACACATATGTAGGTAAGCACATGATGTGTAATAAGTAGCTGCTTCAGACCTTGGAATGATGTTGAGGGTGGTGGAGTGGCATCTCTGTATGGGTATTACCAAAAAGCGCAGTCTAACTCCTGTTCTTCTGATTTCATTAAAGAGCTATGTGCAGGGGAATGGGTTTGTAAGAACTCGGGGAAGACAGGCCAGCTAAGAAGACTCTCTCCGTGGCATTCTTCCAGATATGCTTTTGTCTAGAAAATCCTTGGCGGCGATGCAGGGATTTTCATGATTAGAGCTGAGTAAAAGATTGTAAAGGGGATTAAATACTGTAATCAAAATATTCTGTGAAATTGTTCAAAGAACTGTGGTCCTCACAAATCTATAGGGTTTTGAGTTTGCTTTGTTTTTAATTGCCTGGCTGGCTTAATAGCCTGTGGTCATATTGGAAGAAAAGAGGTGGGGGTTTTTTGTTGGTTTTTTTTTTTTTTTTAAGCAACATGTTTGGAGAAGTGATGGTGAAAGGAACAGGTAGGTAAGAAGCATTTTCTGATTATTTTCAATCTGACAATCATCTGGTTGTCTAGCGCAAACATGGCAAGGGCCATGCCTGACCACAAAGGAGGCAGTGAGAAAACAAGGGGATGGAAGTGAGAAAGGAGGGAGAGAGAGGAGGGTGAGCGTCCCTCTGTGATGCCCTCTGCCAGCCCGCTGTGCAGCTGTTGTGGATCCTACGGGACGCACTAACACGTGGCAAAGGCAGCTGCAGACAAAAACAGTCAGAAAAGGATTTCCCCATGGTTTATCCTTGTAGGTCATTGGTGTGGCTGCTGGTGGTTTTGCGGGAGCTGACCTTGATGAAATACGTGGCTGTTTATTGACATTTACATTGGTGAGGTAAAGCAGCATTCTCCTTTGAGGAAATGCAGAAGAAAGCCTGCTTTATTTCTATGCAGGGTGCCTAGCTGCTGCAACTGAGTCTGTACCCTATAGAGTGCTAGTAAACTGCTAGTAGGACAATCATAAGTAGTGTCTGTATTGCTGGCCCCATTCTTGCAAAATCCTAACTGTCTGCAAAGTATGTTTTGCTTATTATCTTTTAAAAAGTCATATTGAACCGCTCAAATGAACTATTTACCTTCTGATGCAGCAGCTGGATTTTCTTCTGGCTCTCCTGTTCCTATCTGTCCTTTCAGCAGTGTGATTTCCAGGCAGTGAAGACTAGATAAAATATGTTCACATGAAATTCTGCTGTGTTAACTCAGAGTAAGTCTGGATTAATGCTGCTGAAGTTGGTGGAGATGCTGAAATTGAAAACAGAAGTCAGTCATCTATAATCAAAAGTGACAGAAGGGATGAAGAATCACAAATATTTACAGTACCACTTTTCCCTTCATGTCTCTTACTCACATTACCAGTTTAAACTGGTCTATCTTTTCAGTCCACAATATGACTCATCTGCCAAGGAGACACGTTGACAATAGGGATCAGGAGAGCCATTTGACATGAAGGTAAGAAGGAATGGAGGGCTGGCAGATCTCCTATGTTAGACACCTCCAAATTCTGCACCTAATTTTTCCCTACATCTCAAAGAGCCCAGAGGGGTCTCATGGACTGCTGCAAGACTCCACATTTTGCTGTGAGAATAAGGGGAGGGCCTGGAGCAGAAGTCATCCCATGTTATTTACCATAGATCTGTTCCTCATCTGTTCCTAAAAACTGCCAAGGGTGCATTTGGTACAAACTAGAGGGAGCCTCTGCACAGGGAAGGTGTGTTTCACACTGGGAGGCAGCCACTCTGAACTGGGTTGAAGCAAGGGGATGGTCTCAGTTGTGGTACTTCACATTTGGCACACCGTTCCCCCTGCCTTGTGCCCAGGTGCCCAAGTACATGTTCTTTGAAATGATCTGCACATGATTCATGTTTTAAACCGGTTAAGACCTTAAATTAATGCATCTTTAAGATGGAAACACTTTTAAAACAGAAAGAAACCCAGGAAGATAATGAAAAACGTTCCCCCCTCCTTTCCTATACCACATCAGATTGACTTATCCTCTGTTATGTGGCTTTACTTTGAAACAGATCATTCTCATTGCAACACGTTGAATGCTGCCAGCCACCACATGGTTATTTGGCAGCTATTTAAAGCTCAGATCATATTACTCTGTCGCAGCGCTAGGCACCCATGTTCCAACTGGTATACAACTGATCTAAAGAGAAATCAGCTTCAGGTTTTGTTCTCTGAAATTAAATGTGACGGCATGATCTCTATGATCCTTTTTTCCCTCTTTTCTCTCTCTTTTTTTTTTTTTTTCATATGCATTATTACTTTTTGGAACAGCGTTTTGCTAGCACCACAGGGGAAATTCAGTTAGGTTGTCAGCCTGATATAGTGTATTATCAGACACGTTAGCTTTTCCTCCCTCTTACATTTGCTTAAGAGCTTATAAACCGCAGAGAATAAAAAGTGCTAAATAGAATGAAATGACCTGTCAAGGGTAGATATAGTATTTGTGAATGACTTAAAAAAATTCCACCAGCTTCAAGCACTCCAGTCTCACTGACTGTCTGTGCTATCTTGAAATTTGGCCTCTTTCTTTTCTCCCCCAAGTAAAGCTCTTTGATGGTCATTGATCTTTGCTGATTGCTTCTTGAAAAGGACTAATTTTGTCTTCTTATATTCAGTCCAGGACGAGATTTTGTAGCAGGAGAGGGTGCCATTATGAGATTCGAAATAGATTTGAATCCTGCTCTTAATATAATGAGCCTCATCTTGAATTTTACAAAACATTGAACAAAGTCAAGACAAGCGACTCCCAAGAAGAATTAACCAATAAATACTTTACACTGCAGGGAATTTAATTATTTTACTAATGGAGAACAGGAGAATTTTCCATAGGAAATAAAGTGACAGATCTCATACCCAGGTCATTGTTAAACCTGATAGGTATATTAAATTGAGGAGCTGGGTGATCAGCTTGCATTTAACCTCCCTCAGGAAATATGGGATCATGCTTACGCAGAAGCTCCAGTGGGTATTGGTTAGGAAACTGAAGTTTTGTATGTAATCCTTCTTTCACTCCTTTTTTCTAAAGTCCTGTTCATGTCGTTCATCATTGGCCCCCATCCGTCACCCCCAGCAATTACATCAAAACCTTTTCAGGGTTTAAAGCTTTGCCCTGAACTTTAAATAGCAACTTGCTAGTCACAGCAGTGACTAGCATATTCCTATACGTTCCAGGACTAGCGCTAAGGTTATAACGTAACTTGTTTCTTTGGCATGAACGTCACATAATCGGGTACAAGAGCACCCTTTTAGCCTTCCCCGAGGAGCAGGCTTTAGGGAGGGAAGTGTTAAGCCTCCCTCGCAGCACGGCATGCTTCGAGGCACTGGTGTGCTGCTGCCATGCACACAACAGTCCTGGCCATGCCTGGTGCTGAGATGGGCCTGCATAGATACATCAGCTGCTCCAGGACCCACACCGGGGTCCAGACACGGGAGGATGCAGCTTAAAATGCAGTCTCCAGAGATGCCTGTGTAGCAATGTAGTGTGGACATACCAGCTTGCTCCACAAAGTTAGCTTGAGTAGTGGACACTGCCAGCTGATGGTGACCTTGGTGTGGTGTGCAAGACAGAGTTGGTCAAAGAGAAAGGAGGAACTGTAACCTGGACTATGCTCTCTGCCTTACCCACAGAAACATCCCATTGCTGTAGCTCCAAATGCTTGTTTTGTTCTTCAAGTTGCACCATACACCATTAATTCATGGGTTTCCCAAATGTTAGCTGTGTCTGAGGACATGAGCCTGACGGGTTTCAGGACAGAATGTGTTATGTGTAGATTGTGGCTTATTCTTCAGCTGGATTGATACAGCACTGTATAGACACTGTGCAGAGCTTCATATTTCCTTGGAAGACGTTTCTGGTAGACAACTAACTCTTTGTGTCTGCAGAGAATGCAGTCCACAGGAGGCACTTGCTTCTAGTCACTACCAGAAAAAAAACCCTCTAGCCTGATTAAAAAAAAGCAACTCCTATCAGCTTAGTTTTTCTAGCCCTAACGAAAACCTAGTAGTACCTTATTGTATGAACAGCCCCATAGAAATCTGTCACAAGGCATTGACGTACATGCTCAAAGACAGGATGGTGACAGCTGGTTCCAGTACATGAGACCCTCTTATAGCTCTAACCTGTGATTCACCCAGTAGGAAAATATTTGGATAACCTTTCTCCAGTGAGAAGCATTACTTTGTAATTCGGATGTATGGGAATATTAAGTAATTATATTCCAATTATTAATTGCTATAAAAAGGCATGTCTGACATTTTTTCTCTGCAGAAAAGAACCCCAACAAATTCTATGCGTATTTCAGTGACAGTGAAATACCCTTCAGATTGCCCTTGGTAATCTGCGCCCACACCTCTGCTGCTCCAGTGAAATGAGCACATCCCTTGAAGACTCTGCGTGAATCAGCTATGGGGTCTTTGTTTTAACAAGGAGCTTCTGCACTCAGAGGGGGAGGAAATTCATGAACTAGAGAGACCAAAGTAGAAGCCCCAGTTAGAAGCTAATGCCCTACATCTTGGTATCTGAAACTCTTTGATCAGTCGTATGCTTGGGTCATTTTGTCAGAACCTTATTCCAGCACAAACACACTGCCTATTATTGCCTGTATGTCTAGACATAGGGACACCTTTAGATGCCAGAGCGTCTAAAAGCTGCTCAATAATAGAAAAAGACAGGGCTCTGAGAGACCGATTTAACAAGAAAGCATTTGGCCCGTGCCAGCTTTTCAGGGCACCTGGATTCTGCTGATGAAGAATGCTGAAGGTGTGGTTTGAAGTTGGGAAAGGACATGGCACTGCCCCGAGCTTCTGAACTACCTGTTCTTCCAGCGTTAAGACAAACGGTTGGCAAAAACAAACTCTCACCTCACGAGACAGGGACGCCTGCCAAGTGCTTTCTCTTTGAGAGGAGAACGGCAACCTGCATCGCGTTTTGTGGAGGTTTGTATTTGCTGTTGAGCTGACGAGGGAACAGCCACGTCACCCCTGTGCGAGCCATCACCCGCACGACGGAGATCCCGCCGGCCGAAGCCTACGCGTCTCAGCCCGCCGCTTTTCCTCTTCAAAGCGACCTGGAGGAAGACGAAAGATTTGGAGCGGGGATGCGCGGGGGGCCAGGGCTGCGTTGCTGTGGCGAGCTCTGCCCAGGGCCGAGGGGCTGCGGCGGCTCCAGCAGAGCCGTGGGGCAGCGGGGCCGAAGCGCGGGAGCCCGGGCGCGGTGCGGGAGCGGTGCGGGGGGCTGCAAAGCGGCCGGCGGCCACCGGGGGGCTTCATCTCCCCTCGAAAGGAGCCCAGGCGGGAGCTGCTTCCAGAGAGAGCGGCTCGTTAGCGCTGAAAAGCGCCCGGCTTCCCCCTCCCGTCGCGGAGCGTTTGCTGTTAGCTCAGGTTTCGTCCATTTAAAGGTATCTTGGCCTCCCTGATCGTGTTTTTTTTTTTTTTTTTTTTTTTTTTTTTTTTTTTTTTTTTTTTTTGGGGGGGGGGTGGGTGGGGTGTTTCAAGCTTGTCGGCCTTCATAGAGTTGAGGCTAATACGCTTAGGCACGTTTTCCCCTTCGCTGGAGTCTTGCGTTGCCTGAATAATAACAAAGGCCGTTCCTGGGGCAGGGCAGCCCCAAATGTTGGGCTAAAAAAGCTCTTTGCAGCCTACCAGACTCCCATTCCCGCGGTGCTGCTCTGCTTTTTGCTATGAACGGGTGCTTCAATAATTTCTTGCTTAAATAATTAGCCATGAGAGTAATACATATTAATCACTATAATACATGAGGTTTTTTTAAACGCTTATATTCATTCATAAGATGTCAAAGTGCTTTTTAAATGAGGCCAACACAATTAACCCTATCGAACCACTGCTGTGAAGAATTTCCAGATGTGCTTATAACTGATGCTGTCACTGTGCATCAGCCGGGCAAATGATCCCGTTTCTAACACCTTTAAGCCAAGGCTGGAACCAAAACCAAAACAGCAGGAAGCCTCCATATTAGATAAGGTTTTTGGTCACAGAAGCTGCTGCTGCCTTGAAGGGAGGAAGAAAACAGCCTGCAAGCATTTGGAAACTGCCCCGCTGTGGTTAAAATGGTTGAGGATCACTGAAGAGATGAAATGAGGAGAAGCAGCAGTTGGCAAAAACTGGAAAAGGTAGCAGTGAGAAGGAGAGCAAAGTTTCTTAAGTAACATGTAGCTTAAAGAGCTGTCACAGTTTTTGAGATAGGCGCCTGCCCTTCCTCGAAGAAAAACATTCCTAGTGATCTGGAAGAGTGAGGGGGCTAAAGCCCTAAAAGGAGGCCTCCAATTTTAGCAATGCCTCTCCTCTCCATAATCCCTCCACTTTTATAACATTTTCTACGTATGGCATTATACAAACCGCGTAACTGACAAATCCTCCGTTTGCATTAGATTTAAGTGGCTTCCCTCCCATCACTCCTCATGGTTAAAAATACATTATAGAAATTACTAGCCTGCCTAGGAAAATGTGTGATGACTCTGGTGTCTGTCGTTTATTCCTAAAACATTTTGGCACTTTTCTTGCCGGGTTGTCTTTTCCCTTCAGCTTTGAGTGGAAGAAAGTGTAGGGTTAGGGCAAGATTTTTCAATTTCCCTGGTTATTGCGTGCATGCATTGCAGCCTGCGTGCCAAACACGACGGGATCTAAATGCTGAGCAGGAGCAGTGAAATCCTCAGGAGGAAAGGGGAATAGAAAGCCCCGAGAAGCCACAGTTCAGGCTGCCATCAGAATGGCTGTATTGAATCAGACCAAAGGTACTGGCCCAGGATGTTGTCTTCCTACAGTGGCCAATATTTACAGAAAGACTGTCAGCAAACAGCAAGTGCAACATGACCTTTGCTCTCATGTGACCTTTCAGCTTCTGCAAAGGGCACAAATTCACCCCTGCTTTCACTTCCTTGCCACATGGGCTAAATTTGACCCTCCGCATCCAAACAACCCTCTGATCTTCTTCACTCCTTTCTCCTGCAGGTCTCCAGCTGATGCTCCAGCGCCACGTCTGAGGGGCTGCTCACACAGGGTGTTTCTGAGCATTAATCACTCCGCAGAGATCCATTTTGCCTCTGATAAGAGCCGGCTCAATCTGCAAGGAAAGGAGGGGAATCAATCTGCCTGATTGCCGTAGACCCTTCATTTTGCACTCTGCAGCCCCTTGCCAAGCAGAGCAGCAGGGGAGTCTTCGCTCAGTTGCTCCCAGCAGGTGTCACTATGGAATGGGAAAATGCAAGTCCAGGGCCGGGAAAGGAACCTGGCTGCAGGCAGAGCATCCTCTGACATTGCTGCCGAGGTAGCATGCCGCTACGTCTGGGAAACTTTCATAATTAGAGCTGAAACAGATATGTGCTGCTGCCCTCTTCCCCTTTTTCTCCCCTCCATCACAGCAACACTAATAGCGGCTAGGAGGAGTTTTCTGATTTTTTAAAACATTGCTTAGCAATGAACGAAGAGAAACCTGTCTTCATGGATCACTACCCTGTGTAGTAACACAGCACAATAACATGTAAAGTTTCCAGAACTGTTGGTAATTACTGATAAGCCCAGTTCAGCTCTCAGTTACATACAAAGCTGGGTAAACAATGGGAGGAAAAAATTAATTAGAGCCCGTGTTTGCTAAAGCTGGCTAGCGATTCCATCTGATCACGTTTCTGCTCCTTTTATTCCCTTTGCACAAACATTTGGGTGGTCAGGTTTTGCTGGCACCTAGGTGTGCAGGAGGAGCTTTTGTCTGTGCAAATAGTACATCTCTCCCAGGGCACAGGCCCTTCTGGCGAGCACTCTCCCATGCTCTGCCCTTGTGTTTGCAGCCGGGAGGGTGTTTGGAGGCCCGGGGAGGTGGAGGTTAAATGGTCACCTCTCCCAAGCAGTACCAGGAGTCTATACATCAGCAAAAGCAACAGGGGAAGAGGGAAAAGAGTGAAACCAGGAATGGGAGACAGTGGCAAGGACACTCATCTGGAGACATTTTGCATGTGTTTTGACCCCAGAGTACTCTTGTGCAGTGTATCTTTTGTGACAGTAAGCACAGGGTACATGAAGAGGCAGAGGGGAGTTCAGCACATCACAGAAAGCTCTTCTTAGGCATGCTCTAGACACACTGGTGACACGAACATAGTGCTTGGCTTGGCTTACCTCACTTTCTGGGAAAATTGGCATGGGCCCAGTACTTAGAGCTTTGTCTCAGCCAAATACTAAGGCTTGATGAGTGCTACATGGCAGCTTGAACACTGCATGGGCCACTTGTCCCTCCCTGGTTCCTCATCAGGGACTTGGGCAACTTCTGGCTGTTCCAGGAGACTGAGGCTGTCCGAGGATGTTGCCAGGGCTCTAAAAAGCATGTTCTTCACAGCCAGTTGAACCCCCTCACTACAGCAAGTCTGATTTACTGAAAAAAGCTAGCCTAGTCTTGAGAATGTAGTCAGACTAGATGACCTTTAAATGTCCCTTCCAATCATTCTGTGGCTGTGGGGTCCCAGTTTCTTAGCCATGTCTTTCAGCAGTGCCCTTATGTTTTCTGCGTGCCATTTACCAGTTTTATGCAGTGGCAATGCCTGTTCTTCCAGTCTGCTGTTCTCAGAGATCAGAAAGGCTGAACGGGACACCTCCTGAACTCATTATAAATCTGGTGTACATCTTTCTCTCTCCTTCGTCCTGGGAGGAACTCTGCAGATGAGGACCATGACTGGTGAAGGGTGAACGTGGAAAGTGCTTCAGTGCCCTCAGTATTGTCTCCTGCCATGTTCTGTTCCCTGAATCACTCCCTCAGAGTCAATGCCTGAGTGGTTTCTTCAGATTCAGCTCTAAAGTGTAGAAACCAGTTCAGGCCATCATGGGGATGGCTTGATGTTTTGTTGGCAAGGAACAGTTTGGTGAGACCTGGCATCTGCTTAGACTCATGATGTGTTTTTCCTCTTGTGAAGAAATGCTTGGCAGATGGATCCATAAAATCCTGCCCTTCAGTGCACCCCTTTTATTGGCGTTGTTCGTGCCCCGGTGCACAAAGCTGGGTTTTATGGGGTGCCGGAAAAGGCTTAGATCAAAGCTAATGTGATTTACTCATGATATTTGCAGCCAGAAGAGGAGTTCAAAAGATAGGAAATCATCTATGAAGACAATCAAGCTTCACATATCCTTTCTGTACTTTACGTAGAGTTGGGACCACAAAAAGAAGGGTTCTGGGCAGAAGCCTAATATCGATCCATCCTTTTTCCCGCTAGCACATTGGACAGCATGCACCCCATCTCACTTAGGCTGTGGGGTCTCCCCTTGGCCTCCAACTACGAGCATCTGCCCTGCAGTGTGCTTCTAAAACAAACTCGGACTGTGTGGGTTTAATTAAATTCTCCGCTCTCCCTATTTGAGCTACTGTTAGGAAAAAAATCATCCCTATGCTCTAATTTTTGTTTATTCTGAACACATTTGCTGGATGTAAGCCATTCTAATTAAACTGCAAACTTCTTTTGTAAAGAGCTCAGATGTTGCTGAAATCGATGTCAAGCGTTACACAAGTCTGTATCATTTGTACTGATCTTTCTAAGCTCCACTAGCATAGAGAAGGAGTAGCAAAAAAACCCCACCAAAAACCAAACCCAAGCCCCCAGATCTATTTACTGTTGCTCTTCAGCTGTCCCCAGGGTCTCCGTGGAATTTACAAAACCAGGAGCAGAGCCTGACGCAGGGTGGCAGCTGGCAAATGTGGGTGGTACTCGGGTGCCAGATAAAAATTCATTTAGAAATGCAGCTGAGGAGAAGAAAGCCTCCTTCCATACCTAGCACAGCCCTTGCAAATCAGGGCTTGAATTTGGTATCATGCGGTGAGCAATTGCTCTGCAAGTTGTTCCCCATGCATAGGTTACAGACATGATGCTGCTTTAACCTAATAGTTGCACCGGGTGTCCAGTAGAAGACCTCAAGACACTTTGCTAGTAGTGCAGGAGGGTTTGGGACATTAGCCAGCCGAGCTGCATACACTTGCTCATACTCAATTAGCAGGTTCAGGCTGTGTGTGTAATCCACACTGCCTACAGTGCCAAGCTGCCAGTTGCCCTCAGCAGCTAATGATATAGAGCTGCAAAGTACAGTTAATTAAGTAGGTACAATTTATTCCATAGTATGTTCCCTACATACAAAATGGTGTGTAGGTTTCTGATAGCAATGTAGGGTGTTGCTCCCAGAGTTGTCCCTTGTGGTCCTGGTCTCAGATGCTGATTCCTTCTCACCTGCTGTGTATGGGACCGTGCCCCACACCCAGGGTTGTGGAGGCCATGACTGGCACCAAAACCATTAAATTAACCTTTTGAATTAATGTCTTGGCCAGTCTTGGGGTCTGGAGTTGTGACAGTTTTTCTTTGGCTAACTTTGCCAGCTCTTACCTTCTAAACTAGGATCCCAAAGAATATCTACAATCGTAGTTCTTTGCTGTTGGAAAAGAACAGTGTAGAGGGCAGGGGAAAGCATGTGAAAGGTCACTTTTGTAGGCTAGTGTCAGGATTTCTGTGGAAGCTTCATGCCAATTGCTCATCCCCATCAGTGTTCCTTCAGTGCACTGAAACAGTACACAGTAATCTAATGCAGGGATCCTGGGTCAGCTTCGGTCATGCACAGAGGCAGAGAGCTATGACTTATATGTACAAAGGATGTATGGGAAATGCTTTGCAAACAGGCTTGTTTTATAAGCTGCCAGTGAGTCCTCTTCCAGAGAAAAACATGTTTTTTTCAGGCTGCGTATTGCGTTGTTTGAAGGTGGATTTGTTACAACTGCGATGTTAGTTATGGGGTGAAGAGGGATGCAATGAAACTTTGTAAGGACACTAAAAATCATTAAAGAAAAAACAAGACCAAAACCACGTAGGAGTTATTTATGAATGATTGAGAGTAATCTTGGGGGTATTATATGAATGACACCTTGCTTTCTCCTCTATCTCTGCTTGCTACTGTGAGTTTTTGGCAGTATCTGCCATTTGTATCGGTCAAGGCGAAATATCCATTTGGTTTCGAGGAGGAATCAAACGTTTTTACAGCACATCTCATCTTAGTTAAAGTGTTATTCTTGGGCTGCAAAGAAAGCTTTGCTACTGCACTGTAAATGAGGTGTGAGTCCACTGAAATAAACTCAGACCAGTCTAAGCAGAGACCAGAAAACCATACCACATGTTTTTTTAAAAAAGAAAGAAAGAAAAAAACAACAAACAAACCAAGCAACAAAAAAGCTGGATGAGACAGTGAAAGATAAAGATGTATTTGAATGATCTGGTAATTATATGTACACCAAGAGCCATTCATTCGTTTATCTATTCTTCCTTTGCCAGCATTGGCGAGCAGGCAGAAACTAAACTCTTCCAACCTTCTCTGTCATTTGCTGCTTCTTTCATCTTCTTTCCAGTTTCAAAATCAAACACTCAGCTCTCCCTCTGCTATGGAGATTTGTAAGGCCTTTGTTGTGTCTCCTTCCCTGAGTTGGCTTCCAGTTCAGATGGCAGTGGATGGGCCCAATACAAAAGGGTGAATGATTAGTTGTAGAACTGAATTATTACTTTCATGAATCCTGCATGCTGAGAATGTCACTCGCAGTGACAAGGAAGGCATCTAGGTGTTAGGGAGGGCTGATGGACATGTGATGAACACATCCCTGTGCCATTTATGTACCAGTCGTATAGGGATAATAGCCCTACACACACATTTCAGATGTATGGGAAGGCAAAGAGTCTGCCCATAACAGTCTATGGTTTGACTTAGAACAAAACACAACAGTTAGGAGGGGAAAGAGCAAGAATTAGGAGAGTAGTAATAAGATCACACAGCAAGTAACTGCTTACATGCACAATTAGACAGTTCCAAGCCATTTTGAAGTGGAGTTGTGTGAATAATTGATTTTTCAGTTCACTGGTCAAACTGAAGAAAAAAAAAGATTCATTTTGGATTGACCTGAAACATAAAATTTTATTGGCTTTCTTGGCAAAATTAAAAAAAAAGTTGCAAAAAGTGATTTGGGATTGAAGTCAAAGCTAATGGTTCATTTAGTTGGTCGAACTGAAATGCTCATTAAGTGCATTTTTAATTTAGAGACATTTACAAAAAAATAACTTTTGAACAAAAGGTTAAAATATTGTGAAAATATGAAAATAATTTATCTTTTTTTGAATTCATTTTCTTTTCAGTCAAAATTATTAGCCAAATCAAGCCAAAGTCAGGAACAATTTTGCCCTGATCTGTTTACCTAGTACCTAATGACACTGGTTCCCTCTGTCCTTCCACCTTGCTTTCACAGGGTAGTGCGTTTGTTGGAAGAAAAGTTGCAAACAACTTCTGAGGGAAATGACAATTTGATTTTTAAATGAAGATTTTAAGCTCTCTTCTGTTGGAGACGAAGGACATAACTCTAAACCCATTCTTCTGTTATAAAAGTAAGACTACAGAGAAAATATTCAAGTTATTCTGTAGGGGTTTTTTTTAAAAATTAATATGTAAATACATAAATAAGGCTTGACAAAGAAAGAAAGTACTTATTCTTAAGCAGTCCCTCCAAACTGGTAAAATTACTGATTACCAGTCCTGAGAAATAAATCAGATTAAAATAGTGTGCCATGTCAGAGTATTCAGAGAAGTGTTACAGATTTGCACCGGAGTTACAAAGTCATCATTCCTGCAGCAATCTGGTGGTGACCATGAGTGCAGAGGGCCACTCGGGGGTCCTGTGTGGAGCCGAGGACAGGAGAGATCAGTGTCTGGTCACACTGGCTGACCGTGTGTCAGCTCCCACGGCTGGATCGCTCGTTTTCACTCCCTAGGGAAAAGCTGTCGTGCCTCCTGTGGGCTGTGCTTTCACGCTCACTCTTCTTCCTGCAACAGTTCAAAGATCAAAGAAGGAGCAGAGCAGGCTTTATAAAGACACCCATCGCACAGGCCCTGCAGGAGGTGCCTGGCAAAGGAACAGGATTTAGTGATTGTTTTGGTTAGTAGCTGGAGCCAGTTGCTTCCTCCCAACCCTATAATTTTCCCTATATTAAAAATATTTTCTCTTTTATAAATATCATCTACTCTTTATTGGTCCTCTCTCTTAAGAAGTGTACTTTATTTCTGCATGTCATACTTTATACACACTTAAAAATTCCTGAATTTTTCTTCTTGCATCAGCTGAGTAACTTCGAGAAAGGAAAGGAAAGGAAAGAAATTGTCTAATACGGCCACGCTTCCCACATCCATTTCTCAGCATCGCTGACCTGGTGCATTTGGTGCACAGGGTCTCTGCCTGGATCGGGGAGCAGAGATCTTCGCTTGCAGGGAACCATATCGACCTCTCCTCACGTGGACTCAGCACAAGAGTACAGGGAGTTATTTATGGCTGTGAAGCCTAAGCACCTATTTGAAATGAAGACACCTTGATCCAGTTCGGTTATGGAAAATAATGGGCACTATACATGCACTTTGATACGTTTGCTTTTCTTTTGATTTGGCTGAAAGCCTCTCTCTCTGTGTCTTTCCTCTCCCTACTGTCATTTCCCTTTTTTCTCTTTCCATTCCCATTTCAAACCTGACTTAAAGAGTTTATGAAGGAGAACCAGGCCGCAGCGCAGCCATTGATCTTAAGGGGAGCAGGTTTCTGCCCATATCAGTCTGTCCTTTGGGTACTGCTGAAGCAATCAGACAATTCATTTATTTTCTATTAAAACTTTATTAGAGACAGCCAATCTTGGTTTTCTTTATGTGTTTCTCTATTTTCTTCTATAGAAAAATGGAAAGTAACAGTCACACCACAATGTATTCATAAAGCAATTAATAACGATAAAAATAACATCGTCACTGTCATTAATGACCACACTCTGGTATTCCTTTTCAGGCAACAGATCGCCTCATCATGACTTCCACGGGTCTGTGTGCAAAAGAAAAAAAAGGCTTCTCATGGTGTGTATAGAAATTGAAACCTGTTTATTTATGACTGGATAAGAATGAGCTGCCTCATTAATGTGGTATAAAATGGGTATAATTCAGCTTTCCACACAATCCTCCATGACGTGTTGACAGGTGCTGTCATGCACTATCACTTTTAGGTTATTGCACTCTAATAGACTACAATTATAGCTCATTTAATATGATATGACAGTGGGGAAGCACGTGTGAGGTTACAAGCAGTTACACTTACAAAACAAGCTCGTGGCAATGGGTACAGCTACAGGTAAATATTGCAGGGGGCAAATCCCTCTTCCACTATCACAGGGCACAAATCTCTGCTGCTACAGGTCTTATACATACAGTTCTTGCAGTGAAATATTTGTGTCTATCCACTTCCTTGCATTTTCTCTTATTTTCCCCACAAATGCCAATATTACTGCTTTCAGTTGTGCCTCCTAATGTTGCTCCAACAGTCGAAACCACAGCAGGGGGTGGAGTAGGCTTGAAGAAAAGCCGAAGCTGTAAGTAGCACAAGATTTATAACAGTTGGCAGCCCAACATCTCATCTCATACAAACAACTCAGTTTCCTTTTGGTGGCCTGCTGTGCCACTAACAAGGCAGGCTACAAAATTCACCCACTGGGTGACGGGGGAAGGCAGCACGAAGCACACGCCAGCATTGTTTTCTTATGGTAGGACAGTGGCAGAAAAGTTGGACCCCATGCTTTGGTTTCATTCATTAAAGGGGAAAACTGCAGAACTGATGCTGGATAGAAATATTTTTAACTGGCTAAAAAAAGAAAGTCCCCTTGGGGAAGTTAAAGATTTCTCAACAACGTTTGCAACCCAAGCATTGCAGGGTTTTGTCAGGGCAAGATTCACACTGCGGCCATGTAGGTGGTATAGTAAGCCAAAAAGATGGCAGCTAGTCTGTATTTTTGTCTAAGCCGTATACTGAAATGAGTGGCTTTGCTACTTTCTTGCTTAAAATGTATTCCAGATATTGTTTTAAATGCTGAGGTCGTAGCTATGCTTGCACACGGAGCAACTGCAGGATATATACTCCTTCTGGGAGTTGCCACGCACTTAAATTCAAGGTTTTAAATGTAAAAGCCTAGAAGCTGACTCTGTGCGATGTTTTCAGAAAACCAGCTTTCTGGCCCATGCAGCCGTGGTGCCTCGACAGCTGTGTCACGCCATATGGGTCAGGATGCTGCCTCCCTGTTTCACGCATCCACGGAGCCGCAGTAACGCTCCTCAACCGGTTTGTAATGAAACATCTCCTTTGCATTACAAAGAATGTGCTTGTTCACTGAAACTCTTTCCCCTTCAGCAGCAATCATACGCTTGGCATACCTACTGGAAGAGAACACACGCAGGCTCCTCTGCTCCAACTCAGCAGCACGGAAGGCTCAGGCTAGTGAGCCATCACCTTCCTCCCTCCCCTCCTGAGCAGCCACCTCTCTCCTTCATAATTCAGTTTTCCCTGCTGCTCCTCACACCTTTCCAAACCTCCGGCTCCCACCATGTCCTCTGTGAGCCTGCTTCGGCTCCTGTCCCAGCGTCAGCAAAATGGAAGGGAGGTAACTCTCAGGTCGGGTCCTAGGCCAGGCTGCTTCCTCTCTGCCAGATTTTCAGCCAGCCCTGGGCGCCTGACAGAGTGGGGTATTCCGACCACGGCCACTTTTCAGAGGAGACGCCTGTGCACACTTCAGCTTGATAATCCCAACTGTTTGCGATGTCCCGTGGACTTGCCCAAGGGATGTGTACCGGAGCCATCGTCGTATACAAACCCTATTAAACTAACTGTGCCCTCTGGTTCTTAAGGAGATTGCAGTGCTGTAGAAAACATCACAAATAAGCCCCCCCTGCTAAAACCAGTAGCATGCTATTTTACATCTTTTCATGCTATTTTATGCCTCCATCCCAAGGGAAGAATTGAATTAATATGGCATACAGGGGTGCTGGAGAGAAAATAGAAGTGCTGATATAATCACGCAACACTTGCCTTTAACATTATTTCTAATTTGAGGCAGGACACTGAAAAGCTCCTGCTACTCTTTTGGGAAGAACTTCCTCTGCAGAACAGTGACACCTGGGATCCAAATCCATTGGTTCCTTCTGACAATCTCCCGTTTAATGTCACTGTTGTTTTTAAATTCTCCTACAATAAAGACTAAATTGTGTATATTAAGATAAACAGGAATACCTTGTTTAGTAGCTCTTTGGCATTTGGAAAAGAATTAAAACAAATAATTTCTAAATATTTAGACTACATTCATTAGTAATGGATGCTTTTTAAAAAAAAGTTGATCTCATGTCACAGCTGTCAGCCCTTTTCTTCATTGTTGTGACCGATCTCGAATCTGGTAGCCTCTTTTTAGTTATAAAAGTACTAAAATTTAAAAGCTTGCTTTAGTGTACCAGTAATGTCACATGGTTAAGGTCTACTAAGAAAGTGTAAGTGCTAACATTGTCACAACAAAGTAAATTCTTCTATCTTTCAAACTGAATGCTACAAACAGTAGCATCGATAGGCACCCAGTAATACATATTGCTACAATAAAAAATCCCCAAACCAAAGGAAACAAGATTGAGTCTGGAGAAGCACAAAGCAGAAGCCTTCACTTCTGAATTTTCTGGGTTTTTTTTCTGTTTGGCATGAAAAACTGTTTCTGTAAACTGAAGGACAGTTGGACCCAAAGCTTCTGCCCCAATCAGTGTTTGGTTGGCAGGAACTGTGTTCTCCTTGGTTTTGGTTGGTTGGGTTTTTTTCTCCGTACCTGAATAAAGATTTTGTTGCTGAGTGGGGAGATTAGGAAGGGGAATAAGAGTTAATGCTGCTTGAAATAAAAATCCAAGCAAATTTCTATGAGGATTTTCTGGGGTCTCCCAAGGGATGGCCACAGATGGCATGTCGTCCTCCTGCCTTGGACTGCACCCAGCAGGCACCTGTGGATGGGGCTGGGGGGCGAAAGGAGCGGTGCCAGGGACAGCATTAGACACAGGTTTTATTTTCCTGCAAACTGGTTGTAAAACAGTAACAGAGTAAAACATTCCCTGTTACAAACTTTGGTGATTTTATCACGTTTTTAATATTTCATGCTTGTAATAAGCTCTCTTCATCCCCCTTCTCATCCTCACTTCCATAGTCCTCGGAAAGCAATTCATTTCACCCCCTTTGCTATGTACAGAAATTTCAGTTGTGGCAGTGTGGTTTTAGTAAAGTTTTCAGGAGTGAAACAATGTGTTTCACCCTGCTACGATGGAATGATTCCTAACATATTTCATGAATTTCACTCTGAAAGAAACTGTCAAGTAGAGAATTCAAAGTCCTCTTTTTAGTGCCTGTCTTCATGAACTGCTCACTGTGGATAGTGCCATAACCTCTACTGGTAACGTGGAGTATTATCAAAGCCAGGCATTTGCAAATCAGCAGGGAGGTAAAGACCTGAAAGGCTTTTTGTTTTGTCTTTAGTTTTATATAAGGATGGTCAGATCTTTGCAAGTATCTCTTGGTTTTAGGCTTTCTACTGGTTTTGGCTTGACTAAAATCATGCTGAAGTGCCAAGCATTAGCTTTTCCCTCTTTGTTCCTAAGGGTTGTATGAATCAACTATTTAGACCTATGTATGTGTGAAAAAAAGAAAGAAAGTCTGGTACATTAGTGTTTTTTTTAACTACATGGAGAGTTCTATTTTGTCCTTACTTGAGGAATACTTTGGTGTTAACAAAGTAATGAATAGAGGCATTGCATTTTTTTTTGAAAAAGAGTTTAAGATTATTGAACACCTTTGAAAAGATTCCCTGTGAAATAAACGTTTGTATTTTTATTCCTTCACGCACTCAAACCAAGAAACTGGGGGTCTCATTAGAATTTGCCCAGTAGCACACACTTCTCTTTCCTCTTTCTCTCTCTCTTCATTCTTTCCTTTTATCTTTCTTTCCCCCTCACTTTTCCTTCCTTCCTTCCTTCCTTCCTTCCTTCCTTCCCTCCTTCCCTCCTTCCTTCCTTCCCTCCTTCCTTCCTTCCTTCCTTCCTTCCTTCCTTCCTTCCTTCCTTCCTTCCTTCCTTCCTTCCTTCCTTCCTGCCTTCCTGCCTTCCTGCCTTCCTTCCTCCCTCCCTCCCTCCCTCCCTCCCTCCCTCCCTCCCTCCCTCCCTCCCTCCCTCCCTCCCTCCCTCCCTCCCTCCCTCCCTCCCTCCCTCCCTTCCCCTTCCCCTTCCCCTTCCCCTTCCCCTTCCCCTTCCCCTTCCCCTTCCCCTTCCCCTTCCCCTTCCCCTTCCCCTTCCCCTTCCCCTTCCCCTTCCCCTTCCCCTTCCCCTTCCCCTTCCCCTTCCCCTTCCCCTTCCCCCTCGCCCCTTTCTCTCTCTCCTTCAGCTATTTTCAAGATAAATCCGATCCTTGCAAATTCGTAACTGACAGGGCTGACAACTAGAATATTTACTGGAAAAACAAGAATGCACAGCAAGACTTCATGATTCTCTCCTTCATATGTATTTCTTTATAGGGTGCATTCTGCAGTATTTGGTGCATGTGTCAGTGGAGATGAAAAGATACTTTACAGGGAAACTGAAATCTATTTCCAATGACATTACTATAGCACAAAATGGAATACTATGAATGACAGTCACTCAGATTTCCATAAATGTGGCTCCTCTATAAGCGAAATTCTGAAGTGATTTTTATTTCTAATGTCACCCTTGGAGGCTCTGCAATGTCATCCTCTTTTTTTATCAGAGTAATTATATTTAATTTGGGGATTTGATCTATCAGAGGTCTACAAATTTGTTTCATCAGTTAACACTACTCATTTGTCAAAAACAGGCAAGAAGCAATGATTTCCCTGTTTCACTTCTGTACAGTATGGACATTCCTCAATGGTTAAAATGTTATCAGTAACATTTCGGGAGGAAAAGAGAAAATATCTTTTTTGAGTCTTTCCCAGTGAACACAACAGTCTTTGTCTACCTAGTGTGGTAGGCTAGTTGAACCTTGTGTCGCATGAAGACCTGAATACCTCCCAGTCAAAAAAGGAGCAATTTCCCCAGTACAAGCACAGTAGTCTTGTAAGTCTGAACTCTGTGCAGGAAGCTAGATTTAAGGAGTTTTCTTTAGCAGCAAGTTATGTAGAATTTCAAAATTGGATCAGTGAAGTCAAATCAACCTTCCAAGTCCATTTCAGGCTTTCTTTTTTTTAAATTTTTTTTTCTCTTTGGACATAAAACACTTCAAATAAAAGTTCTATTAATAAAGCTCTAACCACAGATTAAATATTTCTGCTGACATTATTTGACTGATAATATCAATTTCATAGTTCAAATTTTAATAAGGTATTACAAAGCATAGGAAGAAACAAGCTAATCAAGCCAAGTTTCATATTTCCCCTCTTTTTATAAAATGATAAGTGAATTTAAAGCTATGCTTTGTCTCTTTAATATCTGCTAAATATGGATGAATTACTGAATATATATTTATTCTTAGCCTCATTTGAAGGCAAATATTTACAAGGCTTTTCTCTTGTAATCTGATTTTAATATCTCAACTGAAAATGATTCATAACATGTGGCTTCAAATACCCTGTAGTTAAAGAGGCCAAAAATTAATTAGCTGATTCTAGCAAAGGTTTCTTGGAACTGACCTTGAAAGAAAAAAAAAAAAGCGGTACTGTTTATCAGATCATTGTACATTGTTGTTGCTTGTGCAAAGAATTTCAGGAGTAAATAACAGAGACTGGCAATAACTTATGTCTGATCCTTGGTGCTGATGTATGCGTACGTACTTTGGTTTTCTGTGGCTCTTCTAGTAGGGCTTCAGGGGCCAAGTATCTTCTGTCCTTCTGGTGTGGAAATTGTTCAGACAGGCATCAGTATGTGAAGCGGGCTAGTGACCATTATGCAAGCGGCGGGAAGCACCTCCTTTTATTCCCTTGTCCAGATTAAAATGCAGTGAGTGCAGAAGTACTCGCAGGTCTTGTTTTGCATCTTATAAATATACTCAGGAAGCCATCTGGGAACAGAATTACTCCCTAAGTACTGCTGACCTGAAACGCAAGTATCTTTGTGGAGTCAGTTTCTCTCCTTCCTTTGAAAGACAATCTTGCTGATGCTGACTGCTAAAAATAAGGACGCAAAATCTTTTCCAGCATCTGGAGTTTTCTGTGCTTTAATCCTTTCATTTCCTTATGTATTGTTATATAGGTATTTCTGTGCACGCTCTGATTAATGTACAAATATATATTTTACTCAGTAGGATTAAAGTCAAGTGGGCCTGATTCTCCACTTCCTTGCATCTTGCATCGTTAGCTGTAACTGTAGGTACAGCCTTTTTAAGAATTTTCATTTTATACGGAGCTTTAGGGAATTAGATTAACTCTTACTTTGCCACTTTACAAATAGTATCCATCTATTGTGGGTTGAAAAAAAAAATCTTTCCTCTGTCTTTTTTTTTTTTTTTTTGGCTACATGCTTTTCTAGAAACCTGAGCTGTGGTGTATCTTCTGTCCCATTAAAGCAGCTGTTTCCAAAGGGTACCATGTGGTCCAAAACTTCCTTGGGGCAAGAGTATTCCTATAAGTATGTAGGGGTATGTGTGCAGGTTTTAGATAGGTATGTACACTGTCTAATTGCCAGCCATAAAAGGTGCAAATAAGCTGTTAAAGAGCCCATCCACAAAACACCTCTCAAACCTCCTCCTCAGTTCCTGTTGTGAGTGGTTTGCACTGTGTTTGGGGAGGTCTCCAAATTAGGAGGTTATGATGACTGTCTTTGTACTTTTTGCATGTGTTTGTTCTGGGCAACAGTTCATTTGGCTTTGCAGTAAATCTCAAATTTAGTTTCCTTATGTCCATTTTCCTCTCCTCCTACAAAACTGGGTATCATGGTAGGTGTGCTGCCCTTAGTTATGTCAATAGGTTGTGTCAACAGGTTATGTCAACGGCAAATGCTGTGGTAGTAGGTGCTCTCACATAATCCTGTGTTAGAGTTTAAATCTGTATAATCTGCATATTTCTGATACTCCCACTTGCATATTAGGTTGGCACTAATCATCCTTAGAAGAGTCAAACAGTGAAAAATACTTGACGTAATTTCTCCCGCAGCAATGAGCCTTGGTTTGCCGTGAAAAAAAGGTCTTCATGACCATTCTGAGTGTGGCAGAAATCTAGTACCAGGATATTGATTCAGCTATAGCATCATAAATGTGAACCGGGCCAGGATTTCAGTTTTTCACAGAAAAGAAAGCGGAACAAGATGTGTATACTTAACCAAACAGGAGTGTAGCCGCGGCTCCAGAGGTTAGGTTCTCTCAGTAATTTAGTGTCTGCTTTGGTTTTGATAACTTTTAGTTCATTTTTAAAAAGCCAGTGGAATTTATTCAATATTAAGAGTAAAGCACGAGAATTACGTATGTACATACATATTCTGTAGGATTTTGTCTTTCCACATGGGAGTGTATGCGTACACGTGTGCCGTGTGTCAAACAGCCCTGAATGCCCCATCTGCAGGCTGATAAGGAGCTGTGCCAAGGATGCAATGATACTGATGAAGCTGAGGTGATGTGCACACTCCTGATACCTGTCCCAGCATGTCCTGCATCCTTTATGTTTCTTACTCTAAAAATCTTGATTTGTCCATGAACAGCCTTTCATACGGGGGTTGAATATTTAGATATACTTGTGGGACTGTGCCAGTTTGGTGTGGTCCAGTGTTGCACTGTTATTCCCTGAATTAATGCATTTAACAGAAGTTCTCCTGGCAATGATGGAAAAAGTCTATGATGGAAACTTGCTGGTGCCCCTGATTTATTGAAGGTTTTTCAAGAAACATGAGGGATTGTAATACCACACTTAGCACTTTGGATCAAGTTGCATCTAACAGGAGCAATTGTATTTTTATCAATGAATGGGTTCACTTTAAATAGTTTTTCTTCCTTCCCCAAGGTTAGCTTTTTCTTGGTATGATTGGCAATTTTTCATCTTCTTTTAACCAAAATATTTTCCGGAAATGCAACATACATTTTTCTTGAGAATGAAGTTGAGGCACACTTTTAGTCAATCTCATGTAGTTAGTTAAAAGTGGTGCAGTCTGCTGTTTGAAAGCTTCTACTGTACACAGCTCCATATCTTGCATTTTATCAGTGTGATGTGAGCTAACAGCCACAGGAAAGACAGAATATCCTGAGTAACCAGCAACTGCTACAGGGCAGCATGATTTGGCAGAATCCTACTTGTAACTGCCGATCTTGACCTGAGGAAATACAGATAGGAAAAAACCCAAAATAATTACAAAATTATTTGTGCCTTGCTTTTTTGTAAAAATGTCAGGCATTGCTTGAGAAGTCTGGATTCCTGATTTTTCACTTCTGCTGTTTTTACAGAAACAAAGGAAGTAATGTTCTAAGTGACCCTTTCTGTGTACATGCTATATGTGGTTTTGATATAGTCTCCTCATTATAGTAGCCACATCCTTCCCTTCTCATAATAGTTCTTTTGCTCTCATCTGTAGTGCCATTGCTTATTTCCTCCCTCTTCATTATCTTGTGTAGTGGACTTATAAAGATCCCTTCTTTACCATAGAGCTAGATGACCTAGTCTGGGCTTGAAATAAAAAGCATTTTCTATGGGAATACCAGAAAGCTTTCTGTGATCTTTGACAAATGTCTTGCTAGTATTTGCTGCTGTGTAGTTCCTTTTTCCCTAACACACCCTCGCCTACTGCCATTACCACCATCATGAAGAAAAAAGAATGTATTTAATTGCAATGCTTTGAAAATCAAGTTTAGAAGCTAAGGATGTAGATGTTTTGACAAGCATAGCTCTAGGGAGCTAGCTAAATACACTACTGAATTACCAAATCAGTCCAAAGAACTTGCCTAAAGTCTGCTGGTTTATGGTTTCTTGAATGCTCCTAGTCACCGGGTATTAACAAGTTATGCTACAGAGTTTACAGCATAGCATATACACTCAGCAGCCTGTTATAGCCGTAATCCATATTTTAATGCTTTATGTCAGGCATCCCTGCTGCCCTCTAACCATTGTTTAATAGTAAGACAAAAGTGATATTTTAGGGTAACAGTTAATAAATAACGTGACTTATCCAATCACACCTTTCACTAAAATATTATTATCTTTTGACAGGTTCATTACTGTAGAGACATCGGGGACTGATGAAACATTGTCTAATTCTACCACTAGTACATTTTCTGTAGTTGTCTTTCTTTTAATTTAATTCTCCTACTCTGAAAGCATACTGTCCATTGCAATTATCGAATGAGCATTTAATCTAGCATAACTAAGGCATTTTAATCTTTTCTTATGGAAAAACGATTAAATGGTCATAACATTGCTATGATGTGCACTCATCTACTCCTGACTTAGAGAATCAAAGTTTTCTCCTTTCTGATAACCAAACCTCAAGTAAGATTTTAGCTTTAGTGCAGTGTATTGGCTGCCTGAGCAAGAAGAGGACTGCTGTTTGTTTTGTGATATTGCAGCACCAGAAAACAAATTTGTGGTTATGAGCCACTTCTGGTAGGATTGTTTCTGGGCAAATTCTGCATATGCCAGTGCCTTTTCATAGGCAACCTTTTTTTAAAACTATTGTTTCTTGAATCAGACATGTATGAATAGTACAAATCCAAGATACAACACATTGAAACAAAGCACGTTTCAGGAAATCCATTTCTTGCAGTCTTGTCCTTTTTGTCTGACATTACATGTACAGATTTAATGGGAAGTGAATTTGGAATACACAAACATACATGCAGAAAATAAAATACTGTTTTTCAAGTTTGCCTACGAAATTTGGCTAGAAGCAGAGCCCATCCCTACCAAAAAGGTGACTGAGTAAGAAACTCAAATTAATCATCCCAGAATAAACCAGCAGCTCTCAACTTTTTTTTTTTTTTTTTTTTTTTTTTTCTTCTGCCTGAGGTCTGACTGCAATCTCTGTAGGACAGCAGTTCTTGTTGACAATGTGGAAAGGGGCAGTAAGTTCATTGCTCTTTCAGAACGTGCTGCAATCTCCAAATTCCCCTGGAGATTGTGTATCAGATATCTTCAGAGCCCTGCTTCAAATAAATTCTTAGACATTAAAAGAGTTTTTAATAATGGGTAGAATTGTGAAAAAGAAAGCTAAATTTATCAGCTAGATTTATTGCTCACTCCAGTCCCCCAGACAGCTGGTTTTTAATGGCTCATTATTTTGCTCTTTAAAAACTAAATCTGTACACATTATAATAAAGGATGATATGTAGTTCCTAACCTTCTACCCACATAATAAACAAAAACTTAGGTAATGAGTCACTATCCTTGCACAGAACCATAAGTGAAGTCATACTTCTAAATTCAAGGAGAAAGTGCTGATACATATATCCTGCAACATGCTTTAGCACATATTAAAAGTGTGACTTGACCAGGTTGACATTCAGGTTGTCACCATTCAATAGCTCTTCATCCCAAGCAAGGATGAAAAATGTCTTAGTCCACTCTCACAGGAAAATACAACTATCTGCAAAAAAATAATCTAGTATTAAGGCTTTTTGTCCAGTTACTGTAAATTTAGATTTGGAAATGTCAGTGCAGGGCCTCATAAACTCCCACATCCATGGAAACTGGGTACCTTATAGCCCTAGTGTCTTCTAAAGATCTCTCGGCTAATTCCCCTTCTTCCTGTCTCACTATCTTCATACCTCTCATAGAGCTGAAGTGTTGCACTGTGAGAGCCTCTGGCTTTAAAGAACCATAGTGTAGGTCTGCAGTGAGTGAATGGCCAATGTGAGCAAATAACTTCTCTAGGAGATCAGCTGTCCATTTAGTGAACACCACCATTGCAAGTGGCAGCTGACTCTGACACGAGAACATCACTAGAGATAGTGATGCTCCAAAATCCAGGAGAGGTAATAATGGCCAAATTGCATCAGCTCCTACCTCCCAGAATTGTCTTTTCATCTGTCCCCTAAGTCCTTAGCTTATAGTTTTAAATGACAGAGGCCTTTTTTTTTTAAAGATCCTTCCTGAGCACTTTTCCTACCATGCTAGGCAGAAAACGAAGGAGGTCAATTCCTATTTGCCATTGAAGGATTCTTCTAACATTTCTTTTCCCAGATAAATACTGGTAATAACTGTCTGTCCTGAATACAGTACCTTTCTGTGAGGGCAGCTGCATGAAAAAACTGGCTAAAATTTAGCTTTAGCAGCAGTAGAAAAGCTCTTCTTTAACTTAAGAGTAAAAAAGCATGGACATCATCTTTCTCGGTGACAGAGTAAGGTGTGGAAGACTCCTCTCTTCCTACTAGCAATGAATGGAAAAGACTACTTTGGTTCAGTTTTGAACCGTCTCAGTCATCAGGGGTTTGTAAGTTCAGTTCAGACTTAAATGTTATAGTGCCTGCATGCTATTGGAAAAAGATCAAAGCAAGGAAAGGAACAAACACCTAAGTTCTGTCGCAGAGGAAGGAACTTTGCAGGCTTGAACATTTACCATGGTATTAGTTCATACTTTTGATCTTTTAAAGAAAATAATGGATGACCTTTAAAATTAATCAGGAAAACATGAATTAACTTTATATTAACTGAGTTCTTAAAACCTAAATGATTATGAAATATGCAATAATTGCCTAAATCTTTGCTGTCACTAATACTCACAGAGAAGGCATCTGCTTTTAGATCCATGTTGCAGGTTTAAACAGGATGAGGTCTCTCTTTCTGAGTTATCTAAGGACACTTCAGGAATGGGAAGACTTTTGTTAAAAGAAGAGTAGGCCCTCTCTGCCCCTACAGCGGTGGCAAGGTGAACATCCCAGGTGTTTTCTTTCTCAACATGCAATAACCACGTTTTGGAATATGTGACTGAGAAAAGTGTTCACAGAATCGGGTTGCGTAGCTGGGGAACGTGTTTCCTAGCCGAGAACCAGCATTTCTGCCTTGCAAGGTTGTGGAGATAATTTCTGCATTTTTTTTCCATCTTCACTCTCCAGGTTATCTGTGGCCTTGATCTTTCTTTCATGACTGTGATCAAGGTAAAGGTGAAGGATATTTTCTTATTGTAATGTGAGCTGGACGTCAGTGGGAAAATGCTAAAAGAAGGCTGTCACTCATCCACATAGGTCTCCACCATTTCTCCCTCCTGTTAGGAAGCTATTTCAAAGGAAGGATGCTCTGACTGGCTCTATCCTTCTGTACAAAGCTAGACAAGGATTTGTTTCAATAGCATATTATTTTTCCAGCTCAGGAGTGTGCTGTTGAAGCAAATCTGCCCTTGGCTTTTCTTACCAATTTGGTTCACGTCACGGGGTAGTCTCAGTTTGTGTGAAACTGATGCTTTTGTCTGAAGCCAAACCAGAAGATACACTCCAGGAATGCACCTAGTGTGCTATATGTGGTAATGGGTGTTGAAACCACAGGCCCAGTTTAATGTTCTTTTATGACCATAGGGTTTCCTCAGCCCTTCTTCATTCAAATCCAAAATAAGAGCAGAAATTTATTAAGTAATAGCTAGGTTAAAGACAAAGTGAGGACTTCACATTTTCTCTCTTTGTCACAGGTGAAATCACAGCTCCTTAACTTTTGTGTTCCATGCTTGGCCATCCCCCAAATATTTGCTCGTTTTCTTTGCTTCTTGTGTCCTGTTCCATGCCTGATTTGAAACCTCTGATCCTCTATGAAACCTGTCTCTGCCTACCTTCCCTCTCTCACATTCACATTTCTCTAAGTCACTTTCTGCATTAAAACAAAGCTTATTGGCTTCCCTTTGAATCACAAAGCGTGCTTTATATTTATTTGGAAATGACTGGAAAAAATGTTCAACGTAAATAGTATTTATTTGCTAAATATGCTGATTCATTCAAATGCAAACTTTTCAAAATCCTGATAAATTGTCATTCTGTTCTGACCTTCTCTATATAAAAATCCCTATTTCCAGCTCAAAATAACTGATTGCTTTATAAGCTAGACTAATTATACTATAAACTTTTGTAAAAGTCTGAGATGTAAAGGAAATATTTTAGCTGCTTTGAAACAATTTTTCCCTCTGATTCTTAATGTGGGAAAAATTTCAAAATGCTGACATTTGTCCCAGATTGAGGATGAAAAAAATAGAAATCTAGAAATATTTTGCTTAGTAATAAAGCCATATGGTTAAGAGGAGCAAAACGCACATATGGCAACAAGATCATCTCCTGTAATTCAACCCATTAGTGCAAGAAATTTGTTCAGACAGGTATGGAGTTTGCTTCTCATTTAAGTTACTGCCACCTCATTCTTACCTGGCTGTAAAAAAGGCCCTGAAATGCTAACGGTAAATATAGCATATGCTCCTATTAAAAGGTGTCAAAATCTTCTTGTTTCCTTACACCAAATTAGGCTATAGTATGTGCATGTAATGTGTATGTATTTGGTCAAAAGCTGAGTGTCTTGTTTTTCCTTGGTCTGAAGTTAAACAGCTGTAAGAAAACCACATGAGGATTGCAATATTTTTACACTTAAAGAGAATGAAAATCAGTGTATTCTCTGACTTGTACATGTACCCCTTTTCCTACCGGCCAATCCCTGTTTTCACAATTCCTTGTTGTGCAGAGTTCATCCCATCGTCTGTGGAGAGACTTCATGATGAAGCATAAATACAACCAAAGATTAATAACCTTTGTTTCAAAGAGATTTTCGGTAAGGGTGCTCAGTGATCAGTAAAACAAGAAAAAATGATGTAATTATCCTGTATATCTAACTCCCACTGCCAGCTTTGAGGACATTTCAGTAGCTTCATCATCATTTCTACATGTTTATCCCGGTTTCCTGGAATACTGCTAACAATTTACTTGGACAAGGCTGAAAGTCTGGCTAGTTCAGCTGTCGGGTTGCTGAATACTGTGAGTAGGGAAGCTGTGTGGCTGAAGGAGTAGGAAAGAGTATACGTCTGGTCTGATAAGGGGTCTCAGGTAAGTCCCTTCACCTCTCTGTACTTCAGATCCTGTGGTACTCTCTGCCTCTCTAAAGCACTTGCAAAGCTGTATAATATTGATGGTGAACATTAAGCAAACCTGATGTAAGGCCATGGTCATTGTAGACGGCAATGGCACACTTTAACACAGCAGTATTTTTCCCCAAAGTGTATTTTCAAACAAAGTTGTACTTTTGTTTTGATTTAAATACTGCTTGCTTACATTGGGAAATATTTATGTCCAAGGAAAACTCCCATAGATTGCAGCTTCTACATACTCTGTCTCACAGCTTCTGCAAAGCCCTGTTTTCCAGCTTCTGCACAGCCAAGTTAAATTGAGCTTTTATTGTCACAAGTGCAATACTAGAATGTATTACCTGACTTTATTGCAGAGAAGCCAAATGGGAGAAGACAGAGAACCTGACGAAGTCAGATATGGAGAGAACAAGTAGTATGCATGATGCTACCAAAACCCTCAATGTTTTTTATTATCATGTACAAAAGATTCAAATGTCTAAATTATGCTAAAATTCAATAGCAGTTTTAATACTCTGATATTGTAAAGCAGAATGGAGTGGCAACTGAACTGGTCGTTAGTTCTATAGTGACTGTGAATCTTCATGTATTTAGAACCAAAGACTAAGCCTGGTTCTGACTTTATATTCTCTATAATAAACTTCCTGGCCACTGCAAAATAAAGGCTGAGCTGAAAATAATACGGCTTCCTAAGCTCTTGCTGAGAAAATTCTCTGTCTAACATAGTCATTTCATTAAAAAGATAGCTGTGAAAATCAAAACAAAGGCTTTTAAACACACTGCCAAATTGTTCCATAGATATATCTCGTTTCCTTTTGTTTGTTATTTATTTTCACATTCAACAGCTTACTATCATTCAGTCTTTGCCCTCAGGTTTGTTTGGGAACACGGATTAAGGAGACTGTCCCAGGAGTAGATTTTACTGTCAAAACCATCAGGATCTGTGTAAATCCATCGCATATGTTTTAGGGGACAAATTAACAAGACTATCTAAGTCTTTTGATAATGCAATAGCTAGCAGGTATGCATAAAGAAGACTAAAAGCAGTATCTGTCATTATTCACTGTCAGCAAATGGCTGTTTAAACATAAGAAAATGATCCCAAAGTTCAGCTGATTTTAAACATCTAAGTCCACAGGCCAGCTGAGAGAGTAAGTGAAATTTTTCACAGGATGGGAAGATTTTTCTGGACAAGAGGCTAGAATGACAAAATACATGTATTCTCTGTGGGGGTGGAAGATTTTAACTGGGAAAGATGACATATATTACTTTCACCTTACATATGTTTCTATCTCTATTTTTGCCCTAGTGCAGTGTTTGGGTTGCTATGTGCCTTAAGATGTCAGCAGGTTGTCTGCAAAAATGCTTGTGAAAAGACTCCCCACCAAAATGCTTTCAAACATGTTTATCACATGCAAACAAGCAAGCGAGAGAAAATGACCATAGGAACATTCAATATTTAGCCTAATGTTGATTTTTCTGTAAATTAAAACCCTTCTGACTAAGAATGTCAAGAAATATTGCCCTTGGTCCTATGGTAAGTCACTCTGAAGGTATTTATATAATGCAGGTCTCTGACTCCTGCTCTAGCCTCTGGACCATGCCAATTCAATGTTGTTCTGCTTTCTCCTGTTGTTTTCAGAGAGCATCAACTGTGTTTTGGCTTGCTTCCCAGACAATGTTGTTCCAGAGTAGAGATTTTGACCCTCACTAGAGACAAAAACATGTGAATTAAAAATAAAAAAGAAGTAACAAATAAAGCACTGGAGCTATAGGCATGTGAAGAATATCATAGGCCATTCGAATGGTAAACCTTAGCATTGGTGTGACCTCTGCACTTGGATCAGACTTGTGTACCTCCAAACTTGTATTTGTTTTTCATGACCTGTGCTTACCCTTGGGGTATCTTGGCTTTGAATACCAAATATTCTTGAAAAAAAATTCTTTTCCAGGTTCCCAGGAATGGTCACATGGGTTAATGGTAAAGGCACCTATAGTGGTAGCTTAAAGGCACTGTGATGGTTCTACTGAGTCTAGCCTAGCTAGACCTAACATAAGCACAAATGTGCCTGTGTTTTCAAGGGCTTGTCTTTGGAAAGTCATTGTGTCAGGCACTTGAGGAGCTCTTCAGTTCAAGCTATAATGTGCTTGGATTTACCTGCCTGGAAACTTAAGACAGTCTGGGACTGAGGTGGAAGTTAAGTGCTTTCCACCTACAACTCCTGGTCTAAATTATACAGTTTTCTAAAGGAATAAATGTGTCCCATTTATACCATGAAGCAACAGAGAACAACGCAGTCCAATGAAAAATGCTGACTAAGCAGCCCCTCAGACAAGAAAGGTCTACGTAATTGGTGTGAGGGACAGCCTTCCAATGACTTTTGATGGAAACCATAGCTGATCCCAGTACTCAGAGTAACAAAGCACAGCATGAAGCATTTTGTTTAACGTAAGAAGATACTGTATGTATATGTCTCTATTAAATGCCATCTCCAGCAAAAGATGCCTGCTGGCACTGCCAACTTTTTGAAGCATGCAGCTAGAGATCAGAGACTTCCAGACCTTTGCCCTTTGCTTATATGGCACTGATGTTATCATTAGCAGCATGAGAGAAGGGGTTGGCTTAGGACAGTACAGTATATGGGCAACTCAGGCACACACTCTGGCTTTTAATATGTGGATTGGTCCAGGAAGATTGGAGTCAGACCAGGATTTCTAAATTTCTAATTGCTGGATACCAGTGTGGCATGGAAAGACCCTCAGTGTCCTGTCATTGTTTCTTCATTAGAGAATAGCCTTTTTTCTCAAAATGATTATCAGCAGCAGACTGAATGCCCCTTTTATAGGGTAGGCAAAGGCCTTTGCTTTAAAGAGAACAGACTAGAGAACGAACTGGCCAAAGAGTGTGATAGCCTGCAAGGCACAGTGCTGTTGGTTCTACTCTTCACAAGCCATGCTGTCAGCCCTTCATTTTCCATCTCTCCCTTTTTGTTCATTCCAGTTTTCTAATTTTTCCCTACCTTGCTGTCTTGAGTCAAGTATGTCAGCTCCCTTTTGCAGCCTTTTGTGTTCATTGATCGGATGCTGTCATCTCCTTGACCATCCTTATCTGCAACTGAACCCTCCAAACCTGCGCCTGCGCCTCTCTACCCTCCTGCTCCACGAACCCCTCGCTACCCCTTACCCTGGGCTGTTGGCATAATGAAGGCTTGATTTCAATACTTCCCCTCATTTCTCTGTTCACCGCTCTGCAGGTTAATGCAGATTCCAAACTTCAACAAGCAGCTGTTAAACATGTCATTAACACTGCTTCGGCTGCAAATGAAACTCTGCTATTGGGATTATTCCGGGAGCTATAGTTTTGTGATGAGCTTTGTCAATCACAGCTGACCTGCTGTGTACAGAATGAAACTCAGATTATCTTCTTTCTTCCTCAGACTCTTGTCATTTTTTCACAAAGAATTACTATTCTACTCCCAGAAAGATTGATTACTTGCACAAATAAGAGAGTCTGAGACATTAATACAAAATTCACAGGCTTTTCTTTATCTCAAACCTGCAACTCCCTCTACATTTCCTCCTGGTAATTATATTAGAATTGTGTACACTAGGAATTGCCATCTGATTATTATGAAACTAGTTTTGTCATGACAAAAATGAGCTTAAGTCTTGTTTTTTTGGAAAATGATCAGTACAGTGCACTGGATGAGAGAGAAGGAGATTAAATCCAACTTGCTTTCATCCATGAATGCTTTCATCTCTTTTTCAAACACAGGAAATGATTACCACTGCTATAAGCTGCAGTTCATATGAGTGAAAAAGGATAAGAAAATATTGAAAATTCTGTAACCAACAGTAGGACATAATATAGGTCCCTGGTACCCACTGAGAGACATGTACTTTATTTTTCTATGCAGGCAATGTCAAGGGTTTCACATTTTAAGAGTTTCCTTCTACTGAGTTGTCGTTAAGTACTAAAGAATATGTTAATTAATTTGCCATTTCTCCAGGTCAGGATATTCTTTTATTGTAAGAAAGCAAAATATGCTAAAAAAGTTTCAGTCAAATAGCCTTTTCTCATCAGTCACTTAATGAACCTTACTCTTGTTTCTTTCAGTAATTCTGGAATTGTTGAATAGCCCAAAACTGATTCCAAGCTGTCCTTTGTTCATAATACTTGGTGTATATTTGAAACAAAGTAGGAAACACTTAACATTGGTCTGGCAGGCTGACTAGTTCTTTTGTGTCCTATTTTAATGCATTGATCTAAACATTGGTTTGATTTGGTTTTGATTCTAAAGTTGAGAAAATTGCTTGACCTCTTGCACAGCACTTTTTCTTTTACTGAAGCGTCAGTCCCAATGAGCTCTTCCTCCTGTGATATAAAACTCAATATTTGGAATCAGATGCACCTTTGGGCAAGCGATATATTTAAATTTGAGCTCACCTCCTCTAATACTGCAATCCAGTAAATAAAACCATTTCAATTTTATTGTCCCTGCCCAACAGATTTTCCCTTTACAAGGCCTGTCGAGCTTGTATTGAAAAGTAAGTCCTGGTATAATTTCCCCCAAATAGCCATTTGAAGTGTGTGGGTTTGTTAAATGGTGTGCCCAAGTCAGTAAGAAATTCAAACTCTCCCAGGCACCTAAGACAACAGAGCTGCTGAATGTAAGGTCACGTTCAAAGTCGGATCATCGCCTCATGAATCATGAGCACACTCTGAACAGGTGAAAAAGAAAGACTGAGAGGAGAGAGAGCATGTTTCAGGGAGAGGGCGAAGGAGCAAGTAAGCAAGCAGCAAGCATAAGGTCTGATTCAAAGGAAGAGACCAGGATGATGAAAAGTGAAGGGTTGAGGAAACATGGATGCCTCTTCACCCCTGGAGCTGAGCTGCTAATTTTCTTCTCTTTTAACCCTTCTGTCTAGCAGAGAAAGAAGGGGGAAGGATGTGAAGTGTGGAGTGAGTGACAAAACGCTCACCAAACAAAACCTCACAATTATTAGTAATTGAATATTTCATATTTTGAGTCATTCAAGCTCTGTGAGCCCCAAATAGCACTTTTAAGTATTCAATTTTTTTCTCCATTGACTTTAATTAAGCTTGCCCCAGGCTGGCAATCCTGATGAACGTGGAAAATGTTTTTTTTATAAAGGAGTAAGCTTTCTACCAGTGCGGATATTTTTTTTTCTTCCTGAAATCATCCAGCTGTTATTTAAACTCAAACTCTTATTATGTCATCAGGTACAATCTTAGAAATATAAAATACAGATATATTAAACTGCTGCACCATAAATATTTTCCACTTGGTAACTGTGAAAATTACCATATTATTTCCTGATTCAGATATGCCCGATGAAACCTAGTATTAGTGATAAGTGACTGTACGTATAGTAACTTCTGCGTGGGGACTGGCATGAAATGCTTTAATGATAGGATTCATGTACATACCTGCATTAATGCACCTGGTCTCACATTTTCTGCTTCTCTGTCATTAACCGGTACTACAGCCTTAACACCAAAATGTCCAAAATGACCATAAGGCAAGACTATTCAGAAGCAACTTCTCCCCATTATCAGCGGCATTCTTTTGCTGGCACACAGGAATTTATTGTGTCTTCAAATTGTTGAACTCACTGACTAAACTGCTCTTGATGGCAATGCGGTGGTGTCATAGAAGCCATACCAATCTGTGCTGACTGCGTTTATCCCCCTATCTGTCACTGAAGTGCAACCAGTATGGTAACTGCAGTCTTTTTCCTGAGATGTTGGACATTCTGGTCTTAAAACATGGCCTTTTCTCAGAGCACATAGGAGTCTTATACAAGCAATGACACGGATATATTGAAAAAGCACTTTCTTCATGTAAGTTAGTTGGATCTACTGTCTGGATACTCTGTCAATATTAATCGCTGTAACTGTTGACTTCAGTTAGCTATACTGATTTATACTAGTGGTGAGTTAAGATTTAAAAAGCACAGTGATCTGGAGTGCTAACAAAACTACAATTATGACAGACTGAGACATCGAGGGGAAAATAGTGCCTACAGTCATCCAAAGCCTGGTGCAGAGACCAAGGGCACTCTGTCATGCAGTTGCTGAGACAGTGCCAAGATCAGTGCTTGTTAAGTAAAGAGGTGGACTGTCTTTGGGGCTCCTAGGAACAACAAACTCCCCACGAGATCAATAGTAGTGAGGTAGATGTTAGAAATGGAGTCTCTGGATACTTGAGAAATTCTGGGGACAGTGCAATATGCTGAGGGATTCACAGGTAGTGATGGTGACAGCTTATTCTGATGGCTGCTCTGTAATGTGGTCTCCAGGTAAGCCTCAGCATTTTGCAGCACAGAAGGCTTGCTATGAAGGACTGATTTCCCTCGTAGCCTCCAAAATTTTTCTTGTTTTACCTAATTTTGAGGTAGCTCCTGTAGTACTATAGCAAACAAAAGAATACTCTAGCCTCCTTCTGAGATGCGTGAGCATTACATTAAAGCTAATTTGAATAACTCTGACCCTCTGCTCTTTCCTATCTCAGTCCATCTGCTGCAAACTTTTGGCTCTTTCCAGTTAAATGGCATGACAAGTCAGCAACCAATTCTTCTGGAGACCAGCCTCAAACCAAACTCACTTCATTTGTGACCATTTTGAATAGCTTCCTCATGGGCTTCTGAGGCTATGGCTGTTTTCTAGCCCTGTATTTACAAAACTAGACTTTCCATTGCTCTCTTTCAGCAAAAATCTTTTGGCCAGATTTATGCTTGACTGTGTCTAGGCACTAACTCAAAAGGAGAAATGCATATTTGGACATAAACTAGAAGGACTATATGTGATAGTGCTACTTACTAAGAGGATCTTGAATCACTGACTCCTCCAGTAATTACCAAAGATTTTGCAGCCAGGGCTTTGTTACAGTGGGCCAGACAATCACTGATAAGGCACTGGGCTTCCAAAATGTGGGCTACATAGGCTGATCTAGCAAAAAGGGTGCTTCTCATGCTTGTGTGGGAGTAATCAGGGTATAGAGGCTGTGGGGGGGGCTACAGTATTATTAGTAGTTGAATGCAGAATCAACTTTGAGTGGGTGGCTGTGCAGCTTATCTGTATGAACTAAATCTCACCAGTCTGAGCCAATATCTGTATTGTAGCTAAAGCTAATTAATTTTTGTATCAGGGAAAGTGGTCACAGTAAGCCTGATTTTGCGCTACCTTGTTACGTGGTTGTCGATTCAAGTCTGTGGGTGTTTTGCTCAGACGTAGAGTCCTTCAGTAGGAAGTACTAAAGGTGACTATGAAAGGCGAGTATGAAAGTGTCACCTACTATATCTTTTTGTATGTTTTTACCAGGCTTTAGTCATGGAAATGGGGCTAGTTTCTTTCCTATGGCCAAAATAAGAGGAGTGGGTGATCTCCCAACCCTTCTTACCCCTTTTCTGAAACATTCAGGAGCCTGAACACTTAATTTTTCATCTTTGCCAGCCTGTAAACTTTTGAGATTGAGTGGCATAGTCAGCAGCAGCACAACTCATCTCCTGTGTACTAGGGGGGAGGCCAACATAAGGGTCTGAATTTCTGTTGAGCAAGCAGAATTTAAATGGCCCTGCCCAGGCTGCTGACAAAAATAGATACAAATACATTCAGCGTGAGAAAAGGTGGGGGTTTTTTGCTGTGCCTCTGTGCTAGTTCTGGAATATTTGGGGCTACCCACACTTACAGATCTCATCATACCAAAATTATCAAATATGAAATTATGTGATTATTTTCTATGTCAAAAGGACAACATATTAAAAACAAGTCACAGACAATTCTTTTCCTGTAAAGGTTAGGGATTCTCAATGTACATTCAGAGCCATACACACAAGTGCAAATAAGTCAACTACCACAGCTATTTAATCAGGAGCGTTTGTTGATTTGAGCAGAGCCCCTATGCTGTGAAATGAAAAAAGAAAACCAAATTTTCTTGAGCAATCTTGCTGTTCCTGCTTCAGGTGCTAGGCCATTTCACTAAAGCAGCTCAGACGAGAATGTCATTAGTTCTTAAGCCCCAGGTGAATTTGCCACTGTTCCACATGATTAAGCCAGATAATTGTGTGTTGATAGCGAATGTGGTTGGTGAAATACAATTTCTAGGACCTTCCTAAACAAACACAATGTAGAAGTGAGTCAAAGTGCTGTCATTTCAGTCCTTTGTCACAGGCTTTGCACTTGCAGACATCTCTGGTGAGGACTGGCGAATAATTCTGTGGCATGTCACTGTGCTCTTAAAGGTGACTCGGCTCAGAAAGTGGATCATACATCTTCTGGCACGCAGTTTAGGAAAGCAGGGGGGAAAAGGCCTAGTTAATGTGCCTGTGACCAATGCAGACTTCTAACATTAGCCCATTTTAAACTATGCAAGCTGGAGATTGCTTTGTCTTCTAATAACTTCACAATTCCAGACAGTACTTTCAGAAGTGATTAAAATGCTACAAGTAATGTGCAATTATATATCCTGAGAAGCAAGTCATTGAAAACTTTTTAAGAGCTATTTTAAACAGGGTTTCTCTATCAGGACAATGCAGACCCAGTAAGCAGACTTCTGGGACCGTATCCTGTCTCTTCTGACTTTCTCTGTGACTTTGAGTGGGTAACTAAAGAGTTGATTTTTGATCCTGATCCAAGAAGAGGCAGGACCCTAGATCTAAATATTATTTTTAGATTACAGGTAGATATTCAATGATAGTGATAGCTTCAGCAGGCATGGTACTGCCCTTCTGTTCTCCTGGCCACTGGTTTCTACCCTGGTGCTGTACTGGCACAAACACGTATTTGGGGTGTCACAGCTGGGACTGAGTTGGCTGAAACATAGGCTCCTCTGCCCCAAAAGCAAGGTATTTTTTCAGTATATTTAGTCCTGTGATCCTGTCTACCACATGGCTTATGAACATTTGTGCTGGGCCAGTGCAAGATGTAGAGGTGGGAACAAACAAACATGTTTAGGACCTTGGAAAGGGAGAAGGGGAAAGTGAGGGGGTTGATTATATTTGCACTGCTGCCAAAGAACAGTTGTGATTTTACTTGTGAAAGAGAGCTGCTAATTCTCAGGCTGGCGTTGTGGGGACTACATATTGTAGAGGCATCCCCTGAGATATTTCGATGAAAGTCACAGTGGAAATGGAGGGCTTTATTGGACTGATTCTACTCGCTTAACACTGGTCACAAGATGTGCAAAGTGATTAATCCTTAACGCAGGAATCCATTTTTACAAAAGCAAACAAACAGAAAGGAAGAGACATAAGAGAACCTGATTTTCCTGGTTTACCTACATTACGCCTTCTGTATCTGGCTGTGCCAGGAAAACCTGTCCTTTGATTTTTAAGCTGTGTTTTTATTCCTAGTTACCATATTTATTGGGAGCTAGCAAGAGTGAAATTGTTTCCGGGACAAAATAGTGCTTCCAAAACACACAGTAAGTGTGTGATTATCCTGGAGATGCATGTTATGAGTCCGCCAGACTTTGTACAGCCGCCTTTAAAACAAACATCACACCAAAACATATGTATGCGCACACATGCACATGTATGTGTGTTTGTGTGTGTGCACACACTTTTGGCTGTATCTCACGTACGAAGCTGTGTTTATCAACCAAAAAAAGAAGAATATGAGCAGGCAGGGAAAGAACTGAAGGTGCAGGAAAAGAAGAATGCTCCTTGCCTTTTGGAGTACTTTAGAAATATTTATCAGATTATTATTTTTAACTCTCTCATTTCATTCAATAAGCAGGCATATATTATGTAAAGTCAGTATCCTGTAGTATTATCTGGCAGTCCTTGTGCTGGACAAGGAAAGGAGTTTTGTCTCATGATTTATGATCCCATTAGATGTTGGTTGTTTATCTGTGCAAGCTAAACATTTCCAGCGTGCATTCTTCATTCCTGTGTCTGTCTTCCTTGTCCCTTTTCCTACACACTCACTTTCTTAAATCACACTAATCATCTATCTCCCAAGACACTGAAGCGGGAGCCCCTTGAAAGACTATTTCAGCTTCATTTCGTGGCCTGGCTGGGGTCTCTGGGTAGTATGACTGTTTTATCTTCTGAAAACATTTTTCACCAAAAGCCAAAGCATTGACTGAGAAAACTGCTCCCACCTGCCTTCTGGGTAGTCTATTAATATTCAAAGGTGAGTGAAGAAGCCAGAACATGTGTACCTTTAGCAAGCAGGTATGGCTTTATCTAGAATAAGACAAACTGATTACGTTGACAGTATGGCAAACTGGCTTAAAGCATGTGCTTTCAATTAATTTTAATTAGATTGGAGTAAAAGGAAATTTTAATTTTGACGGCCGTTGCAAGGCTGAATCACAGAAGAGTAATGGAAACTTTGTTCTTTGTTTAACTATGTTGTCTGATTCAGGACAAATGAGATTTTGGGGAAAACATTATTTTCTAGGTTTGTTTGAGCAGAGGTGCTCAGAACTGCCACGGGGACTGATAAGCCCTATAAAACATAGACAAACTGTATTATGCAGCAAACTGAGTATATGCTTAATTAATTTGGAGGGGGAAAAAAGAAAAAGAAATTGTATGTTTTTACCATGATCTAAACTTTGTGATCATCTGTCCTGCTGAGGAGAAAAAAAAATCTTGCTGACACCAAGTCTTTCTAAAGACAGCTTTTTGGTTGGTATGCGTTCGGAGTGTATAAGTATAGTCATCAGTGTCAAAAGACAAATAATTTTCTGACTCTTCACAAATTACTACTAATAATATCTTTTTCTAAAGGCAGCAAGACAGCTGTGGATCCAAATGGCCAGAGTAGAGTCCGTAAAGCAACTTCAAACAATATAAAAAAAAAAGGAGGAAAAAAATTCCATTGTCTATACTCCTGTCAGAGCTGCCCTAATGGCCTCACAATGTGCATTTTAGAAAAAGCAGAGGCAGTTTTTAACAGTTTCAAATAATTGTGTGAAAATAGCCTTGATCTCTCCTTAAACTGCTAAATCTTTTTAATGCTTCTCAAAAAAAAAAAAAAGGCTCCAAATGGGTTTAAACAGCTTTGATGAATGTGAAACTTATCTCCTTTCTTGTAATATTTCCAGAAATAGTGCTATTAAGTTGATTTGTGCATGGACACAAATCATTAGCAAATTGGACCCTTTATGTTAAAATGGTTTTAGTCTGTGTTTAACTCTTAGGGTGAAAACCATGTTCTAAACAGGTTTTTAGAGTATAAACCTTGAGTTCTATAAAATGAGGCATTGATCTCTCTTACCCTTAATATTCAGTGTCATGGGCATTGCATGTCAGAAACTATGTTGGTCATTGACACAAACTTGCCTTTTGCTTATGCCTGAAGGCAGTTAGCATCCGTGCGCTGAACGGTCTTCTGACACCTCCTGCGGCAGAGAGGATTTTTCCGTCTATCACTGACAGTCTTTTCCGCTTATTGGAGGTGATCATATTCCTTGAATTCACATGGGAACCAACTACAGAACCATCCGAAGCTACAATACACAAACCCACAGATCTGGTCCCCAGACACAATTCAGAGCAGCCATCTACTCCACTTCCCTCTTGCTTTTATTTTAGTGAGACGGTTTTAACTTTGGGCACTCAGAAACCTACTTTTCCCCTTGTGTGCCTCTTTTTTGATTCCCAGAAGACAGGCTATTTCAATGCCCATCCCTATCTAGGGAGTAGAGAGTAACAGTCCACAGCTGCCATGTCATTCTTTTTTATTCCTGTTTAATTACTTGCTGCTTTTTTTTTTTTTCTGTTAAAGAAAAACAATCATTTAGCTTTCACAATATTTCAACAGTGTTCCATACTGAAGACTAATGTCACAGTTTCTTGAATATAAACTAAATGAGCTAGAGCCACAGATCTAGTCCGCTACCCTTTTGTCTAGCAGATTCAGACAGATGGTATCAACCAGTTGGAACACTCTTAGTTATAAGCCATTAAGATGAGCAGTGGGTCAGAGCCTTAAAAAATAGGTAAGTATGTATTTGCTTATAAAATGAGTTTCTAACTACTGAACAGTATAATTTAGTAAAATGGAGGCAAACCAATTTCTGTTATGAAACTGTTGGAATACCAATTTCTGACTCTGGTGATCAGAACTATTCTCATTTTCAGTTAGCTTTATTGTAACAGTGAGTGAATTAGAAGAGAATGCCTTCCTTTCATTTACAGTAGGATATTCCTCAGGCATCTGGGTAAATGGAGTTCAATTTTTAAGAGCATACTCCAAAACTTCATAGATTTCAAGAGGTTTTGATTGTGGCTTTAAATGCCCGTCCCTGCTGCAGGTTTTCTTGGATTTGAGTGAAAAGCAGAAAGAAGAGACTCTTACAAGCAAAAAGCAATTTTCTTAAGCTATACTTTCCTCTAGACCTATATTATTTTAACTCAACCTCTTCATGACAAAAAGTATCTTTTCTTATCTCTCTGCAATGTGCATACAAACAATGAAGTCCTGTACTTGACTGGGTCTCCAGCTTCTGTTATAAGGGGAATAATAATTCTTATTTTAGATTTCTAACACATCTTGACTTTCTTGTTTTTGCTTTTTAAACTGCAGGACCCTTAAGGCGAGGGCTGACTTTATTTATGACAGATAACATGATGTATGCTATTGGAGGTTAATTTTAAAAAGTAACTCAAAATGTAACAAAACCTTCTGTAGTAAGGAGACTATTTTGAGGAAAATTTTGCAACACTTTTAAATGCTGTATGGTATTAGCAGTATTAACAGCTTTATTAGAGCCTTATATTAACAAGACTTAGTACAATATATTAGTAGCAGCTGGCTCTGCATTAATTATCTACTAGTTTAAATGTGACAGCAATATGTATTTATAATGGTCAGAAAAGTTGTCATTATCTTAGCTAACTTTATCTCAGCAAAATAACTTGAAGTATTCTATAATGATAAAGCGGCACAGGTCATCAGTGTAACTACTCAGTAATGCATATTATTTTACCCCAATTAAGTCCAGAGTCTCTTTAGGAATGACCACTGTACAGATAGATATCGTTCAGTATAACATTGAACAATTACACTGTCAGCTTTTAGAAACCTGGAAAAGGGTGTCTTGCTTGGGATTGGATCAATTCAAACCCCTTTCACTTGTTGAACTACACTAAACATTTTGTTTCAGATCTGTTCAACGTTTATCTGTGTTGTTGTGTAATGTCATTGTGCCTAACATCCTGGTGACCAAGATCCATACAGAAACATCTCCTTAGCTGATACATTTCACAAGATGCAACTGGATGTCTCATTTGGGGTGAATCCGGGGATTCGTATGATGGGTGATGTACCTTGTGGCACATGCAGAAAATCTGTCCTTAGCAAAAAATTAATAATGCAAGGCATTTAAACTCCAGCTCTTGTGAGGTATCAAGATCATGTCAGGGAGACTTACATTGATATTGAACTAAGCTAAAATTAAATGCTTTGGTTTCATTCAAAAAATGTTATTCGGTATTGCAGTTTTGTAATATTCAGCGTTTCCTTTAGATCAGAAATACTAAAGTGGCATGTTTTGACATTTCTGAACTTTGTGATTTTCAGAAGTTTCAGTAGTCAGTGTTTGACTTTCTGTTCTGAATTGGGATAAAAGCAAATACGAGGACAGTGAAATTTTCAGTGGGACTGAAAACACATGTTCTTTCAGCCCTAGCTGTATCCTCCTTCCACATAAAAAGAGTTTCAGATATTTGCTGGGGATACTGAATTTTGACCAGTTTCAATTTATTTCCTGAAAATATAAAACAGTGGGGATGCAACATTTGTATAACTGTAATAGGTGACTGTTTATTAGCTGGCTTTCTCAGAAGTGGAAATTTAAGCATGAGAAAATGAAAATCCAGCATATGTTTGAGTTTTTCTGGAGAAATATAAACTTGAACCTTTTTTACTGCAATGATTCTATCTCATTTTCCCCAGGGGATTCAATGTTTATGCCTGATGTCTCCCTGTCCCTGCACACTCCTTAAGCAGAAAAAAAAGGGAGTGGAAGCTGACACTTCTGCTGGGAATACCTGTGCCATGTGGGGATACACCGGCTCCAGACCTCTTTCTTGACAGCATCCTTGGGAAATGTTCAGGCAGAGGGATTCCTGCAGAGACTCAGGCAGTTGAAAATCACTTTCTGATAAGTATTTAGGATCTCTGTCACGCTCAGGTGAAGTGTATAATCTGGTCTTCAATGTCTCCTACCATTAGGGAAACACGTATACTGGGAAAGAGTGGAGGTTAAATGTCTGTCCTTTGTCTTAAGTGAACAGCAAAAATAATTAACCCATTGCAGCTTATTCATCTGGAGTGTCCTGACCGTGTATACATTGAGGCGTGTTTGCAAACAGTCAAAGAGTTGCTCTACATGAGAATGAATTTCTTCCCATGCCCGCTCAAAATGTTGGAAAGTTTATCTTACTCCTGAAAGAAGGGTGAGTACAATACATTTGATTCCAGTGAGATATTATCTGTAACATCCTCCACATCCTGACACCATCACACTGAAAAACTCTATCACCTCTCTAACAACCCCCACCCCATCCATAAAGTTTCAAGATACACTATGTTATTCTTCATCTCACACGCAGTACAGAGTCTCAAAGTGCCAAGGGATGAACAACAATGTGCAGTGTTTCACAGTGTGCTTGAGAAACCCGTGTGATTTGCTGTGCAAACACCTCATTTTCTCCTGGGGCTTCGCTATTTGGGGACAATTCAGACTCCACTGCAGCAGGCAGGGAGACTTCCCCTCTCCAACCAGGATGCTCCCTTGCCCATCTCGCTTTTTGTCACATTTTAGTTGTCTCTTCAGCATGACGGGTAGATTTCCTATATACAGACGGCTCTCAAGATGCAGTAGTAGGGGCTAGTGAGACAGTCCAAGGGATAAGCCTGCTAGAGCAAAATGCAGAGCATATATAAATGAGGCCACTTAGACAGTGAGATGCCTTTACCTTTGAAAGGATGGAAGACTGCTTTCTGAAGAGAACAGAAGCAGCTTCAAACAGCCTTGGGCTGTGTTGGTCCTGATGTAAGCAGCGTACTTTCTGTATCACTCACCTTGTACCTCTGTGATGAATGTGAGGATGCTGGGGGAAAGCCCTGCAATGCAGACAACACATATATGCATAGCTGAGAATGTGCTTTAGTCACCCACTGCTTTTTGCATTTGGTCTTTTTTTTAGTGTTTTCTTGTTTTTTGTCGTTTTTTTTTTTTTTTTTTTTTTTTTAAATACACAGATATATTCAGGACCAACGTTTACAGATAAAAATGGGAGTCTGACCAACTCAGGGAACAATTGGCTGTGTTCCCAGTGGTCCTGGGCTGGAGCTTCCCACACAAGCTATCCCACCTACATATCTCCTAAATCTGTGTTCAATGAAAAGTCCTGGTGACCTGAACACCTTAATGAATCTCGGTGGTGGTGATATATTGGGCTGATGTGATCCTCCTAGCACACACTTCACATTTCCCATAAACCAGGTGCTAAATCTGTGCTAATGCCATGTCCTCCCTGCAGAAGTTGGACACAGAAAGTGTTGCAGTTGTGGAAATTCCTCTGGAACGACCCCTCCTGTAGGACCTCAGCAGCTTGCTTTGCCATGTGAATACCTGAGAGGTTCACCAGACAAGCCAGTGGCATGTGGCTATTGTAGGCTGCCCATTTTTATTTTATTTCGTACTATTTCATTTGGATTTTAAGTATCAGAAGGGCTTTCCCTGGGTGCAGGGCACAGGTTTAGTCAAACCTCAGTCTTGTTTGGAAAGTAGTTTTTAATACCCATCTGGAGCGTGGGTGAAGGTGAAAGTTGTCAGGCTGTGAAAAATGGAATTGGTGTTGGCTGACCTGAAATAGGCCGTAAAGTTCTATTCCTCACAAAGGCAAGATATATTATTGCTGTAACGCCATTATTCCGCTCCATCACTTTTAAACCTTGTTCCCATTATCTGCAAGTTAAATATAACCCTATGTAAAAACAGGAAGGACAGCACTAAGTTGTCCAGCTTAACAGCACACACTTAAAACATAATAGAGCACTTGTTACTGTATTTTATGGAACGGAAACTCCAAATGTAAAGATGTATTAAGGAAATATCTCAAAGTTATTAGGGAAGGATATTTACAATTACAGATTGCTTTATATTATGCTTTTATGAACATCTCAGGAAATGAAATAGCCCTCAGCTGTAGCGAGTGAAGAGGGAGGTAATTTTCCTTAATACGGGTGATAAAATTAATCTGATTGAAATCGCTAGCGATTATTTCGCAGAATACTGAGTGGCAGTACAATCACTTACACTCTTTTATATTTTTTTAGTCAAAGCTCGTGTAGATGAAAGCTAATTACAAAGTAGTGATGTGAAGCGCTAAGGAAATAGTTTGTATAGCATAGAACAGGCACAGCTAATTGGGGTTTGTGATTACACAGATTGTTGTTAGAGAGAATTAACTACCAGCAGTCTCTCCTGCAAAGCTTCTCATCAAGGGAAAGTAAAAATAGACACTGGATCTGTTATTTATCTAATTATGCTATGAATATTTTCACAAGCATGTTACACACTCTCAAATGGTTTGTTGTTCAAAAACTTTCAGTCTCATGTTGCTTCTGATCAAAGTATCAATATGAAGTTTCTGACATTTGATTTTTTTCACTTAATATTACACACCCAGTCCTTCCACTCCAAGAAACTATGCCTGGGAACTGAATGGTATGAATTAAGATATGTATACCTAATTCTGTGGCAGCAACAACACATCAAAATAATTATTAGAAAGGTGACTGGACAGAGAAATTGCAGCAAATGGGCAAAGTAAGAAAAGCCAAGATGGGCTTGAAATACCACTGAGAAATATTTTCTTAGCTATTATTGTTTAAATCATCGTGCAAACCTACTGACAACTAAAACCTTGCAAATATGCAAAAAGGCAGGCCTTTGTTTTCACTGCTTTATACAGAACAGGAAGGAGTGCAGGGAGAAGATGTTCTGTATGGAGACCCTGATCTTGTAAACTAATCTGCATGGGAGACTCCTTATGCTGCATGGAGCCTCACTGAAATCATTAGGACTCTGTGTGGTGCAGTGTGTAATCAGGCTGATAATAGACGATCACTGAATTTGTTACGTGTTTTGCTTTGCTTTGTTACTGCCTTTTACTTGCTGACCTGGAGTAGCTCACTGAGATTGAAAACTGTCATGTGATAATGTTTCAGAGAAATCTGTAAGAGCTAGTACAGAAAGCTGCTTAGAGTCCTAATTTCTGGTGGACTATTGAATTAATGGATATTACTTAATAATAGATTCGGCAAACTTTGGTCATCACTAGAGTAGCTGTGGGTATTTTGGAGGAAGGCCCCTGAAGATCTTACCGTTGGGTTGTAAAAGTGTATTAGTAGTCCTAGCATAAAGGTTTGTTAGTCTCCATAGAAGTTCTTGGGGAAGAAGAAAGCAATCATGAAATGCTTAGGCAGTGGCATTTAAACAAACTGGCATGCATTAATTTCACTGTTGAAAGGAGCACCACACCTTCCTGAGAGCATCGCTTCCTGGAATTACTGCCTCTTGGAGGAAACCTCAAGTACTCCTACATCCATGCATATAACATCACCCTGTACCGTTCCTCAAGAAGTACTCAAATAACCCCCAGATGCATTCTGGGGTTTCCAGGGGCTGGATGCTCGGTGTTTGTAAGACATCTTAGGAGAAAACTGCAGCAGAGAAGTATTTTCCATCTGCATAATCTTAATTTTCTGTATTATACAGAATATAGTCTTTCAAACTCAGTTTAGAAGCCTGAAGATGAATCGATAATTCATAGCAGTTTAATAATTCATACACAAAGTAAAAGCAAAAAGTGTCAGAAGTGGCTTCTAACTTTGGGTGGTCAATTTGAGACAGTTGGTTTGGGGTTTGCTTTGTAAAAGTCCTGAGTTGCCACAGTCTCCACTCTGAGTTAAAATTTAAATGCCCCAAGTCAGAGGACCATTTCTAGTATAAGCTCATATGCTTTTACTTTTCTCTCCTTTCTTCTTCTATTTTTCTGAAACATCCTCAGGCAACAGCTTGCTAAACTGTGAGTTGTCCTATAATCCAGCAGTTTCCAAACTTACTTGAACTAACAGCGCTGAAAACTTCTGTCAGTGCTCCAAAAATTAGTCATGCTTTTGAAATTGCAGAGGTACTTCTAGCTGGCTGGATATCATGGTGGGAGACAGAGCCTATGTCTTACTGTAGGCCTCAGGGGTGAGCTATAACCAAGGCTCCTCTGGGTTTAGGACCAGGTGACTTGCAACAATCCATGCACCAGCCCTCACTGACAAAGTCTCACCCTCGCCACAGCTTTAGCGGCTGTGCTTCTGTGGAGCACAGTGGGAAAATCCCAGGACAGGTGATTTATACAACCTCCACATGAATAAACCCAGAAAATTTGAGATGTAGCAAAAGTTACTAGCTAGTAATACAAAAAAAAATATACTGTTCCATATTCGCAGAAAACAATAGATGCACCAAAATGATTGTGATAGGAAAGTGCTGTTATACCTTTAAATGAAAAGGTTGGCAAGAAAATGTATATACAGAACCAGAGTAAAACTTTTCCAGAGAGACTTTTTGTTCTGGATAGTCAATTTAAGACAAGCTGGGTCTGATTTTCCAACATGCTGAATTCCTGCAGCTTTCACTGACTTCACACTGAGAAGCCCAAAATCAAAGCAATAAATATAGCATTAAATGCCTGCAATAGTGCTGGTTCCCCAGCCCTCCTGCTCCCTCACCCCTTTTGAGGAGCAGGACCACCATCACTGTCCCAGCGGAGACCCCTTGAAAGGAAGGCTGGATACCCATACTTTATAACTTGCACCCTTCCCTTAAGACTGGGGTACAGCTTCCCTTTATGTTCCCTGCCTGGGTCCACATTCTCACAGGGGTGGAGGGAAGAAGTTTAAAGTATGAATGATAGCCCAAGTGGACCACACCTACATATAGTGCTATTGGGGAACGTAGCATACAGCTCCCTTCCCTAAAAAGCCCACGTAAAGCAAGGTGCATAGATTTGTAGAAGAGCGCAGCTTGCCCTCTCCTGAGGGCAGTGGACCTGTAGCTTCTGTTTGAACCCTCCAAAATGTTGTCCCCCTCTGACGGGGCTCATGTAGTGAGTTTTTATTACCATTTTAATTAAAGTCACTTTCTCATAGAAAATCCCTGCAATCCCAAGCATCAGGGAGGTGAACAGGAGCGTCTGCTGTGTCACCCAGTGCTAGGGGGAAAACTTGGCAAGCCTTGCAGCTGGTCACTTTTTCTGTTCCTACGGTACTGCCAACTGCATTGAGGGCACTCTGCAGAGCTACAGGTATTATTTCCCAGATGTGGTATCTGCCTGCAGTGTAAGCAGATGGCATTTTACAGTCCTCTGCAACGGGGAGAGGAATAGGAAGAGGGGAAGGTATACAGAAAAGGAAACCTTATTCACTGGTTGGTTTAATTTACATTTGGAAATGTATCAAGAACAGAGTTACAGCAGACAAAACTGCTCATAGTAGGCATAATACAAGAGGCTCTCATTTTTTGTATAAGTACACAGAGGACATACTGGATCAGACAAGTTGTCCACCTCCTTCGGTAAGCTGTTTATAAAATTGACTAACTTAGGACGAGCACACCAGAAACTCAGCAGTAGGTTGTTACAGAGACAATTTACCCACAGGGAAAATTTCCTCCTAATCCACAGACTGTTTTATGTCCTGAAGCATATGAATTTACATCCTTTCCCAAAAGCCTTGGAATCTTTTGTTTTGTTTTGTTTTCTTGTTTTTATGCTCTTTACTAGAGTAACTGTGGATATTTTGGCTATTGGCCATCAAAGTTCAGTATATGCAGTATTACAATATTGTGTCACACATTTGTACATAAATATTTGCTATTTATCTTGTCCAGAAAATGAGTACAGGTATAATGTAAAATTACATATTTGTTCATACTGTTATTAATGGTCTAACACTAGCAACACACTGTAGTCTATACATATTAGCAATTTCACTGCCATTCTGTACGAGCAGAAGATAAAAATTATATTATATGAATGTATGCAAATGATGAAGGGTCTGGACCTGTGCTAAGTAATTTTCATGTGCTCCTCTACTTTGTCCACTTCAAGTGACAGCCACTGAAAATTAAATGGTTTTCAATAAAAATTCTGTAACCTGAAATGAATCCCTACAGGATAATTAGAGTATCTTGCACATAAAATGTAATCATGTGTCCTCTACTCCTGAAGAATCCTCCATAGCTGATAGACATCCCTGGAGTGCCAGACAAGCCAGATCTTTAATGCCCATGAGATGTAACACTCAGCTGAGAGGCATCACTGTGTCACACTGCTCAGGGACATATCCTTCCTCAAGCACACAGATTTGTTTGCTGCTCTGTGCAAACTGTGCCGTACTGCTTTTTGCACTCCTGTGCAAAAAGCCTCCTGCTTTTCTGTCTTGTCGGACAGGACAGACCCTCCCCAACAGCACTTCATCTAGGACAAAATGTTCCTTTCCCTATTTGACTACCTACATGAAAAGTTCTGTCATCACTAAGAATCTTAGGGTTCATTCGGTGGAGACATTTTTTATTCCAATCACTTCAAGTCCTAAATGTTTCAAGACTTACTTAAACCTATAACTTGCACGTTAGCTTTTGGGAAAACACAGGCCTCATTGTCAGGCCTCAGATACAGCAAAAACCTGGGCATTCCTGCTCCAAAATCCACATGCTCATAAAAATACTATGCTGAGCCTATATCAGGGTATCCTAATTCTCATTACCACTTATAACTTGGACTCCAATCTGTCCCATCAGAGTCATGGGACTTTCAGCTCAGAGCACGAGCCAGGCAAATGCATGTCTTCCCTCAGTCTGCATTGCAAAAATACCCCAAATAAAACAACCAAAAAACACGGTAAAAAATAACTTTGAATTTGCATTTTAAAAGAAACCGTTTCCTATCAACTAGTGGGCCAGGACTCAGTAAATCTAATGAACTTCAATATTGGTATTAATTGCCTTTATTCCTGTGTGTTACGTAGACAACCAATTAGGAGTGCCCTTGCAACATGGTAAAGACATTCCCAGAGACCCACAACCCACAAAGGACACACATGAAGGATAAAGGAGAGAAAAAAAAAAAAATCTCATTGATTTTAAGATGACAAACTGAGGCAGAGTACTTAAATAATTTGGTTTTGAGCCATTGACTTGGAGATTCAGTTTTCACACCAGTGATACACGCAAAGCTCAACATGTGGTACAAAACCTAAGGAGGATCATTGCTTTTATTTGTTTTCGTGTGCTCTTCAGGATCAACATTTCTCAGACACTGTTCAATCCAGATAATTGGGGAATGATTTTCCTGTACCACGTAAAGTTCTTAGTGTTTCAGCTTTTCATGGAGATGACTGTGAGACCAAATGAAATATTTCACGAAAATTAGGAGGAGAAAGCCCCAGTCATTGCTCAATCATTTGTCAGACATGTAAGAGGTGGAGGGTTCTGCCAGGTAAGGCCTAAAGGGACTGTTAGTCCTGAAGGGACTAACATATGGATGGGATTAATTTCTCTTTGCTAGTCAGAAAAACTAGCTAGTGCAGAGAGATAGGTACCTCTGGAAATCAGTTTACCTCATCCTCAGGGAAACATATAATGACTATCTGGAATAGTTTATCTTGGCCTAACATGTTTTAAGTGACTACAGATAAGTTTGGAGATTGCCACCCTTGCCCAGTGCACCCCAGGCGACCGACGGTTCCGCAGTTTCTTTGCAGTGATTCCCTTCTAGTCAATTCTACTGGAGCTGCTCTGGTTTGTGCAGATGGTGAGGGACCTTTGGCATGGAGACGCTGTCAAGACAAGGACTTAGGACATCTGAAAAACCTTGGTCTAAATCTTTGTTTCATCTCAAACATGAAACGGACTGAGCAATTATACCTAATGGATATTCTAACCAGTATGTTTTTCTGTATTTTTTCCTCCAGTCAGATTAAAAAAACCCCACTCAGTAGTTATCCTGATTACCTTTCATCATGGATGTTATGTCATAAATTTCTACTTGAGTAAAACATTCTTGCCTGCTGTATAACTTTGCCTGATTTCCCCTTTGGTGCTCCTGACAGTCTTCTGGGACAACCCCCTGTATAAGTCCAGCAAGACTCTCTCCACAGGACATGTGTCAAGGTCTAGCATTGAGTGAATGAACACACTGGTGCTCAGTTTCCTAATGCATGGATTCAAATACCCAAAGCTTTCCTGCTTCACCCAAATTGTATTTACAGCTCTCCTCCCTCAGAGCAAAAAGGCAGCAATGTTGTGTTTCTACAATGCACATTCGTTCTGTTTTGGTTTCGGTGCTGGCTGCCCTGTCCCCATACCAACCTCCCATCTGTCTAGGGTGGTTCAGGGGAACCTTTCTGTACCAAAAGCCACCAGTCTCCAGGCAGGGGAGTCCAAGGGTAAGAACATAAATTGTTTCCTCACATTCTGGAAGCTCAGTGCGGTTTTACTATAGCTACTTTACCGATAGTTACCGAGCCATTATGAGCGTGATAGAAATTGATGCATATACTTGGAGGATGACAGACTATATCTTAATGTAGACCTTTTTATGATGCATAATATTGACTCTCTGAGTACATGAAGCTGCAATTTATTTACACCTTTAGTTTGTTTATGAAAAACATCTTATGCATATACTTTACAGCAGTACCATTTTAGTCCACACATATAAATTATCTACTAACTAGCATGTATCCACAAGCTTGGTGGGATTCATGTTAGTGACGAGAAATATTATAAATTGCACCCCCTGGACGATTGGGTTCACAATGGACTTGGTCCTGAGGTTTTGCCATGGTTCTTCTAATACAATAAATGTTCAGTAAAGAGGAAGAAAAAGGGAAAAAAGCTGTCAGGGTCTTGTGGGAGTCTCTCTTCAATTCCTTGCCTGTGGTACATTTTGCTTGAACATTGCCGTAGTAAGTTTTATCTGCATGTTTATCTATCTGTCTACACCAGAGGATATATCGACCAGGATATTATTCCCCACCTACAATTAACTTTGTCCTGGCTCTTAAATCTTCATTGTTACCTAATCCCTTGACAAACTCTACAGTGTTCAACCCCTGGGTGCCTCAGTACTACAGTACACAACAGATTTGTGTATAGCTAAATCACCCCATGAAAAATTCCCTTGATACCCATTTTCTACTTAAACTAGTGATTAAGTACCTCTATCTACTACAATTTGAAAAGCATTAGCATGTTCCTGGGTGCCTACTTCAGCTGGTTGAAGAAGTAATTTAGTTTTCATGGGAAATGTCAAAATTTTATTCTTTTTCCCCTCTAATGTTCCCCACACTGTTTTGTTATTTCTTGGATAAAACAGAGCAAAAGCATTTATTTCAATGACACCAACAAGAATAATAAAAAAGGATAGATGGGGGGGGAATGCCTCTTCTTTTGGAAAAAAATGAAAAATCCCACACCACAATTAGCAAAAGAATGGAGTAAATTAAGCATTTTTATTGAAAGCTAAACAATATATTTTTTTTTTCTTTCTGTTATCTGTTTCTGGTTTTCTCATCAATAACCAGCACATTTGGTGGGAAATCTGTATCTTGTTAAAAATATCTTCCAAGGAAATTTTTTCAGCAGCCTGAGTAGATATACATATACAGAGATATAGTATTAGAAATCCACTTACATAAAATGGTAATCTTCATAGTTAAAAAATGTTGAACCATCTGAATGCTAAAGCTAAGACTGCATATACAGTCTTAATTTAATTCTCTTACGTATTTGCCTAATAGGACAGACTTAAATTCACATACACTCTCTGGCCTTTGTACCCATTTACTGGAACAAAGCAGCAGTAACTGTGGTAGATCTGGGCAGACTTAACATTTTCTTTGCCTTGAGGGAAACAGAGTCACTGTTCACAGCTGCTCCTGCCCCACTTCCCTTTCTGGTTGATAGTATGAACAGTGTGGCTGCACAAATGGGCAGCATTGGGGCTCTGCTTCAGCTGACGGCAGTGGGCAGGTCAACCAACGTGAGAATGGCTGCCTTCTGAGGTGGAGATATTCATATCCGGCTCTGGACAGGACCGTGGAAAAACATTTCCATCATAGTACCATGCACCTGACCTGTTTTTAAGGATGGTACAAAATAAGATCCCAATTTTTATTTATTTTTTTTCTTTTTTGCTCGTAATATCACACCTCAGATATGGACTTTTCTGAAAACAAGCCTAAGTGCCACCCTAATGTGTTTAGCATACTTTTAGTACCTGAGCTAGCACATGGCTTGGCTCTAGGATCTAAGTCTATACCAATAAATAAAATGACCAGAGACTGTTTTCTGAGGCCAAGTAGATGACATGCTCCTGTCTATATGGCTAAATTCTCTTCTCCCTGACTTGTCACTACTGCCACCTGGGGATTGTCCTTGCTCCAATCTATTGATTGAACACTACCTGGGAGACCACTAGTGGGCATGTCCCAAAACGCGCCGAGGAGCATATTAGCAGTCAAGCAGCATGTATGATCATAGGCCTGTTCCCAACCACTCAGTGTCACTAGCAGAGTGGCAGCCATCATGAGCCATGAGGAGTGACAACCACCTCAAAGGTAGCTCATTGCTTTCTGACACAAAGATGTGACCTATCTTCCATACATTTTGCACACTCCCAGGGCTCAGTAGAAAAAAAACAGGATTATGATAGCAAATAAAAGCAAGGAATGAAGACCATCTGCAATCTCATCCATAACCCTGGTTTCTGCCTCAGAATTTGAAAACAGATGTCTTTTGTCCCATGTGTTGGCCTTCTTTAGGTATGGACCAATTCCAGTCAAGGGAAGTGGAAGAAAAGGGACTTCCACTTCCTTCTTTTAGGAACCAGAAGATCCAGTATATGGACCTGATCAGTAGTGCTTGTTGCTATATCAAATATAGATAGAAAAAGGTGGTGTCTCTGTTATTTGGATTCCAAACCAACTGCAGATATTTAAACAATAACTCAGACTCCGCTCAGGAGGTGTCAAGAAGCCAATCTGAGACATTGACTTGCTAGCTCATTCTGGGCTCTTGATTTTTTGTGAGTAGAAACCCATAAAATATTTCCTATTTTTCTCCACATTATATGCAGTTATACTGCCTCTTTTATCTGCCTACCACCCACTTCCCCCTGATGATTTTTGAACCTGTTGAGTTCAACCAGGTTTTTGAATCAAACAGATTCAAAAGAAGATGCTGTCTGAAAGCCAGTGAAATACTTAATATTTTCATAAATATTGGCAGCTGAGTAAAAGAGCACCTATAACCTCCTGTGTAAGACAGGTAGAGTCCAGCTCATGTATCCCACTCGGTGGCAGCTTGCAGCCAATCAGCAATGATGCAGTCTGGCAGCTTTGCTGTGTCTTGTCTGTGACAGTGTTGTAGAGACTGTGAGGGAAAACTGGGTTATTCCAGGCAGAGCCTTAAAGAAGCAAAAGCCACAAATCTATAAGAAAACTCATTTCATTAATCTGACTGGTCTTAGACAGTATCTAGTCTAAGCTCTAGAGATGCCTGGCAGGGGACAACCAGGCTATGTTGGACATAACAGTTTCTAGTACATTACTTAATTACATTATGTCAATGCAGTGGCCTAAGTGGCTTCATCCTAGAATATGTATTTCAAAGAGTTTCTCAGGAAACACACTAGCTTTGAAGAATTCCCTTGTTGTGCACACTTGCTGGGTGTGCCTCCAATGCATGTAAGTGTCATGTTAGCTTCAACTGCGCTGAAAAGTCCTGTGTACAATTGTAAAGTTCATTTTTAGACAGAGTGCATAATTAAGCTAGAGAAAGAAGTATACTCTAGATACAAATCACCGCTCAGTTTAGATAGAAATTGTTTTCACAGACTATTCCTGGCACATTCAGAAGAGCAAACATTACACTTAAAGGATGAAGCACTTAAGGATCTTTTTCTTTTTACTCAGATCACCTGTATGCCTGCACATTGTTTCACCACTGTACGCATCAACTTAGTGGAATAAAAAAATCTACTGCATATTCTCAGTCTCCAACTTGCTCATACAAAATCAATTTATCCAGAATATGTCTTACTTCTCCAAAAAGGCTATTTTCATGCCAAAGTTCCGTGTCAAATATGAAACATTTAAGGTATAGGATTATTTTGAAGACCAAAAAAAGTTTTATACAACGGAAAACTGGATTTCCTCATGTTCAAAGATGGCACAAAATGCATATGCTAGAAAGATGTTTAAAATGCCAAACTGTGCCTACCTGACTCAATCGAACCTGCAAAAAGTGAGGCTGCTGTCATTTTCTGAATGTCGGTGATTAATCTGAACTTCCTCAGCTCTGTTAGCCCCAGAGCAGCTGAGGCTTACCCCAGTGGCTGCAGCCTCAAATATTTCTTACCTCACACATGTGTTTGCTTATGTCAGTGGGAGACAGTGTAGGAGCTGGTTCTGGCAGCTTTAAACCAGAGTTACTCCTAGAGTAATTAGCAAATGCATTATTATGAATTAAAACCAGCTTTTGCGAACACTGAAGGATGTAGATGGGAAAACATAAGCCGGATTTTGACCTCAGCAATGGAAAATTTCAGCCCCCACACAGAATTTTAGCATATTCCAGTGGGATTGCCTAGAAAGCAACAATTCAGTCTAACGAAGAACCGTAGGTCTGAATATTTAGCTGATTTTTCATTAAGATGAATCTCATCCCCTCTCAGAGGAGACAAGCTACAGTTATGAGCTGGGAGGTTGCAGAGGAACAGGTCTGGACAGAAAGAACTTGTTTTCCTTTCTGCAGTCCTCCTCATGGTCACAGGGCATTTTGCTGCTTTAGACCTTCTACTTCTGAGGATTGAACCAATGCTGCATTGTGGCCATGGGACCATTCCCATGCCAGTTCTTTTCATGTAAATAAACCCTGGAATTTTAGTAGTGTCTAAATCCCTAAATGCCTCTTAGTGTGACCAGTACAGGCAAGGATCCAAAATAGTCATGGTAGCACAGGCACACAAAAGAAAGCTTCCCAGTTAATGATGGGTTACATTTTGCTGGTTTTACATATGCCTCTATGATTCTATGTAAAATACAAACTGTGAGCTTGCTTTTTAGAGGTGCGGTAGACCTATCACATGTAAGTTCATAGCTCTGAGACATGCATGTGACACTTGATCCTTATCCATTGTAGAATGTCCTGTTTGCTGCTGGTAATTATTTGTGGACAGATAGAGCACATGTTCAAATAACATTTTGTGTTTCTGCTAAAGCACTCATTTAAATAATTTCTGCTTTAGCCTTCATTTTTATTTTATATGTTCTAGCCGATTCTTTAACTCACAGGCAGGCCCTAGATTTAGATCGCCCATGCACATATTCACAAATGGTGTGTCTATCAGGGTATTTATAGTCCAGCTCCAAATGAACTATTTAGGGTTTTGCCCTGGCCTACACTCTTATGACTTATTTGACAACCTGTTGTTGTGTCAGTTCCCATATCTACCATGACTAAAGTGTATCCTTCTGATAATGTATTATTACAACTGTGTATGAATAATAATAATAATAATGAAATAGAAGAAATTATCGATTTTATCTTTAAATATTAATGCATCAGCAAGGTAGAAACTAATTTCAGAATTAATATGTGAATGTTTCAAGCAAATGTAAATAATTATACAAGCACACAGTGGCAAAAATAAGTTCTCTGTGGGTGTGTGCAGAATTTAGATATGACCTATTTTGTTCACATTTTTAATATTTTAAGTAACCAGAATTCTGAGTATGTATGCCCACTCATCTTAATAAACAAGTTGCTGAGGATTTCCTCATATACTCTGTGGTGCTTAGTATCAAGAAAAAAACAGGAACAACAGATGCCAACTGCTGAACATTTGTACTGTATTTCACACTGTGTTGAATACAGAGGCTTCATACCAAGAAAATGATCAAGAACAATGCTTCTGTAAAAACGAAAATGATCAGATTTTGCCTTTCCAAATGAGAGGAAAACAGAGCATAATGAAAAAAACGCATGCCACAGAATTACTTTTTATTATCAGCCAAGCTAACTGAGAGTTTACTTCATCATAAGTTACAGCCCAGGTCATTGCTTCAGAAATAAGTGGATTTTTTTTTTGGCTGTGGAATGAAGTATCCTGGCTTACCTTGGTACACTGCCACTTGGGAGCAACTGTTTCAAGAAATCTCTGGGTCAGGTTGAGCTGGCTTCCATAGGGTTATGGTTTTACTGCCCTTCTGGAAATTAACCTTATTAGGTCAGGATCTTAATAGACTGTGTTGTTTCAGTATGGAGATCTGATTTTTATAAGAAAACAGTAATTTCCATCTTAACTATGTTTGACAAGTAAGCACGTAAATGAGAAAGTAATTTGTAAATACATCCTATATTACACCACTAAGGATTTGGATAAAGGGGTGTTCTGTATGGAGGGCATTGCAACACTGTTTGTTCAGGGTTCACTTTAAAAAACAGAACTCTCAGCGCTCTGAAGTAGAACATGAACCTATACTTTCTCCATCAGTATGAATAAAAGGAAATTAAACCCATGTCAGATGAGTTGATTAGAAAAATTCAAAGTTAGAGAAAAGCTGAAGTGCACATACCGAGCAATTGCACCACTGCTGTCTGGAAAGTTGAAATGAATCATTACTGATGAACTGCACTGAGAAACTAGTCAATGAAATTGTCATGCAGCTAAGTTGTACTAAAGCGAAGACTACTTAAAGAGTACTTGCTCATAATATATGAAGGGAAATACCATTGTACGTTGTTGCAAATTGCACAGCTGAGAAAAGAAAGGGTTAAAAAGACCCAGCAGCTCCTTAGCTGAAAAAAAAATAAAATCTTTTCTGTTTTACTCAGTAGGGACCTTGGTGTTTAAGATTGCATGCAATGAATATGCATAATATTTAGCTTTATTCTTGTCATTGTTTACAGTGTATGCTGCCTTTGCGTTGGCAAACCATATCTCCCATTTGGGACATAACACACAATGGATACCACAAAAAGAAAGGAGTCTGCCTGGGTTTACCATTACATTTAGTTCGGGAAATCCCATGACCGAGTGCTTTTTTTGCAGCCTTTTTGGGTCTTCTACCAGGGAGTAAATTAAATTAAGCCAGGTAGAGAATTTGAAGGAAATCCTCTATTCCTCTGGCAGCAAGCTCAAGTTGCTGGGTGGGTCTAGGGGATTTTATGGGGTTTGAAGGGGAACTTCCTTTGGAAGCTATCTGTCTACTTGTGTATCTGCATGGGTACAGTTGGTAGGAGCTCTGGAGCTCTCCAAATATTCGCTGATTCACACACACACTAAGGCAACTCTGCTGTGATTTGGCCCTCCTTAGGCTACAGCTGGAGAGGGCGAGGTTCCTTTTATGCTGCCCTAGATGCTTACATTTCAGTAAGCTGCAAAATATGTGATCCTGATGATTCAGGTGGGGGAAGAGGTGCTTTGGCAGAAGGAAGACTTCTAAGTAGTCTCTTAGATTGCTGCAACCTTACTGGAAACCCTTGCAGGTTAGGGCATACCATCACAGGGGCAATACCACACTAATCCAGCCACCATACCACCTGCTTCAGAGCACTGGAGAGTTTACAAGCCATACAGAGAGAGTCAGCTGGTGCCCAAAAATCGCTTATAATCTAACCAGACAAAATCAATAGAGATGGGAGTGACCAAGAAAGCAATTTACTCCACATTTCTGCTCTATGCAAAGGCAGAGAGATCTTACAGAGTGGGCAAGACAGTCCTGCCTGCTAGGTCACACTCTGCAAACAGACAGTGGCCACATTTCCAACACAGTCTATCAGAAGCATATTATTGTTCTTGCACTATTGAAGCAATAATATTTTGCCCACCCTTCAAGAAGCTGAGGAATTTGCAACCAGATATTTCTGATATCAATAGCTAAACAATTAGATTAAAATTCTAATAGTTTTGATTTCGAAAGTGCAGCTTTTTCGAAGTTTTCAGAAGAGGTAATTGTTATAGTTTGGCAATTACTGCTTGAAAGAGATGTGTAGGCTGAAGAAACACTCCTTTCTTCTGATGGGATTATGCTACAAGGTACCAGTGTTCCTTGCAGCTCACTTATGCGCTTACACACTCACTGTTTTCACATGTAGGATGTCTGAAACCAAAAGCAAATAATGAATTCACAATTCCATTCTCATTAAATAGTGATATGTTATTAGTAGATAAAACTTACTTGTTAAAAAATCCTCCATATCCTCTACTGGAAGGGAAGATGACCTTGTAAAAGCACATAGATATATTATACAAAAGGACTGAATTCGTCTCCCTTTTCCTCACATAATTCAGTGGAAAAATACAAACTGCTGTAATGAGGGTTATAAACTACCATCGCTCAAATCTGACTTTAAAATTTGGTTTATTTAGAACATAGAAATACACATGAAATTTAATCAGCATCTCAAGTCACATTATGTACTCTCTGTTCGACAGGAACTGAGCACATAAATTAGCTGAACTGGGAGCTAGTCCCAGATCCATCCCTACTTGGCTACAGCACCTTTTGCTAGGAACTTCCAGCAGGGGAAGCTCTTAGCACATCAGTACCGTAACACTTCTTCAGGAGAGAGCAAAGTTTAGTCAAGACGGAGCAGGGAGTGGCGTGGGGAGGGGGGCAAAGGAAGGGAAATAAAAATCAACAGCGTCATAAATAGTCATATTAGAAAATCAGAGAAAAAATACTGTTCTGATCAGATGCCTTTGTTGCATCTTAGAAGTTTGAATCGCATATAGACATGGTAAGAGCAGGGAGACTGAGCATTTTTGTATGAAAGTTTGTGGCTCACAATACTCCTTCTGTGAGGGAACCGCGTCCAGTTTTTGGACTGACAGGCAGGCTGCAAGCTTTGTGCCGGCACACTAATCCCTTGTCTGTGGGTTACTGAAAAACTACTTGCATTTTTGTTCCCAGTTCACCTTGGTGAAAAAACCCAATTCCACATATGATAAATCCAGTGTCTGCAGAAAGGCAGTCACCTAATTGCACAGTGAAGCAGAAGAAAGCCTTGCAAATGGTATACAATTTTCAAAGTGTTCCAAGCCTTAGGCAAAAGCCTTTCAACTGTGTCTAAAACTGAATGATAAAATATGTTGTACAAATTATCTGTGAACAGGAAACATGTGGTAGTGGCAGGGGACTGAAATGTAACACTTGTAAAGAAATGGGAACTGCCAGTCATTTATACCCTTTTACTTTTCTCTCAGTCACAAGTTCCATCATATTTTTTTTCACGATCCGTTGATGTTCAAGTTTATAATAAGACATTTATCAGATCTCACTAGGCCAATTACAGCTTTGTAGCAAAAACAACAAAAAATATTATCCCATATGAAGCTAAAGGTTTAGTTTTGTCCCTTTCTTCATACTTTTGTACAGTTCTTGTTTTATCATTGCCAGGATGTGTGTGGATAGAATTTTGAAAGAGCTTCAGTAATGCAGAAACGCCTGGGATGCCAGTCATCCACACTTTAGACTAAAGTAATCATAAGTTGAGAAAAGTTTCTCAAGTCCTGTCTATAAAACAGTATTAAAACGTGAAATAGAGAGAAAAGGAAGAAAAGGGAAATGCACAATTACTGTTCAGCAGGAATAAAAAAGAAACTCAAAACACTTTCTATTCTGAAAGCTCATTTCTGCTTCCTTGCTCTTAAAGTTCCTGCAGTAATGGTGTATCTTATATCTCCTGTTTTTTAAAGATGTAATCTTTATCACCAATACCAACCACTGTGCACTGCAGTCCTCATTGATGGGATTTTTTTATAGTTTACCTCCAGAAAAACACTTCAAGGGTGAGAGGGAGACAAAACAAAAACTTTTACTTTTTTGATTCACCTTGCACAACAAAAAGCGAACAGTATTGCCGAGTCTCAAGAATTTTTTTGGCATAAGTGAAACATGAAACTTAAATGTAGTGCTTAAAAATGCCACCTGCAAGCAGCTAGAAAAAAAAGACAAAACCACAAAACAACAGGATTTTTATCCATGACATTTTTAGATAACTGGATATATATAAGCCTTAGTTCTTCAAAACGTTAGAATACATAAATACTTAGAAAAGTGTGTGAAAGTCCATCCACAAAGCAAAGTTCTTAACCGACTCACTGAATGATACCCTAACCCTCATAAGACTGTGTTACTTCTCTGTGTACTGCTGTCCTAATTAGACCGCATTATGTGTCCTTGGTTTACTGTAGGGCCAGAACCATTCATGCCCATTGTGATAACATGGCTGATATAATTCGGTGAGCTGGTGAACATGCAACATTAGTGTCTGTCAAATCAATTTCCTGCTATTTCCCGTTACATATACGACACAGAGAAGTACTTGAGAAAAGAATTAAAATTTTGATCATATCTGAGATAAAAAGTCTTGCTTTCAAGTTCTGCTAAGAGAATCTTTCAGAGGCAAAAGAATTAAATAAAGGTTTTGCAGCATTCTGCGAGATTAATGAAGAAGTTGTGTGATTTGAAGGTTAGCTCATTGGGCTGGGACTCATTAACATAACTAGGCAAACAATAAGGTATTTTTTTTGATTCAGTAATCAAACCCAAGCATTGGGAAAAATCTCTTTAAAAACAGTTTCATCATTAAAACAAAACCAAAGTAAAAAAAAACCCCAAAACTGTTCCTTACTTCAAGATGTATTTTTTTTCAAATTCGTTCATTTTCCTTGGAAGAATGGGAATGGAAAACAGTATTTTAAATTGAAAAGGCTAAAAATTTTATTCTGAACAATTTTATCACTTTTCAAAGGAAGTATTTCCTTTAAAAATGTCACAATGAAATCTTTGTTAACAATTTTAATATTTCCCCTCCCTTCTTATCTCCTGGCCACAAATATTTGCTGCTGAGTACTTACAACTGGTTTTGCTCCCTGGAGCTGTGCCTGTACTGCAAAACCAGTAAAAAATCCTCAGCCTCAGTCTCCAGTAGTCCAGGCTGGAATCTCCTAGAGAACACAGTGGCTGCTTCCTGTGGTGTATGTCTGGATTTACTTTGCATGAAAACCAGGAAAGCATGAAGCAGTGATGGTGTCTGTTTGGCTCTCGCAATGAAGTAGACCCAGACAGATCCGGGAAGCATTCCTGGCTACCCCTCTATCAACAAAAGCTTTGAAATATTCATTTTTTTGTTTAGTGGATTTATTATTCATCTAAAAAATCACACTTGTTGAGTTCTGAAATAAATGTCCAGTTCTATTATTTGATAGCTACATGAATTCTGGTCCATATCTGGGCCTTCATTTTGCCTGTCTGCACAGTGGGAATAGTAATAATAACTGCTTCTTTGAACAGAGCTTTGAAATCTTTAGAAGAAAAATACCCATATATCTATATTTGACTGTTCCAGATTATTTGTGCCTTTTCTCTTTCTCCTGTTAATTCCCATTTAACTATAGCTTTTTTACAGGAAGAATCTCTGCTTCTAAAAACTTTCAGTTCTAGCGACTTCTTCCATTCTCTAGATCTAAGTTCCTAAATTTATGGAAGAAAAATGTATTTGAAGGCTAGTACACATAAGGATGTCACCTTTAGCTTAGGAAATGTGCCATAGAGTGCTGCATTCTAACAGAACATTGGGACTTCTATTGTGATGCTTGTCCTGTTCTGGCACTCTTCCCTCAGCATCTGGTATTGTCTGTTTCTTTTCTTTTTAAGGGTTGAGTGAGGGTGTATTGCTTTGCCGCATCAGAGGCTGGAAACATCATGTAACTATCCTGAGTCAAATTCCACTTTCAACTACTCAAACAGGTCATCCCTTTCCATCCAAGGAAGTCTTTTCCTGTTAATCCCAGAGTCAGCCACTCTGGCAAAGAAGCAGCATTATTAAAAGATGCTGGGATTGATGTTGGTGCTTCCTTAGAGTGGTAAGCCTCTGAAGGCATGTTCCAGGCACCCAGGTACCAATCTATGTGCACGGTGATGCACTTCGGCTCTAGTTGCCCAGTGAACTCACTGGCTTCCCCTTGCAATTCCAAAAAACACTTGTCCCTCATTCTTTGCGGGAGCTGCTGCACATTCACCACAGTAAACTGCACCTTCATCTGCCCACGGTAAGCCCAGGGTCTGGCTTTAACCCCACATTGAGACTCTAGGAACTGAAATACCAGTTTGTCTTCCTTCTGGAAGAATATTTTCTGCTTCTGGAGATGTGGTACCAGACTTGCTGGTTCTTGGCTCTGACCCTGTAGGGATGTTGTTACACTCCTTACATCAGATTTCTAAGTCACTGGTGCGTCCTCTGGGGAATAGAGATGAAGAAAGCAGAACAGGTTTCACATGGTAGTTTTCATATCTAACTTTCACCCTCAATGCACATGAACACATAAAACAAGCACCCAAGTCACGGTCTTTCATTGCAGTCTGTCTTCACTTTACAACTGTCTTCTCCTAATGTTCCTAACTAATAATCTCAAAGTAATGACATCCCCAGGTATGAGATTGTCTTTTCTTTCTACTGAGGAATGTGACTGCTTTCAAGGGGAAAACCAGCTTTGTGTCATATGGGGATAAGCAGCAGAAAAACTGCATATGCAGTGCAATTGCTAGTAATTGGTTGTTTAAGTCATTTTACAGGCCAAAATATCTTTCTTGGCTTCTGGTTGCCTCTACAGAAGAGTGAAATGGGCCTCTTTCTGCTGCATTTACCGACCCCATTAGGATGTTTCTACTACCTTACTGTTGCTTTTTTTATTCTTTGGAGTCTTCTATTTTGGAATATGATACACAACATTGTAATAATGATTGTGTGTTTGCCTTTTTTTTTTTTTAAATCAGAACTCTCAAACTGTAGCACATGGACCAGTAGTGGTCTAGAAATCACTTTTCAGTTATTATAATGGGCCAATGGGCTGTATGATCTTGTGTCTTGACCTTGTTCCAGATGGTGTCACAAAAAAACCCTCTAAAAACTCTAAATACTTGCCTAATATCGCAATGGCTGCTGTTGCTACTGAGATGCTATATGATCACAAATGGGAAGGGAGCTGGTTCACAAGTCAAACTCTCTGATAAGATGTGTCATCACTATGATAATTCCCTGCATGGGGTGTCATATGTCTAGTGAAGTGAAAAATATGATGAATATATTTTCTGGGGTCTACAGGTGTGAGGAATTTCTGCCTACCTTGGTACCAGTAAAGATGTACTAATGCAGAGTTGCTGAAGAAAAAAAAAATTGTTGTAAAAGATAGCTGCTTTGAGTGGGATTCTCTGAATAGGCAGATAAATTCAGTCTCATACAGACTCTGTTGAAGGAAAATAGAGCAAAGTATGTATGTCTCTGAAAAGGCACATCACTATAAAACAAAGACAAAGACTTTTTGTAAGGTTGTGCCATTGCTCTAACTTGTCTTCTTGTCAAAGTAAAAAGAAGTCCCACGGACCCCTGTGGGATCTGTGCTAGGCAGCTGTTATGTATTTCAGGCTATCCTAATAATGAACAGCCTACACTTCCATTAGGTAGTTCAACAGAGAATTTATCTTTTGCAAAGTGACAAATTGTCACCTTTCACACGCACAAGATACACTGAAATTTTGATCCAAACTATCTCAGCAACCTGAAAGTGTGTTGTTATTGTTTTAAAGGTGAAAAATACTCTTCCAAAGCCCAACCAAAATCACTTAACAGCTGAATTAACAGGCCAAAGTATTGCTAATTCAGTCTCTCAGAGGGGAGCTAAATTCAGACTCAGTGAGACTGATATCTCATGCTGTGGATGCTGTTTACTTTTCCTGGGTGCTCCTTGCAGTGCCTGGAATATCTTATGCTAACTTTAAGCAGCCTCTCTTGGCTGGTTCAGACATTGTAGCAGCAAAAAAGGTCTTGCTTCAAGCTCAGTAGGAGGCTGAAGCATACAGGCCTTTGAGACACAAGGGTAACTAAGAAATGGGAAAGAACTCCCACATGAATAAGATTAACTAATGTTTTTCACATCTTCTACCAAGTGGCTTTGATAAATGACTAAATATATAATGCCATCTGATTCAAGCTAAATTCTGTGCTGTTTTTCAAATCCCAGTTTGAAAGAGTGCTGCTCCTGAGAATGCTACATGGCACAGTGGGCCAACATGTTTTTACAATAATAATAATAATTTACATTTTTATTAAGAATTTAATTTTGAAGTATTCAAAAATGATTCATAAAAACCATACATAGGGTGCGGCAGATTTGCTATCAATGGGAGCAAGCCAGGGCAAGGAGGGAAAACTGTGAACAGGCTTCAGCAATCCTTATTTTATGGAAAGTATATGCGTTCTTTAACGTTTACACAGGCAAGATGGGGCCTCATTTCTTTAAAATCAAATTCAAAAGAGTCCAGTGGAAAAGAGCAAACTAAACCAAATCTATCTATCAGGAAAGGAGGAGAGGAGGAGCTTCCTTTAAAATTGCTGCTTTGAGATTAGGAGTTTGTGGTTTTAAAGAAATACATACTCAATCTTGAAACAGTGGCTTATGAGCTAATTTTCTTGATAGGAACGGCCAAATTCTCAATCCTTTTACTCTGCAGTGTTGTATGGAAGGAAGAATAAAACAGGTGTAAGAGGATGGGTTTAGCTTTGGATGAAACACTAGAGAACAGACACATGTTTAGCTGCTGCTGCTGTTTTAAGGCTTGGCCTCCAGCTTCTTGCTGAGGATGCAGTGAGTGGATACAAAAACCAGATATTCATGCTACCCTGGAACTACAACAAGAAAAGACTGCGTATTTCTGTACCTTTTGCATTGCTCCTCCAATTCCCCACAAGCACCCACTGCTCTTTATGCACCACATGAGTGACCCAGGATGCCTGCCCCATGCTCTCTACCCACGTAAGTGAGCTGGGATCCCCCCAATCCTACGCACACACAGAACCCTCCTTTCAGATAATTTTGCCAACGTGATTTCCTCTTTATTCAGACGAAATCTCACTGAAGTCAGAATTTATATAAGAACCAAATACAAACCGGTAGCACAATAATATCTTCCTAAGAAACAAAGTCTTCAGTGTCCTGAAGGGAATGATGATCAGTATAGCACCTTGTGGATTTCTTCAGCCTAAAAAGGAGAGGACTGTGCTGGTCTATATGTGAGATTAATTTAGCTTGACCTAGACCTGCTCCCACTGCTTGGTCCCAGAGTTTTACAGCTCTGACAGGGAAGTTGTCTTGCCAGGGATTTCCGAGGGAGAAAATGCAAAAAGTGACAGAGACTAAAGCTTTGTCCTGCAGACACTGGCACCTGTGTTGAAACACAGGCTGAAAGGTTACATTGCACCTGATGGCATAACACTCTCACACTTCTAGTCAAAACCACTATTTCTCCCTTACCTATGTTTTAAATACAGGTTGTGCAGTGCAGAGGATGGAGCAAGCCTGCTGGGCTCTGCCCCAGCAGTGGCTGCATGTCAGTCCCCTGTGGGCGCTCCTCCTATTTACATCACCATTATAACTGGTGCTATTTCTGTTACGATACTTTCCCTCATTTCTGCTGAGAAGGTTTATCAGAGTCCCCTTCAGAGTAAATCACTCCTCTGTAACTTCGTGAGGTTTTAAAAATATAATTTAAAGCTAAAGCCTAAAATTATATTGCTGCCTCCATCTTCTGCAAGAAGCTGTCAATTAGAGACACCAGGTGGGAGCAAAGATCACTGAAACCAAAACTGAATCAAAACATGGATTTTTCTGCCTGCTGAGGAATTGGCAAACATGTTTGCAATTCTTCAGTTGGCATAACTGATTTAGTGTGAGGGACAAACTATTGCACTCTTAGAAGCTGAGAAAATGTATGTATTATTGCCATGCAATGCTATCCCAGAGAACCAAAGTAAATGTCTGAGGGAAACAGGAGTACCAACAGTTCTTCAGTTTGCTGAACAGAATGGTTTAATGCCTGAGACAGCTATCAGAAGGCTCTGGTTCTGTCCCCATGTGAGATGTGACTTACACTGTAACCTGGCAAAAGCAGTTCCCCTCTTCGGGTCTCTATTTTCCTTTCCAGGCTTCTGTTTACCAGCAGCATTAGTTTCACAGGAACACCTCCAGTTTTGGTACCTGTCACAGATTCCTCTAGGACAACATCAATTTGCAACAGTGCTGAAATAGTATCTCTAAAACACACACACACACTAATGCAAAACCTAGCACAATGTATTTGTTTCAGGTTTCCAAGCTGATAAGGATAAAATTAAAAATGGTCCAGAGCTATGGGCCTTAGTAATACCTTTGTAAAGGTTTTCGAGCTCTCTTCTCAACTCCTCTCTCCTGACAGGGAGAAGAAATGTGCTCCAATCGCATCTACCTTCTTTCCTGTCTGTATCTGCTCTCTTTTTCTTGTGTGTGTTGACTAAGACTAGGTAAAAATCCACTGTGCTTGAGCCTAATTCGCCTAAATTAATTCTTTAGAAATTCTAATCCCCTTTCTTATAGGCTGTAGCTTTTGAAAAACTAAATAAACTATTCTAGTCTAGATAGAGCTTCATTCATTGCCCAACCATTATTATCTTAACTCCATTGTTACGTGTCATTTTCTATTTTACAGCTTCCTTTGAATGCTACTGCAAATGTAGGAAGACTGATGTCATTTACATAAAGTGAAGTAAATTCATATTATTCAGATGCATGCAAGATATATGTAATATTTATATTTTAAAAATGCAAATGTTTCCTAGATGTTGCCAATATGTTTACTACAAAGTTAAAGTTTCTTTTCATGGGAAGAGTACTGCTAGGGTTTAAAAGCCATGAACAAAGCTTTGTCTGTAGAGAGAACAGAATAAGATAGGTAGACAGCCAGATAGACTGACTAAACTAAGGATTCCAAGGAGTATAGATAAAACAGCAACACTAACAAGCAGCAGAGGCAAGGCTCTAAATTTTTAGGCTCTAAATTATTAGACTTAAATTGGGTAATAAATCAACTTTTGAAGAAGAAAAAGAAGCCATCAGGATGCAAAGTCCTGAATCAAGCAATAAGTCATGAGGACCAACAGCTATCAGTTATGGACAAGACGTGAAAGTGACGGCTCATGTAAACCTTGAAGGAGAAAGATGTCCCGCTACCCTTTGTGGAATGTGTTCACTCTTGAGGAAGAATAAATTTTTGTAGGCCTTTCTTATACTGAGAGAGAGGAATAACTACACCTAACAGTGCTAATGATGGACTTTTGTCAGAATCAGAAGAAACCTAAACATAATGTATTCAGTGGACTCCAGTGGCAAAATGGATATTTCACTTTCATATGAACAGTAAAGGGTCTGTTAAGCAGTTACACTTGTGAATAACTTTAAGTATTTGAATAGTTCCACTTGCTATATTGGGATGAATCATGTGAGTGATGTTACCCACAGGCACATTTAAAAGTATTGATCCTAAAGGCATGTCATGAATTATTCCACTAATTCATAAACTGATCATTAGGAAGTAAGCTTTTTGCAGAGATTCAAGCATAAGGGTTTTAAAACACAGCTTATGAGTGAACCTTAAAGCAAACCATTCTTTAACTTTAAATCCACATTTTATCTAAAAAAAAATACAAAAAAACCCCAACAAAACCCCATTGCCCAATGGGCTTCCCCTTCCCTTCCTTTCTTTACTGGAAAAAGCTTGCCAGTTCTGTGGAACACCTTAAGATTGATGATATAACCCCAGAAAAGCTATGACTAGGCTTGCAGCTCTTTCCTAAGCAAAATGGAGAGGCCTGCCATGATACACATTATTTAGTATGGATGAAATGTGCTGGACATTACTTAGACTGATCTAGCGTTCATCCAGAGCCACAACGTTGGAGAAGTAGTAATCATGAGCATTGGTGCATGGAGAACTCGTTTATCACTACAGAACCACAAAAGAAAGAGCCCATTTGAATCTTATTTTCAAGTGTGCTTTGAAGCGCTAAGGTTAACAAATCCTTTAGTCACATACTGTACAGCCCTAATCGAAGCTTTTTCTACTTGGTCCTGCAGAGTGTGTCTTTTTGAATGAACCCCCTACAGAAATAAAAGGGAGAGTGTAACTCTGAAACTGCACTTCTGTTTGAAACTCGTCAACCTGCTTTTGTGACAAGTAGTCCTATGATGACTGCAAATGACACAGATAATTGTCCTGTTTGTTCAACATGTGTGTTTGACAGTTCTTTCTGTATAGATGGTGTCACCATCTTCCTTGTTATTGTATGTCTTTTGCTCAGCAACTACCAATGGCAAACTTATTAAAAAAAATCAGCAATTCAGGAGCACATTGACAGAAGGACAGTAGGGAAGGCACAGACCTACCTGAAACAATTATCTGTTATTTTTCTCACAAAATTTTACCTAAAGCCAAATCCAAAGTTAAAAGATTTCTCAGATTAAATTTTAAATATAATGTTCCATTGAATCTTTTTTAAAAAGTTTTCTCTCAGGCAGGACAAAGACAGTATTGCAAGAACTCTGTAATAAAACTTTCATATTTAAATTTCCGCCTCATTTCCTTGACATCAAGAGTCCTGAATAACATCTAAATGTTTGGGACTGAAGTCACAGCAAACTTCTCACTCACACTCCAGTCTCAATTCCACTTTTAGTACTAAAAAATCAATTGACCTCAATGATTTATTTGCTTCCCTTCTTCTCCTGTAACTAAGGATATTTAGCAAAACAAATATCTTCAGGAAGAAAACCCAACCAGCCAAATAACCCAAAAAAAACCCCAAAGAAGATTCCTAACTGTGCACTAGTCATATTTTACACGTAAGAGAAATTACTGGCTGAGAGTGTCAGCAGTCCTTGTTTGGCATTTTGTTACGTACCTTGTACCTGAAGATGATGCCACACTGATTTTATAGCAAATAAAATTTCACTTGATCAGCCTTCAAGAGATACAACACCATGGTCTCCTGTTCCTTTTCTTTCACTCTTGTCATTCTTTTCTCCCAACTCATTATTCCTTTTTCTTTTTCTTTTTCTTTTTCTTTTTCTTTTTCTTTTTCTTTTTCTTTTTCTTTTTCTTTTTCTTTTTCTTTTTCTTTTTCTTTTTCTTTTTCTTTTTCTTTTTCTTTTTCTTTTTCTTTTTCTTTTTCCTTTTCTTTTTCTTTTTTCTTTTTTCTTTCTCTCTTCTACTTCTTTACTATTTTCCTTCCTTTTAAAGACATTCTGTCATTATTTCATCTTTTTCATGTTATTCAGCACTGATGAAATAGATATCTTTGAACTATTTATATATCTAGGAGGCCAGGTGAATAGAGCACAATATTTAGTGGGAAACTCAAGTCTCTGGGTGCAATTCTGTCAAGATGAGTGCGCATGTGTGTGTTCAGAAGCTTTTGGTCAGACTCTCCACGTACGTGAAATGATGTGGTGCCAACCAAGCAACCAGCTCTACAGAAACACTCGAGTTGAGGGCTGACTCATGTATTGATTTGGAGATCATGGCTCTATTATCTGGGGGACAAAAAACCCACTTCCATTACAGCTTTGCAAATCCCATGCTTCAGATTTTCATGGAAAATAGATTGCACGAGCTTTTGCACCCAGAAATAGTGTCACTTTACAAGTGCTAATATAATTAATGTTAATTGTGAGTGCTTGGGCTGTGCTCTGAAAACATAAAAGTTTATATAGATGGTAAGTATCATTAAGTACTTTTGGAAACATTTGTCGTCCCTGGGGTTGTCTTTGACAATTAATTTCTTGGGGCACATTTTCAACAAGCACCTTTTAGGATAGCTTGTTCAAAGAATAAACTGATTCTAAGCTTCAGAGCTGATAAATCCTGTAGAGAAACTTATACTGAAGAAGAGCTTTTTGTTTCTAGAAGAGGAAAACAGCATGTCTAGCCATGTCCTGGGTACGACCATAATGTCGGCATCTCTAAATAAACAAATGTAAAAAGAAACACTGTGAATTTTGATTCTACTTTCTCTTCAAAGCAGCAATATCTGACAAAAAGAAGGTGTCACCAACCTGCATTTCAGAGTTGAACAACCGTAATAACACTTAAAGCCATAAGAGATCATTTGGTCTTATCTCTTATATATTATACGCCATTAAATTTCACAAGAGTTATATCTATCCCTTCACTGAGTCCAACAGCTTGAGTTTCATTGAAGTCCAGAACCATTTCATGTCTCCAGAAGAGAACAGGTATACCAGGGTAGTCCCAGTGCTGAGCCCTGAAATGTCAGGTGACTAAATACGTTATGCTCCTGCATTCCTACCAAAGGTGGGGATAAACTGCAGACTCTAGACAACTAAATGCTGTTGTCTCCAAGCGAGCTAAGTACAAAAGTTTCCACAACAATGTGGATTTAGACCATGCAGTTGAAGGTGTCCAGGGAGCTATTCAGTTCACTCTAGAAGAGTTATCTACCCACATTTGTCAGCTCAGCTATATCCTAGCCTTCCTGAACTGTCTGGATTTGTTCTCTATTAAGTATAGTGGAAACTACTAGCTTACAGGTGGACACATACATTTAAAATCCTAAAATCCATAACAATCTGAAGACAATTGCCTGGGAATTCTATCTCCTGTGATGCAGAGAGTAATAAAACACCTTGAAAACTCAGCTAATACACAATTATGCTTCCTTACACCAAGTCTAGCAATCACCTAAGCATGGGGATAAATCTGGTCAATTTTTTAGTCCTTCCAGGCTTTTTGGAGATCACTGTTTGTTCCTACCAGCATATTTCATGATAGTTTATGTCCTCACGTTGAGTTGAAAATGTCCTGATGACAATGCAAATCTTCCTGATCTTCTGTAAAGGAAGGGAATGAAGCAAGTTTCACAGGTATCTGTTGATGGGTACCAAAGGTGAGAGGGTAAAACCACAGCCATGTCATCAGAAAACCTAGGCAGCTTTCCTTGTGGAAACGTTATGCAATGACAGTAATTTGAAAGATTCCAGGCAATGGTGACTCTGCTTACACCTACTAAACCATTCCAGTGTTTAATTAACTTCTCCACTAGGATACTGAGTCTTATTTCAAGGCTGAAGCTAATATTATCTTCCTGCTAATATATCTTTTACTATCTCTATTAGTTAGATCAAAAAGCCCCTCACCTGTCCCAATATTGTTTCTGCCTTTCTATACGTAGTGTTCAAATTCTTTCTTATCTGCCTGTTTGACAAACTGAGTAGGTTGAGCTGCTTGACTTCTCATTGTAGAAGAGATGTTTTTCAGCTCCTATCTCTGTAAAGAAATCAGCTTTTTATTTTTCTTTTATTTGATAATTTTACTTCATTTTCCCTTTTTCATATAATAAAATACTTATTTAAACATTTTTAGAAAGAATTGCAGTAAGTGTGTTAGTGACATTTTCAGGATTTGGGTATTGGCAGCTGGTTTTGCTAGCGTTTACATTTTTATGTCTCTGCTATTTCTTAAATTTACCTGTACATATGATAATGCATACTATGAAATAATACATGATGAATTGCTGCCATGGTTTTCACATCTATATTTTCATTGTGTAATAAAGCACACAAGCTATGTGTGTAAGAGTCTGGTAAGCTCATTGTGTATCTGTGCACTGCTGCAGTCTATGTACAGAGTCTCTAGTAGTTCTGTGTGAAATACAAAATATTCAGTTGTTGCTTTCTACTGAAGAATAATTTCCATGTTTATTTTAAAGGCCTTGAAATTACAAATAAAAATCAGTAAGTAGACCACACTGTATATTTAAAAATCTACTGTGTATTTTCAGCGACAGCAGCCAAGATCCTGGAGACGGTTCAAATGATTCAGGTAAATAGAAAAGTAATTCAGGATGAGATTATTTTTGTAAACATTTTGTAAACATTTATTTCCTGTCATAGAAAATCCATAGTATCTGTATCTCCCCAAATAAAACATCCATTAGTACCCACTTCTATTAATATTTTTTTAATTGTTTCTCAGGTATACAAATGACTAAATACTTCAGACATTTGGGAAGCTTTAGAGATGTGTCACTCTCACAATTTAGGTATGAATTTCATGTATTCATTGAACTGAGTCCAAATAGGATAATCTGCCTTTTAAGATCTCTAAAATAAATAGTTGGATCTATCTGCAGCAGGCTTTTGGTAGTGGCATAACATTATTTGCCTGGGTCTGGCCATTTTGTAGAATGACTAGATGGATACTTCCTTGTAATTTTGCATCTAGGTAGAAAGTGTGAGGGATAGTCAAATAAAAATTAAAGAAAAGCATAGTGGACAATTGAGCAGTAATTCAGCCATGAAGTTATTAACTGGCTATATGATATAAATATATTATTAAAGCAGAAAGCAGATTGTAGTCACATTCTCTTTCACACTTCAAACAACTAAAAAGCTATTCCATGTAGAGAATAGGCTGCCAGCTCAGGACTGGAACACAGGACCTTGTCCATCGGTTTTCTTCATAGTCAAGAAATTATGAAAACTGCATTCTCAACTAGGTTACAAATCAGCCTGGATTTGTCAACATTAGGAGGAATCATCTGTAATACATAAGAAAAAAAAAAACAATACTAATCTCCAGCACTCTGATCCCAGATATTCCCATCTGGTTCTTACTTGCTTTTGCCAAAACATCTAAGGTTGACACGGACGTGAGCAAGGCATCTTACTCTAACCCCTCTATAGAACTTAGTGGCTTTAGATCTTCCATTACAAAGAACTAGTTACTTGTTAATATAGTGCAGACAATGTATGTATGTGCTTGTGAATGACAACTCCAAAGCAAGTACACCAAGTCTAAGAGTTGTTAGGATACCTGTGTTGCAGGATAGCAGCAAATACACTGTCACGATTACTAATATAAAGCACTTTAGATTAAGCCTCAACTACCAAACTTGGTACACAATTGTTATTTCCAGAGGTGAATATTTAAAGCTAATAGTGGAAGCAAACATATTTTTTTCCTTTTATTTTGCTTATAGAGAAAAGAAGTTTGCTTATTAGGACAATACAGAAAAAGAAAATAACTTGATAAAATGCCCAGGGACACAGGGAAATACACAATATAAAATCCCTTACATGAAGAAGGTATTTTACTGTTGCCATTTTCTGAGGGAAAAAGGAAAAGCACTTAAAAATACATATACAAGATCAGAAATACACATGAAATTTATAGGGAGGGTAAATTGCTCTGTTGTGCCATAGAATTTTGTCTCTACTTCACAGATGGCATGCCTTGGGATAAGTTAAATTCAGAGCTCTGGTTAGTATAAATGACACCATTGCAGGAATATCAGCCTTCAAATCCCCTCATGGAGGACAGCACGGAGTACAATGTATATTGTGTGGTCAGAAAAATATAATATTGCTGAGCCTGTGCAAATAAAAACAAGACTACATACAGCTTAATTGTGTAAAACAATCACAAGGGATGGATAAAAAAGTGTTCTGGCCTCAGCTCAACAGAAATTGTATTCAAAAACCTGTCTCAGTGCAATAAACATAAGTCTTGTCTCCAGCTTCTCGGTAATTAACTAGTCAAAAGTAAAACAATCTTTTAAGGCAGAAATTTTTGGAGGTTTAAAAAAAAAAGGAAAAAAAAGTATTCCAGGTTTTTGAGACTAGTGGCAAAATGTGCTATCTGAGGTTGAACATTTGATGGGACCTGGTGAGATCAAAGAACTGGAAAGAAAAAACTATGATGAATACATAGGAATGAGCTCCAATTACAAGCTGGACGGTCCTTAAGTTTAAGCTTAACACAGTTTAAGCACGGCTGGAGACAGCATTGCTGCTCCTTACTTTAGGAGAGACACCACCAAGATGTCTTGAACCAGAGGCACAGGCTCTTCAGGTTCAGCTCCAAAAGCCTGACAACATGCAGTGTGTGAGGACGAAGCCTACGGAAGTGCCACAAGGTGAGAACTTAATTAACCAACATCATGCTTCTGCTGGTGCATGCTTCTGGTCTAAACCTGCTTCTACCAACTCTTATCTGAAGGCCTCAACAGGCCTGCAGCTACCTATGTCTGGGTCCTTAAGTTATGTTAAAAACATGGTCATGCTATGCACAATTATGTCCCTCCCACTAGGAGGGAGCTGGAAGTTATGAAATTTGAGCCCTCGGAAATGAGTTTCTGGAATGAATAAAGGTTTTCCTCTTGCTATGTCTGGCAGGCTACTCCAGCATCAATAAGCACCCAAAAACTGAAGGTGCAGTTTTACACCCTGTCTTTTCTAGTGCAGACGCTGCTGAAAATGGCAGCCCAAATCTTCACAGACTTGTTTCAGATTCTCATTCCCTGAATCTGTAGAAAACTAGCTCCAAAATAAGACATTTTCATTATCACCGTACAGAAAATAGGGGAAATGTCTGGCTGGAAGAGAAGATGGTTAGAGGAACAGGACAGCCCATAGTGGCAATAGCCAAAGTTAGATCAAATTAAATACAGTGCAATACTGCAGCCTGACTATTCACACGCTTCCTTAAAAAATGAGCAATAATGCAAGCTCGGTTGTACATGCATCGAGGATGAAGCCATCTTCACCACAATAGCAACAAGTAGCTAGTAGTGACAGTGAAGGATTTGTGCTAAGACAAACAAGTGGCTGCAAGCAAATGCTGGATGTGGCTAAATCGCTTAATTTTATTTTTTTTTTTTCCCATGTAGTAAAGGAAGCTTCCTCTCCTGTCTAAAGGAGAGAATTTTCAAGTGCTGTCTTCAGACCAGTTGCATTCTCTCTGGTGTCCTAGTCAGAGAAATTATGTGGACCATCAAGTCTTGTTGTGTTGAACCTGGCTTTGTTATGAAGGAGTTGGCTGAAGTGTCACATTGGTACTTTGATGTTCAGGCACTTCTGTTTATCGGAACCCATTCAATCACCTGTGGGGATTTTTGTATCAGTATCCACTGCAGCTGGAAAAAGGTGTGAGGTCAATTGCATGCTTGTGTTTCAGGGTAATAACATATATCTCAATGATGTAGTAAATAATAATGTCCATGGGCTCTGTGGTGTTTCTGTTGCCCTATTGCTCTTCATCAGCAGAAAGACCAAAGCCCACATTAAAAGTTAAGGTTACTTTAAAGAAAAAAATAATTTAGCAATGTTTCTAATACAGATTAAAATACACAGGGCCTCAAAAGAAAACTAGTCTAGCTGAAAATGATAAAGAAGGTTGTGCTGAATATTGCAAAATTATTTTTTTCTTCCAGAAAAGCAATTACCTTTGGATGCTGGCTGACATTAGACCACCTGATTATATTCCATTTTATAAAATGCAAGGAATTTACATAGTTGGAAGGTTGCACATAGAACTCTATATTGTGTAATCCTGAAATGTTAACTTTTTCAAGCCGTGTAGTCACTCTGCGTGGAAGGATAGGTGATATTTCTGCTCCAGTAACCTTCTCAAGACTCAGCAAATAGACTCGGCAGGGGTTAACCTGCAGGATGTCCATAACTGAGCAGAATTTCTCCTCAACCGTAGTGATAAAAAATCAGCAGAATTTTCCTCTTTTCATATGTAAGGGAGAGTGTGAAGCCTTTAAAAAATGCATAAGGACAGAAGAAGCTGGAGTGCAATAGACTTCGTTATAATTTGTCCTCCTGTGCTGGATGAATATAGTGCTGAGTGACTGGCAGATATTTTAAGATCCACTTCTTCCATTTTTTCTGATTAGAAGAAATTGTGCATGGCCCTCCTTGGTGTACAGCCCTTGATTTCTATCTACTTAGGAACTCTGGATCAGAGAACAATTTCTTTTTAATAAAGGCTTTAGGGATACCTCACTTGCAAGGGGGCTAAGAGTAACCTCTATTCTAAAGTTGTCTTATAAGCACATTTTCATTTCTTTTATTGTGCTAAAGTTTCTCCCAGCTCAAATTTTATGAGATTTCTTTCTAGCTTAAAGTGATAGGTGACATGTATATCTGTATATGCATACATTGGTGGAAATCTTATACTGCTTATAACGAAACTCTTAATTCACAACTTTGAAGTTGAATAGGAAACTCCAATCCAGAATGCTGGAGAGAAGGTGTGTTTGTAAGTAGCCATCCTTATCCCCAGTTAGGTGTAATCAGGACTGCTATGAAGCTTTGCCTATGCTGTTCTATGAGATTATCATTGTATTTACTTCTCCCGATACAGCTGCATTGCAGATTGGGATTCAGTTACTACAAATACAGAGACAGTCACACGGTAACTCCTGTTCTCCAAATATGCTTAGTTGGACTTAATCTATCACATAGTGGCAGTGCAAAATGAAAAATAGATTCACTACCATATTCACAAACTTCTTGCTTGTCTGTAATTTCTATTTGCCAATCTCAAAAGTCTCATAAATGGTTATGAGCCAGAAAACTTACTCCAGGTGTGGATTATTTGCTAGCTAGCACTTTTCTCTTGCTTTTTTTTAAATTTTAAAGTCTACTAACAAGTACAGAGAAACAATGGCACCTGCTTTTGATGGCTAGTAGTACATTATAATTGTCTGAAGAAATTGATTTATAAACCAGAGTTCATCTAGGTCAAAAGAGCTTTGCCCAAGTATTTGTTGAATACTTATGAGCTAAGAATATAGTTGCAGAATTCAGGATTGCCTCTTGAATGAGTTGTAAGCAAAATTTTTTTTAAAAATGGCTAAATTCACAATGAATATTATTTGCAATGAATAATTCAACCAGTACTAATTATTTAGCACCTGTAGAGGAAAGAGAGGGAGATAGATATGCTAATATGATGTTGCCTCTTTTCTGCCTAACTATCAGGTATTGATGTACAGAAGGGCAAATGTCTGTCACACAGCACACTTGCTGGCAGATGTGTTATCAGCAAGGGAAGAGGATTTAATTTGACAAAATTATCCATCTATCTGTCTATCTAGACATTTATACAGAAAAACTCACATAGAGGTAGCTATTATCCCTATATGTTTAATAAATCTGTTGCACATGAAATTTTTAGCATTGCTTGACAGCTCCAAAATGCACACATTGACTGTGACATGCGGGACACAAACATGTAAAAGCTACGTGCAGACATATCTTGTGTACATGTTAACACAAGAGATTAAGGACCACATTTCTTCTGAAGTGACAAAACCAGCAATATTTACACATGTAACTTAAGCAGATGCAAAACATGAATTCCTATTTGCTTTAGTCACCATATTGTATGTATCCAATATGTGTTTCCATGTAAAAGAATTACGCTTGCTTTATTTTAGATACTGGGCTTTACAGTACAGTTAGAAGAAGAATATGAAAGACAAAGATCCAAATGATCTTATGAAATAATAAGCAATATTTTTAACATTTCTGGATTTTTACATTGCCTTTACACAATATGTGTGTAATATCATGACAGCACACGCATATATTCCGCCTTATAGACTTTAGACTCTTCTGTGGTATAATACTGTATTTTGTAGACTGAGATAAAGTGTCAATAGTTTATTTGAAAATTGCTAACTGTGTTGTGATAGGCAATCAGTGGACCACACACTGTTCCGATTATGGTTGGCATAGGTACGGATTGTTCCCTGATGTTTCCCAACATTTTGCGTTCACACAGACTTGTGTGATGCATTATCACTAATGCAGCACCCAAAGAGTAGTATGTTTTTATTCTCTTGTATTAATAAAAGAATTATTACTTGATCATTTTACTCTAAAATAAGTGTTTTGCCCTCAGCACGCTGTTTTGGGAAGTTCCACATACAGAGAGACCTAGGTTACATACAAGAAGAGAAGTGACCGTTTACATTGCAATAAATATATAATTTACATAGTAAGGAGGATCCCGGATCTTTGTTTGCTCTGAACATCCCAGGAATTCATGTGCTGTGAAACCCTCAGATGGACCAATATACTGGGCTTTTGTCCCTTGTCTTCTAAGCAGTTGAGAGCTGCAGTACAATATTAGGGTGCAGTCACCATGTGGTGGTGCAGGCCCCCAGGGCCATGTTGCGATGTCAGCACCAGCCAACACTGTGTTCTTGTTTTGGCTACAAATGCAGTAAGTTTGGACATCAGGTATTTTTTAGTCCTGGTTATGGTGCAGTGAATTGGGACGATGTAGGTGCTTTCTAACTGTACCTGAAACTCCTGTTGCCTGGGAAATTCCTGCCTGGATCATAGCCTGCACTGGAATGAGTGACACACTAGGACACGATATTCTAAACCAGAAGAGGATTAATTTTAATGGCAGCATGAGGCTAAATAACATAACCAGATTTAAAAGATCTCTTTTTTTTCTAACTGGAACATGAGATATTGAAAGGGGATGTGTGGAATCGAGGAATTGATTATAAAGGGGGGGAAATCTGGATGTTATTAGGAATTATCTGAAAAATATAGAGATGGATTATCAATTTTGAGGTAGGTTTACAGGTTTGTATTCTCACAGTTCCAATACCAGCAAATTAGGTGTAAATGCAGCTGAGAAAACTTAATCACTTCTAACTTAATTTTCAATATGTTTACTTTTCTCCTTTCCAAGTTTTGAATCATTGAGAAGAAAAATTGTCCCAGGTTCTCAGCTTTTTCCAACACAAGTTGAGTTACAGATATCAGTCTATAAATGCACCACTTGATATTCAGTGATCCTGTGATGTTTTCTGCCAGTCCTTAGCAACTTCTGAGAATCTCTAAATGAAACTGAATGGTTACGATTCCAAAGGGAAGACATAATGCCTGGTGACTGCTGAAAAGCAGAACATGCCAGTCATGTCCCTATTTGTTTTCCAGATAGAAACTCCTAGGAAAATAGGATTAGAGAATGCTCATCCAGTCTGACTCAGCGGACATGAAGGTCTGAAATCTTACCTTTTTGAAGCTAATGAGATAGCATCCATTTATGCTATGTTGTAGCTCCTTTGTTCCAATAACCTGCATGCCTGGAGGAGATTCTGGCCCTGAATGTTTCATTTTGATTCTTTCTTTTTCTTTTCCTTATTCTCTTGCCACTATTTTAATAAATGCTGTGGTTGTTTCTTGTTGAATTACAGAGCTGATCTTTCTCAGATGCAGCACGAGTCCTGAGAAAGGAAGTTCTCACAGTATTGCTACATTTATTTGGGACTAAGGATCACCTCACGCTATTTGGTCTTTGAAACTATCTTTAAATGCAACAACAATTAAAGCTGTGAAACAAGACACAAAGCATATGAAAAAATACGCTCTCCCTTATGCTGAGTGTTTTTCTTTCTGCTCCAGGTGACTTACCATAAACATGGGTAAAAAGGTGCTTAAAAGAAATCTTGATACAAAATAGGTTTTCATGGACCTCTTCCTTTTCTGTTTTTATTTTTATCTGGCATATCATAACCGTGGACCATCAGGGAAGCTTTCCTATGACTTCAGATTTCAAAGCTACAGGTGGTCTGCAAGCATGGCACTTCAAAGAGTGTTTTGATTAAATGAAACAATGTTTGTGTAATATGGATCCCAGATCTTTGAACTTTTTTCAGATCAATTCAGCCAACAAAGATTCAATTAGGTGAGATCAGAAGACCCGCTTCCATCCTTTGTTTTCATCTGTCATTCAGCCTTGTCTTTTCAAATAGCTTCAATACAAACCCAGGGCCAATCATTTATTTTAATGAGGACCACAATCATAATGATGGTGGTGGTGACGATGGTCCTTGTACTAACAGTAATAAAACACATTTGCAGCTGCCAATACTGTTTGCTTAAAAAAACCCCACAACCCAAACCAACTGGTATAGCCTAAGCAGTGTTTTAACTGAATTAGCACATGCTGGCACAAGCCTGGTCTGTATCCGCTACTGAAGCTTATTTAACTGTACGTATCTTGTGGTTTTTTGTTTTTTTCTTGGTTTCTTTTTTTTTTTTCCTTCAGTGAAAGAAAAACTGATCCTAACAGTTTTAAACTTGTTAATTCAAACCATATGTCATAGAGCCAGTCTCCATATGGCGCAACACCACCTTATATTTACAGGGTGCTGCTTTTCCAAACATTATTCTAAAAGCTTTATTTGCCCCAAATGTAATAGGTGGTACTGAGCTCCTGAATACAGCTTTTAAAATACCTCGAGTGTCTAAATCACATGCTGATAAAGCAAAACCACACCAGTTATTAAAAGCTAATTACAGCCCATTTTATTGGCAAAAATGTGTTAATCAAGTCCTTGACTGAGAGTGTATACTTAAGAGAAAGAAAAGCTTGCTGTCAATCCTCAGTTTCCACACATGGCAACAAAAGATAGGTGCAGAAAAAAAATCCATCACCTTGTAGAAAGACTTTTACGATTTGATCTTCTGTCGTTGGTTGTCCAAAACTATGTGGGAGTTAGAGACAGAAGGTAGCCTCTACCCTTCCTGTCCTTAGGAAAGAAAAAAAAAAACACCCCGGATTTCTGAAGCAAAATTGCAATGGAAAGCATGAAAAGACTCTTAAAGAGACTGTTGAGTTTAACAGTGCTTTTTGTTTGCCTCTATCTACCTCTAAAAGAAAACGATGTGGAAACATCTTTGAAATGTCTGTCTTTGGTATGGAAAAATGCTGAAGAATAGCACAGGGTGCCTTTTGGGTCTTTGAGCACCATTCCTTTTACAGCACTTCAGTCTGTTTACTTGATCTCACAATTCTTTCTGGCGCACTAGAAAATACCTACTTTCTTACCCACCTATCTTAGTACCAACTCACTCTCCAAGCTTACAAGCCCTAGGGAATGGGCAAATGGATCATGGCTTATTCCTCATTAAGCTTTTTGAGGGAACAAGTGGATGCTTAGGCAGGCTTACCTGATAGATAATCTGAAAATGGATCTTCAGGTAGATGGCACGTGATTTTCTAAACATAATTGTTTGATCTACGTAGGGAAGAGTTACTGTGTTGAAACACGTGCCACCCAGAACCCTGCTTTTTGTATCCGGTGACAAAAAATACTATGTTTTACTGTCTTACAGAGGAATGGCGTACATTTTCAATTTTTTTCCAACCTTGCCCAGTAGATGCTCCATCCAGCCCCTGTATAAACTGTAAGGATTTATGTCGGAAAGCTACCCAGTGCGCACGTGCATCGGTCTGAAAGGAACCCCACAGCCAGAGTGAGGATGGTTGATTGAAACCATTATCACTCATCACTCTTCACATGTGCAAGCCTGCCTCACAGTCAGTCTTTCTTGGCTTGCTCTTCTTTTTTTGTGCTTCATGGTTAAAGTGAGACTTCCTTGCTCCTGTTAGGAAGGTTCTTGGCTCTGTGATTTTTAAGGCTACACAGTATACCATTTTTTCAAAGAAGGACCCACAAACCACAAGCAAGTCTTAAACTATTGACATATGTGAAGTCAAATCCTCTGATCATTTATACCACAGTAACTAAATCTACCATAGTCAATCTAGAATAGCACAATTGGCATTAAGGGAGTTACTTCTGGCTTCTCACTGGAGAAGCTGGAGGCAGAATTTGACCATAGAGAAAAACATTATTATTTAGTTCATTAATCACCAAGGAAACTTGCTAGCAGAACAATCCTACCGGTTTTCATTGTTTGCTTGATAATCTTATTAGAAACAGAATTTTAAATTGCATGCAGAGAATTCACTGGAAAGAAAACAGGCAGCATTTAGCAAGCAGTTCAACCTATTTCCAGTCTAATAAGTTAATAGCAACACTCTTACAGAAGCCCATGCAAATAAAAGCAGTATACAATAGCATTCTGAAATGAAAAAGAGAACGAGAAACATATACACAAAGGAATAAAATAGTTTAGTGTATAATGTCACTGGTTAAAAAAAATACTTACTCTCTTTGATAGTCTCCCACTTAGATTAAGCTACCAACCAATTAACTTATTCAGAGTACACAATGCTTTGATACAATGGTCGTGAGTGGATCAGTGTAAGAATGATGTGTTGTCTATCATTTGAATACATCCCAAAGAGAAAGAACTCAAATACAGAAACTAAGCTTGAGTTATAAACAAAAGATAAATGTTAACCCGTGCTTACTTGTTCAAAAGAAAGCCAAGCAGTCCACCATATAATGTAGTGCCCAGTTACTTGAAGATGACCTCTCACGAAGACCAAGAAAAAGTAATACACCGTGATTTATGATGGCAGATTAGCTAGGCCATTACTTCGGTCAGGAAAGGTGTCCTTTCTGACAATAGCTCAGTCAAATTTCTCCTCGTGCAGTACACATCTTGTATGTAAGTTTTGCTAGTTTCGTTAGCAGTGAAGAGGTTTGATGCTTATGCCACTACCAATAGATGACAAATCAGCACAGTAATCTCCTATGAACTGCTCTGAATTGTTTAAAATATCTACTTCAGCCTGTTACAGATTTTATGCCTTTTCTTTTCTAGTCCTCCACTAATTTCAAGAACCTGTGGTGGTGCCTACTAAGCTACTGGGAACATAGCTCAATTCTAAACCCTGATGCTTTTTTACTAGATTTTTTAAAAGAAACTGGTATTTTTTTTTAATCATACTCGGATTTTACACCATACCAGTTCTCTGCGTGATACTCCGTTCTCCTATAATCAAGCTTTTGTCCTTGCAGGCAAAAATTATCCTGGACTTCAGACCACAGAAATGCAACATGAGACAGCTGTGGTGACTTGCTGTCCCTATCACAGACTTTCTTTGCACACTTCAGCAAGTCACTTGATTTTCTGAGCCTTGGCTACTCATTTATGGATCAGCAACAATAATATATAATTTATCACATGTTTTGTTTATCTTCTCTATATAGTTGAAAGTGCTACAGGATAGTAGCTGGGTCCACAGGGTGTCTATTACAATAGAAGCTCGATTTTATCTGGAGCTAGTAGGAGCTACTGGAATGCAAATAATAAAACCAATAATAAATAGGAGGGGAAGGAAGAAGATTGTTGGCATAATTTACATGCGAACTGTTTATCCCTAACCATTACACATCCCACATGCCTTTTGCTTTATCACAGCATAATGTTTCCCGAGACCTCCGTTCTTCAATTATGGTTTTACTTTGAGTTGAGGTATTTGATTGCTGGTCTGCAGGAAAAAACCTCATTTTGCCAAATGATTTGGATGAGGGAAGGGAGGCCTTTCCTCTCTCTCCCATTCAGCTAACCAAGCTTATACATCTACAAGGGAAGAGAGATCAGTTTGTTTAGGTTAGTTGCAATAGTTATTTAGAGCTTTGGGAAGATTAATGTTATACTGCGCTTCTGCCTGTTGTCCTTGCCATTGTGGCTGTACAGACTTTACAAAACCCAGCAACTTTGGTGCTTTACAAGGTAGTTACTGCAAGAGAAATGTACAACTAGAGGGAGATGGTTTCGTGTCTCATTTTGGCACATGAGAGACTGGGGACAAGGAAACCTACAGCAAGTTTCTGATAGATTTGGCTAGGGTTTCTACAGTCTCCTCAATAAGCAGAATTTGCCAGATTTACTGGGGAAGCTCTCCATGTAACCTGTCAGGCTATAATGCCCAATGCCCTTGTCAGTTAGGCCTCCCTGCCATTGCAACACTGCTCTCCCTGTGCTCTGGAGCATGAGTCCCTGCAGGGACTGAGCACCTCCACACTGTCCTCTGCACTGTGTCTGGTGCAGCTGGCTCACAACACCACCGCTTCCTGCATGGGACTCCCAGGCAGCTCAGGGTTTTGTCTCTGCAAAGCGTGGTAGGATGCAGGGGTCTGAGCTGTGAGTTCCTGGGACAATTCAGCTCTTGCTAGAAGTTGATAAATTATCTTGTAATAAGCTGAGTCATTTAGGTCATATTAGGTTAACTGACCGTCATCACTTGTTTTATAATATAAATTACTCGTACTCAATAGGCCCAGAGGCTTGAGTGTCCAATAAATAATTAATAATAGAACAGAAGTGAAATGAAGAGGTTGTAGACCACTTTTTTTTATTTTGCATTTTCAAATACTGCCTTTTTTTTTTTTTTTTCAATACAAACCCTCTGAAGTTGCAGTTATGGTTATTAATGATAGGGATAATAAAACATTAATCAAATCTTTACAACGTTAAATAAGAAACCGTGTCTCATTAAAGTATATAACAATCTTAAATGCAATCTTACTTGTACAGCTTTCCTTTTCTCTTTTATTTCTTCTTTAATTTTAATTATATTTGACTTTCAGGATTTAAAATTTCATTATGTATAAATGAATACACTTGCATACCCTTGTTCCAGCTTAAGCTTTAGCTTAAAAGATGATTGTCCTGATGTGCAGTTTTCTAAAATAGTGAGAGAAACAGATCGGTGTGATAAATGCTACAATGACCTGTACAACAGCATCCCACTTTGCCAACGTAGAAGTCATTCTACATAGTCCATCAACTGAAACCATGGTTTTATGTAAGGATAAACAAGGCATTTGTTTATTCATTTTTAAAATAACATGATTTTTAAATAATCAAGATAAAAAGGTCACATATTTATTAATATGTAGCACACTTCTCATTACTCTGGTAATATTATGCAACTGTTGCCTTTCAGCTGCCAGTTCTTTGCATTCATTTAATATGCTCCTATATCCTTGTATGTGTCAAATGTTACTATGGTTTTTGTTTTATTCAAGCTGAATACATTATTAACCTCTGCAACACTTATTAGAAGGCAATGCTTTTCCTCCAGAATCCAGAAGGAAGGAGAATTTAAAAGAAAAAAACCCCAAACCCCAAACTTACATGGCCACATCAGAAGCTTCTTTTTAAACTGACTTTCAAAGTGGTAAATTTTACATTGGAATACTGATAGTTATTAACTTAAATGCTTAAAGGCCCAGAAAAAGTTTATTTTTTGAGTAATTATTACTTATTCAGAGACCAGCTCCTCTCTCAAGAGACTACATTTTTGACAAGGGATATACATGCAAACACTGCATTTCCTTTAGGAGCAAGAACATTCCCTGACAACGTTTTGGGTAACCTAATAAGCTAATGATTATGCTATTTTACTGTTAGCTTATTTCCAGCAGAGATGTTTATATTTCAGTGAGTTGAACATCTCAGCACTCAGTGTCTCTGGTTTGGCATTATTCTAAATCCAAAGGAGAGGGCTCACACATGGACAGGCCAGTCGGAAATTGCTGGTGTTCATGTTTCTGGAGTCATGACATGCACATGGACACAAACGGAGGTAAATGTGCTGCATACATGTTTTCAGACACAATGGTGCTGATGGACCTGTAGAAAAGGATGCTGAAGGTGAAGCGTATCATTCAGGCAGAGTAATTCAGTACTGTAATTCAGGTGTAATTTGTTGAAGTGAGTAACATCATAACAAAATGCAAGATGAGAACAAAGGTTGGGTTTGCTGTGATTCAACTGCAAAATATTTGTTAAAAATATTTTTTAATCAACCATCTTATAAGACACAGGCTTTGTAAACAGTTGGTTATGATACAAATTAAAGAGGCTAATAACCTAATTCACGCTGGAGCTGATGTTGTCAACAGACATATTAAGACTTTCTGGACTCATGGTGAATATTGCCAAGGTCATTAAAAGATGATATGTTTTCTCAGTTCTGGAAGGGTTGTTGACTATACAAGTAATTATTTTTGACTGTTTTTACAGAGGCGGTTGAACATCTCTGGAATGTATCTCTTCTCTCTTGATCTTTGCCATCTTGTTTAACTACAATTAGTGTCACTGTAATTTGAATATCATGTACTAAACTAGAATAGCTGAGAATATATGGTTAAGAGGTGCTCATTTTCAGGTTTAGGTGGGAACAATGTGAAAATCTTCTTTAATTCTTATGTGACATGCTACAGAATTTAACACCATGATTTTGCGCTAGGTCTAATATCTGATATTTACTGGAAAAGTGCCACAGCAAGCTGCAAGAAGTCTAGGAGACTCCTGGAGTGCATTGAGGATAACTTCCTAACCCAAGTGACAGAAAACCAAACCAGAGGTGTGTTACTGGACATGTTGCTTACCAACTCAGAGGAACTTAAAGGAGAGGTCAAGACAAGTGGTAGCCTGTGCTGCAGTGATCTTATCTGTTGGAATTCGTGATCTCAAGGGATATAGGCCAGGCAAAAGGTGTAGTCAAGGCCTTAAACCTTACAAGAGCAAACTTTCAGCTATTTAAAGGACTAGTGGCTGGGACTCTCCAGGAAACTGCCCTCAGGAATAAAGGAGCAGAAGAGAGCTCGCAGATATTTAAAGATATTTTTCTTAGAGCACAAAAGCTCTCAATTCCTATTTGCAAGAATCCAGTCAAGGAAGGCAGGACATCAGCATGCCTGAGTAAGGTCACCCTGGTCAAACTGAAATACAAGAGGGAAATGCATACACAGGGGAAGCAGGGACACACATCTTTGGAATAATATAGGGATACTGTTCAGGGATGGGATCAGGAAAGCTAAGACACAGCTGGAGATACATTTGGTAAAGGATGTAAAGAATAATAAGGGATTCTATAAGTATGTTAGTCAGAAAAGGGGAATTAAAGAAGTTGTACCCCCTGGTAAATGAGACAGCGGATCTGGTGACAAGAGGCATGGAGAAGGCTAAGGTACTCACCAACATTTTTACCTCAGTTTTCACTGGCAATTGGTCTTCCCACATCTCTTGAGTCCCTGAATCTCAAGGCAGAGACTAGTGGAATGAAGTCCCACCCATCACAGGGAAAAGATGGGGTTTGTGACCATCTGAGACACCTGAACATACACAAGCCTGTGGAACCCAATGAGATGCATCCCAGAGTCCTGAAGGAACAGGCAGATGTAGTCACTAAGCTGCTTTCCATAATATTTGAAAGTCGTGGCAGTCAGGTGAAATCCTCAGTGACTCGACAAAGGAAAACATCACATGCATTTTTAAAAAAGGTAAACTGGGAACTACCCACAAGTCAGTCTCACCTCTGTGCCCAGTAAGATCATGGAACAGATCCTCCTGGAAGATATGTCAAGGCATATGGATGACAAAGAAGACATTAGAGATAGCCAAATGGGCTTCACAAAGGGCAAATTGTGCCTAACTAACCCGGTGGTCTTCTACAATGGAGTGACTGCATTGATGGATAAGGGAAGAGCAACTGATATCACCTATCTTGAATTCTGTAACGCCTTTGACACGGTTCCACGCAACGTCCTCATTGGTAAATTGCAGAGATATCAGTTTGATGAATGGACTATTCAATGGTTAAGGAATTGGCTGGATGGCTGTGTCCAAAGAGTTGCAGTCATTGGCTGAATGTCCAAACATAGATCAGTAACAAGTGGTGTCCCTCAAGGGTTTGTACTGGGAGAGCTGCTGTTCAATATTTTTATTAATGACATAGACATTGGGATTGAGTGTAGCCTCGGCAAGTTTGCGGATGACACCAAGCTGAGTGGTATAGTTAATATGCTTGAGGGAAAGGGTGTCATTCAGTAGGAAGGCTTGAGGAGTCAGCCAATGTGAACTTCATGAAATTCAACAAGGCCAAATGTAGGGTCCTGCACCTGGGTCGGGGCAGTCACTAGTAGCAGTACAGACTGGGTGATGTATTGTTTGAGAGCAGCCCTGCAGAGAAGGACTTGGGAATATTGGAAGATGGAAAAGTGGACATGAGCCAGCAATATGCACTCACAGCCCAGAAAGCCAATTGTATCCTGGGCTTCAAAAGAAGTGTGGCCAGCAGGTAGAGGGAAGTGATTCTCTCCCTCTACTCTGCTCTACCTGGAGTTCTGCATTCAACTCTGGGGTTCCCAGTACAAGAAAAGCATGGCCCTGTTAGAGTGTGTCCAGAGGAGGGCCAGAAGTAAGGTAAGAGGGCTGGAACACCTCTTCCATGAAGAAAGGCTGAGAGAGTCAGGGTTGCTCAGCCTGGAGAAGAGAAGGCTCTGGGGAGACCTTATTCCAGCTTTCAATACCTACAGGAGGCTTATAAGAAAGATGGAGAGAAACTTTTTACCAGGACTTGTAGTGATTAGACAACGGGTGATGGTTTTAAACTGAAAGAGGGTAGATTTAGATTAGATGTAAGGAAGAAATTCTTTACAATGAGGGTGGTGAGGCACTGGCACAGGTTGCCCAGAGAAGCTGTGGCTGCCCCCTCCCTGGCAGTGTTCAAGACCAGGTTGGATGGGGCTTTGAGCAACTTGGTCTGGTGGAAGGTGTCCATTCCATTGCAGTGGAATTGGAACTAGATGACCTTTAAAGATCCCTTCCAACCCATACCATCCTGTGATTCTATGATCTTCTCTAAGTATGCCATACATTTTGGGAAACAATCAGACTTAACTGAAAGCTGTAAAGTACAGCAAAATCCATCATATCCTTTGTAACTTGTTCCAATGATAAATTAATTTTGTATTAAAGAAATTTGCCTTCTTATTCACCTGAACTCAGAAGAATTCAACTTCCAGTGCCTAGAGTTTCTCTTGCCTTTTGATGTCAGTTCTTCAAGAAATGTAGAGATTCATTCCCAGGCAGATGGCAAGATGTCTCTAGACATTGATCTTGATGTATGTTTAAATACACAAGAAAAAGTATGGATTTAGTAGATGTCTTTCTTTTCAGGTGGCAGATTGCCACCACAGTTGTACAGCGGGTGAAACCTGGTTAAGCAACAGTAGGCAGCAATTTCTGATGGTATAGATATGTGATTTTCTCTGTCGATATGAAGTTATCTATTTTGGTGCTTGAACAATCACTAACTGTGTACTCTAATGGACGAGACTGTGCAGGCAGACAATATCAATACCTGAGTTTTTTTGATGAAAAATGTTTATTAAAATAAAGTAGATATAATGTAAAATAAGTTTTTAGAATATTATAATAAATGAAAATAATTTATCTTCATTAAGACAAAAAGTATCAGGCAAACTTTGTCTTAATTATTAATAATAAATAGATATATTAATTATAAGGAACAAAAGTTTTCAGATTATATCAATATAAAAAGGATTAGACTTAGCCAGCAGGTCAATAATGAATATTTCAAAAGCTCGTGTTCAAAATAAAAATGTTTATGTTTCTATTAAGTACAAATTTCAGAATGGTGTAAAGGAAGAGAACTAACATTAAAACTACTAAATAAATTAAAATGTACGTTAAAATTGGTAAAATCTGTTATTTCCTTTCTCTAGGACTTACAGATGCTATTGTTTTTAATTGTCATAGAAATGACACTAAAAATTGCTTTATCTTAATAATGTCTTAGATATACCAAACCTCATTTGGTGAGTTTACTGGCCAGGAGAGATTATTTCTAACTTCTACAAGGCTGTCTTAAGTCTGACATTTAAGCCATTCTGTTTCTTACATCACTGGCAGTTTATAAAAAATGAAAGCAAAACCCCCCCCCCCAGGACTTGGTTTAGAATTAGGCAGGTGTACCTTATCGTGTATTTTGGAGGGAAAATTAAATAAAAATGGTAATTGTATGGTAGCATAAAATATGCAAGGAAACAGCATTCAGAGCAAGAGAGTGCTGTTCTGGCTTTCTGAATAACTGCTTTACTGAGAAAGATGGCATTTGCAGTGGATGGAAAATTAGTAGCTCTGGTGATGACCAGAAACAGAGTGGCCCAATGTTCATTGTGTATTCTGCCTTGGCCTGTGATTGCGTCTCTTCCCTATATGGAAGGAGGTAGCCTTTAAAGGCTTCTGGAGGCAAGCCCTGCGTGTCTAGTCCAGGAACGTAAATGTTCTGGTCAGGAGCTCCTTCAGGAGCTTTTGTGAGTACTTCCCTCTCTCTGTGGGAGTAACACAGAGCACTAAAGTCATTTTACCAAATGACTAATTTTAAGCACAAACCAGGCAGTCCATCAGACTGACTGATCCCATCTCCCACAATGGTTTCCAAAGCAGTTCTTAATATGTGTGCATTTCATTTCTTTGTCTGGCGATTTTGTGATACCTACAAAATGCGCATGGAGGAAGACAGTGAGATCGACAGATTTCTTTTCCTTTAGATTCAAATGATCTAGGGGCTGCAGAACGAAAAAAGCTGTTCGTATGTGCTTACTCCTTACTACTTTCTCTTAAGCACTCATGGTAAATTAGAGGGTAATACTGATGAGCACCAAAAATTAATCAGAGCAGAAGGCTAATTGAGCATTATCAAATTCTGCTAAAAGTAAATCAAGTGCCAACATTGTTGTCATCTTGAAAATTAAGTGAGGTGGCTGTGTAGTGGATGTAAAGTCTAAGTGTATGAGACAAAAGGATCATTAGTATTAATACTTATCATTTATTTTGCATATGCAGTGAAATATCACAGTCAAGATAAAGGTTTCATTTAGTTGGCAAGGTCCAGTTACAAATGAAAACGTAATTGCTGATGTAAAGACATTTTGGATTTAGGCCAGCAGGAATCCTGAAAAAATTCAATCATGTCCTAAAAATTTTAATCACGTGAGTAGTCCTAGAGATATTGAAAAGGTGATTCACCTACAGAGGGTATAGAGTGAAAAGTGTGTATAGAACTGAAGTATAATATAAAGCAAAGTGGAGGGTCATAAGCAGGAGGAAGAAACCCAGGGTAATGGCATAAGAGGCTTTTTTCAGAAAGAGGAAGCCTCCTGCTTTTGCAAAGGATTCAGCATCAGGCTTTCTCATTACCTACCCTGCACTCCAATCTTGAGCTGAAATATAACTTATGGCCTGCGGGTGGGCTATCCCAAGGGGGAGTTCCTTCCAGTAGAACAGGCTGATCTTCCAAACCATTCAGGTCTCCAGTGATTTATGAACAGCTCTGGAGCCACAGAATAATGCAGATTAAAAGGGACCCTTGTGGGTCATCTGGTCCAGCACCCTACTCAAAACAGTGCCGATTTCAAAGGTAGAACAGGTTGACAGGGCCGTGTCCAGTTGAGTTGTGAGTGCCTGTGTCTTTTTCACCACACTCCTTGGAAAAGTTTTTTCCTTATACCCAGTGTGAACTCCCTTCCTGCAGCATGTGTCCTTTGCCTCTTTTCCTTTAGCTGTGCAACTACAAGAAGAATCCAGTTTCCTCTTCTCTGTTTTGCTAGCTGAAGATAGTAATGAAGTGCTCCCAAAGCTGTCCCTTCTCTAGGCCAACCACGCCCAGCTCATACAGCTGCTCCTTTTTCCCACAATAGGTTGGACCAGGTGATCTTTTGAGGTCCCTTCCAACCTGCACTGTTCTGTGATTCTTCATGGTGCAAGCGCTCCAGCCCCACCACTGAACTCACTCTGGTTTATCCAAGTATTGTACTCTCTCAAAATACCCTTCAGTGCATTCATTTGTATCTACCTAACTCTACGCAGCAAAAGGCTGCGCAAGATTGAAGCTTCACAGAAGACCAGCTGGTATTGAAAATGCAGTAATATTTTTACATCATAGTCCTGACTGACATTCAGCAGACAGATGGTAGCACAAAAAAGGGTTGGGTCACCTTTATTTAGCATGAAGCCATGAGCTTCTGAAGAGAGGGCATTTCTTTATTTATGTAAATAAACCCTGGTATGGAATTGGTACCTCCAGAAGTCAAAGTAACTTTCTGACTTTTTGCTTAAGTGGGTACCCCCTGCTGTTTATGCCCAACCAAATATTACTAGGTGCTCACAGATACAAAAATGAACAAATGACAGTGCAACTGAATACATAAAGAATATGTGCTGGGAAGGTGACAATTTCAAGAACTTGAGAGTCAGGAAATAGCGTTTCCTGCAGTAACATTATCTCAGATATACTGTATATTTTATGACATACCTTGTATTTTACCACACTTAAAAGTAAGACATATACTTACAAAAAAGCACAAGAATATAAAAGACTGCACCAAGAAGGTAATCTTTTCCATATCCCGGCTTTAAAAGTTTAAAAGGCCAACCTTAATGTGTGACTTATTTAAGCTTTTGTCCTTAATATCCATTAAAAAAAAAGAAAAAGAAAAAGAAAGTATAGAACAAAGTAATTTCCAAAGTTTCAAACATTTCTACTGCAGGTATTGATGACAACTGACCTCCTGTAAGTACGTAGGTTTCGAAATGCTGTTAAAAAAAGCATTTTCAGAAAAGAATTTTCAGAAACAAAATCACTATCAGCTGAAAAATGCATACCCAAATTTATACAACCATATAGATTATATTGAGAAATATTAGAATACTAGCCAAGATATGTTCTAAAATACTGGTATTGAAAACAATTTGGAATGGTGAAGGAGGTTCAGAGGGATGTGGCACAACAGGATTGTTGTGTCAGTACCTTAAAAAATTAAGCAGAACAATCTAAATCACTACAAATGTCATGTAGGCTAACTGATTGCAAGGTAAGTCATGAACAGGATAGACAGAGACGCAATTAGGAAAGAGGTAAAAGGTACTAGCCTAACTAATAAGACTCAGCGTGGCTTTATATATAAAAAACGTCGTGTTGTACAAATTTGATACAACTGCCTGATGAGATTTCAATCTTGCTTGACCAACATTATTGCACTTTCAAAATAGACCTCTCTAAAATATTTGCCTTTGTGCACTATACATAGTAAATTCATTAAACACTTACCATGTGAGAGATCAGAAAAAGTAATTGTAGATGGAGAATAAATCATCTGGTAATTTAAATCCTGAAAGGATCTACAACAGGACTATCGTTGACCCAGGCCTGTTCAGTACCTTTACTAGTTTTTTTGAAATAAATAAAGAGCTCTTGCTGGTGAAGTCTGCAGATAATCTGAGCAGCTCTTGCATGTTAAACATCGAAGAAAAATTCTAGCAAGTGATCTGTATTGTACACTCAGATGGGCTTACTTACACAGCATTTGTGCTTTTCAGGTAAATGAAATGTCACGCATTTGGGTAAACGAAAAGGTAGGTTACATTTTCAGGATGTGGGAGTCTTTTTTGAGAAAGGAAAAACAAACACCGCCAAAAACCAGTGCATTGAAAGAAGACATAGTTGGCAAGGTAAAGAACCAGGTAAATATGAAGACTTACAAGACTAATACAATCTTAAGAAGTTAAAGCAGAGTAATCCAGTGCAAGTTTTCCCCAATTCTAGATTAAATATCAGAAATACTGACTCCGGTATGTAATTTCCACTTAAGAAAGAGGAGAAAAGCTAAAGAAAGCAGCAAGAATGACTAACAGTCCATAAAATCTAATATACACAGGTTGCCTTAAGAAGCCCAGAAGAAAGGGGGCTTAGCCTAGCCATCCAATGTTTAAGTGTTTAAACATCTAATGTATAGGCTTAGATTGGGTGAGGAACATTATCTTAAGCCTCATAGATTTTTTTCTAGGCTTTTATCCATTCAGTAAAAAGCTTAGCAGTGTTCTCATGCAGTAGTTTTTTTGTTGCAAGCATAAATTTTTACTTTGAATATTGAACTCCTCATCTCAGTGTCTGATAAACCAGTCAGTTACTTTCTACCATGTGCCATCCAAGCCTAAGATCAGAATAATGAAGACTGGTTTCAAAGGAAGACTAGATGAAACCACTCGTAGACAGAGGGATTAGGTTTGGGGATTTTTTTCTCAACCTTTCTCAATTTCTTTGGTATTGCGCTTTTTCTAATCATCATACTACCTAAGAAACATCTATATAAGAGATTTCTATTCTTACTTTCCCCTGGAAGAGGTTTTATTGGCTATATTTTCCTTTTTTTTTTTTTTTTTTTTTTTTTTTTTTTGGTCACTGTTGCCCATTAGAGGTTATCAGTCAGAAAACAGTTCTACATGTCATGGTCGTGAGAGTCCGTCTAATGTCTGAAAGGGGACAGTCTTCAGTGAAATAAAGTATTTTTGTCACCCTTGACACTTCTGAGTGTAAATGGTTCTTGAAATCCAGGAGTGACCTCCGTTAAGAGGGAACAGTGGAAGAAGGAAGAAATCCATTTAAAATGTACATTTGATTATTTTTTCCAATTCTGATTCCTGTATAACAGATTTGTACAAATTTCAGCCACTATATTTGGACGTCTTTTTTTTTTTTTTTTTTGTAGTTCAGAATTTTCTATTTAAATTTTTAGCTTCAAAATGGTTTAGCCAGCTCAGGAGACACTCTTTAATACAAAGAAAAGTACAAAAATGACTGAACACTATTATGGAATAAAGTGAAAGGAAGAAAGTATTAAGGGGTGAAGGAGGTGTTATTGATGTGGAAAATGAAATGGGGACCCTTTTCCAAAGACTTCTTAAAAGAACTGTCCTTACAGTGCCTTCCTGCCATTTTCTCCCTTTCCCCAAAGATTTTGTAGGAAAAACCCTGTATCGTAGGTGTTTTTCTACCCATGAAATATTCATCAGCTCTGCAATCTTCGCTTAAAGGAAGGAGCCAGTAAAAGAAAAATACTTTAGATATTCTTATAAGAAGAAATTCAGTGCTGCCTAACTTCAAAAATTAGGTGCATTTGAGAAAGAGAACTATGTCACAATCTTCAATATATTAGATCTCTCCCTATAAATCTGTAGCTAATGATGTAATGTGTAACATGAAAATCACATTGGATTTATATTCAGTTCCATTAGGAACATGACCTTTTCTCATTTGGAGCAACATGGGTACTATTTTTTGCCTGAAATGGGGCAATCTAAACAGAGTACCTTCTGAATCATAGAGACGGTGACTGATGACAATTTTAGAAATAGCCTGCCAGGAGATTGCTGGTTATTTGAAATGGATTAAAATTTTCTGTGAAAAATATTGTGTGAAACCTTTGTCTCCTGATGAAATATGGAATCAGATAGGGTGAAATGTACCTGTAATGGGTTTGTGTGGCAAAGTTTCAGTAGCAGGGGGTTACAGGGGTCGATTCTGTGAGAAGCTGCTAGAAGTTTCCCCTATGTCCAATACAGCCAATGCCAGCGTGCTCCAAGATGGTTGGGGAATTTATGTTGCAATCGTGATGAAGGGATGAGGGGGCCAGTTCCTTGGGTTTCACTGTCAAGAGTGGAATCAGACTTAGAAATGTATACATGAAAGCTATAACTTCATTTGTTCTTGTCATCTCAGGTGCTCCAAGAACTCCCCTATCCTGATGGAAAGAATGTTCAGAGGGAAAATCGTGGTGGCTCAAGTCAAGTCAGGTTGTCAAGAGATGGATGATGACTAAGAAGCAGAAGAACAGGGACTCCATGCAGGTGATCACAGATAAATCTGTGAAAGACCCCTTTCCAAGATTGCAGGAGGGGAGGACTAAAGAATGCTCACCTGAAGACAAATGAGCGACAGGGAGGAGAGCCCTACAGTGGTATTTACAGGGGCTACTTCTTCAGAACCAATTTGCACTTAACTTGGATAAGATGGCACATGAGATTGGCATGTGAAGATAGCATTCAGGGAAATCCAAGTCAAATTTCCCACTGAATTGTCTGGGATTGTTTCCTCATGATTTCTTTCACCAAGCTCTTTTGAGAAAGGTTAGGTCATCAAGTACGGATTGTCATAGATCATCAAATTAATTTTGTTGAGATCATTTAATGAATAGATACAAGAGTTTTTTGTAAACTAAAAATGAAAGAGAATCATGAAAGGTATCAGTATAAAACTGATTTCTTATCAAAGTACAAATATATGAAAATGGAAAAAAAAAAGAGAAAAGCTTAGTTAAAATAAAGAAAAAAAAATTTAAAGCTCGGACTAATTTTCAAACTACTTTTGGTTACTTTTGAAACTACAGTTTTGTTGTCTAATGCTCTGAACTGCTGCCAAGGGCTCAGGCTGAGCTACCTGTTCCATGATTCATTTTGGTGATTGGTTGTGATGCTTCATTGCAGAAAAAACAGAAAATCGTGTCACAGAGAAGAACGAAGGCATGAGGCATTTGAACTGCACTTCTTCTGGAACACCTCAATGCCATTTGTAAATCACTCTCTGGGTTTTGATCATAAGATTTAAGGTTCCTTTATGCTGTTTGTGACAAGAATTAAAAGTATTTACATGAAAAAAAGTTCAAATGTCTTCATTTATGTGGTGTGATCCTTAGGCAATCTGTGTGATGATGTTTTATACCTGTTTTTAGCCTGCTCTTCCTGTGCTGTTGAATACCTCAGTTCATATCAGAAGAAAGGCTTGCCTGGAGGAAAATAAGACTTAATTTAGTAAGAAAAAGACTAAAGTGACATGAACAGGTGGAAAGAAACACCAAGATAATATGTTTTGCCAAAACGTGTGTGACTGCTGTGTGTGAGCTGTGTTTGCAAACTCCATTTTGGGCTACCGTGGAGGCGGGAACCTTTACTTCACCAAATGTTGTTCAGCTTAAGTATGAGAAATCCTCAGGTTAGCCTGACTTCCCCACTCACTGAATATAGAGAAAACCTCAAAGGCCTATTTTCATTAGACATATGCCTTCAGAAGGATTCAGTTCTGTGAGGAGAACCCCTCTTTTTCTTCTGTGAATGTTAAAATAGAAGTTTTGATTTTCAAGATGTAAGGAGTATTTCATTTAAAAGGTGGTTTAATCTATCTTTTTGTAAAAGATTGAAATGAAAACCACTTTTAACTTTGCTGAGACGGTTGATTCAATCTTAAATATTATTTATGGATTTAGATATTTAACTTTGGTAAAAGGTATTTTTTCATAAACTAAGGAAATCTTGGTGGAATAGCCTGAATCTTTTCCACTTATTCTTCCAGATTGCTTAGAAGCAATTGAGAGATCCTTACCATCTTTCCTACAATGCATCCAAATCTCCAGCCAAGAAATGCACTGCCATGAACTTGTAGGGGACAGGAAATTCCTGTGTCAGAGCCTAGGAAAGGTGTTCTTACATAGGCTGCTAAATGATGTCTTCCAGGGCTTGGAGTTATCTTAAAAAAAGGAAAATAAAAACCTTTTCATTTGGTTTGCTGAAATCACACTGTTTAACCATGATGCTTTTCTTCTCCTCCCCTGTTCCGCACCCGTTCACCTGAGACAGTACTTTTGGCCCTAACCGTACCACCACCTGATGGCTGGTATTTGGTGGTTCCTCTGTGGAAGGTAAGCATCATCAGCTATAGACAGTCCTCAGCCCATTTTTGTGGAGTCTGAGTCTTTTCTGCCCTGGGACAGAGGTCAGCCACTCAAGGAGATAGGAAGATATGCTTCAGATGAGGGGGTGGTCCCAGCCTGGCAACTAGGAACAGAGAGGAATAGCATACGGATATACCATTAGGCTGTTTGAGCCCAGGAGAGGTTTTGACTTGGAGCAGAATCTTTTGAACATCGTAGTGAAGGCTTTCCCACAGATATTTCTGCCATGCGTGGTCTGAGTAAGTTTTAGTCTTGCCATGTCTACCCCATAAGGATTTTCAGTCATTTTCTAGACCAAAAATAACACATTAAGACCCAAGTAAGAACATAAATGTCTGTTATTTGCAAATCCAAAAGTGACAGAAGAAGAGTTAGATGGAAATTATTCTGACTTGCTGAAGAAAATAAATAAACCTAGATTTGTGAAAATTTGCTGCTGTGAGAAAACTACAGGATTAAAAAAAGCAAAAACCAACAAAACCAATAAACCTTCTTTTGCTCGTGTAATGTTCATTGAAAGAAAAATCCCCCACTGATTAAGATTTTGCACTTCATCCAGTACCATTATGCTTTCAATAGAAATTTTTATAACTACATACCTTGGCAACACCACTTTAGGAAAATGGAGTCTGTTAGTAAAATATGTTCCGTGTTCAAAAAAAATAACACCCAAACAGTGGACTGCTTTTCTCTCCATTCCTTTTTCATGTGTTCTTGTATATTTTTTATCAAGGTAAGTTGTCCTCTGAGCTCACTGTGCAGGATGTGTTCCTCTTAAGAAGAACAGCATTTATGTGTAGTAGATGATAACGCAGAACTCATGCAGCTATTTCATATCCCTAAAAAAAATCATGATTGTATAGCACCATGACAGGCTTCTTAGTATACAAAGGGTTAGCATGCATCATTAAAAGAATGAGCAAGCTTTTGATTTTAATTGTAATTGTAATCCTCTCCACTGAAGCCTCAAATGCATCGTTTGAAATCTAGTGGAGATGTGAGTTTTCACTGCAGCCACTTTACGTTTGTGATACATTAAAAGGTGTAATCTAACTGAAATGTAAATCACTGTTCTTGAAAACAAATTACAAATGAAGATAACAGGGCAGCATACTAGCACTAAAGCATCCGAGAGCCCATCTGAGGCAGTTTTCTTTCAGACCCAAATTTCAGCAGCCCTGTTATCATGGGTAATAGGGTGCTGCTAAGGCAGGTTGATTACAAGGCTATGGTAAACAATCTTTTTAAATGCAGTGCCTGGATAGAAGCGCACATACAACATTAATCAACTGAATTCAAACAGAGACACAAAGGGAAGTGGTGGGCCAGCTCCTGTTGCTTTAACTCACACAGTAAGTGGCCGAAGTTCAGTGTTCACTTGCCACAGAGGTGTTTTCTGTCATTTCATAATCAGCATTGACTTGTATGAAATCTCAGTTGTGAGCCCTATGGAAAACAAGAAAATGAACACTTGAGGATTCCTCTCGGAAAGGGCTGCTTTTTCATGCTTCAGGGCATATCAATTTTGCTTCACTTAGGCAGTGGCCTCCCTGGGAAAGGGCTGGCTTCTGTTTTGTGTGTTTGCTCAGCCCCCCAGGGACCCATGAAGCTAGGATGGGTTGGCAGGACAAACTCTGCCCAGTGGTGCAGCCCCACTCCTGCACCACCATGCAGCACTAATCCAGGGAGAGACCAACCTCTTCCCTGCTTAGGCCCTTCTTCCACAGTAAATCCACCTGTCCAAATAAACCCAGACAGCTCTACTGCATTAACAGCAGCTGGGGTTTTTTGGTTTTTTTTTTTAATGTATCTATTACCGGCCCCCTTTTGAAACTTGTCATAACTCAGTTTATTACACTGCTCAACCTGCTTAAAAGGTTCGTGCATTTATAGCATGTACTGCCAAAGAAATCTCCTCTATAATGGTAGATTTGCTTTAGAAAGCTTTCTGTAATGGGGTGAGGAGAATAAGCATCCTTGGAAGGATGTTGATGCAACATGGAAAAGTGCAGTAAATAGCTTCTATTTAAAAAATAAATACAATAATTTAAGTCCGTCTGAAGATAGCTTCCAACAATTTGGAAGAATGGATGGCAATGGATAATGCTTTGCGCTCCTCTCCAGAATTTGATCCTCCAGGAAAGGATATTTCCAGCACTCACAGAAAAACAGTGACTATATATTGAACCCTTTGAAGAAGAACAGAAGACAGCAATATTTGACCATATTACACACAATTGTTTTTTCCCATTTTGCTTCTCATCACATATTTATAATGTTTTTCGTGGATCAGACCTGTTTCATAGTAATACTGCACAGGGACCTGCAGAGTGCAAATAAGTGTGGGATTACAACTGCAGTCCAAATGGCATATACAAACTGGTGCAAAATATAGTGAGTAAGTTATTATGAAAACTTATCAGCATGAATAGGCTGACAGACCTTTTCTAAAAAGCTTCTCTCTTCCCTGTACAGGCACACTAAGGGCATCAGTACAGCCATTTCCCCTGGGCTGCTTTGCCAATGTGTGTGATCACCATTACTTACAGGGAATGGTTCTAGGCATATAAAGGTAATTCACATCACTTAGTTCTTGGATTTAATTCAACCTGTTCAAAAAGGGTGACAAGATTTTTTTTTTTTTTTTAGAATGTTTCTCAGGAGGGATATGACAGGAATATTAATCCTCTAGTATTAAGTCAGAGTGCATTTCCTTTAAGACAGTCATCTAAACAGTGTTAGCTTCAATATTTTTCTGTACTTACCAATCCAACCTAAATTTAACTGGTGGCCTAGATTGAAGAGCTCTAGGGGCAGAGATGGTACTCACCACTTTAAATCTAAATAGTAACCCAACAGCATAAAACCTGCAATTTCTCTTTCAGACATTGTAGGACTGGTTTCTGAGATCAAGCATTGGGTTCCTCACTTGGAATTTACATTCTCATGAGATGATGTTGTATTAATGTGGGAGAGACTATGCTAGCAGAAGTATAAGGTTCTAACCATACCTCAGAGGAGCCAGACATGTCGGGAAGGTAGAGGAGAAACAGGCTGAACTGAATACTTCTGACTCGGAAGGAAGACTGTACAAAGAAGCACTAGCCCCCAGAAACTTGAATGTACATACTAAGAGGAGAAACACTATTATCATTTTCCTTGAACTCCAAGGCCAACAAATGAAGGGAATTGCTGCCACTATGCAACGCCGGAGAAACTGTTATTAAAAAAAAGTAATAGGGAGCAAGGAAACTGAGTAGCCTACATGGCTTTTACCTCTTGGACCCTGTGGATGCCCTGATATCTCTTCTTGGAGCTGTCATTAAAAGGCTGTTTACTTGACTTCCAACCATGGTTTTCGCTTAGTAGGGTGTGTCATAACAAATATTTACTAGTCAACTGGGTTAAGGTTCCAGTATCTGAAGAAGTACATACTCTAATAAACCACAGATGTACTATTAAGCTTTTAACTGAAATAATAAAAATAGAGATTTCATCATTCATGTTAAGCACTGTCTTTGAAGAGTTTCTGTATTAATATGACCTGTCATAAAATGATCGTTCAGTTTCATTAGACAATAATAGAGATAGAAGGAATGGAGTACCACAAAAGTGGTTCTGTTAATTTTAAAATTGTACACTCTCCCTGTCGCTATTAAAAAAAAAAAAAAAAAAAAGTCAGATTTTTGGAAAATTTCTTAAGACCACAGTAAATTTACAATATTTTTGAAATGCCTTTAGGAATATAAAATGCTGAGAATTACAAGAGGAACATGTACCTGACTGTGGGTTCACCTCAGCTACACAAAGGCAGCTCACAGTACAGACTTGCAACAAATTGGGCAATCCAAGATGCTGTAGTCAAGAACTATATGAAACACAGGGATCATTTGTACACATGGAGCTGAAAAATACGGCTGTTGTTTTCACTCAGAGATAATAATCATATCCTTGGGCAACAGGATAAGGCCTGCTTTCTTGCTTCATAAGCATTAAGAAACAACTCTCCCATTGTTAACCTTCCTGAGGAGAGGCTGCAAAAGCAGGGTCGTACAGGAAACAAAGATGTGGGAATCATTTAGTGCAACCCTACACTTAGACAGGTGCCACTCTTAGACTTTTTAATTGATCTCATTTGTTACTTATACCTGTAAATCACACTGTTATCATCTCTGAACAAGCAATGGAAACCAGAATTTGTCACTGACTAAAGATAGCAGACCAAGTCCTGAAATGGGCTGGTCATATAGACTTACTGTCTTAATTACACAACAGTACATTAGATTGAAATGAGATACTTGGAAAAATCCAAATTACACGCAGGCCTCTTGTTTCTTTATCCCACATTGACACAAAACGCTGTTCAAATGCAACTGCTAAGACAGTCAGTTATAGTCTTCTGAGAGAGACAGAGACAGACATAGATCCAGGCCTGACATAGTCAAAGATTTTTGCAGTAAGTTTAATCTTACGTTGATCTAAAGGCCTGCTATGCTGACAGCATGACACTCACATCCCAGAGCTGCTGTAGTGCCATGATGGGAACAGGGGCATCATGAAGGTGAACAGCTGGGAGCCTTCTCATGGAATGAAATCAGTTGTTTAGGAGTGGGTAACATTAGTAAGATTTAATTTGCTCTCATTGGAATTACTCAATCCTATATGAAGTCCCATGTAAAGACTACACAGCATAAAAAGGGGGGGACAAATTCTCCATGCTGAAAGAGAAGTACAAATATTCAGATGTGTTTCTAGCTACTATTGTGCATGCCTCTTATGTACAAATGAAGCCCAAAGAGAAAGCAGTGCTGAAGTGTTAGATAGCAAAACCCACCCCCATAATGTGTCATACAAAATAACTACAAAAGCAGACTTCCAAAACAATACCTTACCTTCCCCTGTTGTTCACATTTTGACTACTTCTGTGGCTTCACCTTATCAGTCCACCTCAACAGACACAGGCAAATTTATAAAGGCTGTTCTGCTACCATGTGTTTTCCCGGCTTTCTGGAGACACTGAAATGTCTGTTTTACAAAGCACATTCCAAATTTTGTCCTTTCGGGCCTTCAGGAAGACAGACTAGATGAAATAAGACTACTTCTTAACAGTAATCTTATGTTAAACCCTACCTCTACTGATCTTGGAGAACTGTGGAGGGAGGTCTCAGAAACAAAATTTATTATCATTGGTAACGGTGACGGGAAGAGAAAAAGTGTTGGGGGAGTGAACTGATGAGGAGTATATGAGATCAACTGAGCAGCTTGGGATCTCTTCTGCTGCTGGAGAAGAGGAATAAGATTGATGGGGGGAGAAGGTGGCTGGAGAAAGGGAGAAAAGGGGAAAATGCAGGGTAGGAAAACATATAGCAGAAAGCAAAAATGTGTGAGAAGTAACTGCAAAAGTGGAGAAAGATGGGATTCCTCGACAGAAACTTGCATTGGAAATATGAGGCAAAAATATAACACTCGTGGAGAAGGAATGAAGAAAACTGAGGTGTGATATGACTGACTTGATAAAGTAAAGGCTATATAAGGGGAGCAATGTGAACATGTACAGAAAGATACATGTATCAAGGGGTTTATGTACTCCCACTGGTCATTCAGAATGAAAGACAGAGAAGAGAGACTAGTACAGAAAGAGCTGAGTCATAATTCATGAAAGAGAATAAAAAACGAAAACAGAGAAAATAAAAATTACCTAAGAAGGTAAAACTTAAAAAGAAATCCAAAGGAAATGCCCAAAGAGGAAATGCAGAAGAAAAATTACGAAAAACAGAAATAAAAAGTTTACAGAAAAGTTTAAGAAAAAAGGAGAGGAAAGTGTGAGGTGGTATGGAGACAGGTACACAGAGGAAATAAAGCAATAAACAGCAGTTATAATAACTTGGAAATAATAATTCATCCATTTTTTGAACATGACTAGATCACTATGTGATCATCACACTTGGTGAAATGAGAAGACACTTTGTTTGCACTGTTAAAACTGTTTCAGTGCAGACATTCCCTCTAACTATTATCATTCATCCCTTTGAGAGAGAACTGAGAGCAAAGAAAGCCTTCCCCTTTCTCAACTTTATTCACAGCACTTTATGGTACATCCCTGTGCCTGCTAAGAGCAGACAGTGATGCTGGCAGGCACACCACAATGGCAGACAGGTTTAAACCAGCGACTGCAAAAAGGAAATGTATGAAGTACAGCTAAGCAGGAAAGCTAGAGTTGTACTAGAAGCCAGAAGGAATCAAACTGTTTTCCAAAACTGCCATGCATTGCAAAATAGGTAAAGAGAATGCATTTCTATTGGCAACCCTCCTCAGTTCACGAGTAGTTACAATTTTGAATAAAACAGCAGTAGTTGTTCAAACCTGTTCAAATCTACATGATAGGTATTTTTATGAGGTAGATGTGTGTCAGAGTTCAGTTTTTTCTTTGTGGTCCACCACCTAACCTATGTTGAGTAAAATAGACTGGCACCAAATCTTACCCACCTTTCACTAGCTTTCTCAAAGGGATGTCTTATGGAAAGAGGTACCTTGCCCCAAAAGAATGGAGAGATTTCCTTGAGTTTTGCCTTCAGAAAGGATACCAATGGCTGGAAACAGTTTCTACAAACTAGTATGAGAAGGATAAGGGGGGGCCTGGAGAGCGACAAAAATACAGAGTTAATACAAGCACAAAAGCTACTTTAGTAAAACCTATCTAACCCACATCTTAATTTCTAGTTCTTCACTCAGGTTACCCAAAGTCCAGATCACACTTGAGGGCCACCACTTATATGCCTGACAGTCAACTCTTGAAACTAGTAGCGTGGAGAAACCACTTTTCTTAAGTCATTTCCACCTCCTTCCTAGTCCAGAGAGGTTTGGTCTCCATTTGTTTTTCTAGCTACCTGTGGCAAAGCTAGTGGGCAGGCATTAATGCCGTGAAAGGCATTCCTCAGTTTGTGTATCCTGAAACCAAGTCTCAAAGAGAAGGTAAATAGACTTCAATTTCCCTCCTTACCTTAAAGCTGCTCTCAGATGCCTTTAAATAACCTGGGAGTAAGCATTCAGCTGTCCTAACCTTTGATGTTATGTTACTGCTTCAGCCACAAGTCTCCTAGACATTAGTGATGCTACCCCCATGCTGTCATGTTTGCAGTACGGAGAAATGATCAGCCTCGCCTCTGACATGGTTCCCAGCAGTAGCAAAGGTAGCAGAGGGAAGGTAGCGAAGATGTGGAGGCCGCTCATGCCTGGCAATAACCTCTTACAGACAAGTCACATGATGGTCCAAACACGTCTTACAATGTAGCTGATGACAGAAAAGTGTTCTTTTCATAACCAGCCACACTGCTTCCTCTTGAGTATAGAGCTGATGGGGCTCAGAGAACAAGCTGTTCCTTGCAGCATTATTTACCTCTTGGTCTCAAAAGCGCTGTGGTTAATTAAAATTATTTCCTTTTATCCTGAAACCCAAAACCTCTGAGACATTGAAAGAACATAGGTATGGATGATGAGAAGACATTCATGCAATTTGCAAGACAGCACAGATGCTGTTACTGTCTAATCTCCTATTTCACAGCAATATGTATTTTTCTCAGGCCTATGCTCCCATTCTCATGGTGGGATGTAGCCTTCGGATTTTGACAGAGTTGAGGATAAATTTTACAATTTTGGAATCAGACAAAGAAGGACAGATCATCTGTAGTTTTTCTCTTAAATAATCTTCCACGTGATTCCTTTTTCCTCCAAATAAACTATAAATGATTTAATGTGAAAAGGTTTTTGAATAGGGGACTCTTGAAGAAATTGGTACAGATAAAACAGTGACACGAGTTTAAAAAGAATTTAAAGTTAACCTACAGTAAATTGTGGATAATCTTATTCAGAAACAGTCTTAATTCAGTTTACTCTAATTCATGAAGTTATGTCATGTTAAAGACACCTTAAGATTCTGACAAAGTTTCCTGTGGAATTGATGTAGTTTAAGTAATACACTTCAGAAGTGAATTCAGGTTAACTTTTCTCAGATCTCCCCACAAAAATAAATTACTGCTCATGGTATGCAGTTAAGACTGGATCAGCTACGAAATGTTCTATTATTTGTCTAAGGGATATAACAGGGGACACCATTTTTATTTCTCTTTATGAACATAGAAAAAGTTTAATGCTGTTAAGCAATGACTCTTGCTTTTGAATCATAGTGAAGTGTTTGCATATTATTATTTGAAAATCCTGTTTCCTAATCTGCATGGAAAATTCAGTTTCTAGAAATTTATAGGATATAAGGACAAATTGCCACATTTTTGTCTCGGCAGTAGAATAGAAATGGATCACATGAAAATTAAATTTTATCTCCCCATGCTACTTTAATTTTCAGTTTTATGACTGAACCCATCTTATTCGGATAATATTGTTGACAGTTGTATTTAATTCAGTAATTTCAGCTGGTTTAATAGTTGACCTTGCAGAAAAATACAGTTGGATACTGGTTGGCTCTGCTACTAGCAGAATATTTCAAGGAATTATAACAGATTAGACCTCTTAAATTTCCAAGAGAAAGAGACCAAGCATTGTCTTGAAAAGAAAAAAAAAAAAAAAAAAAAAAAAAGGCTTTGATTCATAACAACAAAATAAATGGTTTTACCAGGCAGAAAATGGGTATTACAACATACAGGTTTTTAATCTGTGATTGCACTCTGCTGAACACATGCAGAATAAAACAGGAAGCAGTAGATGACTCAGCCTCTAAAATAGCCATCAGAGCACAAATTTGGAAGTTCAAAGAATCAAAAAGTGAACTAGAAAAGCAATACCTACCAAGAGGGCTGTACAGTTTTACAGGGTCCAATAGAGGTTACAAGTCAATTTTTATGTTGAATTTTGATTTAAACACATATACATGTCAGTTTCATAACAGTTAGATCTTTTACCCTGCTAAAGTATACAGAGAAATGCAAGAATTTGAAGTTTTTATTAGCTTTGATAAAGAAGCAACAGTTGGTTTAATGTGGCCTGTTTAGTTCTACTATTTCCTTTTCTTGTTCAACAGAAATAATAAAAAAAGTGAAATGCAAGTCTCACTATTTTATTTGCTTGAAGTCAAAGAATGGGCAAGGCTTTTTCTGCATTAAGCAGCTGCATAAGTAAGAGTTGTCTCTATCTTTCTTTGCTTTAAGATCTCAGTGCGAAAACTGAGGTGGAAATTATTGTTGCCTGGCATTGCACTTCTGACTCCACAGCTACATTTTACGAGGCTTGTGTGCAATTAGCCTGTTCGTTATTTTATCCTAATTTTATAATAAATCACTTCACTCTTTTTCTCTCATCCATCATCAACTTATCTGCCCGCAAGTCAAAATGATACCAATTATTAATCAAGGCCAGAGGCACCCGCTCCTGCATAGGGGCACCATGTTTCAACTGTCAGGTGGCATCCATCCCAGCCTCTCTTTGTCAGCAATAAAGAAAATGAAATTGGACTAATATGAATCTCATTTCTGCCCTGATTAAAGGCCTACATTTTCCCTAGGCATTGCCTGACCAGGTCCTGACTTGTGAGATATTCAATGTTCTTGTAATGTCATTCGGACAGAGCGCGCCTGTCTCCTTAGGTCATTGTTCTTCAGATTCACTTGTTTTACATGGAATATAGGCTAGAAAATCTAGACTTCCTTTGGGGTGTTAATTAAGAGGAGCATCCAAAATTAATCAGCAAATTCACTAGGGCGAAGGGGAGCTGTCTGAAGGCCTCGATATAAAATGCACTTCTAGTACAGAGAAATGAGCCTTCGGCTATTGACAAAGAGAAAACAAGTGCACAGACGGCAATCTGACATAAAAATTCATATACGTATACAATTTTACATTCATTTTCCTTGTCAGCTTGTCACCTTTAATTATAAAGGTTGATTCGCTATTTGGCAGATCTGGAAATTGTAAACGCTTGGCCATTTGAATATCATCATATGGTCAACGTCTTCAAAAAAGAATGACACAGGAGCATACCAGGAAAGGAACATTGTAAAACCCAAACTGAACTTCCCTGATGATCACCTTGAAGGATCTTGCAGGTCTTAGGGACAACTGTGAACTTGGCTGTAAAAGCACTTAAGTTATGATCATCTGCAGAGAAAACACTGTATTGACAAGTTGTTAGCCCCTACCCCTTTTTACTTAGAGTAGTTTCTAATCTTCATTTCTTTAATTCTTTTATCACTCACTCCATTCTAATGTTGTTAGTGTTTGGTGTGAAGGATTTGCATAGACCTTCAGGCTACTAATGACCTTTATGGGGTAACAGCAAATTCTTGGTTTTGCCCAGTGAAGAGAAGACTTAAAAAAAAAAAAAAGCTAAGTCCATATCATGCAGACGCCTTACAGAGAAGCTTCTTAGACAGTTAAAAATTTTGATCGCATTATTTTGGTTTCCTCAGTAGCCACCAAATTAGAATGGAGTTTTTGCAACTGGCTACAGGACTTTTTATTCATACCTTGAAGGAAGCTCATGAGCTCAGACTTCAGAGGCTACCTGTTGTAGTTTTTTGTAGTTCCACTTTTCTTATTTACCTGCTGTCTCTACTTTTGTGCAATTTTTCACAACTGTGGAAAGACTGAAGCTACCCTTTTTTTAATATTACAGCATATCCAAGTTTCAAACTAAGAACAGACATATTGCTCAGAGTTTTGGGTATCACTATTACTTTTCATGCACTTCCATAGGCCTATAAACAATACAAAAATAGGCCTTAAAAATGCTACAGACCCATACAGCAGCACATGCCATGGAACCCAGCTCTCCGAAATTATTCTGAAGAGTCTGACATAGAAGACATTGCTTGGACCAGCTATTGACTCATGGTAAACTTAAAATGCAGGCAGGCAAGTTGACGGCTTCAGAGAAAGAAGGATTTTGTACTGTTTTGCAAACACCAATATTATGGAACCGAAAACAACACACCGTAGGGCTCAGGATATTGAAACTTGTCACAGATATTTTTACTTTAAATAACTGCTGCACAAGCAATAGCATATTCTCAACTGGAATGATACTCAACACTGCATCATATGCTAACTAATTGCTTAATTTCTTTAATCTGAGATTCTGATTACATTTTTTTAATTAGACATCTTTATCCCTAAATGGGTGTAGTAAGTTAACCTTATACCACTGGCTTTTCAAGTGCTGTATTTTTAAGCTTTTTCTATTGATGAATGAAGGTCACAAAGGGTACTGAACCCACCTAAGGAACTTGTTTTCTTACTTCTTTTTACATAGTAGTTAAAAAGGGAATATTTTTTGGTCACCTATACAGGGCTATCAGAGCAGTTGTGTAAATGCATAAGACAACTTTCCTCAGGCTGATGCTTACCAGCAGTTATATCTGTGACTGTGAAATATGATGGAGTTAGGTCAAAACTTGCAAGAGAGAATGCTGCTATTTATACTTTTGTATCTGAAGGAAATTCCTTTTATAAAATTATTGTGGGTTCTCATCTTGACTAATTTTATTAGGACCTAGCACAGACACCTGTTAGGTGGCTTTAGGTTGCTTAACAGTTGACAACCTACTGAGGAATATTAAAAAATCCTGTCTGATAATCACAGCTAGATTTTTAGTACAGAACATTAACCCTGATTTCACTTCAAGGACTCCTATGATCTCTATACACTGTACTGCCTGTATATATTTTACAGTCTTTATACATATCTCTTTAAAACAGAGATTTTAAAAAATGAAAAATTCTATCCTGTATTTGCTTCCTATGTATTTTCTAAACTAATACCTAAAGATCATACCAAGACTGATTTTGAGGCTTGTAAAAATATAAAGAGAGAAAAAAAACAGCCATAAGAATGTAGGAGATCATCTCCATTTTGTTATTGTCCAATTAGTTCCTTACTGTGTGTGGGGTTTTTTCCAACTTTATACATAACTTAAGAGCTTAAACTATAAACCGTAACCCTTAACTATTAGTTATCTACATGAATACAACGACTGTTTGTAAAACAGGATTTCCTTTGACTTTTGTTCTCCAGTTTAAACATGTGAACACAAATCAGACTTTTTGTATGTCCCTCCCCCATGTGTAGAACTTCTAGAAAAGTTCAGTCACAAAGCCTGTATGTATACCACAGTGCAGGAATGGCATGAAGTCTGAAGTCAAACTCCTTAGTTGTCCCTAACTGTTATATACTTTGGGTCAACTCTTGGGGCTGATCCAAATCCAGTGCAGGGATTTCTGCACATCTCTGAGTGCATCCTGAGACTCAGCATGCAGAGGGAAAAACTTCCCCAACTTCCTAACACTGCATCTATAGATCTGTATGCCCTTACAGAAGAATACCTGAAGCAAGCACATAAAGTGGTCTAGCATTCTTCCTGAACAGAACTCATGTTGGGTGCTGAAAGGAAGGATGGGATCTGTAGGCAACCTTCATGAAATCAACAGATACATGATATGAGACCTGATGCCACCTTAGGAGCTGCATGATGTGTGCCATCTCAGCCAAGAAGAGACATAAGTATAGTTCTGTGAACTCTTATTCCTTTTCTTTAGCTGATTTTACATTCTAACTATAAACACTACCCTGTATCTACATTTCCTGCATCTCTGGTTCTGAGGAGAAAGGGTTATTCCTTCAGATCCTATTAGTCAGTCAGAAAGTCAGTAGATTTTCCAGCACTATGTGAACATGTTTGTGGCCTTGGCATGCTGTTTGTGCTCACTAAATATAAATATAAAACCAAACAAATAGTAATAGAGATAAACTATTTACAGATATTCCATCAAAAATTTAAAGAATGAATTACTAATCACAAATAAATCTCTTTAGAAACTTTAAGTTTCCATTAAATGAACCAAAATTCCAGTGTGATTTGGGTTTTTTTTTATTATATCTACAAAGAATCTATGATACAAAGAGAGTGGTGTTGCCCTTTATCTTCCAAAACAGCTCTATCCTGTCAGTGAATGGAAGTAATCAAAACCACCAAAGATCTGAATGCCAGTAAAACTTTGAGAGAGATACTGAACTTAATTAACTAATAATTAATGCATAGTAAATTAAAATTTTTAGTAACTCAAGGCATTTCCCTAGCTATTTTTTCCTTACCTTTTTTCAGGACTTCACAGGGTAATTTTGTTACAGTTTCACATAACTGAATTCCCTAAGCTACTACTGAAGAGATCTGTTCTGCAAGGACTGCGGCAACTCCTACCCTCCCTGACGTCGGGTGCCTCAAACTCCTGAGAGCGAAGGCCATGCTAGCAAGCGATACCTGCCATCTACACACTGTGGTGGTGGGTGGACTGTAATCACAGGGGATAGATACTATTCTTTCCTTACCTACCTTTATATTTAAAAATTTTAATACCATAAGGTTGACACACTTATCATTCAAATCTTTTGCCAAAGAAAAATGAGGCCAGTCAATATTTGCATCTCTCAGTATCTGTTTACAGTGTATAATTTCCTCAGAAACAGGGAATTATCTTTCTTCTGTTTTTAATAGCAACTGATTGCTGGATTATTAAATTAATAGTAATCAATAGGAATTGATTTTATGCACTACTTAAAGTGTTCTTCACATCAGAGTTTAGCTGTAACCTTTGGAGTTGCAATGGTTTCATTCCTGTTATATTAGGGACTGCTTCTACATGAAAGAAACTCCATATGTCCTTCTCCACTGGAAAGACTTTGCTGCTGCAGGAAAGGCTTGCCAGTTCATCCTGTAGACCCATAACTGGACACCAAGAGAAAAAGGGCATTTCTCACTTGAAAACATAAGTTTTAGGACCATATATATTCATATATCAGGAGTGAAAACCCGATTGGTGAAAACGGCAGAGCCTTCCACAGGTTTGGGATACTTTTTTCACTCAGCAGCTTGCCAGAGGTAGTTTGAGTCCATGCTGACATTTGTGAAGTGTTGACAGGTTGGAGGTATCCTTCAAATGTCAGGTGGTGATCTGGTGGAGGTCTGCTCCGTAACATAGAGGGACAATGTAGCAGCTTGGCTGATGTGGAAGCGAGTGCTGTCTGTCTGCCAGCTCCCCAAAATGCAAGGAGCTGTGCAGCATACAGGGACAGCATAGTGGGGCAGGTGAGTTGTCCTACCCTCCTTGAGGGGCAGTGAAGGGATGTTTTCATGCCTCTATGTCATTAGCGTGTCCTGCATCAGGGCCGCACCAGCACAGCAGGGAGGACACCTTGTGACAGTCAGAGACTCACCCTGGCTCATCGTGATTGTTCCTGGCTCCTTCAAGTGCAGATTTCAATGTCAAACCAGCCACTGACTCATTTGCAGTATTTTCTCCAAACTCTTGCCGTTAGATAGAAAATAAAGGATGGGCCTTCCTAAACCACAGGTATCTAGTAGAACAGTTGCCTTAGAGCTGTTTTCAGTGGCTAAAGAAGTGGCTCCTCATTACATTACAACACATTAGGTATATAGGATGTTCCAATCTCATCTGTCTGGGTTCTCCTGTGTGGAGGTTGACCTTGGCTGGACACCAGGTGCCCACCAAGCTGCTCTATCCTTCCCCTCCTCAGCAGGACAGGGCAGGAAGAAAATAAGATGGAAAAGAACTTGTAGGTCAAGATAAAGGGAGTTTAATAAAGTAAAAGCAAAAGCCACTCACGGAAGCAAAGGAAAACAAAAGATTTATTCTCTACTTCCCATCAGCAGGCGATGTCCAGCCACTTCCTGGGAAGTAGGGCTTCAGTACACGTAGCAGTTGTTCCAAAAGACAAATGTCCTGGTAAAGAATGCCCCCCACTCCTCCTCCTTTCTCTAGCTTTTATTGCTGATCAGACATCACACGGCATGGAATATCCCTTCGGTCAGTTTGGGTCAGCTGTCCTGGCTGTGTCCCCTCCCAAGATCTTGCCCACCCCAGCCTTCTGGTGAGGGGGAATGTTGGAGAGACAGCCTTGATGCTGTGGGAGCCCTGCTCAGCAGGAGCTAAAGCACTGGTGTGTTATCAACACTTTTCTACCTACCAACACAAAGCATTGTGCTGTGAGGGCTGCTGTGGGGAAAATTAACTCCATCCCAGCCAAACCAAATACACCCTGTAAATTTTTTGAGGGAGTCTTGACTGACATAATAGGTTGAGCTCTGGATTATGCTGGTGCCCTGTTGTGATTGTCAGTAAGAGGCTTAACTTTGCTTTGGCTCCAGTCCAATCTGTATGCTTTAAGTTAGCTTTCTGCAGTAAGCAAGAAACAGAGGGGGGAAAAAACGGATCCAGAGCGCACCTGGTCTTGCAGAGCGTAAGTTTGGGACAGGACTGTGGTAAGCAGCCTTTTGTTCCACAACCAAAGTGCGTCTGTGAGAGAGGTGATAGCAAAAGCTTTCACTCACACAGCTGCAAAAGACCTTTGGATTTCTGTGTCGAATTTATCAGCCCTTCTCCACTGACAGACCTTCAGGTAGATTTCAGGTATACAGGGCACTAGCTTTAAATATATATCTATCTATATATATACACAAAATCCTCTTCATCCTTTTTTAAGAAATTAGTTGTAAATACAGGTCTTTTTTTCAGCATTAATTTTAAATGCAATCTATTTTATTTTAAAACTGAGCCTTGATCCAAATTTACTAAAACAGTTGATTTTATTTGGAGTTTTTTTGGACACTGATTTTGTTCTCTTTGTTCTGTTTTCTGTTTACAAAAATTGGCTGGCATCAAATGAATGAGCAACTGAGAAACTGTGGACCAGGATAGTATACTATGTGCAGCAGTTGGATAAAATACCTGCCAATCCTACTTCATCCTTAAAAGATATGCAGAGTAATATGGTTTTATTTAGGTAATACTTCTGTCACAGTGAGACTCAACTTTTAAATTTCATTCTCAAGTAATCAATGTTAAAGGAAACAGAAGAAGACTGCAAGGAGGAGTGCAGCTCTGATTTACACATGCTTTATTGCAATTGTTTTCATCACACAAACTAGTTGCCAATACCAAGTGACAGATGTGAGACCTTGGGATTATGGAAACATCAAAATATGTCAGATCCTACTAGCTCTTGGAAAATTCAAAACCCACTGCACTGACATTATTAAGTATTATAGGGTGTTGTGTTGTTGGAAAGGAATCAACAAAAAAAATTCCTGTAGGATCTGAACTGCAATGCAAACATAGCTAATGCCAGTCCTCATGTAGTTAGAAAACTGCTTCACTCTATTACAAGGAGCCACTGGGTATTCTGGCTTGAATTGCTCGAAGGAGTCCTTCCACAAAAAGAGCAGAGAACAGGATAATACCATTGGCTTAGGGATTTCGAGAAGGTACAGTTCAGGCACTGACAGGAGGCTCTGGATATGTCTTCACCACAGAGGCAAAGACAGCCAGGATGACTGCTGGTGAACCAGCTCAGGTCTAGAAGCAGTATATCTAAGTTTGAGGGGAACCAGGCCTGAGCTAATAAGCACTGCTGGTTTATGAACTCCTTGACAAGGCTTATCAGCTTGACACAGGGCTGCGACAACTCAGTGAGACTGCCTCCAAAACGATGCTGTGCAGAGGCTGCATGGCTTCATGCTACATGGACTGATGAAGGATCCTCGCTGCTTGGAAATCTCTCTTGAAATGCTACTGTAAAGTAGCAGAATATTGCCAACCTCTCTAATTTACCTCCATGTATCCAAGACATAATCCCTGGTAAGCTTAACCTGCTTGCAGACTTTATTCTACATTATGATATATTTTCCCCAGAATGTTTCTGAAGGAGCTGAACTGCAAGTGCTAAAATTATTGAAGTTTACACAGTGCACTACAGGACAGTTTTCAGCCTGACTGCTTGGTCTGGAGTAGAGGGAGCTGCAGGACTTCATTTCAAGAAAGTTAATGGCTGAATGTTACCCCACTGACGGGGGCCGCAAAGCGGTCACATTCCAAGGATTGCAAAACGCTGTGTTCATCTAGCTAGGAAGCACTTTTAGGTTACATCCTACTTACATTTTGGTTTATAGTCCCTCAGTTTCCTCATGTTACTGTGCTTTGTTTTGTTGCACGGAATGGTTTGGATCCTGATAACCAGACACCTGTAAACTGCATTTCAGAGAAAACTAAATGAGGATCTCCAATCCAGAGGTGCACAAAGTGTGGTACATTACCTAATGCAGCCATAAGCATCTGGACATTGAGTGGGTGACTTTGAACCATATGTGCAGTGAGAACATTCAGACGAGGAGATCAAACTAAACCTGGTCTGAAGTGAAAACTTCCAAGCACATAGCAAGATGTAGGGCTTCAGCATCGACTGCTTTGATCTACTGATTTACTCTTATCATATTGAATTATTTGCTAATGCAGACACAGCCTTAATCCCCCTTTTCTAATCACATACTAAGTTCACCACACACTGAAATGCAGATGAAAGCGCTTCCTTACGTAATGTTAATAAACCTGGTTCCACTATAATCAGTAAGAGTTCAGCCTTGTATTGCAGGGTGCCAAGATTTTCCTGCAGCAAGATGTTATTTTTCAAAAAAATCCCAAGAGTCTGAAAAAATTTTGAAGCCCATGCAATTTCAAAGAGCCACATCCTGAAAAACAATGATGAAGTGGAGACCTACTTTTCCCCACTAATCAGAGAATGGATTTGGGGGGCGAGGGGGGGTGTGGGGGAACAGAAATGGACCTGTTTTTAATGAGTCGAATTCACTAATATCTAAGGCCATTTTTTCAAATTTAAGCTCATGGAAAGGCTCTGTGGTATGGATGAAGAATCCAACATTGGGGTTGGATATTTCCATACAGGCTTTTAAAGTTACAGCACATGCTGCCTTTTACTGAGCTAGACCGAAAGGAAATGTGCTTCCATTTCCCATTTGTTATTGTTTTTTTGAGAATACGCTTATTGTGTAGTGAACTGTGAAATAAAAAGGGGTTTAGGAAAACAAAAATCCCATCAGTATATAGGAATATACAGTTACTCCTGAAGAAAAAATCACATTAAATATCATCCTATCCACCTTTCCAGCAAAGCCTGGGCAAGGTGTGAGAAAATGACAGTTTACTGAGGTCTTGCATTATATAAGTGTTTAATACCTTTTTGAACTGACTCCATGAGAAAAGCCCATGTCAGAGCACATAAGACTCTCTTCCAAAGCTTCCAAAATGGAAAATATTATGACCTTCAAAAAACAGAAGATGATTTTAGAAGTTTTTATCACCCATCCAAATTCAACAAGGATGGTGAGATTTTAAGTGCTTGCACATCCTTCAGCTAATGGGATCCATCTTGTAAATCACTTAGCGATCAAAATGAACATGTCAGCAGTGAAACAACATCAAGTATCAAAGAACTTAGCTCAAGCCAGGATGCCAGTACACATATGAATATCTCACTCACCATCTTTATGAATGCTAAAAGTTACATTTATAAGCCATCAGTTGAAACTGGTAAAAATATAAATGACTATGTTTCTAACTCAGAAAAATATCTTTTTTTTAGGTAGGATTTGCTCTTTTCTGTCTGTCCACATAGACATTTGTATGTCAGGATAAACAGTCCAATATTACAGACTGCCCCTAAGCTTGTGAGCTGTTGCCTCAGTGATATATGGGAAAAGCAACGCTAAAATAGTTAATGTGCATTTTTGTTAAGCAACAAAAGCAGAACAAATATTTTAGCTACTGCCTTAAATATTCTCCTATATAGAGAGAATGTAGGTATACACTTTTATATATGTGTGTAAAAGAGTATAACTCTGAAACTTTCCTTTTGCTTAGTGCAGAGAAAAGTAGTCTTCCTGAAATGCTACCTGTTTTCAGATTTGATTTCTTTTCCAACCTAAACAATATTTAGAAAATGTTCGGTTGTACAAGCTAACACCATCAAGAATTTTTTTTTTAAACTGAAGGTCTAATTTTAATGGTAATATTTCACCTATGAAAAGTGAGGATAACAAGTTTGTATTCATACAAAGGTGTTAATTAATGAAAGACAAACCTTTGCCAATTATTGACACATTCTTCTGTAATCCTGTTATGTGGAACATTCTAATGAAGTCATAGTTTATTACTAATGATCCAGCTTTGTTCAAAAAAAAAAAAAAGCTGCAAGGGGGAGGGGGGTTGAAATAATTTATTTGCTTTGGTGTATTTTTTATCACAGCAGGTAAGAATGCTGCATTTTGACTGCCACATTGTATGCAGGATGAGGGGGTATGACCTCAGAAGCAGCAACGGAGAACTGGCTCTTTCACACTTCAGCACACACTGCTGTGAACCAGTACTTTGGTCATATTATCCGCCGCACCACAAAGCTGTCCGCTAATTATCTCTGAATACGAATTTTATTGAACCTTAATTTTCAGTAATGGGGCCTGATAGTTTGTGAAGAAAGACAAAAGAAGGGTCCCTTTGTTTTTCCCTCACAATAACCTTCTAGTGCTGGAGCTATGGCAGAACTCATTAAACTTGAACAATGACTTGAAATATGATCGTGTTATTTTTGTCCCTGCCCCCAAACTAGGCTGGTCCTGTCTGCCAGCCTGTCCATCTGTCTAATGATATGGGAAGAGACATTGATTTTATAGTGGACACTGTTACAACACATTCCCAAACTCCTACCAAATCACCGGGAACATGAATCTGAGCAGAAATTTGATTCTTTTGTACATGTTTGGCAAGATCTCATGGCAAATTTAGTGGTGATCTGGGCACTATGGAGCGAAGATCTGAAAACCCTGATTAAATCAGGTTAAATGAAAGCTGATCTGTGTTTGATGTGCACTGTGGGAATAGATTTACACTAGCTAGAAATGCCTGTTATTCATTCAAACTTTGAGTTAAAAGAAAATAATACTAGAAAAAAAAATGCAGTTAATTCACGACAGGACCATAGGTTTCTGCTCAGTTGAGGCCTGGGAGATGTTTTCATGTTGTCTTCAAATCTCAGCCTTCTCCAGGCATCTTCTACTAGGCAATGGAGCTCTTAAAAGTTTATTGCCTTTTAATTTGGGGGTTTCACTGTAATTTTTCAGTCTCCACCTAACACAGGGCTGAGCAGTTATGCCATAGTGTGTATAGCAAAGTACCTCAGGATATACATGAATGCAGTCAAAATCACTGGATTACTCAAAACACAAACATCTCATTATACTGAAACAGAGTTATTTGTTTTCATGTGCAAAAAAAATCTTAGGTACCTTCTCCTTCCAGGATTGTCTTATTAACTCGTTACAACAGCAGTCTGGATTTCTCATCAATGCCTTTGTCCCTCCTAAACAGTGCTTGTTTTCTATGAGAACCATTGAAGCATTTTTGGAAGACAACTTCCTCCAAAGGCTTCAAGTATCTTCTCTATCCAAAAATATTGCTTCCGGTGTATTTCATACAGTTCTCTGAGTGATATATTTGTAGACAGTTTACACAAAACAAGGGATCAACACTTGGTGTATCAGAGAAAAATCTTAATATTCTGTACTTTAAGATTCTCACGTGTCTCACATAGATTTGTTTTTAATTTTATCTTCATTTTTGTAGGAGAATATGCCACACCAAAACAGAATATTGCAAGTTTTGTGATTATTATCCTTTATATTCAGCCTTAATTTTCTTTCTGCTAGGTGATATTCAGTTATTCCTAAATTAAAGTCACCAATATAAAACTATATTCTATGTACCAAGCAATTAAAAATAAGTTTTTAAACAAAATAATATAAAGGCAGCACCCTCCCCCATCTCTGTGCACTCACAGGGAATGGACACACACACACACATACACACACAGGCACACAAACTCGCATCTGGCTAGGACTGGGAGCTTATTATAGTTTTGGGGAGTGGGGAAACAGGAGATTATTTCAGAGGCATTATAAATACATGTATATTTATATTTTTATATATCTGTGCACAGACATCCATATACACATGCAGACACACACACGCATATATACTTATATGAAGCCCCCAAAGCACAAAACCATTTCATTTTGACTTAACCTATTCCATGAATTTTATTTTAACATTCCATAGCAAAACAAATAATCTATTCTGTGAGTAGTATTGCTGTTTTTATTGTCCTGAGTATTTAAAGGCTGAAATGATGACTAGCTTTACATTAACTCCATTAAAAACCTGAACATCTAGTTAACATGCTGTGACTGTAAAGATTTTGATTTTTCAGTGTATGAAAAGATGCTCACACTGGAAATGTTGTGGACTAGAATAGTCTGCATTTGATTCTGCGATAAATCAAACTAAAATCCAAACGGGAAAAACATTTATTAACAGGCAGTAATTGAATGCCCTTCAGTGATACAACTTTCGCAGACTTTTTCCATCATATAAAAAGTCTGATTTTTCTGTCATTTCCACAATTGTCAGTCAGGAGTAATTACACTAAGGTCAGAAAAGAGACCAGCATTAAAACTGGCATAAGAAGACAAACATCAGGAACACAAAACTTTAAAATGTAGCATTCGGTTATACTTTCAAGCTGCTTTTGGGTAATTTTGAAGATTTTTAATAGTCTTGCATTTATTTCACTGATCCAGAAATCTTTGCTTGATCTGTTCACCGAACATTAGTTTGATTTGGGGAGTTGTATTCCACCTATTAATTATATCTTTCTTTTAATTTTGAGACAGTAAATGAACCGTACAGAAAAATGTCTGTCTCGTATTGGAAAAAGTAGTGAACTAAGAAATAAAAAACGTCCTTGACCTCTAATAAATATGCACTGAAGAAAGTAACCCAAACAACAAAAAGCAGATCCATCATGGCTCCTTTAAAAGACTGTGCCTTATTTTTTAATTAAATAAAGTAGTGAGTGAAGAGTTTGTGTGTGCCTACACATCTGCTCCTCGGGATGGACGTATGACCCTATTTGCTTCCTGGTGTGACACCTGATAGAAACGGTGACCCTGACAGCTTATGCCAGCAACGTAATCTGTTTACTGTAACAGGCTCTGGTCTTCCAGTGAGAATCCCTGGATGCAACTGGGAGAGAGTGAGACAGCAGAGGAATGTACTGTATATTCAAACAGTTGTATAGTGGATGCTGTATGCTCCTTTCCAACAACTGCTACATCGCAGTATTACAGTTCAAATTCCAAGTATTTGGGGATGTAAATATATTAAACAATGCATCTATTTGTGCAAAGCATTCTTTATGAGGGGCATCCATGTGCTTTTAATCAGTTTCATGCTGAGTGAAAGCAAATTGTGAACTATGCATTAAAAGAAGATTTAGTGAAAGTTATTTTTCCTCTATCTTCTGCATCCTAATTCAATGCTTCCCCTTGCTTTCAGTGATAATATAAGTAATCTTCCAGCAACATTCATGAGGAAAGTTTGATGTGGATTTACACTAGTGGAGCTACATTACAATGGGTAGATTTAAGGTATTATAAAATGAGTTTTTGGATTTGTAACAGAGGTATGAAACCTCTAAGACACAGACAGATAGGACTTCCAACATATGGCAACCACTCTTATTATAAAACAAAACAGTGTTAAGTCAAAGTACCTGATTACAATTCGCCAGTGCTATGTAGCTCTGATAGCAGGCTTATATTTAATGCCACAGAAACAATATCATTTATTTTTCTGTCTTCCCTTATCCCTTCGTTATTGGGTTTGTAGGCTTTGAAACCTTAAGCAAGAGGACAAAATATGAATTATAGAAAACATCAAAGTATAGTGAAATCAAATGACATTCCATACGATCCTTACAGAGATAGCTAACACATTTCTTATGTGCAGTTTGGTTGAATTGCTATCACTGCAGAGCTTTAGTGGTTATAATTAGTAATCTTTTGGGACCTACGGTAGCACACTTATAATGTCAAAAATATTTAATTGAATGCAATAGTTAATTTGGCAGTGTAAAAATTCATTTGATAATGATTTAAGCTGGCCGAGCTTTTAACCTGTTATCAAAGGTATCATTAGGAAAAAAATATAGCTATATAATTTTACTACATGCTACTTCTTCAGCTGTTTATAGATTTTTCTTAAATTACCTTCTTTGACATGTAGGTTTTGGGGGCAGAGCATCTAACACCACAGCTACTTGCATCTACACATGCACTATTAAATACAATTTTTGGTGAACATCATATCATCTAAAACATGTAAATTAAGAAAAATGTGACTGTGATGGACATGTTGAAAGAAAAATCATGAAGCCCAGTAGTCTAACAAACAAAATTCCGTTTGGGAAATGAACTGACTGACAAGCAGCTCCTAACAAATAAATGCACATTAGATTCAGATGCATACCGGAGTATCAAATAACTAGATAATTTATCACCACTCAAATTTAAAACCACGTTTCCTTGTCTCGGTCTATGGTTCCCATGCACTGCTATCTTATTAACAAGACTTTAATTCTCGTACTGACACACAAAAGTGTTGTACTCTAATGAACTGTCTGCTCCTTGCAGAAATCTGGTGGTAATGTAGGATGTTAGTTACAATAATGATAATCTTTAGTATTTTTAGCCTGTCAGAACCTGCACAGCCAACAACAACCAGTCTTTTACTAAAACTCTACCTCATCAAACTAACTTAATTAGCAATTCAACTCTTATTTTTGTTTTGGATTCCCCTCTGGCTACTAATTAAAGCTTAATCGAAACTGCTGAACTGAGGTTGTAAAGAATTCATTAATATTAAAATTAGCCCCAACAATTTTTTTGGGCTGGTGCAATTTGTATTTGTTACTGTCAGGGTTTGAAATTCAGTTGAATTGTTAAGAAAGCTGTACCAGAAATTTGCTGTATATTCATATTATAAGCAGAACAAATATGATGAATACCAATAGTTGAACAAGTAATTCATGTTTTGACCATGCACAGTTCGCATTACTTGTGTCACTGTTTAATACCAACAGACAAAATATATATTCAGATCATTTTTCCAAAGTCATCCACATTTTTTTATCCTCCTAAGTGCTTTCATATTTTGGATAAAAGGGAATAAAAGGCTCTGAAAAAAACCTGCAAAGATTGATTTTATGTATTATCTTGACAAGATTAATATGTTTGAAAAATGAACAGATTTACCACTTCACTTTGATTTTTCCACTTTTCTTAACATCAAAGATTACTCCAGCTGCAATAATGGTCATTCTGAAAACTATGATCAACCAAACTATGAGCTTCTGTAAAGGACATATTTTTGCTGGTAACAGATATCTCATCAATTTATTTTTTTATTAAGAAAGTAATACATTTTTCCTAAATTAAAATGAGCGTCTCAGTGCTCTATAAATTATTTAAATATATTCTTTTCTGAACTCAGTTTATTCTTTGTAATGAGTTTAAATGTATTTTTAATTAAATTGCTTAGCTTACAATAAGAAATCAACTTATATTTGAGTATTACTAAATTCTCTCAACAATATGAGTGAAATGTACTTTGTGTTTGTTTTTGTAAATTTCATGAAAAATGTAAATAAGAAAAGCAGTCTTTTTATAGCAGATAAAAACGATTTTCATAATTCAAGTTCACTTTTCATTTTAACTTTTATGCTTTAATATTTTTATTGGAACATGTATATTTATTTTACCCTACAGGAAATTTTTTCAAGAATGTTTATAGGAAACAAACTTGTTAAGACTAAAATATACAGCAACTAATACTGTTTAACATATTTTATTAAATATAAATATTAAGATTATTTATATAATGCAAAACTTTACAAAAATATACATGAAAAATTACATATGCATCTAGGTTTCATTTAAATAACATTTATGACAAAACAATCATGCACATATTTAAAAATCAACATATGTCCATTTTTTACTCACTGACTAAATCAACAATGGCATACAAGGCACACAATTTAAAATCTTGGTGACAATTTCCGTGAAGTTATTCAAATACAATTTGACTTCTGACAAGAGGATGTAATTTATAAAACAGAACATGCCTATCAGTGGAACCTAAATTTGCATAATGAGGATACTTTCATTTCTGCAAGCACAGTTTTTGACATCCCAACTTGGAGCGCTGGAAGAATCTGGTGAAAAATGTCAATATACATAAGTAGAAAAATGATGAATAAAATACCCGTAACATTTATCTGATTTGAGTAAACAAAATAAATTCTGCTTGCAAAAGTAATGATTTTGAAAACTATAATAATGTGTTTCCTAAATGTACCAAAGTCTAGCACTGCCTTTAGCTGCAATCAGCCATGTAAACTAAGGGAGGTGTTCTGAGTTTATCATTAGATGATAAAAACACTGTTGTGACATTAATGTTATGCATTTTTTAATCAGTGTTTTGATTTAATTTTCTGTTACATGTTCAATAAATATACTGCAGTAGCAACAGTAGAGTGAAAAGAAAAAAAAAAAAGCCTTTATTCTTTGATAGTTAAACTTGAAATTGGTTGTTAACTTGGTCAGCTGGATGAGAGCATCTGTCATTCTTGAACTGGAGAAAAAATAGTTTCTTGCCCTCCCCAAATTTTTTTGAGTTGTCATTTCAGGTAAACATATGTTCAGAGTTTAAATTCAACAAATGCTGGAATAAATTTGCTTTAATTCAGAATCTCTTACCCACTCCACCAAAAGGGACAGTATCAGATGACAATCAAAACCAAGTTACCTTTATGTCTCAGAGCGAGAACTCAGGCAGATTGCAATGTATCTATTTCAGGTTTGCTAAAGAAAACCTAGACTATCAAAAGGAGGCAACAGAATAACATCTTTAATATCTTTAATACCCCACCCACCCCCCCCAAAAAAAAAAAAAAAGAAAGAACAGACAGTTTTTTAAAAAATGATGCTGGAAATTATGGCTATCCTTTACACAAGTTACCAATAGCACCTTCCAGAATTAGAACAAAAGGAAACTTAGTTTATTTTTCATTAGTCTTGCTGCTTGTTTATATTTTCCTAATTCCCTAAGCTTTGAAATTATGCCTAGTTTACTTCTGCTTATGGTGAGCTTCACTTTGTGGTCTCTCTGATACCACTATTGAACTGTAAATATTCCAAGGGCAATTACCTAAAACCAGCTGTTTCAGTTACAATAACATATAACATACACAAAATACATATAGTTAAAGATTCTGATGCAGAGAAACATTTTTGCTGGCCGTCATTGCTACAAAATCTAAGAATACAAGATAAGAACAGAAGAACAGGGAAAAAAATTAAAATGCGAAACAAAGCAAGGAGGCAAATCTCAGTGCAGAGTATCCCTTTAATTCTAAATCAGACTTGTTTATATTCAAATTAAAGAACTAGATCATTGAAAACAAATGTTCATCATATGCTTTATTCAGGCTGGTACTTGTCACATATACAGCATTTATTAAAGTGAGAGAAGAGCATGCGAACCTTATTTATTTAAGACAGCAGACTAACAAATAAAAACCTTTATCAGGTGATCAATAAATATGGTTATAAACACAGGACTTTTACAATTAAACTGGCTCTAAATAATATTTCTTCTTGCAATAGGTATTGAAAATGTTTGGTATAGTTCCAAGCAGAACTTGCAGGTGACTGTGACTGCCAACCACAAAAAGCTTGATGTACAGATAAGACAAATAAAGATGATTCAATTTCTGTCAAATACTGTGAAACTAAATAATAACTAAAATCATGGTACAAGATCACTGGCAGCATATTCAAGCAAATAGTAATTGCTTCTTAGCTGTTCTCATCTTTATCATTTTGAGATAAGTAGGTATTTTATAAACATTTTCAGCTAGGAACCTTCACCACCTCTCCTTAAAAATTCCCTTTTATTATCAGGGTAGATTCATAGGAAAGAAATAAGAAGCTTGCTGTTTGAACAGCTGAAAGGGAAAAAAAAAGGGTTGTTTTAACATTTCTTTTGCATTTTTAATTTCTTTCAGAGCTCTGTACATCGTGAATATGTCAGCTGAACACACATCTCATTTTGAGTTCCTAACATTTCAGGTACGATAGGAACATACACAGTGGCTTGATGCATAAGAGCATTTGTAAGGCTGGGATGGGAGCTTGCTGCAATATGCTGTGATGCTGGTACATCCACAGTAAATGTGATTGGCTAAAGCTAAACTGTTAAGTCCTCTCTTTCTCTAGGTCAGCGTATGTTTATCCTATGTTTATCCTACAAACTCCTTCTACATATAAATACACCTAATTCTTTATTGTATATGTTTAGAAATCACTTCTGCTATGAAATAACTAATTTTTTTGTAACGAGTATACAACCCAGATACGAACTCTTTTGATTCTGAATTTTCCTAATAGGGAATGGTCACAAATGGAGCGCTGTAGTAGCAGGTCACCTGTAAAAACAAAATCCCAGAAGCCCTCCCCTTCCCCAATTTTTAACAAGGACCACCCCCACCCACCCCACCCCTGCCAGCTTACTCCACACTCAGAAGTGGAATCAGACATAACTGCATATTGCTTTTGGTCTAATTTCTGCAACAGAAGAAATATCCCAATATGCTGACATATGTCTCAGACATATTCACATTTGGGAAGGCTGGGAAAGACCTACAGCTTTTTCACTGAAAAAGAGGCTCACAAACATTTTAAAATACACTCTTGTTACGTGTCAGCTGGTAGATTCAGCAGAACAGGAGGGGACAGCCATATTCCAGTACATAAACCTTCTTCAAAACTGAGAGAGAATGCAGACACTGTGCTGGGACAGAAGGGAAATCTGTGCCCTCTCTAATCCCTTACTGACTCTGCCTGTTCTCTTAGAAAACCCACAAATATCAAACTGAGGCAAAAATTGGTGGTTTTTTAAAACTGGACAGCTAAGGCAAAGAAGGTACCTCAGCATTCTTGGGAAGTATTCAGATAGTGCTGTTCCAGAAGAGTGGGAGTGGAACTCTTTAAGCAATAGTTAATAGAAACATGAAGGCAAATCCAATGTGTTTGTTGCCAAAGGGTGGGAGCGAATGAGTGACAGCAAAAATAACTAGAAGTTGGGATTAGTTTACCCATATAATTATTATTTTTTAAATATAGCTGAGCACTAAGATTTTCAGTCCCATATTTTGGATTTTTGCTGCTTTGAGTTGTTGTTGTTGCTATTGTTTAAACATTCATTGAAATAATAAGGCAAAGATTTCTGTTTCCAATTGTGGCATTTGTTACATTCACAGACCTCATACTAAATGCTTAAAATGCCATCTCTTCCTAATACTAATAAATAATTCTGCTTCAAGCATTCATTGTCCTACCAGCTGAAGGGTTAGCAATAGCTAAGTCCACAATGTTCTGAGTGAACTACATTACATTTTAAAATTAATTCCCCATCTGAATAGTTTTATAGTTTTCTGTACTTGAGCCTTGAAGTAAACAGCACTCCTCTCCCCTCCGCACCCAAGCTGAAGTGCTTACGTGCCACTGCTGTTTATTAAGACAATCAACGTTAAGTGTTGTATTTGACACTCCAGAGTGTTTTCAAAAACACAGGGATGGAGTCATCTATAAAGCTATCCTCATAGGTGGCAGCAATTTTGCTCACGTGCTGAAAAGCACATTATGGTATTATAAAAAAGATAGTCCTCTTGACTTAAATCCTAGATTACCGAATTGTGTTTGGCTGCCTTCAAGAGCGGTGCTGGGTGGTGGGAAGGCAAGCAATGTGCAATCAGGAGGAAGAGATTAACGAACTACAGCGACCTGCCTTTTACGTTCCCTCCTTAGCCCCATCTTTTGCAAGCCAGTTTGCATGAGTCGCATGATGGCCCTTGCGAGTGCCTGGCTGGGGGGCGATTGATGCCCTCCTCCACAGGTCCTTTGGACACCATGGCTGTGGGTGCCTCACGGTGCTCTTATAAACAACACCTACACCCCTGCTCTCACATTTCAAGGATATTGGAGCACTACCTCCACTCACACAGGTTTCATTTTTTAAAGTGGAAGCCAAATGCACACATTTTGGAGGTAAATTATGCAGAAAAATATATTTCTGCTGAGGCAAATGATTTTTAAGTAGGTCTCATAATTACTTCGGATGGAGAATGTGCTTTTCCTCTTTGGTCTATTCACTTGCAGTTCATATGAGGAAGGATTATATTACTATCATTACACAAACACTTAAATGGGTCCATTGATTTGTTTAGAAATGAGATATCAATGACAGTTAATTATTCAATAACTGATCATTAATTTTGGGCAAATGATCAGAGACCCTTAGGTCCTTCTAATTTTGCTTGGCTCAAAGGAGTAAATGAAATCTGTTTGTTAAAAGCATACGGCAGACTACTAAGCATTCATTTTTATTCTGCTACAGTAAAGTAGTGTTTTAAACAGATTCATGAAATGTTTTAATACTACTCAGGCAAACCTATCAATAGAAGAAAAGTTAAACACACAGTCAAGGGGATTATTATCTAGCTGTCTATATCTTTCATCTAACCTGACACCTTGCCATGTGGTTTTTTGTGGAAAACAATTTTTTACTTACTTAAACAGCCTGCTTTTAATTAATCCTTCCCTCTTTTCCTTGCATTTAAGCTATCCTAAGAAGATCAAGTACTGTTCATACCTACTGGGCTACAGCACTACCAGATGATGTTCAAAAAGTATTGCTTATATAATGAGGGTATCATCAGTCCTTAAGTTTTTAATTAAGTTCATTCAAAGTGGGCAATTCCAATACCCTATCGCCACATCTTGACGATTTGCTAACGATTAATAAGCAACATAACATTTTCTCTCACTCCATGTGCAACGAATTGAGCTCTAAAATTTCCAAATAATAAATTAAAGTAGAATTAAGGTTACGAAACTCTTTTCATTAACCCAATGCTCACTTCTGCCAAGGTCTGCAGGACATGTTCGATTCTGTAACATCAGTGTGCTGAGATCATTCCAATATCATAATAGAGCACATTTAAAATGATCGGTTGAAAACTTGCAGCCTTAGCCCTGGATTTATTTGCTTTTCTTGGCTAGATAGACAAAAACTAGCCTGGGTGGAGATCTGGTTACTGTTCATTTCAGTGGAGTTAATGCCACGTTTAGAGAGTGCAAGGAGAAATCCCCGGGATGGCAGAGTGTTGCGAGAAGCTGCACCGTGTCACTTCTGCACAGGCCACAACCTTGTTCCAAATTTGTTTTAGTAATTAAGATCCCTGTGAAACATAGTATGTAAGTCAGTTTTCAAGAAATAGCTTGACAGATGATAAACTTTCGTATCTTGTGCAGTATGTATTTTGAGAAATGTTGTACAAAACTCATTAGAGTAACAGAAGGGCTGTGATAATTCACACGTGTAAAACCAGAGCAGGAGCAAGCTTTGGGAGACGTACCTGTGTCCGTCCTTTATGGTGCAAAATAGACTGAAAAACATAGTCTCATTAAAGGGGAGCCACTGTTCCGGTAAAAAAAAAAAAATCCACCCTAGTTTAAAATTGCAGCTGCGTCACTTCAGTGTGAGTGTTACTTATGTGATCACCAGAGGTCAGTGTCACCACAGGCTGCAGCACAGAGAGACAGGGAGATGCTGTTTATGAAAGATGAAAACAAGCTTGCCTGATCTCTCCAGAGTTTGCCTGTGCTCCAACACCAAGTATAACAAATTCACAAGCCTCCCTCTTCTTTGTGAGATGGAGGGTGGATGTCTGGGGGGAGCACTGAAGAAAGAAAAAGACAACGAAAAAAAAAAGATTTGGAGAACTGGAAGGAAATGGGAACAGGAATAAAAGCACAACTTGGCCGTCTGTTTTGTGATCATAAAAGATATTGCTTTCAGATTCTCAAGCAGACAAGTCCCACCTGTGTTAAGGCGTGTACCTAGCAATATAAATTATTGCCAGCTTCAAATGCTGAGAAATTATGAGGCTGGCTCACAATGTTTAAATAATTTAAAAATACTGTTTTCCTTTGTCCACAGGGTTGGGTTTTTTTTCCATATTCTCAAGCTTTGCTCCACTAACATAACACCTGAGAACGTGTGTGTGTGTGAGTGTGTATGCATGTAATTTTAATGACATGTGAAATCTTCAGGTTGTGTAGTTTGCCTCCAGGTATTGCAGTTTAAGAGAAATACAAGATGAAGAATGAAACTCTGGGAGCTGGGAAGACTGCTTCCCCAGTTGCTCAGGTTCCTTTGACAAATGCTCTCAAAGGTGTGACCTTTGTGCATGGGTCAGAGGGGATAGATAAGTGTGTGAGCTGTTGTTGCTCTCTCACCTTGATATGTCAGGAGCCCCCCAACTCACTGTGTATCAACGGTGCGCTCCTCCACCCTCGTGTACCACCCGTTCTGCAGATGCATCGGGTCATGCACGTGCGTGCAGGGAAGAGCAAAATCTATGTCAGGGAGCAATCATTCAAGAGCAGAAAAGGGCATAGAAAGGCCCACACCTTAGCCTTCTTGGGGCACCCTGAGGTGCACGAACAGGTTTAACAACAAGTGCTTTCTACCACTTTGTCCATACTGGCATTTTTGGAAGTTAATCTTTTACCGGTGCTCAAACAAGTAGCAGCAATGATAATACAAACACAAATACTGGTACAGAGAAATCCTGGGGTTATTCTAGATGTATTCTGTGGTTGTTGTTGCTGGGTATTATCACAGAAAAAAAAATATGGTGATGAAAACATTCAGGGAAAATATTCCTTTTGTAGGATTTATTGTTTGTCAATGGCAGAATATTTCTTTAAGAAAGGAGCTGTGGGTTGCAACCAATGAGTTTTTTCCTGCTGGAGCATGGGGTCTCTGTTTGGTGTTTGCAGTCCACCAATGCTCTTCTGTTTGCAATGCTGGGGTCCAAACATCAATCCAACCACGCGGCTCAGAAGTAGTGGTGTAACTGTCATGAAAGTAATGAGCTTGTTTCCAAGCTCCCTCTGTACAATGCTGTGTCTTAACAGGAATGCCTTCTTTTTCTGAATGCATTAATGGCCAGATTTGGAAAAGAGGCAGCTTTAAAATATCAGGTCTGGAGAATCATTTCTTGGGTAATTCAAGACATTTTTTACAATTGAAGAACATAGACCGTCTCTCATATGGAAGGCATATACTTGATACCACGCAGAACTTAAGTATTTATCCAACCATATCGGCTGCTCTCAGTTCACTCAGGGTAAAGTCCTCTTCAATACTGCTCCAGAAAAATGCTACTGCTCATCAAAAGGAATTATCTAGATAATGTCATGACAAATACATGACAAACTTGCTTTCTCTGCACAAGTCTTAGGGCTAAGCAAATACAAATTGAGACTCTTTCCCAAGGCAAAATGCAAGTTGATTTTTTGCACAATGCAACAAAAGTAGGACAGTTCTCCACATCGGGTTTGAATGAAGCAAAAGGTAAAAGTCCTAAAGCAGGCAGTCTTTAATGAAAACTCCATGTTACTGAAGTCTATAAATACCAGACACTTCAGTATATTTGTTACAATACACTTCCCTGTGATGGGAATTAGGGATTTGAATGGCGTTTACTTGATCTCAGCATAGTGCTTTGACCAGCTGTGTGATCTCTCTCAGCAACTTGTATCATCCACCACGAGGATGCTAACACAGATTGCACTGCAAAGGGCTGAACTGGCCTATTTACAGTCGCACTCTCTGAGATCCACTGTCAGGCTAAACAATCCACGACAGCCGATCCTAATGGGTTCACATTGCTGCACTGATTAATGGCATAGAGTTTAAATAACAACCACAAAAAAATAAAAACCTTACAAATCTAAGGTAAGAACCAGGTAAATCTGTGTATTTTCCATCATTTGTTTTCCTCTAAACACTGCAGGAACATTTTACCACACATTTTTGTGCAGTAATCATTCCCTTTTCTCCCCTCCACAAAATATACCTCACCTTTCCAAAATGTAGACACATCTCAGATCGAGGCATTCCTTGAGTCTAGAAAAAATTAAGACAGAGCTGGGAAGAAGCATTGCCCTAAAAAATTTAACATAGGAAACATACTTTGGTACCTAAAATAAATGTCTCTTCTATAATTTTTAGTGCTTTGTATAGTTTAGACTGCTCTTAAAGTATTAACTCAGAAACACTCTGCAGTCATATTTAATGGTGGTTAGGGAACAACACACTAATTGTAAAGTAATAATAATAATAATAATAATAGCCCATGTCAGTATGGGAGCTGGTAGGGATGAGTACTTTTAATAAGTCTGATGAAAAGCATGAAATTTAATTAATGCTCTTTGGCAAACTTCCGAGCTGTGTAAGACATGGCAGCAGCCCACTCCTAGGTTAACCCTGTGAGGGCTGCTGAGCCTCCAGCAACAGGCAGCTGAAAAACTTTCTGTGTCACTTAAGCTGCTGACCACTAACCCCCTTTCTGCACTGTCTGCACCTCCTAAGGGGAGCAGAACCACCAAGACACTGCCAGTAGCAGATGCAATGAAAATTCTCCCCAGAGGATGAGCGTGTATTAAAAAAGAGACAGTGTTACAAAAATCTGTACCTCTGGGTTGCTAGGATGGGGTAACAACAAATTGCACCCTGTAATGAGCTCTGAATGCTGCGGCACGCTTTCAGCTCAGAGAGAAAAAGGCACCAGTGAAGGCAGCAGCTATGCAAGAAAATCCCTTGTTATATCCGCCGATGTTTATGGGTGCCTGAACTTGTATGGGATGTATGAACTGCGGAAAAAGGCAGGCAGCACATTCACACTGCTTAGCTGCAGGGACTTAATACACACATTTAGAACTGCAAAATTCCCTCAGTTTCTATATTTCAGTGAAGAGAAATAGGTTCTGCAAGGAATTGAGCTTAGGTGCCCTGAATTGCTCTCTGCAGGGATCTACTTATCTCTCTGGCTAAATAAAAAGGATGGGAAAGTTCCTAACTCAGATACTTAATTATCCTATCCTTCTCAAGTTAGATGTCTAAGTGAGGTGCCTTAAGCTACCTATCAGCCCATCTTGGATGTCCTCTCCTGCTGGATGCTGAGACTGATGTAAGCAAGGGTGGCCTGCTTGTGCTGTAGAAGAGATAGACCTGAGGGAGAGGTGACTTGAAACAATCCTGAGGTTTTCAGGGTTCTGAATGACACGCAGTTGAGTAGGACATCTGGAGGACTTTAAAGTGCCAGCTGGTTTACTCACTATAACAAAGAATAGAAAACTACTGGGTGGAAATAAGCAATTAAACCAGAAAAAAAAAGAGTTTTTCAGAAGGAAATAGCTTGGCAAGACTTTGGTAGTGTGTCCAGGGGTTAAAGAAGGCGGTTTGGTTTCAGTTTTTGCATCACTGTCAGTGGTGCACATCCACAGAGTGCCAAAGAAGGATGAAGCAAAAGACTGGAGACTTTTGTGTTCCTGAAACCTGCTCAGTTTAACACAGCTCTGCTAGCTCCTGCCCTGACACCCTATTATTTCCATCCCATTTAAACTGCAGAGCTGTGCAGTGCATCGTGAATGTCTGTTGCCTCACATCCTGGTCTTCCTCTCCTGGGACAAAAACTGTGGTCTCAGGCCACACCACAGGGAGGGAGGTGGGTGTTCACAGGGGAAGGACAGGGAAGGGGAAGGTGTTTGTATCGGTACAATGCAACAGGAAAACAGAGAGCTGAGACGCTTTCTGCTGGGACCTACTGAAAGCTACGTAAGCTCTGGAGAAATGGAAAGGCAGCCCTAAGGATCTGGAAGTAACCTCTAAAGGTGTAAACTCATGTTTTTCCCAAGGAAAAGAAAAAAAATATAAAGAACAGGTTTCCTGGTACCTGCAAGAATGGAATTTCTCTAGCTACACATTGTGCTATAACCACCGGACAACTAACTGTGACTACACCTCCATGCCAGTTTAGTCTGCTCTATAACCCCACGCTTATTTCTGCTGCCTGGTACGTATACCAAAAACCTCCAGGTTTCCCAGTCCATAAATCTGATGCGTTAGTTCTGGGCATGCAGCTGATTGCACTCCGGACTGGAGCTGTAGCGGCACCTGTAATGCTGCGCAGAGAGAAGAGTCCTACCTTTGTTCATGCAAAGCCCCATCACTCCAGCTTAGGTAGATAAACCACTTGCAGGTTAGACTCTCCTTCTCTTTTTCCAAGCTCTGTCCTCAAGAGCCTGGGACTGTCACAGGCAGTTAGAAAAAGTACTTGCAAATAACACAATTTCATACTGTTCAAAGCTGTGTTCTGCTACATATTTCAGATTCTAAATTACTAAAAGCTTGGGTTTTACTTCAGAACAAGATACTGTAATATATGTGGTGTACATTCATGTATATGCTGGTTCCTTTACTTTTAAAAGACCACCGGGGAGACTTGCTGGCAATTTTCTACAGAGTTGGAAGTGGAAATGGATGTGGATCGTTAATACCAGAATATCACCTACCATCTGGATAGGCTTAACACGTGATAAACTGTGAGATTTGGACACAGATTTGTGGTGCTTGAGGAGGTTGCTTAAAAGCCTGTCTATGATGGCCTGCCTCTCATCCTGTGGAGCCTTAGCCTGTTTCTTTTTACAAAATGAACACAGAACAACAACTGAGAGATGTAGCAGCTTCAAATTTAGAACAATAAACTAATAATGAGAGTGGGTTTAGAGTAGTTCTACTCACTATTTTTAAATTCAGCTCCTGAAATTAAATTACAGAGCTGTAGATTCATAGATTACAAAACCAAAGACAACAACTGGGTTCATCCATTTTTTTACTTCCTGTTTAATGAAGACCAAAAACCTGTGAAACACCTTGGTTTAGCTCCAAATCTCAGCTCCTCTTGGAGCTACATAATTTACTAAAAATATCTAGATTTGTTTTAATATTTTTTTTCTGATGGGGAATCTATCAAATGTGTTAATATATTGTTTGGGACTTAATTGCTGTCACTGATAGAAAGCAAACCTTATTTCCACTCTGAATTTGTCTTAACTGACCTTCCAGCCATCGGAGTGTGCCACAGTCTGTGTGCCAGAAGGAAGGGACTATGTCTGTTTCCTGCATGTTTCTTCTCCTAGACCTGATCAAATCATCTGTTACTTCAACTTCTGCCTACAGTAGGGTTGTTATAGTTATGATGGCCAGAGGGTATAAGCAAAGCAGACTTTGTACAACCAGTAGTATTTTTTATAAGACAGACTGATATTGGGAAATATCAGTTGGGAAAAAAAGAGGAGATTTAGGGCTTTTGTACCTAAGAGTTCATCTGTTTTTTACATTGGTATCAGTTAGACATAAAAAACCCCCAAACTTCTCCCTGCAAACATTGTCTGACTTATACAGGCATAATTTGTTGGGGTTGGTTATTGCAAGGGCGAATTATAAAGCGCTGCTGCCATTCTGATGGTTTTACTCTGGACTATGAAAATCAGAACTGGCGACAGAGGTTCTGCGATGTACAGTGTTAATGTACAGCTATGAGACAGTAAGTTTTATCCTCCCTCTTCTCCCCTTCTCTCCCCACTGCCCTCCTGCTATGGCTATGCTACAACACTGTGTTGCTTGCTTATAGCCAAGTTATCGGGAGATTGATCCGGCTGGCACTGTGTCAGCAGTCTACCCTCTTTTTTTATTTGTCACTGCTCCAGCTTCCTGACCACCTTCAAATTTTGCCAGTGATCACTTTGTCTTTGAATCATGCAGATGCAGTTCTGGAGAGGTCTCAAAGGGTCATCTAGACCATATCCCTCCTAGGAATCAGATGCATGTGAACTTACGCTGCAAGTGAACTTATGCAGCCCCAAGGTATTGCTTAATCAATTCTTAAAAACCTTCACTGAGAAACCTTAGCTTTCTTAGGTATCCTCTTTGTATAGCTAATGGTACTATATTTCGGAAAGTTCTTCCAAACACTTATTCTAAGTCTTTTCCTCTGCACCGATACGAATATTTCAGAACATGGCATTAAAAACTGATCCCCGAGGACCTGACTAGGAAAACATAATTTCTGTGAGAATTCCTTGTTTGCAACCACAAGAAAAAATTGTACTTTTTAAGCTGTTCAATATATGCCATGTTGAGTTTATTATCGGTTTACTTTCTTAATCAAAATTTTGTGAGGTATGAAGTCAAATGCCTTACAGTATTGTGTGAACATTATTACCTTTATCAACCAAACACATGCAATATTTGAAAACTAATGAGCTATCCAAGATAGTTTCTTAATCATCCCCATTCCTTCCCACTAGAAATACCCAAACCTAATCTCTCCCCTGCCAAGACCTTCCTCTAGCTCATTTGAAATACCTCATTTTTAGAAAAATGGGAGAGAATGGATTTTGTTTTGGGAAAGGAGGAGAAGAAAAGCTGTTGTTTCCTGCTTTCTCCTTACCTCTTTGCACAGCTTACAAGAAAACAAGCTGGCTAAGTGGTACACACACATAATTGAAGTGAAGCCATTTTGGAAATAATTCCAACTCACACTGAAAAAGTGACTTATTAGCTCGCAAATGATGTGTTTCAAAATTAGAGGTGTGCATAGGTTAACTTTAAGTTGATTGTTAAAACATAAAAAGTGTCAATTAAAAAAACCAACAACCCTACTAACTACTGTCATTTTCAGAACAAGGGAATGAGAACATCAAGTAATGAATTGAAATTAAGTTGTTTCTCGGTAATCACAATCTATCTAATTTCTTATCTCTTAAACATCTGTTACTTACACATCAAAGGAAGGGCATTTAGATTAAAAGTATCTGGACAGTGTAGCTAGCTACTAGAGAGCCTTCCTTGCCTAACAGAAAATTTCCTGTTACACCCAAAGGAAAATGGAAACTTGAGTTAATTTTCTGTAGATATATTTTAGCCATAAGTTCAGTATTTCCATAGAGATCCCATGCTGAATCAAATGCTTTGGGACGAGAGGACAGGCAAAAATGAAAATGACTATTCATTATACTTATTTTCATTATATTCATTATAAAATCTGTTTCACTATATTCTTCTCCTCAGTTCCTTTAACTGAAATCTGGCTGAAGTGAAGCCTAAGTTCAGTGCAATGTAATTTAATACAAGGTTTAGCTAGGAAGAGGTAATGAACACCTGTATGAAAAGTGGTGGTTACCATAAATTGATACGTGTGTTAAATATTTGCCAGATCGCAGTATTATTTTCTGCTCAAAGTTTAAGGAACTACTTAGTGTCCTAGGCTTGATGATGTGATAACCCTTGGTAAATATTGATTTTTAGATGGTGACCACTGTACAAATTTATACTTGCTAATGGGAAGGCCACATAGCAAACAGTACTAATTGAGCAAAATCAAGGCACTTCTTCAGCTCGTATGTTTGACTTGACATATTGTGACAGACCAAATGCAGCTCCCAAGTGTCTCCCACCAAAACAATGCTCATGATACCTCTGGGCAACATGAAGACACTAAGGTAAAGAATAAAAAGGCTTGTAATCTTTCCCTGTGTAATGTACAGCTTTGTAAGAAGACAAATGAGATATTAATTGCTCTCAAACCACTCATCACCGTATCTGCTCTTACCGCATGTTATTGCTCCCTCACACTTTCTTTCATATATTTTTGCCTTTTCATGTTTGTGCGTTCAAATTTCTCAGCAAAGCAGAGGCATTGCTAACAGGTCTGATGGCAAAGCTTTTCCTCAGACCATAATTCTAAGGATCTGTCTTGTCTTTCCTCACTTCAAAGACCCATTCAGAAGAGGGATCGAAGAGTCACCCTACATCAGAGGGCTACATTTTTGGACTGCAGAAAGTGAGGTGTTAAGACCCACAGAGCACAGATCTCAGCCACATGGCTTGAAGGGGCTTCATGGTCACTGAACAATGGCTTTGATGCAAGGCTGAGGAGACCGTCCATGTGCTTGCTATCCTGTTAATCTGCACTTGCACTCAGTTATACTGTATTTTATACAGAGTGGGAAAGAACTCACTGCGCAAGTGATGTAGAGTTACTTATTGGGTGTAAATGCTTTGACATATTCCAAGAATACTTAACATGTTGCAAGCTGCACACTGCAAGATTCTTCATTTTAAATGCATAGAATTTAAGAGATTGTGAGATTACTTAGAGAAACTGCTTATATATTGCTGGCCCTTAAATTTCACCCATTCACCCTCAGAATGAGCACCCCAATTAAAGCTGGAGCATATCTTCTGAAAAGGCATCCTGAGTTGAGATGAGTTGAATTTTCAAAAAAATGGAAATCCCACAACTTCCTTGAAGAGAACTTTATCAGACTGTGCATTGCTCCCCTGGCATTTCAAACATGGTGAGAGTCAACACACAAAAATTGTCTTCTGCCAGGACGCAGAGAAGCAGGAAATCAGTCACAGATAAATTTGGTATATTGTGCATAAAAAAAAAAAAAAAAAAAAAAAAAAAATTCATTGTGTATGTATAGGGAAAATCTTTATAAAGAACTTCATGCCTAGAAAGAAAGTTATTTAGTAAATTATTATAGCTAGACAGAGCAGGAGGACCTCGAATCAGATCTACCTGCTCTGTAAGTGTCCACCAGACAGAGAAGAACTGTTGAAGCAGTACTGGGAGCAAGGCAATAATGACTCTCCCAAGTCTGCCTTGTTTAGTCCCTTGCAGTTTATAGGTGTGGAAGGAATAAATATAACCTAAGCCCACTGAGCTGGTTAGTAAGACACCTTCAGGACAGATATATTTAAAGATCAAACTTTCCAAGAAGAGCTTGTTTCAGTAAACTCCTGTTTTACCTCAGCCCTTCAACTTCTTCTGCAGGGCAGCATGTTCTAAAAGTTTTTGTGATTTTTGAGATGATTTTCATGTTTCCATGTAACTACCTACTACAGTTTGGCTTGGTAGTTAAAGATCCATCAGCATGTTTCATTCATGATTTGACCTGTATTTCAAAGATGGCCTCCATCGATAAAATCTAGTACTGGTTGCTGTTGTGTACCAGTCAGCCATCTGGGCTCTTTTGTTTGAGCAGGATCTCTGCTAGACCTCTAACTTTTAATGGCATCACTAGCAAGGAAAGTAGTTGCAGCAAATGATCAATTAGCAAGCAAGAACATTACTGGGGTGTTTCTGATGTTGTTGCTGCTATAAATTACAGAGTATTGTTACATTTTTATAACTGTGGAGCAATTGCGTATTTGCATAAAAATATGAGTCACTGCTATGAGAAAATTAACAGGTGCTTCCAAAAATCTTATTATTTTCTTAGTCAATAATGATGGGTTATCAAAGCTTATATCACTGTCCTAGTGGTGATTTTACATCAAAATATTGAAACCGAACAGAAAAAAAGAGATATTTTTGCCTTTTCTAAATGGAAAAACTGAGCAACTTTTTCTCACAGTCAGCCAGGCTGGCTACTGAACAGAAGAGAGCCTTCTCCAGCTGGGTAGTGGTTGGGAGTTCAGCACTTCTGTGCCAGGTGTGAAGGGCCTAGATAACAAGTCTTATGAGAAGCAGCTGAGGGAACTGGGGTTGTTTAGTCTAGAGGAGGATGCTGAGGGGAGACCTTGTCGCTCTTTACAACTACCTGAATGGAGGTTGTGGTGAGGTGGAGGTTAGTCTTTTCTCCCAAGTAACAAGCGATAGGACAAGAGGAAACAGCCTCAAGTTGCACCAGGGAGATTTAGATTGGATATTAGGAAAAATTTGTTCACCAAAAGAATTGTCAAACATTGGAACACGCTGCCAAGGGAAGTGGTTGAGTCACCGTCTCCGGAGGTAGATGTGGTGCTTAGTAACGTGGTTTAGTGGCAGACTTGACAGTGCTGCATTAATGGTTGGACTCAATGGTCTTAAAGGTCTTTTCCAACCTAAATCATTCTATGATATCTGGGGACAGGTCTCCCACCAGTCACATGTGTTGCAGAGCCATGTGAGAAGCCTCCCAGAATCCTGGCTGACACAGTCTGTGGAGGTTGGGACTGCTGGAAACCATACACTATGTTTAGCTCACAGAAAATCATTGGCAGAAAATCCTGTGGAGCTTAAGGCTTTAAAAAGCCCTACTAGTGTATTATTGTAGACACTTAAGTCTTTCCAGCTCAGCTCTGGCTTTCACAAGGTTTTGGGACTGATTGCTTTGAGGACCATCAGCTGTCAGATCTGGAGGGAACCACCCTTGTCGTCTACCTGGTTTTGTGAGACTTTGGAGTAGCTGAGAAAGACAACTCAGCTTGTGAACTTCACACACAAAGAAAGTTTAAAAACCCTGTGAGAAGTCATATAAACTCAACTGCAGTAAATGCTGCCTAGAACTTTACAAATGCTGGAGTACAGCAGACAAGTACAACGCAGAAACTATTTCATAACACAAAACCATTGCAGATTTATGTATTAATGGCACAGACAATTGCTAATGACAAAAGGGAAGAGAATCTCTCTGTTTGCAAGTGAAGGCTTCATTAGTTCCTTACTAAATGGTGGATTGAAACTTGACTAATACCTTTATGTCTAAAGAGAATTCTGTCAGCCTCTGCATGAACGTGGGCTGGGCTATGTTGCAGAACTTCAGCTCTAAATCACATTTATTTTTACCAAACCTATAGTTACTATTAGCGAGTTTAAACTGAAATCTTTTCATCAGATTGAATATATGCATTATGTTTTTCTATGTATATACAGGGCAGAAACAGTGCAGTGGATGTTAATATCACCTCGCCTTGTTTAATTGTGAAAGTTATTTTGCATATAAGCTTAGCTAATAAATGTTACATTTGATGGATGATTATGGCTTTTTTACTTTTATCATCCCTTTCTTTCTTTTTGTCTTATCTTTTTACATTTACTTTGTTTTCTATGGAGAATACCTTACATATTCCTGGCATCACCTTCTCCCTTTTCTGCACTACGACTTTGATTCTACACAAGGGAGACATATCAATGACTATTATTTGTTAATATTGTTTAATGGTTCTCTAGGTGATTTTGTTTATATTCTTTCCTCCTCTAAGGTACTTGACAATATATATATAAATGTATATAAAGGTTTATTATATATTATTATATATCTTTATATTATATATAAAGGTTTACTACAAATAAGCAAAATATTTTACATGGCTCCAAAAATCTATGTACCAATGAAATCAGTCAGAAGGTTTCGTCATCAGTTAAGATGAAATCCCTGCTCTACTGAAATAACCAGATAAATGCTATCTTGGACTTCAGGTCAATTAAGATTTCAAACACCCCTTTCTCCCCCATATACTTTTAATTTTTGTCAGTTTGCATTGCTCACTACGTGCAGCAGTGTTAATGCAGTAATATTAGATGTTCCCAGCATACTGACCAATGACAGGGCATATGTGTTGGATTTGTTGTGTTGGTTTTTTTTTAAAGAACAAAACTTAAGTATACCTTGATCTTTTTTGGCAGGGGATGGGAGTGATTGAAAAAACAGAAGTAGAAGGAACAGCCTGAAGAAAAGCTGTCTCTTCCCACTAGTGGCTTGGACAAGGCATTCTGCAGAGCCATGCTGCTCACGTAGGTGCTCAGATACTCTGCAGGTCATGTCTCTTGTGACTGGAGGAGGCCTCGATTTTTGGGTTTTTTTTGAAGAAAATGCTTCACAGAATGTGCAGACTTCTAAGAACAGATAGGTAAAACTACATTAAAATTGACATGAATGTAAGAAATCTTGGCTTATATTTGAAAATGTGCCATGTCTACCCCCCCCCCCCCAAAAAAAAAAAAAAAAATCTTGATAAAAAATTTAATCGGTGGGATTATGAAAAGAAGCAAAATACAAAATGTGTTTAATACTAGAGTTTATAAATTTATACTAGAGTTTATATATTAATTATAATACTAGAGTTTATATATCACTTTATACTAATAAATCTCTGATAAAATACATCTGTAACTGAAGAACTTAGTGTGTTGGTCTCTCTGCATATGGTACGAGTCTCTGAGTCCTCAGGTTTTAGAAATGAGTATTGCTTATTTCAATTCCTGAAAATTAGAGTCTTGTATATGAAAAAAACACTCCTAGCAGTGAGAACAAAAGAAGTTTTCCAGCCATGTTATGCAATAGCTGTGGGGCTTTGCATGGTTCCTGGACCTATAAAGGCATAGAGAATCATGTAGGGGTTTTGTGTTATATTTTCTCAGATCGAACAACTGTATTACAGTAAAATAATCTGAGTTTCATCATGTCAATTTTGCTGTATATCTTTGGTAAATGCTTTGTGATACTCAATACTTCCGTCAAAGTCTTAACAGGAACACAGCACACACTGTGGCATGCATGAGCTGGAAAACAAAAAAGTCGTTAAAGCAAGCTCACAATTACTCTTCCTTTTAGGTCAAAGACAATGTAGTATGAAGACTGCCATTTTGTGGTTAATTCTGTCAACTGTTTATGTTTCACATAATTCTCTTGAAGATGTAGTCAGTGAGAAATGTCATCTAACTGATGAGAAATCTATAGTGGTTGAAATATTTGCAACTCTCTGGACTTAAGCAAATTTGCTATTTTGAGTCTTTATTTCTCTGGAATATTTGTGGGGCCCATAACTTTCCTAGACAGTCACAAGAATTTTTATCCAATTTTTTCAATTTTTCCAAGAAGCTGATTTTCTAGATTTCTGTTAGAGCTACTGGTATTGTGAGATTATGAGTTTTACAGTCAGGAAAAGAAAAAAATATCTTTTGAGTAGCAGCACTGGATACTTCATCCTCTTGCATATATCACTAAACCAACACTTACAGCCCTTTTATTGCTGCGTCAGCCAATGAAGAGTGCTCAATCACACCGGGCTCTTTAATTGACTACTTGGATTACTTAAAGGACTCAGCCGGCATGGATTTAAACAGTTGGACAGAGCATGACCAACAACAATTGGCAAGCAAGACTGGGCAACCTAGATGGACACTGGGCAACCCAGATGGACTCGGACCTTATCTTCTTCCTCAAAAGGCTGAATTGCCACCTTTCAGGCTTCACATAAACCAGAAAAAAACCCCAACAACATTGTCACTTTTTTTTCTTTTTAGGAAAGTTAGCCTACATTTTATCTAATTCTGAAACATAAAAAAGTCAGAGGTCAGCTAAAGTCACATGGAAATGGGGTACGGGTGTTTTGCCATGTCTCATTCTTGTTTTTTTCAACCAGCTCTATTCTTCTGCCTAAAAGCTTCTCCAGAGTTTTGCAGCACTTGTGTTGTCTGCCCAAACTCCTTCTAACTGGGTGCTGTCAAGAGTACTTGGTATCCATCTATGACATGTATGTGTCAGATGTAGCATGTGTAAAAGGACACCGTTCTTAACAGCTCAGAAGGAAACCAGCAACCCACCAGAGCTCAGGGCAAGCCCAGCTGGGGTCTCTTGCTGTTGAATTCACTATGCTGACTGACAGTGCCCTGCAGGTCTCAGTATTCAAGAGAAGGGTGAACTCTCTCTACAGAAAAAATGAGCTTTTGTTTTCACCTCCAATTTTCACCTCCACCTCCAAACATCAAGCAGTGACCATCACAGATAGCAAGAGTTCTCAGGCTGAGCCACTCAAAATGTCCCTTCTTTTCCAAAATAATTCCTTCTTCCTCTTCAGCAGTAGATCTCAGTTTTAATCCAGTACTGACCTTGGACTGTCTAATGACCTTCATATGCTACCCATCTCTGAAATAAGCGTCTAATTTTTCATTTCACTATACAAGACTAAATATTTAGTTTAATTACTTGTGGGTGACCATCCATTCTTAATTAGCTAAGAAAATCAATATTTATTGTATTTGTGGAAAACAATATTTAAGGCTGGAATATCTCATTAATGAAATAAAACCACATTTCCACATTTCTTCACATTTGCTCGGTTTTAGGGCAACGTTATGATATCATTTAATCATTTTAAATTGCTGAACTGGACATTTTCCAAATTTCCCTAATTTGAAGTCACAAAAATTTTAACCATGTCCCAGAGCACCCTCTTCATATATTCTCTCTCTGAGTATATATGTTAATGTGCATTAATTATACTCTTTCTAAGTACTGTACATGTTTCTGACACAAGGATTCTACATTACAGTGAAGGATTATTGTACTTTCCAGGCCCACTGCAGCTACAGCAGCTTCAATCACTTTAATATATTTTATTACAAGTAGCATTTAATTAACAGTACATCTACTGCCCATGTGAAGGATCCAGTCCTGCACAGGTTTAGGCACATGCTTCATTTTGTGCACTGTGAATAGTCCTGTGGAACTGACTGTTTTGCTAAAAGAATGGGATTATAATCCCCAAAAAACACTTAGATTTTCACTGCTGTGTGACGCAACTGGCATTGCAAAGACAGGAAGGAGGAATGAGAACAGTGGCTGAGACAAATAAAATGTTTTGGACAGGATCAGGAGATTAATTTCACTTCTGCCTGTATTTTATTTTTTTAAACAGAATGGATTTGCTGGTACTGAAAGACTGTAGTTTCTTTATGTACCTGAAGGGTTTTTTTTTACATGCTTCAGGTAGCTCTTGCAGGGGTGGTTTATGGTGATTGTATGGGACAGTAAGCATCTGTGTTGACACTGGAGCTTTTTCAGCACTCCAATTCCCTCTGTTCTGAAGAAGAATCTTTCAGGGGTATCCTTCATAATTTTTTAGAACAATTGCAGAAAGGATCTTCCGGAGAGTCAGGAAAAGACAGTATTAAGCTTTGGGGGAAAGCATGGAACAGCTTTAAAAATCTTTCTTGGTCTAGTACCAAAGCCACAAACATTGTGCATGCCTGTTCCCTTCATGGATTTCCTGAAAATTCCTCACAGCAAATATAAAGTACCCTATACCACAGGGTTATAAAAACCATTGTTGTGCTAAGGAGAGGTCCCAGGATATTTTTGAGTTCTTGATGCTTAGTTTGGGGCTTTGGTCACACTTTGCATCAGAGGCGTGGGTGTAGGAAAGATTGGAATCTTCCAGCACTGCCCAAGCATGGTTTAGGATGGGGTTACAGAAACACAGCATGAACCAGTGCTGCACTAAAATTTAGTTTTTCTGTTGGAAGCTGAAACTATTAAGGAACACTAAGAACTAAAAGAGACATTACATAATTAGATATGGCAACGAAATTTCAACATTTAATTAGAATATTTATCTATATTCAATCACAGCTTTAAAAGTATTTCCTTCTGAAAGAATGTCATTTCTTCACACTGGTGTTGCACTGCAAAGTATCTGGATGCCCACACTGCTTGAAAAATGATGGCTTCAGCTTTCTTTGAAACCACTAGGTGGAGATGTAGGTTTACCAAGCCAGGATTGCAACAAGGCTTTAAAAGGCACAAGATTGAAAAACGCCTCTTAAAAAAAGTACAAGATTGATAAATTATGTATCTTTTTGGTTACAAATTCCAACACATCTTTGAAGGAGGAAAAATGGGAAAAAAACTAAATGCTCAGTTGTAAAATTGTCCAAGCAAATTATTATTTTTTAAGACACAAGTTCTGATGTTTAAGACTCTGAGAGAATAATCACTTCATGTTATAAATTGTCTGCTGCCAATACACACACATTTTCCTTTATTCTCCTACCAGCTGCTAGCTCATGCTATCAGTGGTCAGGAACAAACAAACAAAAACTACCCCTAAATTTTTTAGGCCGCTTTCAAACTTTCAAACCAGTGGAAATATGCCAGCAACTGGCAGATTTCAGGACTGTTTGCTCAAGTTGAGGGAAATATTTTTAATTCTGGCTCTTTTTCAGCAGCATCCTGATATCTGGTATAAGATGTAAAAAGCAAAGTATGGTATTCTGAGTTGCCTTCTTTAAAATAAGACCCATTTCTTTCTTTCTGCCTTGTGTGCTTAATCATGGAAAAAGAAAATCAGAATGAAACAGTTGTTTACGTGTAGTGCTTCCACTTTCCGTTTACACAAACTATTTCTATCCCCGCTACTTATCTATGTGCACTACAAACTCTCCCACAGCAGACAACAAGAATCTGGGCATTTTCTAGCAGGGAAGAGTGGTTCAGAATTCATTCTTCCATATTTCTCCCCTTAATGAAAATGCTCTTGCAGCTCCTGTTATTTTTTCCGATGGGTAGAAAAACCAAGTCCTATCTTGACTTCCAACCCTCAGTATCAAAAAGAAGTTAACTAATGTAGCCTGTCCTGCCTTCAGATTCATGAAGGGGCTCTGTACATTTTTTTCTTCCTTTTTTTTTAAAGGTAACTTTCAAAGTCTAGTTAGAAAGAACTAGGAATGGATTAACCTCCTTTTGAAATGTTAAGAAAATAAATGTGTGGCAGATATTGGTTTGTGGAAGGTCAGTATCTTCCTAAAACTTACCCCTCCTTTTCTATAACCTTGGATACAGACCTGCTTTTAGCCAAATGTCTGAGATTTAATATCATTTACTACAAGCTCTGCAATTCTGCTAATAGTATATGTAAGTCTAAGATGTAAGTGGATAGATCATATATCAATTCTAGCTTTTTTTTTTTTTTTTTCCCTGATTTCTGCCAAAGCCTTCTTGTTTAGTGAGGAAAAAAATGGGGAACAATATTTCAGAAGTAAAAAGTGAGAATTGCAGTATTCTAGATGCCATTGTTCACTGATGTGATTATTTTTATCAGTGCCTGCAATTTCCAGGGCTATTTCCAGGGAGGACAGCAGAAACGGGAGTAACTACTAAATATTTGAGCAAATTAGGTCAAAAGAAGGGAGGCATTTCTCTTTCTGCTAGAAGACCCTCACCATCTGACAAACTCTCAAAACTGGTGATGCAGGGTCCTGCAGCTGCATTCATCATATTCAAGGGGAAATGCAGGCTGTTAGGGAGATAAACAATGAAGCTCTCCCAAAAGCTAAATTCATGGAGGGGAACAGTTCTAGTAGGAAACCTAAGAAACGAGACCTTCCTTAACAAACAGTATTCTAATTTTGCAGAAGGTGTATCCTCACATCTTAACCACAATATTTCTCACACTCTTGTCCTACCCTTCCACACAGCAGTGCTTCCCAATAAATGTTGTTAATTATGAAATGGGTATCCTGGTTATTTATGCAGACTAAAATATTTTGGGTTTCTTCAGGACAAAGTACTTCGGGAACCACATGGTGAATATAAGATTTTTTTTTTGATTTTTTTTTTTTTTTTTAGGATTACAAGGCCTGAAAGCTAGCAAGAGCCCGGTTAAGTCAGTGGTAAGCAGAAAAGCAAAAGGAAATCTGGTTGGGGAGGAGGTAGAGTTCAGTTTTAGACTTAAAGGACTGTGTGATTTATTAATATTGCAAAAATGCCTCTCATTTTAGAAATACATGCGTCTAGCAGCTACACAAACCAGAAGTTCTCAGTGCAACAAGACAGAAAGAAAGAAAGAAACACAAATCTCTGGGCCAGATCGGAAGGATGAGGTTAAAGCTGCAACTTGAAAAGCACTGCTTTCAAGGGGAAATCTCTCTGCTTTTTGAGAAGCAGAAAGAGTCACTGAGGTGAGAGCATTTCTGCTGATGAAGGGCAGCCTGCCTGCCTCTGGGCTAACACTTTAGCCCCATCCCAAGACTTGGGTTTGCACTAATCCAGTTCAGATCCTTACCCCAACCAACCCCTCCTTCCACCTCATCAGCAGAGAATCTGTCCATCTTTTCATCCTACATTAGCTCTGAATGCCTTCTAATCAGTTACAGATTGAGAAGGAAAACGAAGAGCCCCCGTATTAAACAGCTTTTTCTCCTCAAATGTTGAATATGAAGTTCTCCTTAAAAAGCATTTCCTACTGCGGTCACACACACACCCACTGAGGTACCTGCCAAAATAACCCAGCACAGAATTAAGACTCTTCTGACAGTCAGGGAAAAGAAAGATTTCAGTTTAATCCTAATGAAAAAAGAATAGAAAAAAAAAATAGTGTCTGGCAGGAGTATCTTTTGCTGTTAATCAGCAATGTTGCACCTTAACCCTTTATATGCTACAGCCCAAGCCTGCCTCAAGTAACACTTTTTTTAAAGTCCCATAACAACAGGACAAATTGAAAGTAAGAAGCTGAAAGAGGCAAGATCTGTTGTCTGGCTTTAGGATTTAGCTGGCAGCACAAACTCTGGTGGGCACTTGGGCTCCCAGTTTTTGCATGCCATTCCCCTCACCCCACCCCGATCCAAACAACCTCCTCCCTGTCTTCAGCTATCTCTGTAAAACTATTCTGCTAAGGCTGTTGGATTAGTTCAACACCTCTTCCACCGAGCCGTCCCTGATTTTAGGGTCTGATACATGCAATGCGCACGCTCACATGCAGAACATCCTAACTCGCAGCCACTGTAACAAACCGGAGAGCACGGGTGGGAGGACCACCCCTTGACAATCACATCTGAGGAAAAGAGACGTTCCTCTCACCTTGAAACCCTCTCCACTTTTAGATGAGAATACATTTGATCAAAACACGATGCCATTCATCTTATGTGGCTGTTTGTCGATCATAGCTCCTGGAAGGATAAGCAAACCCTATGGAAAGACATTTATCTAAATTATCCTGATAAAATGCTATCACTCTGTGGGGAAAGAAAAATGAGGCAGAATGCTAGTTTGTACACAATTATACTAACCTAGAGGAAAATTGGGACGTGGAGTTGAACTACACTTAATAAAAGTTGAGGACTGGTTTATAAAAAGGAATACTTCCTTTAAGTGAAGTTTCTCCCTTGTGAGGATTTGATCTATTTTGTTTGCAAATGGAAAAACAAAAAAAAAAGGAAGATTAAAAATATGAACTGCCTCTCCCATTCAAACAGCATATAGTTAGTGTTTGTGACTTTTCCCTTGACAACTAGATAAGAAGATAAATGCGTAGTTTCTCTTAATTAGCCTTTCTTAATTAAAAACACCAGAGGTATTTGTGATCATAATGAACTCTTCTGACAGACTGGTCACTTGTTCTACTGGATGTCACTCCAGGAAAATTAGATTTTTTTTTTTTTTCACAGGGGATAAATTCTGTGCTAAGGAAGAAATAAATGATGCCCGCAAAAGCAGTGTCCCCTCGGTTTTATCTGAATGAGATGGATGTGTATCTTGTGGTTTTTAGAATGGTGTGGGGCAGTATTAGCCATCATTAGCACCCCAGTATGGATCCAATTCACTAATTACTTATGCTGTCTTGGTTCACTGAGATTTAAGTACCAAGTCAATCCCATTATCTGCAGTCTCCCAAGCTTGCCGGAGTCATCCGTCTTTTATGGAAAAAAAGCACAAGGGTTATCAATAGGACCCTGAAATACTTGGGATTTTCCCACTTCAGGAGGAGGCAAGATTAGTCCTGACTAAAGTCGCATCTTCTCTAAGCTGCTACTTTGGATGTGATAAAAGTGAATGCTGACAATTATCCATAACTACATAAAGAGCAAGAGAGAGAGGGAAGGAGGCAAGAGCAGCGAGGAGAGAAGTCTGCCACACACGCCTGCATCTGTCCTACGGTCGCAGGCAGCTTTTCATATCACCTCAGAGCTACAAATTACAATTCGTCTGTTACAAACACGCGATAATATAGTCAGAAATCAGAAATTAAAATATTCCAACGGCCTCGGGCCTCCTCAGAGAGAAAGAGAGAGGGAGAGAGGCTGAGAGGGAGAGAAGGAGGAGGGAGAGGGAGAGAGAGGAGTACGCCGAGCCCCTGTGCTGCCTGTGTTGTTTGTGCCCTCCCTTCTCCATCCTACATGTTTAATGTCTGCAGCAGTACCGAGGCCTTGTCTGTTTGGGATGGTTGATTGACATCTGCTCTGCCGAGAGGAAGGAACTGGCAGCTATTGGCAGCACTGTCACGTTCATTTGCACACTTTATGAAGCAGCAGTGTGGCTACTAATACAAAAAGAAATCTTCTAAGCAGCATGACATCTCTTGGAATGGAATATTTGTCTTTACAAATGATTGCACTGCTGCCAGTACTTGACATGGTGCTCGCAAACATGTGTAATTGTTGGAAGTGTAATGATGATTATTTGCATATTTAATGTTCAAACAAGTACTGGAGAAGCAACTTAGACTAAACCTTTTATGGGGAGGATTTAAATATGTTCAGCATTGGCCTGATGAGTCCCAGAAAAGAGTCGGGATCTGAGGGGAGAGCTCGTGAGCACGGCTGCTGTATGAAGGGGAGCTTAAGAAATCATCCTGGAATGCGCCACTCAGATATTTTACAGGTTTATTTTGAGACAGATTTCATATGAATTCCTCTCCCATTCATTTTAATTGCTCAAAATTATATTTAAACATAATTATACGAAAATTTAGGAATGGTCTATTTATCATGTGTCTGAAATCAGCCAAACAGCAAACCGAGGAAAGAAGATAAGCAAGCACATGTTTACCAGTAACATCAGTTTACAGAAAGCCTCTGCATGATAGCAACAGCACTTATTTTAACTCTTTGGCATAAGTGGGAGAAGGGTGCAGGTCATGGGAGGGAGGCTTACAAACACTTGTTCCTGGGCTGGAAATACAGTGCTGGACATTTGCCCTGGAAATCAGAGCCATGCCCAGGTTGATAGAAGAGGGCTTTCCTCCCTGTAGAAAGCACTCCTTTCTCTGCATTAGAAAGAGACTTTTTATTTTCCCCTTCCACACTAAAATATTCTTTTTTTAATCTTGTGACACAGAGACCTAGTCAGCACACAGATCTTACAGGCACATATGGGCATACAGGATTGCACAGGTTGCACGCATGAAGGGGAAAACGTTTTACGAAAGGGCTCTCCAACACAGCAGAAAGAAACAATAGTTTTGAAGGCAGTATTGTTCCCATGGGAAGGTTACACATTGGTTTTATCAGTGGAATGATTTCAGATGATACAGATATACAAATGGCAATTTAGCCCTTCACATTTAGTGAGGAATTTCTTTAACCGGAGACTTCATCTCCCAACTATTTTTTTCATCTTTCAAAGACAGGCCTTCTTCAGTTGAAACTTTCCCTTCTTAAAATATTAAACTTAACAATTAGCTTTCATCTCCCCACCCTACCCCAGCTCTCCTGCTTCCTTCCTCCTTTTTTTCCTCCCTCTCTCTTTTTAGTGTGGTCTTAGTACCAAGACATTTATAATCACCAAACCCTACATAGTTTGAGGGGCAGCACAATAAACTTGACTCAATTATTGTGCTGTAAATTGATTTAAAAAAAAAATCTGATGGATGAATAGAGACTGAATATCTCCGTCTCTGACCCTGTCGTATCATCAGCAATTCTCTGGCAGGACTCCCATTTGATTGACAATGCTGCTAATGAACACTGTCTTAGGCCATGTAATGATTTACCTGCCATGAACAAGGTTTGGCAATGCTACCTTTGCATACCTGTCAAACAATTAATCCTTTAAAAAACAGATATATTGTCTTGAAGCATGGAAGTGTCTGGAAATTAATAGAAAAGTGCAGGCATAAGATAAATACATGTCTGCTCATTAAGCTAATCAGGATTGTTTTGTTGCTTATCTTGTTCCAAAAGCACTCCCTCTCTATTTTAGCCACCTGTTGTGTCATCCTCACAAGAAGCCAATGTCTTCCTTTATCTGACCTACTCCCACCGTATTATTTACCTTGGCCAACAACGAATACAGAAAGTATTCAGCTGGCTGTGATTGTAATCATTCTTCTCAACTGAATGTTGGGCTTTCGTGTTTTGTTGTGGGTTTTTTTTTAATATTTTTTTTCACTCACACTGAGACCATCTACCTGCTTTGTTTTGTCTTCTAAGAAGCCAAAAGTAATGAAAACTTTATATAGCATCTGTTATTAATATGCAGCTCATTGGCCTTCTGACTCTACCTGCAGATCCTAACCAGTCCTCACCATACGAAAAGAGTGAAAATACTGGAGTGAGAAGGACCCCTTTGTTGACTACAGTTGTACGCAGCACTCACTAGTCCCTGAGCAGGATTCTGGAAGAAGGATAATCTGTGTCACTTTGCCAGCAACAAAAAGTATCTTTTACTTCTTCAGACATCACAAAGCAGAAAAGCCACCGAAACCTGTGTTTGCTGGCTCATTGAGCACTACTCACTGTGCATCAGTATGTACTCCAGGTACCTATCACAATATGTAACTCATTTGAAGCACGGTCTTGCGTTTTGGTAAATAGCTAATTGCTTGCCTAAAAAAAAATGAGAATGGGCGTAGGGGCACTGGAGGGTGTCTAGGAAAAGTGATGTTAGGGAGAGGAGGGGCTCATAAAAGAAACAGTTAGACTGCAAAGTTGAATATAGTTCCTTATGAAATTCTTTGAAGAAGCGAAAGTATTTAAAAAACATATGACAATAATTAGCAGTATTTCTTTGGGGATTTGTTTGTTTGACCTTAGCCTTTTAATCTGTCAAAGTATGCTAATAAGCCTGACAGACAGAAAGATAAAATGTGGAGACAGATGAACTGAGAAAACATCAGTATAATACTCAATATACTTGTGGAAAAAGAAAATAAAATAGTGCAATTAAACATTACCTCAAGGCTTTGATGACGTGCTCACTATTATAGCAAAGTTGCTTCCAAATTGGAAGGAGTATATACATGAAGTCACTATAATTGTGTCTGGAATCTCTGATGGTTTTATTATGAATAGAGGGACATCTTTCTAAGTTAATTTTCTGTCTTAAATTTCCATCCAATGCATTGAAAGACTGCTTTCTGCACATTGTCTTACTGCTGGGGATTACTGGGTACATTTCATCAATCCATGACCGTTTATGGCTTGAGAATCCTAGAGCCGTTGAACAAGCAGGCAAGAGGTTTCTTTTTGCCTTGAAGACCTGTGAAGAGACTTGGTTTGCAATGGGATATTTTTTTCCCTGTGAGATCTTTCAGGTTATCTGTGTGAAGCTGATGAGAGTGATGGTCCTCAAAACATACAGCCACTTTTAAGCAACAGTCTATTCTTCATTCAGGATCAGCTGCAAAATCAGGAGTAACTCAGTAGTAAATGGCAGAACACGAGTCAGTTCCTTTAGGACACAGGAAAAAGATTTTAAGTTTTCCTGATTTTTTTTTTCCTTTACAAAAGAACTGGTTCTATCTTCCCACTGTAAACCAAAGGGCTTTTGGTGGCACTAGAATTATGTCATATCATAACAACAGGCATTTAGAGAAGCGTTGCCTGCCCTCACATGCAAAGCTTCTCGAGTCCTTCTGTTCAAGGACTACGAAAACTGCCTGTTGATGAAGTTTTGTTTTTCATTGGTACCACCTATCCCCAGACCTCCAGAGAGCCCTTCAAAATCAGCAACATGATGCTGTGATAATCCTAAGTAAAAGACTAGTCATTCCCACTTCCACTTTTAATAAACAAACTATAAATAAGAGGTTAAAAAATTTCCCTGGGCTAATGTTCTCTCCGCATCCTGGTGTATTGGGACCCATTTCCTGATGGTGGAGATAAGAATTATTGAAATTGCAGAAAAAAACTAAGGCACGCTTTCCCTTTCAGATATCCTGCTGCCATGAGCTCCAAACCAAGAAATTAAACCTAAATCAGGATGTAAACTTCTTTTTGCTGTGTGACTAAGTTGGGCAACTCACTTCCATGAAGTGAGACTGTGAAGGAGTTCTTCAAAATAAAATGTTTGCACATTGTATATCAGTGTATCTTATTTCCTGACAGGACATCTGATACTCAGCTTTTCCATACAGCCAAATGAAGCATGACATTTAAAAAAACCTTTTTCCAATGAGTGAGCTACCCACCCCACTTAAGCTCCCTAAAAATATACAGAAAATGAAACATAGACATGTCTTAGCAGCCAGAAGTGTGTCTGAAATTACTGCCTTTGCAAAGCTTTTACATTTAGTCAACTTTATAATCACTTAAAGAGCTCATCCAAGCTTGGATTTTTAAAAATGTAGCTAAGGGCTTTCTTCCTCTCTCTGAGCCAGATGCACATTTATAACCCAAAAATTAAACCCAATTAAAATTTAAAAAAAAAAAAAAAGTGAACATGGTCTAGCTGAAGGAGATACCCAACGCCTACTGTTAAGGAACGGAGTGACCTACTATACTCAGTGTCTTGCAAAGGTCCTCATACCAGCACCTTGGAATTAAGGATGCTGATCCGCCCAATGCATGGAGTGTAGTTTCGTTATAGCTTTCCTTAAGAACCATCGCTCTGCTTATTGTTCGACTTTCACCTGCAGAACATGTCGCCTGCTCCTTGAGGCAAAGGCTCTGCTCAGGTGTCACTGCCGGCAAGGAGAGCTGACCTCCCAACCAGCCGGGCCATGTCCCTGCGTGGCTCTGCACTGGGCCGGGACAGATGTGTGTGTGGGTCCGTCCCCCTCTTGCTTTATTCCCCGCAGTCATCTCGAAGCCAAACTTTCCGAGGTGGACGGGTGAGTGAACAGGAAGGCACCTTCAAGGTGGGCTTCATGGGAGACCGAGGGGCTACCCTCCCCAACCCCCCCCCCCCCCCCCCCCCCCCCCAAGTCAGGCCCACCCTCCAGCCATCCCAGCCCTCTGGGGGCTGCTCTGCGGCCCCGCTGGGCCCGGCCGCTGCCCAGCACCTCGAGGAGCCGCGGGGCTCGGGGAAGGGGCCGGCCGGGCCCGGGGGTGAGGGGGAGCCGGGCCATGGCGGCGGGGAGGGGAGGGGAGGGGAAGGGGGGGGGGGGGGGGGGCGGGGCGGGGTAGCGCGGCGCCTTTTCTCCCTGGCGGCTTGGAGAGGTGGGCCGGGGCTTTCAGAGGGGCTGACAGATCTGAAGTTTTGGAGGCTGAATGAAAGAAACACTCAGCTAACAAAACAGTGCGCCACAGAAGAAGTTTCATCTGGTCTGGCCAAATCCCTCCTTTCTTTCCATCTTTTCTCTCCTAATAACAGCTGCCCTCTCATTCCCTGTTACTCCGCTGTGAAGAACAAAACCTCCCTCTGACTATCTGTTTTTCTTTTCTTCCCCAGAGTAGGTCTCATTACTGGTGATTAGCAGATGATTAAAACCAATTCAGCTTCCCCCAGTAGATATTTTCTCCCTGTTTGTGACTAACGCGTCAGTCTTCAATGAACGTGCTCCTAAGCTTATTAACGGGCTCAGAGGATTAGCTGCCACCGAGCGCCGCCGCTCCGATATTGTGATGCAGCGAGTGACATGGAACCATTTGCTGAGCACAGGCAGGGCCGCTGGGACCCAATATCTAAATCACAATTTTAGTTTCCGTGTAGAGCGAGGTTGGGGCGGGGGCGGGGGGGGGGGGGGGGGGGGGGGAGGGAGGGATGGGGGGAAGGATGGTGATGATCCTAACGATAATCACAAAAATCAAACGTTTGGAGAAGTCTGAAAATAGCCTTAAACTTAAGGGCAGGACTGCCGTTCAGGAATAACGCTGCCCCCCGCCTCAATAAAAAATAAAAGAATTCAAAAAACCCAAGCCAAACCCAACCAGAAAATATAGGAGCTTCCCTCATAGGGAGGTTAGCTGATTTGAAGTCCAAAAGTGACTGTTATGGTCAGCTACCACCACAAAACATACAGGCCTCTCTCAAGGATGACATGCATAGGTGTGGGTGTGTATCACATCTCTCTATCTAGCTGCTGCTCGTATATTACTATGTAAAACCCCAGCCTGTAGCACTCTGAAATCGGAGATTACAGCAGGATGCAAAATTAGAAGCTTCACTTTATCCCACCCATCCCTTTAAAAAGCTTAAATAAAATTTAATAGCTTATAATAAAGGAAAAGAGGTCAAAATTATCTGCAGGTTTAAATTATGCAGTAAATTATCTTGGAGAAAAAGTAGAAACATTGTGAAACAAGTTAAAATAGGTCATGAAAAATATTTTCAAATTATATGTTTCCTTTTATTATTTTATACTTTCTATTTGTTCTAGTTCTTTAAGGACTGTGGTATTGAGTTGTGGCCACATTTATAAAATTGACTTCCTGCTTAACACTTCTTTTCACTAGATGGATATCATTGTGAGCAGTCCAGGTAAATAAACCTATTTGCACTCACACTCCTTTTAAAGTCACTTGGAGTTCCTAAGTGACTAGAAAATCTGGCCTTGGAGTTGTAGGAGAACCCAATTTTTCATTTCAGGGAAATTTCCTGATGTAAAACACCCCTTCCATTTTGGAATAGAACACAGGAGAGCAAACTTTTTCTAGAAATTTCCTATAAAGTGGAATTTAAAAAGAAATATTGTTTGATTTCTGGTCAACTGAAATATTTTATTTGGCCTGATTTGCAAATTTTACTTTGCTCTGACTTTTCTTTGTTTATTTTTTCAATAGTCGGTATTCATTTATTGTATGTTACACAAACAGAAAAGAAAAGCTTTTAAAATGAAAACTGAAACTCTTCATGTCGCTTTTTTTTTCAAACTAATTTTCTCAATTAATTAAAATCCTGACATTAAGCACTATTTAGAAAGATACTTTCAAAATTCTGGAAAATACTTCATATCACAAAATCTATACTTTTTGTACTGAGAATTGTTTCAGGGGAAGATTTGAGAGAGGCTTTAGTGCAGGAAAAAACTCTGATGACAAAACAAAGAGTTAGAACCTTAACTTTAGGCATCCAGCTTTGAAAGCAAAGCAAAAACCCCCCTACTTCGTAAGGATTTTTTTCACATTCCGTTCTTAAATGCTTTAAAATAAAAGAAAAAGCTCCTCCAAATAATTCTCCTTTCACATCTCCAAATTTCTTCCGTTTATATTTTCCATTGTCCTCTTTCCAGTGCAGCTTAACTCTGAGTGTGCTGAAGCTTGAAATGTAGCTTCCGATTTATAATAGCAACAGGGCATGCAGCAAATGTCAACAAATCCCCTGTCACCCAGGCAAGAAGGAAATGTGAGAGGTAAGGCAGAGTAGCCCTTCCTTGCTGCATAACATAAAAAAACCTTCAGTGAGAAATAAAGAACTAAGTTCTTGCTCATGAAAACCCATGTGAGTCCATTAATATCAAACCAAAATTGTGACAGGAAGGTGACACAAGTTGAAAATAGCCAGTTATACATGCAATGCAGGTATAGACCTATGCATTTGATTTATATGTAATTTTAAAATTAAACTCCTCCACCATCTATCCCCCCCCCCTTTGCAAAATTAAAGGAATTCCACAGACCAGATTGACCGTATTTTTAAAAAAAGCACCCCATACACCCCACATCACTGACCTCAAGTGACCTCAATAAATAAGTAACTGCTGAAGGATCAGCTCCCTTGTGAAACAATAGACCCAAACTTCAGTGGAGTGCGTGCAGGAAAATGTCACAGGAGGGTAGCACAGGATTTCAGAGCAGAAAGAAAGTTTGAGGAATAGTAAGTACACATTGCCAAGTTACTGAGGAAACCTTTTAGCAAAGGAAATGCTGCGTTTGTCTCAACTTTTAGAGCAGCAGGTACCCCCCTTCTTGCCATTCTGTTAATAGAGATGGGGAGATGTGATAGAAATATAACGTATTTTTTCCCACTCCCTTTTTTCCCCCTGCCTTTAAGCTGTCATTTTATAAATTTATTCACTGGTCGACACTGAATCATGCCAAACATAGCAGGCCACTGGATCCTTCTGAATTTTCTGTCACTGGTTTTTACTCTTTCTAGTGCGATCAGTCACCCGAGTCACATTACAGGCTTATTTCTAGCTTCAGCTTGGAACAGAGTACCTGTAAGACAAGAGGGAAAGCCGCCTTTGATTGTGTCAAAAGGTCTATGAAATTAGGAGCTGATAGACTGGCTCATAAAAGAAATTTAAGAATATTTTAAATCTTTTCCTTTGGACTACTTCCTGCCTGAAAAATCCTTTCTGGGAAAATGTGGATATTATAAGCAGGCTCATTCTTAAAATGGATTTTCTTCTTTTATCGTCAGGGACAGAAAGTGATTTAGACAAATGGAGTGTGGTAGGGAGCTTTTTTTGTGTCATTTGAGGCCTTGTCCATCTGTAAGATGAGGCCAGTGCCTATGAAAAGCAGGGTTTGCCTGTCCCATCATATATGCAGATTTGAACTCAATACCACATTTGCAAGAGAGAGAGTTAGTTCATCTTCAGAGGCTACCACCACTGAGCTGGATATTACCTCCTTAATCTGAGCTGTGATAACAATCGTGTTAGTTAAAACCACCTTTCTGGTTGCCTTGCTTCTTTCTGAGATGAAAGAAGTAAAGAGATGATAAAGGGAAACATACTCCATCCGTGGCCAGAACTGGAGTGGCTCAGAGAAGGGAAGGGTGATACAAAATTCAGTTTTGAATGTTAATAATAAAGCATTAATGTCATAATTTAAGATATCTGTCTTAAATTTAGAAGTGGCCAGCACAAAAAAAGAGAGTTAGGAAGAGACAGAGAGAGCAAGATGTATGCAGAGGACTAGTCTTAGCACTTAGCAGTTGGTATTGTTACTAGCACACCGGGCAATCCAGCAGTAGTGTCGTGCAGGCATCAGCGCTAGAGACGCTCCTCTTCCTCAAGTTTCTAGTTTTAAAAACCAGATGATTATGCAGGAGTAGTATTTTCAGCATCTTTTTACATGGAAGGATGGAATGCGTCTGGGTAGGAAAGACTCCATTTTCTGATTCACTTGTGTATTTACTTCGCCTTGCATTCAGTTATATTTTTTTCAGCAGGAGGATGTAAAGTAGTTGCTGACTTTGTATTCCGCTGTACCACAACACTTGGTAGAGGGAAAGGAAAGCAAATGTGCAGAGTTGCCAGGAGACAGATTTATTCTGAACTTCAGCAGCTTGGCACTTCCACCACAACACTCCTTCCCCCTTCCTCATTCCCTCACGCTCCAGGCACAGGCAGATAGACCAGAAATAGCAGGAAATGACCCACTCCTGTTTCATACTAAAGCATTCAGTTTTGCTTCGTTTTGAGCCTTTCACAGCCCCACAAATCAACGTGAATGTTTTCAAAGGATGGCTGTGAAATGGGTGCAACAAGGAAAATTCAAGTGGTAAATTTGGCTAGTAGCAACTGATCCTTCTTTTCCTGCTTCCCTGCTTTCAAATGACTATTTCTTCTTTGTATTCAAGAGTAGCATTCGGGGAGAGGGGAAGTAAATTAATTTGTTAATCTGTTTTTCTTGTGAAATAGTATCTGTTTGCAAACACTCTTAATGTGGAGTAGGAACGGGGCAGGACTGTTGTTCCCCATCCGAACGTCTGCCACACTCAGAAGACTAATCTGAAAACACATGCTACCATAAGAAAAGTGTCTTTAGGAAATAGCTTGTGTGTTTTGTCTGATCTGAAGATGAATGCTGACTTCCAACATAAACCTGAGAATGTACACAATCTGAATTGACTTACCTTCTCAGTTACTTTTCTCTATCTGTCACTGGACTGCAGAGTTTTTAATCTGACCATAAAAGAAAGATCTTGAAGAAACTATGGAAAGCAATAAATGATGTTAGAGTATGGAAATACTAGAATTAAAGAAATAAAAGCCCTATAATGAATCAAAAAGCAACAACAAATGTTTTATGTGGCTAGAGAAACCACACACAAAGGCACACAGAAGTGGAGCCTGTTAGGGTATAGGAGGAGAGATTACAGCACTTTCATGCCTTGAGGTTCGATAGGATTTGTAGAAACCAGAGAATACTGGTCAGATACTGGAGAGAAGAATTATTTGAGTTGCAATCTTGGAAGAACTAGAGAAATTAGGACTCCTTTGCTGTAAAGGAAATGGATTCATGTAATGGACTGTTTTGCAACTGAGTCTACTTATAGATGTCATATAAGGCTAACTGAACAGGGAAGATCACAACTAGTATCAGTTTATAATTGCTTGTGTTTATTTAATATGGTTCCTTCTGCCCACTCCCTAACTGAAAGAGATCACATTCCTCAAGTTATTCCCATCATCGTAACTGCTTAAAAAAATAAATACTTCAATGTAGATATCCAACTTCAATGTTGATATCCAATATCAATGTAGATATCCAAATCTCACCTCTTTTAAAACTGTGTTAAAGGCCTACTTGATTCACAGATCTTACTGTTTTTATCTGAGTCACATTCCTCTGTCATTATTATTTATTGTTTCTAGAATTTTTTTCCTTAGATTCCTTGACATTTTTCCCCATAGCTGTGAAAAATGCAATTCAGGCTTACATCTGTGCTATGTGTCTGGGTCTAGCCATTCCACTGCTTGGGAGAATGTGCTGAGATCGATACTTGGATCTTTACCTAGCTTAGGTCCTCCATGGCCTGTAAGGTGGATATGTGCTCCAATATGGACCTTCACGTTCTGTAGAGGGACGAACTGTTTCACCAGGTTCTTCTTCATAGGCTGCAGGGGAATCTCTGCTCCAGCACCTGGACCACCTCCTCCCCCTCCTTCTTCTGTGACCTTGGTGTCTGCAGGTGGTGAAACAGGGTTTCTGTTTCTCTCACATTTTTTCTGCCTCCTCTCCCTCTTAGCTGCAGTGCAGCACTTTTTACACTTCCTTAAGTATGTATATACTTAAGAGATACATATATATGTACACAGAGGATCCACCAGCATCACTGACGGGCTCAGCTTTGGCCAGCAGGGTGTCCATTTTAGAACCGTTTGGAAGCGGTTGTGTCCAACATGGGGGTGGCCCCATGTCTTTTCTCACAGAGGCCACCCCTGCAGACCACTCACTATCAAAACCTTGCCATGTAAACCCAATATGATGTGGAAGCAATATGGTGGCTTACATGACTGGCAAGCTTATGCCAACTGAATAATTCTCCAGGTTAAAATGAAGTCATGGTGTACGTGCCCGTGAATGTTACAGTGCAGATGCTGCTTTGAGTCAATGTCTGATATAGGATCCTAAAAGGGCAAGAAAGGACTTTTTTTTTTTTTTTAATGAAGATCTACCTTAAAAGGTGTCAGGAAGAACTGAGAATATGGGTCTGTAAACCATGTAAAAGGCAGCACCTATGAATGTAAGACAGAATCTTTCCAGAAATATGATGATACTCCAAAGAGACATTTATCTACAGCTCTTAGGAGCTATTCACATACTCAGAGAGTGTAGAAGAGGTTTCCTGCACAAAAGAGACAGGTGCCTAGGATGAGAAGATGGAGTTCTGTCATCTTTAGTCTTATTACAATGGCTATTGCAAAATACTGAAGTGGTTTTTTAACATCTGCTTTCTGTACTTGATTTAGCTGCAGTTCTATGTGGCGCTGTTACCCTCAACAACATTCTCTTTCTTTTCTCCCAGTTATTAACAGCTACTTCAAAACTGTGGCCAAGTGAAGGGTTTTAAATAAATACATCAATAAATACATAAATGAACAAATAAACCGCCAACTTTGAGCAACACTTTACAGCCTTTTAGTATGATATTTAAAAAAATAAAAGGTGTGATTATAAAAGGGTTGTAAATGTAATAGCCAATTTAAAGGAACATGCTACCTCCCCAAACATCCTGACTTAAGATTTCTTGATGTTGATTTACAGTGTAGAAATGATACAATTTTTGCCTGTTCCTAATGAAGAGAAATTTTTTAGTCCAAAAAATTCAGGACAAATTCTAAGAATTTTAGCTTGCTAGTATTTTTAACTTGTCCATCTACCAGCTAATCTATCATATATGAATTTCCTCACCATAGATAGTATAGCTGGAATTAGTTGCTTACTTGCTTTCCATTCCATCTTGACAACTAATACATTGCAGAAATCTTCTAAAGTAATAGTAGCCAGGAAGATTTTTTCAATATATCCACTATTGCTCCTATATGTTGGCTTGGTCGTTCCTTTTCATTGTCCTCTTCTTTTCTGCACAGTATATTTTTTTTTGTAAAGCTGAAAGGTAAAATTGTCTCATCGCTTCTTTTCTTGGAATAACTCCTTGATGAAAATCCCACATGGTAGGGATCTGCCGGTAAAAATGGAAAATCCACAGAAAGAATAGTCTTTAGAGATAAAAACTTACTTCTTCATGTACAGCACCATATGTGAGGAATAAATAGAAGGCAAGTGCTCTATGATTTTGTGTTTTCTTCTCTTCTTCAGGAACAACTACAACTGTGTTTGACAAATTGAAGAGAAATCTGTTGTATAGAAGACCATCCAACAGAATAACAGACTTCTGAATTTGATAGGATACTTCGATAGCGATGAGAAAAGCAGGAACTTAAGGAGAAGAAAGCAAGGAGGGGAGGCAAGAATGAAGAGAAATGGAAGCAGGAGAATAGTGTGGTTGATGTAAAGAAGATAATGAGATTGAAGAGGATCAAGGGAAAGTGACTGAGTCACTTTCAGATTGATTTCATAACACTGAGACATGAGACAGCAGGACATGGTGAAGCTCTGAGAGACTATTCTAAACCAGAAAGGTCATGTTTCAGCTGCCAAAACTTTGTTCTCAGTTACTCTGAGCTGTACAATATACTGTCTCATTCCTTGGGGAAACACTGAAAGATCCCAGATTATCAGCAGCCACCTGATCTGCAGTGCTGGAGAGATGAGAAATTCATTAACAATTTTAAAAGCTGGATGAGGGACAGTATTTTCCAAGTAGTGCTTGTATGATTTTCAGTGGTATTAATTCATCTCATGGGCCTGCTTTCTTTTTTAAACCATGCTGAAATCCACTGAAGGTGAAAAGAAGGGAATCAGTCAAAGTAGGTTCCTTCTCTAGCTCTGTGTACCAAACAGAAAAGTCCAGAATACCTTTAGCTGTATGGTGATATGGATGCTGTAGTCCAAATGATCTGGTTATTTGGTTTGCACATATTGAAAGAAGGCACATTTAAAAATTATCTTGGCATTGCACACTATGCATCCAATATATGTGTCCATGACTATTCTACTTTGCACAATAAATGATGATGGAGTAGTATCCTATCCTATCCTGGTAATACATTCACAGGCACAGGACGAGGGTATGTGTCTGATCGGCTGTACTTGCACAGTTCAGGAAACTCATTTGTTCAAACCTCATCATTACTTCAGCAATACTTTCAATTTTGACAGCCCTGGGGGGATATAAAAGAATTAATTTCCTCTCAAACCTCAATGACCACTTCATCGATAGTAGTTTTTCCCACCTCTGCTCTGCTGGGCAACTGACTTCTAGCTGCCCAGATACCAACAGTCTTTGGACAACAAATAGCAGCAAACAACATATGGAATTTCTCGGATGGATAAGTTGTAGCTCCATGGCTGAGACAGAGTCCTCTAATGTCATGATGGATGTGCTTTTGTTTCATGAGATGATTCTGTACCTACTGCTCTATTTCCAGTGCAATTGGCTCCTTCTAAAGTGAACTTGCGTTCTTTTCTCAAGAAGGTAATATGCAATGGGATCATTTGTCAGCTTATACTCCATCTACAGCTCCTTTATTTTTGGCCGGTAGCTCATGCTGTAGTGCTGGTACTGCTGGAAAGATGGGGGGTTTTGTCTTTTGTGACCTCAGAGCTGCTTCTGATTTTCCCACTGGTATCTGAGGCAGCTGTGAAGCAGTGTAACAGAGAAAAAACCACGTTCTTAAACCCAGCTGTATTTTGATGCTTCAGCAGTAGCCACAGTAGATTGATATCTTAGGCAAATAGTCGCTCACCATTGCTGTGCACGGTAAGGACCAGGCAACGAATTCCATGATTCAAGCATATTTCCTTTTGCGTCCCAAGAGTGCACAGAGAAGTTGTCCCAAACCCCTCTACCAGCTGGATGATAAAGCAATGTACTGTCTTTTGTGATGCTATGAATTCCTGCCTAGTTGTGGCAGATACGATCAGTTATCTGTTTTGCTTGACATTGATACAGAATAGTACTAACAGATATGTAGGGTGTGACATCAAGCTGCTAATATCAATGAGGTTGCAGGGTAGGCCCTGAAGATCAATTCTTTGAATTTTATGCAGTAGAGAAAGAGGAAACAGAGATGCAGTGCTGAGTATTTGCAGTGTGAGTTTCATCAGTCTGCAAGCTTGTTAATGGAATTTGTTCCCATGCACCTGTATCACAAATGGATAATGCCGTAGAAATAGCAGACACAATGTGATGTGTAGTATAGCAAACAGCAGAGCGAGCAGAATCATACCAATAGCTTACTTCCAGGCAAAGAAGAGGGCAAAACTGTCTGAAAAAACTAGATGCTCATGCAAATGACATAGAGGGAGGAGCAGAGCACCAGTTAGTCTCCATTGCCTTAATTTGCCACAACTGCATGTTTTCACTGTCACTGCCTTGAAGAAAACAGCCTGTGTAAACATCTGTGCTGGGAGCTACCTTACACTGAAGGTGTCTGCCTCACCGTGTGGCTCTCAGAGGCACAAATGACTGCAGTGTGGATCATGGAAAGACGAGGAATAAAGTGGATGAGAGAGGATTAAGTTTTCAAAGAAGACAAGATCAGTCTTATCTCAGTAGCCATTCGTTTCACATCTTTACTACTTTTGTCACAGCAATACTATCAGAACAGACAAATGTTAATTTCCCTAATATTCTTTCTCAGACTCGAAAATGAACATAATGAGGGACAAAGACTTAAATAAGTTAGAGTAATTTCCTGAATGCCAGCGCCCAGAGCAGGAAGGAGTGAAGGAGTAGATAAATGCTGGTTCACAATTATTCTCAGATACCACTGATGGCCTTAAACACGCCAGCCATTAAACACTAAATCTAATCCCACCTGAGTCAGCTCAATCCAGAGCCATACGTCTGTGTTTGTGCACGATACCCCTACCCAAAAAGACAGGCAGAGCTTCTAGTCTGGGCACAGTTGAGTGTGAGTGTGACTTCTGGGTTTGACCCACATAGTGACATTCTACAGTGGCTGAATCAGTGATGTCCTGAGAATCTTTGCACCATGCTGCTTTTCCTAGCATATAAATATCCTCAGGCTTCCAAGAGAACCAAGGTTAGCATTTTGAGCTAGGAAATATTAAGAAAAAATAAAGCAGTCGTATATTAGATTTGGCGTGGAAGAAACAGTGCTACAATTCCAGTTGAAATCCTTGTTTTTATGTCCAGATTGTAAAGTGGAGCAGGAAGCCCTAATTTTCACTCAGATGAGGCTTGATTTCCCATGGCTACATGGACACTTTTGCTTCAGCATAAGCAGTTTCCTATGTGGTTGTGCTGCATTTGGCAGTAAAGGTAAAAGGTGGTAGGTACGATATTATTGGCTCTTTTCTGAAAACTCAAGTGCATTCATCAGGATACCCTGATACCATTCATCTGACAAACCTTCTGGCTAGTGCTTTATCTGTCTAAATTATGTAGTGTCATTTAACTAAAGCAAATTATGGTAGCAAAGACATTGGATCCAATGCAATAACTTTCTGTAATGAGAAATACTTGAACTTCAGAATTGTGTTAAGGGAAAAATACATGAAAAATGTTGTGTTTAGGGGGAAAAAATCTTTTAATGAATAGTTTATCTGTTTAGTTAGTACTCTGAGAATGTGACAAAGCCTTTTTGCAAATATTACAGCATTTAAACCAGATGACAGCCAACTATACCACTGAAAGGAGGCACAATATTTATATATGTATGCAAATATACATGTAGAGTATATTCAAGGCAAGAAAAAAATCCAGCAAACTTTCCGTTGTTAATTCCAGTCCTTGAATTTTATTAAAATAGTAAACATACAGAAAAATTATTTTCCTGTGCTGGAGAAGGAGTGTGAGAATGCTTCTTCAGAAATAAATCTTATTCTGATAAGAACTCAAATGTCATAGGACTGCAGCCATCTGACAGTCTCATGTATATAACAGAAACACAGAGCTACAGAATTAGATAACTTAAGTTAGGCTGCACACCAAACCTATCCTGCTACAGTCCAAATGAGGTTATTGACTCAGAAAAGGAGCCATTGATAAAGCAATTATTACCAGCAGCCAGATGTGTGATAGCTCATTTTTGGAAATGGACAGATGCCCCAGCATTAATGGCATGGAGATATCAAACATAAGAAATCCTTTGAATAGAATCAAAATGACAGACAGCCTCATATCAGAATCTAGTAGATTTAATGGGTAACATTTCCTTGGAACTGGAACAGAATAAACACATGGCTAAGAGGCCAGATAAGCTCAAATGAATCTTTTAAAGGTGACAAGTATGCTGTGTATGAATCAGGTTGTCCAGAAAGTTAATGTATTTTAATAATGATTTATTTATTTTTTTTAAGCTACCAGGACATAATGTACTCTAAAGTTAGGTGCATAATTTCAGGTACATTCAGTTTATTTCCACTCATTGCACATCCTTATTAGAAAACTCTGCCATCTGAATATTACACTGCTATGCCAAATGTGCAATTCTATAAATCAGCCAGGGAGAGAGGGTGCCAGCCTTTCCTGATGATAAATACAGTGGCAGGAATCTACTTTGTTTTGTAGTATGTAAGGCTGATTAATCCCAAGCTGTTTGCAAACTTCATTTCATACAGGATACCTCCATCCTTACAATCAGATTAACAAATCAAAGGTGCATTCAGACTTGGAGACAGGTTGCCACTTAAGTATTTCAGATACTCAGGCATTCGGTTAAACTAAGCTTGGATTAACAAGGTCTGACTATTTAAAGGGAGTTATGTTTAGGGGTTCTCTGTCTCTGCTGATTTTGAATGCTGCGCTCATGGGGTAGTGCCGTCCAGTCTTAAGAGCTCAGTGAGCTTACAGAGCTTTACAGCCTCCCTGCAAGCTTCATGAGCTTAATTGAAGATAAGTATATACAAATTCACCTTCCTAGAAAGACCTCTATTTATGTGAAGGGGGAAAAAACCCAAACAAATCTCTTTATGCAGTGGCTAAGCTGCATCTTTCCTGTCATCATTTATACTTATTTTTATATAGTGGAATTTATTAGACTAAACCCCTTAATCATGTGGAATAGATGAAAGTGGAATCATTCAACACTGTCACCTTTTGTTGTCACTTGAGACTCTCTAGGAGGTGACAGAGACTGATCAAATTATTTGTTAGGAGTGAATCATGCCAGCTGATTTAGCCCCAGCAGAAAGTAGATCTGTGAGGGTCTAGGCCAAAGTCCCTCTGTGCCTTTCTTTCTGAATTTGTAAAAATGTAAAGACAGAACTTCTCTAGTCAATATGCTCAGGAGTGTTCCCTTACCACTTGGAAATGGTTGTTTCTATCAGTTAGAGAGAGCAGTCTTGCACAGAAGAAGCGAAGAAATGAGCAGCATCTCACATGGAGAACATGAGTGCGCTCACCATTGAGAAGAGGAGGCCATTGGAGGCCATATGCTTTAAGGATCGATTGTGGTCTTACGTGTAAGTGCTCTTGAGCAATGATTTAATGATGCTGCTGCACTGAGGGTTTACTTGTGGGCTCTACTGGAGCTGACGCTGATTGGAGGTGAGAAACAGAAACGTGGTCATGGAGCAGGAAATGTGAAGAAGGTTGCTGTGGTAGAGTTTTACTGGTGTTGGTTTATGTTCAGAGCTGCAAACACAGTCAGTCATATACAGCTGTATTGCCATATAGTTGGTGTGTATACAACCACTTCTAGGGACACAGACATTCAGCACTATCATTTGTTCAGCTATTTCATCTCATCATAAAAGCTTGATGACCATTGTACAGTAATAGAAATGCATTTACAGAGCTTTATTTTCATTTATTTATTCATTATTTATTATTTAAACCTTTAAAATAAGATAGTCTTTCGTCAGAAATGTCCAACTGTCCTAATGAAGGAGAGGGTTCAGGCAGGAAAACTGCAAGCAAGCCTCAACTGCTGCAAAACTATGAAGCTCCATTTGGAGAGGCAGAGTAACTTCACCTGAAAAGTGTGTGAGGCAGGTGATTCTTCCCATATGTCCTGTCTCTAAACTATCTGTCTCTGGATAGGGACATTCAAAATGCCATGCATTGGTCAGAAATGTAGCTATCTTGTGGCTGTACAGCTGACTGGAATTCAGGACAGTCCAGCATTATTCGCAAGTAATTGCTCCCTGGTCAGTCAATAATTTACATGTTGGCGGTTCAAGAGTTTCCTTAAAAGTATGTTTAAGAATTGTTTCATTTGCAACCCGTACTAGTGCAACAGAAGAAATACAATGTGGGGGAGGGGGAGGAGAAAAAGGGTCTCAGGAATATTAGGAAATAGATAATGTATACAAGAATAAAGATAAATGGTTTTAGTCTTGTTATATTCTGGAAACTGTCTTTTCATTCTCCATCTTGCCTTAGTTTAAATAAATAAAATATCACATGATGTCATGTTAGAATGACTGAACAGTTTTTTTAGTTTTCTTTTACTAAAATGGAAGTAATAGTTATGATAGAACCAATTGAAATCCCAGCTGCTGTTATTCCCTCCCCCTAAATCTTTATTACAATAAATGCTTATTTTATGAGTGAATATACATCACAATTATGGAATTAAAGAAGGTTTAGGGATATAGGGTAGCAGGAAAAACTTTTATAGGTATGTCAGTGATAAAAGGAAGACTAGGGAAGCTGTGGGCTGTCTCTGGAAGGAGACAGGATAACTGGTCACGAGGGATATGGAGAAGGCTGAAGTTCTCAATGGCTTCTTTGCCTCAGTCTTCACTGACAAGGGCTCTAGCCACACTGTCCAAGTTGCAGAAGCCAAAGATGGATACTGGGAGAAGGAAGATCCGCCCACTGTAAGTGAAGAGCAGGTTTGTGACTATCTAAAGAACCTGAAGGTGTACAAGTCCATGGGAACTGATGAGATCCATACACAGGTCCTGAGAGAACTAGCAGACCAAGTTGCTAGGCCACTTTCCATCATATTTGAGAAGTCATGGCAGTCTAGTGAAGTGCCCACTGACTGGAAAAGGGGAAACATCACCCCGATTTTCAAAAAGGGAAAAAAGGAAGACACAGGCAACTACAGGCCCATCAGTCTCACCTCTGTGCCTGGCAAGATCATGGAGCAGATCCTGCTGAAGACTCTGCTATGGCACATGGAAAATATGGAGGTGATTGGTGGCAACCAACAGGGCTTCACCAAAAGAAAATCCTTCCTGATGAATCTGGTGGCCTTTTATGATGGAGTAACAGTGTCAATTGACAAGAGCAACTGATGTCATTTATCTGGACTTATGCAAAGCCTTCAACACTGTCCTACATGACATCCTCATCTCCAAATAGGAAAGACATGGATTTGACGGATGGACCACTCGTTAGATAAGAAATTGCCTGGGAGGTTGCACTCAAAGAGTTGCCATCAGTGGCTCGATATCTGAGCGGAGACCAGTGCCAAGCAGTGTTCCTCAGGGATTGGTACTCAGACTGGTGCTATTTAACATCTTTGTCGGCAACACGGACAGTGGCATCAAGTGCACCCTCAGCAAGTTTGCCGGCAACACCAAGTTGTGTGGTGAGGTTGACACACTGAAGGGAAGGGCTGCCATCCAGGGAGACCTTGACAGGCTTGAGGGGTGGTCCCAGGCCAACTTCATCAATTTTAACACGGCCGAGTGTAAGGTCCTGCACCTGGGTCAAGACAATCCCAAGCACAAATACAGGCTGGACAATGAGTAGATTGAGAGCAGTCCTGGGGAGAAGCACTTGGGCGGGCTGGTGGATGATAGGATGAACATGAGCCAACAGCGTGTGCTCACAGTCCAAAAAGCCAATTGTATCCTGGGCTGCATCAAAAGATATGTGGCCAGCAGCTCGAGGGAGGTGATACTGCCTCTCTACTCTGCCCTTATGAGACCTCACCTGGAGTGTTGCGTCCAGTTCTGGAGCCCCCAACACAAGAAAGACATGGAGCTGTTGGAGTGAGTCCAGAGGAGGGCTACCGAGATGGTCAGGGGGTTTGAACACCTTTCCTACGAGGACAGGCTGAGAGAGTTGGGCTTGTTCAGCCTGGAAAAGAGAAGGCTCTGGGCGGACCTTATAGCGGCCTTCCAGTGCTTAAAGGGGGCCTGTAGGAAAGGTGGGGAGGGACGTTTTACAAGGGCATGTGGTGATAGGACAAGGGGTAATGGTTGGAATCTGGGAGAGGGCAGGTTTAAACTAGATACAAGGAAGAAGTTCTTCAGCCTGAGGGTGGTGAGACACTGGAACACGTTGCCTAAGGAAGTTGTGGGTGCTCCATCCCTGTAAGTATTCAAGACCAGGTTGGATGGAGCCTTGAGTAACCTGGTCTAGCAGGAGGTGTCCCTGCCTATGGCAAGGGGGTCAGAACTAGGTGATATTTGAGGCCCCTTCCAACCCAAACCATTCTATGGTATGACGTGACATGACATGATATCTAAGCAAGAGAAAGTGTGGGTGCTAGGAAGGCTGGGTGGCCTGTTACTGGTAGTTTATACTGGTCCCCTTCCAAAATTTTTTTTTTACTTATGAAGAGATTGAGGAGGACAGCCAGAAGGCCAAGTCTTTCTGCATCTTCCTTTCTAAATTACTCCTGAATACTTGTCACTTCTTTTTAGGGGAGAAGAAGCTACAGCTGGAACAAAGGGCGTGGCCTGCCTTTAGACAGTACATCCTGTGGTGTCATGCTTTCACCCATATCAGCACTCTTTGGTGTCATCTGAAATTTAGATTTCTGTCTCAAGAAACAGACCTTTTCCTGTGTAATCACTACTGAACTCTGTGGAGTTAAGGAAGGAACCAGTGATCAATTTTATTTCCTGTGAAGGCCACTTTAGGTCCTTGGCTACTTCATGAATGCTTTCTGTAGCATCAGCAGTAGCACTGTTTCTTCTCCTCACCATTCCTCTGCAAAAGCCCCACATGCCAGGCTTACCTGCCCTTTCTTAATAATTTTTGCAGGTCAGCAAATTTGTTCTGTGACAAGACAAAAGTCCAAAGTCTGGGTCTCCTCACAAGATTTGTCTAAATTAGAAAACTATTCCACTTAGGTTCATGGTTGGACTGACTTCTCCCTGTCCTTCGCTGTCCTTGCGCAATGCATTCTCTGTCTTTCCCTCCCACTTATATTTATATAAACAATCTCAGTGAATTATCCTACAAATATAAATGCTGACAATTTAGTCTGCTTAAAATTCAGTGGTTAATAACGTTCAAAATAGTGTGCTGCTCTAGGTGCTTGTTAGTAATGCACAGGTGTAATACAGGTTTCCCTGCCTCTCTTGGACTGTAAGTTCACACTTAAATGATGATTAAAACAAAACAGATACAAAACAGAGACAGTTGCAGTTGTTCTGGTTAACATTATGTTTTACAGTTGTTATACAAACAATTAGTAGGAAAAGACTACAACATCAGTTCTGTTGGCAGGAGAAGGCACAGCCATGGCCAATCCAATCCAATTAAACCATGTCTCCAGTATGCAGATGAACAGCAAAAGTGCAAATCAGAACATATCACTACATCGCCTTCCCCAAGACACTGCGAGCCTAATCCCGAGGGACACAGATGACACTATGAGGAAGAAAGGAAATGTGCTGGGAAAAAAAGAACACAGAATGAGAGGAGTTCTGTGAAGCTATGATATCTTGGGGAATTAACATGGCTCTTACATCATTTATGTAGTAACACCTGAAATGCCTGGCCCAGAAGAAATTTTGAAATTTCAAGATTACTTTTCAGCCAGAATAAGAACAAAGAATTGAAATTTATGCGTTTTTCAAGAAGTGATTTTTTCAGCACACCCACACATACTTCTGTTCCAAAAAATATGAAAATAAGTTTACAGGAGCACTTTGTTATTGGCATTACTATTTTGCTACATAATGTTTCAAGTGTTGAAATGAAAATACATGACCTAAATGAAATTAAATGTTCCGTAATTTTACATGAAAGATTTCAATGAAATCAATGCATTCTACTAGAACATGTTGACTTGATTGGGTCATCATTTTCCAGTGGAAATATTATATTTTTAAAAAACAAAACCATGGCTGTAATATAATGTTTGCTTATTTTTCAGTTGCCCAAATTCATAAAATCTGTGACTTTCACTGAGTTTTCAGTTTGACCTGAAGAAAAAAAAGCTACAAACAGAGGCAAATTTCTAATGAACAGTAATCCTGCTAGACAATTGGCTGAATCCTAAATCATATATGTTTCTTGTTATCAAAACACAATATCTCTTGATTATCTATAGTATCATTTATAGAGTGATGAAGTGATAGTACTTGTTTCTAAAAAACCTGTCTTCTTCTAATTAAGTATTACATTTGTAGGGCTCTCTCACACACTTTATTTACTCAAGTTTTTTAAGGCTTAGCATTCTGACATGCAGGATAGTATACATATATACGAAAAGCAAGCAACACATTAAAATGCTCAGAGGCAATGCAAGAATTCTCTTCCCCTTTGGCTTATCATTGAAAGGATCCAGCCAGAGAGCTGAGTCCAAAAATGCTGGGCTGAAATGTGCTTTGCATTTTTTTCAGAGGAACCTCCTGAAATAGATTGGCGATCACAAAAGGCTGAAATGTATTTTACAAAATCAAAGTAAAAAAATTACAGGAGAGATCAAGAGCAGGCACATTAGGTATATTCTTCAGCTTAGGAAGAATAACTTTAAGTTCATGCATTAGGTGAAAGTTCTCAAAGCTCAGACTTATTTTCTCACAGGGCACTGCCTACTGACAGATTCAACATGCGGACTGCATTTCTGCTGGATTTGATAAAAATACAATTAAAATGTTGTACAGGGGGGTACGCCAAATTGGCCTGCATCCTAGAACCCACTCCAAGCAAAACCTTGAGGAATATATTGTACAAGAAAAGGTTTGTCCCCTGGGATTACCTCCCACTTCCTTTAACCTGATATTTTGCTCATCCTATTATGAGATTCCTCAGAGGGGTGAAACACTAGATTGCCTCATTAAGACTCATCATTTACAAGATGTTGACAAACGCTGGCATTTATCCTGTTGTCATAATAAATGTGAGAAAATGACCACTTGGCAATAAGTGATTCTATGCAATTGCAGGTTGTAAAATACAAGAATATAAGGGTCTGTGGATAATGTATCAGTATCACTATGTAACATCTCTGAACAGGTTCTGCAGACATTGTAACAAATCCAGACTGAAATAAATAATAATAGGCAGTTTCTTTTTATAGAGTTTTCCACATGTGCAACCCAAACATTAATTAAGAAAAATGAAAGAATAGTTTTAAACCCAACATAATAATGAAACAGTTATTATTAATCTTACTGGCTATCTCAGCATGGGTACCCAGTGTCCGTATTGTCCTTCTTGACAGCCTGAAAACTCTCTGAACTCAGTTTGCCTGCACCTCTCATCTACTTTGTGGCTGATGACAGTGTGGCCTTTCTTAACAAGGGTCGTCTTGCCCACTTGATGTTAATGGTATGTGTGAGGTCACCACAACAGAGGAGATCCCACAACAGAGACTGCTGGGACAGGTTTGGGTGTGAGAGAAGTGTTGTCCTGAGTCCGTGCACAAGTGTTTTGAGAAAAGGAGATTTTCTTCCTTTGGGGACACTGGCAGTGTGGTCACAAGGCAGTCCTGTAGGCAAATAATATGGATGAGGAGCCTGATTTGGCCTTAAGTCTGCCTTCAGGACAACATTACACCTTAGTGTGGTTACAAGTGTTTTTAAGACATGTTCTGAGAGATGTAAGTGTACCTTGGAGAGGCAACCATCTGCCATAAAAGCAGACCAAGACAAACACAAAGACATGACTGCCCAAAGATTAATACAGTCCTTATTCATAAAGCTGCATTTTCAAGCTCCCTATTCAGCTCGAGGGCCCTGAACACTGCAAGGACTTCAGTCTTCTCAGATGTCTCAGGGTCAGCTTCTGTGCATGGAGAATTTATACCATTTTAAGAAAGCTGACAGCCCTATCAACCATAAGTTTTGTTTTCCCTGCAGCTAATTCTAAAGAAAAGTAACAACTGATTATCCCAATTATAAAGGCTTTATAAATAGACACCAAGTGTCTTCCTTGTGAGAAAAACCCAATGATATTGCCAGCAGTCAGAATCAAAAGTGACAATAACTCAGTTACCAAGGGTATTGAGTTGCAGGTGGTTGGTAGTTCCATCCTACTTAACTAATACACTGCTGAAACACTGTTCTTGTGGTGATTGTGGAGTTCTAAAAGAATCAGCAAAATTGCTTTGTCACCAGAGTTTAAAACCTCTGATTTGACAGTATCTAAATTCTAACTGGGGAATTCAAAGAGGGGGATGTAATTAATTGGTTCTTGTTTCTGTTACTACTCATTATTGCTCACCTCATATTTCTGATTTGACTTGGTGTGTCTGTGTGCATGTGTTATTTGAAAAGTAGAGAGAGTTTAGGCATTACCTGTTGGAAGTTGATGCCCTTTGGTCCACATCTTCATTCTACCGATGCACAGATGATACCCTCTCTCCTCTCCTCTCCTCTCCTCTCCTCTCCTCTCCTCTCCTCTCCTCTCCTCTCCTCTCCTCTCCTCTCCTCTCCTCTCCTCTCCTCTCCTCTCCTCTCCTCTCCTCTCCTCTCCTCTCCTCTCCTCTCCTCTCCTCTCCTCTCCTCTCCTCTCCATCAGTCTGCTAAGGCCTTAACATGGAGTACTACAGCTAGCTGCCAAATAAACCCAGAGTAGAGACAAAAAGGAAAAAACACAACTCTGAAGGAATCCTTACATTCTTTGGAGCACACTATAGTTTTGAAGTAAATACTTTTCAACACTAAATGTATATTTCTAGCAATGCCAAATTTATGTTCAATGGAAGGGACTTTGGCCATGGAGATAAGGGTTGTCTTCTTCTTACCTTCTCCTTAGCTACATTTTCTCCTTGTGTCACAGACTCTCTCATCTTTACTCCTGGATCACTTAGATTTCAGTTTGAACATTCATTATTACTCTGGTAGACATGGAGTAATCTTATATATGGTATGATGTTTTCCCAATCACAATGCCATAGGTGTGATTTTATCATGCAGTCTCCTTGCCTTTATACTCCCCTATTTTGTTTATAGTATTTTTAATTGAGTCCTGGACTTCCAATCTGCATTCATTAGACACAGAGCAGATTAACACAATTAAGTCACAGCCAGGTACTGGTGTTGTCCTCCCTGCTGACTTTACCTCTGCTGAATGCAGTTCATTAACATTTCCACAGTTTTTGGCTACCCCATATTGGAATTTAAATCTGTATTTTCTTATTTGCTAGCTTATTGCCTGTTCGAAACCCCACTGCTCATTTGTTTTTATCAGATATATAGTGCTATCTCCATGCATCTGCCTACCAGCCAATGGGGTCTGAATGCCCCAACCTCAGCTTTTCCTAGTGGACTCAAATATTTATTTGTGCTCTGAAAGATATTTTTTCCTTGCCCTGGGCAAACCTGGACGCACTCACAAAGTAACATGCAGAAATGCATGCAGTATTTACCAATTTCTCCACTGTAGAGCACACGTGGAAAATGATCAGCATTTCTATTCCAATGACCATAATTACCATAATCTCACAATCTGAGATCAGTCAGAAAGCTTCTTCTTGTAGAGTGCTGTGTCAAATTACGTACTGATTTGGAACAGACTGTTGCCATGGGTGTCTTTGGGTCCACCTTGTTAAGGTTGCCTTCTCAATCAGTGTTGTTAGGGATTGAATTTGTTTTTGTATTTCAGGTGCACTAGCTTACTACACCACTGACAGTGTCCTTTTAAAGGCGCAAAGCTGGGTTGTGGAGGGATGCTGAAGGTAGGTCCCAAACCTGAAGCCCTATAATGCAGAGGTATACATCATGAACTATACAGCTAGATTTCTCTGAAGGTCTACATCATTATCTCTGCATAGTCATCTGCAGAGTGCTACGAAGATACAGCAGCTCACAGAGCAAGCTTATTTATAGTTCTACATGGCATAGTATCTTGTGATATAGGAATACCTAGAGAAGCTGGGCATTATGAACCATACTGAAATGCTTCACTCTTATAAGACAAACAGAGTTTCACAGAGTAAAGGCTGAGGAGACTTTTTGGTTTTTTGTTTGTTCTGATTTTTTTATCTCATTGGGAAAATTTAAAAACATGACCAAGTAGTGTTCGCTAATTTTGTAAAACCACAAAAATGTCAGTCTCTAAACCAGTGAGCTTTCTCTGATCAGGATTTTTTTGCTATAGCTGTGTGGAGCTCCAAGCTAGTTTCTATTTACATCAGTAGAAGAGCTCCCATTTTGTTTAGGGGGAGCAGATGCCAGCTCTTTGTGACTTACCAACACACCTGAAACAGATGTTCATAATCATACAGTGGTATGTGCCCAGTTTGTGCCTCATTGCTAATTCACCACAATCACCTTTCTCTTCTAACACATTCTACATCAAGCAACAGCTGCACACCTCTTTGGTTTCCTTTTTGAACTCAAAGGCTTATTTTGCAAACACCTATAAATAAAGAACGATGAACAAAAATTAATTTTACAGAAGCCAATAAGGACAATGCAAATAAAGAATACCAGTTTGCTTACATAAAAAAAAAAAAAAAAAAAAAGTTAATCAACCATCTGGAGGTGTGTGAAAACTTCTGTGAATGTGATATAAAAATTGACTATGATCTTTTTCTCTTAGTTTACCTGTTTGTTAAATGATGAATTTGTCTTTCTTTTTCACCTTGATTTTTTAATATTGTTTTATTCAGAGTGAAAACCTTTTCGAATGCCCATGGCATAAACTGCTTCTGGATTTCTTCCTGACAGAGTACATTCATGGTACAATATACTCGTATACTGTGTGTTGTGCAATATGCCATATGAACATACACATATTCCTGGTAGTAATAATAACAATGCAGACTACTATAATAATAAATATGAATTAAAACAGTGGTTAAATCTGGTTGGGTATAATTATAGGTTGCCCCAGTGAACTAAATTTCAGTGGGGTTTGGTTCTATGGTTTAGGGTAGTCTCCATTAAATATAGGAAAATCCAGTTAATTAATTAGCCCTTAGTGTTAAATGAGTTTTTTAAGCCTGAGAGACAAGGGGAATGTGGGATTTGCGGGGACTTGACAGTGAACGTTTAATGATGTTAAACCCAAAGTGACTGTTAATATAGGCTACAGTACCTGAGAGTCAGAAATACAGTCAGAGAGATAAATGCAAATAAAGCACCAAGGTTTAACAGGAAATGAAGAATATTAATTTGCTCTGAATGTTCAGATTGTCTTTACATGATTTAATTTTTTTTTATTATTATTACAGTGCCAGGGTCCCTCGTTCTCTGACTGTACAGAGGACACTTACAGAGAGCAACAAGAAATGTTATGCGAAATCTGAGAGAGTTGACTTTTTCTGAGCATTTATGTCATTCTTTTCCTGGGTGATTTGCCAGCATGTGGAAAAGCTGTTTATGAAGAGCTGTCCTTGGGCAAGGGAGGCTTTCTACTAATGTCTTCACATCTCTCTGTTCTGGGGCAATCTCAGCAAGGATCAGTCCTGGGCTGCATCAGAAATGATCCTATCTTTTCTGTACCTGGTGATGCTGCATGCGTGGCTGCTCTTTTCCGCTGAGTGGACTTTTAGCCTCTTAGAGAGCCTCACCCTGTTCTTCTCATGTGGACGTCTCTCTGTGCATTAGGGCTTTTTCATTCTTCCAGCTGTCCTGCTTTACCTTCACAGCAGGCTTACCAAAAGGGTGTAGTTATACTGCTGTAACTTGTCAGGGCCCCGAGGGCACAACCAGCCTTTCCTGGTCCTGCCCACCTCTGTGGGGCTCCCTCAAACCTGCCCAAGGCCCAGGACCCCATGTCATCTGCCCCAGGGCAGTCAGGCCCTGCCCCAGTGACACCACAGTGGGGTCTATCTCCAGCTCCCCGCAGCCCAGCCCTGCCCTGGCGGGACCATGTCCTGGCCCAGCCTTGGCCTGGCCCTCCTCCCCATGATCCTGTCTGTCCATATGGGTCTGTGTCTGACTCCAGTTCCCCTCACAGGGCTGATCCTGACCCCAGCAGTGGGCTGATATTCTGGCTTCACCTAGGATCTCCCTTGGCTCCCGGTTTCCCAGCCTGCAGGGAGCAGCTGGCCCTCACTCCCCCCAGACACAGCTCATCCTTGCCCCCAGCGAATATAAGCATGTTCTTTACTTTTGTTTTTATCAGTGTCTTCCCATTTGTACGCACCACATCACCACAGTACTGTTAGGATTTAGAAATTTATGGCCAAATACTGACATACATGCAGGATGAGATTCATCCTCTTTAACCTTCTGTGTCTACAAATTAGCTGTCTCCATCTGGGTTAGTCATTCTAGGTTGCCTTCATCATCAGTGATAACAGGTGACCATACTTCATTTATCTGGCCTATATCAGCAATTTACATTGAGATACAAAATGTAGCACTGTATAGGTGGTGCAAGGGTGAGAGGGAAGCATGTAGAGCATCTGGGCTCTTCTACAGTACTTCTCCATTCCCTTGGCCCCTCAAGTCTGCACTACATTCATAGAGCCTGGAAAATGGCAGGTATAGTCCCAAAATTCCCAAAATAGGGGGTTATGAGTAGTTTTCTGACAGCCACTTCTCCCTATACTGAATTCAGGCCTTTGTGGGTTTTTATTTCCAGCCTGCACTTGAACCTTATGCTAATTCTATGCAACATGGGTAGTATGTAGGTTTTTTTATCAGTTTGGTGGAGGGACAGTGATCAGGGACCTCTTGAGATGACAGTCTGTCAGACTGTAAATCAAGGAGGATCTCTCCCTTAGCAGCCACAAAGATTAAACAGACTAATGAATCAATGTTTTAGACCATCCACTCTGGGGAGCCTTCACTTAAGTCCCAGCACTGTTGGTCAGGTCAGAAAATGCTCTTTTCTGTCAAATAGGAGGTTTCCCTATGTGGTAGTGTGCATTCATCCTCTGTGCGAGCTGTAAAAACCTGACAGAGGCAGATGTCAATCCATACTGTTGTGACACTTCCTCGTTCAACTCTAAAACTTTGTGAGAGCATTTCACCATCCAGTAATTGGCAAGAGAGGAGAGGCTGTGTTTGTTCATTTTGCAGAAATCAGTTTAGAAGTTCATCTTTCCATTTTTCCTTTTATTAGGAAAAGCTTCCTGTTGAAGAATGACCTTTTTATAACCATCCCCTCTCCCCAAAACACCTAACCCTTTGGTTTTTATAACGTTTGCTATCTTTAGGGTGCTTTACCTGCATCTTTGTTCAGTCTTTTAACATAAATAACACCACACCTGTAATTTATTCTCAGCTGTAGTATTTTTTAAGCTAAAATCTTTATGGAGGTACTGGGTTCTGTTCGCTTTGGCAACAGTTCTGTGATCCTGAAATGGTCATAAATTACAGCATATGTACTTTGAAACAGATGTTCTGTTTAAGTTCATGTATTCTGTTCATCTCTCTGATAACTGAAGCACTAATATTTAAAAGGACCCTCATACCATTTAAAAAACACCCATGAATGTAGAGAATGATATATTTCTGTTAATGTGTATTGCACTGAAAGCACATGCCCTGATAAAATAATACAATGAAAAATTTTTTTTAAGTAAATAGTTTGCTGGAATTTTTTGAGCAGGAAAAATACTTTCTTGGTATTTTTTGAGAACCAAAGTGTTGTGAGCAAGTAATACTCAAAATAGTCAATGTGCTTCATTCAGCACTTCCTCAGCAATAATTTCTGTTCCTTGAGTCAGTAAATGAAGAACTTTGTCATCTTTGATTTGACACTATTTAAAAACAGAGACCTGTAGCTCAAGAGATCCAGTGATGAAACAGGAAAATAAATGACTGCATTAAAAATGTCACTGCCCAGATGGTCCCATATAGAAGTTCTGATCTGAGTACTCACTAATTAAAGAGAAGGTGACAGGAATCTAAATTTATCTTCTCATTTTATATCTGACCCTTATCTACACATGACAGGCATGAACACATTTCATTTTTGAACATAACCCAAAAAAGCACTTAAGCAGGTGCTTAACTATAAACTGATGTTTGACTCCTACTAACATAAGTAGAGATGATTTCCTGAATGCGGACCATGGAGGAATTTCAAAGCTAGGTCCTAATTTTGCCAGTTAAGGGAAACTGATCATGATATATATATTTGAGGTTAATTTTTCTACAAAGGTATTAAGTTTTCAGGCATTTTTTCTTCATGGAAGCTGGCAAATACTTCAAGATGCACTGAAATCCTTTCATTAACAGCAAAAGGGTTGTCTACAAGGTAAAGCAGTTTACCATGGTTCTTCTACCACGTTATAGAAATATTGGGGGGTTTTGGTTGAGAGAAAATTGCAGTCTGTACTGACTTCTCTCGCCTACTGGTAATAGCGAATTCATGATTTTAAACAGCAGAACTCATTATTTTGTTTTGTTTGCATGTGTGTGTGAAACTAATTTCAGAGAAAGACGCAATGTTTTTAAACTGAACTTGCAGTAGAGAGGCTCAAACACCATTTATTTCATAAAAGCAGCTAAGTTTTTGCTGAAGTATCATCTGAAACATGGAATGAACATTAGCCAAGGAAAGGCAAAAAGATCTTAAAACTGATACTGTACTGAGTAAACAATCTAGACTCAGGAAATTTTTTGCTTTATTTAGTTTATTGCTGCTTCATGCAAACTTCAGTGATTTGGTTATTGAGAAAAGAACCCATCAACAACTGAGCAAACTCAGATAAACACCTACAAAAAGGGTAAGGGATTCCTCCTTTCTCTGAGGTCATGTTAAGCCAAATTTCTTCTCCCTCCCTGATCTCAGTTTCATGTATTTTTGCTGTGGGTTACTCTCAGACCTTCCCAGTTCCTTCAGTGAGGATATATGTGGCACAGAAGATTTCGGGTTGTGTGCTTAATGGTTTCTGGCTGGTATTCGTTGCTTCTTCCTGGTTTTCCTTTGCCCCAGTGTGGGTGACCAATGGCTGCAATCCCTTAAGGGTATCCTCAGTCTGAAGGGTGTTCTTACTCTGATATGGGTCACCCACTGCCACAGTCCCTTAAGGGTTTTCCTGCCCCTGTTGAGGGTTGTCCACAGCTGCAGACCCTCAGGGGTGTCTCTTCACTGCTGTGCATCGCCCATGACTGCAGTCCCTAGAAGGTGACCCCTTTATCATGGAGTGCCCCCTTCCAAGGGTGTATGTCCAGCCATGTCCTCAGCAGTGTCTCCTCCGCAGCCTCTCCCTCTGCACGTCTCCTGTAGCATGTCCCCATGTCTTTCCTGCCCCTCATGGTTGCTGCTTTTTCAAAAATGTCAGAGGCGTGGTGTGGGGTGCTCCCCTGAAAGACTGCGGTTTTGGCACCCAATGGGCTACTCACACCAGTTTCAGAGCTGACTGGACATGGCTGTGACTGTCACAGGACAGTTCCTCGCTCCTTCCCACACAGGGCACCCTGCAGCTCACTGCTACCCGAATTCTACCAGTTATGCCCAAGGCAATGGGCTTTTCATTCAGATCCTTCTCTGGAAGAGGGCTTTTACTCATAGAGATGGGAGAAGAGTGCAAGAGAGGAGCTCGTGACCATCTTATCTCATGGGGCCTATAGGGAAGCGTTCATGCTAAGTAAAAAGGAAGCAATTCTGATGTCATAAATTATTTTATACTCAGGAGCACCTTCAAGACAGGGAGTCCATCTGCAACAGAGGCTTATAAACTTCACTAAAATATTTTTTTTTTTTGTAGATCTGTCTTAATAGTGGCATGCAACAGGGACACCAAAAGATGTTTAAAAGAAAGATAAGACACAAAACAAGAATAGCTGAAAGTCATTCAGTGAAATCTCCAACACGTAACAAGTTTCACCCTAGAACAACATATCAAAATACTTAAAAAATTTGCAGAGCTTTTTCTACTTTGCTAATACTTAATCGCATTACAGAGTTCCGATGCATTCACCTGCCTGTGCAGTAGCTGTTAGTGGGGCTTTCACTAGCTATCCCCAAGCTTGTAGAGACAGCATACAGCACCTTGGCCTGAGAACGTAAAGGGGAGCACAGAAGAAACTCAAAATATTCTTTACAAGGCAATGACCATTTTTTTTTGCATTTCCATTGTATAACAATATAGCATTTTCATCTTTGTATTTTCTTCATAATGAATAAACTTTACTGTTCTTGGGTTTATTCCATACTGTTCTAAGCTTCCATTACCTTACATTTGTGTATGTATGCACACACAAGTCTACTACAAAATTTTATTTGATCCTACCCCTTATAAAACACATGAAAGCTGCCACTGTGTATACTAATTTACTGAACACTGATTGACTGAGAAAGGAAGTACACCAAGAAAGGGGAGGAAGGCATCCATGGCACAGCAAACTGTTCAGAATCATCTCATTGTTGATGACTACTGACCTCCTGTCGTCTCCTAGCTGCTGTTCCTCACAGCCTTGCTGACCATTCAGTGCCCTTAATCAGTCCTCACACCAAGTCACAAATTTTAATGCCTCCCAATGCATCTGAAAGTTCATCTGCGGGGTTTCTGTGGTCTTGCAGGAGGGTAGCTTGAAGGGTGCTTGCACAAGGACAAAGAAAATATGTCTTTAGGGGTCCCTATCATGATCCTTAATCCTTGTCCTCTTCATGACAAGAGCAAAAGGAGCTAGACTGGACTGTTATCTTCTTTATTAAACCAACAAAAATTTCAGCAAGCAGCTTTGGGAGGGCCGGTACTGTAGCTCCATTGCTTACATGTGGCTTTCTTTTCTTACTGAGGTGGTTGGGAGGAACCCATCTACCCTTCCGATAACGCATCCCAGCTGCAGAGGGTTAGATATGAGTGCAACTGCTTTAGCTCTTTATGCCATGAGAAGGCTGCTGCCTTTTTCCAATGGAGTTGGGGGAGAGTGATCAAACAGCAGCTGGGAGAAAAGAAAAAGTAGAAAAGAAAATGGAACATTTATATCAGACTTTCAGACACTGCTAACATCAAAGGTGGGTGGGCAAGGCAGGGTTTCCTGAGACAAATAATGAGCTAATGCAAATATGAAAGACCAAACCAAGGACTGCAAAACATTTTTATGCCTCCTGTGTATCCTATAAAGAATCCTGCTGCCTCCATAAATACTGCATGAGACTTAAGAGTTAAACTTTTAAATTTAGCCTACAGGACAGTGTCACACTTCAGTAGGAAGGCAGAGTAGATGAACAAGCATATGTTTTTAAATAAAAAATTACGTGTGCTTAATACTATTTTTGTCACCAATGTGCATTTTGTTCATCATATCAGCACATAACATTCAGTAGTACATACAGCTAGTTCTGCACTGACTTAAATTTTGTCTACTTAAGGGCAGGTTTCAAGGAGAGATGGGAATGAGTTTAACAGCCCTAATGGCAGGTATGGCTGCTTCTATCTACACTGTTGCAAAAGCTGCTGCCTAGCTGGGCAGCTAATCCTTGCTCCAGTTCCAGGCTGTGGAAAAGACTTTACCTCTTTCCAACTCCTTATTAACTGGCAGATCATCTGTGAGAATATTCCTCTCAAGTTTAACATACATTAAAGCAACAAAGCAGTCCCACTGGTGTCAAATAACCACAGAACTAAATACTGGAAATTTGCTGGTCATTGGAAAGTAAAGAATAAGGTTCTGGTCCTACTAAATCTTATGGGAATGCTGTAATTTTACTGGAGCCAAGATTTCACCCTATACTCTAAAAAGAAATCCCAATCAAATTATTCTAGGAAAGTTAACTAGTGATTGCATTACTGTATTCATTAATGTCTCTATTAATCTTCCTTTCATAAGATAGGAATCAAATAATTAAATATTACGCATTTGTGCAAAGGAAAAGGTAAAGGCATGAACTGAAAAGTAAAGATATTTTCAAGTTTAAAGAACCATGTGATCTGTATATCACTGCATGAACAGAAAAGATAAGGGGCCATATCAAAGATCTGTAATTGGATTAGAAAATGATATAATCTTATGGTGTCTTTATTCTTTAGATTAAGCCATTGTCTGTCAGAAAAAGAAAGAACAGGGGAGTAAAAATAGAAAGCAACCTCCTTTATTTTTCTTAAAACAAGACAAAACAAAACAAGGAATGTTCTGACAGTGGAAGATGGGACAACCCGATAGCAGCATAAGTCACTTACACCTCTCTCTCAGGCTAAGTTTTATGTTCGTGCTTACTAAACAGTGACAAACTCTGGCCTCACTTGCAGTAGCACCATGCAAGTCCCTTCAGCTGACATTACTGCACTTTACATCCTGCAACTTTCTTTCAGGCCCAATTACCACAGCTGAATTGTCATTGTGTGTGATAAACAGTAATCACAGGCATCTGGAAGAGTGTCCTGTAAGCAAATCACCTAAAGAGCTGGAGTCTCCAGGTGTATTTATCTTTTGTTACTTCATAGACCTTAAACACACTGCTAGGTAACATAAAGGGCATGTGATGGGGGAGAGCCCAGGTATAGAGTTGAAACTTAGATTATGGCCTTCAGTAGACCAACCTAGAGAATACCTACACCTCACTCCCCCAGCAACAGCATAGGTGCACAATGACTCTCTTCCCTGGCAAAGCTGGTTGGGACTGATCAGAAAGATTTGAAGAGAGTTCGTGTGAGATGGCAGAGTGGAAGAGAGCCTGTGGTGTGCTTGAGGGTGGTCCTGGCTGTGATGTTGGGCTGCAGAGGTCTGGGGACTGGGGATCTTGAAGCTGGGTGTGAGCTGAAGGTTGTATGTGGGAAGGGAGCTGCTTACAAAGCAGGATGAAAGTAGCTGGGAGCTGAGGTAGTAAAGAAGTCATGGGTTTGTAATCTTGGTTTGGAGACCTTTATGGAGTATGGCTAGAGGATGTGGCTCCTTGCCATATGATTTTGGAAAGTGGCTCCTTGAAGCAAAACATTTGCCCTTTATCTGAGCTCTACAAACGTATAACATGGGGTTACAGGGAAAAACAAATGTAAGCAGCACTGTTCCTGCCAAAGCACGTTCTTTAGAGAGCATATCCTTCTGCAGTGAAGGTGGACCCTCCTGGCAAGGCTGGAGATGTGGCAACCTTTCTGCATTAACGAGGAGCTGTTAACCAAACTCATAAATGAGTTGAAAGCCACAAGAACAAAATCTCACTGTTTCCGTATGTCTCTTGGCTACATCCCTTTAGTGGTTTTGCTGCTGAAACTTCTGCATATTATATGAAGCCTGTTAACTATGAGTTAGATATGAATGTGACCACATTTCTTGTTGATTTTGACGCAACCCGTGAAACTACCCAAAACCAGAGCCCTGAAAGGGTGCTTGAGAAAGTCATTGTTAATTTCACTCGGTAAGTTCCACATTGCCCCTGTGGGAAAAGAGAGAAACTCAGCAGTAAGGGAACATAGTATAAGAAAGAAAAATATCCCCCACATGCAAACAAAGACAGGAAAACACACTGGCAAGTTTCTAGCCTATTACAGAAGCATAACTGTAATCCTTCCAGCAAAGTGATGTTAACCACCAAAGAGGGGCAGGAGCTCTCCAGAAACTCACAGTCTGTCATGGAGTATGTTCATAATAAGGGAAATAAGCCGACTTGTGCATTTACTTGACTATGACATCACTGACAGCCAATTAGAAAGTTCCACTTGTGTCATTTCATAATAAAGAAAAGACTATTCAGCACTCACTGCATCAAAGAATGCATGTCACAGAGATTTGCACAGAAATGGGTTGATTAATTTTTAATGAATTATACCGGGAAAAGTTTCCTTGTATAAATTGCTGTGAGAATACCAGTGATAACCCATGCTTGAATAAAGGGTTTCTGCATGTGTGGGTTCTACAACTACAGAGACACTGAGCAAAACTGAACTAAAAGCGGTGCTACTCACCCTAATCTAACCAGTTCATAACAGCAGTAAAAACAGTGAGGGGTGCACAGTAGTGCAGGTTTTAAAGACCATTTTATTCACTTGGAAGTGTGTCCTGTAACTAGCAGAATGCTTTCCAACTGTCTTTGTTTTCGGTTTGAGAGTGGATGTCAGTCTTGAAAACAGGCCTTTGCTGAATATTGCCTGGGCTCAGTACAACTTTTAAATTCTGTAACCCACTCTACATATCTTCGGACTTTGTGACTGAATAGCCTTTTCTTGTGTGGGAAGGTATGAATCTATCAATCAGCTGTTGCACAGGCTAAACAGAGCATCCTTCTGGACCAAAAATGCACAGCAATATGGCATTGTTTATATTTCAAGGTGTGTAAAGAAAAAAGACATTTCAAAAATGATGTTAAGGAGAGTATTAGCTTTAAATGACCAGTGGAAAAGCCAGATAGCTGACCCACTGTGGAATAAGGCGTGAAGCTCAGGTGCTATTGTCCGTGTGTCTGTATGCAAGCTGTCCTCAGACTTGCAGCGGGCCCTTCGCAATAGCAATGGATGTTCTTTTCTTTGTGCAGGAGGTAACAGTGATACTAGTGTCAAGAACAGTACACACAAATAAGAATTTCTTGCAGTTATCACAAATACACCTCTTTAAAAAGTGAGTAAATCCACAGAGTAGTGGATACATTTTCAGCATATCCTATTCCTTTTTTTTTGAGACCACCCAGATTTCAACATGGAACAGAGATTTTATGAATTATAAATTAACTTTTGCTCCAAGCTGATTTGCTAGAAGGCATGTAGTATTGAATTCATAGTTTAAACTTAGCATAGTAAAGATGGACCCAAGTTAAATATTTTATCTATTCCCGTACAAACTTTGATTGGATAATACTAAGTCCATGTGTGACCTTGGTTTCTAGAAAATCAAAGCTATCAGGCAGCCTCCTTAGCCCATGATATACAAAGCCTATCTCATGTTATTCTACTCTGCTAAGAGTGGTTTAGAATTGGGATCTAGACTGTCGTAATGCAAGGAAAATATAAGCAGCAATTCTTGTCTGCTTTTGATATTGAAATGATCAGGATAAAAGCAAAGTCCCTATAGCTGCCTTATATAGGACCCTATATTAAATAAAATACATGTCTAAACTAGTCAGTGAACTGTTTTTAAAATAGTTTTGTGCTTTTAATATTTAGAGCAAGTGCCTGAAAAGCATTTTCTCTTTTAATTCCTTGTCATATATGTTCAGGATTCATTATGTTACTTGGAGGCAACCAGGTGAATTTCCTCTGAACGTTGTTTGTGTTGATCAAGGAATGCCAACGAATAGTGAATTTTTATTTTAATTGATCTGACTGGAATGAGCTGCCACTCTTCTTTGCATATGAACGTATCTCTGTATGGAAATTTCAGTTAAATTTTGTGCTCAGAATAATTTAGGATTAAAGGAAGAAATGTGGGTTCAAATACAGGAAGAGATTTCTCACTAACATTTTTTTCCTGTATCTAGCACTGGCATGAATCAAAGAGGGGATATCTTAGAGTGGCAACTGTAGAAAACGGAAGAAAAAAGTCTCATTAAAATTAATACATAGTAGGCTATAGCGTAAATTAAAAGCCAACAGGATCTCAATGCGATGCAATTGGCATTCCTGGTTTAACAATTTCTGCTACCACAAGTGAAAAGAAATCTGCAGTGAGAAATTTGCCTTTTGATTTTACTGCTATTCTTCACATACAGTTTGCTATAGTTTTAAAATAGACAGGCAAAGAAAGAAAGATTTATTTAACCTACCTGTAAGCCTTGAAATATGTATTTAGCACAGCTGTTCTTTTGTGTTTAAACTCATCACAAAAATGCAGCTTTAATGTAACCCACCATTGATCTGCAGTAAGTGGAAACAAAATCTCTCCTTAATTAGTATCATCCAATCACTTTTTTACATTTCTACAGAACACACACTGTGAACTGTTTAATGGACTATTATTTAGAAGAGTGGCAAAGAGCTTGCAAAAAAAAAAAAAAAGGCACATAGTGAAAATAAAAACTAGCAGTGTCAATGAAAAATGTGTTGCAAAATAATGGAAAAAAAGATGTTTCGTTAAGATGGGCTTCACTGGCATTTTACTGTATAGATGAACACTGCTCCAATTACTGCCAACAATAGGGAAAGAGATAGAGAGATATAGATTCATTACTTTCAACACCCTTAACTGTCTACCACTGAATTCGCTTATCTGTTCCTTTTTCTACAGGACCTGCATGGAGGGGGGAAGGAATAAACAAAGAACTGAGTAGAGTGAATGTGTCACAAATTACCACAAACACACTGTGACTCAATGCACTTTTCATTTCTCTCCTCATTAACTGTGTCTTGCTCAAAATGAGAGACTGGGTCTAAACATAATCAAGTCCCACAGATAACAATTGACTTGACTGCTGGGGCAGTCATCACCTTCTAGCTACTGGGAAATAAATTTAGAAATAAAATGAGTTAAAATAAAATTCACTCTGCTCTCTTTTCTGTGCTCAGATAATTTGAAGGCCATCAAGGCCTGCAGAAACAATCCATCTCTCTGTGAAAAGGGAAGCAGCCTGTGCCACTACCAATAAGGCATGTCTTTAGTGTTATCAAGAGTAAGTATAATTACACAGTGGAAAGGCCATCAAAGTGTCTTGGGCGCTGGTATTTTTTCCTGAGGTCTTCATCAATAGTGCTGTCGGAATGAAAAGAATAAGTGGGGGGGAAAAGGAAAAAAAATAATATCCTCCAGATTGGTGTGACTGACCTGCAATCTAGTAGAGCACATTATAATTTGAGAGCAGTAGGACGATTCAATAAAATTTTTGCTGTCTTCCACTTTAAATCAGGAAGGATTAATTTCAAGTCTCTTTGTGGATGCTCTTGTGGTCTTGGTTTTGTCAGTGCTGAAATTTCTCTTCAAAGAGGCTAAAGGACTTCCTGTTGAAGGGTATTTGTACTTGCCAAGACTCTTTCCTTACCTCTAATAGCAATGCGTTTCTGATAGGCAGATTTCTGGCTGGTAAAGAGCAGGTAAGGCTGCTTGTTTCTGTTGAACAGTCTCCCACTCTGGCACTTTTTATTTGGACAAAGTACCAGTGAAGTTAATTGGTTCGTTATATTTCTATCAAGACGAGCCAGACCCTCATGTACATGTTTTAATACAATTCCATTCAGTAAAATACACGCACAATATGTCTGACACTGTTTTCCAGGGCAGGATTTCAAAAGCATATGCCTGAGCCCTGGCCTGTGGTGCTTTACTCTGATTAATAAATGTTACTCTGGTAAGGAGTAGCCCTGACCTCTAGGGAGAACTATGCATGAACAAGTCGTGGGAAGATCTGGATAGATGTGTAGAGCTAATGCAAGCGACTTGCTAGCTAATTGTCTGATAGTGAAAATGTTTTTAATAACAGAGAACCACCCCAAACCTAGGTATTAACTTTCTTCTGGCAGTCTTCTGTTTAATAAAAACAACATGTTGGTAACTGTGGTATAAGTCCTGAGAATAATCACCCAGTCTGATGATTAAAGCCAATCATCTAATCATCAGTTTCCCCAGCAGTCATGTTGTTCTTGGAACTTTCCTTTTCTGTGGCTACTAGATCTGGAAAACACAAAATCCAAAATGGTCGTGACTGTTTGCTCTGGGGCAAATTAGGTCATTAAAAAGCTTTAACCAGTCTGTGGACATTTAAGTCTGCCTTAGTGGTTTGCTTCTACTGTTCGCAACACGAATACCTTTTCCAAACCTCACTTTTTATTAGATTTATTACACGAAACAAGATTAATTGGGCTGTATTGCTTTGACAAAACTCTATTTCTTAAATAATAATTATAGATCTCCTGGAGTCCAAAAGAACTGAAGTAGAGCAGATCCAGCAGTGTGGCCAAACGTAACAAATTGAGAGGAGCAAGGGTAAAGAAATGTAACTGAGAGAATGCAAATGTGAAATCTCCCTGATATATTCCCTTAAAATTTCAAGGTGTTTTTATTGGCCAACTGGCAAAATAATTTCATTTTTTGAGGTTTTATTTGGACATCAGCATTGCCTGGAATTTGGGGCGTAAAGGAGTGAGGTCTTTTTCAAAAAAGCTCTGTGACAGAGGTCTCATTTATGACAATGAAGATTAAGGGGTCTGGCCTGTCTACATTGAGTTGAATTGAGAGTTAGATAACAGGACAGACTGAACCCCGGGTTCTACTCCTGAGGAACTTGGGAGGTACAATACTGGGAAGTGCTTGAACCGCTGCCTTTATTTGGCTGCTCCGTTGTACTGGCTGAAAGGACTGTAACTGGAATGGTGTGTCAGCTGTATTCCTTCTAGTGTATGTCTTTATTGCTCTCACAGAAGTACTACAGAGACTATGTCAGGGTAGGGTATGAACACTAAGTTAGCTATAAAGGAGTTTACTTCAGAGAGTAGATGAATGGGAGCTGCAGCGGTACAGATCCCAGCAAAGGCTATATTAGTCTGCCTAATTACTCTTGTGACTGAGGTGTATATCCTAGTAGAGTCTAAACTGGAATGGTTTCCAGAACATAAAACAAGCAAGCAAGATTAAAGATTTTTTTTTTTTTTTGGTAGCACTGACCCTTCCAGAAAGTAGATTTGTGTTTTCGAATCCATTTTTTCTAGTATGTTGAAAAGCCATTTATGCCAAAGAATTTTTGTTCTATCAAGTAACTGAGACATAAATCCAGCTAATAGCAGGTCGTCAGATCAACTTTGTTCAGTCACAACAGAAAGAAACTCAATAAAAATAAACTCAGTCTTTTTTATGTGTCATCGTAACCTCTTGTCTAACAATAAAATCCATCACCCAAGTAAGACTCTACCTTTGAATCAGAAATCTCTGATTCCCTGCTAGGTTAGTGGACACCGAGAGAATCCTCACATTTGGAGCTCTATTTGGGGTCCAATTAGCCCAATGAGCAGGGAAAAGCCATTGCAAAAAAAAACCCCATGGCTTCCTGTCACTGTCACAGATAAGCGCTATGCAGAGGCACCTCTAATTTACCTGAGATGAAGATAGGTATAGCCAATATCCACGTTGCTGCTGTGTGTGTCTTTCAGCTATTCCTCTGGAACATGTCTGAGAAATACTTGTCTCCCTTTTTATTGCTGGCTACAATGGCTGTAACCTGGCCTAAAAGTTGGTAGAGCTGTGTTCAAAAGGTGGATGGCAGTGGGCTCTGCTACCTTTTCCAGTTTCAAGTCACTATGCCATGGTCACGAATGAGAAAGTAGACTAAATAGAGAAAACAGTTTAAAATGCAGTAATTATTATTCCCCATGTAACTGATACTCTCTCCAGTATTCATGTTTTCAAAGTTTTACCGAAGTTTGGAATATACCAGTATTTTAGTTATGTTTGAGATGATTGTTTATTTACCCAAAGGTCTGTTCTGGGCAGACTAACAGCAGGAGGGACAATTATAATCTATACATCATTATGTTACCAAGAAGTCAGGAATCACTGAATATGGCTTCCAAACAAAGTTAAATGAAAACATAAGTATTTCTTCAAGCTCGGGATTCATAAATATATATGGTCTGTACCATGTGCAGTTTTTCCATGGGAGTATTATTTGGCACAGCTTCCTGCTGTGCCAAATTTGTGGTTTCTTAAGTTATTGCTTTTCAGAAAAATCTGGTTTTGGCACACACATGCAAACAGACAAATTGAAAAGGGAAATGTTTATATTGTGAAATTAAACTTGTTCACATCTTCAGTGATGATTTATTAAAGAAAAATATATGGCAAGCCACAGAATGGTGAAATGTACCCTGTCTTTTGCATTCCCTGTATGAAACAACCACAAAACTCATTTGAAAACAAATAGTACTATAAAGACTTAAAGAAAGAAAATGAAGCATTTGCATGTATAAAATACCTCATACAACACATCTTCATTCTGAAAGACTAAAGAGAACTAAATGTTTCTCCAAATAGCTTTTCAAGGGCATTATTTTTTATGGCCAGGATGTTTCTGTTTCTGTAGGCACCTAGAATATGCTATTGGATTACTTCGTTGAACTGCTGTTAGGTTAAGTACAATACATTCAGTGCTGCAGTACTCAGTGGACAATGAAAGCTCAAAGCCAGAAAAACTAAATAACAGGTAAGTTGTAGGCAATTTGTGGCAGAAATAGAAAAAGCAAAGCTGTATAAAGGATTGCCCACTAAAATTGCTGTTATTGTTATTTGTAAGTTTTGTTATGGGATCCACTTGCATGCAAAATTTATTGTTAAAGATCACATGATAGCGATGTTATTAAAGATTCGTCCTAGATAGTTTATGTTCATTTTATGGTCAGATTCTTGTGTAGATATAGACATCTGAAGTGTAAATATATATATGTTTCTCTTATCTAAAATAAACAGAAAATAAACTTTTGTAGCCAGTGGAGACTAATGTGCAGTTTTAAGGCCAATTCATCTGAGGACTATGTGAAGCACAAGCTAAAGTGGACATCTGTTTCTCTAAGAAGAGCTCACATGTAGATGTCTACATGTAGATGCCTAAACAAAGAAGGATCCTAGTCCTGCTGTCTGCTACAATACACAAAGCAGGCAAGCTGTGAAGACAGATATGGAGGGAATGAGGCATAAAAAAATATTGGAGATTAGTAGGAAAACCAGAATTGATAAAAGATTTGAGTGTTAGGAAAGCTTCTGACTGCTGAAAAAGTAAAGCATGTGCAAGTCAAATGTTCCAGGCACGTCTGGTGTTCTCTAAAGTGTCTCTCAGCATCTCTAAACAGCAGTGGAAGGTCCCACTGTGAAATAATTACCAGCCTGACTACAGTACTGTCAGTTTGCTAGCCAAAGTCTGAAGGAGGAGGACAATTATGAGGGGCCAGCTCTGGTTGTTGCCAGAAGAGACACCAACAGTAAAGGCAGAAAACACTGAAGAAAAGTGTTAGCATCCAGGCTCACAGCAAATAATAGTACACAGTGTTACTAGTAAGATGGAAGGGAAGAAAGATACAAAAGCCTTCTAAAAATTTGCTAATTTACCTGGAATATAGCTATCTTAACAGTATGTGACAGTTATTTGATTAGTTTAAAAAACTAAAATATGAGAATCTTGCTTTTATAAAAAATCACTGTTAGAAAACGATAGCAAAGGGAGTTGTGAAAGGAAGAAATTTGAGTGCAGGGTACAGTGCAATAGTCTTTCAAGGTCAATGTAATTCCTCTTTTCTAAACATGTTCATTGCACAAAGTGGAATAGGAATATCAGAGCTTTGTATTTCCATCTGTTTGCTTAAAACCAGGTCTGTGCTCCAGCATGAACAGGCGAAGCTCTGATGAGCTAGAAGTACTTTGGTTCATGATGCACCCTATAACACTGCCATAGTATACTGATTTCGTTATGATAATTGTTAAGGGTTTTATAAGTTTTAATAGTCATCACATGGTCACAAGCTGATTTTATGAAACTTTGTTCATTAGTCTCAGCAAAATACTGCAGCACAAGTAAGAATTTCTAATTGAGTTTAGTAATAGGCTGAAAAGGTAGTTGTCACACAAAGTGAATACAAAAGCAATGTAAAGAATTTTATTTTGTTTAGAATTGAAATCTGGCAGCAGTTTTATCCTGAGTCTTAAAGAAACGGATCTTAAGCATTTAAATCAGTATTCTCATGAACGGCTGAGATCAAAATTTAGCAGTGGCATTATTTGTGAAATATGAAAGACCTTTGTAAATCTGTTTCTAGGCTCAGGGTGTCTAGAATTGATTGAGCTTGCTCTAAGCATTTATGGACAGAGCTGAATAAGGGCAACAGGTGCCTCAGAATAGTGCCTAACTTGAAAACTGAGTCTGACAACAGTGTCTCAGCTGGTAACTGACCCCTGAGTTTTGCAGATAGGATTCACCTTCAGACTCAAAAATCTGCATTATCTAAGCATTTGTCTATGCCTATGCTAATGTCTAAGCCCCTTTTACATTAGAAGTCCAGGGTTCATGGAGGATGGAGCCAGGCTCTTCTCAGTGATGTCCAGTGATAGGACAAGGGGCAATGGGTGCAAGCTGGAGCATAGGAGGTTCCACATTAACATAAGGAAAAACTTTTTCACTGTGAGGGTGGCAGAACACTGGAACAGGCTGCCCAGAGAGGTTGTGGAGTCTTCTCCTCCAGAGAAGACTCCATAATTCAAAACCCACCTGGTTGCGCTCCTATGTGATCTACGCTAGGTGATCCTGCTCTGGCAGAGGGGTTGGACTAGAAGGTCTTTCAAGGTCCCTTCCACCCCTAACATTCTGTGATTCTGTATGATTCTGTGAGTCAGTTCAGATGTTCCACCATGCGCATCTAATGATGTTTAGGGATCCTAGAGTACCTAAGATATCTGCACAGGCTTGGCAGATATAACATAGGACTTGTGGTCTACTGAGCTGATAGCAATTGGCTCTGATGGCTATCGGGGCATCTCAAATGCATATGTCTAGGCAAATTCATTGAGATGTTAGTCAGCAGAGTTCAGTTCACTCAGTGTAAAGGAAACATCTCATTTGGTAAACAAAGAACTCTCTAGACTCACCTGAACATGTTGACTAGGTCTTGAATGAATACACTGGGAATTCAGTCTCTTACCTACATGCAGACAGATACTTTTAGACACTTAAATGCAGGTCTCAGTGTGGAAGTGAACCAGACCTTTATGGTCTATAAGATCAGACTAATGTTTCCCAAATAATAGTTGGTTTGTGGTTTTTTTTTTAAGGTTCTTAGACGCAGCTTAGCAAATTAGCAGGGCAGAAAAGCCTAAAACCTATCTGTGCCAAAATCTGATCAAGATGAAATATTCCTTCAGCATCCTCTGATCACACAGGCCCACTCAGAATGCCTCTGGTGTGGAACCCCGTATGCAGCGACAGCTCTTGATATAGAGATTGGACCCGGGAAATGTTTTGACCTGGCCTGAGGAATTGACAAACTCCTGGGTCTTAAAGCACGAATATATCTAATGCATGTCCAAAACTCTGAAAGTTACATGTGCTTTTCCTAGCTCATGAAGTCATCAGATTTTAATGACCCACTATTTTTCAAGGACATCTTCAGGCTTGCTTTCTTCAGATTATATGATTCAGTTACCTGCCAAAAGCAATCAGGATAATGTTGTGATTCCAATGACTAGTGCTAAATGTGATATTAACAATAACACTCATAACTATTACAAGAGCTTTGTATTCAGACTATGAACTAATGAGCATATCTGGTGAACTCTTTACAAGATTTTTTGTGTTGCTGTATCTGTCTTTTTAATAACATAATTCAGAAAATGAAAACAATGCCAGATTTCCATAAAAAATAGACATATACACATTGATAATCTACAAAGGGCTAATTAATTCAGTATCTCTAGGGTATGCCATAATTTACAGATCTAAAATTATGAGGAATTACCTTGTTAAAGTCCTTTGAATCTGACTACAGGTGTTCTAGCAGTGTTCCAGTAAAAGAGTTATTCAAATCCAATTCCCATTTCTGGTGGAATTTTTATCATTTGTGTGGCTATGTTTTGCCAACACAAAATGAGAAAAGAGAAGACTCTGTTCACATTCATCTGTGGGGATTCAGCAATTAAATCAATTTGATTAACCAAAGACCCATTCTGCTGTGTATTTACATACTGTAATTACGAATTGGCAAATAGCGGGAAAAGTGGGAGCGTGGGATAGCGTGTTTTTATATCAGTTGTTCCAATACAACGCCTGTAATACTTCTAAATAAGCAGTCAGATCTATTTGCTGTCTCAGCACTCCAAATGGGTTGGATGAAGCAATGTTTTCAATAGGATTTGGGCTGTCTGAGATTTCACCCTAACATTTAAAAAACGAAAACATTATTTTATATTTAGCAAATCTTTAAAAGCAAGCAGTGCAACTCTTAAGAACTGTTTTGTTCTGTCTTTTGTAGTCCATATTTTCTTCTACTCCACCACCAATATAACAGTCAGTTTACTTCAGACTTGCCAAATATCCAGGTTTGATCAGATCATTTTGGTTTCCAGAGTATTTGGTTGATTGCAGCTCAGGCTACTGAAAACTGAGTAATGCCTACGTTTAAGAAGGCTGTGAGGAGACAAGCTGACAGGCTAAATCAACAAGGACTGCCGCCTGGAAGCTCAGCTGTCAGGCTCTGACTGAGTGGCCTCCCATGTGCTTCCAGTCCAAGCTGAGGAAGGAACATTTAAGGGCACTGAGGGAACATAGCTGGTCTGTAGACTTAACAGTCCTGGGGCATCTTGGGACCTGCAGGGTCTTTACATTTGGATACAAATGTATTGAGCAAAACTGTTTGAATTTCTTCCCAGCTACTTGGATATTGATCTAACATAGCTGCTGGGAGTCAAATAAAATCTGGAATTACTGAAGCGCTACCATACACATCCATGTAAATGATCAATAGTGCTAAATCATACGAGAACACAGGAGTCTTGATTAACACATAGCCCCTAGTGTTTGAAATAGCTCTGTCTTTACCATAGAACACAGTTTCTTTTTTCAACTCTGAACTGAAAATAAAAAGGAACTCCAGCCTGAGCTGATAGTACTAGTACTGATATTAATGTAGATCTTTTGTATCACCCAAATTAAAAAGTGACACTTCCCAGTAATTTTTGCGTAAAGTCCATAGCTTCTGTTTCAATGTTAACAGCTGTTTTAAAATATCTGATGTCTTTGCCTAAATAAATGTTATTTAAATTATTCTACTATTTCTTTACGCTATGAATCAAGAGATGTGTCTTAAGATACAAATCACAGCATCTATTTTGGTTTTAAAAGTTTGCAGAGAAACCACCACATCCATTTCAATAGTTAAATTTCATTTACTCTTCAAAATGAGAGAATATTTTCAGTTTGTATTTATGTAGCTTCAGCTCCTCCTTTATTGTGCCTTTATCTACTAGATTAAAGACCCTATTACAAGAAATAATGCAGGTAATTTTAGACTGTTGTCTTGTCATTTTTTAACCTTTTTATGTAAAGGAAACAGATTTACCCGTTTACTGTAAGGTAGGTTTTCCAGGCCTCAGATAATTTCTTTTTTTGATCCTTACCACTTTGACAACAATATTTTTTGAAATGGAGGTGAAAGGGCTGGGCTCAAATGCTTCTCAGAATCTCCAGTTCCCACTGATGACTCATCTGGGAGTCCTCGCTCCAAGTGTGGAGTAGGCACCTTTTTCCAAAAGACTGGGCTTGTGCCAAACTCTGTTAAGTTACTGTATTATGTCATTCAAATGGACCGTCCTCCCAGCATGTCAATATAAGTGCCCACTTACATTATCATACACTTACCATGCAACATATCATTTTTGTGTCTTCTGTTAATTTAACAGTCAATAGTTCCAGAAATTAATAAAAATTTTGAATATCACTAGGCTCAGAACAGGCCTCTGAAATCCCAAAACTGGAAATTTCTTGTTTTCTGTTCCTTTAATATTATTATCTGATAGTTTGTCTTGTGCTGTATATTTACTCTTTGCCTTGGTTTCCAAAGCAGTCTAATGTGCTATCTCTCTATGAGAGATCTTGTAGCCTACCGTAGACTTATCATTTTCGCCTCTATATTTCTTTCATTGACATTTTTTTCTGCCCTATGACTTCACCAGGGAATGCTTATGATCGTACACAGCTATTGCTGTCCTTCTACAACATAGTAGGCATAAGTTTATCCACAGAACTACACAAAACTCTTGACAGACAAGCTGTTATTTTTCCAGAACAGAGAAGTGGGAAGGAAAATCGCTAGGGAAAGTCTTACAGAAAGGTGTCTTTCTGAAGTCTGGTCTTTCTGCATAGTTGATAAAGAAGCTCAGCTTTCTGTTTCTGAGATGTTGCAAGGTGGTTAATTTTAGGAACTGAAAGGAAAAGACATCTGCCAAAGATTCAATGGAAACAATATTGCTCTGGTTTAAAGGGGGAAAGATAGCTAGAAAGTGTATCTATACCACTAGGAGGTCTTACCTAAAATAAGTGGTGATCCCAGGCTTGTAGATGCCATGCTTACTAACTAATCAAATTTGTGTTCATGCTTGGTATGTTAGGAAATGCTAAATCTGTTTGCACTGTTGCAGTCAAGTGTTGTGTTTTGCTTGAGAGGTGATTGAAGAATATGCCACTTCTCTATCTTGTATTATCCCACATGAACATTTCCTTCTCATCTGAGCGCACGTGAACTTTGCTGGGTCAGCTTTGCCTTTGAGCAGAATGGAAGATCTCCCACTGCCATTTATAATTTGGTATTTAGCTCCATTCAAACTACTTCTCCATCCCTTCTTTTTAGGCATAAAACTCAGACTATTGACGGCAGCCTACCAAACCTCCTGTACTATACTACACTACCTCACACACTTCCACAGCAGAAGCTACTTATTGTGGATGTGAGACATTTCAGGACTTTAGGATCTCAGAATCACATAATCACAGCATGGCTGAGATTGGCAGGCACTTCTGGAGATCATCTGGTTGAACCCTCCCCTGCTCAAGCAGGACCACCTAGAGCAGCCTGTCCAGGACCATGTCCAAACAGCTTTTGAATATGTCCAAGGAGGGAGACCCCAGAACCTCCCTGGGTATGTCTGTAGAGATGCTCTCCTTGTGTTCTGCATGAATCTGTCAACTGAAAGGCAGTTAATGGGTCACCAATGCCTCTTCATTGAGGATATACATAGAATGGCCTGTCTCCAGGCTCACTTCTCAGCATGCCTGCTAGAGGGCTGAGGACAACATCTTCTTTGAAGATACCAAATCTAAAACACTCTTAAGTTTTTTCTTGGTACTGTACCAGTAGAGCTCTGTTACAAGCCATTTTCTAAAAAGCTATAGATACTTCCAGGATGATAGAATCTTAGTGTTTCACCCACTCTTTATTTCAGTGAAAAGGTAGTATAAATTTCATAGGGTCGTGTTCTTGTTGGATCACTACTCATCCTTAAGCCTAGGACAGTGGCAATAAGTCCATAGTAAGCATTTCTGATACTCCAGCGTGTTTTTAAGATGTACTGCCATTTTATTGGAACATAGTCACAGAAAAGGGCCGGTATGGGCACTAGTACAATAAGTCAAGGCCATAACTTGAAACTATTTGAATACTCAGAACAAAGGGAATTCAGGAAGGAGTAAAAAGCCTTAATCTACTTATCTTTTTTTGCTGAGGAAGAAAGGTAGTCAGCGACTGATAAATTCAGAGAGTGAGAGATATGGCTAATGCTCTCATCTGATTTTTGTGTTGCAATTTTTTTTCCCTAAATTAAAAACATATGAGAGTGAAACTTCAATTTGTGGAGTTAGAAATCCTTTTTTTTTTTTTTATTTTTTTTATTTTCCCCTGCAGATTGTAGCATCATATGAACTTCTACAATTACATCAACTACTAGATTGAAGTGAGGGTAAAGATGCAAAAATGCACCACGTGTAATAGTTGTAAAAATATACAGAAATGATTGAAAAGAACCAAAAAGGCAGAATTCATGCCTACAAGTGTATGACTCTTCCTCAGTTTTTCTGTTATTTGCAGTATTTTAAACAAAGCATATTGAACAATTGATTTTGAATAAATGAGGTATGTGACTAAAATGCCTTTTTTATCAGAAGATTATCTAGGTCACTACAGTAAAAAAGTGCATCAGCAAGAAGGAGTATTTGCTGTGTTGATAGTCCTCTGAGCATCTTCAATGAGTGCCTGACTGGAGAATGAGAAACTGTTCTGTTGCCAGTTTTCAGTAACCATATGTTGTGTGTCTCCTGAACACTGACTGCAGAGAGGTGTTTTGGATCTTCTAGACACCAGTGAAAGAAAATATTTCTAGTTTCAGAAGAAAAAAAAAAGAGAGTAGACCTTTATGATTATGTTTAATTGGTCTGTTACCAGAAAAACATGTTGGATGACAAATCTACTGTCTTGTATCCTTGGTCAAAACCAATCATTTTTCATTAGTATCTCTTTCTTCTAAAATTATTAGATAAGAATTTTATTACTTCTGTGGCACTTCTGTGTGTCTTGTATGTCTTGATTAGGTATTTTGTCCTATAACACAATCATATTCACATGTTTATGTGTGAGCTGGTGTGGTTGCCTCAATGTAGCTGCTCCAGCTGGTCTTAAGGTTCAGTGAATAGCCAATAAAGACAATCACAACAGTTTTTTAATTCCTCCGGTCAGAGAGGCTGCAAACATGAATATATTTTAGCATCACATTTTATGGGTTTACACTGAACAAAACAAAATATTCAAGTCACTCCTGTCATGGGAAATTAAAAAAGGACTAAAAGGATGCAACAGGTACTCTTTTTATTGCAATTGTTGATTCCTGAGGAATTAGTCTGATGCAATTTGATTAGGTCTTAGAACATATCTCATATGAAAATGGAAGGGTTAGAATTTTCTGGGCATGAAGCTTATTTTGTCACATTGGTGGTATCCTCAAATGGCAGTAATCAAGTGATGTGACATAACCAAAACCCTGGCTGTAGCCTGTGGATCAGGAGATGTAAAACTAACCTCACATAGCTCAAAATCTTCTGATAAAAACAGGACAAGCTAGCATCTGCTGTCATCCAGCCCTGAAAGCTGCTACCTTCCACTGGAGAATAATCACATAGGTTTATGCTGAGGTCCCATAAGCTTTCATGTTCAAGAAAATAATTCTTTGAAGGGAATGATGTTTTTTCAACACATGCGTGATTGTGAGTGCTTTCTAGGAGAGATGTGTGACAAGATGGATACCTATACACACACATGAAAATTTATGTATAAAAATTTGTATTTAGATACTCTTTTTCTAATGATCTTGGTTTTGAAACTAACCACAATTTTTTTTTTTCTCTGTCTTAGGAGATCTAGGAAAACTTTAAGAAATCTATAACATAGCCCAGGAACAAAACAGTAGAGAGGTCTCCTGTCTTTCTATCAAGTTTCTATCTCCTCTGAGGATTTGGATCTGTATTTTCAATTTTGAATGTTAAAGTTCTCATACACTCGTTCTAATTACATAGTTCTAAAGTATACAGTTCCCTCATCCTATTTTATCTTATTTTACTTGTATTTTATCTTTCCGAGAAATTCATTATTTTCATACAGTTCTTATTTATTATTAACCATTTCTCCCTCTAAGAATACCCACCCTATTTTCAGATATCATATATTGCCTTAAATATATGAAGGTAAGAAACATGGTCATAACTTGTATTTGTACAATGTTAGAGATCTCTCAACAGATGCTGTCTAAGGAAGTTCAGCACAGTGAGATCTAGTTCAAAGGCTTCTAGGAGCTATGGCAGTAAAAAAAAAAAATGTAGAAAAGAGTGTCTTACTGTTCTTCTCAGAGAAATACAGAGTAGAAGCTAATTTGTGAATATAAATCCTTTTTTAGGTTCACTGTTATGAGGACAATATATTTTGTGTTCACTGAAATATGTTTGGTGTTCATGAGCAAGGAGTACACAATAATCTGAGCACACCAACTCTGGTAGGACATCTTAGTAGTAAACATTCAAAGCAAATATTTGGCTCTATTTCTTCAGGTGATGAATCTCCTAGCCCCACTGCCAAACACTAGAATAACAAAACTTTTACTGAGAAGGAAGAAAAAGAGACTTATGGAGAAGAAACTCCTGTTTTGGGCTCTGGCAGTCTAACATCTTTGTTGTTGAAGCATCAAGTGCTGACACTGACAGTGACACTCCTTCCACATGGCTGGTGAAGCAACTTGCAAGGTTAAAAGTTACATTAGACAGAATTTTCAGAATGTGGATTAGAAACCACATATTTGACTTGGTTACTAAGTTTTTCACATCACTTTCATAAAGCAGAGGGAATGGACAGAGCTGGAGCAAATTTCCTCCAGTTGGAGACTTACTTCTAGCACAAAGTGAAGTGTTTTTCTATTTCTCTGCTCTGTGTCCTCAGCATAGAGGAATGCTGTGACTTCGGTAAGACATAAAGGGCAATAGTTACTTTTCCACTGTCCTTTTTTTATTCCCTTGCACGATGCCATGAGCACAGGATCACAGGCAGCAGGCAGTCTTAAACAAGCTTGAAATAACAGACTAGGGGAAACCAAAAGTGCCTACAACACAGGATGACAAGTATATGCTCTGGTGCTGGGCTAGTTAAAAAAAAATGAAAATCCATGTCAAAATGGACCACAGAGGAATGAAAAGTGACAAAAGCTTACTCCAGCCTTGTGAAGCTGAGCTTCCTAAATTCCCTCTGTAGCCAGAAAACACAGAGTCCTCTAGGGTGTGGTTCAGAGCAGGTGTTCGAGTAGCTATGAATCTCTCTTTACAGGAGATTGGGTTCTCAAGGAGGAGCTTAGGAAGGGCAAAGATTGGGTTAACTTGCTAAAAGTGAAGGCTTTGTGAGCCCTTTCATACAATGCATCTCTTTGGTGTGGACTCCCTACCCTCTGTGCTGCATGACAGTTTTAATTTGGGCTCCAGTATGGAACAGACGAAATTATTTCCAGCAAGGGACACGTGGTACTGGACTACAGGCTAATGCACATGAGCATTTTGCTTTTATACAGAAAGCAGATCTAAGCTATGACTAACCAACTTGTGTCTCCCTCCCAACCCTGCTTTTCTGGTGTATCCCAACAAGACTGGGAGCCTCAGATAACCTTCATAACTTCATATGCTACTCTGTATAACCCACTCTTGGCACCAGAGTATGAAAAACACTGTCCAAAGGCTTGAAACAGTCAACTTGTTAGTATGCATACAGCTTATACAAGCTATGGCTCAGGTACAGAAAACTATGGCCTTGGGCTTGGAAGAAGGTAGGGTTCCAGGTAGCATCTCTATACCTGTGGCTTTGTGCTTGGGAAGGTCTCTCAGCCTGGTGCAAAAATGACCATATATGTGCATTAAAAGAAAAGTAGTTATCTGAATCCATGTTTGTATGTAAGGCAGCCAGCATCCCCAGCATGTATAGACTTTATTTGGAGCTGTGTGGGAACACCACCTGCTCACGCTGCTCCAAGAAATTCCACTTAGAACATTCAGAAGCAGCTGGGATGTGAATATTTGATTCATCTCATCAGAAGCTGAAATTAAGATTGAAAACATAGATCATGTATTCTACTAACATTCCAAGAAAATATTTATTTCTTAATATTTGTTGTGCAGTGAGATACCACAAACTGCTTATCATTTCCAGCTTGTTTATGCTATGGGTTGATGTGGTTTATATTAAACTTTGCAAACGGCTTTAAGGTGGCAAATTTACCATGATCTGAGCCTGTTGACCGGCAGCGGAAGTACAAGGTGCAGCTGGAAGTAATTGTTTCCATTTTGACAAACAGTCATACAGCATATAGTGCTATACAGCATTTTGGGCTTGGGAAGTAATTGCCTGAGTTTTATAATTGTATTAATTTTCTACTTCTGTAATTTTAGAAAGCATCACAATTCAAAGAAAATTTTGACCTGCCCCAGGAGAGAGTAGAGTGACGACTCTGCAACTAATAGCAGTAAATCCACTGAATACACTGTTCAGTGGCCCAAGTAGGAGCACATTTTTCTTTATACAGACATAAGGGAAAGTAAGATTCGACACACAGCAACTTTTCCTCAACTACAAAGAGCTACTGTGCCTGAGGCTTCTTTTGATATCTCAGTTCTTGAAAAATTTGGTTCTTGTGCTGTCCTAAATACTTTCACCTTTTTCTAGTTCTGCTGTATACTATGCACTATTACTTATTTTCTAGTCATAAACTAATGGATTGACTGTAACAATGAACTTTGGAACCACTTTACTGAAATACCAGATCAGGCAGGGTTGGATTCTTATTCCTCCGCTATCGTAACGAATACTTAGTGAAATTTACTTTAATCCTACTTGAATGTTCTCCTAAAAAATACAACACCTCCTACAACTGCTAGCTGTATTTGGATGCATAGCCAGTTTTGGATCAAAAAGGCTTGTTAGTTTTTCCTGAAGTGGCAATGACAAGAAAAAGATCCAGATCACATAAATACAAAGGTGCCTTCTTTAGTAGTTCACCTGAACAGGCCAAACTACTGGTATGAAACCAGAATCTCTTCAGAAATGTGTGTTTACTAATTACTGTATGGAAAAGTATCACTGATTTGTATACCTCGTTAGAGTAAGTGCCTCAAAACTGTTCTTTCTCCTCACTGGTTGAAAAATGGAGAGCAAGAGATGTTAAATTAATTTAAGATTTCCATTTTCCCATCTTTTTTTCTTATGTGTCTTCTTCCATGTGCTCATGTATAAAAATTTCCAGTCAAAGCCCCCAGGCCAAAGCTGGCAAGGATGTTTGGAGATGAAGACAGACTTATCTCTGAGGAAGTAAATGACTTTTAGCCAAAATCAAATTTTTGGTATAATCTATTCTACAGAGCAGCTGATGTTGGGAGTACCAGGTTGGTTGTTTACCTTGCTATTAGTTGAGATATTTGGCTTCTTAAATAAATGTTTTCTATTTTATATACTCAGATTAGTTTTATACTCCACAATCAACCTGGTCTAGCTATCTTGCAGTCTCCTTGATGCAGTACTTGATTACTCTGCAGTGTGCTTATCTTCCTGTTTCCTTTGAGGCAAAGAAGTGCAATTATCCACATTTCATTTGTGGGACATTGAGGTACAGGCAAATACCAATTTCTGTTAAAAGTCAGTGTTGAAGCAGGGATTTGCTCTTGCTCCATGTGCCTTAAACTTCTTAGTGCTTATGCAAGAGCAAAGGTATGGGTGGAGGAGACCCAAAGATTGTCCATGCTTTTATATACATCAGAAAAGAGCTTTTTGTGATTATATCTCTGCCTTTCGTGATTGCATCCCTGGTTATTTTCCCAGGGCATTCCCAGAGAGAAGGTGGTAGGTATGGACTGTGTAATCTAAGCCATAATCTAAAGGCCTGAACATTTGCAGAAATTCATGCCTACCTTCTGAAAATTCCTTTGTGCCAGTGTAGCTCAAGTTACCTGTCTGTTTGTGGCAGTAACTAATGCCATAGGCTGACCTTCAGCAGGTAAAATTAAAATCATCTGTGCAGGCTCAGAGGGCTTACAGTGTTTAAGATTGCATGGCATTGGATACTTCTGAAAACACCTGAATATCTTAGAAACCCAACAACAACAGTGAAAACACAGTAACTTCCCTCCTTGATAATTATCAGAATATTGTGACTGTTATTAGAACAGCGTAAATCTGTCAAGAGCTGGAAGGTGCCAGATCTCCTCCAGCCTGAATTTGAATGTGGATTCCAGGCCTCCTGTATGGAAAGCCTGCATGTGTAGTGTGTGAGTGTGCACTTCTTGATCGCTTTTAATCAAGAGAAAAATGGATAATGTAATACCAGAGTTTCGAGAAAGAATGCAAATTGCTGTGCATTGCAATGAAATGTTTCCCCTTAGGATTAGAGTGTCTGGTAAGACTCCTCTGCACGAGCTGGAGCTGATATATGAAGCTTCTGCTTGCATAAAGGCAGATAGGTTTGAGCTCAGCTGGGCCAACCTTAGGGCCTGGTTCTTCAGTACTTAATCAGGCAAAGCACCGGCAGAAGTCAGAGAGGTTTGCCCCTTAATGAGAATTACCTGACTAAATCTCCCTCTGCAGGGCTGGCAGTGTAATCCTGTTGCAGTAAAATGATACATAGGGGTCCCTTAATAAAAGTCTTAATTTGCTTTGACCACTGCTAGCATTTTAGGCCCACAATGGCCTTGGAAGTTATCGGCTGTGCTTTGTTGGCCAGCACATTACATTCAAAGGTAATTCCTCTTCAGTGCTCTCTGCTGAAATCCGCTCTTGTCCTTTCTGCTGCATTCAGCCTTTCTTCCACTTCTGTCACTCCTGTGGGGATGAGAGGGTCTGGGACTGCCTGCCTTTTCCTTTTTTCTTCCTGTGGAAATGGTCATAAGCAAAAATGTGTCATATTTATTTACCAAGAAAGACTAATTCATACTACAAACTAAAAAGAAATATATATTGCAAAATACAATTAAGGACACAGCCCTCTGATCAAAGGTACTAACTACATGGCAAAAAGAGTTGCCATGTGTCAGCTCAACCATAGTAGCTTCGTGATCTCTCTCAGCCTTCATCAAAGGAGAGGAAATGTGTCCTAGAGCAGCCCCAAGTGAAAAAAAGTGTTATCTCAAGTTTCATTATTTCACATTCTCTCTATCTTTCAAGATGATCTTACCATGGCTCAGCTGATAGTTGGTTAAAACCCAGTAACTTGACCACTGTCTGAATCGTGTGTTTGGGTAACATGACATATAGATGGGGACAATGTGAGGAATACTGCAGAGAGCACCTCGCATGACTTGCAGGTTGGAATACATTAGCACAGATCTCCCAAATTTCCTTCTTCTGCTTTAATTTCTGTTTTGCTAAGCCCTTTTTGATCAGTAAGGTATCTTACTGTTTCAGAAAAAAAGCAGTAAGATAGATGGTCTGTTAAAGCAAAGGCTGCATTTTTATTAGCTACAACAACAGAACTAGGAGAAACAATAACTAAGTAGTTCATCCCTTCACAATTCTGTCAGGACACACTCTTTACAGCTGCCAAAAAAATCGCCACAAAGCAGATCAGTGCTTAATATTAAGTTAAGGCTGTTATACAGATGCAACAAATAATTATCAATATTACTACATAATCCTACCTAGCCAAGGCTCCTGGAAAATCTGCTTAAGGCAGATTTTCACCATTGACACTCCTAACACCAACTTATAATGTGGAGAAACTCTTTTCCAGCCCACTAAGAGTGAACTAGCCAAAACGAACTAGCAAGCCGAGGACTCCAGCAGGAAGTAACAAACTTGATGCCAAGGAGCAAACTGAGATGAAGAACGAGTGAAGCAAAGCAAACAGCACTGACTGATCTGTGAAAACTAGTGAGACCTCTGAGAATTGCCTGAGCTCCACCCAGGTGTGAGATGCTCATGATAAAGAAGAAACATTTCTCCATTCCTTCCCATGCCTGCCACGTGCCAGGTCATCCAGCCGGCGTACTGTCTGGCACAGGATACCATCTCATCTCGAGTAACTGACAACAGTCTTCATAGCAACATTAGTACTTCTTTGGACAACTATTTTTGTACAGGAGTACTTCAAATGTACCAAATAAGGCTAACCACAAATGTCAATTAAGTTTAAGTAGCCGATGCACTTGGCATACTTCAATACCTTTGCTATAATGTGGGTGGCATAGAAGTCTTTCTAGTGTTTTTCACCTGGTTTTCAAAGTGGACACAAAGCTGGAATTGTGATTCATGAGTGTAATGATTCAGAAAAAAATGCAATTACCTGTGTTTACTTTAAAATAAGTATTTAGAAAAGCAAGACTTCTCTTGTTTGTAGGGAAGACCTGTTATCAGGGCTGCAAGTTTAGGGATCATTCCCCACATCTATTGCTCTACTACAAAAACTGGGATGTATTTTGTGAGCGCAGACTGTAACAGTAAATAAAGATGTTAAGCTCAACTCCAATGAATTTCTGTCCCCCTATTTCCCTGTCCTCCTTTCCATCAAAATTCCTCCACCAACTGGCTGAAGTTCACCTGCAGGTTCCCAAACACTGGGAATGCAGAGGAAGCTGCAAAAAGGATTTAAAAAAAAAAAAAAAAGTAGTTTTAAGTATAAAAATTGGTTTTTATATATATATCATTATAATGTTAATTTCCTGAGTTCTTTCTGGAGGATACAGTATTGCCTGCAGGGGTCACTGTGACTTCCTCAGGTCTCTTCAATACATCTGAAATCCAAACAACCAACACTTAACATTATTTAAATATAAGAAAAAAAAAAAAAAATTATTCCCCCTACAAAAATACTATCCCATCCTTAATGCTTATTATCAGGACTTTGAGAAATAAAATCAATTTTTTTCCCCTATGTTTTGATGTGTGGGGCAGCTACATGATTTACCAGTAGAACTAAAATTTGCCCCTCTCCACTTGCCCCCCGCTTTGGCTGTGGATTTCAACAGAGAGGTCTTGAGGGTTTTTCAGGTTAATCATGGAGAGAAGACAGCTGAATAACCTGGATGATACCCAAAACCTTGCCTTCCCCCCCACCCCCCCCCCCACCCCCCACCCCCCCCCCACCCCCCCCCCCCGTGACTGTCCTGTATGCTGGTCCTTTTCCACTACTTTTGTGCAGTAATAGTGCAATATCTTTCCTGTACAGTGACTCTCTGTATCCATAAAATAAGGTGTTGTTTTTTTCTCTGAGGATCCCATTCCAAAGTCTTTGCTCAGTCTTTACCCTTGCAAAATCTCATTCAAATAAATGGATATTTGCATGAGAAAGCACTCACTTAAAATTAGACCTGAGCGAAACAGGGTTTGGTGAGGGAAAAGGGGAGGTAGTGGTGGGGGGTAATAAGTACTGTCATAGATTAGCAGCACAACATTTGATGTGGTTTGCTATGATTCATTGAATATTATTATTTAGGTTTTTAGATTATTTAGCTGTTGAAGTAAATTGAACTCTTAGGAATTTTGCTATACATGTTTCCTAGTGTCTCAAGACTGTTTGCAAGATCATTATTTTTGTTACTAAAATCGAAATAAAATCAAGATAAATACAATTAAGCTTGATAGATCATTCAGCCAGAAAACAAATGTGACTCCATTGCCCACCCCAGGCTAACATGGTTATCTGTTATCAAAGGTGCTGGACATATGACTTGCCAATGATCCAGCTGATGACAATGTACGAGTGAGGACGGAGTCAAAAGCGGAGGGGGGGGGGGGGGATGATGAGGGGGAAAAGGAGAGAGAAAGAGAAAGCCTCAAAGTTTGGGTCACGCACCCCCTGCTACCGCATAGATATCTATTTGTTGTTCAAAAGTGCAAGTACCCAATATTTACCGCTGACATTTAACAAAAGACAATAACTTGATGCTGGGCCCCTCCTATGCTCTGCAAGTGACAAGGGATGACAGTGGAGACAATGTATGTAGGGACCAAAGAAGTCTGTACTGTAGCCCTTTTTCTGGTTGAAGTTCATTGATTTTACTCCTTATCCACATAAAGCTCTCCTGTTTATGCTTTATGCTGATGGAGTGAATTTCACCCTACATAATTTCGCCTACCCTAGCTCAAGTCACTTAGGAAGCCTTTATGTAGATTTTACACTTAATTAACATAACCTCATCAGACTTGGTGTTTTCTGGAATTTACACGAACTGGATGTCTTAAGAAACCTCGACTGGAGACGAAGACGTAAGGATTGCTTTATTGAGAGAGAGGAAGAAAAATTTTGTATACAGCAATAAGGGGAAGAAAAACTTGGATTAGAAGATGGATTTAGTGGGTTAAGGAGTCACAGAACTTTGACAAAGCACAACTTTACTAATACAAATAAGAACCCTGAGCTGCATTTGAATTCACATCACACCACACCTGGTAAGAATTAGTCTAGCACAGCATCATCAATCATAGTGTGGTTGTCAGTTTTGACATCCTTTAAGTCTACGTCGTGTGCTTAATGACTACATTACAGAAAATGTAAACAGACACCAAACATACAGGTATGCCCTATATTTTTTTAAAAGTTTCTGTATATTTAAAAATAATGATAAAGAAGAACCAACAGTGTTTTGTATAGTGAGTAAATAAGGGAACTGTAAAACAAGCTGTTATAAAATAACCAGAAAAAAAGTTTCTAAACACAGAGAATAAAAAAAAAAAAAAAAAAGAAAAAAGCTTGTAATATTCAGGAACATTGATTGACCCAAATTAGGAAAATGTCAATTAATATTTAGGGGAAACAGAGACTCCACTGTATTTTCCTATTGTATGTTTTATTTCTCAAAAACGTCCTACAGAGATTAAGAAATATCTTTACTATACATCCTGTGAATTTTTCAGTTTCATATTGTGACCATGATTTACTAATAAGGACTCCGGAGTCACTTGTGAGCCCATTACAAGCCCTGTATTAATAATTCATAAGGTAAAAACATGCTGAAGAAGTGCTTGGGATCATGACCTAAGTGAAATGCCTCCGTTCAAACTAAAATTCTCCCAAATTCCATTTTTATTATTAGCAGATTTCTGGAATTACACCACTTACAAGAAAGCCTTCAGTTCTACAGCTCAAAAGGTTGCCCAGGTATTATGAATATAAGGCCCCTTGTCTCATTTGCTAGTGTGATTTGTGATTAAAACTTCTACAGACTTCAGCGAGTGCAGGATCAGGTCCCTCAGCAATTCATTCAGGGGGAAGCTTAATTTGAGATTTTGGTGAGTGTTTATTTTCTGGCTCAACAGCAGCATATTTTGGAGGTGGGAAAAAATGCATGCAAAGAAGGGTCAAAATCCAGATGTAAGAATGAATAGCAAGAATACATTCAAAGGGTGCAGGAGGAGTGAGAACTGTAAATACATGTCTGATTTAGTCTATGAAAGGTAATGTTATCTCTTTACTGAAACTGCATTGTACATTCTCATGCTATGTGTGTTAACTGTCTCTGTAGAGGAATGAAAAAGATTTTAAAATAAAAAGACCTCACTTTTTCTTTGTAAATTAGTTTCGTTAAGTTTCCAAAGTAAAAAGAAGAGCCAGAAAACAATGCTTTATTTTAATTCTTTTGAATAGCCTTCCTCATTTCTGTGATCTATCACTCATAGATAAGAAGCACCTTGCAAATTTTATTATTTCTACAAAATATACCTTATTCAATTAGCAACTGTCAGTGAAAAAAATAGACAATAAACCTCCAGATCTGATTAAAATGGAAAGAAACATTGAGTGAAATGCGATATTGAAAGCTGTTATACTTCTTTGAAAATGAGCATTCTTACAGAAATTACTTTCAAAGTTTTTTACTGAATGTAAATCAAAGGCCCAAGTTGGTTTGATTTTAGTCGTCAGGAGCAAAATTTGAGTTGGGAAATGCCTCAGAGATCTGTAGTTTTAATTGTTTTAATTCAGCTATTTGTTTTTAGGAATAATCATATTTCAAAGATTTAAGGGAGCTCATATGTCTTTTTAGAATTTTGATTTATTCCTTTAGGATCCCCCATTCATTTCCACAACAAGCAAAAATAAGAAAAAGAGAAACACTCTATTATCCCAACTTTATTAAAACATAACTTCCCAAAGAAAGAAACTTCACGATTCCATTTATCCCAATTTGTAAATGAGAGTTTTATTATGACAACATGTCTTAGATAAAATAAGACAATTAAAATACTTTTACATGTTTGCTTATCACAGGTCTGGATTATTATTTAAAAGCTGAGATACTTCTTCAAATATATGTGGGTGGCGCACCAACAAAGTATTGAATATTAATTACTATTTTTATAAAGCAATTCTCCTAAGTCTTTGGTCTAAGCCAGCAGTCCTTACTGAAGCAAAATAACTTGAACGCTGTGGGAGTTTTACCTAGCTCAGTACTTCAGTCTCCTTAGAGATCAAAAAATGATTAAAAATTTTATCGTATGAGCTACTGTGTTTTAAAATTGATTTATTTTAAATTAATCTTTGCTTTACTTGTTAGAGAAACGTTGAAGAGTTTCTCCCCTGCCTTTGTGCCTGCACCCCCTCAGAAAAACCTGTGCAGGCAGCATTCTGCAATGTTACATCCAGCCCTAGTTTGGTTCTGAAATACTCCCAATTTTGGATTGCTTTTCCTTTAACAACCTGATTACATTGCACGATTTACTTCCACAGTTCCAGCGCTCCTCATTACTAATTCCAATAGCAAAAACTTGCCAGAATCCCTGAGAAGCAAACCTTCAAATCTAGAATTAAATAACAGAATATATTACACATTGGACATTTGCAGGGAAACTTTACTTGAGGGAAAATAAATACAAACATCTTGTTCTGTGATCTGTAAGTAAACTACTTTAACTGCTGTGCTGCTCCTAGAAAGGCTTCTGACAATTACCTTTTTCAAGCCAAAGTTTTAACAGTGTGTTTCTGAGGCCGGCATATATACTTCATACAATATTAATAATGGGTTTCCCGAATTAATGAAAATGTACCGTGTTCACATATAATGAATAAGCACCTAATTAAAAGCACAGTAAAGCCAAGAGCACAGATATTGGTTTTTTTATATTAATATCCATTGTATTACTTTAGCCTTTAATGTGAGCCTCTTCAGTTGACTGATGCCCAAAGGGGAGCTAACAAATCGCTCAGCTGGTGGCTGACACTGGTCCTGAAGAAAGCTAGTAAGGAACACTTTGCAGTCTTTCAGAGCCTCTACACCAGCTGTCACCCAGCTATGGGTGCTGAAAAGCTCCTGTCACTTCATCCAAAGGGATTTACTTGGTCAGAAGGAAAATTTAAATACAAAGCATGCAGCTAAGAAGCTAGTGAAAAGGATTATGAGTGCACAAGAGCACATGTGTATAAGACACTAATACATCTTTAGGAAATTTCAGATCCCCAAAGCCAGGATTACTGCCAGAGGCAGGGTGGTATACGTATGCTGGGACCTTTACCGTTAGAGTTATTATCTCCTAACTATTCAACTTTATATGTCTTTCATCATGCGAGGGGGGGTGGTGGTTTCGGTGATGGTAGTGGTGGTGGGGAGGAGGAGGTTGTTTTAAAAAACATTCCCCTTATCTTCAGTAGGGGAGTAAGAAAATACATTCCTGATCTATTATTCTGTAGAATTCACTTGCATTTAAAACACTTTATAGCTTTTAGTTATCATCTGATGTTTAATTTGTGTGTGTGTGCGTGCACACCATTGTTCAAATGGACCCAAATGTCCAGCTTAATTGTTTAATCATGACTAAAGCAAACAAAGCACGGTGTCTCACGCTCAGCATCAGAGCTGCTGAGCGGAGACGAACGAGCAGGAGAGGTACATGACAGGAGCAACTTGTCCAGCCAGGGGAAGGTTTCTGACTCTGATCTAGCCATCTTTGCAAATTGGCACTCAAGAAAATGACACACTAGACCTGCTAGCTGAGCTTGAAGGGGAATGACGGTGGAAAAAAACGCTGTGCTATAGAGAGTTGGAAACGCTGTGCCAGAAAGAGTTGAGGGAGGGCAGTTGAATCTCAACTCTAGCCTTCTTTTCTTGTTCCTTTTTTTTTTTGTTTTTTCTTTCATAAACGTCATTTTAAAATCACCAAAGGGAAAAGGAAAGGAAAAGAAAATGTGAAACAGAAGAGTAACATCTATAAAAACTTACATTTTTAGCCAGCTTAACACTGCAGCCAAACTCGACTCGGAGCAGCACCCATGCTGGCTGGCCTGTGGCGAGGTACTGTTATTCTATGTTAATAAAGCCCCTGGCCTGGCCTGCTGGGTGCAGGAAAGTTGATGATAATGCCAAGTTGTTTAGAGGAGGAATGGAAAGCGAGACCACAGCACGAGACGCCGGCTACCACCGCCGAGCCCCAGGGGAGGGTCATGCGAGTTGTGACTGCTGTTAGCTTGGGCGCGCAGCCCTGTCTTGGCCCCTGGCGCAGGCGGGCGGTGTGACAAATCTAGGGGGGGAGAGAGGAAGGCAGAGGGGCGAGGGGGAGGAGGGTGTGCAGGCAGGCAGGCAGGCAGGCAAGCAGGAGGGCTGGGATGCGGGGCTCACCTGCGGCCGCTCCGGACAATGGGGAGGAGGTGGGAACGTGGTGAAGAAATGTGGAAGGTTTAATGGAAAACACGTATTTTGGGGAAAATTCCCCACATAAAGCCTTTAGAAACATTAGCATTATGTGTCTTACAAAGCAGGAGCTTTAACAAAAAGTGCTACACGGCGCGAACCAGCTGCCTTTAGAGGTCACTAGAACATCGCTGCAGTGTTTACAAATTTTCCATGAAGGATTAGAAGTTAGTCTAAAGCCCTATATACACTATATACAGTTCCAGTGGATGCTGTATACTATTATCTAAATTTCTTCACATAGACTATCATGTATCTGCCCCAGCAAAGCTGATTAGTGAAGCAGCTTGACTCTGACATATCCTTTATGCCAGCCACAAGCTGCCTTGCACAGCCACCTTATTCACTGTGGAGACAGGCCTGAAGCAAGATTGTAACACAACAAATGCAAATGAGATGAGCCTTACACCACTTAAACCGAGATGGCTATAATATGTAACAGCTTAATGTGCCCGCAGAAGTGATTGATGCCCCTTCCGTATCTCTAAAGAGCTTCAGTTTTGATGCACTCTGTTTTTAACTAATATTTCTTTTTACTCCTCTTCCTGGCGACATCTTTCTCCTTATCCTCGATGTGGGGGAAGGAGGAAGAAAACAAAATGCCAAGCAACTTATCAAAGCTGGTTGTCTCTCCCAAGATCCTGACCTGATGAAAGCAAAAATTTGGAGGATCTCTTCACCAGCTCCAGGTAGTTTATTCCAGCATAAGTTTGGCATCTCATAAATAAGTTACGGCTGATAATAAGCAACGTTACTTCCTATGGAAAGAAGTAATATTTGTAATCTGACAAACTGCTTGTTGTAGGGCAATGCAGTCTAAGGGTCTCAAGGAACAATTTGCCATTAATCCCAACAGACCACAGCCCCACTGTCAGTCTGCCTGAGCAGCAGATAGCCACAAATTTTGGGAAAATCTTAGACAAATGTAACATCCTGTACTAACCCAACCAAATGCTGCACTAACCTAACTGGCTATACATTTCTAATCAGTATTCGCTCCCTGTCCTTAAAATAAACAGAAAACAGATTTCTCCATTTCCCCTAAAATCAATCTTTCACTGTATCTGTCAGTTGCTTTCTCCCAATTAGTATTCTAAATTCATTTATTTTTGTCATAAATTAATTTTTTTTTTTGCATACCTTGGCACGAGTTTTTCATTCAATACTTGTGAGTAATGTGACAGACTTAACGTTGTGTTGCTTAGCAGTAATAAAAAAAAGTAACTTTGTTAATGAATTGAGATGAATCAAAAATGCCTTATTAATTATTGCTTGCCTAGTAGGCTAAGCTTTGGCTCTTCACCTCACTGGCCCAGAGAACATTTCTTGCCTTTGGCCATGTCGGAGGGGCTCATTAAAACATCTCTTGGGAGCAGATAGAAATTGTTAGTGAAAAGCAATGGTCAGTGCCTCAGCTAGAACCCAGCAGGGAAGGGAATCCCTCATCACTGAGAGCTAACAAGGCTGTATGTATTACACCTGTAATCAAACTGCTCCGAAAATGCCAGGAGACCACTGGGCTCTCTTTGTGATTGGTGAAGTTATCTGAAAATGCTGAATCCAATCCATAATTGATGTGCACACATACAATTACAAGCCTCCAGATATCAGTTAAAATGTTGCAGTTGCAAGCCTTAAGGAGTGGTAAACCTTAACATGCCTGGCATAAAATAAGGTGTTTGACATAATAAAAGTGAACCTGTTTTGCTTCCATGCACTGCCAGTTAAATTTTAATTGAATTTGCTACATTTGTTAACAGATGTAATTATAGAGAACCTTACTGAAAAACAATGATATATGGATGGGCTTGGGTATTTTGTAGACATTTTGTGAATTAATTTGTATGTTTAAATAAAGACCTACATCACTGTTTTGCCTAAGGTAAGTAAAATTTATTATGACATATAATGTGACCTTGAGATAGTGAAGTCTGAGAATTTTACATGTCCTAAGCTTCAGGTTAGGATAAGGTGAAAGACTAGTGGTTCTTGAAGACTTGCATTTGTATCTGGCCTCCCTGTGGTCTCTTAAAAAAGTCAGAATTTCAAACTGCTTTCAAGCCTTGGCTTCCAAGTGGGTCACCCTCTAGTAGATGAGAAGCTGAAATATGAAATGAAAGATGACCTAAATGATCTGAGCAGATAAATTTAGAAGTCAGTGGCATAACATTCTCCAAAACAATATATATACTTACTATAGGTCATCCAGTCAGCCTCAGGATTAGTGTTTTCCTTTAATTTTTATATTTTCTTGCTTTTTGGTTATTGTGTGAGAAAGAAACCATCTTCTGGTAAGATGTATAAGTAGAGAAACTTCTGGAGATGCTGAGGATTGCAATCACTCCTTTCTTGCTCTGAGGAGAGGACAGTAGGACAGGGGGGTGGCTGTGTGATGGTAGAACAGGAAAAAGAGAAAGTGGAGAAAAAGAGGATGTAGATCCATCAGACTACCCACTATAAATATTTTTGGGGTCCATTCATGACTTCAAGATAGAACAATTATTATTGCTGTTCAAGAGGGCTTTGCTATTTTGTGAAGTGCTTTGATTTTTTAAAATGGTACATAGGTCTGAGGGCAGATATGAACCCTGTATCAATAGCATTGAAAACTGATTCATGGGACTATAACATGAAGAACATGCTCTACTGCACTCCATCTGGTGATATTGTTTATGCTATACCTGACTCTAGGACGTTCTTCTGAACAATTACAAGAATAAGCTAACATTTATATCAGCCATTAATGAACAGGAATCACAGAACGCCTCTTTCCAGTGCATTTGGCAGTGTTTGGGCTTCTCTCTCTTAACCTTACTAGGGGAGGCGTTCCTCTCCCCAGCCTTAACTTCTTCAAAATATGCTGCCCTAAGTTAGGTGGTCAGGCTCCCTCTATAGACATTGGAAAGGGACAGCCATGCCCAAAGGGCAAGTTATTCCACCTCTCTTAGAATAGCAGATTTGTGCATTCAAGGCAGAGGGAGCCTAGTTGAGGCTGGAGAAGGCAAAAGCTTGGGTAAGATGAATCCTGCCTTTTTTTAATTTTTTTTTTTTTTAAGTTTTCATTTGTAGTCTCACTAAAGCCCTCACCACTAGGGAATAAAAAATGTTTTTCTGTCTGGATTTTTGTTTCAGGAAGGCTTCATTTCACATTATCTTTTAATTGTACCCTTTTAAGAAAGACAATGAATTAGACAGGGGGAGGAGAAAAATTGCTGATCAATCTTGAAGGGTTGGATTGAAAGGTTTAGAAAGAGTTCAAATACCTATCGACGTTTATTTGAAGGCACATTTTGTTTTCTATTTTATTTTTATATGTGAGATTGAGAAGGGGAAAATACACAAAACCACAGACTCTGACAATACCTGAAATAGAAAAACACACCCTTTTTCTTCTTATTCCTAAACTGTAAGGTAAGTAGTGGAGTTCTAAACGATTTTCAAACTGTTGTCACTCTGAAATTTCATCCTGCCACCCAAATTAGCAGCATAAAGACCTGTTTGTTTTGAGGACTGCATGTTTGACTAAAAGCACCACTTACGGAGACAGAAGTCCTTTCCACTGGATGCTGTAGAAACAGAGAACAAAAAAGACGGTCACCACTCTCTAAGAGCAAATGGTTTAAAGTACATTATCAAGTTTGTAACAAGACATCTGTGGTTTAATTTGCAGAGCTGTCCTGATACTAAAAGGATACAGATACTGGGCCAAATTTGTCCAGAAATCACTGGCTACGTTCAGATCACATGAGATGTGAATTTGACCCGCTGACTTCGGTGGCGTGAATGACAGATGCTGAGGAAGTGGACAAAAGCAGATTTCCCCCACCTTTGCCCTCTTTGAATTTCAGGGCTGACAGTGGCTCGTCCATATAATTCAGAACACCTCAAGGCTGCTCTAAGCTCCACTGGCTTGTAACAGCCTCCGAGGTGCTTTTGTACCACCAAGGGACTTCCAGCACATATGCTGTGGTCGTGGGCCCTGCAGTGGGGTGTGGAGAAGGATGAGATCGTTGGCTTTGCAGCACTTGGGGATCCCCCAGCTCAGGGTAATCCCCCAGCCTCCAGAGGGCAGTTTTCGAGGATCTTTGTGCTGCTGGACTCAGAGCTGTGCTCTGCTTGTAAAGTTGCATCCTTGCTGTTTAATGTTAAAAAGATGAAGGGATGTTAACTTGTCACACAGGTTGTACTGCCAAGTCATGCAAAGTTTTCTGCCATGCCAGCTTTTGGCCCAGGCTTTCTCAAGGGACTTGTGTCCACTTTCTGCTGGTCAAATTTTGCCTGAAAATGGTCTTAGCACTTGAGTTATTGCCAAATATATATATATATATATATGTATGTATATATAATACTTGGAGTCATTTAGAAAAATCTGCCTTTTACTACTACCTGCCTTTTACTTTTACTTACTAAGCCTTTTAATCAAATGTGGGATCAGTAATATTAGTAATCAGTGACTACCAGTATGTCATTGCACAAATAATTTACAAAGTAGCAATAATTGATAAGTGATAGAAAGAAAAATGACAGATGTCAATTAGTGGAACTCAGTGCTTGTGTATACTTGTACATGTAATGCATGTGCATGTGCTGAGGTAGCTTTCATATGTTCAGGTGTAACAACTCTTATGTACATACTGATACACATGGTACAGTTTCCAATCAAAACAAATAGAACCCCAAACTGACCATTTAAAATGCAAGCAAATGATGCTTCCAGCCTGTGGTCCCTGCTCTGAATGCAAGCAGGTGAGGAATGGTGCTAAATGCTTTTGATGTTGCCAGCTCCCATTTGCCACCCAACTTTTTTCTCCTCCAAAACCTCTTAACAAACTTCAAAGGCCTCCTTGCTTCTTGCCTTAATCCAGTGCACTGAGACCTCTAGTTCAAAGAACTTTCCTTAAACCCTCTTCTTAAACTGCAACCAAAACTTTTTCTTTCCTTTCCACAAAGTAGCAATTACAGCTCTGTTGCGTGGCAATTGGGCTTGGGCCGATCAGCTCCTGCTATTAATTAATCTCACAAAGGGGGCTCATTTCCTGGCATTCAAATTGACAAGAGAGCAGAGAACAGAAAGCCCTTTCAAAGCAGTTCCAGTTAACTGAGGGAAGAGGTATCAGAAGAAAGAGACCCACAGTATTTGAGGTAGAGGGCACATTTGATACTGCCTATGCTTGCTACTGATTGAATGATTTTGTTAAGGAGAGCTCTTTACTAATCTTTTACCTGCAAAAAGCTCAAGAGCAAGTAAATGCAGCACATATATTGCTAAATTGTGGCAAAGAAGCTTCACAAGCCAGGCTTTCGGTTTCATTCTCCCAGTGCATCTTCTTGAGCATTATACTTACTTTAAACAGAAAGTGTTCACTTTACTAACACAGAAAAGCTCTTGGAAGAAGGCGGGGGGGGGGGGGGGGGGGGGGGGATGAAGAGGCAAGAAAGAAGAATAGCAGACAAGAGATTAAAGCTTTTTATTCAGTATCTCTTTCGTATTCAAATTGTGCTAAGGGCTCTGTGAAAGTTAGAAGCAAGCTTGTTCAGGAGGGCTTCTAAAGTGTGTACATGGATTTCATGGGAATAGAAAAGAAGCCACGGACTGGGTAATGAAAGAAAGATAAGATGTCCTATATAAAACAACTCAAGAGTGGTTCAATTACTTCAGCAAACCATCAAGCAAGCTTTGAAGATTTGAGGAAACACTGTTAAAATGTAACAAAAAACTCATGTTGCAGGTTTTGTACCACTATATGTTTGTATACTGTGTGAATTACTTAAGCTATATTCCCTCTGTGAACGTTGTTTACTTCTTTGGGGTTTTTATTATTATTTTTCAGGAAGAGCTATGTTTGTCTCGAAGAGTTATGGAAAATGAAACATTCACGTTTGATCTTTGTATCTCCGTGAAAGGGAGTGTGCCGTAAAAAAATGGCATCATTGTTTACAAAAATAAGCCTGGGAATTAAAGGTCTGTGGCTGACAGTTTCACCTATTTCTCTTTGCAGTTAAAATAGCCCTCCTGACAAAGGCTAAATGGTATAAGAAATAATTGACTGCTTTCACCCAGGGAAAGGTCTGGACTGAGGAATATACCAGCTATAAAAATAAAAGTCTGCAGTTTAGAAAATACCTATTTTTAATTTCAGCTATCTCTTTCTCTCTCTGTCTCTTTCCCCTCCCCAGTTTTCTGTCTGAGACTTGACAAGTAACATCAAACATGGCACAAGAACAAAGCTAACCAACTATGGCCTGCAGCATCCTTCAACCAAAAGTCACCTTTAGTCAAGCCCTGCCATTTAATTTGCAGTGTTTCTGTTTGTACTCTTCAAGCAGAAGTCCTAAAACTCTTGTGGTATAAAGCTTTCCTGGTTTCTGTCTGGTAAGATTACAATGGGAATGTTGGAATGGTTTAACACTTTTAGCAATCATCAGCCACAGCCACCCTTGTGCTCTGACTTCAGAAAAGCAAAGATGAGCCTGATACTTTATTTTTCCTAGGTTTATTTTGTGTTTTTTTAATGTATTCTAAATAATACATCCGTAAGGCTCCCAATTTAAAGTGCAACTCAATCCCCTTCTGTGCTAAGTGTCCTGAAACAGTGCTAAATTACCTTCATAGATTATTGTTTTTTTAATTTAGTTGGGTCAAATAGATGGCAATGCTATATCCTATCAAGTGAAAGACAGCGATGACTTGTTTGCTTGAATCAAAGTAAACAAAGACAATTTACAGGTCCTTTTCTCACAAGAGAAAAGAGAAACGTCACCAGAAAAACTCATCAGCTCATGGAGACAATGAAAAACAAGGAAAAAATGAAACCTAAAGCCAAAGGACGTCTCCATTTTCCTGCCCCATGATCAAGGAAAGTGACATAAACTCATTAAGCATAGCATTAACATTTGAGGGATTAGAAACCAAGTTTTTTCTCCAGTGGACTGTCAATGATCTCATGGTTCTCTAAAAACTCAGTGCATTAACTTGAGACTTCAGATAGTCATTAAAATATGGCACTGCTCACTTTACTTGGTATTTAACAATCCTCTTGGCTTCACAGATACTCAGAGAAAGGTTATATAAATTTTGGTTTGCCCTGCAGTGATTTAAACTTTTAATGCCACATGAACAAACCACCTATGGTAAGCAATTCCATTTTGCCTCTGAGTCTCTGAATGTCTGCTATAACTGCGATGCTGTGGTGTCAGTGCCCCATTGGATCCTGGGCTTTCTCTCTGAAGACTGTCTGCTAAAAGAGACTGTGATGGGGACTGATGTGCTGGGTAATTCAGTAACCCAATGTGGAAAACACTTCGATATTCAAAGGCAAACACTAGTCATGGCTGGAACATCTTTTAAAAGCAGCTTAAAAAAAGAAAAAAATACAAACAAAAAAAGGTAAATAAAAGTGTTAATACAGAAATCAAAGTCATATCCAAGCCTTTTCCAAAATTTTTGAATGAACCATATGATTATTTTGAAATTGTTTTTTTTAATTTTTTAAAAGATAAAACCCAAAAACCTGTATGAATGAAACATCTTGGATTCTCTCACTTTAGAAATGCCAGAAAGTCAAATATATTTTGAATGAACCATAATTCATGATTTAGGACTGATTAATTTAGGACCATCTACTCCATCCCTACAGGAAGTCCTGTCAGCCACAGGAGGAGGACAGTGAAGAAATTAAAGGAAAGGACAATTTTTATGTTGTAAATGAACTTTCTTTGTTCCTTAATTTTTACGATAGTCATTACGATATACTGGTAAAACACAGTTGCAATTAGGACTGTTTCTTTGCCTGTACTTTCTTCGTTCAGTTGCCCCCATTCACAATGAAATTTGTTTCTTAACTTTTTTTGTATATCACTATTTTTGCCTCTGCACTTCTCTTTCTCATAATTTAAGTCCTATTGGAATTATATCAGTTCATCCCCAGTAGAAGATCTCTATATATCTTTCAAATAGTGACACTAAAATCCATCACATTCTTGGATTTCATATACATGTATGAGTCTGCCAGTCTTTTCGTGGTGTGTTTGGAGCTCTGCCCCATATATTACCTTTTTCAACTAAGCAACATCTTGGATGGACTTTCAACCTTGCAGCAAATGAGATTACAACAAATTTAGGCAAACTAAGACTTCCCATACAGTTATACGCCACTTGTTTTGAACATCTTAGTAATATCTGTCAGTACCTCTATCACTCTCACTGAAACAGTGAGAGATAATCTTTAATTACATTTACAGAAGAATTGAATATTCCCCTGGCTTCTATTGTCTTTCTCTGTGTGCTCTTCTTCACAGCCTACTCCTTCTCTCTCTGTTATGTTCCTTCACCTGACTAATTTAGGTTGCATGCTTGTTAAAGAATCACTCGTGTCATTTTATATGTTCTGCTTAGAACACATAGGTAAACTCCCATCAACTTGGATTTCTATGTATATACATACAGGTGGTGTGTAACTCCCAAATTTATCTCTCTGCCTCTAAAGAGTGTGAGTATACAAGTCTTCAAAAATCAAAGTTCTTGAGAAACCCTCACCAGGAATGTGGATTTCCTCAAGTTCCATCAAAGTTAATAGCAAGTTTTCTGTTGCACAGATTAGGTATCAAACATGAAGGATTTTATTTTTTTTTTCTTTAAATAAAATACAAAAACCTGTGTGGAAAGAACTACTTGGATTCTCTCATTTTAGACATGCCAGGAAGCAAAACAGCTCTCAGACTCTCTGAAATTCTTTCTGATTTCTGAAGAAAAGACAATTTCACAGGAAATAAATAAAAAGCCTCTGATTAACTGATCAACAAAGCAAAGGTCCTTCTGTCTTCCTAAAATGAGCAGTTCCCTTCTCTATCAGCTTAATAAAATTGTCCGGGGCAATTTTGCTGGTTCTGAACTTGATATAAAGACAAATACCATTCTTGAGAGACTATAAAGCATACCTTTAGATCAATAGAGCATAGGAAATCCTCCAGAGATACAGTCTTGTTTATGGTCAGAGAAGCCTTTTTGCAGGTCGAAAAGGAGGGTTTCACAGTATTCAGGTTCATTAGAGTAAGTATCAGCCTAGAGGAGCCCTAATTTCTTTGAGACTGCAAAAGAGATTCAATTGAAACCTAAGCCCTTTTTCAATTGTGGTTCTGGAATAATAGATTCTATGGCAAGTATCTTGGAGACGGTGGAAACGGCTGCTCGCTTTTTTATGCTTAGTTCACTGATTAACATCTGCCTGATTGAACCCTTATAAACTTGGAATGGACTGAAATTTTATTGAGTAGGCTTGCTGAAAGGTCTCTGAAATACATGTATACAATGCCTGTGGGCATATAGATGGGCAAATAGGTGAGACTTCATCAGGCACTACTCCTGCTGCCTGAGGACTATACACAGGATTGACAATAAAAGCTACTCAGAGTCATGGTATCAGCTGGTAGTTGTCCCACAGTTCTATTTCTATCTGTTGGACTTGAATAGCAAAAGAGACTTCAGTGATTACAGGAGCAATAAGCACATGGTAGTTATCATTGAAACTTTTCTGAGTTTTTGCATAGGACAAATAGAGTTTTTGATTTGGAAGGTCTGTATAAGTCCTTTTTGTGGTAGGAAGAAGGGGGGAAATGGTTATATGAGTGAAAGGTTTTAGAACAATACATTGACAAAATGTTCTAGTAATTCAACCACAGTTAAAGGTGAGTTACTCCATTAAACGGTGCAACTATTTGCCGTGTGCTGCTTTACAGCACCTTGAAAGCAGGCTCACTAGTAGCGCAGCATGGGATTCCAGTGTCCTTATTCAAACTGAGTGGTATCTTACTGATTTCCAGAGGTTGACCATAAATGAAGGGAGCAAACACGTAGAGTGGGTAAAGAGTTAGACTTTAGCTCCCCTCTCCTACTGAGGCCTCTAGCGTTCATCATGTGAACTGCTCAGGAAAGCCAAGAGCAGGCAGCACCAGGACTTTGCTCAGTGGGACGCTCAACAGGATAGGTGGGTGATCTAAATTTTTTGGTTTTGCCTAAATGAAATACTTCAGATTTGGATCAAATTAACCACACGTGATATATTTAATGAAGACGAAATACACCCACAGAGGTCATCTGGCTCAGGAGGGATATCCAGAGTGGGGGAGAGAGAACAGAAATAATGCATATAGAAAACAAACTGTAGCTGGCTGAAAGGGAGGGAAAATGTGAGGTAACTAAGAGAGTCCGAGAAATGACGTTCTGACTTGGCTTGGTTTCCTGTTGTCAGCCGTTGTATAAATGCTGCATCATTATCACAACCCAAGAGTAATATGGACTATGATCACTGAATATAGAGAATTTTATCAGTGCATGATAATTAGAAAAACACCTGTACAGAATATAAATGTGGTGGCATATGGAGAAAATTTTTGATGTTTGATAGCCCTTAAAATGCCTCATTTTTCATGGTAGTGGAGAGATCTGAATTATTGTTGTAAAGTGAAGTGTACTGCACAAACAAAGTTTCAAACTGTGCTTTTGTTTACTCATGTAGCAAGAGTTAATACTTTGTTTAACAGTTCTCAATGGCTTTTGTCTTTTTACTACTATTTGAATAGTTTGTATATCTCATTTATAAAAATTATAACAGCACATGAATAAATGTTGAGCACAGTAAAAAAATGTGGAAAGGTGGTAGTTGTTTTCTGTCAAGTCAACATACATATATATAGTCAATATACAATATATTCAATATACACCTCTGAGAGATATTTATACTGTGACTACAGAGTTAGAGCTACAGTACTTGTTGGATAGATGATATACCTAACTGATCTTAAAAAAGGGAAGTTCATGTAAATCTGAAACGTACTCATACTTGATATCTGGAATGGTATTCTTCACAGATGTGGACTATAAATACTGATTTTCTAGGAAAAAAAGTTAAAACAGGTAGAGGAGACGTGCCTGTGTTGCAACTATTTACCAAGCCACAGAGAAAAATTTACTGAAAACCATAAAACTTTGAAGTTCCCTAGGCAAAAATGTTTTATTGTACCTGGTGTAGGCAACTGCTGCTGACATCCAAGACTGCAGAAAGTAGAAATGCTTAATGTTTATAAGGGTGCATTTATTGACAAAATACTATAAAGGTAGTAAATAAATCGAAGGAGGAACTTAAAATACCCTTAAAATAGGGAAAGGAAAGTGCTCTTACCCAAAGATTAAAGAACTTAAATTACATAATTATTGTTGTGGTGTTTTGTTCTGTTCACTCTGCCTATATATTCCAGGATTTGCTGCTAGGATCTGGCTGTAAGGTGTCAGCTATAGACTGTGATGCTAGGTCTTTCCCTTGTGCACTTTGGCTTTAATCATCTGCCTGACCTGAAACAAGGCAATAAGTTATGTAGAAGTGATGACACCACTTATCTACCTAACTCCATTAAGGAAGGAACATAAGGAATATGGGAGAAGTTAGTGAGAAGGTCTGTGACATTTAATTCAACAGCAATGCTATTTAAACACGTACAGTATTAAGAGTTCTCTCTAGAAAAGCAAATTGCCTACAGAGCTGTTTATCTCTAAACTACTCTGGAGAGTCTCTATGAGTTCAATGATACAGCAATTGAGTGGATTTACTTGTTTCAAACCAGTGAAGATGGCAAAAGTGCAGCACACAACAAATATTCAGGTTGTAGGTGCATGTAGTTCTTTTAGCTGGGAAAAATCTGCTCTGGAAAAGTCTGTATAAGCTTCATGATTTGATTTTCCAGTCTCACAGGTTTTGTTTGCACACAGTGTTCAAGAGATTGAAGAGGAAAATGAGCAGTTTGTACCCAGCTGCAAGTGTTTCTAGTATTGTTGAGGTGCCTCCAGCAATGCTGAAAAGCAGACTTCATGGGTTTTTACCAGTCTGTCGTCTCCAGACCAGTGTTTTTCTTCCTGAAATGAGTAGCCACTGTCTTGTTGATGTCCCAAGAATGTGACAATCTTTGTTATCCTAGGAGATGGGACCATTTGTCAAACAGCAGAAAAGTATGTAACCCTGCAGACTCAGAATAATCAGTGGAGAGACATAGGCCATTCAGAGAACATAAGTAAGGATCCTGCTCTGAATCTTCTGCTGGAGAAGTTAGTCTTGCTTCTGTGGATAAGTGTATGGAAATTAAGGACATTTAACGTTCCTGAACCCTGCCTTCAGCCTTCTGAAAATTAGCATCCTCAGAGTTAATCATCTGGGTCCTGTTTGCACATGAACACAGAGGAAGGGAGACTGGTGTCCTCCAACTGCAATTTATCCTGCCCATCTCAGGTTATCTTGGGATGGAGTAAATTCTCCTGTGATCCCATGTCTCCCTCTTGCAAAAATCTTGACACCTAGTTAAGCCTAAGTACTAATGTGAAGTATCAGTGAGATGAATCCTTTACTTCCATTTTTTTTCAATATTAGTTAAGCGATATTTTCAAGGTGAATGCGGGATGAATGCTAGCTCACAGCAGATGCAGGTTGGCAGACTCTTACCTCTATTTCTTTCTGAATGAGGCTTCCCTACACATATCCTGACTCCCACAAGGACCTCAAGTTATATGACTTCCATGATGTTCCACCCTAGCTTCTCCCATATTGTCTTATGGAGGGTGTAGTCTTCTAGAGAACCTTGATTGTAGGAAAGGATGGAAGCCTTATTCAAAAGCGCTGTGAGGCAGTGGATTTAATTTTGAACTTATTTATAAAATAAAATTATGATGCGGAACAGTTTAGATTCAAATTTGAAATAGTTTAGATTACTTTTTTTTGAGAACAGATTTCTTAAAAAACTACTTGTTATGACAGGAAAGTCTTCCGAGGGAAATTTTCATAAATCCTTTGTTCTAACAATTTTTGTATATAAAGAATGAAGTCAGCAAAATAAGTTGTCACTAAAGGTAATGGTATGCAACAGTACAAAAAAAAAAAAACAACAACCAAAAAAGTCTGGAAGAAAACAAGCTTTCCCAGTGGTTTGCTGTAGAAGGCCACACAACAGACACCAGCACAAAATGATGAAAGGAGTATGCATCATTTAAAACTAACTAGATATATTACTTGAAATAATTAAAAAAAATATTTGTTGTTCAGCAATCTATATGTGGTCTCTAAGGTCTCACGCTGTGTACACACTAGTCACAAATAATTAGTGTGCACGAAACAGACACTGAAAGGAAATGGTCTTAGAGAGAAATTGTTTCAAATGTGTTTTTCTTTGTATCTGTATTATGCACTAGAAAATTCTGGTAACCTGTTGAGGATCTGAAAATATTTGAAATATGTAAGGGTTAAGAAATAAAAAGTAAGCAACTATTCTGTTAAAAAGGTAAATACATCTAGCACTTGGTATGCAATTCTGTTTCAATGCTATTTTTTCTAAAAATTCTACATAACCATTCAACTGTTTATTATGTTTAGAATGGTGAAAACAAATATAGTAGTTTACAATATACATGTTTCTAAGATACAGCAAAACATCCCCCTCAGCAAGGGGTTACAATATAACATAAATCAACTTCAAACTCATAAAAGCAATAACTTACAGGTATTTTATTACCATAGGCACATTTATTAGGATTCAAATTTTACAATATCATAATACCCCTACTGGCCCACCTTAAAGTATTAATGTGATAGGAACACTATTAATAAATGTATATCATACAGTAGGTATTTCCTGGAAAAGTGTGGCTTTGAACCCCAGGTATTGTACTTGTCATGAAGAATTTTTAGCTGCTGTTCAATGTTCATTCCCAAGTGACAAACAAAGATAAAGCAAATAGGTAATGCTTACACACGTAATTTCAGTGTACCCCAGAATGGCTAAATATTTCTACCAATTTTCTCCCAGAAATACATCCTTCAGCAAACCAGAAAATCTGTATGCCTTTGGTGCTATTCTTGCAGATGGTTATTCCATATAAATTCCATATTAAGCCATATTCCTGCGTGTTCTGAAAAAATTGTTTTGGTCATGTATTCTTTTCAGTATGTTCTTCTAAGTGTGTATCTGAATTAAAATTTTTTTCAGTATTTCAGGCATTGGATCTTAAATGTTGCTAAATGTTAGGTCTATTGTCACAGAAATGTCAGTATTGCAACTTTAACCAAAGATAACTAAGTTTTCAGGGTTTCTTAACCACAGAATAAATAGAATCTGGAATTTGTCAGGTTTCTTTTACTTTCCCTTTTTTTCCTCTCTTTTTTATTTTGCTGTTAGCAATTCTAGCTGGTTGAATTACATTCAATTCTATCAAACATCTATTGAATCCTCTGTAGAACGCTCCAGATGTTCTTCACCTTTATGTAACATGCACTTTTCCAGCTGTTCATTATTGGTCTTCATGACTTCATTTTGACAATAACACATAAAGTAAAGGGCACTTCAGGGGGATGTTTGATATCAAACTACAGCAGTCATCAACTTAATGTGTTTTGGGATATTTCGATAGCATTTGTTTGTCTAATACATCACTGTGGGTGGGATTCATTCATTCATTCATTCATTCACCTAACATCAGACATCTATAATCTTATCAAGACATGCCACGGTCTTCTGGAGACTGATAGACACATTTAGGGCATCAATCATTTGACAAAATTCTACTTTGGGAGGAGATGAACCATGCCCAAAAAATTCCTGTCCTACCCACTCACTGATTATAAAGGCTAAGGTGATTAAGTCAGATACGGATGTTGGATTTGAAAACATCTACATTTCATCTTTGTGGAGATGTAAGAAATTCTTAATCTCCTGTGTAGGTATTTTGGGATTAATATGTCTGGAGTGTGAAGTGATGCTGACATAAGGAAGTAAAAGAGCAGAACAATCTGAGCAGTGGCACTTCTCAAAATTTGGGGGGGGCACGTATTTGGCTAAAGTAATTTACATGTTTTTCTGAATAGCTGATATTTGTTCTTACGGATGTGAAGACCACCTGCTATATTTGCATGTGGCAGTGCAAATGCACTGCTGCTTGATGGGGTATGTCATTTTGAGTGCAAGAGAGGAGTAAGCAGGCAGAGATATAGGAACCTACCTCTTCCTGAGAAGGCCCAGCTCCTCAAAGTAACAGGCATACGAACAGAAGCACAGGGGCCCAAAGGGTGAGGAAGTCCATTCTTCACTGGTCCCCTGAACGGCCCTAAGTCGTAAGAGATCAGACCTCAGGGTCTTCCTTGCAAACCTGTCTGCTCTGCAAACGTGTCTTTCCAGTGGATATCATTCTGAAACAACGGTCACATCTTAACACCGCTTAAGTCCTCTTGACACCATCTCACTCTTGCTGTAGAAGAGACCTGCCAATTGGAATGAAAATGACCATGAGGCAACTTCTGAGTGAAAATAAAATGCAAATATATGATACTGTGAGCATTATCTAGTGAGTATACAAATAAGCATTGCCATCTGTGATACTTTTTTTCAAATGTGATTTTCAGGATCTGTTTTATTTTTTGTTTTCAGTGAAGCGCAAAAACTGAAAAGTTGTTCGGAAATCTGGCCTGAAGTATTTGCCATTGGTATATACATTTCTTCTTTACAAACAAAATTCACTTATATTTCATTTGAGCACTTTCCTTTTCCCATTACTGTTGTCAAAGAAAATCAGTTGATTGGAGGGAAAGGCTGCTTACTGTGAGAACAACTTGGCATGGTATTTTGCAGATCAATATTGATCTTTCCTATTCAATGCATATTTTATTGTTAATTGGATGTTGGGCTGTTCCTGTTTGGATATATGCAAATATTCCTGAACTTTTTACTTAGAAAAAATAATAAAACATAATTTAAAAAAATGTATTTCAATATATGTAGAAAAACAAACCTAGTTTAGACTTTCAACAGATGGTCCGATTTGGTGCAGCTGAAAAATAGCACAATTAAAACCTAAATATTGTATGTTTCCACGCTGCGTGAGTCAGAGGTCAAACGTAGGCATTTATTTTTAATTTTGCCAGAATATCTTGTCTACTGCACCATATAGAGCAAAACTAAGCAAGATTAATGCATATTCCTGACTAAGTATGATTGGAACTTTCTGCTGGCATTTATACATAGGTTTAAATTCATTAAAATATAACTATCTAATATTTGTTTTATATGACTGAATTAATTACATTTGTAAATGTTAACATTCGATGACAGGTCTACACAAATCACTTCATTAAAATACAAGTACACTGTGTGCCTGAACTCTTAATTCTAACTCCTTTTTAGCTAACATCAACATAACTGTTGATCTTAAAAGCATCACCCTATTGAGGAGTTTGCTTACCATTTCCTGTATATTCCTTTTTACCAACAAAGGAATTATTAAAGAAACAAAGAAACTGAGGTAACAAACTGGCTGGATTTTGAATGGCAGCTATCACCAATAGAAGAATATGAAGAAATAGTTTGGTGGATGATTTCCCTCGTTCTAACTGAGAAAAGAGTGAATTCAGCATAGAGAGACACCTAAGTGTTTTCAAACTCATGAAAGTCATAATGGAAAAAATGAACATCTTTCCCTCTGTTCACTCTTTTATGATCTCCTTTAAACAAAGAAAGATAAATTCAAGTGGGATTTAGTTACTGTAATGTTCTGGTGCTAGCATTTGGTATGAGAAAGAGATATCCTCTTTTTGTGCTTGCAGGTGATTCCCGTTTTTCCACTTTACTGTCTCCATAAGCTGTGCTTCTGTTGCACAGTCTGGCATGGATAAACTACTCCAATTTAGTTTTTTGTTTGTTTGATTGGTTTTCCCCTCCTTTTTCCATCAAAGTCATTCTAAAGTCCCACCTCTCCTTAAATCTCACTGATGTTTCTATCTTTATCAGTTTGTGATTATCCTAGAAGATTTTGAGATGAGAAACTGTGTGTTTTCTCCAAGTCTGTTAGTCTTTTGTCTAGAAAAAATATCCAGTCAATTCTAACAGTATCTACTGTGTCTTCTGCGGCAGGTTTGGTAAAAGCATGAAAAAGGCCTCTTCTGCATGTAAGTAATATTTATGATTTAGGCAGATGATCACAAGCCAGTGTATATTACTGCTTTGACTAAATACATATGCCACAGAAGAAAATCTGAGGATTCAGGTTAACAAAGAGAGAATGGTAAGACTCAGCTTCAAAATTGTTAGCCAAGCCCTCCTTCTTAAAGCAAATGCCTCAGGAATTGTAATACCCATGAGGTACACACAAACAGATTTTCAATTGCAAATGCCTGCTCCAAAGACAATTTTTTGATTGCTTGACACTCAAGATATCTAGCTTGAAACTTTAAAAATGCTGAGCTTCTTTGGAGCTTCAGACTTTATGGTACTGTTATTTCTAACCTCAGATTTTACAAGCGTCATGTCCTCTGCCAATACTGAACAAATACATTGTAAATGATGTGTGTGAAGTGTGATGTAGAGAAAGCAGTTATAGTTCATTATTACTCTCTTACAGCTCTGCTTTAAAGCTAAATAGGTCAATGTAGACTACCCTAGACAATGTGCTAATTTAGATTCTACCTACATATCTACCGAACTACTTAAAATTTGCAGTATGCTTGCTTGTTTTATTTATAAAATTTTCCTGTCTAAGGAAATCTCTTTGATCAGCTGAAAAATGGAATAAAAGATTAAAAAAAAAATGATTTGTGGACACAAAATTTTCAAAGAATCACTGTGTCATTAATTTACATAAAATTTCAGATTCATTTAGAAAAAAATGACAAATCATTGCTTAAAGCACGTTCAGTTAAACTATACAGAAAGCTACTGAGATAGAGGCAAAGATGAAAAATGGTGTGCTGCAATTTAAAAAATTCCAGACATACTCTTAATAGGGTAAAGATGCAAAATTGTGTTGATATACCATTTATTTGAAACTATAATACTTGTCATTATTATTTATGTAATTCTTACACACTCAAAGAAATATTTATTTAGATACATTTCTCTTTTTTTCTGAAGCCAAAAAGGAGAACTAGCATTTTGCAATGGTCCTTGGAAAGCAGACAAACATCTTCGATGCATATGATTCTGAAAAACTTCAAACTGCATGGTATGCACTATTTTCATGAAAGAATTTGAATGATCAGTTTTGAAGGTCTGTTATTCCACACCAATACTGGAAACTCCAGAAATATTCAATAGGTTGCTACCGTTTAGGATGTCCTCTGAATGTTTTCAAATGTTATATAGAATACTGAATGCTAAGTTTGTTGGAAATGTTTGGAGAGGTAAATAAAAAAAACCTAACAAACAAGCCCAGAGATAAAACTCTTGTCAAATGTGTATTTGTGGGGAAAAAAACACCATGCCCTTTGCCTATTGTATTGTAGGCAGCATATCCCTACATCATAATTACCTGATGACCTCAAAAGAAAAAGAATTTGTTTAGCTTTCCTATACTGGCATGTGTTTTTTAATGTACACTATTGCTTTCAGACCAGACTTTTTATATTAGATTATTAGTTTTCCCAAATAGCAGCCAAGGGGATTTATATGAGAAGAACAACCTTTCATGCAATATTGTGGCATTTTCAGTTAATATTAACTAAAAGGCAAGAAGTTAAAAAGTTGTACACAAATTTAAAGATATTTTACTATTTATGCAGAATTATTTTCATCCATTTTGAGTAGAAATACTTTCTAGTTTATCTCAGTCTGTTAACTCATGCCTATTATGCTAATTTCCCCTTCTGAGTACTTATTTATGTTTGGACCATTAGGGCACATAAACCAGATTTGTGACTGTTTTCCTTTAAGAGATAGTTTCTTACAGCTTTACTGCATGTGGTTGCATACTGAATTGAGGGGAAGAAATCAAACAAATCTGAAGAGTTTGGCTTGACCATAAGACATGAAGAGTTGTCGACTGATATCCTAAAAAATTCTGCATTGAGGGGGGCTGTTTTGTAATCAGCTCTGTGGAGTAGAGAAATGGCTTCAAGTGCTGGCACATAAGATATTTCTCATTAGGTTCATCAGATTACCTAATATCAAGGATAACTGTTCCTTCTAAAGCACTGTAGAAATATTAAAGAATTAATTTCTTCAGTGTCTTGTAAGACTACTCTGTATTTCATTCCCATTTTTCCTGAAACAAGAGCTGAGGCACCAATGCTGAAAAGATTGATTTCCAAAGTGATAAAGTTCTCACAGAAGTGTTCACCCGTTCTCAACCATTCCTAAAAAAAAATCATAAAAATATCACACCGTTATTTGGTAACAGTCATCAGGCCAGAGAATGAGCAAATAAGATGAATCTTGCTTTTCTAGCCTAATGGTGAGTATCCTCAGCTGAGACACCATTCTTTGAGGTTCTGGTCTTTTAGAAGTGTTACTATATTACATAGACTTATATAGACAGTCACTGGATGAAAGTAGAAGCAATCCAGTAACCAGAATCATCATTGAGACCACATCTGGAATATTGTGTCCAGTTCTGGGGCCCTCCAGTTCAAGAAGGACAGGGAACTGCTTGAAAGAGTCCAGCGCAGAGCCACAGAGATGATGAAGGGCATAGAACATCTCCCTTATGATGAAAGGCTGAGGGAGCTGGGTCTCTTTAGCTTGGAGGAGACTGAGGGGTGACCTCAATAATGTTTATAAATACATAAAGGGCGAGTGTCAGGAGGATGGAGCCAAACTCTTCTCAGTGATGTCCAGTGATAGGACAAGGGGCAACAGGTGTAAGCTGGAGCATAAGAGGTTCCACATTAACATAAGGAAAAACTTTTTCACTGTGAGGTTGGCAGAGCGTTGGAACAGGCTGCCCAGAGAGGTTGTGGAGTCTCCTTCTCTGGAGACATTCAAAACTCACGTGGACGTGTTCCTGTGTGACCTACTCTAGGTGGTCCTGCTCTGGCAGGGAGGTTGGACTAGATGATCTTTCGAGGTCCCTTCCAACCCCTAACATTCTGTGATTCTGTGATTCTGTGATCTTCCTCTTTGAGCTGAAGGACAACCAAGAGAGGCTCCTTTTTACTTGTTCTCCAGCTGAGGCCAGCAGACTGTGCTTCCGGGTTTCATAGAATCATAGAATCAATAGGTTGGAAAAGACCTCTAAAATCATCAAATCCAACTGTCAACCCAATACCCCCATGACCACTAACCATGTCCCAAAGTGCCACGTCTACACATTTTTTAAACACCTCGAGGGATGGTGACTCCACCACTTCCCTGAGCAGACTGTTCCAGTGTTTGACCACTCTTTCAGTAAAGAATTTTTTCCTAATGTCCAATCTAAACCTCCCCTGGCTCAACTTGAGGCCATTTCCTCTAGTCCTATCACTTGTTACCTGGCGGAAGAGAGTGACCCGCACCTAACTACAACCTCCTTTCAAGTAGTTGTAGAGAGTGATAAAGTCTTCCCTCAGCCTCCTCTTCTCCAGGCTAAATAATCCCAGTTCCCTCAGCAGCGTGTTCTCCAAACCCTTCACCAGCTTTGTTGCCCTTCTCTGGGCATGGTCCAGCACCTCAATGTCTTCTTTGTAGTGTGGGACCCAAAACATAGTATTCGAGGTGCGGTCTCACCAGTGCCAAGCAGAGGGGCATGATCACCTCCCTACTGCTGCTGGCCATGCTATTTCTGATACAGGCCAGGATGCTGTTGGCCTTCTTGGCCACCTGGTCTGATTTGCAGACTGTCATAAATGGGAGCTAGGTAATAGAGTGAATCCAGCTAAGTCCTATTAGTATCCATAACATCCCTGGAGGCTCTGTTCAAGAGGTGCAGGTAGAGGATGAGATAAACCCTATGCAAACTATTTAAAGATGGTGTATGGAACGTTGTCATACTGCAGAAGTGATCCAGCACTGTCAGTAAAAATTATTACATGTCCTAATTGTTCTACTCCCTTGTTGCTAGTTCTTTTGAGGAGATATTAGGAAGATGTTTTCACCTAGAATATGTGCAGTCTAAAATCTTATTGTGATCAGAAACTAGTTTCCTACATGGCTGCAATCTTTACCGAGGAAAGTAACTCAAATCAGTATCTCTTCTTGTAAGTCATGATCAAGCCATACCCTTACTCTATGAAGAGGCAATCTGTCATAAAAAAATATGTGAATAACATATATGAACTTTATTTCCCCAGCATTCCTCATATTCTTTAAACGTTCATACCTAAAATAAACACTATGGCACCACTTTTCAGTTTGCTACTTCAAGGAACAGCCCTAATTGCAATGACAAAACACCAGATCAGAAAGCGTAAGATTTGTTAAGGAAAAAACATAAATTCCCATTTTATTGCCTCTTCTGATAGCAAATCTAACAGAAGTCCTGGAGAAATTCTTAAAGTACCTAAATTTTATGTGTGCTCCAATAGCTTTTCTCTTCCCCCGGGGAGAAAAAAATACCTCGGTAAGAGATAGTTTTGGTCTTGAGACTTATTGTTTCCTCAAATATAAATCACCTTTTTTTTTTTTATATGAGGCCAGAAATCAAGTTCTAGTCATTTTTATATGCGAAGTTTTGAATTCAATAAATGTACAAAACAGAGTCCAAGAGTATTTTATAAACTCTTACTTTAATAAGTTGAATAAATTGCTTTATACTTTTAAACCAGTGTAAAATGGCTATGTATCAAAGTATGTGCTCTGTCTTTCTTTTTCACTTTATCAATGTTTTCTCTCATGAGTAGTATGATTGCTGTTGTCTTCAAAACGACAAATGCTATTCACTGGTGTATTCAGAATTAATAGTGTATTGATAGGCATATATTATCGATAAGCAAGCTTAATCACCTCACATGTTGTTTATTTTTACCTGCAGCTCACAAAATGTCTGTGGCAGATTTAGGTGTACATAATAATTTTGCTGCGAACTTATACTCAGTTAAAGGTTAGGGGACACGTCCTCACTTAGCAATACAGATTATGCTAAAACAAACTGAAATCCATGTCTTCTGTTTTTTATATTTCCACCTCATTCCAGGAACAGATGAAAATATTTTGCACTTTCCCTTTTCTGGATCACGAATCTGGATATACTTGATTTCAGTCATGATCATGACTGACTCAAGGCACTGGTTATTATTATGGTGATGGTCCCATGGCCATTGCCAGATAGTAGGAAAATCAGGCTGCTGTTGCTATGAAGGGAAGTCTGGGTCTGACCAAAATCAGTAAAAGTGGCAGACAAAAATTTCCAGCGCTCACCAGTTTTCCCTTCCCTCTTCTCTGTATCTCACTCTTTTTAATCTTCCTTGCTCCTTCTCATGGTAGAGGCAATTTCACTCTGGCTCCAGACCACCTACTTATCCATGGGTTATCCATGAGTTGTCACCCTTTACCAACACTACCAAGAATCTCAGAAGCACCTTTGGTAAAAACAGCAATGGGTGCTATTTATCCTGAAACGGACAAGGAGTGGAGATCAAGAGGCTACCTTCTCAGTGCTGTACCCCCAGCATAATACACCCACGCAGGACAGCTCTGTGCTCAATTTGGATACAGTCCTACAAGGTCTGACTGCAGTAGGGCTGTGCTTGCATCTCCCAAGGTAATGAACCTTTCCTGCCAGACAATTCTATTTTGACTCAGCTACACAACTCTGAGTATGAAACATTTGTGGCTGACAAGTCTCTCCTTTCTGCCATTACATGGTGCAGGTGTGGCTTGTCAGAGTATTTGTAAATGGCCCAGGTTGGGACAGGGATCAGACATTGAGGGCCTCAGGCTCCCACAAGATTTCCTGGCCCACAGCCATGATCCTCTCCCTCCATGATGCACGTGGCTTTTTGCCAATGCTTCCTGGTGCATGAGCCCGTAGAAGGAGGCAGATGAAGGAAAGGCGATCAGCAGACAGCAGGGTGGCCAAAGAGAGAAAGCTCTGGGAAGTTCTACTTCTCAGGGTCCTGTGCGTTTTATTTCTGGAAGGGGCTTGATTGGCTTGACAGTCAGCCACAGCCACAGTCGATGCTTGAATATAGCCCTCTGCATCCAGGTGTGTTTCTAAGGTGTAATCTGATGTTTCTCTGGGGGGATGTAAAGGTGTAGGTGGGATAAAGACATCTGGAAATGTGCAGCTCTAGATCTCTCTTCTCCCCATCTTCCTTTATTTCTCTTGAAGGATGAAAATCAAGTAAAAATAAAATAAAATAAATAAATTATTTTTGTCCCAGATGACTAAACTTTCTAGCATTCCCAAGTCAAGATAGTGTGAATAACTTCGCCCACGCAGCTGAGGACCTCAGCCCTGACCTGCAAAGACCACCCTCCACAACAGCAAAGGTGTAATTATACTTTCTTGCTATTTCGGTCACAGACTCTTCCTGAGGCTGTCACCTGTGTAGGCAAGTGTTTATTTTGACATGATATTTTTGTGATCTTGGCTGCTGTGTAGTTAGAAAGAAGAAGAAAAAAAAGTTTCAGTTTAGTTTACTCAACTGCCACAACAAAGTGGCTTGAAAAGCATATCATGGCTCTAAGGTTCCCTATAAATCCTATGTTGTCAGTAATCTTGCTTCTACACTTTGAGATATGCAATAATATACATGAATTGTGAACTTAAGGTGTTGTAAGCAAGCTATAAACACTTTAAAATAAAGGAATAAAGATGGTACACAGACCCTGCTCTTTTCAGATATGGAAAATATTGCTGCCCAAGCTAGAACTGCCAGTCCCTGGCTCTAAGTCACTTGGTAAATCTGCAGCCTAAACATGCCTGCAGCTGGGCCACCTTTGCTGTGACCCTGTCAAATCTTATTATTTATTAATTAGAGTGTCTAAAATGTAGCTACAGTTGCACATCTTGGGCTTTGGATCTCTCTTCTGTAATTAAAGGAACAAAATAAGTAAAGGACTTACAAAAGTTCTTTATAGATGAGTAAATGAAGTTACTACATTTCTATGTATATTTCATATTTAAGTAATTACGGGATGTAACGAACACCAACTAACTTTAGCAGTGCTGGAGCAGACAGGAGACAAGGCAGTCTGACATCAGCTGCAGTAACACATAATTGGAGATAGATAGGTGATAACAATCTTTCTCCAAATAATAAAACCAACTAATAGCAAGACAAATTTTAGATTTTACTGACTTATTTATTTTTTGTAGAAGGGGAACTGTTACAGGAATTATTTTTACAAACTTTTTTTCAACCTTTGCTACAAAAGATTCCATATAGTTCTTCATTCAAAGCCAGATGCTTACCTAATCACAAACTAAATGATACTGAATAGGTTCACTGATAGGGTGAGCTTGCTTTTTTGCTGCTTTGATAGAAAGTCTCTTTGGTGGAAGCAAATCTCTTCCAACAGGATTTTTATTACGATCTTCTAGAGCTGGAGAGCACAGCTCACTGTAAAAACTAAGGTATGATCAGTAAACACTATCTACTGCAAACTGAACAGGAGATGTGTGCGTGGTAGGACCTGTGGTGGGTGGGAATTGTTTCCTAGGTGAGAAACCAGCTGCCAAGCAAATGATTACAACCTAACCGACAGAATATTTTAGAAGATGACTGGATTTAAAGACTAATCTGCACAGAAACAGCTCAAATCCAACACAGGTGAGTTGATTGGCTGAAAGCCACTATTATTACTTGGCCATACTACAGCTGTTACGGTATGTAAAACAATTTTGGCAGCTCCAGGTTAGTTCCTAATGGAAAATGTTACATTACAGGAACTATTAGTATTGTTGCTCTGTTGACACCATGCTACTTGTTGGCAGCCACTTCAGAGAGGTGAAAGATGGAACGGAGAAGGCGAATTCAATATGCTGGGTTTATTTTTATTTATTTATTTTTGATTTTGAAATGTGCTTTATCTTCCTGGTCAATGCTGAGGAAAGCTGAAATGGGCACCAGGGAAATTCTGATGACCTAACATCGTTCAGAAGCTCACCTCTGATCTGACATTGACTGCAGTTTTTATACTGTCTTCACAGCTATACTTTGATATATGTTCCATGCCTGCCAAATAAATGACTATTCTTATTTTTATTCCCATCTAATCACTGCTGAAACCCTTTCTTGTTAACACGCAAAATGATTAGTTTTCAGTGATACCTCAGTATGCAAAGGTTGTAATGACATATATTTTAACTTATAACTTTATACTGTGATTTCAAAATCATTGCTTTGCTTGCTATTCTTTCATAGCTCTTGTATTATTTGTCCTATTATTGTGAAAGACTGACAAGTTTCTGCTGAACATAATTATTAGTTAATGTTCATACTCTATATAACTGCAAACATTAGTCCTACAGCTTCTTATACAAATAATGTGTTTTCATTGCTGCAGTATGTATGAAATTTTTAAGCTTTAAAATGGGACCTTCATTATATATGTGGGATTCAATTAGAGACTCCTTATGATAAGAAAGAGGCTGATGACAGCAAAGGGTAAATAGAAAAAGTGGTGCCAGAAAGCAAAGAAAAAAAATCCCAAACTTTTCCACTTTGAAGCAAATTGGAAAACATAGCACACAGTACCTTATGATGCTCAAGCAGATTGGATGCGCCTGAGAGTGATACTAAGAAAAATGACTAATGTTCTGCACCATCCATATTCAGAACTATACCTTGAAAACCACACTATTCTCCTTAATCCTGGGACATCACACTCATTTGATAGAGAGAGATTAATTCAATTTTTATGTCAGCTACATGGGCTTTGAAACAAATACAGAGTTACAAACATCTTGCTTTATATGCTAGGAGGCCTGCTGATATGAGTGGGAGATTTGTGTTGATGTTAAAGTTAGGGTAAAATATTTTATTCTTCACTACTTTTAAGTTATTGTCAATATGTATTTGCTTAGTACATTGTTGTCACTCTTAGCAAAAGGCAATGAGGAAAAACATTCTTCCTTAGGACAACCACATTTCTGGCCTTTTTCTTTTCTTCCCTCATTTTTCTTTTTCCAGATTCTCTACTTCTTCTTCAGCCTTCTGCATCTCCTTTCATTCCTTTGGCATTTTCTGAAAAATTTTCATCCTTGCCTACTTCCTAATCACTTAACTCACCATGAAACCCTTGCTTATATTGTCAATGCAAGCATAGTAGGTGGGATTCATCTTGTCTAACGTCACCCAAGTTGGTATAAACAAGTCCATAAGAGTAGGATTTCCCCTTTCCTCTCTCCATACTCCCATTATAGTCAGGACAGAATCAGTCACTTTTAGGAAATGACAGGATCAGTTCAGTTGCCTGAACATAGGTGCCTGATGCCAGACATAGAAATGCTGAGACCTGCACCCCTCTGGAAGCATAACATAGATCAGGACAGACCCTATGCTCAGGCAGCTGAATTATCTCAGTTCAATTCATCCTACAGTAAATATCCAAAATATTGTGCCTCAGGTATCCTACAGATGATGACTGTGCATGAGCTAGTTGTCTAAGCTACTTTTACAGTCCATTGAAGTCTAAGTCAATCCATTCACAAAAATGTGGGGAGCTAGCCAGCTCACCTTCAAGTAGGCAAGTGTGCTTGGTCAGCCAAATCACTCCAGAAACTCTTCTGGATGAATTAGCTAGACTGTAGACAGCTATATTTATGTATCTGAAATTGCTCATCTGCAATACAGAGGAGATGTCCAGCATTACACTTAGTTGAATCCCACCCTTGACTTTGGGTAATTTCAGCAAGGTGCAATAAATCACACTCTGCTCCATCATCAACGGCTATGGAGCTCAGGGACATGCATAAAAAATAGTGAAATTCACATCCTTCAGAAAACGATTGATTCAGTCTTGTCCAGACCAGGAAGACAACACTGTATCAATGACATTTGATTCAATAAAGGAATTTGTCTTTGCAACCATTGGGGTTCAAAATGTGCTGGTTTTGAAATGACAAAAAGTTTGTCAGTATTGTAAATTAGCCTGTACATTATACGCAAGGACCTTGGAGGTCTAGGTGTGACTAACAGGAGGGAGCTTTGTCTACAACTAGCACAGTCCTCCCATTTTATGATTGTTTAGGTAAGACTGAAGACAACGTTGAATCACTGAAATTTAGATATGGATAGAGGTTCAAGAGGTTATCTGGTTCACCTTAAAGCAGGATCAAGTTTTCTTTAGACATTCCTAACTTGCAGTTATCTGTCTTGTCTTAAAAACTTCTAAAGGGAGGGATTCCTGAAACTTCATGGGCAGCCTTCTCTGGGATTTTGTCACAACAATGGGCTTTTTCCTAACATCTAGACTGAATATATTTTTTTTTTTTAATTAAGCCTTTTTCTCTACTCTTACCACTGCTGGCAATGAGGAAGAAATAAGTACCATCTTTATAACCATCTTTTACATGTTAGAGGATGGCTGTCATGTTCTGCCTCAGTCTCCTTTTTTTTCCTTTTTTTCTAGACTAAATTAATTCTCTCAACCTTTACACAAGAAAAATCATTTAAGGTCTTCTAAACCTTATCATGTTTTCCACTCTTTTCTCTTGGCTTCTTCCATTTATCTTTCTTAAAGTGTGATGTTCAAAAGTGGACACAGAACTCCAGCCTCACCAGGGCAGGCTGGACAGCATTGTGTTCTGTATCTTATGTGTGACAACCCTGCTAAACCCTCACAAAATGAGAATATTTTGGGTAAGAAAATTGTGTCATCAATTTATATTTAGTTTGTAATTCACTATGAGCACCACTTTTCTGTTCTACTTCTGCCTGGGCAGCCATTCCCTGCTTTATAAGTGCACATAAAATTTTGGATTAAAAAAAAAGTGCTTCCAATTCTTAAGACCTCAACTGATCTCAGAAATGAGTGGGCAGACAATCCCAAGGGATGCAAGATTTGCAAGTTTTCATTAGAAGAAAATATTTTTCACCTTTTAGTAAGAAAAAGAAAGGACCAAAGATCAAAAGACAAATTCCACTTACTACAACCTATTTTTCATGATGTAAATTTTTCCAGCATGCTAAACTACTTTCAGACTTATAATTAGCTCTGGAAAGGAGGGATGGGACAGAATTAGATCATTTGACCACCTTAGGGACAACGTGTTTAAAGAATTACTGTAGAGCATCCACTAAAAGACTAAAAAATGTGTCTTTCATTTCATATTCTTTCTCATTTTTTGGAGGTGGATCAAAATAGCAGCATACTATTCCAGAGCTTGTCTGCGAGGCAACTGGAGGATAAGAGGATTGGCTAATAGACAATGAGCCTAACAACAAAAAGTAGGGAAGAAGCATAATAATAGGGGGTAGCAACGGGTAAGACAATACTCTAGATCATCCCATTTCATTAAAAAAATTCAGTGAGGTCTGGGTATGGAGTGAAACTTCAAGACTTGCCCTTATTTTTTAGAATTCTGCACTTCTGTTAAAGAAACCTCTTAAGTTTTAGTAGATATCCTGTCTTCACCAAAGTCAATACCATTTTTTTCAATTGACTTGAGTAGAGGCAAGATTTTACTTTCCGATCCACAGCCTTGAGCCAGCACGAGTTTTTTCCATTACAGGATACAGGCTTTATTAGAATTATAATGGTCAGTGCCTTTCAGTCATGCTGACAGTTTCCTAAACCCTGTGATACCCTCTCCCTTCCTACTCTTTCTCCCTCTCTTCTCCCTCACAGCATCCTTCCTCTTCCCGACAGTCAGCTTTTCAGAAAGAAAGGCCAAGGTCAGATAGCTTTTGAAAACAAAAGAAAAACTGGGGAGAGAAGGTGGGGCCTGAAATAAACCTTTTTCTGCATTAATACCACACCCTTAAAATACACCATGTAGTCAATAAGTGGTTGTTTGGGGCTTTGATTTTGAAGCCCCTGCCCTCTGAGACGTGTAGATCAACTTAAATCAAGACTGCTTTGAAACGGCAGAATTCTCCTGTCCCAGGATGAGGGAATGGAAAGTCAGGCAGGGACTTCTAAGAAGGAGTGATTTTGTACTGGCATTTTACAATTCTATTGTGGCCCATTTTTCCAATAGTTGAGCACTATGAACTTCTCTCAACTTGTGGATTTAGCTTGCGTACAGAAAATGCAGAGGACAAGGCTGCAGTGCAGAAGCAAGGAGCTTTCCAGGCTTGGCTGGGGCTGAATTGGTATGGGAAGAGTGGCGGGAAGAGCAACACAGATCTCTTGTCTCTCAGAGTTACTTTTCTGTGTTTTTAACCAGAAGGACCATTCCCACGCCAGTACTCCAAAGCTACTACCACTGCCAGAACTAGCAGGTAGGCTGCCTCTTTTCCTGAATAGTCTGCAACACTAGCATCTATTAAAAGAAATATGGAAATTAGCAGTTAAAGTCAATGTAGTTGATAGCTCCTACTTACCAAGTTGGTGCCTCAGTGATCAGCTCTAAGGAGAAAAAGCTGTACTCCACTCCTTACCAACAGCCTCAGACTTGGCAGGGTTGGATTTTGAAGTGAAACCAAAATTCATGAGAAAAGTGACACATAGTTTAGTATGACTTTACTTGTACTTTAACCTGAACAGAGCTGAATAGAAGTTGGTGATTCAGTCATATTGTAGTCCCCTTGCTTCTTTGCCAAAGATGCTTTTTCAGTATAAAACACTTGCAGGCTAAAGCCTAATACCAAGCTGCATTAAAACATTGTTTCCTTGTATGAGTGTGCATGAGGGTTCACGTGAGTTTATTGTCATTCCATCATTCACAGTGACAGGCATTGTAGCATGCTGTCATGCCATGGCACCTTACAATGATGTGAACTTTAATTTTTTATTACAATCAGTTAAAGATAAATGCCTTAGCTTAGTCTGAAATGGAATAAAGGCTAGGGTGCCTGCAGTACTACGGGTTAGTATGGTTGACAACAGCCTTTGGGGATAGTTCTCCATTGTCACTGATGCAGTTCCACTGGTGGAAGTGCTCCTATCCCTTCTGTCACTTACTCTAAAGCTAAGTGATATTAAGGGAAGAATTAAGAGAAAAATGTTCCTCGTAAGTAGGAATTCATCCCAGATTAGTGCAGGTGTAGGAATTTTGGATATCTAAGTCTGCTCTAGTCATACTTGTCTGTCTTTTATAGTGTGTTTCTGGATTATTATTGAAGAATAATGTATTATATTTGTAATGATGCATAATAATTCCTTTATTATGCTTATTTTTCTCTGTTCAGTAGAGAAGGGAACCTGTGTTGAACCAGTTCAGCCTCAAATGTCCAGCTTTTGGCAAGCTACATAGATGAGTGCTTTTTCACGTGTCAGTAGAAGATTGCTCAATATTCTCCATTCCTCAAGCCCTTGGACCAGATTCATAATCCTTTACATTTAAGGGCTACTAAACAGACGATCAAGGATTGAAAATAGAACCTTGGACCCTAGAGACACTCTACAGAAAACCATTTCTTGGAACAAAAAAATTATTCACTCATTTTTTATTACTGCTTAACTTATTTTTTGCCCGTTTAAAAACACCTAGGTTTCTCTATGTTCTTAATCTTAGATTAGAAATCTCAGGGTCTTTAGCTATTTCTTTACAAATGGTCATACAAAATGCTAACAGAAATGCAAACTCAGCATTACTTAGGGCAAGCACCAGTAGTAAAAGCAAGCGTGTGGAGCAGGGGAGAAAAAAAGAAAAAAACCCGCAAACCAAAAAAAACAACTCCCTTTGCTGATAAATCAACCTCAGATTCAATATGAATCATCAAATTTAATATTGCCATGATCAGTATTCATGGAAAATAAATGATGCCAAATATGCTTTAAGAAAAAAGAAATCTGTTTAAATGGTATTAATGGTAAGGCATACTACAGCAAGGTGAACAACACTGATAATATTAAATTAACCCAAGAGGCTCCCTAATCAGGATCCCTATGCAGAAATCTGCTTGCCAACTGTCGTTCTTTTTCCCATTGGTTTAGTTAAGGGTTGAAGTTCTTCTTGAAGTTTCTTTTTTAATCATTAGATCCCGACCTTACAGTTTTCTCTGACTACTTTCCTTCAGGCTGTCTTTGCTCCTGTCAATTTAGGATTTCCAGGGAATTATTCTTCTTTGAAATGCATATTCCAGGCTTGAAATACTGGCATATGTACACTGTAGAGTAATTGTGGAGGCCAAATGTTTAATTACACATGACAGCTGGAGCTGTAGGAGTCCGAGGCATGCTTGAAAACAACTTATGCCCTATGCAGTCTTAACGAAAAGGAACAAAATAATATATATTTAGGTTTTGTGCCACATGGTAGCCGCTGTTCTCTCTCTTTTCACAACTGAGGGTGGTTTGCAAGAAGTTCAGCTGCTTTCACTTCTGTGTACTGTCTCTCTGAATATATACTTCTTTTTCTCCTTCATACTGTCTAGGCACAAACTTTTAGCCCATGCAATCCTGCAAGAAATGCTCAGAATTTTTGTTTCGTTTTTTTGAGACTGACAGAGAAAACGTTTTCAGTACCTTCTCTAATACAGTGTTATTGACAAAATTTTATAAAACCACATTGCTAGAAATGCCAGAATCAAGTGATTTTAATTATAAAATATATAATCAACATTCGTATTTTACCCTAGTACATGTGATTTGTTCAGAAATGAAGCAAATGGAATAACCTGACTTCTAAGGCTTCAGAAAATATTTATTCCAATCAGCAAAAATATTTGTCCATGTTTATAGATGGATAGATTTGCAGATTCATGAAAACACATATTTAATTCTGCTGACAGAAACATTTTGTTCTTGGTAAAGCAGAGGTAAAAAGTTATTTCTTATTATCAATATATCTGTTGTCAATGTTCAACTCTTCATTTGACACAAATTCATATAACAAAATCTCTGTGCTGGTTTAAAGCAGTTCCAGGGTCTGACTCAATATTTGACACGGCTTTTCTATATGTACAATATAGATACACACACAAATTTTAAATTATTAATACATTGGATTATTATTATACTTACTGTGCAAAAGGGGCTAAAATTTGCTATTGAAATTTTGGGAAATCGGATTTTCTTTGTGCGTTGTGTTACCTAAGCAGATCTTCATTAAATTATACCATAATATGAAAGGGTTTTCCTTTTTTTTCTTTTCTTACTATAGCTCTACTTTATACAGGATTGAGGTAAGATTTAATTTAGTGGTAGTGTCGTTAGTGTTTGACAGGAAAACAACAAGTATTGTTTTAGCCCCTGAATGTTCGGTTCTGCAGTGAGAAAAATATATCACTGGTGCCCAAGCAAAAAAGGTTTTTCACTCCTTGCAAGGAGGAGTTAATGAATATCTATAGCACTTAGATGTACAAAGCAAACAAAGAGCATTTCCTTATGTAAAGAGAGCAAAAATCAGATTGATTTGACAAATGAACTTTAAAGGAATATTGTTCAGTGGTGTTGGGAATGAACTGCTTTGTACAGTAGGTAAAGAATGAACAATGTCGTAACTGAGGAGGTTAAAATGAAACTCCCACCAGCAAACCATTTGAGCACTTGACATCATGGCCATGAATCAGCAAGGTAGTCAAAGCTCTTTTAAAAATGTGAAGCAAAATTTGGGTTTTAAACTATTTTGTATTTCTTGAACAAAGAAGACTTTCTTTGAGATGAGCTTACTTGTTAAAGATATGAACCATTAAGCATTGTATTAATCTTTATTTTTTTTAAATTTTTTCTCCTGCAGTTCCCGTGCCCTTATTCTGAGAATTTGAAGGTAAGCAATTCTGTCAAATCATGTCAAGACGATTTCAGGTTTTCCTAGGCTCTGATTACCTTTATGTTTAGAAAATAAGATGGGAGAGATTACTCTGAAATCCCCAACTTGATAAGGAGAAAATTAGAAATACAACCAGCAAACACTGTCATCCACCACTTCAAAGCCCCAAAATGAGATACATAAAAGTTGGACTGTAAAGTCTAAAAGTCAGTTGTGAGAAGGAGACAGGGAAGTGAACCATGATGAACCAGGAAAATAATGTAAAAATGGCTGTTTCCAAGACTCTTCTAATGAAGGCACAGAGCCTTCCATCAGTCAGGAGCTTCCATTTGCAGGTGAAGCTCAGGCTCAGGCTCACTTCCACCTGCACAGCTGGTGATGTGCATAGGTGAACATACATACATGCATACTTACACTCATAAATACCATGGCTTGCATGATTACCTGAATCACGGAGTTGAGGTGCACCAAAATGCACCTCAGAAGGTAACTGTGATGGCTGATCCCTTAAAGCTCTCTACCAGAAACCCTGACGGCAAGTCAGCTTATCCCTTGCCCCCCTCTGAAACACTGCTGTATGCAAACCCTGCACTTATTGTGGTGCAGAAACACCCATTCTGCTAACAGTGCCCTTGTCCTACTCACTACAGTATAGCTATTTTATTTCTCATCTAGAAGGTTGAGCTACTTTTTGGAGCTGTCTCATATAGCTGAAGGTGTTTGATTTCAGTCAAGATCAAACAAATGTCTTTGGCATTTTCAGCCTGATGTGTTAATACAGTAAGCTCACATAATACAGAATGTATGGTGTCAGACCAGAGTCTTTCCTCTCTTAAGGAAACTTGAGTTTGAAGTCAAATCCTTACAATAAAATGTAATGGCTTTTAGCAGCCTGTGCTTTTTTAAGTTTTCTGTTAATATAGAATAACATCAAGACAGAAGGTTGTACAGTACAGTGAAAAATAACCAAGACCGAAAACAAAAGAGGTGGGAAATATTACTTTAAAAATTTTCACAGAGGGAAAAATGCTTATTGTTAGCGTTGTGGGGGTTTGCTCGTGATAAATGAACATGTTTGTATCAATTGGGCTGATTTTCAATAGGTATTTTATTTCACTACAGTCTCCCCTTTATCTAGCCTTTATGAATAGCACTTATCCCTTTGTAATATAGTATTTCCACCTTTATAGGTTATTTGAATATTATTTTAAGTCTGCTATTTTAGGAATCAAGAGCTGCTTACTGATGTAAACAAAGCTCCTTGGGAAATACATGAGAACATAAAGACATTGTGAAATGTTTTACTCTTAATAGGTAACATTATCTGGAGTTTGTGAGTGAGCAGCTCTAGACTGGCTTTTAATTCAAACCAGGCATAAGAGTGCACATGTTGACCTATGGGCTTTTCCAGAGCCAAACAGGAACAGAGGAAGTGATGCCCTGAAAGTGAGCCTGAACACCTGTACAGGTCACTGTTGGTCCATCATGCTTAACTAATTTTCCTCTGCCCTCTGACCTACTTTTCCACAGTGCCATTGAGATTTACATCTTTCATCCTGCAAACCCTACAGCTGCCTTCAATTAATGAAATCAGCCTTAACTTTGTTATCTGATAAGCTGAACTTGCAGAGCTACAGGAACAATTGTTTTATTATTGTATTGACAAATTATCCTATTAACAAGTGGCTACTATGAAAATCAATTAAAATCTTGGCTGAAATACTTGAATATCACTGGACAAGATACAAGGGGGAATTAACTACTGAGTCAATTAACTGTTATTCTGTACAGTTCATAAATTAGGCGTGACCAGCACAAAATCTTCGATTTGTATTGATAATTAGAACACAAAATTATTAGGTAAAATGTGGAGTGGCATGATACGGGTTTTCATTTTTTGTTTTATAGGAACTACGCTTATGTCATTTACTTGCAACGTGTTTGAGACACATTTCACAAGTTTCTCCTTCTCCCTATTTCTTGCAGATATTTTCATGCACATTGGATGGAAATGCCAGCCTCCCACCCTTTGGACTCCATAAGAGGGCAGGAGTGGTACTTTGCACAGCCAGGATGGCCTACTCGAGTGCGTACTAAATTAAGATCAGCTCCTTACAGAATTTCTGCATGAACTGGGCTTAAATCAACCTGTCTTTATGCAGAGATGCAAATTTTGTTTTAAAAGGAGGTCTGGAAGATCAGACCAATTTCTGAAATAAGGTGATGTGATCACAGACGAACAGAGTGTTACTTGTCTTAAAGAGCAGAAAAATCTGACCTGCAGTACAGTTGTGGTGTTAACAGTAGATGCTACCATTACACTAGAAAGAGGTAGGTAATATATTTTGCAGAGAGCAACACAGGCTTCTTTTGATGCAAGCAAGGGCTCACTCAGATACCGAGAGAAAAAGATCCGACACCTTTAGTTATAAAAAGTAATACCCTATTGAAGCACTTTCAGTTAATAATCACTTGTACAATGTCTTGGGATTTAGTTCTTCCCTCTCAACACCACTCATAAAGTATGGTTTAAGAAAAAGTAAGTAAAATTATATGTACTGTATAAAGTATACATTATACTTCGAATGATCCTAAACTATACTTTAAACTGTGCTTTGGGGAAACATAACCAGAAAAAAGCAGCGCCATAGATTGAGAGACAATGAAACTTCTAAGGTAAAACTGTACTTTCCTTCAAGTATATTATACTTAATGGAGTTAAAGATTTCTAAAACCTTTATGCGGAATCTTCAGAAAAAAAGGTTTTACCTTGTTACTGAGCTACTGCACTTGGAGGTAGTGTAAGAAGGCACATATTTGGTTTATTTGGGGGAGAATGGGAGAGGGGGAAGAAAATCTCAGGCAAATTTGGATAGCTGAGTTGGTTTTAGAGCTCATCTCTTTTGGAGGGTAGTGGGGGTAGTAGAAGCCGTGATTTGCTACTCTGTCACTCTACATGTACGTACATGGTGTGAAAGAGAGAGTTAGATGCACACATATATATTTATGTGCATGTATATCTATACACACACACATGTACATATATAATTTATATACATATAAATACACATACTGTTATCCAAGGAAACATATACTGAATAAATTTTGTCCCGTTCTCATATCTCAATTAAACAACAAAGACTGTTTCCTTAGGAAAAAAGAAACAAAGTAGTCCTGGCACTGGAATATCAGAAAATGAAAATGTTGAGAGACTGAAAACAGAAAGAGGAAATTAGAGCTATCGTGCACCAGTGAATCATTATAAGTCTCTCAGCTGCTCTTTGGCAATGGTTGCTGCAGGGAACTCTACATGAAAATGTCTCATTCACCACCAACAGCTTATGGGGACTAACACTACAAAGCCAGTGCATAAAAGCAAGGGAGATGGGTGGGTGGAAAAATCTGCTTACTGACAATACTCACCATACAAATGACAAACTTCTCCATCTAGAAATGACAGTAGCCCTTACTGTTGCAGGGCCATGGAGTCTGGATAATTGCAAAGTATTTTATACTCAGATGGCTACTAAAATATTATTCACAGGATGTTAAACTGTGAACTGGTTTTAGACCTTTTGTTTACTACAGCTGTTATTATCATCAGTTTACACATGTGATAACATCCAGAAGCTCCAATTAGAACCAAACACCACTGTGCTAGGGTGGGTTCAAAACAAACAGCAGTCCTTTTTTTGAAGGCCTTGGAAAATCCTGTAGAGCGGATAGCATTTCTTTGAAGTTAAGAGTGTATGTGTAATTCATACAAAAGCCAAAGTCTTTCTTTTTTTATCAAATGCTTTTCCTAAGAAAACTATTATTTGACAACTGATATATAAAATCTGTACTAGATTGTAGTGATCTTTTCAGGCAAATGTAATCTGCAATGGCATGGAAAATTGGCATAGTAATGTGTCCTGAAAATGAAGGAATGAAAGAAACTTCCTGAGGTAATACAGGGTAAGAAACATTTGAGCCTAGAGAACAACATGGACAGAAACTCAGCTGCCATAAATCAAGGTAGCTGCAGTGAAATCTCTACAATTGCAATAATCCTCTGCATCAGGTCCTTCAGTTTGATCTCAGGAGCTTAGTAAAATCTCCTGACCAAACTAGTGCAGTCCAGCTACTACTAAATATACATATTTCACAGTGGTGGTGATACAGATTTATAAAGAGCTGGTGTTCTTTATGTTCAAAACATAAAGGATCCTCTTGTTATAGAGGATTTTGTATATTTTCAGAAAGCTGGTATGAACTTGTGAACATTGTTTCTGGAGTTGATTAATGCGTGCCTGCCTGCCTGCCTCCACTTTTTTTTTTTTTGGTATGTATTTTTTAAGAATCTGTGAGAAGGCAGGGGTTATTTTTCACAAGGGTTATTTTTCACAGCATGGAGTGGAAGCTGTACACACTTTTTCCTGCAAGGTTATTGTTAATGTTGACTGGTAATAGTCATAATGAACAGTTCAAATTGTAGAGAGCAGTCTTGTTTACTACCAACCCATCTGAAATCATCTGGAATACACACAAGCCTCCCATGTTTAGCTCTCTGATTGGAATTGACTGGCTAAGAATCTTTTGATAACATCTTTGGAGGAAGCTGAGCAGTTTATTGTACCTGTCCCTATGCTTATTGCAAATGCATTACTCCACAGCTCTCCATGTGTAGTCAGGGTGTACTTTATCATGTGGATGCTCGAGTATGTCTTATCCTTCATTACAATGCATTCAAGGTTTTCACTGTTGAAGCCTGATCTAACCTTTAGCTTTTGAGCCCTAAAGAAAAAATCTGCTTTCATCTCTTTAATCCAGAAGTAGCGTGTTGTTGTCATTGTTTAATACACAGGAAATAGCAAGGGATCTGCAACAGAGCAGAACAGGCAATAATAATTAAAAATAACTTACAAATACACTTGCAAACACATGAAATTATTCTGCTTTATTTACTGTTTCATACTAGACATTTTACATTAGTATCCAGGCAACAGAAAGTTAAGTCAAGAAAAACTTTACAAAACTCAAGATTCCTCTGTCACACTCATAAGCAGACGGACCAGAAGTGTGTCATTCATTGCTTGCCACAGGCTACTCAATGCTTATGATTTACCTTTCTCTGTTTCCAAAAGCTCTCTCCCCTAATCAGAGATCAGAAAGAATAATTGGTAACTTACTCCTTTTCCCAGTCAGACACAGACATGTAGTTGAGTGAAGGGGATGACTTATGAACCCCTCCTAGATGTTGGTGGAGGATGCAATCCGCTCTGTGATGGTAGCTACAGAAAGGCTCATGTGCTACCTTTAAACTGGAAAGTACAGATGCAGCAGTGCATTTGTGGATGTAACTAGGGAATAATTAGGGTAAGTTCTGTCCTCACACCTTGTGTAGTATGAAATTATATCAAAAGAAATCCAAATTAATTGTCAAAATACTCAAGACCAAAAAAAAAAAGACTAAAAGAACTGGAAAATTAATTTACAGCTTAGAATTAAACATTCTCCCAGGCTTCCTCAGTTTAGTTGCTTTACTTATTAGGTTTTCTTTGTGCCCAGTGTATACATGACGAATCACACTGTGCTTATAACTATATTGGTCTCTAGCTGTACTGCATGTCAGATGACTTTGTCCAATGCACAGATCTAATCGCAATTTGTTGTTGAGGTCACTGGGGAGAAATCTCCTGGTCTTGTGGTGGCATACACAAATATAATTTTATTTTTGCCATGAGACAGTGACAAGGAGCAATGCAAATGCTCATCTGCTTCCATTGTGTCCCTTTGCCATGTGGAAATGATCAGACTGTTGGCTAAGGCTATTTGTGTATTGTTGTCTCCAGAGATACATATGTATGCTACAGAATCTTTAGACCTTGTCTTTTAATTCCATCTTCATATATAGCCTATTTTTTCGTGTTTTTTTTTTTTTCCCATTGAATCTTTTTATAATCTCTGATAGGTTTTTTTGTATCATGTGGTGTTTCTGTGTTTGCTGACCTTTTACTCCATCAATCATTTTATATACACAACTGTGAATTATATATGGCTTATACAATGCATATTTAATTATCATATAAGCACAATCAGCACCATAAATGAAATTTGCATTTCACAGCTGAAATCACCTTTCCTTTCGTATACCCAGTATGATAAAACATCAAAAGAACAATGATATACTCTGTCCACAGAATAAGAAATACTGTACATTTTCTGAAACTGCATAACGATGAGTTCAGGGATGCACAAGCAGTAAAACCCACCAATTTTTAATAATATTTCCCTCTGTAACTCCAGCAAATTAAGTGTGATAACAAAAACGGACAAACTTTTGAATTCCTCTGAGTTTGGACGATGGTATAACTAAACCTGCTATCCCTTTGATGGGAGCGCCTTATGTGGCTCAACTCAGCCCAGACCTCATTGACTTCTGTATTCTGAATTTTTCAGATAATATCATCTGGCATCCATACTACTTTGGCATGCCAAACAATATCTGTCTTATCTAACTCAATCAATCAGTCTGTCTGTCATACTTTGCATTTATATAACGCCTTTATCCAGCAAATGCAACCTGCTTTACAAACTTTAATTAACTTAGGCATCTAGCATCCCGGGGAAGCAGGGAAATACGATCTCTTTTTGTACAGAGGAAGAAACTGAGACACAGAGAAAATATGAGTGGGAGTCATCTTGCCAAACTTTAGCTGACTAAAAGATAGGCATTTAAGCTTTGGAAGATCACCCTAGGCTCTCTTTAATGCTATAGGAAATAATTCACACAGCATCTTTTAGTCACTGATTTTAGGATGAGACTAATTTTCCTCTGGAGGCTTTTATTTGTGGCCATGAAAGAAGCCTAGATGCCTACCTTATACATCAAAATCTAACCTAGGGAAGACGATCCCTATCTAAAAATACTTGTCCAAAGTCAGTGAGGAATACAAGATGTGCACTGTTCAAACCAAACCAAGTTCTGAGAATATAATGCCTGAGTTCTGCTTTTGGCAGACTAAGAAGACAGAAGGATCTAGAAGGAATGTTTTTATGGTTGAGGCCATGGCCTTCCTACTCTAACATGGAAAAATCTAAAAGACTGTATGTTTTCTCTTTTAATAAAAATACAAATGCCCATTTAGTACTTTTTCTTTTCTCCTGACCAAAAAAAAATATTTACGATTGGTGAAAGTCTTTTGAGAGGAAAATAATGTTCAAAAAGGTTATTACAGTTTTACTCGACATTGCTAAGGTAAAAGTTATTTTGGAGTTTTCCTGCTTTTCTGAACAACAAAATGATGTTCCACTTCCCCTCCCTCTTTTCTTCATTCTTATGTATTTTTGCCTTTTTCAATTTCCTACCCTTACCTTTTTTTCATGGACACACAGTCCAAAAATGAAAATATGAATAGAAAATAGAGTAGGAAGATCCCAAGACAAAAAAAAAAAGATCATAAAAGCAGGAAAAGTCTTTTTAAAAGTGACTGTAGTTAAAATACGTATAATATTCTTCATTGTTTTGTGTTTTATTCTCTTTGCTTTTGCTCTCTTTTTCTTGCTTTGCTTTCCTTGGAGGTATTTATCCTAACTAGATCTTGCCTTAATATTTGCTTCCAAATTTTCCATTCATTGCCGAGTTGTTAGGATGTCTCTGGAAGGAAGCCCACAGCATTTTTGCCTCCCTTTTCTATGCACAAACATGGGACTGAAAGAAAGATTCGTTCAACCTCTTCCCATTTCTGGCAGTATGATCGTCCTCAGAGTCCAGCTTCTTCTAGGGTCATCCAAGGAGGAAAATGCCCTCTCTTCTGTGAAAAGCTGTGAAAGCTTATAAATAATAATTAAATTTCATAACTCTGTAGGGCTTTTCCATTGGTTTTGCCTAAGCATTCACCAGAGCTACCAGAGCTAGCGAGGTAGTACTGCCTTCAAAGCTCTCAAGAAACCTTAAGTATAAATCAAGAGATTAAACTTTAGACAGATGCCGAATGTGAAACCGGAGAGGCTGATACACCTCCTGCACCATGTGGGGAAGGAAGGAGAAACTGTAAAAGAGTTTGATGAAGGGCGGAAAAGAATTTTTATGCACATCAGCTCTTACCTGAAGAAAGCAGCAGGATTCAATTTAGGAAATAGGTGGATTGTAGCTTTTAATCATACCGGAATCAATTGATTTTATATAATAAAAATAAATACAATATAGAATTTATGGTTTAAAAAAAAACACCCCGAAATATTAGGGACAGAAAATACCTCACTGTACATTTTAAATTTCTCAACTGCAGTTCAGTGGGTAGGGAGAACACAGGCAAGCCCCCTCCTGCTGCCCAGCCCCTGGTTTACATTAATTTGTGTCACTGGCAGAGAGTCCAGTACTAGGGATGGTCTGGACTTGGCAGTACATTGCCTTATTTCAGACCTGCTTTCTTTTCAGTTTAACCAAATTGCTCCCAGCCATCTCCTTACAGATTCCAGGATGCAAGTGCCATTGATACTGTACACACAACTCTGCAAGCCTTCAACAGCAAAGGCTCATCTGAGCAACAAGGATCCTCTCCATCTCTACGTTCCTTGAGTAGAAGATTATTCTCTCAAGTAATTTTTTCTAAATGCCTTTGGAGCACTTTTCCAAAGTATCTTTGATACTAAAGAAGTTGAATTATCCCAAGGAAAAACAGATTTTTTTTTTCAAATATGAAATAAAAGAAATTTGTTTCTTTTTCTTTTTAAGACAATTCAGTGAAATTATTTAGCTTTTTAAAAATGCAAAGCCTATATCTGTGTTTCTCAAGTAAAGAAAATGCAGAAATAATGGCAGAATGTGTATTGTAATGGCATACAATGTAGTATCTCCATACATTCAGGACATACAGTCATTACAATTAAAGGAAAAGGCTTTTTTTATTGTTATTTTAAAGAGTTGTTATTCATGAAATGTTTATAATATGTGAAACAAATAATTATGACTAACACATTGTCTAATAAAGATGAAAAGGATGAAAATCCCTATGAATTTTTAAACTGAAGATAAAGAACATTAACAATCCTTAATTATATCATCAAATATTTAAAATTACCTTCCATACTAAATTCTATTTGTATTTAATATATTTATTTTTTATATATCTGTAACATTTTTATGAGTGGGTACATAAAATATCATCAGCTGTTACAACAAGAGACATCTTGACTTAATGTATTCAACATCTTGATCAAAATTTCCATTTTGTTTATTTTTAAGATAAATCAACAACCTTTGTACACTATATTAAAATTTATATTTTTCTCAACATAGTCAGATCCATAATTAATACTATTACTACTACAAAATTAAATCGTGCTTGTAAGGCAAAAACCTAATATAAACCCAGATTTTCAGATCCCTTTCATGCAAGATGCTTGCACAGTTTGCATGTTCCTAATTCATGGAATATACTTCTGATTTTGGTGTTTATATTCCATACAATGATCTTTCTGTCATCTACCACTGCTGAGTCTTCTGTTAATACTGGCAGAAACCATAGCGTTGCTATTGCCCTTCAAACCTGTCCCATCACCTCATTCCAAGATCAACTACGAATCTATTTCAGGTCTGCTGTAAACTACTAGGTGCCTATATGTACTCAGTGTTATTCAAGCGATTGATAAGAGTCAAAGTCTCTCAGGTACTGAAAAGTAATTCTATGGTAAGATATGTCTCAAGAAAAAATAGGAATAAATGCAGCACCTTGTAGAGAACTGGAGCAACATGTTCCTGAAGAGCATCAATCAGGCATCGCAGATCATATCCCAAAACTTTTCCATCAGATTCTTTAATGAAAGCAAAAAACATTTTGAAACTGTTCAAGTAAACACAAAATGCATGAGTTATGTTAAGGATACAAGAAGTTTCAATGCAATCAATCTTTTCTATCACAGATTTGATATCCAGCATGTTCTTATAGGCAAAGCATTCAGAAAATGACAAGTCATTTGGATGCTTTTGTTTAGGGTCATCTTAAATAGATTAGATATTCTAAAAGGGATTGTTCAATCTTTTCTGAAAATCAGGTTTCCTTAAGGACATAAAAAAATTTAACTGTACAAATCTCTGTCTTTTTTGTCACTTTGTAACTTAAAGATGGTTTTACTACATTGCTCGGAGAGCTGAGTTCTGCACAGGATGAATTTCTCTAATCTTTGTAGTATGATTTGCTTGAAACATGAAAAATGCCCCTCTACCTTATTTCTTGTCTTGGTATAATACTGAGTCATCTTCATGATCTTTTGTGTCAAGGAAAAATCTAGCATTGGACAGATGACCATGACTTGACTTGCTTGACTACTGCATCTGAAAACATTTCATGGTCTTCTACAATGGCCTCTCTTATTTGCTGAACGTTGTCAGAATAGACACCACAGTAGACAGCCAAGGAGGCAATCTGCTTTTACTACCGGTGAATAATACAGTGCTGTTGGTTATATTGTTCTCATCTCCCAACAGGCAAATGTTACCATCTATTTATTATGTTATTTTTTCATTAAAATGAAAATGTAACTTTGCAAGTATGGTAAAGCTATTCTGGGTGCAGCACCTTCTTTGCTCTATTTATATATTTCAAATGTATTTAATTTAAAATAACTTCATCTTTCTAACTATATTTAAGCTAAAAATAGAGAAGATGGAAATTTTCTGAAATTGGGCTGGCACTAGGGTTTAGTGTGATAACAGCTTATCTCTGAGAACTGGGTCGGAACGTAGCTTAAATTATACAATTTTGATTGCTTTTTAGGCAGCTGCTTTGTTGATCTTGCTCTTGTGTCACATAGGAGTCCTGGGCACAAATCTGGATCTTATGGAAGAGGGGCTGAACTAGCAAAGAAAAACAGTTTCTGCCCCCTACCAGCTATTTAAAATACACTGACGGATTGCATAATCTGTTGCAGTTCAGCTCAGCCGTGTACCCGCCCCAGCACAACTTCCAAGTGGGTTAACGGGGCCAGGCTCCGCTCAGCATCAGATACATTGTCTGGCAGAGTTGCATGAGAAACAGGAGCTATGTCTAATCAACTCTGAGTCTAGTTTTAGGCAATGCTATTACTCTCTGACTTTCATGAGCATCCCTGATAATTTATTAATTAAAAAATGGAAAACATACGATTTGTGAAATTCAGAAAAAAGGGGTATATTAAAACATTGCTCTAGGCATGTTTTGCTGCATGTAAATCTGATTTGTTGACATCCTGTATAACGTACCAAACCAATGTACTTCAGCCCAATGTTTTGCTATCTTCCAGCATAATTAATTTCCAGGGATGTGTGTGCATCCAAACAAGAAGCAGAAAAGGATCAGAAGGAATGAACTTGTCTGAGTGTATTCAGACCATATACATGAAAAAACATAATGAGTAACCTTATGCTTCCCTACTACCAAAAGTTCATCAAGATTAGTAACTTTGGCATAGCTTAATTAACAGCTAGGGAAAATGTAACCTGGGGTGAGGGGGAGGCAAACTGATTAACAGAAACTTTTTGTTTCTTAATTATGCTTTGAATAATTCTCTTTTAGATCCTCCTCACCTACTGATGGGCAAGCTGCATGTAGTTTAGCATTCAGATTGTGTTCAAATAAGTCTCAGGCATTCAGAAGCTTATTCAAAACTTGCCCTAACATTCCTACTTGGGGAAGACCGCAAACTTTGTATTAAAAAATCTGCTTCCTGACATTTTTTGCCTGGTTGGACAGCTTAAGAACAGCTTTTTTCATGCCTTTTCATGAGTCTTCTATCTGGATTAGATACCAAGAACAGAGATAAAAAAATGATAAAAACAAACAAAAAAAAAAAGCCAGCTGAGAAGTTCAAATGGGGGTGTTTGGATTGAAATTGGGGTAAATACTCCCTAAAGAGTTCAATTACTTAACTTATTTAAACTATTTGAGGCTGTTATTCAAGGCTGACCTTCTGGCCTCCCGCACCCCTGGGTGGGTAGCTACCCACAGTGTGGAGCCAGAAGGCATTCAGCTTTGTATTTACCTGTCATTGGCAACAGAAAAAGCCGGGCAGGGTGACTCACTGTGGCCCATAAATGGAGATAACGCTCTCCCACAGCAGGACCAGGATCTGAACTGGCACTAGATCCCTGCAGCTGTGCTTCAGGAACCACTGATTTGCTGGAGAATTCCTGAGCGACACTGAACACTGTAGTGACAACAGCAACGGCAAGATTGGTAACTGTTCCTCCTCTCCCTGGCATCACAGGTCTAGTGAGATACTTGGAGAAGGATCTGTAAGGAAGGAGCTCACTCCCCCTTCCATTCTGCTTAGTCGTGCATCTTCTATCTTTGTTTCAGTGTAACTTTGCAATGCGTCCTGGTTAAACTTACGTGCACTTCAGCAAAACTATCTCCAATTACATATGAAAAAAGGGATACATTTAAGACTGTATCTCTCTCTCTCCCTCACCATGTATCTCTCACAAAATAGGATATCTATCAAAAACCTAAACCATTTGTGTCCCAGACCTCCCAGGTATGTTGCATTGTGGCCTCGCTCCTGCAAAATACTATCTTTGCTGTGGAGGAGTGGCATGATGCATATTTTATCATCTTTCCTAAAGTCGATCCCAGCTGCCTCCTCTAAGTACTCCAGAAGACCCAAAAGACAATAGAGAACAAAAAGAGCTCAAGGCTGAAGCTGATTCATACTCAGCAAGTTTGAATAACTAATAGCTACATGAAAAAACGCAACATAAACCAGGCTGTTCCTGGTTTAGTTTTGAAAAGCAGAAACCCTAAATTCACCGTATAAAAGTGGGGATTTTGCATTTGATCACTTGACAATGAAACAAGGTGTGTTGGTGATTCTGCAACAGTAGTGCTGCTCGTTAATATAGGCTACCTACATGTACCTATGTCTTATACCCTGCAGCTTCACAATCATTTACTGATTAGAAAATAGTCTGATATTATGGCTAGGGTTTTTTTTTTTTTATTAGATGGTTCTTTTTAAAGTGAAATAACTCAGATATTTTTTTTAAGTGTTTGTTTGTGTGTTGATTTTTGAAATCAGGATTATATTTTGTTAGAGAAAAAAAATTATCTTCAAGTATATTTAATAGCTTATCTAACTAAGGCAACCAAATAGATTTTCCATCCAGGTAACCAAACCACTGTCCGGGAGCTGTAGCTTTCTAGGAGAGCAATGGAAGCTGTCTTTGCTGTATCAACTTAATTAAATGTCGGCAATGCTTTCACAAGAGCAGGACTAGGATGGCAGCAGAGGCAGGCAGAGAATTCTGGATTAAAAACAGTCCCCACAGTTAATTAATGGGATCTGCCAAAAGCACTGAGCCCTTAGCCTCATGTTGCAATGGAGCAGTAGCTTCTGTGATTCAGGGACTAAGCAAAATAAGGGACTAGCTAAACCAATATTTAAGATGTGCAAAAAATCTATTAATTATATTTTTAAAAGCCCCACCACAGTTCAGAACGCTGCCTGATGCTGTTGTAGGTCTCTGAATAGAATGATCAAGGTCTCAATTATTAACCCTCCTCTGCTGGGGTGCTTTTAACCCAGGAAGACACAGTTTTAGGATCACTTGTAAATTCCCTGGTGAGCCTGCAGGTGGGGATGGAAGGGAAAGACTCCTTATTAGAATTGCTGGAACTTTCCTTTTTATGCATTTATCTTTCAGCCTAAAGGAAGAAGGAGCAGTTCAAACAAACTCTTCTCTGGTTACTTTATTTCAGCACATTTGTGACCTAGATAAGATCATTATCTAACAGCTTGGAGTGAAGTTGAAGTTATATAGTTGTTTTTAATAGGAAAAAATAGTTATAATTTAATGTAATCTATGTTTGTGGAATAGCTATGATATATTTCTTGGACTCTAAGCCGTAAGGCAAAAAGGACACTTTCAAGCAAATTATTCAACAGGTCAGATAAAATGGCTATTTTAAATTGCACTGCTTGGGGAGTGGCACAATTCTAAAAGGAGCTTTATAGTCCTGGGAAGTGCTCATTTCTAGAGGAAAGTAATTAAACAGTTTGCTTAGGGAAGTCATGCATTCTCTGTCATACTCATTTTTTAAATCAGGAATGCATATTTTTTCTTGAAGGCAGGCTCTAGTTCCAACAAAATTTATGGCCTTTGTGCAAGAAGCCTGGTAAGAATGGTGAAAAAAATACATAGGTTAGTCTCTTTGGTTTTGCCTTAAAATTCACAAACAGATCAGGAGACAATGACAACTAAAGCTGAAACCTTCAGATAAATCTGTCGCAGGTACAATTCAGGCCCTTTTGTAGTTTAAAACCAGAAAATGTCATCCCATCTGCATACTGAAAGTATCCTTGGATGTGTAGATCTCACCATTTTGTCAATAAGGCAGTGCTGTTTTCCAAGGTTATACCACCTTTTTTTTTTTTTTGCATCCTGCAAAGTATCCTCCTCTTGTCAGGAAGAGGGGAGCAGCAGAAAATGGATAAGCCAGCAGACCAGATTTCATTCCAGAAAGTTCATGGTAGGTTTAACTTTGCCCATGTCTGCATTAATTTTCTTACAGCTCTCCATATGAACTTAGGAATCTCTTTGCATGGGAGGTCTTGTGGCAGCCTTAACTGTGCCTCAGCAAAATCCCAGTAGTATGACCTAATAAGAGATTTCTAGGACACAGAACAAAAAGTAGGAAAAAAAAAAAAAAGAGAATGGGAAATTTGGGCAGAAATACAATCTTCCATGTGCGTGTCCTCCAAATGTGGGGAGTCTCACAGTCTGACCCTATGTGTGTGTGTGTGAATATGGAAGTGACAGGAGATCACTCCAAACCCTAAACCACTAAAGTCAGGATGATGACTTAAAGACAGTTGCTTTTCTTCTCTTTTGTCATTTTCTGCAGGGTTTTTTCCCCCACAGAAGAGGAAAACATGGCCCTTGAACATGAAAACTAGTGTATTCTTAGTTGTAGTGGACTTTTGTTGTTATTGTTGTTTTGGGTTAATACCCTGATCCATACGTACCACAACTGCAAGCTCCACTTCTCAGATCTGATGGTGTAGCACTAAAGCTCCATATTTTAGAGTCCTTTATTTGGGATTCCCTTCCAGGGGTGAAGGGCTGCAAGTACTTAGTGCCCCCTGCTGTCTTTTGGCCTCTTATATTGATTTTCTTCACTGTGACCTTTGCGTTTGCTTTGACCTTTTGCCCTTTCATATGGGAACTTCTCTGCAGAAGGGGTTGCGCTGAGGATGCTATGGAGAGGCAAGCCCAGTCACCTATTTTCTGGGTAAAGCTTCCTTTTTGGTGGCTGGCAGCTGCGGCTTGACTCTATTGCCTTGGATATTTGCACATCAGAAGTCATGGTGAAGGTTCATGGGCAGATACCCAGATTGTCGCTGGTTATTAATCGCTCCTCTGAAATGATCAGGAGTCAGAGACACCACTTCTGGCTTACATGGTGATGAAAGAGAGCATAATCTAGCCCCTCTCATTTCAGTTAGAGTTAATGAAGTGGCAGTGATCTAAAATACTGGAAGTGAGGTCCAAGTGATGCCTGGTATAGGTATTTTACTCTTCCATGCTAATTAAAGAGCAGATCTATGGAACATCTATTTAAAAGAGAAGCTCATATGAATATATAAGCAAATGCAGTGCTGTGCCAAGCCACACCCACCTTTCAGACACTGTCAAATATTTTGGAGGGGACTGGGGTCTTTTTTTCACAGAAACAATGCACTTGTCTTTCCATATAAATCACCTGCAGAGAAATTAAGAAAAAGGAAGAAAAGGAAAAAATGTGCCTCAAACAAAGCAGCATAAGCCCTATATTAGGCATCAGATTGGCTAATTGCTGCCCAAGTATTTCCCAGCAATATATATATATTGAGCAACCACCAGAAATATGAGGACTTAATAAGTAGCGAGAAGAGAATTTATACAAAAAACAGACATAACAAGGCAAAGTTAATTCATCACAACTTTCACATAAGCCTTTGTTGGGCAGTTGGCCAGGCCCATCACATTATCTGTTTGACTCAGTGAGTCACTCCAGCTAATAGAATTTTGCCCCGTGTTTGTTGTTGCCATGGCAATGCAATATTATCAGGCATGTCATGTTCACAGATCAGTAGCAGCGGCGCTGCTGCAGACACACAACAGCTTTCAGCCTTTGACCATAAACAGGAATTCACTCCACAGTCAGTCTGTCAAAAAGGAAGTCGGCTGTGGTGAAGAAGCACTAGTGCCAGTACTACTAGCCTTTTCCTTTTTCCTTTGTGAGCGCATTGCCATTATCATTAAAATAACCTTGAGTCGTCATGAATTCATTCATTCACAAACATTGTCAAAGAAGGTGCAATAGTTCAAGAGAATCCAGAGGGTCAAAGAGAGGACTAGTTTTAAATCTGTGCCTATTGAACCTGGAAATGACATAGTCTGTTAGATATAATCTTATTCTTACCATAGCAAATCAAGCTGTGTTGACTGGCACCAATGTCCAAGTCAATTCAGCACCATGAAAGGTTACTAGGAGTAAAGAGGTCATATCCTTTGTGGTATTGCTTTGAGAAATAAACTTAGGCATGTGTGGGAATATTTTACAAAGAATAGCTTTTTCACCAAAAGTGAAAAACAAATCCTGTCAGGAATCTATAGAGACTGCAGGTATTTTCTGACATAGCCATATTTAGTGTTTAAACCAAAGATATAATTACTAAGCTTTTCCAATATTTTAAACGTTTAATTGAGTCATAAATATTCCACCAGATATTTTAATTGCTTTCCAAAGAAAATGGTCAAATATCTTTTTGAAACTGCAATTTGAAACTGAGAATGCACTCTGTCCTGGGGTTTGTAAAGATTTTCGTTTTCTTTCCAACATAGACATATCAAATAATAATACGGAATACATGGGAAGATCATAGAACCTCTGAATTTGATTTGTTTGATAGATTACACAAGATTTACCCCAGTGTAACCTCTTTGACATCAGCTGAGTTGTTCTGATTTGCCCTGCTTTGAAAGGAGGATTAAGATTCTTGGATTTAAAATACAGGAGAGAATTTTTGCAGGGACATACTGTCTTCTAATGCCTCTGTTGTATGGAAAGACCTGTTTAAACATTTGTTGTCACATATGTCCCAAAATGTTGTTGACAAGCTATACTGGCATTGAGAGACCCTACACAAAGTTTAGTAATGCATTTGAAAATTATTATGAGCAATAAGGGGCTGATTATGCTTTTCCTTCTGCGAGCTTTAGACTGGTATAACTCCACAGATTTTAAAGCAGTTGCTGCTGAAATGATGGGAGAAGTGGTTCCATTCTGGTAAGTGCTGATCCCCTTTATTGAAGCACTGATTCTTAAGTTACGCAGCTGAGACCACCAAAGTGCTTACATTTTACACTGTGGTAATGAAAACAGTATTTGGTCCCTGGTATTTAAAATTGAACGCTGGGACTTTGATGAATACAGAGCAGAAGTCCTGAGTTGTAAAGCTTTTGCCCACAACCCCTTTTCTGCTGAACAGAGTTTCTACTCTCAACTTGTGTTCCCACTGAAGTTACATTTCATTCAGTGTAGCAGAAAAGATTTATACTTGCTATACATCTGCATGAATCTCCCCTTGCTAACACGGCACAGATCCTGTAGCCTGGATTTTCTTACAGTCATGAAAAAGGCTGTGTCTCCCATGCTGCCCAAAGAAATACTAACGTCTAGTTTGAGTGTGTGGTGTGTGGCCAAGGGAAGTGCAGTACCTCAGTACCAGAGTCCATTAACAGCCATGCAATTAAAACAGGCCTACTCTTGCACTTTGGACTTGAACCACTTTCTGGTAATCAGGAAGGTGTAATGGTAGAATTGAACCTTTTCTTTCAACTCCTGTCACGTAGGGGCAGTCACAGCTTGATGAAGTCCCAAAGATTGGAAGTAATATCAGCTTTTAACTGAAATCCACTTGCTTTAATGGCATTACTCTTGTTTTACTCCAGTGAAGTAAAGACCAGAATTAAGTGCAAGGAGGAGATAGCCTCACGTTGTTTTGGAAAGGAATGAACAGGAAGACTTTAAAACCAGTGAAATAGGACATGAGCAGTGAACTGACCTCTGTGCATCTGCATACCTGGTTTTCAGTCATCCTGTTGCATACTCATATAAGACAGAAGGAAAGGAAGGGAGGAGTAACAGACATCTATATCTATATTTTGTCTGCCTATAAGAGTGATAATTTAGACTTATATTGGTTAAAAGCTATTTCAGTGAAATTGATGCAGCTCCTCTGCCTGGCCATGCTTTGATCAGGTCCAGAACAATTGTCAGTCTGGCTTGCAACAGCTCTCAATGTCTCACACAGACTCCGTATTAAGTGCAAGAGAGTTTTAAACAGTGAAACGACATCCAATTCAATAACAACATAATTAAACAGGTGCAATTTTAGTGTGTTGAGAAAGAATGATATACACAGAGTATGCTCTAGTAGAAATCATGGAATAAACCAGTTATGGTTTGGATCATTACATCTTAGAGTAATAGCTGTTCTGTTTACCCCAAGGGTCAGAAATTTCTGCCATTCAGTGGCAATCTGCAAATGCATTATAGCTAATCATGTCAAACTGGCAAAGGAAAATAAGTCATTGACATTTTAAAAATGTGTTTTTAACGCATAACTTTTATAAAGACTGTGATATCTACAGTTGAATCGAAAATTCCACTCTGTGTTTGCTAGTTTTCCTCTGTCACAGTGAAATACACATTTTCCTGGAACTTTACTCTACTGCAAACACCTTCAATTTTATTTCTTGCATTTACATGTCTCTTTGTATTATTAGTCCAATATTTTCTAACATAATCAAAGAGAAATTATATTTTTATCTTTGACTCCAACAGAAAACATTCTTACCAAAAAAGTAAGTTTAGAAGTTTAGTTCTATGTACAAGGTTGCGTTCATTTCATGAAGGAAATTCTTACTTATTAAACTTTGTGAATAACGATTTAGTGAAAAATATAAGTAATATTGTATGTGTACTAGAATTTGCAATCCTATCACCCAGGTGATGTGATATATTATAAACATACTCATAATTGTGTGTTTTCATTGGTAGGTGGATCTGGTAGAAGCTTTTGGTTAAATACTGGCAGTGGAAAACGAAATTTCGAGTCATCTGCAATGATTTATAAGCTTGTCACGACTATGACAGAAGATGTTGACTCTGAGGAAAGAAAAAGATTCAGCAACTACTGAAAAGTTTTTATGAAGACCTACTTCTACATCGTGCTTCCTATCCAGCGCATCCACTTCCCTTTCATCTTATCTTGAAAGAGAAGTATTTTAGAATCCCTCAAAAATAAGAATTGTAAAATAGCCTTTAATTTTGGCTGCAGCAAATGAACTTTTTAAAATATCTTGTGTTAACAAGACAGAAATTTGCTGAAAAAGTGGCTTTATAGAAAATGAACATTTTGTGTTCACAGTTAAGCTCAGTACTAGTATTTTGTATAATTTACTGGAAGCTTTAAATATGAGGCGTGTTCTAGAACTGAAAGTGAAACAAAATATTATTTATTTATAGGCTTTTCCATGGCACTTAATACTTTATGCATTTGAGTACTGATAGTAAGGTCATCTGTTAATAAACAACTTAAATTTATAAAGGGAGAGAAAACTTCTCCAAACACTTTTAAGCAAATCCGGAGAACTTCAGATCCAATTACCTTAAAAGAGCGAACTCTGTGTAAAGAACATCTGGCTAAATATAAAAGTCCACCTCTTAGGCTTACTTAAATTAAATAAGGAAACACTTATCTGATTAACTGTTACTTGGAATCATTTTCCCCATATCTCTTGTGTCAGAGGTCATTCAAAAAGCATCCTGAAAGGTGTAAGAGGTGGAATCTGAGGTTAAACTCCTACTTCATTACTATAAGTCTGATTGCTCGGAGATATCCAGATAAACAAAGTATAGCGTCTGGTAGGAGAGAAAATGGTTAGTTGTGATCTAGACTGCAAGGATCTTGGCTTAAGTCAAACTGATTATCATACTAAGTGAAATCATAGTCTTACTGAAAACTATGGCAAAGCACTCCAGTGAACCCACAGTTTTCATCCATGCATTTTAACCTTGGGAACTGTGGTGATGCCATCCCCACCTCTAATAGTGCATTTAGAGTTCCTTGTTTTTCTACGTTTGGAGTTCTTATGTTGAGAATAAACACTATGCATCACCAAGGAACGTCTAAGGGGCAAAAAATAAGGGGAAGAAAGCATGCAGAAGGGCTAGAAGTAAAGGAATATGGAAAGAGAACCCAGGATTCAAAATCATTGGAGGAAAGATGCAGTAGAAGACATAAAGAAATTAAACGGGAGAGTTGAATGAAAACTGTAGAGAGAAAATTGTATCCTGGAAGAAGGAGAAGACTGTAAATGAACCTTGAAAGCAGGCAGGATTGGAGGGATAGGAGGCAGCTGAGCATTCAGTTCTCATGCTGTGTGTACACTGAGCATTTAAAAATCGTAACACTTTAGCAGGTAAAGCTGCTGCACAATGATAGTAAAGTTTATGTTCAATTGTTTTGAGCTGCTTTTTAACATTCACAGTGGCACATCTAAACAAATCATCTCACTTTTAATGAAAATCACTGTGATGTCGATCTGTGCTTTGTTTCAAATGTTCTTGTTAGTTCCTCAATCAATGTACAAGGCAACATTTTCAAGTGCATTAAAATGAAGCTATTTACCACTGTTATGATAATGATGGCTCTGTAACGTCTAACAAATATTTATCCAGTTTGTCTAAATTGGTCAACACAGCAACATTTCTAAAAATGTTTGTAGCAATTTTAATAATAGAGCCCTATATTTTATGCCAACTCCTTCAGATCTTTCTCTAAGCCTAAATTGAGGCCAAACTACTGCCCGTGTTGAACTCAGGTATGCTTTCTAGTATAGTTACTAGCGTGCACTGTTATTGAACAGGTTAGTCTCATTTTATATCTGAATTTCACAAGAAGACACAGTTGATTCTATAGAAATAATGAACTCCAAGGTTCACAGGGCATATTATACTCAATTTTGACAGCACTGGAAGAATTAGTCTTGTCTGTTTATTGACACTGAATCAAAAATAATAGAAATTTTGGTTATGAGCCATGAGACACTAGAATTGGAAGGAAATAAAACTATGGATAACCACTTCATAAGTCTAAACATCTTCATCTCCATGAAGAACTGTTGTCTTTGAACCCACACATTTACCTTGTCTTGAGGAATATTTTGGAGAAAAGAATGAGGTCCAAAAGAATGATCCATTTTCAACAGATTTTTTGTTTTCCTCATTGCTCTATTTTTGTAGTACCCTTCTTTCCCATGTCTTTAGAAAGCAGTCTATTAGAAAAAGAAACAAAACTGTATTTACAATGTCATCAAGTATTATATTGGTTAAGTCAACACAATTATGATTATGACATGGTGAACTGCCAGAGAGAAGCAGTCTACTTATTTACTACTAAATTTGTTGATTCAGTGAATGCTAAAGCTGTTCATTAATTGTTCAGCATAATATTTGTTATGTACTCTGGAATACGTCTAAGAGGTGGGAAAGAGAGTGAAAGAGAGGAAAGAAATAGCAAAGCTGAACATAACTGCTTCTCCAAAACATTTTAAACCTGAAGAGTATTTTCGCTGGAAGCTAGGTATGTGTGAAAGTTTGTGTTCTTTACATGATTTGCCTCCACAGAAATGATTCTTTGTCATTTTTTCTGAGGTCCGGTGTTCCTCCACATATTTTATTATTCCTCCTATGTCTTACCTTCCAAAACCTCTACAGTTCCTCTGCCAATAATAATTCCAAATTTCCCAGTACCTCTTCCATAGTCATCATACTTGAAAATGTCCACCAGTCTCTTTTCCAAAGTTAAAACATTTAATTTTCCTAATTGTTTTACCATTCTATGAGAGAGGGAAAAAAAAAAAAAAAAAAAAAAAAGTCATCTTAGTCATCTTGTCCTTGTCCTTTATGTGACAGTATCAGTTCCGTATCTTTCTGGATCTATCTTGTGATAGGAAGATACCACTGACTGCAATAACATCTTGAATAAAGAAGGCAATATGGTATGGTAGCTGGATTAACGTTTGGATTAAAGAGAAATATAGGCAGTAGATGTGCTGTGCTTGATTTTGATTTCATGTGGATTGTTCCAGGACAGTGACATGTCCTGAGCTGAGTCAGCACTTTCCTATAACAGCACTTTGTCATTGTATCTCTGTGCTTTTTTCCAGATCTGCCTCTTAGACCAAGAGCGATAGCAGGGATGCAGTCTGAGGTAGGTGGACGTACTGCTGTACCATTTCACCAATACATCGTGTTATTCAAAGGTGGCAGTTTATCATGCATAAGCAACCCAGGAAATTCCCGGAATGCACTGATGATTATTTCCTTCTCCAAGTGATAGAAAATCCAGTGAGGATAGGTGCTACGCTAGACCTTGTTGTCACCAACAAGGAGGGGTTGGTGGGGCATGTGAAGCTCAAGGGCAGCCTTGGCTGTAGTGACCATGAAATGGTGCAGTTCAAGAACCTTAGGGCAGTAAGGAGAGCACACAGCAAGCTCATTACCTTGGATTTCAGAAGAGCAGACTTCGGCCTCTTCAGGGAACTGCTTGGTAGAGCACCATGAGATAAAACCCTTGAAGGAAGTGGGGCCCAAGAAAGCTGGTTAATATTCAAGGATCACCTCCTCCAAGCTCAAGAGTCATGCATCCCAACAAAGATGAAGTTAGGTAAAAATGCCAGGACACCTGCATGAATAAACAAGGAGCTCCTGGACAAACTCAAACACAAAAAAGAAGCAGAGAGTGGAAGCAAGGACAGGTAGCCTGGGAGGAATATGAAGACATTGTCCTAGTAGCCAGGGATCAGGTTAGGAAAGCTGAAGCCCTGATAGAATTCAATCTGACGAGGGACATCAAAGGCAACAAGAAAAGATTCTATAGGTACATTGGTGATAAAAGGAAGACTAGAGAAAATGTGGGCCCTTTCCAGAAGGAAACCAGAGGCCTGGTTACCCAAGACATGGGGAAGGCTGAGGCATTCAAGGACTTTTTTGCCTCAGTCTTCACCGGCAATTGTTCCTGCCACACTGCCCAAGTCACAGAAGTCAAAGGCAAGGACTGGGAGAATGAATTGCCGACTGTAGGAGAAGATAAGGTTGGAGACTATCTAAGGAACCTGAAGATGCACAAGTCCACGTGACCTGATGAGATGCATCTACAGGTCCTGAGGGAACTGGCGGATGAAGTGCCTAAACCACTATCCAACTATTTGAGAAGTTGTGGCAGCCTGGTGAAGTTCCTGTTGACTGGAAAAGGGGAAACATAACCCTCATTTTTAAAAAGGGAAAAAAAGAAGATCTAGGAGTTACAGGCTAGTCAGTTTCACCTCTTTGCCCAGCAAGAAACTATGCTAAGGGATATGGAAAATAAGGAGGTGATAGGTGACAGCCAGCCTGGCTTCACCAAAGGAAAATCATGCCTGACAAATTTGGTGGCTTCCTAGGATGGGGTTACAACATTGGTGGTTAAGGGAAGACCAACTGACGTCATCTACCTGGACTTGTGCAAAGCATTCAACACTGTCCTGCACGACAACCTTGTCTTGAAATTGGAGGGACATGGATTTGATGGATGGACCATTCAGTAGATTAGGAATTGGCTGGATGGTCACACTCAAAGAATTACGGTCAACAGCTCGATGTACAAGTGGAGACATTGACAAGTGGCGTTCCTCGGGGTGGGTATTGGGACTGGCTTTGTATATCATCTTTGTTGGTGACATGGACGGGGGATTGAGTGCACCCTCAGCAAGTTTGCTGACAATACCAAGCTGTGTGGTGCAGTCGACATGCTGGAGGGAAGGGATGCCATCCAGAGGGACCTGGACAGGCTGGAGAGGTGGACCTATGCAAACCTCATGAAGTTCAACAACACGAAGTGCAAGGTCTTGCACCTGGGTCAGGTAATCCCAAGCACACATACAAGCTGGGCGATGAGTGGATTGAAAGCAGCCCTGAGAAGGACTTGAGGATGTTGACTGACAAGAAGTTCAACACAACCTGGCAATGTGGGCTTGCTGCCCAGAAAGCTAACCATATCCTGGACTGCATCAAAAGAAGCATGACCAGCTGGTCAAGGGAGATGATTCTCCCCCTCTACTCCACTCTCTCATGAGACCCGACGTGGAGTACTGCATCCATCTCTGGGGCTGCCAACATAAGAAGGACATGGACCTGTTGGAGCAAGCCCAGAGGAGGGCCACAAAGATGATCATAGGGCTTCTATGAAGAAGACTGAGAGAGTTGTGGTTGTTCAGCCTGGAGCAACATTCCAGTACTTACAGGGGGCTTACAGGAAAGATGAAGAGGAATGTTTTACCAGGGCATGTAGTGATAGGACAAGGAGGAATGGCTTTAAATTGAAAGAAAGTAGATTTAGGTTAGATGTAAGGAAGAAGTTCTTCATTGTGAGGGTGGTGAGACACTGGAACAGGTTGCCCAGAGCAGCTGTGGCTGCCCCCTCCCTGGCAGTGTTCAAGGCCAGGTTGGATGGAGCTTTGAGCAACCTCGTCTAGTGGAAAGTGTACCTGCCCATGGCAGGGGGGTCGGAACTAGGTAGCCTTTAAGGTCCCTTCCAACCCAAACCATTCTATGATTCTATGATTCTATGCTCTCTCTGATCTGAGTCACTGCTTTCAGGTGAAAGCATTACCCTTAAATAAAGCCTGAATCACCAGCAGCTTAGTCTAGGTTAGTACTCTGGCCAAGAAACCAGAGGCCATACATTCCTTTCCTAACCCCATCTAATGAGTTGGATGGTCCCCTTACGAAAGGGGTGCTTAGAACGATACTTACACACCAAGGTGATTTTGTCTTTTTTTAAACCTTCATAAATTCTCTGACCTTTCTCTATTTTGTAAAATATCCCTGAGTGTAGTTTACTGTACATTGATTTTAATAAGCATTCTCTACAGAACAATATGTATAATGTTGGAAATGGTATAATACAATTTTCCTCCACTGAAATGTTATAGAAAATTGCGCATTTTATACTGACATGTGCCACATCAATAATACAGTTTTTATATCTTATTTGTAGCTATTGATCTCAACAACATAATGAAAAATTGATTGCAATGAAGTGCACTACTTCTTAAGTGTAAATTTCAATGTCAAATTATTTTTATCTATGCTTCCCAATTATAGATGAAGCATATACATTTATATATGTTTGCTTTTACAAAACTCTGGATCAGTAAATTAGATATGACAAGAATCTACTGGGTCAATAGAAACCTTGTTGCTCTCACTAAAATATGATTCCAAAATTAAATACACTAGTTCCCTTTCTTCATTATAGAAAGAATTACAGTCTCCGTTTGTGGTATCACCTTCCTGGGCAATTTAACAATTTGAAGTAGTATCCTAAATCTTAAGGGGATATGGGCACACAAAGTTTTTTATTGTACGAGAAAACACTGAAATTCATGCATTCATTCTGGAACCTACATGACAAAGTAAACAAGGAGCAGCATATTCTTTTATTATCTCTTGAGACCTTATTATTTTGGGGGGAAAACATTTGTGTTTGGGAAAAACTTATGTTATTAGAACTGACAAAAAATGAGAATGGCTTCCATGCTTAGCCAAGGGGAGGCATTGGTTTCTACTTTTTCATTGTAAAGACAGATTAACTCTATTTCTGCCCCTTCTTCATACCCTTTTAGGAAGTTCAGACTGGGAAATTCAGGTTATCCTTCTGCTGGGTCACAAGCAGAGGCTATCTCTAGAGAAAGCTCCCTCACTCACTCTGCTTTCTGAGGACTGGGACACTTAATGCAGAATTGCTTCTGCTTGTAGAACTGCTGGGAAAAATAGCAAAAATATTGCTGATTTAATTAGTCACACTGCACATTTCATAATCAACAAAAGAGTTCAGAGCCCAGCTAAGCCAGTCTGCTAAGTTTCTTCCACTCAGTGAATAGAGGCAGGAACCTCTGAGACAGTATGATTCATCCCTTCCTGAGATGATGAGTTTTAATCACATTTTAAAAGTGTGTGTCACTTTGCATTGATGATAGAGGCCGCAGAGATGATTAGTTCAGACTAAACCCTGTATTTTAGGGCCTATGGTTAGAGAGGATGAATCTCACCATAAGGGTTCATATCATTGTAACTAAACATTGGCTTACAATGATGCCATAGCATTGTTCAACCACTACCACTTCATAAGTTGTTATCTCACATTTGTTTAAGGATGGAGTTCTACAACTTTGCAATTCATTTCAAGCCATCCTGAAGCAAACGTCCCGTAAATTTGCATATTTCATGATAGATTTTTAAATACAGCCCACATAGGAACTTAAAAGCTATGTAAATCTTTAAAAAGAAGATGATACTCTTACCAATTATGTAATTATTGTTGTTATAATTACCCACTAGCAATCAGTGAAGGCTTCAGTGTGAGCTGGACTACATGAAGGATGCGGCGGCATACCCACGTAGGAAGAGAACTTTTTCCTGCCTTTTAGAGTCTTGTGCTTCTTCCTTTAATACAAGGGCATGAATAGGCTCTATGCACCTAACAATCTTCTTCCCAAGAAGTTAGCCTGAGCTGTTTTGCCACCCACATATACATCAGCCAAGGGGGAAAAAAAACACAATGATCATATCATGAAAGCGAAGATAATTTCCACATGACTTTGAAATCTAAGTGTGTCGTACTGAGACCAGGCTGAACAGTGTTTCCATCACCCTAATTAACTTCCTGATGTTTCAAAGCAAAGAACATGTCAACACAGCTGTGCGAGGGTTGAGCATGAATGAGTAGTTGGAAGAACTAGAAAATATTAAAAACAAATAAATTGAGGTGGAACCTGAAAAACTCCAGAAAGAGGCCAAGGAAAAGCTACTAAACTTAACTGGGGAGGTGTCATTTGCAATACTGCTCTATTGACAGATGGAGGTCCAGAAATTATCTAAATTAAAATAAAAGCAAACCACCAAACACTTAAATAACTGTTGAGATAATAGATGTGATGAAATCTCATTTGTAAAAAGGTAATTATTTAAATGGGTGTTCCTCAGTTAAGGATTGTTAAAACCAGCAATTGTAGTTAATGTTTTATTATTTATTATTTAATTCAGTTTACTTGCAGGCTGAATGTCTTGAGCGAGCTGGCGTTAGTGTCCTACATTGCTTGGCCAACTGGGAACATCAACCAAAGCTCCACAGCAAGACTGACAACTGCAGCATCAAGGTCTTTTGAGAAGGCTGTTGCCCATATGAGGGACAGAGAAATATGGAAAGAAATACAGAAAACCTGGCAAATTTGTGGTGAACACTATCAAACACCAATCAAAGGAAAGGACTGCTAATTTATACTTCTGAAAGTCTCGCTTTAATTCCCTTAGCCTTTTTCTAGGGCAACACCCCTTGTATGTTATCGATACAAACACTCATCATGTCTCCTCAAACTTTCTATTGTATGCCAAAAGCTAGTGACATGCAACGAGCTGCTGGAAGGGATGTGAAAATGTTGCCTTATACATCATCAGATTACATGGAATTTGAGTTCAGTTCTTAAGGAACACAGAAAAATATATCCAGACAGTTACTGTGACTGCCTTGCCCACAGAAAAATACATTGATTGGGCATACCTTATCAGAAACCAGAGCATTCAATTCCCTGTTTTCCTTAATGAAAAAAAGATGTAACCTAATTCCTGCTAGGCAAACCACAGCTGTGTTGGTGTTCTTATTGCATGGATAATAGGGAATAGGACTGGGAAGAATTTCTACAGAAATTTTTTTTAGCCGTCAGGAAATGTAATCAGAATACTCTCGTTGTCTAATGGAGCAAGAAAGAGAAGGAATAACTTTTTTTGGCAACTGCAATTGAGTTCTAACTTTTGAGTTGGACATTTCAATTAGTTGCTCTTTCATCCTTTTCATGAGTCCTTTTCAGTACTTAAAGGGCATATTTACAACAATAAAATAAGAAATCAGTTAGAGGGATCATACCAGTTAACAGCTGAGTGACTACTAGACCCACATTTTGCACTTTTAGGCAGACTTTGCATTGCTTATATATTGTCATTTGCATCATTTCATGCAGACATCCACAGGCCCTGGCTGAAAAGTTTTATGAGTATTGTCACGCTTCCTTCTGGTTTAGTGGTAGAAGCAACTAATCTTTTCATGAAGTGACATAGCTGGAGCCAAGGCAGTGGCCATGTAGGAAGACTAAGAAAATTACATTGTGCTGACTGAAGGAACTGATTCTTCACCCAGTTAGAGTAATCAGTAATCAGTAAAGCTTGTCTACACCGAATGTCAACAGCCTGTATGGGCACACAATGGAAAGTTTTAAAAATTATGTGGTTCACTGCAAGTCCCCTAAAAGAAGTCTAGCAGTTATGCCACCAGCACCAGACTCTGTTATATCTGTGTGAAGTTCACCTGCACAACTTCATCTGTGTAAAATACAAACATCTGCTCTGGCTATTTATCCTAGACATCTCCAGTCATTGGAGAGAGGCAAGCAGCTTGAAGAATCACTACCTGCTTTAGTACCCTCAGGAGGCATTGTCCTATTGGTCACAAAGGGCTTCTTGGTAGCTATTTGAGACCAGACGCCTCATTGTGCCTATGCTTTAAGAATTTTTACTCAAGCTTTAACACAGGATGTTAATAGCCTTGATTCAAGATATTCATTAATTGCTGCATGGCATTTCTAGGTTGCCAAATGGAAGTAGAATGTTGTTTTCCACTGGCCTTACCTTTAACATTCACTGATGCGATTTATACACCATGAATAAGGAGTTCTACTGTACTCACTGCTGTTTCGACAGTACCAAGGAAACCCTTTTGTCTGTTGCAATTAGTTTGGCATCATTGTTTCACACTGATTTAGTAAATCTTTCAGCAATTCTTTCCCAGGTTGTCGTTCCATGTCAATGTAAGTAGCAGGATAAGGGAAATATAGTGAGGTTCCAGATTTAGGTTTTAGATATAGGACTTGGTGGAAATTATTTCTGTCCTCTCTTGTTCTGATAAACGCTTTAGGATAGTGGTGCCTGTGTTGCTTTGCAGGACTATGTGTAACTACAGAAGGAAGCATTCAATGATTTTACAGTTGAATATATGATCTACTTTAACTTAATTTAACTAGGAAATAGGAATTCACATAATGACCTTCTATTCTTATGCCTGATTTGTATAACAGGGCTAAAATGAGTCACCTTGCTTCACAGAATGCTGCAAATGTAAATTCATATTTTACAGTACCTTTAGCTGAAATTCCTAGTTTTACTTCTAGTCTCAGATCTCTCTTCACTTGTGTATTAACTCTCTTGTTGTCATATATTTTGATATAGCAAATGTCATGTATGTAAAAGAAAAGATGTTTTATTAAGGTGACTGGAAAATGTGATCTAGCACTTACTGGGACAACACTTGGGAGTCTCTGAAACCTCCTGCAACTCAAACTTACTTTTTCCTCCCATTGGGAATTCTCTTTAGCACCATTTTGTTTAGTTTGCATAAGTTTAATTTTCATCAAAGTAGCCATTATTTGTATAAAACTGTACACCAGATGTCTGTAACCATGAATCCTATAAAGTATTTTGTTGCCAATGTGACCCTGGTGGTTTCAACAATTACAAACTGAAGCAGGTCTATTTACACAAGGCTTTAATGTTAAACTATATGCAAACATAGCTATATGGACTCAGGGTCTCTAAGACAGACACATCCAGTTTCGCCAATATTCCAGCAAATGAAATCTTAGAACTTGTAAGCTACTAAGTATAGCACAAAGAACATGAAAATCACGATGCAGTAGTACTTAGCACTTATATATATAGCACTTTACATCTTCAAAGTACTGTGCTAACAATATCTAATTAATCCTCCTCAACTAATTAATCCTTTCCAGATCAGGAAGCTGAGACACATTAATTACAATTATTATTTATGTACTTATATAGCACCATAGGTGTGCATGCCACTTCGGAGACTTATAGACCAGTCCCTCACTATTGTAAGCAGATAGAATTTGTCTTTAATACTAATGGGAGAAAGTTCACAGCATGCAATATTTGGAGGGAATCATTTCCGTGGAAAAGTTTACAACTGTGCCATCAGGTTTGTCCGTCAGAAAATAGTAAAAGGTAGCTGGATATAAGAAGCTATATTGTCGTTTTGTTTGCTATTTTTTTTTAAAGAAAAAAATCTGTTCTGTATGAATTTGTTTTCAAGAAGGTTCAGAACATGTTCAAGCCTGTCAACACATGAATTGTCAACAATATTATTTATGATATTAATAGATTTTTTTTTGCGTGTCTCATGAAGAATTAAGATCCTGAAATAATGAATGGCTCCATTTTGTGGACAAAAGATCTAAATGCTTGTGTTTGCAACTCCTTTCTGCAAGATAGTCCCAATAGTCTCAGATTTTGGGTTATTGTACTGGAGGCCTGTTTCTATTCATAGTTCATAATTTCCCAACACAGCACAAACTGGAGTTTATAAAAGAGTTTATTACTTAATAATTATTTTAAAAATTACTTAATCTGTAGCACTAGTGCTTAAGTAGAAGTAAGTCTAAAATTAATGATTCCTTGGTTCTCAGCCCATTGCACATTCCCTTAGATGATGGAATATTATGGGGAAAATAGAGAATATTTTAATGGTGATCAGAGCATGACCTATATCCCTATTCAGTTTCTAACCTAATCAGACAGTCCTTGTTACTACCAGGACACCACCGTGCAAAGAAGTTCAAGGGCTTTGTCGGGAATAAGCCGTAGTAACCAAACCTTATTCAGGAAAAAAATTTATTAGCAACTTGTAAGAGGGTCCAAATCGGAACAGATTGCTCCTTGCACAGCAAAAATTTGCTCTAGGACACACTCCCTTCAACATGTAAAGTATGGTCTAGAAATGTCTTCAGAAACAGCCAGAAAAATACATGTAAGGGAAAGTGTTATTCAGTCTGAAGATGTGTGCTCATATCATATCCTATGATATTTGCTGCATTTTAATCTCAGACTTCAAGTCTGTGTTTGATGTTGTTCTATGAAATTCTTCATATCAAGTGGATGGAATAAATCTTGTCATTTAGAATTTTCTAGGTTGAGGGGGTTAGAAAGTATATGACTTAGTCCTGAGTGAATAAGTTTTAGCAAAAAACCTTTTGAAAAACTTTGGATTTTTATGTTTGTGTATCATATATTCACTACCCTAAATTATTCACTGCAGTTCTTGGCCTGACAGCAATTCAGAAGCAGTTTCAGTTCTGACAAATAAGATTCAACTTTTGAGCCAGTTTGCTTAGTTGTGACTTGCTATACTGTTTCTACATTATATACTTGACCAAAAGTGAAGAACACATTTTGCTGTTTGTTTTTTTTCCCCAGCTGAAGCTGTAAGGGTTATTTAGGTAAGCAGAATGCAATTTCCTGACCTGGCATTTGTCCAGTGTATGTGGTTTGACCTCCTTCTAATGGAGAACTGTTTATTTAAAGTAGCAGGGCACAATCAAAGACCAAGTGTATTTTCAGAGGAGGAGGTGAGGAAGTGAAAACAGGGAGCACCAATAAAGAATTCTAATCAGGAATGAAACACCTAAAAGTGTAATGAAACAGTGTTCTGCAGTACTTCGATTAATCCCAGGCTGTTTTAACTCATGCAACTGGTACTTACAAGACAAATAATATGAGCTGACGCCAACCAGTCTCATGTTTTCATTAGGATAGGCCATTATTACAGGGTGCTTCAGATGTATTGAGTGACAGTGAACTTTCCGCTCTTAGGGTGTTGTTGTGCAGTGCTTAGTCTTCCCATGGGCTCAGGCATCCAGGTTTAAGCCTTGCTTTAGGTTTGGGCAGATCGTCCACCAACCAAATGAGGTATAAATGAGTAGCCGTTTGTTGAGGCTGGGAGTAAGTTTTGCTGCCTACTTCTTTTCCGCCTGTGTCGCTGGCTGGTTAAAAGGGAATGCCTTAAATATTAGAGTGTGATTGGCAACCTAGACTTGAACTGAAGTTGACCTCTTCTCTAGCCTTCTAACCCAGCCACTGTTTTCCCACCTACCACTTAAACCCTAATGTTTCAACAGCCTCAGATAAAATCTATCTTCCTCTTGGCTTGTCCTGGACCTAACTCGAAGCTCAGAAACACTTTTACTTTCATGAACTTTCTGAATGACCAAAAAAGCCAATGCTAAAGAATGCATTAATACTCCATTCCCCACCCCCATACCCCCAGTAGCAGAATATACAAGTGGGTTTCACCACCATTAGGAATGAAAGTCTTTAGTATTTCCTTAAGTTAATAATATATTTGATGCCTTACATTTGATAAGAGAAGTCACATTCTCTTGTGTATACTTATTATCACTGTTGCACACTACTAGTGATAGTATGTGAATGTAAGAATTCCCACCAGTCCTAGTCATAGATCAGATTAATCTAGCGATGCTCCAATTAGTGCTTTGTTATTTACCTCTTCTGAAAGCAACCAACTATTGCAGAATGAGTTTCACTGCAAAAAACTGAACAGACTGAAAGACAAACACAAAAGGAAATGTTGATTATAGACCAGCGCAGCAACTAAGAGGCAGCTTTACTTTAGTCACTATCCAGGTATCTATCATGAATTTGGAGCAGTGTGTCTAATGAAATGTGGAAATGGAAGAATTGTGTGGAGCATGACTGGAATTTATAAGGGGTCTGGAAGACAAAAGAGTGTATAAAAATGGATATTGCATCGAGGTTAAGGCCAGTGGCTGAAGGATGGGTACAGAAGAGTGGGGGAGGGGTAGAACAGGTGACTAATTTAAATTGTAAGGAAGAGAAAAGCCATTACTGATTTGTGTAATTAGAGGTGACATGGGGAACCATCAGAGAAGAAAGAAGCCCCTAGCCATATGTTTAGGGTGGTGTAAGATTGGTGGAATGAAAAGAAAAAGGCATATATAAGACAGGTCAGCTTTAACTTGTTCTTGAGACCGACACAGTGTTATGTTCCAAGGTGAAATACTTAAGGGTGGACCTCTCTTGCCAGAAGTGAACCGTCTGAATGAAGGCGACTTATTCACGCCAGGCGAAGAGTTGTATCAATGCAAACGGTGGAATGATGAGAGAAAAGCAGTTTCTGAGAATCTGCTTCTTTTTTCAACTATCAGTCATGTGCTCTATATGAGAATTTTAAGAATATGTGGGCATGATGACCCTCTAAAGATATCAAGTGGAAGCTGGGTTTTAAGTTGTTCCTTTCTTCCTCCTTACCTCCCCTCTCTCTTCTTCCACATTCCTCCATTTCTCCCCCATCCTCCCTCCTCCCTTCCCATCTTCCTTTTTTGCTTTCTTTTCCTCTCAGTGTAGGCTTACCCTGTGGAGATTTTTGAGCAACATGGCAACATATCATCAAAAGCAGCAAGCTCAGAGAAGGTGCTCAGGTCATTCTCCCAACCTGCTCAATGAAACCAACTAGTTCCTGTGCACTACTTGCTGACAGTAGCTGATTCTTTGTTGATAAAGAAGGGTCAAAATATATAATCAGATTTGTGCTATTCCTTCCCATGATCAAAAGGAGGAGATTCCCTTTTCCCTCATTTGAAATCTTTGCTGAAGTACACAGTCAGCAAACCTCCCTGCTAAGTGCCTCTACAATTGTTACAGGTTTGCAGATTTTTTCTTTCCTCCCTCTCCTCTGCCAGCCTGTATAAAACCCGAAGCTGTAGGTTCCTATCAAAGCTCATTCAAGAATGAAGCTAAAAGGAAGAATCTCTCTCTGTATATTTCCAATATTGGTGAATTAAGGCCTAAAATGCCTTTTTGTATTCCAGAAAAACATTCAGAGTCCATGCTTAAAATCGAGATTAGCTCCATCAAGAAGCAGTAAATTCAGCAATAAGATTTAATCTCTGTGGCACTCAAAAGACAAGATTCAATTATATTCTGTGATCTTAATTGAATTACAAAACCCCCCTCAAAAGTAATGACATTATTTTATATTTTCCCCAAGCCCAGCTTACTTGGATTGAAAAAAATTAAATAAGCCATGGTCTGAGAAAAATATGTTTGTTTTTGCTGCCTAATAATTCACAGCTTTGAGGGGAAGCTAATATGCTTTAAGTAAAAGACTAATATCTATCTCTGGAAGTGCTTTTTTTGACCCATCTGGTTTGTCAGAAAAGTCTCCTACCTCTGATATTTATACAATATCATGCAAATGTCAAAATCTGAATGTCATCTTCAAAGACCCTTTTATGTCAGGCAACCCCTTTATAGGGAAAAAATAAACAATTTTATGTATGCATGCTTGATGCCAGTCCAATTAATAAAAGCCTTTTTTGCTATGCTTGGCTACAAGCAAGTTTCTCTTTTGAAAATGAACAGAGGGAGAATGAGATAAAAGGTCTGTATTGTTTCCTTGCAAATTTTACAGTTTCATTTTTAATTTGTGTTTGGATGTGAGGATCTTGGTGCAGATGGTGTGATAGTCCACAGTATGTTCTGAGAACCTGAAATGATAACAAAGATATGCAAATTGAGAGGGTGCTTTGGATGAAAGCCAGGATATCCAATTTCACAATAGCTGAAAACAAATTGATGTGCCCAGCAAACTACTCAGAGTAGCACTAGGAAATGTAACAGTGCCAAAACAAATTATATTAATGACCTGAGCAGTTTGTTGAATTCTATTGGCTAGCTTAATGTTGGTTACATTTGTCTGCATTGGCACTTCATTTACTGCACAAAACAACTTTTGTAAATGAAAAAAAAAAAAGAACCAACAAAAAAAAAAGCACTTAATGGAAAATCAATCTTGGTAACTGCAAAATAAAGTTATACAAGAATTATTTTTGCATCTGAGAAATGTCCAGCATATTTCATGTGAAACAAATTGAAAGAGTAGATGATCCTGAAATTCAGAAATAAGAGTTGAAGTTATTTCTATGAGGAAACACAAATCTCATCCTCTTTAATGTTTCAATCTAGATCAGCATTTAATATTAACAAAACAAATGATAGTATTTCTATTATTTGATAGAGAAACCTAAAAGGAGATGGAATAAAATATTTTATTTCAAATAAAGTATTTGGGTGTAAAGCCACTGGCTGGAGTAATTCTGAAACAGTAATGTTATTCACATTTTTGCCAGTGTTCAAATGAGAACCTGAGCCCTTGTCTGTCATTTCTGTCTTCCTCTCCTCCTTCTTTAAATGAAAGATCCCTGTGAATCACTTTAAACCGACTTTTAAAAATTGTTCCTCTCCTAAACTATGTTTAAATGGATGAGAAAAAAAATCTGCCAAGAATATTTGTAGTTTGACTATCACTTAACAGTTCATATATTTTACATGAATAGCTTCTTTCTATTTAGAATGAGAAAATCAAAGATACTTTCAGTTTTTGTAAAATCAGCTAGCAATGCAGTGAATTGAATGCATCTTTCACATATTTTAGTAGTCCATGTTGAATAACGTATTTTGAACTACCAGATCCATAATCTGAATATTTTTAGAGCCTGACTTTGCATTTGATTCTAAACACATGAACAATTTTTATTTACTAATATCATACCTAAATCGGGCCTAGTAGTGGAAAAGGTTAACTGAGATTTGATCTTGCTGCCTCTGCAGTCAATAGGCGACCTCCACACCTGGCATAAGAATACCAGAGTTTCAACGGAGAGATACCAGTTTAAGTCACACAGACACCAGTGAACTGCATATTTTTTTTTATTTTCCAGAAACACAACTAATCCTTTGTTCATCTAAAAAACTCTGAGGGCATTTTATAAAATACTAAACCAAAGTGAAAATAGAGGCAGATGCCTCGCCCTCCATTGTGTAAAACTATAACTTAAAGGTGTTATGAATTGGTATCATGTATTAAAATGTGAAGCAGTTACTTATTGCTTGCAACTTTATTTTAATCTGTCACAAGAATGAAAACAAATACTGGCAGGGAATTCATCAAACATTCAGTACGAAGACAATGTGCCTCAACTCTTAAATGTCACCTATTATATATACACTTCTATTTGTCCTAATGCCACAAAGCTGTTTTTGTGAAAAGCTCTTACATCCATATTTTCCACTTTTGGTGACTTTAGCCCTCCCATTACAGAATCTGTAACTAAAAAGTGATTAGTTCAAGCCAATTTCAATACACTAGTTTCAGTTATTGTAATTTCATTGATAAGCATAAAAAAGACCTGGAAAAAACCAAAACCATAAACAAACAAAAATCCCCAACACTCTCCCATCCAAAAAAGCGCCAACACACCAAAACCCTTGGTACAGGCTTTGTTTGCTGACATTTTTTTTCAGGTTCTCTCAAAACTTGCATCCAGAAGGATCCTTCTCCATGGATGAATTTGCCCTGGCTGGTGGAGAGCAATGTTTCAGTAGGAGCTGCAACACCACTCCTGCACTTGGCCTGAGCCTGGACTTGCTTCCCATGGGATATTTGTCATGGGAGAAAATTAATGTGGAGTTATGGTAATTCAAGGGGAATGAGGTGGATTGGGTAAAGAGAGCTGAGAAAAAGGGGGAAGGGTGTGTAATCTCCTCCTTGGTCCTGAGGGACTTACTCAGAAAACATAGCCCAGGTATATAGCTCCTGGATCCACCCTGTCAGGTAGTTTGTGGTTGAAGCTGATCGTCACAGGCTAGCCGCCTCTTTATATGAGTAGTCAACATGTTTGAAAGGCTTCCTGGCCTCCCCCTCAGAAAACTAACCCCATCCCTGTGACAGCATAGCAATCACATATGTCTTCAAAAAAATGTGTGGGAACGACCCACATCCGTTCCTTAAGCCTTCTCCTCTGCTTATGATAACAGGAGGAGATGATCTGTCTCTGCGGTTTTTAAGTCATCCAGCATTCAGAATGATTCATTGAGTGAACATGGAAGATTTTAGAAGGTAGGCTAAAGGTTTCTTTACTTGGTGGCATGCCCTGCATGAAAATGTCAAAGTTTCCTCACAGCCGGTTGTAAGGGGGAGATGATAACACAAGTCAGCCTGGCAAGTCCGTATAGGCTTACATGACTGATCCACAGAGATGGAAGATAAATTAGTTATTTTTGGAAAAACACCTCAAGAAAAATGCATATACTCAGTTTAGCATGAATTGCTTTTTTAAGGTCTGTGTCTCCATTTGTTTTGCTTTTCCCCTTATCACACCAAGAGCCTGTGTCCTCCTGAGTGTATCTGAGCAAAGGAAGAAGTGAAGTAAAGGAAATGGAGAGGTAAGAAACCTGTAGAGTTTACAGACTTTAATATTATTCACCACTTTTTATGCAAATACTATAGGTTTTTATAAGAGCTTTGTGATTTTTAGTTAAACAAGCCACAAAGGGTATGTCTACCCCTTGCTTCCTGAGGTGCCAGGGTTACCCAGCAGTGGCACCAGTGCAGTGCATCCTGCTGCCTCGCTGCAGGGATGGCTTCACAAAGTGAAGCTGCACCAGAGCTGCAGATGCAGCCTGGAGGGCTGGTTTGTGAGACCTCCCTACACAGCAGGTTACACCTAAGCGCTACTGGGACCTGCCCCTGTTGCAGAAGGTGCACACCAAAGGGCAGGTCCCATCACAGCCCACTCCCTGCCGTGGGCATGAAATCAGGAAAGAGAGTGACAGCCCCAGCTGGGACAGACCCTGCTCTGCAGTGGCGGGTTGCAAAACCAAGACCAGGGAAACCGAGAGCAGGGAAAGTGGGAGCAGCTTTTCTTGCAAGAAATGTGTAGTGTCTCTTTTTAGCCAAGCGCTCTCAAGCCTGAGGTGCCTGTTCCAAACGCTCTCATCTCCCACTGACTTCATTCCTCTGCGTTACTCCCACTCTCTCCTCAGTAGGTGTGCAGCACTGCGCCATTTATATGTTGCATACAATGTGTCTGAGAGTAGAAGTTTAGATTTTCTAATTAGGCACCGTGCTATTTTAAAAACCTTTTTTCATAGCAAGATGAAGGTGTAAGTGCGAACTTGAGGCACATTTGTCAAAGGAAATAATAATAATAATAAAATCCTCACAAAGCAATTAATAGCTTTTATTAACTGATGTGTCTATGTAACAGCAAAGTATAGGTTTCAGATGAGCCTGGAAAATGACCCTTGGTAAAAAGCTTGCTAAAAGGAATACCTTGGAGCTGTCCGTCAGTTGCACAGACACACACAAATCCTGAGCAGCGAGGCAATGTACTCTCTGTCTTCATGCATAATACATACAAAATAGGTGAAGTGGTATGTAAAGTGAATTTTAATTGGTTATAATTGTCATTTCATTTAGTAAAGTATTGTCTGGAGACCAGGATATCAATTAGCACTCTATGGACTCTGTTACTTATGAAAATATGCATATATAGAAATGATGTTCTCTAGCAGCAGATATACTTTAATTAAGAAAGTGGTACAGTAAATTAAAGACCTTTAAAGTATTAATTATATTGGTGTATAGATCAGTTCTGAGTTTCAACTTGGTAAAGTTAAAATCACTGTATCTAATTTAAATGAGATAAGAAATATGTATTCTGTGTTACAAGCGTTTTAAAGGTGTTCATTGTCATAACCATGTTAGCTTAAAGGTGAAATGCATCTCTTCTCTATACAGCACTAAAGTTTTATGTTAAGTTGGAGCTGTTTAAAGTTATTTGTTCCTGCTAATGTATCAACCAGAAGTGTTTTGAGAGGAGTCTTTATCCTGCTCTTTTCATATATGTTCTTCATATTCCTTGGTATTAATAAACATCGCAGGATTAATAAGGGATAAAGAAGTGATTGATGCATTCCATACTATTTTAAAATCGTTGGTAACCGAGGCAGGGTTTGGGGTTTTTTTTCTTTTTCCTTCTTCTTCTCCTTTTCCATGGGGGATGAAGAGGGACCTGTCCCTTTTTAACCACTTCTTCTGAATGACTTTTATACCCAATATAAGTGAGAAAAGAGGATGAATGTCACCTCTCTTCTCTTCCTCCTCCTGCCGATGCATACTCCTTCTTTTGACTGACAGCTACTAATAACCTTCCTGCCCTAAGTGCCATGGAGACACTTTATTAGGACAAACAGCCAAGGAAATCTAGGAATGAAGCCAAGCCTGCAGTGAGTTATTATCGGGCTTGTATTTATCTCAGCTTTGTAATTTTTTTCAGTGATATGCAAATCCTGAAATAGATCTTCTTCTGTTGAAGGACAGGTCCCTCTGTTAATTGATCCACTGAGATTCAGCCTAACCTCTTTCAGCTATCAGCCAGGGAAACAGGCTACATAAAAGAGTCTCAGTGCTGTATACAGTTCACATAAAATCACTGTGCATTCTACAAGGAAAACTTCCGCACAGAAAATGAATTTTTAGTTCCTGAACGTATTTTACATATCAGTGTTATCTGCATAATAGATCAAACTGATTTGTTTATTTGTTTATTAGATATGTATGAGGGTGCACTCTTATAATCAAATGTGATTTTAGATGGAGCTTGCTTTCTTTCTGGAATGGTACACCACAAACATGTATTGTAAAAACACATTAAGTGGAATTCAGACATAATGAAAACGCATTTGTTCAAAATCACCTTTAAAAAAAAAATAAATGCTACATTACAGAAACACTTTGTTACTGAGCAATTTGACTGTTTGGGAATTAGCAACACAGGTGCATCTCCTACATGCCTTGAGATTCTGCAAACATTTTTTTTTTCTTTGTGGAGATTTGCAGCAAACAGGTAACATTGTTTCAAATAGGTCTTTTTATAGCACATTAATAACAGCAGCAGGATGGATTTATTTCTGCTTTGTCTTTCTGTGGGTGTAGGTCCATTTAGCAAGCAATTTATTTGACAGCAGAATTTGTAACAAAGGGAAACATTCAGAGAAACGCTAATAATAATAATCATAACAATAATAGTAATATCAAAGAGTCCAGAATGAAAAAGGATTGGCATTAAAAAATGGGCATTATTTTTACATTTACATAGCATCTCTCATCCATAAGAATCCCGAAGACCTTCATCAACCCCTAGTATAGTAACACCAGTACAAGTGTAGCTATCACTGAGGAAGGGAAGATAGCCTTGAAAAGGGGCAAATTTGGAGCTGGGTTCAAACTCTGCTGAAAAGTGAACTGGGATAAATAATGCTCACACAGTGTGGACCAGCTTTCATTCTGACACCTCATCTAAACCACAGCAACATGAAGAAGTATGGGGGAAATCTATTACCAAAACCTTCCCGGTTTCTCAACCTGAGAGACAGAACGATATGCAGTAATGAGGTGTGAGGCATGAAAGCCTGTGCTCTAATCCCAGTTCTGCCCGCCAAATTATGTCATGGCCTTGAGCAAGTGATTTCACCTCTACTGCTTTAAAATGAGGATGATAAGCCTTACAAGGCTCATCTATGATTCTTTCTTAGTAAGTGTTTGTAAAGTGCTTCCAGTATGTGAAATACTTGCACAGGTATGAATAATTTTTGTCAGCATGACCATAACACCTGGAGTGGGGAGCTCCTGAAGGGGTAGCATTATTAGTGTTGGTAAGGATACAAGGAAATCTGAATTTCAACTTAGATCAGAACCCAGACTTCTCCAAACACTGAAAATGATCATTTCCACAGCCGAATTACATGTCTTGTTCTTATGTCTCCAGTAAGGTAATGGGAGAACTAGACAGGAACACCTTTACCTGTGAGAGAGCTGAGATCTAGAATCAACTACAGCACTTCTGGACATGCTTGAGTCCCACTGATTTTAGTGGAATTATGACCCATGCTTATCGCCTATGTGTTTAGGGCTGACACTGAAAATCAAAATTGAACTTCTAAGTTACTGGGCTGTTTTGGGGGTTCTTCAAACTTTAACATGTTGTTCAAAGTCTAGCTTTTCTGAATGAGGAGATGTAGAGATGGATTTTACAAGCCAAGTTAACCTTTGCTCAACTCATTGATTCTTTTGATCTGTCATCAAATAATTTTCTATCAATTACTGCGTAGAAGTCAATTCACCAGGCAAAGCTATGGTTTGCAAAGCTCAGTTGTGTGTAACTCCTATCTCTGGTGGTGCAATGGCAGCTGTAGATAAAATGTGTGTGTTAGATTGAAAGTATGGTACTACAGCTTGAAAGATGTCAAATAAAAATGGGTTGCGCAGATGATTACTGAATTGACATTGCAGAAGTTTACTCCTTCACATTTTTCTGGCTGAGGTAATTCCTGAGTAATGAAGATGTGAAATTAAATTATCATTCAGTCCTTCTCAGACTTCTCTCTCTTTTTCTTCTTTGCTGTTTCTCTCTTCTATTTTCTCTTTGGTCATTTGCACACTAGTGTGTTAATGGCTTGAAGGAAATGTCTAGCAAATGACATCACTTCAGGGGCTAGGGCTCTGTGGAGGAGTAAATGCGTTAACATGAGGTTTTACAAGATTTTAAAGAAATTGCAGAGGGGGGTATTTAAGTAAAAGCATTCATGTTGCATGAATCAGTACTATGATCTAGTGGATTTTCTCTTCAAAAAAAAAGAGCTTTCAAGGTAGGTTTTCAGTCTACAGTTTTTTGACGGAAAAATTAACTCTAGAGAAGAGAGACTACAGCACTTTTGTGAAGTCCTAGTTTCATAACAAGCTTTTCTCTCTGTGGCTTCTCTTTTGTTGAGTGAAATTGATCCAGCTGAAATTAGTTATGTTTTTGTGCCTAAAACCAGAAATTTCACAGGTTTTTTTGGAAACAATTCTTTTTCATGCATGAAATGACAGTAAAAGGCAAGCATCTCACATTCTGAGGACTTTTTAAATTATCAGAGGGTTTTTTATACAGATACATCAGGACAAGCAAATATGATTGCAACTAAGAAAAGATATAAAAGTAGAAAGTCGGCAGCTTAGTATACAGAGAAATCATAATGTATGTAGTACAATAACACTAAAAGGCTACTGTAGGAATCTATGCTTTGTTATGTTAGATACTGCAAACACAAAGAATTAATTAATAGAGTTTCCTAACCTGATTCTCTGGGGAAGGTGATTTACATATGGAATCTTTGTGAGAGAGAGTAGGGCTTGTTCCTGTATTTCTCTTTTTGGTATTTGATTTGTTACAAACTAACTCAGATAAACTGTGATAGTTTTAAAGGACAGACAGTAATTTTATATCTCTCCCTCTTTCCCTCCCTCTCTCTCTCCCTCTCTGTTATGTGTATAAAATGATCTTCTGTGTATACACACATACACATATATGTGTACATATATATTTACAGATACTCACACTTGTATTTGTGCAGACTGTGTTTGCTACATTATTGCAAATATTAAATGGGAATCTTATATTCAGTCTTTAATAATAAGGTGGGGTTTTTTGGAAACAGTTGGCAAGGCTCTCCCAACTTCTCTGGCATCACAATTAAGCCAGTGTTAAGTGTTTCTGGAACAGATCCTTAAATAATGACTAAGTGAAAGAATATTGTGACAAAACAGTGTTGTCTTTAGAAACGTACTAATACATAAGACATGCTAATTTTGATTAATCAGGTTAGAGGCTATAAGTACATAACTTTTGTAAGAGATTAACATCTGAAAAATCACTTCTGGAAGTGATAATCCTCGCTAATTGTACATTTATTTTAGTTGACATTTGGAGAGCTGGGCAGGAATACATCATAACGCTGTCAGGGTTGGCCTGTGAGGGTAAATGGTTTTATTGGTATTGGTTTAAAACCTAAGGCAGTGCCAAGGTAAAAGGTAGTGCAATTTAATCTGACCAAAGGAAAACATAGTGGGCTTTTTTTTTTTTTTTTTTTTTTTATTGATACTGCCTTTTATTTTGTATCTACTCACAATAATCTCAGAACAAGGAAACTGTGGGAAAAAAAAGACCCTTTTAAAACCCAGGACATCAGAATAAGGCTAGTCAGCTTTACTTAGTGGACAAAGTAAGAGCAAAATGTTCTAATCCTTCAAGTGTGAGGCAGGAAAGGTTTCTCAAAGTCAGGGCAATACAGCAGGTGACAGAGAGCACATAGCCTACAGGCACGTCTACAGGCCATTCCCGCTTTCCTCACACATGATGTTAAAAGGATGTTTTATCCTGAGGCAAAGTTACACTGAAAGAGTTAAAAACCACTTTAGAACATCAGATGTCATGTCACAGTGCTTCAGAAACACTGCTGAGGTGTTGCAATGCATATAATGCTTTTTCTTCTCTTCATTTCTTTTACCTAGGAAATCACACTTAAGCCTGATCCAAAGTTTGATTCAGTCCTCAACATTTTTCTTTTTTTAAAAAAAAAAAGTTATTATTTTGTTTTAGCATTGATATTAATAAGCCTTAAACTAAGCCAAATAATTTTAGTATCCAAAATTGACAAACTAAAAATATTAAATTGGCCTTCCAGGTTAGGAATAGCTTTGGCCAGTTATCTAGCAGTCGGAGATTGGCAGAAGTCCATTGAAACCAACGGTACTATGCTGAATTACAACACCAGAGGTGCTGTCAAAAGATATTTTGAGGGAAAAGAAAGAAGAAACTAAGCCTTAAAAAAGCACATAAGCTAAAATGCAAATAAAATCATTTTCACAAAATCTAGAATATATAAAAAGACACAAAAATCCTCTTGATCTGAAACAGCAAGTAATTAACAAATATTAATCTAATGTTTGAACTGCTATAACTGATGACAGTACTAATGAAAAGATCTTGTTTGTGTCAGGACAGTATTACCCAAGACCTTTCCCTGCTCTTTGAGATCATCTCTGTATAAACAGCTAGTCAAGAGAGTGGCTGAAAGAGCTGTGAGGAAACAGGCTAGTGTTATAGACTCACAAATAGGCAGGAACAAGTTTTGGATCTAAAATACAATAGAATCTGTCAGAGTGGAAACAAACAAAAAAAAAACATTTAGTTTCTGCACATGCATTTTACAATCTCATACAAGCTGGCAAGAAATAAAGCAATGTTCTAGCTGTCTGAGCCTGGGAGCAGGCTAAGGGGGAACTGCTCTTGTGAGAACAAGACAAAGCTGAGTGCTGCCACTATTCACCATCTAAGAACAGAGGAAACTGCGTTACTAGCCCAAGAGGACAGGCTATGGAGGCAAGCATGCCTGAAGCAACTGTTGCTGCTTAAAGCTGATCCCTGAACAAAGTAGGGCTCTTTCCAGGCTGACTTTTCGATTCTTGACCCTAGTGAGTTGTATTCATGCAGTCCAGAGCTCACAGATGTGTATAGCATTCATTGTCACACCCAGGTAGCCAAATTACAGTGGTCAAGCCAGGCTCTTTGCCTAAGCCTGGTGAGGAGCAAGGAGAAACATACCCCAGAGCTATGTGGCATTTGGAATCGTAGGATCATAGAATGATTTAGGTTAGAAAGGACCTTTAAGATTGTCAAGTCCAACTGTAAACCTAAGCTGGATGGTAGTTATACTCACCCAGAGGTCAGTTCTTAGTATTTCCTCTTCAGATCTTGTGGACAGATCCTGTAGTTGCCCATATATAGATGGAAAATGAGGATAAGGATCTTTGAATGTGTCTCCACACACAAGCCTGACCAACAATTTTTTTGCCTCGGTCTTCACTGGCAACCTCTCTTCCTGCACCTCTCAAGTAGATGGGCTGCAAGACAGGGACTGGGGAAGCAAAATCCATCCCACTGTAAGAGAAGATCAGGTTCATGAACATCTGAGGAATCTGAACATACATGAGTCTATGGGACCTGGTGAGATGCATTCCAGTCCTGAGGGAATTGGCTGATGTAGCTGCCAAGCCACTTGACATGATATTTGAAAAGTCATGGCAGTCAGGTGAAGTCCCTGGTGACTAGAAAAAGGAAAACATTGCACCCACTTTTAAAAAGGGTAGAAAGGAGGACCCTGGGAACTATCAATCAGTCAGCCTTACCTCTGTGCCTGGGAAGATGGTGGAACAGATCCTCATAGAAGCTATGCTAAGGCACATGGACAACAGGGAGGTGATTCAAGACAGCCAGCATGGCTTCATGAGGGGCAAGTCCTGCCTGACCAACCTAGTGGCCTTCTATGATGGAGTGACTACATCAGTGGTGAAGGGAAGTGCCACAGGTGTCATCTATCTGGACTTCTGTAAGGCCTTTGGCACGGTCCCCCACAACATCCTTCTTTCTAAACTGGAGAGATATAGATTTGGTGAGTGGACTGTTCAGTGGCTGAAGAATTGGTTGCATGGTCACATCCAGAGGGTAGTGGTCAACGGCTCTATGTCCATATGGAAACCGTTGACAAGTGGTGTCCCTCAGGGGTCCATACTGGGACCAGTGCTGTTTAATTTCTTCATCAGTTACACAGAGAGTGGGATCAAGTGCACCCTCAGCAAGTTTGCAGACGATTCCAAGCTGAGTGGTGTGGTTGACATGCCTGTGGGATGGGATGCCATCCAGAGGGACCTGGACAAGCTTGAGAAGTGGGACCATGCGTGAACTTCATGAGGTTCAACAAGGACAAGTACAATATCGACACAGGCTGGGGGATGAGGGGATTGAGAGCAGCCCTGCTGAGAAGGACTTCGGGGTACTGGTGGATGAAAAGTTGGACATGACCCAACAATGTGCACTTGCAGCCCAGAAGGCCAATCACATCCTGAGCTGCATCAAAAGAAGCGTGGCCAGTAGGTTGAGAGAGGTGATTCTACCCTTTCTACACTGCTCTGGTGGGACCCCACCTGGAGTGCTGTGTTGGGCTCTGGGGTCCTCGGCACAACAAAGACATGGATCTGTTGGAGCGAGTCCAGAGGAGGGTCACAAAAATCATCAGAGGGCTGAGCCACCTCCCCTATGAGGACAGGCTGAGAGAGTTGGGGTTGTTCAGCCTGGGGAAGAGAAGGCTCCAGGGAGACCTTCTTGTGGCCTTTCAGTACTTAAAGGCGGCCTATAAGAAAGATGGGAGCAAACTTTTTAGTAGGACCTGTTGCCATAGGACAAGGGGTAATGGTTTTAAACTAAAAGAGGGTGGATTCAGACTAGATAGAAGGAAGAAATTTTTTACACTGAGGGTGGTGAAACACTGGCACAGGCTGCCCAGAGAGGTGGTAGAAGCCCCATCCCTGGAAACATTCAAGGTCAGGTTAGATGAGGCTCTGAGCAACCTGATCTGGCTACAGATGTCCCTGTTCACTGCAGGGGGGGTTGGACTAGATAACCCTTAAAGGTCCCTTCCAACCAAAACTATTCTGTTTCTATGACTCTACGATTCTATGATTCTGTGATCTGAAGGTGGTCTAACTTAGATAAATATTTGTATCTCTGCTGACACTGAAAATACAGTTAATGCCAACTCTAAAAGCCCTATTTAATGTGAACATTTGGCCCATTACATGGCTGTTAAGTGGAGTGAAGTCACCATGCACATTCCTTATAAACAGCTTACCATGTCACGTAGTAACAGGATTTGATTTTTAACATTCTAGGTGCTTTCAAGCTGACCCTTTCCTCAGAACTCTTTCCCGTACACTAACAACCCCTTTGGCTTGTACAGTTCCCAAGAGTATATGTTGTATAGCTTGTTTAGTTTAAGTTTTTTCACTCCACATAGCAACCTTAAATTGCTTTCTCATCTGCTGCTGCACCCATCTTGTTCATCTCAGCCACCAGAAACAGCATAACCTGAAATACAAGTATGTTTCTACAAAAACCCTCTGGCTAATCTGACATGTTCCATGTTGGATCATCCTAGCTATCATACACTGAAACTGTCACAAACCACAGTAAGGCCCCAATAAATACAGCTTCTCTTATTCTTGACCCCCTATCAAGCCATGATTACTGTCATGAATTGGATGAGTTATACAAGAGAGGAAGGCTTGTTGCGTTTTGTTACAAATAACATACCTGTCAGTGAAGTGAAAGGCATGCCACATCCAAAAAGGTGATGTATGACATGCTTTTCACTCCACTAGGAGGGATAAAGGAACAAATAAACTACATGTTTCACATGCCTTGTCTTCCACTCACAATTTGTCTAAGCGATTTCCTTGCTATTGTTTTCCACAAGGTGCTCCAATCAGCAAATTGTATTTTAGTCTGTTTACAAAATCAAATGTGTTGTCTGCTGTGCAATTTTCACCTTTAAAACATACAGATGAACAAAGCTGATATGAATGAATGTGATTCCTTTTGTTAATGGGGTCTACGACAGAGTCCAAGCCTAAAGTTGCACATTGCAGATCTACGTGAGGAACCCAGAGTTTTTGGAAGCATGGTTGCACATTGCAGGCACTGCTGGCACTAGAAAAAATCTCTCAGTCTTCTGGCAATAAGGCTGTCTTGTCTCAAGGATTACTACACCTGTGGACAGTTTCTTGACAAACTCACTCACTGTCTCCCCTTATCTTCCACCTCCATTTTCCTTCATACCCTCCTTAGCACACTTTACATACTTTTTTATCACTTTGTTATTCTGTGAAAAGCAATTTAGTTATCTTCAGTACCTTAGGTATTTTACTAACTTCCCCCAAAATATTCTGTACAACTGTATCTATAATTGAATAATCTAGGTTTCACTTGAGGGGACCAGAAACAAATGGTTTGTTTTCAAAGCCTTCCTGAAATACAAATGCTTACTGTGGATAGAGAGTTATGATTTGGAAGCTGCAGGAACCCAGTTCTGATCCCTGGTTTGTGTGCTCTGTTTGGTAACTGTCTTGCTGTTTGAAGCAGCATATTAATTCTGAAAGTGATATACTGCTTTGGAGTCAAAGGAAGTTATAAAATGAGCTGGAAATATATCGGCTCAATAATACCTCCATAATAAATATTTCACACCGGATTCTATTATAAGTATCATGTTCACTCTTATGGCTTTGCACAGGAATGAATTTCATGATTACTGCCAGGGTACAAGGAGAAAAGTTTCTGGCAAATATGCAGGCCATTTATCAAAGCATACTCAAGGTATGGAGGATTACAAAACTATGCCAGAATACTGGGCTGCTACAGCTCTGTAATAACGATTGGAGAGGGATTTTTTTTTTTTTTAAAAAAAGCTGATTTTTCAAAAAATAATTTTTGAACACTATTATCCTACAGGTAGCTTTTCATAGATAATTACTTTGATCATCCAGCAACACAGGCATGCTCTTTGTGGGGGAATTCATCTCACTGAACACTCTGGAGGTTCAACCTGGGCTCTCTTTAAACACAATAAAAATAATTAGGAACACAGAATGTGCAATTCATCTAATCCCAAGGTAAACATCTACAATAAATCAGATGACTCACCAAACATGTCTATAGTCTGAGTAGCCAGATCGTTTCAATGGGAATGCATGCCCCAAATGAGTAATACGTGAGACTACCTTCTGTACCAGAGCCAAGTTTGGTGTTCATGTGGATGGAGAACTGCCATGCACAGGGGAGCTTTCCTCACCACAGTGCAATGAAGCCTACAGTATACGTCATCATCTCTACATCTTTCTCATCATCCTAAAATTTCTGTGCACCTGTATTTCAAATATCTAATGATCACTTATAGTCAAACATGCTCAATGAGACAGGTATCAGGAGCGCCTCGTACATGGCTGAGAACTTCCAACAGGTAGATAAAAAGATTAAGGAGCCCATATGAGGTACAAAGAGTCTGTTATCTTGAGAGCAATCAGTACTAGAAAGTTTGAAGCTACCAGAGCTGTGTCTGTCACTGTCTTTCTCACACCCACAGGCTAGGAAATAACTAGTTGTGTTGGCAACACTCCCGAAAACTGCTGGCTGACTAGTGATGATTTCAGTGTTTTAAACATCAGTTTCTGCTTAATGAATGTCCAATTTCTGTATTTACACCTGGTAACTATTTGACAATGCCTGTATTCAACCAGAGTGAATGAATTCTCCCCGCTATAGGCAAATACATTTTAGGCATTTCAGGTAGGATTCATATGCTCATCTGCAGCCATCTAGAGTGTACACAGCCTTAGTGTGTAGCAACTATCCTCCTCCATCTATGAATGGAGGGAGAGAGAGAAAGAGACTTTTAGTGCTTGATTTGTTATCCTAGAAAACCACCTTCATATGGGATGAATTGCCTTCATGTCATTGACGGTAAAAGGGACTTGGATACTCACTTCAGCTGGTGCCTGCAGCTGGCCACAAATCAGAAGCCGGTGTCAGAGAGGATGAATCCCACCACCAAAGTGCTAAAGACCTCTCAAAAACCTGAAGAAAACAAAGGATTCCCATAGAAAATTATATTGTTCCCTGGAGATATTTTCTCATTGAAAATGAAGCACCATGTGCTGATCAAATTTGGTTTTTACCTCACAATGCCCAAACATTTTTCATGAAGATGTAACCCTGATCAAGGTCATTACTAACCTGTGTAACCCATGTTAGTACTGATTGAAAAAATTAGTCTAACCTAATCACCTCAAGTTTCAGAAAGACCCATTTGTCATTGCATTTTTTTTTTTGAATTCTAAATTTTCATGCTTTCCTCATTTGTATCATTTTCACATTTTATTTCTTCATTTACAGCCCTTTCCTTGTTTGCATTTTCTCTCTTCCATGCAGTGGAGAAGTTTCTCATTTACAAGCTGACACATGTGGTTTTGAATAGCACCTTTTAATATAAGTTATATGAATGAGATGTGCTGCATGATTTTTCAGTGTACCTTACGTAGTAATTGACCTCACATAGGTTGTCAGTTATTCATGGCCCCTTGCCTTAAAAAGGGTCCTAAACAGCCAATCACAATTTAAAGGCATATTATTCTGCCTTAAACACATTTATTCTTAGTATCTTTCACAAGTTATTGACCATTTTCTTTCCCAGAATTAAGGATTATTGAAGCTTGCGCAACAGCAACTTTATTCTTCATAACTCTCCTCTTACTTGCTTATGCAATGAAGCATTATAATGTACAGATAGTTGCTTCAGAGGACTTGTGACTTCACTAGCTGTACAAAGATGAGGACAAAGATAAGTCAAGAGGAAGGAAAACATTTACAACATAACGAGAAGGTAAATCAACTTACATTTGTTGCAAATAGGTTGATGGAAAATATCACCAGTGTTCCCTTTTAGCTGTGAAGATGAGGTGCTTCTACTAGTCCTTTTTCAATTATAATACAGTAAATCATGTGGCCTTTTCTTTGGGGTTTAAGAGCCTGGACTTTGCATACCTAATTTCTGACCTTCAGACAAATGCTAGGCTTCTCAAAAGAACAGGGTAGGGAGTGGACCTCATGAGAATTCTTCTACTTAGAGCTGCAGCAGGGTCCACCGCTAGAAACTTGGTTTGGGGATTGAAAAACTGCAGACCTTCTGCTAAGACAACTGGAGTTATGCACATCACTGTTTTTCATCCTGGTTCCCCAATGTAAGAGAGGGGAAGTAGTACCACTTACCTAAGGGCATATCTGGGATGGCAAATGAGGTGTGAAGTAAGAGATTACACTCTGGAAATGATCCTTACATCAAAGGATGTTCTGCTGTGAGAACATTTCTGAGAGCTCCCAGCTGACAAAAGCAGCAGGAATTGCAGTGCCCATTGATATGTTCAGGGGTTAACACTCTAGTGCACTTATTAATTTCATCCCACTTACTCCCTCATGTTTGTGGGGTCTTCCATACTGGCATTCGGTAAAGTGCTTTGAGATCTGCCAAAGGAGAGGAGCAAGAACTGCTAATTATTATTGTTACTGATGGAAGATTGCAATAAGCTTCAGCAGTTTTTGAATCAAAGCTTGAATTACTGAATATACTTTAAAGACTTTTTTACTCTCTCTCAGTTTATGAAAAGTATATGTATGCGTATATAAACAACACCACAAAGAGAAAGGTATGAACTGAAGCCTGAACAAAACTAGCGACTTCTCTTATTATGTATAGCTCATATCCTTGGCTGTTTTTGTTTAAATGACCCTTATGTCGTAGGATAAGAAAGAATAATATATGATTAATTTCTATTCGGAAGCCTTGTTTGAAAGGTGCTTTATTTGCATTAGCATTCATAATTACTTAATGACAAATCAGATATGGTTCATTGCTAGTAAGTGTAGAAACATGTTGTCTGAAGGATGTAGTTTAATTAGTATACTCCTAAAAACACGTCCCTCATGACCATTGGATGTAATCATTATTTTATGTATTTAACTGTGAAATTTATGTTTACTCAGCAGGCTAGAGACCTTTTTTTTTTTTTTTCCAAAGCTATTTAATGCAATACATTTAGACTTTAAAGAAACCCACAAAATTTCCCCAACAGCAGGTACTTAATAAATTAAAAAAATTAAACCAACTATTATTGCAATGAAGCAGATATATTTTTTAAAAAATATAACCAACATAATATTGCATCCATAAAACATAGCAAGAGGAATAAATATGCAGGGAAGCTCATTTTAATTCCTCGGTTAATAACTTAGACAGAGGAGATGCACATTCTCCTAGATCAATGAGACAATTTGGGCATTCTTTTATTGTTGATTAGTGAATCTGAAAATGACCTCATTTCAAGGGCATCGAGCGATTTCTTTTTCTCTGCGCTCGTATTACGCAAGTGAATACCATGAACACTTTTTCTACCCTGGCTGCTGTAGAATCTGAGGATGCCCTTTCCTCGGTGACACAGTGACAGCAATCAAAAATCATCAGGACTTTGCAAAGAGGTCTCTAAAAGTCACACAAACTCTCCAGTAGCAATCTCATTTGTCCTTAAATCTCCCTCTGGAAAAGGGAGTCCTTCTTCATTGAGTGTTTCCGGTGGGCTGTGACAAACCAGTTATGTAGTCAGATGTTACTCAAGCAGTGTAAGTGAATCAACCTCACTTTCACCTGTGAAAAGGTTACAATTAAAAGAGATACGATTTTTCCTCCACTATTCTGCAATGCATATATCTAGAATATTTGTATTTTTAGAATACATACTATAATTTTTAGGATTTTAGTCTACAACTATTCATATTTTAGGATACATACTACCTGATATGTTTTCGACTTTATTATTTCTTCTCCTGATTCTTCATTGGCTTCAGGCTAGGAATGATGACTTAGAAATAGGTGCCTTTTGCCCCTGTAAGTATCAAACCCTTAGGTTTTAAAGTCCTTTCCACATGACATTCTATTATCAGAGCTTGCCTGTATTACTAGATACAGACATCCTAATGGGGTTACAGGTGTCTCTGTGCTTCTGCCACCCCTACTTCCCGACTACAGCACTCATAGTATCTGTCTTTGCAGTGCAGTGCCTCCAGTGATCTCCACCTTGTAATCACTTGCCTAGAGAAAAACTGGCTGCTGGGCAGGGTTGAGAAGCATGTGGTTTCTGCCTGAATGTCCACTACAGTTGGTATAAATGTGTGCCCTTTGACAAGTTACGTGATATGAAAAGGGGAGAAATGGCTCCTCTCTTTTGTAGGCTGTCACTGGGGCTGTGTATGCACTTGGTGTTATGAAGAGCAGCTCCTGACATTACATTAAAAAATAAGTAACAAATGTGTCCATTAATCTCGGGTAATAATGAAGAAAACAGTCAACTTTTGAAGCAATAGTATTGTAAACAGGACAGGATGCTTTAGTACTTACTCGATCCACAGTGGCCTGGTTCTGCAGGGTTTACTGGAGGATGCTGAACGCTTTTCTTTCCCTGTCTCCATGAGGGCTCTGCACCCATCCGTGTTCTCCCAGAGGACATAGATGTTCTCCCAGACTACATTAGTAGCTTGACAAAGGCAAAAATCTATGTGTTTTCTAATGCCAGCAAGCAAGGAAATATGATAAATTAAATGCAAATGAAAACTGATGCAAGGGTCCCTTCAAAATCACACCAACTGAAAAATGTAAAGCACAGACATAATCCAAAATAAAAGGTGGGTTGTTTGTTTTTTCTTTGCAGTGTTCAGGAAATGTGTCCTTTTGCTTTGTCTTTTATGATGTGTACCTGAAGTATCATGTAGCAAAATAGGGCATCTTAAGGCAAATCTCCACAAAGAAAACTCTGTAGGGAATGACACAGGGGCATTGTCTGAAGGACACTTCCTTTTATGATGAAAACAGAATTTAATATGCAAGGAAGTGCATTTCCCTAAGTGAAAAACAGATTGAATAGCTGAAGCAGGGGTGTGTGGATGAAGACTGTAGCTAGGAATGTACAGAGAGCCTGTTGAAGGGGTGGAGGGCAGGTGGTACGGATTGGCAAGATTGTTGGGTGTGGGCTGACAGAAATCTGTATGGGGAGTAGTCATGAGGGAGACAAGAAGTGTTGCTCACACCACAGAAAACTTTTTGAGGTAGAGGGTGAATATCATGAAGATTCAGAGACATGTTGCCATAAAACTTTGTGCTTTTATCTCAGTATTCAGGACATTTTCACATTCACTCATTCATTCTCAGGTTTCTTATTTATTTTAAAAAACCCAAAAACTTTAACTTGTTCTCTGTTTTTTAGGAAAAAATTGAGAAGAAAAAAATAGAAGCGTGCTGAAAGGCACCTAACCTTGTGTCTTTCTTTATGTTCCTGCGTTCCCGCATGCTTGTTTCTTTTTTTTTTTTATTCTGAAGTGGAGGAGTAGGGATCATCCCACACAACAGGAAATGTACATTGAAACTAAAACGAGTCTAGATGTCATACGAGTTCAACAAGTCCAAAACTTTAATGGCAAAGCACCAGCTGCCTTGCCATGGAAAATTTCCTGTTGTTAGAACTGCAGGTTTTTGGTGTTATTTAAAGAAAAAAAACCCACAACATTTTGTTTTCGAACTTCTCATATGTCACTAACAATGAGGGAAATATTTTAAAGACAACAACTGAAATCAAATTATCATGATAACACAGCTTTATGCCACTCATGCATGCAAGACAAGAGATATTTTTAACAAATAAAACCTCAGAACTTTATTAATACTGTCTTACCTGTTCAGAATGATGTGATTGTACTGAATAATAAAAACCACAACTGTTTAAGAGCAAGAACTGAAGAAATGTACTTACTACTACACTCAGTATGAAAAGGAATTACCAAACAATGAGGGCATTACATAAATCAGAAGGGTTTTATCAACATTGCTGGATACTGAATACCCTGTCCAGTTGACCCAGAGCTTTCATATAACTGATAACATTTGCAAAGGAAACCTATGTAATTACAATCAGTACATCTTTAGTGAAAACATCAAATCCTCCAAAATTTAAGTCAATGGGATATTCTTCTTTGCTTCATCAGAGGTGCCTGTTCTAAAGATGAGATCCCTGGAACTGAAAATCATCCACTCACTTCACAGATTTCACCCTCTGTCAACACTGAAAGATAAGTGGTGGCACGGGCATCTGTTATACGAAGCAGATGTGGCTTTTGGTTGCCAGCAATGGTCCGGCCACTGGCATGTAATGCCATGAGCCTCGGGAATATAAAGAAGTTGCACTTTTGCTAATACTGTTGAAGACAATCAGCTTATACCAATGCAAAAAGAATGCAAAAGCATAGAAATAGGGTTGTCAGTTACATGAAAAGCCTGTCTGTTCTTGCCTTTGACAGTAGCCAGTAGCAGATCCAAAGTGTATAAACGATACTTCTGCTCCTAGATCTCCCTAGTGCAGCAGCTTGTGTTATGGACATCTCCTAAGTGAGAGATTGTATTTGCAACTTGTATTTAATGGCCCTTTGTGGACTTTTCCACCACGAAATTAAATGCTGTTAGTTTCCCTATGATGTTAACACCTGTTACGCAAGTAGTACAACACACTACATGTTCTTTCTTTTGACCACCTCAAGCAACTTGCCCGCTTATTCATGTTGTTTCAAATCCAGCAATAAATCCAGCAAGGCAAAGATTTATAGAATTTAGTGGGACCCAGATGAGATCCCATGACTTTCAGCGTTGTTCTTTCAGATCAGAGCTTTAGATAGAAAACATCATGATGGAAGAGCCTTGTATAGTTGTACAGTTCCCAGCACAATGATAGTAAGTAGGATGAACGACCCCTGGTCGTGATTACACTGTGGTTTGGTTTGTAAGAACTGATAGCCCTTGCCAACTTGTTACACCTATTTCCACTGCAGATGTTATTTTTTATTAACATAATTGCTTTATCTTTCTTGAAACTTTCCAAGCAGCCCTCAATTATTATTCAATAATAACATACGGTGGTCAGTTCAACAGGCTAATTATATGATGCAATGCCATAAAAAGTATTTCATTTTATCACTTCTACATTTGTTGCCTTTTCCTTTCACTGAATGCCCTCTGTGTCTTACTGTAGAACAGAGTAGTGAGGACTACCCATTGCTTTTCTCTGTACCACTCATCATTATATATGTCATCTCCTATTCTTTTTGCTTCACACTAAATAATCTTAATCTTTTCTCTTTCTTTTCATATGGACACTCGCTATCCAACTAAAACATATTTTCTGCCCCTTTTCGGACCTTTCTTCTTCTAATGTATCTTTCTGAAATGTGACTGAAAGCCGGTAGAGCATTCGACATGAGGATGTAACCTCCATTTATAGAATGACATTATAATAATTCCTGTATTAGTCTCCCTCCCCTTCTTGATATAGCCTAACATCTGAGAACCTTATCAAAAAGGGAAATGTGAAGCAATTAAATCTACAATATGTAAATCTGAATCTAACAGTTAGACCTATAAGAAAGACATTCTTTATGTACAAAAAATAAAACTCACTCTGAATTAAGGGAACAAACAAAAGATGATGCATAGGAAGTGATAAAGAGGATTAATAACAAGAAATGTCTGTAAGACCTTCATCACAAAATCCATGAGCTAAATTCTCCTCTCTATTACAACCCCAATGGATACTATGAACATTGGTAACCTGCAATTATGTTGTATAAAGGCTGCTGAGTCGCATTGTAATTAACATCCTTTAGGGTGACCACAGTAATTTTAAATGTTATCATTGAATATACAAATGAAAGTGGAAGGTGTTGAATATTCTACAGCAAAGTTGAAGCTGATGTCAGTTTTATATTTTCTTTTTTCATATCACATTGTGATAAGTAGGCCCCCACAGAAGGATTTCTTCCTCACAGAAGTGCAGTCAGCTGCAACTTGAATATTTTCCGAACTATTTTTTCTAGTCCTGTCCAGATTTACTAAATATTATACCAGTTACAGATTTTGAAATTAAAATGGCAATGATAAATAGTGTTATTTGTAGTTACAGAAGTAGCCCCTGTTTGTACTGCTGAAGTGGGAGGCTGCTTTGGCTGTAGCAAACCTAAGGAAAGCCTCAAGGCTGATGTAAAACTGCATCTTCTTGCAGCACTGTCTGCTGGCAGGAGTTACGAGAAGACTCATCACAGCAGAGTGAGTTCTCTTCTTGTTTCTCGCATGGGAATTTGTGGCTGTGGATCTGTGTTTGGCCTTTTTTGCGCTAGGAGGTCATTGCTCTGCTGTAGTGAATCACCTGCTCATCAGCTCAGTGCTCTGCTCAAATTGCCTTCACTCTGGTGTAAGGGCTGAAGTGCAAGCCATTCATGGAGCTGCAGAAGTCCTAAGGCCATTTCAATTGTGCTGTAGACATTCCTTGACTTCTTGTTAGCCCTGGATTTCATCCTTCTATATGTACACGGAAAAGAAAAAAATTCCTTAAATATAAAAGCATAGCAGGTGGTTAACTGCTTGACAGAGCAAAGCAGTGCTGCAAAACAAGTGAAGAAGTGAATATTTTATCTAATTGAAAGACAAGAATGAATTCTTCTAGTAGACAAAATATAGTTTTCCAAGAGGGATTTTGGCATTGGTGCTGTCTAAAATTTCCACACTTGTGAGAAGTTCCATAGGACCCATAATGTCTTCAAGCTGTCACAAAGGTCTCTTTCCTACTTTTTTTCCAAATATGGAAGCTACTTGGCCAGACTAAAGATTAGATTTATTTCCCAGATGGAGGTGAAATAAGTCTTTTATCCAAGCAAAGTTCTTAAACATGCGCTCAGCTTAAACATGTGAATAGGTCATCTGAAGTAGGACATTTCACATGTAACTGGAGCGAAAGGCTGGACTGTAGATAACCCTGCTTCTTCATTTTCAGGATAACAGAAAGGAATCTTATGCATGTTGTGTTATAAGATACCATTAAATAAAAAGATAATTTCTACGCACAAATACAGAAATGTTTATATTTTATTTGCTTGAAAATGATTCTTTCAGCTTCAAATGCAGGAATATGCCTTATAGCCTTTAAATAAATCTGCTGATATTTTAGATTGATAACTCTTTAAATTAATGATACATTTAAATAAATAGCTAAATTGCAATGGAATTTCGTGTTACCTCTACATTAATAATACCAAATGAATTAGTCATGACTAATGTTATAAAGAATATCAAATGAATTTATAATGATTGGTCACTTATTGCAAAATGGGCAAGACTTTATAATAAGTGGCAAATCATTCTTACTTCCTTTGGTATTTCTTGCAATAATTTTAATCATGATGAATTCTTTTGGTATTCAGGTGCATATAATACAAGATTCCATAGGAAGTCTATAGTAATTTAATATAATCTTAGTGAAATGGTTCATTTAAAGCCTGCCACTATGTCTGGGGCCAGATCCAAGTAGAACTTAGGCACTTTTTGGTTCGTCTGTCTGGCACAATGTAGCTGTCATGGGATGTCCCTCAGAGTCATGGATGCTGGTACAAAAGTGGGTGGATGCAGAAGTGGATAGGTGAGTGAGTCAGACTCAGTGGCTGCGCGGGTGACTGAGCAGGCCTGTTCACAGTAAATACCTTTTACCAAACCAAGCTTCCAATTAAACTCATCTAGCTATGGTACCTTTAAGATTTTAGAGTTCTTAATATATATAAAAATTAATAATTAATACCAATAATTTATTCCAGTGTTAAGTCGTATCTAGCATGTAGTGACAGTCTCATAATGTCAATTCTCACGTTAGGGAACTCTGTAGAAAATATATCCAGTGCTGAGAGCTGATTTTTGTGGATGCCTGGTTTGTGGTCTTGATCCTGTGGTGACTAGGCAAAACACAAGGCCAGCAAAAAACAAAGCTTGAGTAGACTTAAAGGGGAAGTAGATTTAAAGGATATTTTAGTTTTGGTAACAAGGGAAAAGAAGAAAGTATGAGAAAAACTACAGGTGACTGTATGCTAGACACACCCTAAGCCTGCATGTATGTGCAAATGCACTGACAAATGTTATATTTTGTAGGGAAAAATTTTACAGTAGAGATGTTTATGGGTTTTTTGAAAAATGTAAGCAAAGAAAGGAAACAGTCAGATCAACGTGTACCTGGAGCTGCCATGCAGAAGTCAAGAATGGTTTGATGTTGGGTTTTTTTGGTGGACAGTTTTATTTCCTTTGAGGCTGTGGGCAGACAATACAGGCAATATCTGGAGCTGGGCGTCTTTCACTGGCCTGCAAGCACTAGTATGGTTACAGGGTCCAGTCTAACAAACACCAGAGCACATGTTTCTCTTCACATACTGTGAAAACTATCAGTTAGGTGGTATTTTTTCCATTGACATGAGATTAAATACTTAAAAGAAAAGGGATAACATTAAATTTTTATTAGAACAGTTATGACTAGATCAACATTATTCTGTTACTAGAAGAAACAACCTAACAGGTTGGTTTTAGACCCCACTTTCAGAAGCAAAAATATTTTTGCCAAAGAAATCAAACATTCTGTGAAGTACAATGCCACGTTATAGATTTATTTTAGTTTTATGAGTTTTCTCCCGAAGATTTTTAGTAAGAATTTCATGATTAAATAATAATAGGGGAAAAAAAATAAAAAAACAAACAACCTAGTTAAGTTTGAACTAAGTTTCTTTTTTTTTTTTATAAAGTGTCTTTGAAATACACATTATTTCTGAGTTTATAAGAAAAATGGTTGTCATCAATTATTCACCGCCTGAGTAGAGTTGAACATAGCCTCCACAGTGATAGTTCCCTAATGGTATTTCAGAGAAAATACCTTTTACCACATGGGAAGCATTGTCTTTCGTATTGTAAGTCCTGAGTTTGGCCTTATTGTGTTAATTAACCCTGTTCCCATCACAGTTTCTGTCTTGCTCCGTGGCATTTTTAAATGTATTTGTTGAGTAGTTCTGCAGCTTCTTGCGGCTGGACTACTTTTCTACCACTTTGGCTTTGCACAGCCAGCGAAAATTGCATTAAGATCAGCATTCTTAGTGGACCGATGTCAAACATCCTTTATGCCTCAGAAGGCCAAATTGTTGGCTTTGTTTTTATTCCATTTACTTTGGTTAGTTGAACGAAACCACAAATAACTACAATCCTTGTTTTGTTACTCAAAAGCTTCATCCAAACATCTGTTTTTTTTTCCTGGATGTAGCAATGGTATTCATTAAAGAAGAAAGATGAACCTAAAGTGGATCTCTCAAATTTGACAGCAGATGAGAAGGAGCTTTTTGAGACTTTTTAACCAGCAAACTTAATTTCCTTAGAGGAATTTCGATCTCTACATTTTTCTAAGGGAAAAATTGCCTACAAACTCTATCATAACGTCTTTGAGTTGAAGGTTTAACATATTTTGCAGGTAAGTCAATAGTTTGTTCTTAAAATCCTTAAGAGGCAAAAGGGAGGCAAGGGAAGGGAAGGGAAGGGAAGGCAAGGCATGGCAAGGCAAGGCAAGGCAAAGGCAAGGCAAGGCAAGGCAAGGCACCCCCGATACACAGCATACTTTTTTGACACTGATATTATAATCAGGTTTGCATTTGTTGTGGGAGTTCTTATTATAGGTATTCAAGAACTGACTCTTCAGAAAACTCTTTTTTTCCCCAAAAAAATTTTACTATCAACTACAAAAGATATGCATAATATCATATAATAATGCTACCAGAATGTAACTTGTATAAGAATTTAACCAAATTCGGTCATTAAATATAAATTTCCTAGCTTCTATATAAAATTAGATATAAATGCTTCCAAATTCTGTATTACCTCTATGTAAGTAATAAAATGAAGTAATAAAATGCAAGTACTACTTTCTTGTTTAGCTTTTTTTTTGCCGAGTCTAAGACTCAGAGGTGAGAACAGATCAACTGCAAGTTATACGACTTTTAATCCATGTTTTATGCATACAATAGTAATCACTTAACATGAATAAAACTGACATCAGTTCTTATACAAATGACATTTCCTAAAAGCAGACTATTTTTAAATGGATGCTTAAATAAATATATGTGCACCTGCAAGCTTAAAAGGCCACCGCAAGCTATCAGCGTGTAAAGCAGCGCCTACAAACAGACCCTGTTTAAAACAAGGTTCCACACTCAGATAAATCCCAAAAGATAAGTGTTTAACACCTGTAATGTAGTTTATTTTGCATTTCAGCTGTTTTACTTGTTTGCTGTCAGAAGCATGTAGCTTTTTTCTTTGATGAATTTTTTCCATACTATTTGTATAGACCACCACTAGATAGTGGTCATACGTATTTGCTTAGGTTGATCCAGTCAAGCATTGAAAAAATCAGTCAAACCAATGATTTGATGTCTAGAGTAAAGGATTGCTATTCAAAAAAGAAATCTAAGAGACTATGAGCTATAGACAGCCACACAAGTTTGGCTGGCATATCTTTCATTCTTATAATCATATTTCTACCTTTTCTTGATGCTGATGGAATCTAGTCATCTACCAGGATGATGTGTGCTTACCAGGTACTTGTTGGAACCTCCTTTATAGCCAATGATAAGACACAGGTATTTGTGCAAAATGCATTTGACCCATTTCAGATTTTTACTTCAAGATCAAACAAATTACGCTACTACATAATTATTTTAAGTAACACTTTTTTTTTTGTTTTCTTATTCAAAATAAAATAGCAAGATAAATTATATAACATTAATTGTATGTTCATGTTTTGCCTTAATAGATATCACAGCTCTTTTCAGGACTTTTGAGAGGTGAATTTTTTTTAACACTTCTGATAAAGACTCAACTTTTCTCAGATAAAAGGGACCAGTCTGTTGATTCTACTCAAACTAAGGGTAAAACATAGGCTAAGAAAATTTAAACTTTCTTAAGAGGACCACAATCTTTCAAAATGTTTTAAAATACAGATATTTTGTGTGCTCTTGTGTACTGTTCATTTTGCAGAACACAGGTACTGCGGTATTTGTACTGTTTTGATTGCTACATTCAACATGAAAAGTTCGGATTTGTTTATTTAAGTTGAACATCACAGAAAAATTCTTCCTTCTACCGCTAATTTTTCAGAATCCAATTGTAGGCTCAAAACAGAATTTGCTCTTCTGCATAACTTAAGCAAAAATTGTTCTACTTCAATGGAACATAGATGATCAGTGGGGGGAGCAGAATAATTTAGCATGCAGATTTTAGAAAGGAAGTTCTCAAAGTGTATGTACCCAGAAACTCTAAAAATGTTAATAAAAAGTTCTTCGGTTTAAACCACTGGTGACATCTGAGGGCAAAACCTTTTGCATTTTGATCCCCCAAGGTCAGGAAATTCAAACTCCCTGCCACATATTTCTCCCTTTTCTGGAAGGAGAGTCTAAGAAATTATAATGCTCTTAAAGATATACCTTTTTTCTGCTATTCTTATTGCAGTTCTTATGAGAAAAATAATCTTTACTAATAATTCATTTTGTCTGGCTCTGTGAAACCAACTAGTAATATCTCGTTATTGTTCTATAGTCTGAAAAACCTTTCCATCTATATGCTTTTATATTTATTGTCCAACTGTGATTTGGGCCATTCATTAAGAGAAATATCTCTATTACTTTGACAAAAAGGTGATAACCTTGCCTTATTCTGGCCTAGCTATTTATTAATGACTCCCAGATACCATTTTCCAGTTCTATGCACCGCAGTATTTTAATTTGATGAAACAAATTGGATAATACAAATGTCCTCGAACCATGCTTACAACTCCCAGTGATAGCAATGACCATGCCCACAATGCTTTGTTAGGTTGTTCTTGACGACTGCCCCAGCCAGCATGCTTCATCTGATGGCACTTTTGCAGGCCTTGCAGAGCCGCTAGACTGCTTCAGTCAAGCTGCATTTCTTGCTGGAGGGGATGCATTGTCACACAGTCTCCAAACCTCTCTAATATCTGCCCTGCACGTGATTTGTCTGTAGGAAATTTATCCCTGACTCAAACATATAGCCTTATGTAAGTGACTCAGCTTGGCTCAGCCTGGTGGCATCCCAGAATATCTGTTCCAAACTTAGGCAACAACATCTGCAGCAGCCTGGGTTCAAAGAAGGTAAGAACAGAAATTAGGAGCTCCAGGATGCTTCAGTTCAAGGAATAAGTAAAGCTGTCACTCAGTGGGCAATGCAATGGTCTTTTCCACAGGGCTTTACCTACTGCGTCTCAAGGGTTATGGTTGCTCACCATCTCTGTCGGTGGCAGCACTACCTGTGTTTTTAACATTGCCTTACGCACAAAGAGCAAGGCCCAGGTTTCTGGAAGACACCTGTGGTGTTTTGAGAGTTATGACTGTCAATACGGGATCAGCAGAGGACTGCTAACTTCTGGGTTGTAAAAAAAATGACCTTCTGCCAGTAAATAGCATTATCTTAGAAGTTATTCACACCAGTTCACAAGGGGGTAAACATCACTTACCAAGACAACCCGTGGAATTGCTGTTCAATGGTAGCAAGTCACCTGGTAATTTTTGTCACAGATGACACGCATTTGCCATCTGTCATTTGCAGTCACCAGAGCATCATCCTGAACATCTCTGCTACATCCTTGAACTGCTTCATCCTGAAAGAACATTCTCAGCTGCATTGTGGCCATAGACAGATTATCTAGTCCCATTAGTTATTCCTTCAAGAAAGCAGGAACTTATAAGAGACACTATTCTATCATATATGAGGCTCACTCTAGTCACCACAAATGTTTCTGACACTCTAGATTAGTCTGTGCATGATGATGTTCATTTCTACAAGAACAAGACCCTCTTGTTCAAGTATTAGGATTCTTGCCACCAGTGTGTCCCCTGGGACTCCATGGTTACCAATGAATGATTTTTCAACCTTCAATACAGCCAGTGCCCCATCACTGGGTTTCAGAGCCCTAAGTGGTATGGGTGCCTGTCTGTTGTAGGTCACATAATGAAGGCCAAGAACAGTAAGTCAGCCACTACAGCTGGACTGTATGCACAGTCATGACTTCCACTAACATTGAAAAGCATACAGGATGTCAAGCTTCTTGAAACAAACTCAAACGTCTCATTCTGCTGTGCTTTTCATCCTCCTGTACACATTCAGTTTAAGATATTCAAACCCAGACTTACAAAAGTTCTAGGGTGACATGGTGTTTTTGATTGTGGAGAACAAATTGTAGGCATATCCCGCTATTGGATAGGGAAGAACTCCAGCACCATTTGCTACTTTCTGAAGTAGAGCTAATCAAAACTGTTATCTGACAGGTAACTCGGTTTTCGTTGGATCTGGTTCTTCTTTTTTTGTTCCTTTCTGCCAATACTCAATGCTTTTCAAATATGAATAAAAATTTTGTTATTGTATGTCTGTCACTGTTATCTCATAGGATTGAAAATACAAGTGTGTAACTGATATGAACTCATCCATACATTATCCTCCATACATTTGTGTAAACATGAGATGCTTAGGCCAAGTCCAGTCTGTATCTAAGTGGTTCAATGCCTAAAATGGGATGAATATGAACCTAAATTTTTGGGTTGGCCACAGTAGAGAACCCAGATATCACAGTACACAAGCCAGCAAGAAACTGCCTCCCTTGTCTGTTCCTCACAAGGACTACACTACAAGACACTGCCATCATGTTGAAGAAAAGGTGGCAGCTGAAGAAACTTCCTCTTTGTTTTTGTAGGCTTAGAAACACAAATTATTTTTTTTTTAAAGTCATAATGAGCAGTATTTCTTTTTGCCCTTTGTAGAAATTACTAATGTTCTCTTGTCAACTACAACTACCTTCTAGAAACTCCAGGTCACTAATTAGTTATCCAAAGGTATTTGTGTCATAGCTTGTTTGAATGCTTCACAGGGGTAAAGTAATAACAAAATCTGCATTACAAACACAAGAATTTTTTTTTAAGCATTACTGTACAGCAGTTGAACTAGTAGAAAGTGATAGGAAAATAAAATGAGAAAAGGTGCAAGATCTGGGGAGGCCAGAAAGTCTCCTTTCAAAGGTAATAAACATAGCTGCTAAAACACTACAAGCATTCTTCGAAAGATGACATTCAGTCACGGAGCTTAAGATGGGAATTCATGCATATCTTGCTCAGTTATGTGTTAAAATTATTCTTTTCTGCACTTTTTCTTCTCCACTCTGAAAGGTGAAATTTCCTGAATGCTTATTGTGATGGGAATCTTGAATCTATTAAAAATGTTGATGCTGCTGTTCTCAAGAATTTTTATTTTTAAAATATTTGGTGCTAGGTTAAGAATACAAATGTGAGGACTTAGCTTTCCCTAGCTGTAAACAACTTGTATCTGGATTTACTTATTATTTTCTCTTCAGCCATACTTTAGACAAGTTTTTCAAAGACTGACTGGCATTTTGGATCAGAACACTATCACTGAAGTCAGCCTTTTGCCTTCGAAAGCACTGTCATGATATTAAACCTTGACTGCAGTATGTGTAAATGTTAAAAGCACAAAACAAAATGAAAGAAAAATGAAGATCATTAGATCTGAAGAAGATGCAAATTGTACCGATGTTATTTCTATCCCAGCGTCTATGTGGAGGTTTCTTGGGGCAGGAGTCACTTGCCCATACTACTGTCATATCCCTACTGATGCTGCGTAAAATTACTGAGATATTTTTGAAAATAATTTTTTTTTTTAAAATTAAAAACATTCCCTCAATAAGATCTTATTTTTCAATTTTTGTTTGTTGTGGTAGTATCAGGAAAAAACAATATATACTTTCTTCTCAGTATGGGCCAATTCTGTATTTATTTTTTTCTTTCATTGCTTGAATTAAAGAAAGGTTTAAAAATGCTGTAGGATCTGTCGATGAGAATCTTACTGCCCACAATGCGTTAAGGAGTTAATGGCTTCTTACAAAAAAAGGGACATAATAGGCCAATTAGGCTTGATAATAAAGACTGGTGTCTTTTGTAAATCTCTTCCTTATATACTGTATCTGTGTCCTAGTTCAAGATTTTACTCATTTAAATAAAGCTGTTTAATCTAGGAAGCTTGTAAGAAGTGTGTAGGTTCTTGCTTTTCATAGCAACTTCTATAAACTCAGGCACTAAGTTTATGTTCTTGTGGGATGGTATCAATCAGTATTAGCTAGTCCTTGGAATGCAACATTACAGAATGTGCCAGGATCGTACAAGATAAAATACAATAAAATAATCATTATTTTATGAATACATACTCTGCAGTTTTCTATAGTGAGTTTCCACTCCAGATTCAGACACCAAAATATTTTGTCTAAATCTAGTTTCCACATTAGGGCTAGATGTCTAATCTCCGGTTACAGTCACTGGAAATATGTGTTTTGACTTAGCTATCCACACACAGACATACAGTAACATTGTGTTTTCCCTGCACAGCCTGGGTGTGAGTGGAAATGGACTTTTTTCAATCTAACAAATAGTCCTAAAATGGGGTTAAACTGGCATCTCTTTGAAGTCTAGTTGTGTTTGTATATTAGCAGAAAAGCTTCAGGATGAGGAAAAGTTATTTAGTTGCTGAACATTTTATCTACCTAAAAATAAATTAAAAACTGGAAATTACATTGCTTATTCATCTGATGTGTTTGTAGCACATAAAGCTGAAAAAAGGCCACATGTAAAAGAGTAAACAGAGTTATCTTTTGGAAGAGGTAGCTGATGAATCTCTGTTGCTCTGATTTTGACATTTAAAACAGATAATTTCAGACACCTGTAAACTAGACAGAAGCGATGATGTCACATCTCTCCCTATTCTATAACAAAAAAACCTGTCTTTTGACAGCCAGTTGGCATCAATGGAGATGAGGATAGGAAGCTTATGAGCTCTACTGCAAAACACAACCTCAAGACATTTATTTTCTGTCCCACTGGTATACTTTCATATGAACTCTGCCTCACTTATATTTATTCATCTCTTTGGGCCACTGAAATTGAATATTGAATACTCAAGTCAGGTCTCTTTGTGCACCAGGAAGGTCAGACAACTTGATTACACCAGCTATAATCAAAGAGTATTCATTTTTTTCATATCTGCTAACCATTTCTGCAAGAACTGAACTTTGCCAGAAACAGCAGGATGGATGAACAAATCTTTGCAAAAGAGTAGTGCAACACCGCGTATATGCAGTATTTGAGGATGAAAATAATCTCTGGTACTTAAAAAAAAAAATCTCAAAAAGATTAAAGTGTGTGCGGACATGTTTATTAACTATAAAATAAATGCATTTTTGCCCTATGCAGAAACAAAGTGAGAAAGCTAGTGCAGAGGCAGGTCGTCATGTGTGAAAAAAAATTAAAGCTCATACTAAGCAAAGCTGTTGTCGGTTTTCTTGTTGTCGGTTTTCATTCAGCTGCACTCATCTATAAAAGAGCTATTAAAAACATCCATTAGCTGTTAATTTAGAATACTTCAGACAGTGATCCCTAAGCCTTCATTGATATCTTTCCAACAACCTCCTAATCTCTGAAAATTGTTGGCAAGAGCTATACTGAATCAGCCCATCATCAATCCTGGCTTTCATTATTTGAGTTAACATGGATGCACTACCTGCAAACACTTAGAAGAAATACAGATCTTCCTTTTTCTTGAAAGGCATACTTACAAACAGAATTTGATTTCATGAATGAAGCTGCTTTTCTTATCTATGTCATCTCAAATTAATGACTCAAAACCAGCACATAATTTAACAGCAGTAAAGCCAGAAACCATCTCTGTGCACTTCAGAAACATAAAGTCAGGAATTACTGCTAAGACATTCTTAAAATCTTTAGTTTGCCTCTACCTTGGATGTTGCTAATCAAAAAAAAAAAAACCAACAAACTAAAAACACTAAAAGAAAAAAAAAAGAAAAAAGTCCCCTAATGAACTAACTACAATTTTGGTGTATCATGACATTAATTTCCTTTTTTTCCAGTTCAGAAAATGTTGCATCTTACATGAATGTAGTTCAGTACCAACTTTACTAAACTGTTCCCTCTTTATTTTTTTTTTTATGGATTATACACTCTTTGCAACAAAAAGCAATGGTATGGTTAAAAAAATATTAAAAGGATAAAAGCAATGGTATAATTTAATAAACTGACAAAGGCATGAGGTGATATTTTACTTTCACTAAGGTAATAGATGTAAAATACACAGTGCAATCACAAACCAGCATCTGCTGGGTTGCTAACGATGTAGACAAGCCAAGGAGGGAGCTTGATATTTGACTTTCTTTTCGAATCTAGAAATCTCGAAAATGAGATGTTCAATTAATTGAAAGATATAGAAATCAACTAATAGCATCCTTTGTGATTTGTTTGATGTTAATTTCTGAGTTTTTTATGATTTTTGTAACATGCATTGGGCTAGGAAGGATCACTGTTGGTGAAATAGTGAAGTGGAAAATATTATACCACCAGTTAGAGAGACATTAGTGAAGGAGAGGTATTAAGGAGTACTAAGATTAATTGAGTGTCATTTGAATATCTTCAGATATCAAATATAAAATTTCCCCCATATTTTTAAAGGGTAAGGCCATTCTTATACACCCTGGAAACTGGAATTTCTTCCAACTTTTGCTTCTGGGTGTTAGGCTTAATAGCACTATCTATAAGTTGCTCTTAGTACAAACTACAGTGTTCTAAAAGATGTCATTTGACCTACCATCCAGTCTACCATCATGCCTGTTTGTCTCAGACTATTTTTTTATATACTAATTATTCACCTGCAAAAGAATTATCTGTACTTCCTGCACTTGATTCACTTTTCAGACAATGTAGAGATAGTTTTCTAAATTAAGACTAATTTGGGAGGATTTTTTCATCATCATTCCTTAGACAGACCTACTTCTTTCCATTGGTTAACGGGGAATATAGACACTAGCTTTAAAATGTGTTGTCCTTTGTCAGCGGAATATAGTTTCAAAAAATTTGTGGGGGTCTACTTAAATTAGGCACAAACATTGACTTCACTTGATGTGGACCATATCTTTTATGTTAATGGCCAGTAATATATTAGCATTGCAATTCATGCATTATTCTGAACATTTATTTGTCTAAAATGTTTCCTTAGACCTTAACACCTAGTGCTTAATTTAAAGGACATGTTTTTCTTCCTAAGTTCTAGCTATCTGGAATAGCGTTTATAACACAAAATCCTAGGAGGTGAAGGATAATTTGCAAGGTGTCTCAAGAGCCCATCTTCCTTCATATGAAATGATTTTTTAAAATACAACATTCCTATGTATTGCTGGTACTAAAGGTACTGTCTTTGTGCCCAGTACTGGCACCTTTTGCTTCTGCAAACTGCTCCAAATATAAGATACCTCCCAGTATAAGATAAGATACTGTCAACTTGATTAGTTTGGAAAGATCTTAGAACTTCTGAATACAGAAGGCAGAAATAGTAGACTTCTCTTGCTAATTCAAAACACTAAACCTGAGAGAAAGCAAAGTATTTAGAATAGCATTTGGAAATATGTGAAAAACTGCGAATGCAAGGACAGTATTCTAACGAAAAGATGAGGAATCTTTCTAAGAGATTTAGCCATGCCTTAGACGAAAGTTTGAAGAGGGTTTTTTGTTTTGAAAAAAGTTGTGTACCTGTACCCTGAATGTCATCTTTCACATTCTAATGTAGAAACATTGTATCTTGAAGCTGAGAGGCTTTTAAAAAAACCTTGGTATGTTTTTTTAGCTCAGCCACTTTGGAAAGACAGAAACACAAATATACATTTATATTTGAAAATAATTTTGGACTTCAATCAGAATGAACTTTTTTCATTGCATCACAAAACTAAGCACAGTTGTTGGTGTCCTCCAAGCTAAATTTACAGAGCCAAGTACAAGGAATTCATGCAGAGCTATAAATATTAATCTGAATTACACACCAAGGATGTCCGCTAACACAGATTCAACAAACTAATGTGGATTTATTGCTTGTTTTTGTAGTCAACTGTACTAATGTAATTACTTCTATTCTAAGTAAGAAGATATGTAATAATTTAAAATAATCCACATACTATCTCCCTACTTTCCACTACCAAGTAGCCATTAATAAATTCTACCTCTTGGGCAAGAAGAAATGGAATTTCATTGTTCACTTACAATTTACATATTCACTTCTTTTATTGTTCATTTGCTCTTTAAAAATAGCAGTTTCAAACAAAAAGAACATATGTATTCCATTAAAATTCAAACACATGTGAATGCACAGGACCTCTGTTCGGGGTGGGTTTTTTTTGTGGCGTTCACCACATTCCACACTTTAATCATAGCCTCATAATTAAAACATGTCTCAAAACATGGATAGCTGCAGACTATTCTACTCAACAGCCACTAAAGTACAATATGATTCCCTGGTTCTATTTAAAAATACTCTTGATATGGCTTCCAGGTTATCAGAAACAGAGGATCTGTATCTTTCTTAAATGCTACAGATATAGGGTACCAAATTAATTGATTCTCCCTTGAAATCTACACATAGAAAATGCTGCATGCAAGCTCATTCTTAGACCCAGATAAAAAAGAAACATTTACAATCTTCTTCTTACGTGCTTGTTAGAATAAGTTGTAAGCCTTAAACTCTTAAAGTCCAATAAACAGGACAATAGTAATAGTACAATGAAAAAAACAACAAAAATCTCATCAAAGGCATAAGAGAACATCGAAGTGACACTGAATAATGGCAGTTTGGCAACAACCTGAATACTGTCTGAAAGAAAAGGAGGAATTTAAAAAAGAAGGAAAAAGTCTTTGGAACACAGTTGGTGAAATCCAAAAGGGTTTAGTTTACACATAATTGTATATGACTTTGGATTTTCTTTTTACCTTTTTTTCTCAACCTATCTTATGTTTTGTGTATCTCAACGTGGGTGCATCAGGAAGCTAACAATGACACTGAACACCTTCAAAATATCACATAAGAGCTATGGCCTTCAACATCAGATAACAATAATATGTAAATGACCAAATAGTTAAATGCAGGAACTAATTGTTTGAAATCCAGGTTTATTATTCATATATATACTATACTCTGTTGTGTGCCTGATTTACGAGTACAGTTACCGTGACACTAGTGATAACATTTTTTTTCATGAAATCATTTTTTATTTCTATAGCCTAGTAAGATTTGAAACAGCTCATGATTCCCCACTATATATGAAATCATAGTAAGTGTACATAAATTTGACAAATTGTCACACTCATTTTTTGTTAAGCTCATATGTGTGCCTAATTGAAAAATCAGATCCAATGTGCATCTTTTTTATACCTCATATGTATATAAATGCATAAAACTCATCCATGTGTATTCATTAAGAATTTTATTTAAAATTGACTCAATAATGGACAGAAATGCTCTATATAATTTTTTATTATTTACATCCCTGACTGGAATGGAGAAAGTTCTAGCTTAGGAAAGCAGACAGCTTGTTTTCTTGCCTCTTATTTTTCCTTTACAGTATGCTATGCCAGGTGAAAACCATCTTCTGCATAAATCTGTTTCGGCAGGATATATAGTGCTCAGAGGATATAAAGTCTCTTGGGTCTCAGCTTCAGCTGATGTAAACTGGCACAATCCTGGTGAAGTCAAAGGAACTATAGAAAATTATGTCTGTAAAGTATCTGTCTCAATTGTACCTGAGATAGAAAGAGAGAAGACTTCTAAAATATTACACAGCCATACACAGGTATGTACAGGAATTGCAAAACAATTACTCCAGGTCTCATTAAAACAGCATTAAACACATAATGCTACAGGCATCTTCCTGACATCACCTTTTCAGGCCCTGGCAGCCCGCATGTGCCCGGTGGAACTCCTTGATGAAATACAGGGTACAGACATATGGCAGTTCATATGCTACAGTGATGAGTGTGACACAAAGATATGGACTGATGGAATTTAACTTGCAATGATTCCTCTATCAGTATTAGTATTTATTGAACATTTATCTTTCATTTCTAAGTAAGTGATGCAATATTACCCCCTTCTACCTTTTTCTGCTTCCTTGTTTCTTTCATTTTCTCAGCAAAATTGCCAGTTACTCCATGACTGCCGCAACCTATTAATTGACATTAACCTTAGATGATCCTTGATGTTTGTCATACTAAAAATGTTCAGATCCTAATTGCCCTAAGTTTAATAAGGAATATCAAGGTGGAGAGAGGCAAGTAGAGGCTACATTAATTTTCTTGGACTGATAGATGTAAAAAATCTTTATCTTCTACGGAAGGCATGCCCTGAATCTCTACGTAGAATTACATTATCTCATGACCTATTCTGAAAGCAAATACCAGGTGAGTTCAGTATCCACTCCTATTCACTTTTAACAATAAAGGAATAATAATAAAGGAATAATAGTGTGAACAATACCTGAGATGAAAGTAAACAATAAAGCAGATCAAATAAAGAGGCACACAGACGGACAGGAGAAGATAAGCTTATTTATTGGAGAAAAAAAAAAAAAAATTGTGTTATTTTGCCTAATTGAGAAAAGAGTTAAATGTGCAAAAATTCATCCATATGAAGGAACACACTTGAGCTCTTGACTTCAACGGAGCCTAAGCTTGGGTTTCACTCCAGGGCCATCCTGAACAGAAGCCTTAGGTTGTCAGCTATCTCCATAAAGCACAACTCTCCATGAGCCAAAATCCTTCTGGGCTGACTTCTGCCATCAGAACAAAGTCACAGTGGTCTCTGTAATGTCTGTCTCACTGTGGCAGGCAGCAAGTGAGACCTGGGGCATGTTTCAGTCCTGGAGTCAAGAGATCTATGATGATGAAAGAAGGAGTAAAGTGTCCATATTACCAGAGGTTATATGAAACCAGAGAGGAAGAATATCTTTGCATTAGGAACCTGAAGTGTGCTGACTGTATGAAGGGGACTGATACATGCTTTTACACAACAATATGGGGCTGTAAATTGCTAAAGGTTGTCACTGTTCAGAAAATAATTTCATTAAATTACTTGCCTATCTTAAGAAAGGCAAGGTTCAGCCAATGTGGCTAAGCTTATCTGACAAACAAACAGTGCAATAAACTGCAGAAGATACAGGTGATGCGGTGAATGAGAGAAAAGCAAAGGTAGAGCTCCCTGAAGAAAACAGAGGCAGAAAGGATGGGACTATTCAATGCAGATGAATTGGGTTTAAGGAGGAGGGGAGACCAGCAATTAGAAAAATCTGTTTCAATGTTTCCCAATTCGTAGTTTGCATGGTTGAACTTGCAAACAGGGCTTGGATCTCCAAATTTGAGAAGGCTTTAGGAGTCAAGAAAGGGTTGATGGAGCGCTTGGAGACTTCCTGCTGTCTGCATTGCAGTGGTTTGCATTTGGCCAAGGAGTCTAGCTTGCAGAGAGTTAGGCTGTGGGAAAAGTCAGGTCTGTTCTTATCCTTCAGAGATGGAAAGGAGCAAGGTGGGAAGAAAGGTACAGTGAAGAAAAATAATGCTTACGAAATCCACAAGTGGAAGATCAGTAGGGTTTTACTCTTTCTAATACATGTCACGTATGAAAAATAGCAGTTTACTCTGAAGATGCTGTGGTTATGTCTGGAATTACATTGTTGCATGCTCCCAAAGTGAAACTCTTGAGGGGTATCTGCGCTGCTGGCACTGGCTGTGGTTGCCTACCAGGGAGCTTAGGACTGGTCAAGTCTGAAAATGCTGAGGAGCAGGAAGTCAGTGCTCTCAGGCAAAGTGGGCACTTAAGAAAAATCTGAAGCACCAAATTAATGTTGTGGCAATGACTGGGTGGCACAGAGAACTAAACCCTGCAAGTAATTAAAAAGTTGAGGGAAAACAGTATGACCAAGAGGTGAAACCAGGTTTCAGGGATCAATAACAGGCCCCAAACCCTGCAACTGCAAAAAATATGAGGTATACATGGTAAAGTGGAAGTCCAAATGTATAATGTAGTACAATTGATTTGTTAGTAAATGGGTCCTGGAAAGAGCATCCCAGTTCAAGTCAACTCGCAAGAATTTTTCCTCTGGAACTCTGAAGTGGTTAAAGACATGGATTGGCTAGGAAGATAAAGTTCCTCAAATTCTTTTATTATCACAGCTATACTAAGTCTTAAATGCCTAGAATGAATCTAAAAATGTTGAAAGAAGGCAGAAACAAAAAAGAAGAAAAAAAATCCCCATAAACCTGTTCTGCATGTGTTTTTAATTCATGATTAGAGTATAAAAGTCAGGTAGTTTTACAAGTTTCTTCTCTTAAGATTACATAACATTTGAACATAAGTGAGTAGATGGCTTGCATCCTCTTGCTGTTCCTCCCATGCCCATTTACTTTATTCCATGAAAAGAAATCCAACAGATTTTCCTCCAAAGTGTTAGAGCAGGATGCCTTTGGTCAGGAATAGTTACACAACTTCGCTTATACTCTTCACAACAGAGAGATATATTATTTGTAAAATACCTATTGCAAGTTTCAAAATTATTTTCAGGGACTCCGTGAAAGTAGTGAAATTAAATTAATAGGTCACTTTCCATTTGTTAATCAGGTCTGAAAAAATGGTGTTGTAATAAACCAGGCAGCAGCAGCTAACTATCCTAGCAGTCTCTGCTGTCTGTTGTTGCGTAGAATGAAGATGCAATTAATAATGAGGCTGACTCCAGGAGAACAGATATTCATCTCAGCTGGGAGGATAGAATCACACCTTCAATGCTTTAAATACATGTACTGTAATGTCATCAGGACACTTTTAGTAGGAAGATTGCTTCTGTTGGGATCACAGCTGTTTTTCTTGGAATAGCGTTTTTAAATTGTGGCCCACTGTAAGAGGCGTCCTACAGACATTCCCAGCCTCTGCCCCAACCCCCCACAAGAAAAGGACATGTAGGATGTGTTATCTGTTGGTACCTCCGGTGTTCTGAAAGGGAACTGTGTTTCTACGCTGACATATGGGGAAGATTCTCCCCCACTCCCCTTGTTTACTAGCAGGCTCTTCACATAGCCTCTGGCCATTTTTTTCCCAAGGTTTCCATCCTGAGTACCTCCCTCTTTGAAATTTGGAACTAGAGTTCAGAAACTTGAAGAGGACCAAAACTGAGCTTTTCTTCCTCCTGCACCCTCCACAGCTAGTGCATCACCCAGCTGACATGATTTGACTTATTTAAAAATTCATTATATGTGAAAGACTAACAGCTAAATAAACTTCCTTTCCTCCTTATCTAGCAGAATAGAATATGGTTTTGTACAGATTTTAGAGTATTTTAAAAAGCTTCATTTAGAACTTACACTAGAAATAGCCACAGTCCTGGAAAGGAATAAGGGAAGTGAAATGCAGAGAAGAGAGAAAGAGCAGCTCCACAACCTGCTTCTGCAGCACTTGGCCTGTTGAACCCACTTCATGAGGCAATGGGGCAATGGGAGGGCTGGAAATGTATCAGCCTCTGTTCCAGCCCTGGTAATGCTGCTTCACATGGGGCATGCAAGGGCTGCATGCAATCGATGTAACAGCCCTTCCATGCCCAGCAACGTGACACACACCTAGAGCTGGTCATTTGCAGAGAAGCAGGATGGGATAATATCCAGTACTCTTTCTGAAGAGCTCAAGCAGATCCACGGCTTTTCTGAGATGCGTTTTTTTCCCAGATGGTCTAGCACAACCACCGAAGAGCAGAACTGATAACTCTCCTATCCTGTAGAACACTACAGGCAAGTCTGAATCACAAAGGCAGACTCAAAACTAGTTGTTTCACACACTGGCAAATAAGCAAAGTACAGAGTAAATTGCAACTACAGGAAGTAGGGATATTTTTGTATCATTCTGGAACATTTCGTTGACAAATATAAAGGGAGACATACATGGCTCTTGTAACTATGTGTTAATGATGAAGAGCAACATCAAGAATTTTAATTTTACTGGAATTACAGTTGTCAAAATAATTGCATTAGTTAATTTAAAATTCTTCATTGGAGAATGGCCCAGGCTATATCTCTGTTGCTCAAAATGTTTTATTGTGTAATCACTGTGCTTTTTTGATGAGTAATTTCTTTAATGTTATGCTATATATATGTATTGCAAAACTGTGAGTGATCTTTGTTTTTATACTGTACTGTGTTTTGCATATAAAATACATTATGTATATTCTCTCTTTCTCTCTCTCTCTCTCTGTTTCCAACTCCTACCTCCAGAAAGCAGAGAATGAAGACCCAGTGTTCCCTAGTGTCTGTGATACCTTTTAGTTTGTTCAAGCCTCTGAACTTCTTTGTTTCCCAAATTATCTACCTGTAAAATAACTAATGGTCTTGGCCATGCAGCTGATTTAGATTCCTGAAGACTGATATAGTTCATTAGGTATGTCAACCCCAGCCCGTCAGCTCCAGCCTCCTCCCTTTGCTTCTGCTCTTTTCCCCTGCTACACTGGCAGCTTGGAGCATAAGCAGGAATTATTTCTTGCAGGGGAATAATCCTTCCTGGGCTGCTTAAATTAACTTTATGCAGAAAATGGCCATGCTACATCATAGCCAGGCCCATAATGTCTAGACAGAAAAGGATGATGAAGTACTCCCTTTTCTCTGATGGCATCTTTCTCTTTCTCTGGATGCTGATCTGCTGTGTCTGCCTGCCTGCTTTACTCACGCCAAATGGTATATTCACTTTCACTGAGCTTCCTCAGAAAATAGATTGATTTACTCTCTTTGAAATACACAGTTTGTTGGTTTGTGTGTCCAAGGATGAACTGGATGATACTGGCAATAGTTTTGCATTCCAGGAAGTTTGAGGATGGTAAAAACAGAAATAGCAGAGATCAGACATCAGGTAATACAGTTTTGCCAGCCCCTGGTAGAGGAACAGAGATATGATTAGCACTGGTTCAATATCAGAAGACATTTGAGGATGAGGCCACAGAGCTGCCATAGCACAGTTCAAAATAAAATCCGTGATTTAGAGTATTTTTTCTGCTGTGGTTTCTTCACCTGATTAAAATAGCAGACCATTAGTGCTCTGTTTGGGTCTGCATTGTTGAACTGGTGGAACAGAGAGTACAAGCTATAATGGCAGGTGTAGGGAATGACAGAGAGACAGATACAGATACAATGAAGAATAAAATCCTGCCTGGGAAATCACACGTAACCTGAAATTCTTTGTAAGTAATGGACCTGATGGTGTTGTGATGCAAACTGTGATGCCACGTGGATTTCAGTGGAGTTGTGCTGACTTACGTTCTCTGAGGATTTAATCCCCAGACTACCAAACTATTCACACTGGAATGGCGGTATTAAACTAACCTTGGAGAGCTACAATACATGCATTAACAAAGCAGTCTGTAGAAACCTGGAAGGCAATGCTCAGCAGCACACCGTGATGTACACAGTCTGAGTGTGATGGAAGTGGTTAATTGATAAATAAAGCTACTAAATATTGTCTGTGCATTTAGACAGCGCATTGAAGGGCTTCTCATTGTGCAGGAGAAATAGGTACACTTCCAACCACCCTGATTCACCCTTGGACATTTCATGACTATTTCTTATCGCTCAGTTGAGCATAAATTCATAGATTTTACGGTTAAGGGAGCTTGAGATGGGCTGCTATATTTTCAGCACTTAGTTCTGCCACTTCTTATTGGACCATCTGCTGTCACCTTAAAGAGACAAGTGTATATTATCAAGGTAAACATACAAATCACTCCTGCATTTGATAGTAAAAAAAAAAAAAAGAAACCTTTAAATGTATTGATCCAAATATGTCAATAATGTTACAGAGATAAGTCCTTGAAAAAGAAAATAACATAAATATTGTCTGTGTAGATGTATACAGGATATTTTTACCATAAAAATGGTTACTGTATAGAAAGCTTTACAATTAATTTCTTTCAATGAAAACATAAAATTAATTCTAGTTCCAGTAAGATAATTTTAAAAGGAGGGAAAAGGAAGGAAAAGAAATAAAACGTTAGATTTATCATAATTATTTTTAAAAATGAGTGATTTTAGCTAACACTATGATTAAAAGTTAATGTTTCAAGGACTGACTGCATCTGAAAACAGATGAAGACACTGCAACATTCATCTCTGTGCACACAAAAGAGATTTATATACCCAAATATATGTGCACACATGTAGGCAGTCTTAATATATGCCACAGCTTCAAATTCTAGAAAAAGAAATGTATATAAAAAGCATTGTTAGGGGAAAGATCATTGAACCTTGAAGAAAAACTAAATTTTATCACTGTTTATATACATATGTGCTACATAAGACTGTGATAATACTATGAAAGTAGACAATAATTATTGTATATAAGACCTATGGCATGAATAAATCTGCTAACACACTTTCTCTCTAGTTTCCATTATTAACACCTTGATCTTATCTATCTATCTATCTATCTATCTGTATCTGTATCTATATCTCTTTAATTGTGGGGGTTTTTCTTACCCTACTGGTAAATACTCTTAACTGTAGGATGGACATGCTAGGTCTACCTCATCATAGATGCCCAATGTAATGGACAGCTAATTTAAGATATATGATTGGCAGATGACATGATTGGTGGAAAAATAAATATAAAGAGTCTATATTTGGACATAGCATGCCGTACTATAACAAATATATTTGAAATTAATTCTTTTTATTGTCTAGATCAATACCATTATGATTTGAAAAATAAGTACTGATTAAAATTGAAACACTTATAAACAAAATACACTGAAATTTCTCAAATTAATTTCCCCACCTCCTAAACATTTAAAAAATAATTCACAAAAGAGTTTGAGCATCTTGTTTCTTTTGAGGCAGTGTGATCATACATATTTTCATTCATATCTGATACTACAAAAGCTACAGAAAGATTCTATTGTTAGTATGTGCCATATTATTGGTATTAACACACTCTAAATATGTGGAAATCTCATTCCAGTGGGGTTTTCTGTTTAATTTGTTCCCCTGTGATAATTACAGTTTTTGTCTGAGATGAGAGTCTTTTTTGTTAAGCTCCAGTGCTTCTGTGCAGTCCAACTGTTATGCTGAAAAGTAAATGAAAAAGCCTGTGCTCAAAAGCAACGGAAATAGGCCTCAGTACATTCATTTTCAGGTCTCAGTTCTGTGCAGAATAAAAAGACACAGTGTAATTTTGAAAGATGGTGTCTTATTGATGTGTCAGAAATTATGGGAATTTTCCATTGAAAGATGGGAGTCCCTCCAAAGATTTAATTTTATTTTATTAGTGTATTTGGCTCTCTTACTTATTATTTGTTTGTATTATGAACAGCTTAAGCAACAAACATGTGTGTATATATGTACGCATGCATGCACACTTAGGTATATGTATATGTATATGTATATGTATATGTATATGTATATGTATATGTATATGTATATATATGTATGTATGTATTGCTCTTTGTCCTAAATTCCATTTACCAAGGTAAGCTACAGTAGAGTGACAGGTTTTAAGATTAACAACATTAACCAATAACCTTGATGCTGGTTTCCTCAAGTATGATCCATTTTAGTGAGTGAAGAAAACGGTGCAGAATAGCACCGTCCCTTAGATGACATCAGTCATCTCTACCACATAAAGAAACATCAGATACACAAAGGATACACTCTTTCCATTTCTTCTTTCATACAGGTACATACATAAACACACATACAGAGTGATGGAATAGAGAAGCATACTTACTGACCTTGCAAATGGCAGGAAGCTAAGAAGGACCACAAGCACATTGCAAGAAAGGCTTAGAATTCAAAATGACCTTGACCGATTTGCAAAATGGTCTGGAAAAGAAAAGGGGGAGGGAGGATGAAATTCAAGAAGGACAAGTGCAAAGCACTACTTAAAAGAGAAATGATCAATAAATACAGGATGAGAGTGTAGCTGGTCAGGCAGAAATTTTTCTAAGAAATTGGTAGCTGTATGGGTCATTCTTGCTGCAGGCTGGTCATACGTTAGGCACATCAAGTTTTCGAGGAAAAGACAAAATTTATTCTGTGGTGTATATGCAAAAGGCGATATACATGATATTTAAACCAAAGCAATCCTTTTCATTTACTCAACATTGTGGAGGCATTAATGAAAGTACTCAAGTGCCACACTTTAGAAGTGACACGGATTTTTACAAGAATTATCAAAGGTCTACAAAGACCTTCAAAAAAGACTGAATACATTTAGTTCATCTAAAGAAGGGAATCATGGTTAAAATTTTCAGAGAAGGGAATAACCTGTTCCTCATACTCCTGGTCTCATGGACTCAAAATCCAACAGAAAGCAGAGCAATTCTGCTTAAACATCAGAAGAAATTTTTTATACACAAGAGTAGTGCGACAATATTGCACATTGATTCGGGACAAGGAGACACAGTTTGGTAAATACAGGGACACTGTGGTGGACACAGTGTAATATTTAAGAATGAATTAAACAAATGGACATGAAGATCTTGACTTATGGTCAACAAGACAACTTGAACACCCTTCAGTCCCTCTTTTCCGCAGTTTATGTAGAATATACTCTCTACTCCAGTATACTGTTCCTCTGATTTCACTTCAAATGTCCCACTGCACGTCACACTCTCATTCCTTTTTATTTGTACAAGCTCTTTTTTTTCCCTTTCCCTTTTCCATGTTACTGTTTCTATCCTGCTCTCTTGCTTTTTTTCTCTATATATTCATTTGCCCCACACTCAGTCTTCTGGTCTTTCTGTCTCTCTTCAGTCACAGTGCATCTCTTTCCCATCTCTCTTAGCTCCTTTCTGTCTCCTCTCCCTGTAACTCTTTGCCTTCTTGCCCTATCCTGTCTTTCAAGATGGAGAAAACGTCTGGAGCTGGATATGCCCACAGGCAGCCATTCCTTTTCTGGGAGGAAGAAGGCTAGGGGTCAGACCTGCTGCCTCTTTCCAGCTCTTCGGGTGCAAAGTGGGTGAGGGGAAGCAACAGCAGGATGGTAAGATCTGCTGCTGATGGAAATTCGAAGAGGAGATATGCCCATTGAGCCCCAGCTATTGCTGCTGACAGCCTTTGTCTGCTCCAGCATGGTGGTGGCAGCTTAACCACGGATTATTTATTAACTGTAGCACCTAGTCTATGCTTATTTTCACTCCTCCTGGAGTTGCATTCCATTTACTACCAAAGGGCAATGAACGTGGTTTCATCCTTCAGCCTCTCAGGAGTGCTGCGAGGGAACACCATCTACTTTTCAGGGCGTTTTTGGGAGAAAACTTCTGGTGGGGGAGACAGGGAAGATTTTTCTTTTCCTCTCTGGTTTATCAATTCCTCCTTGTCTTGGCTTAATCTAGAGTGTGTTTTTGCACAGCTCCTGCAATGGCCTCTTCCCCTGGGACAAAGTACAGGCCTTGCTGCTCAGCATACAGCAGAGCCTTATCTTAGTGTATTTGTTTCTTCTTTCCCTGTTTCATAATTGATATTGGTCGTGCAGTAGTTTATATGGAAACTCGTAGATGTCACAAGCACACTCACACATGCACGCATCCTCTCGGGCACGTACTTGGCTCCAAACTGCCAGCATTTCCTCAGCAAGCATATGGGATTGGATCTTGTAGCCCTTCCTCTGATCTCTCCACAGGGACTCTGCAAGAATGCCCTGACTGCACTGCTATTCCCCTCTCCCTTCTCACGAGGGCTTTCACTTGCCAGCTGGTGCCAGGAACTGCTTTAACTGGTCCTGAAAAATTAATCCTCTCTGGGACTGTATTAGCAATATGACATTCCAGTTACCGTAGGGTCTCAGCTCGGTACAGTCATTTGGATGTTGCGAGTTGGGAATCCTGCCATCAATAAAATCAGACACTGTGCATGTACATAATCTCTTGGCTGCTCAGCATACAAGGAGTATGATGCCCACTCGCCAATTAGCAAGGCCCTTTCCAGGGGGGTAAAGCTGCCAAACAACGAAGGACTTTGGAGGGTCCCCTACTAGCCGCTACAGAAAACACTGTCTCCTTTGTGGAAGCTCCTTCTACATGTCTGCCCTGCCACATCAGCGTCAGGACCCTCCTCCCAAACTCTGCCAAAGAAGCCGGCAAAACACTTACCACCCCTGACCCTGGCTCCAGCTGTGCTGTGAACAGGCTGAGGCAGCCCGGCAAGGTGGCAGGGCTGACCCTTCAGACCCACCGGCTGCCAGCGCAGCCTAACAGGCAAACAAACAGAAATCCCAAAGAAAATAATAACACTCCAACCAACCCAGAGCACTAAGAGATTCCTGAAAGGTTTCAGGAAACATACTTGTCATCTACAAAAGAAAAAATAATTAAAAAAAGCCAATGGCAACTAAAACTAGGCATAGCAGATTCACTACATCCCCTTTCCCCTCTTGCTCCAGCACCAGCCCATTTTAAACAGACTGTGGTTACCTCAGTTATGTGGTGGGTACCCTTTGTGAAAACCAAATAAATAAACAACACACACACTCCAGTAACGCAGGAGCTGCTCTCAGACTGCATGTTGGCTTCGAGCCACATCTCCCGCAGTAAGGGGAGTGTGGAAATGCACAGCCTTGGCAGCAGCTTCCAGTGCCTCAGGCTCTCACAGTTTATTTTATTTATTTATAGGATTTTCTATGGCACTCGTCAGCCTCATATCTAAGCATCTTCAAGGTATTAGCAGACTTACCCTCACAACCTCTCTTTGAGGTAGGAACTGTTATTATCCCCATTTTATAGATGGAGAACTAACAGCTCACAAACTTGCTCAGATTCAGAAAGAGAGTTTGGCAGAATTAGGGACTGGACAACAAGCCCCTGAGTTCCAGTCCTGAGCTTTAACTACCGAAATCTCCTTCCAGGGGTAGCAATGAGATCGATGAAATACAGAGAGCAGAACATCATGGATGCATTTGGCTACTTTTTTTTTTTTTTTTTTTTTTTTTTTTTTTGCAGTGCCAGGTCTAGCATGTGTTAAAGACATACATAGAAAATAAGGTAAAACTGTGTACTTGCACTTTCCCTTATCTCTGAGGTCTGAATAGGGATATTAATATGGCACACCTTTTTCATTAGTGTATTTAATAAAAGCAGTTAAGATATTTTAGATTTTTTGCATGTAGCCAAAGTCTAATATGTTTTTGACATGACAGTAATCCTAAATTAGTTGCTCTATGTTTATTTTTATTTTTCCCTTCTGTTTGTGGTTAATTTTTCTAATTTGAGGACAATCTGGCACTGCTCTGAAGATCCTTTTTTCATTCTATTTTTTCCCCAAGTCCTCTCAGTTGGTAACTTCAATAATTAAACTGTTTGTCATGCAGCTATTTCAGTGTAGGCCACTGCAGTAAAGATTTGTGCCTCCTGCTCTCCATCAGAGATGCATTACCACTGTATAGAAAAACAGCAGATACTACTGTGTGTCAAGAAACAAGGAGGATCCCATGTCTCTGCAAATGAACCATGTATTTCCAGGGTTCAAAGGACAATGAGAAAGACAGGATGAGTCATGTGACTTTTGGGTTGCACCCTGATAAATGGCAGGTCAAGGAGGGTTGTGTTTAATAGTATATTCCTCAATGAAATGTCACTTTTTCCTCAATGTGTCCTCTGTGTGAGCTAATTAAAATCATGTTTTACTGCAATGTCAGCACATGAAGTTGCTGACTTTCTTGTTGTCTTCTACATAGTACAAAATGAATGTTGTCATTTGATAAATTCAGGATCTTAAAGGTTCTGTCTGATGGGGTCTAATGTATGCTGCTCTATATATGTTTAATGCTTTCAAACTGCTTCTCTTCCTTTGTTCAAATCACAGCATTCATGACCCGTACATAGTGTTCCCTCCTGCCATCCTTAAGACTCACCCTCTTCAAAATTAACAGAATTTTTAAAAAGGGTTCAAACAAATATTGATATTGCTTTCCTTCCAGGTTGTTTTAACTCAGTCTTTAAGCAATGTGTCCAAAAGCCACATTCACATGCATTCAATGAGAATTGGCTGTACGGGTGTTAATTTTCTTTCTTGTCTGTATTTATATACTGATGTCAGGATACATTTGTTATGTTTATTTAAAAAGAAACTCTTCCATCTTACACCACACCTGATAATAAGAAATAGTTAAAAGAGTATGAGTATAGAAAGCATGGGATTCAGTTCTCTGACCAGTAGCTATTGGAGGATTGGGATTGGCACCAGAATTCTTATTTGTAAAGCTATTGGAAATTGCTGTTAATTGTTTTTGTCATCTCAGTAATAGGAATGTGAATCAGAAAAATAAACTACTCACTACTGCATGTAACTTTGCTTTCACTATTTCTGTCATTGTATCCTTAAAATTCTTTGCCACCCTTTTTTTTTTTTTTTTTTTTAACTAAAAGCAGAGCCAGTATCTCTGTATGATTACAGCAAATGACAAAGAACAAAGTTTCCATGCTTGGCCTGAGACCATATTACCTTTTGCTGTGATCCACACAGACATCATGTGTTAGTCTGGGCCTGGGTTGGTTCTTCAGTGAGAAATCCCCACAAATTAACTTATTGATAGGCGCTACAGAAATGAGTGGTGGCAATTCAAGCAACTGCTCAGTCCAAGGTTTACCTTCACCCTCCTCCCCACCCCCTTCCTCATCCAGCTCTCCTCTCTAGTGCTGAGGGGCTGTGTGCTGCTGACTTCTGTCTGAGATACAAAGCACAGATCTCAAAGAAATTCTTTCACCTCCTAAGGACCTGATCCGAAGCCCATTAAAGCTGATGAGAGCCTTCCCATTGACTTCAGAAGGCCTCAGATCCAGTCCCCCAGGGAAAAGATGTTAACACTCACGTGCACATCCTTAAAGCAGCCAGGAGAGAACTTCATGAAATCAATATCTCTCTATCAATATTGGTACCTAAAACCCTAAAACACAACAAAGACACTTTACTTGTGAGTTCTGCCTGCTGCAGGAAAAAAAAAAAAAAAAAAAGAAGAAAAAGAAATAGAAAACAAGCCCTTGGGAGATGCTATTATCTAAAATAAGCAGCTGAGTGTGAGCAGTGACCACAACACCTAGAAAGCTATATCCTAACTTTACTGTGTTTATACTTGCTCTGCTTTGCTTTACTGTATTCCCAGCTCCACACTGAATACACTAAATGACTCACATTACACACATTGCAACAAAGGCAGTTATACCCCAATCTTCATTAAGGTCTTAATGCAGCAAGGTACTTAAGCACATGCCTAACTTTAAGTACAAGGGAAGTCTAATTAACTTCAATGGGACTGCTTGCTTGCTTTAAGCTAGGCATGTGCTTAAGTACCTTGCTGAAACCGAGCCGAAGACTCCAGGTGCTACCATTTACACAAGTGTCATTAAACACAGAGTTAGTGTACTTACATACACAAACTTCCTAACCCCTAAAACCAGATCATTAAATTATAGCACTTACTGGAAAACAGCAAAGGTGAGCATGTTGATGAAGTATCACATACAGTACCGAAGACAGTAAGCATTAAAGCAACCAGAAATCCAATATCCTATGCACATTTTCAGTACTCCACCTGCGGCTCGTAGATGTATACTGGTTCCTCTGGATTTCAGATTTCAATAGCCAGAGACTGCAGAGGTCTGAAAGGGCTAAGAAAAAGATCTTGATCCAAAAATAATACCACTCATGACTTAGGTGTGAAAGAACAAAGAACTGAAACCGGAAATGGTTAGTGCTACAGGGGCAAAGCAAAGATTGTTTGGGTTTCTTAACTGTCCATTTTTGTACTTTCAAGCATTTATGTTATGTTTCAGCCCTCTGAATTTCCTGTGTTTTTAATGCCTGTTTAACCATCATCAGATAGAACTTAAGCCACTCACTTGCTGTGTGACCACAGGCAAGTTGCTTGACCTGCTTTTTACTTCTCTTATCTGGCAGTATAATCCAGTATAAATGGGAGCTCACTGAAAGCTAGAAGCTTTGCACGTGCTGAGCAGAAGCACTTGGCTAGTCTACAGGTTAGTTCATCAACTGCTTTGTCAGGGTCAGAAAAGAATTTACTGGGAAAGGATAACCTGTCCCAGGCCAGGCAGATTTTAATGCTGCCCACTCCCCATGACATCTTTTTGAGCTGCATTTCTTCATTAAGAAATGCAGCACAAAGCCCTAAATTGCAGATTTAGAGCTGCACAGGGGATCCTCCTTAGAAACCTAGGATCTCAAACAATCAGTTATCCTTCACGCTTTCTCAACACAGCTTCCAACTTGACCAAGGGACTGGCATTATTTCCCTGTGAGTATGTGGATAAGAACATGAAATTAAGCATGGGTTGTGGATTACGCTTGAATATTTCTATTTGGTAAATGTAATTGTGAAATAAAGTTTGTCTCAGACTCAGGACAATGTGGAATGAATTCCTCAGACTGAACACCAAGGATTTAACCAACAAGGAATAGTACACCTGAAGGAGACTAGGGAAATTTGGTCTTTAGGATGAGGGGAGAGAGAGAACAGACAAAGCTAATTGATGTGGCTCTCACTTTATATATGACAGTTAAATAGTATGGTGATGAGTATAGAACTGGTTTTTTCTCCTTTCAATTGATTAACTGATTATTTTGCTGAGGTCAGTAGCAAATGTCTCTGACCTCATCGTTTGCTGAAGCAACTGTATTGCTACCAGCACTGGAGTGGAACATTGCTAACTGAATGGATTAAGAAAAGTGCTCATAAAAATAATGCTGAAATGTACTCAGTCTTTGATATCCAAGACAGTTACTGTAGAAAAGGAAATACTGAAAAGAGCTTCACACTGGACAATTGCTTCAAATAATGATTTGTGAAATATCATTCTACCTACCTGTTATTCTACCTACTGTTCGGTTGGACGCTCTGAAAAATAATCAGGTATTTGCAATTAAGATTTTTTTAGGAATAATGACATGGAAAGCATTTCTAGACAGTCTTTCACAGTGCAGAAAGCTATGTACTTACAAAGTTATGCAATTACTCAGTATTTGAGCGTACTTTAAAAACTGTTTAAAGAGGAGAAAAACCTGCTGTCTTAGTTCTTTTTTAAAAGGAAAAGTGCTTTGCTTGATTTTACAAGCAACATGCTGTTCTGTTGTCAGCCTTTCTGCATCTGTTATATCATGGGCCTTGACAACATCATAGGCCAATGTCCCTTCTGATTGAAGTAAAGTATTAAATTTTAGTATCCAGAACAAGGTGATATTTCAAAGGGCAGGCTATTATTGAGCTTGCAGGTGATAAGTCTCAAATTCTGAAATTCTGCATTTTATAGAGAAGCACAACTGCTGACTTCAAAAATAAGTTTATAAGAAACTGTCAAGCACAAATGAACGAAGGTCCCAGTACTCTGGACCTGATTAAAGCCAGGGGGTTCCAGAGCAGGGTGCAGACTGCTTTTCTTGAGCTCTGCTGTGGCTTCTTCACTTTGCAGAACAGGAAACACCTGCTGGTAGTGGTGTTAGACAAAATTGTATTAAAGTCAAGCCCAAACATCACCTAAGAGCCACAGAAGGAAAGTCTTGTAACTGAAGTCAGTTTTGCACCAGTAATTGATCCACAGCAGTACAGTTGTAATAATTGTATAATGCCGTTGAAAACTGGATAAAGAAGAAATACACAAGTTTGATGTTTTCCTGAGAAATACTCTAAGTAGTAGATTACATGAGTGCAGAGATCTCCTGGTGTCACTAGCACAGAATTTCAATCCAGTTTTCAGACAGTAAACGCAAAAGCGTTTACTTTAGGGATCATCAGGTTGCACCTGTTGATCTTTCCTGAAAGGAAACAACAGACTAAGAAGTGTCATACCTATCACTTGGAATGGATGTAGGTCTTGTTTGAATGGTGATGTCTGAATTTTTGCGCCAACAGGTTCAAAAGGATGGAAATGACTAGCGCAGAAATAAATAATGTGAATTGCAAAAGGTGGACATGAAAGCTAGGTGTTTGGATAAACAGTCAACACAAAATACTGTGGTGTTCACTCTAGCTATGGAATAAACCAAGATCCTCTTTTCAACAATAAGGGTTTGTGAACAGAAAGAGAGCACCTAAAATCACCTTTCACTCTTAGTCCCCACAGAGGAGTTGGTGGTAGAACCTTTGACAGATAACTATCACAGGAAAATCAGAGGTAGACACCATTTGTTTTCCTGAGCAAGATTCATGACATCATGGTCATTCTATTCTATGTCACTCACTGTCAGGACAGCGATCTCCTTCTCATGAACCATTTAATTCATTCCATCTTCCATCCAGTGGCTTCCATAAAATATCCAGTTTCTGTAAGGAAGACAGGGAGCTTACAAAAGGCAAGAGAAGGTAGAAAGACAAAAACAACTTGACTTTGAAAAGTAAGGAGGAGGTAAATAATTTAACAGTGAATTTCTGCAAAACTGAGCCGAAGTTGGAAAACCACAGAGTAAAGCCAACCTTTTTGTCTGATCTTGCTGCAACTAATGAAACATTAACTATAATACATAACCATTGGTGATCATATTTCATTTGATAATCCATTAGGGCCTCACATAGTTCTCTGCTTTTTCATATAAAACATAATACTTTACAGGGAGGGAGGCAGGCAGGCAGAAGGGGAAGAGGATTTGTGCTCACACTGTGTGCTGGCACAATAATGTTCTTCCTGCTGAACTAATGGCTGTTCATAGGGTTTAGGTCAAAGAGTTTAATGGAGCTTAGCTCTGGATGTAACTTCTTAGATTCTAAAACTAAACTACTTTAGTCTTAAAATACAAATGATGATGGTCCTAATAAGGAGACACATTCCCAACCAGACTTGAGAGTGAAATATATGACCAGAATGCTAAAACAGACAATATCTTTCTTCCAACTAACACTGAGAGAGATGTCCGTTCCTTACTGCAGATGAATTCACTGTTTCCCATGTTCTCCAAGGCAGAGGAGAAGGAGGGGATGTTTGTACTCAGGTTGTTTGTTACATTTTATTTGGCCTCAGAGACGTAAAGTTATATATATGTGTAGAAAAATTGAACATACATATCTCTGTGTATTCTGCTTTATTTTGTTACGTGGCAATCAATTTGTGGGGAGAATGCAAAGGTCCCCTCACCACATTATGTTCCAAGATCCAGTGTAAAATACCTTGCTCTGTCAGCCACAGATGTCCCCTTGAAAAAGTAGAGATCTCTGTTAAATGGTTTCCTTTTTCAGACTTTCCACAGTTACCTTCCTCTCTCTCTCTAAAAAGTTCATCTCATAACATAGAACTGATATTACAGACCAATGTATTTGATAATCTACATTTCTTTACCAATATAAATCTTCTTCTTCTGCCTGATTTTACTGCATATCGAAGTTTCCTTATTTATGTCCTACAAATGCACTTATATCCATCAGCTTATGTAAGTTCTCAATTTAAGCATATTTTGTTGTTTCCAGACAGAAACATCCCGAAGTTTCTTGTTCTTCAATGGAAGGACAAGAGTGCTTTCATCTGAAATTGCAAAGAAACAAAGAAAACTTTTCATTGTCTTTCATAAAATTGCCTTTTTTTTTTTTTTTTTTTCCTGGATTGGCAATCTCTGTCCTGACAGATCTGGACAGTTTCCCTATTCAAAGCATAGAGAAGTAGATATGAAGGTTAAGGAGAACAGCTACCTTTGCTTCAGAGAAGAGAAAAAGGTCTGTAACATGTATTACTGATTGTGCACTTGAAGATTCTTTTATAGCATTTGTTCAAGAAAAAAAAAGGCAATGAAATTATTCTAGGCAGCTTTTGAATATTCAAGTTGTAAAGAGGGAAAGAGAGGATTCAGATTTTCATACTATTGGACTTTCAATAGGTAGCTGCATCTTTGTAAAACTAGCCTAAAGTAGGGTTAAGCCTTATGCTCTGCTAGCAGTTATCCCTTTGTGCAAAGTAAGTGCAGTTGCAGTTATGTTATCTGGCTTGATGGACTGAAATGAGAGCTCCAAAAGGCTGTGGTTGAAGCAAAGTGCAGCAAGGAGCAGCAAGGAGCAGCAGGGTACAGAAAGCAAAAATTTGATTGTGCACTTCTCCAACTGCTGGATGCCTCAGAAGAGGCATTGCAAAAAGCTGATGTAGGTAAAGGCAGCCCACAACTGCTCCAATCTAAGGAACAGAGTATCTATGCAGACTTTTCCATGCAAGACCCTTGTTAAAATATGGCACAACAAGTTTTGTGATTTCTATTGCATCTCTGATGACAGATTCCTTTTCTTTTCACCTTGCTACACTGCCCCATGTGTAGAAGAGCACCGCCTGCAAGGTAAACAAGAAAGGGATCTCTTTGCTGTTGTACGGCACTGAGAATAGGCTGCACAGAATGTGCTGGCCACCGACCTGTGTGTAAAAGGCACTGAAGTCTTGTGCAGGCAGGAGATATGAGAAAGAGGAGACACTGACAGCTGAGGTGATTATTAGCTGAAGCCCTTAACATCTAGTTAGTGCTTGTAGGTTAATGCGTGAATACTGCACTAGTACAGATTTGAGGTAATTTTGCAGCGCCTCCTGCATGGGCGTGAGAGATTTTCCACTTTCCCTTTACAGATATATTCAGCTTCAGGAGTGTCTTGTGCCAGCTTTCGTGCACAGTCACCTGAGATCCTGCCGGCCCTTTTGCTTCTCTTGAAATTCCCCAAGCAGCAACGACAGGACCTGGAGATTTTAACACCTTTGTGAATTACTGTTGGTGGACAAAGAGCATGACTCCCTTCTCCTTTACAAGGGCATAAATTTGGAGTGTTGTCACTCAGCTGTAACTTAAATGAAACTATCTCATTGGCCTCATACATCCAAGGAGACAATTGGGTACTAAAGGATGAACAGAAGGAAGCAAGAAAGGGAAGAAGGGGAAGCCCATCCCTCCAGCTTCTGCCTGGGCTCTTCCCTGCAGCTGGGAACAGCTGTAGAATCTCTATTTTCTGATGGGGAATTATCCACCAAATTGCATCTACAGGGTTCATTTACTATACATAAAAACAAGACTCAAGCTTGTGCTTTGAGATTAAGCCAGAGAAACAGCCTTACGCTACCCTTTCTTACTATGTGCTAACAAGAGTGGAGGAACGTATAACATTTAGAGCGGAAATTATCTATATCTCTCTCTCCTTTGAAGCTGCTCTTGTTTTGAAAGACCTCAGGAATTTGCTAGGTACGTTACAGAAGCATTAAGCTGCCTGTAACTTGCATCTAAAGCAATATTTATGGCTTTGGATTTTGTTTTACTTTGTTTTGTTTTGTTTTTCTCTACCAGTCTAGGTAGAACAGAAGAATGCTCCATACCAGCATGATGTAAGGACACCTTAATCTTCTTGACTTAAATCTTTATTTTCAGTCTTCATTGACAGCTGACCGTTATGCGGAAATCTGAAGCCAAATTTTGAGTTGGTGTGATGAAATACCTGAGTCATTTTAAAGACACAATATGGGTACGTTCTTCTCCTTCCCTCAAAGTTTTGGTTGCATGTGATTCTCAATTCTATTAGCCTTTGGTAATACTGTTCAACTAATAGAAACACGTATGCTTCCTAAAAGACACTTAGATCTGCTATAGATTTCTTTAGGGGTTTTGGTTTGTTTTCTTTTTTTTTTTTCCCTTAGGAGGAAAAAAAAACACCAAAAAATGTCAAAAACCCCTTAACTATACAGAAGCATCATGGTTGAGATTTCTGAAGAAAGCAACATCTTGTTGTATTGGAAATTACCATAGCTCTTGTAAACAGGTGATAAAAGTGCCTATCTCAGTGGTTATCAGCTTGCTCATGTGCGTAATTACCTTTTACAATGCACTAACCCTCTATGGCCTGACAAAACTGGGAAGAATGTTGCATTTTATTTATATTTTAATAGATATATTTGAGGATGTGGTTTTTATATATCTGTGTGTGTGTGTGTGTGTTTAAATCCATCATACAGATGCAACAGCGATATTTCCCCTCCTGAAAGCTAAAAAGAAGTAAGGAAGAAAATGGTTACTACTAGAAAATAAGGGAAAAATAGGAGGGAGCAAGAACAGCAAAAAAGAAGAAATCTGATCTAGAGATTGGATGCTGTGAGAAAGTACTGAGCTATATATAACACCTCCACCATATACAAGAAAAGAGCAGGAAAGTCCAGGTTAACTGACCCTGGTTGCAGAAAGCCACTAAAAAGTGAAAAGAATCAATTTAATTTGCCACATTAAACAGATGAAAAAAAGCCAATGCCACATCTAATACAGATGTTTTGCAGTATAATGGGAAAATGAAGACATTTTCAAGCAGCAAGACTTGCAAGTCATAGTCTTGAAATGCTTAGATCAGGTGGCACTGTCTGTTAGAAAAGCAAGCTCTGTAATGATATTGATTGCTTCTAAGGCCATATTAGAGATGAAGACAAGTCCCAGGAGACGGGTTGTTGTCACCTTGACCTTGGGTCAGAGCTAGACCACTGACCCCTGACACCCAGGACTTCTGCACCGCATCGTGATATCTTTCATGCCTACAGACAAAGTCAGCAGGGGACACGTGTCGATGTGGCTCTTGCCAAATCAGAATTGACTGGCCTGTAGGAAGCTGGAGAGCAGCGGGAAATGTGGGTTAAAGTATGTCAATAATGTTTCACAAGAACAATTTCTCCCAAGAATTGTAGCTGTTGGAATGTTTTGACATTTATTCGGTAGAGAAATGTAGCATGTTTTGTGAAGCACTTCAAGAGAGCTGCTGCTAACTGCCGCGGTGTATTGATCTTCCTGTTAAATTGCATGGGCACACTTGGGAGATCATTGAGATTCAGGCAACAGGACAGAAAGGATCGGCTGCACCCTATGGTCACTAATGGTAATTGGTTTCGATCCTTGCACTTGAAGAAGCCGTGATTTACTTGGTTCACAGATGAATTGTAGACACTAAATATTTTGAAAAGAAAATATACTGTGATTTCTCTTTCTCATGTCATTTGCAAATTATTGCCTCCACTTCTGAATGTTTCATATAAAGTATATAAATCCACATGGCTGGATATAAAAAACATGCTAAGCAAAATTTCAAGGAATTCTCCCTCTTATCTGTAAAGCTTGTATTAGCACAAAGCAAATGAACTTTCTGATCCTAATATAAATGAGTTAATTAAATAATTATAATAATATTTAACAGGATCTTAAAAATCCATCAACCCTCTTAAGCCTCCCTATCATCACAATACATCTTTTTTACACTATACACATTCTTCTCTCTATTCCATTTGGTGGTGTATCATCACATCTTAACATAATGAATGTTAAAAGAAGTGTATTGAAGGCAACTACAAAAGTAGAATAATGTAGGCAGGTATGGATAGTAGTGTAATATTGGAGTAAATTATACTAGAATGAAGAATCTGATATAAAAATTGGATACTAATATTAATATCAGAATAAATTATTACTACAATATGGTATCTGATATAAAAATTAGAGTATACTTCCAAAAATGAGTACGGTGATAAGGCTACCAAAATTCATGCCGCACACGATTTTCAAAGCAGATTTTATAGGGCTTCTGTAGCTTTCTGCTTTACACAAGATACTTTGCTAAGTATATGTACATAATAACGTGAAGGCAAATATATTCAGTAAATGATGGCTGCTTTAATACAAAGAAATTCATATAGACTAAGATTCTGGGAAGGAACCAATTTTGTACTTCTTTTAATCTGTTTCAAGTACATGTGTCCTTTATCATTCACACTACATTCCTATGGTTTTTTAAAGGACAAAAAAGGTTTTCAGTTTTTGTCCTATGTTTTTTCCCTTCAATGGAGGGGTCAGCAGTTTCTACAAACAGCTGAGCTTCATGCATAAACTTGCATAAAATATCCATAAACTCTATATAGCACTTTGACAAATAGAAAATACACAATATAAAGTAACAACATATATTTGTTAACTGAGATCAAAACTACGCCTATCTGGAGTCTTTTGTTTAAAATGACTGTAAGTAGATTGTATTTTCAATTACAGCCAAATCATGCGTTGTAGAATTTGTATCATCCAGAACTAAAATAGAAAAATTGGATGTCTGAATGTCAGTGAAAGCTCAGTATAACAGCAATATGGCATTTGCAATTGTTATACAAGTCTCAAATTTCTGAAATATTTACAAACCTTAGATAATGACAACCTCAGGAGAAAATCAAGAAAACAGACGGTATACAGGAGATAGCCTGAGGCAACCAGTGATGGGGTCAGATCTATACAGTATGTGTGCTTTACATGAAAAACGCTCTACTAAAATGTCTTTGCGTACTGTGTAGGGCTTTGGGATATAACAGGTATTCACTAGGGGAAGGTAAGGATTATTTACTAGGATCAGTAACATGGAATTCAATATTAAAACCGACAAAGGTTATCATCTATTACACATTAAATTCACCACAGTTGTTTGACAGCTCTCACAGCAACAGATTCCACCCTTAACAATTCAAAGCAATCTTTCAGATTAAAGTTCATGTGATCACTTTAAAGAACTATTCAGTGTTAATCAAGCAATATTGCTTCAGGCATCGTGTTTGTCTTTCACTTCAGGCTATTTGGTTGATTGCAGAAAATGCTGAGTTTCTCTGTGTGCATGTGCAGAGCTGTGCGGCTGTTAGGTGGAAGTGACAGGTGCAGTAGAGGTGGGGGGGATATGGATGCTAATTGAATAGACTCTGCAATAGGGATAAATAAAGTCCTAGTGGCTGACTATTCAGGTGGTGTAAGGTAAGCAGTATATTCTGCATTAATAATTGTATATTCTGTCCATTTGTGGGATAGTAACTAATGATGATATGGTTAAAAAATCAAATTTTTCTTTAAAATACCTGACTACAGATATAAATAATATATATGCACATAAATACATATGCCTATATATATACACATTCATGTATGCATCTAATTTTAGATCATTGCCAAGGTAATCTTGAATAGGTAACACTTCACGTATTTTCTAGTCAGAGCTGTTACTCAAAGAAAGGTACTTCTCAGTGGGATTAAGAATATCCAACTCCAACATTTTGTGGCATAGAAACCTTCTTTTTTTCTCACCAGTTTTGCAGCATCTGCTCCAGTCATGTCTTACTCCTGATCTAACTGTTCTCCTGAGGTTTTACAGATGCAATATCCATAACATGATAGAGAGGAAAGACTAAAGATGCTGGAACTGTTATGTGCTGTTGGAGACCCTAGGATGTTTGTTCAAGTGCCCTGACATCTGTGGCAGTGTTCAGCATCTTCAAAAAATAGTCCTTTTGAAGACAGCTTTCGTTCTGCAATGCTGTCCCAACATCTAACCAGGTGCTGAGTCCAAGCTCAAGGTGTGAGACTGCTTGCTATTAGTCACCGCAATTAGCCCATCAGGCTGAGCAGTAGGTTCATACAGGTAACAGCAGCAATGATTGCTATCAACTCGAGGTCATACAGTTACTAAGATGAGTCCTACATTGATGTCAATGAGGAGCTCTGCTTCCAGGTCAGCAGCACAATGCTTTGATATGAATGAAAGATAAGTCTCACTGCAGTATTCCTTGTGAACTCTGAAAGTGGATATCCCACTTCAATCTCTTCAAGAAATAGCGTTGAAACAAATGCTGCAACATCGGAAGTAATTTGTATTTCTTGACTTAAAGAAGTTCTGCATTCAAAGCAATAATTAACAGTAATATTTTTTCATTAGAAAATGTCAATTTGTTTGAAATGAAGCTGTGCGTAAGAATAAGCATTTTCGAACAACCTTCTGATTCAAAACTTTTGTATGCAAAGACTTTTTAAGTGGTCAAATATCCCATTCAGATATTTTTAATAAAAACTTCTGAGTTTGGCTCTGATTCAAAATGATCTTCCATTAGAAACTATGTTGATTAAGAACTGTTTATAAACAATCAAAACCTAAACAAATGTTTTGAAATTACTGAAATTAAACATGGTACTGTATCCAACAATGCCCCAGTTCATCAGTTTGCATAAGTTCCTAAATCCTGAGACAAACCAGTTCCAAAGGTTGGAAATTTGTGTTGTAGGGGAAATACTGTCCTACTCGGCTGTCCTTACCATGACTGTCTCCAGAATCTAGAGGAAGATTTCATTGGGAAAGCCATCATATTTTGTATTTTGAGAGATTATCCGCAAAATCATCTTTCTGTCTTGCCCTTTTCACTATTTCTGGGATCTGATAAAGGATGATGTTATTTCAGAATCAAGTCAAACATTAAAAATGAACCCTAAACAAAACTTCCTGAATTTTTGCAATCTACTTGATGTGTGACAAATATGTATGTCTCATAATCTTCCATAGTGTTTATTCCTAAAGATAGTCTTACACTGAGAATTCTTTAGGCATGAAAAAATTAAATAATAGTAATCCATAAGTATTAAAGAATAATGATGTGTACCTATGTGTACCTATTTTTCTCTTTACTCCTTTAGAATGTCCAAAATAAATAAGGAAGCTGCTGACCTTGACCACCAAATGTGTTTTCTCATGGTCACAATCATTCTGGAAGAATTAAGGTTAATCTTTTTATTTTTTTTAAAGATGATTTTTTATTTTAATGATGCTTTGAAATTCCTTTTCAGCCAAAAAGAAATCCAGTTAACTGTGGAAGAAAATTCAAATCCTGATGATAATATCCTTGACAAGTCCATGCTTCTTCAGAGTAAATGAGATTTTACTGTGTTTTCTTTCACTTTCTCTTTTCATATTTCATAAGAATGAAAAATAGTTTCTAATGAATCACTGATCCTTCTTTTTTCCCCTTCTTATATTATTACTCTTGCTAAGGAACATTCCCATAAATGTATATCTTCTTTTTCATATCTTCCTGAGGGGAAAAAAAAAAAGCATTTTGCAGAGATTTTTATGGTCATCTTCTTTTCAGTTCGAATTATTGCCTGATTTATCTATATGCAGATTAATTCATGTCATTTGGATTTTATTCTTTAAACTCCTTTCAAGTGTATGTATTTACTTCATACATGTGTACACGTGCTAGCACAAACTCTACATAAAATAAATACACATCAGTAAAGCTAAAATTAAAAAGACTATTTATATCAAAGAGCTCTGCATGGAGGGGCAGTAGTGCAGTAGATATTACAGAAAATCAGCAACAATGTAGACGCTCATGGCTCTAGCTGACAAAAACATGCAGTCATACATACATTTAGTGCATAAAGCAAATATCATAAATACCTTTCATCCTCTTTTGGGAAATAATTTAATAGCTTATGAGTGAATACTATGCTTACACCCTCAGAAGCCCCAAGTTAAATAATTCAAATGAGTGAGCAGTATGCAGTCTGCTAGAGGAGTGAGGTTTTTCTGGTCAACATTTTTGGATTCAGCTGAAGAAAGTGTTGCCAGTCAAGAAGTAATGAGATGTATCTGTAAGACATCTCAGAACCACAAACTGAGGCTCTTCAAAGCTCAGAGGAGCAAAAATAAAGCCAGCACAGATAGCTCTAGACATGAGGATTTTCTGTATTTATAACAGTTTGTTTCTGCAGAGTGAAGAGGAAATCTCATTAAGAGTTAATTAGAGGTATCACCCTTACAGGTTGTGTCTTCATGGGTGATTTCATCTATACTACCACAGAAAGGGTGGAGTAAGGAAATAAATGAAAGTAAGAGTAGGAAGGATCTTCTAGTACTTCCAACTTAGCTGCATAGCACAGGGAGTACACGCTATTCTCTTACCTTACTTTCATGGATAAAACATTGGCCATCACGAAGGAGACGTGAACACTTTTGGGCTTGTGGTGATAAAGATGCCACTGTCATGGTGCTGTCTCACAAGGGTCCTAAAGGTGTCCATCAAAACCCTTAAGAGGGGTGTGTATTATGTGTGAGCTCCTGCTGCATATCTTCCTCTAGCAGAGAGAAATAAAAGAATATAGTGTACAGTATGTTGTATTTTACGAAAAAGGATACCGTTTTCTTCAGGCTCTCAGAGTCAAAAGCTCTATTTGTGATGACAGACTGCTCTGCATGCTCTGTATGTTTCCACTCATTAATCCCTGCAAGATCTGGACTGATAGATTACTCACAACCAAACATTGAACAAAAGTGTGACTTCCCAACAGAATGACTTACAAAGGTTATTCTAAATTGGCACGTCCAAAATACTCCTTATCAAGGGAAAAGAGATTTGCAAAACAAGAGAACAAGGGGAAACTGTCATACAACCTTTTTTGCCTGACTTCCATCCTTAACATTGCTATGCAGACAGTTTTATGGATTTTTTTAACTGTAAGCTTCTTGCAGCAGCCCTGTTAAGACTGTGGCATGTGAGGATGGTAGAAGAGCTCTGACAGTGTGTTCAAAATTCATACATTTGATACTGTTAATGTTATTCCTAGCTGCTTTTGGTATTACTGATTTCATAGATTGTATTATTTTATTCATTATGGGCAATTCTGGCTTCAATTTCATCTTCTTTTGAATATTTAGTTCCTGTTTTTATCAGTTTACGTGTGCTTACCAGAAAAAAAAAAAAAAAATCCATAAGATTTTGATGAATTATTTGGGAGGAACAGTCACCCTTCAGGATATACTGCTATATTTTTGTGAAGAATTTAGCTTAAAGTTGATGCAATATCCTTTCTCAGACTCTTTGAAAAGGAACACTTCAACAATACTGTTTAATTAATAATGGGCTTATGATATAGAATGCATATTTTGCTTCATTTTAAAGATGTTAATATTTGCAAGTCTTAGAATAATTTTCTTGCTAGATTGTCAAAATGTGGTCTTTATTCCATGAATATTCCCTAAAATGGTACGACTAACATGAAGAAAACAGCTGAACAAACGTTAATATTTATGAGCAATCTATTGGGCAAATCCTACAGGAAATTGATATCATTGAAGATATTTGTACCATGCATGTGACTCAGCCTTGCTCCACCCGTAGTTTTTCCCAGAACAAGGAAACTTATGATTCCACCTTTTTTTTTATCTTGATCTATTGCCCTAACTTGGATTAACTCATGATATTGGTGGAAAGATGCCAGAGTATTAATAATATTGGATGTTTTATGTATAAACATATAGAAGAAAAATGGAGGAGAAAAGAGAATGCAGTTCAAAGGAAAAGACATCCTGACTTTGATGTTTCACACAGGTGCAGATCCATTTGTAATGATGGGCCTTTCTAATGGATCTTTGTATTATTTAAATTTCCAGCATTAGGGTCGTTTTTCAGTTGAAGCTCTTCAGATTGGAATATTGAATCTTGATTTTGCTTTAATATCTATTTAGAAGGTTTCTCAGACCAATTGGTATAGTTAGTCATCCTTTTATCCATGGTCATCAGGGTCAAGTTCAGAGATTTTAAGTGAAGGGATATACCTTACCCATAAAGTATTCATTCAAGGGTCACAGAAGGGGAAGCCTAAGTTCATATATACACATATATATAATTATATTTATATATAAATATACACATATATGTCAATATACATATACGTGTTCACATATCAGTGGACCAGAAGATGGGGAACTCAGGAAAAGATTGGAAAGAAAGAGGTAAGAAAGCACACATTTAATCTTCCATCATCTCTCAGACACACACACATCTACATCCCTTATATCAAAGAATCCTTAGGCCTCTAAGCGTATGTATCACACCAAATAAAGCCCATGGCTCACTACTGACTGTACTTTAAGGCTTTCCCTGATTGCTCACATTGTTGAAAACAACCTCTGGGCTGCGATTAATCTATCCTAGTTGGGACAATAAGGAAAAACCTATAGCTTGTTAGTGGGCAGTAGGGTACATGCACATGAAGTCTGGAGAGCTCACACCTGTGAAGGACCCTGCCTGAAGTGCTTGTACCCAACAGCACATACCCTGCTAAGCAGTGTGGCCTGGACTGTGTGCCACAACTCATGTCCTCCATCCCTCATGTACGGGAACCCTTTCTACAGCCTGAAGGAGCTCTTCAACAAGAATGTCAGGAGCTACCTTGCAGGACAGGGGGGAGAGAAGGTATTCCAGGAGGCATGTATGAGGTGGCCAGCACAAGACAGTGAACTGAAACATGGCTCTGTGGATGGAAGAAGGACATCACTAGTACAAAAAAGAATACTTTTCTCCTGTTTTGAGGATAGTGATACCACATCTGGTGTGATTGCAGAGCTGTAGGTCTCCTCTCAGTACAGAGCGCCAACTCATCAGGGACTTCCATCACCCTTTTGGGTGTGGTGGGATTAGAAGATGTTTTTCTACTTACAAAGTAAATGCAGACGCTGGAAGGTACAAAGTAAATGCAGACCCTGGAAGGTGTTTGCTAAAAACAATGCAAGGATTTGGGGGACAGGTGATACGTGAGGTGATGAAATGCAGTGTGGTTATAGGCTGCTGTTCAGGCATCTTAAAAGCCTAATTGTTTTTTATTAGAACAGTTTTAATGAAAACTCAAAAATTTGAATTTTTATTTTGATTTTTTAAAAAGCAATTTTATGTTTTTTTCATTAAAGTACTCCTTAGAAAATTATTTCTTATTTCATCCCTATCATTTTTGGCTTTAGCCCTGGAAGAATTAACTTGGGTTGAGTTGGTTCAGTTTACACTCTAAGATTGGCTCTTTATACCCCACGTGATTGTGAGATAGAAGTTAGATAATATACAGCAGCATGTCAAACAATGCATGTGTATGTACATAAGCACAGACAAAACAGTTACAAGGGAAAAAGAATAATGAACAATAAATGAAAGCTCAGAGGACTAAATTCTGCACTTCTACTAATGATCATTAATGTATTACCTCAGAAATAGATTTACTGTTCCATTAGACCCCTCATATACTTAGGTGTCATTGTCATCTGTGTAAGAGAGGAAATTTGGCCTAAAAGAATTTGTCCCTGTCTAAAAAAATGGTTAGAGAAGCATATCCATACCGCATTGTGACATGTGGATCCAAACACAAGTATGTCTCTGTTACTTTTCTTTTTGTTGTATATGTGTTTTCTCAGCTTGTTTCTTCTTTCATACACGTTTTGAAGCAGAGACCTTATTTTTACCTTTCATTTAAACCAGCTCTTAAAGGAGATTTCAGAAGCAAATGGAAATGTAGCACATTAAAAATAAAGTCCAGTACAGGAAAGAAAAACATAAGAACTGCTTGCCCTGAGACTGTTGCGGAGAATTAAGCATGCAAGTGTCTTCCACTACCTGCATATGTATGACTGCCAGCATCACTTAACACGTAAAATCTGGCCCCTGGTACTGCAGTGACAACCAATATAGTAAAAAAAAAGGCAGGTGGGGAGACCCAACAAACCTTTAACAACTCCTCAAACGCAAAAATAGTAACAATAAAGAGGAAGAAATTACATTTCTATTCATTTGCTCCCCACACAGAGAGCTGGCAGTATGGCAGCAGCTAAGGCCGAGCAATGGACTGTCTTCCATTTAGGCATATAGTTCAGCATTCTCTGTTAAGAACAGAGTGAAATCTAGTCATACGCTATTGTTGTCACTATCATGAAATCACTAAAATATCATCGATGTAGTAGATATCTTATTTAATGAATATTGAAACACATTTTAGTGCTGTTTTGTGATGTCAGTCAGAATGAAATTTAAAAAAATCAATGTTGTGAAATTTGGAATGGCAAGCCTAGTGAAAGTACAGGTCAGATTTAGCACATCTGGGAACGCGGAATGACAGAAAGTGAGTAATCAAACCACTGCGTGAAGTGCTTCACATTAGTGGGATAAAGTCTGGGAAACTTTGTGGGAGAACTGAATTCAGAACTTACTCATCTGTTGAGAATTTAGGAGCCACTGGAAACAAACTTTGGATTTGATATGACTGAAATCCTCAGTCAATCAGGAGACAAACATGAACTGAAATGTAAACACCTTTCATTAGACATTTCAGTTCTCTGGTCTCTTTTCTGTTTTGCACCTGCAGGTCAACAAACTATGCCCTGAACCCTCCTAACAGATGGGAGTTTGCAGACCGATGCTGCCTGCCCTTTCCCTCATTTGTGTGTGATCACAGAGACAGCCTTCCGGTGACACCATCAGCCAGTGAGTGAGAGATCTTGGAGGCAAGCCCAGATATGGATATCTTTACTTGTAACAAGCACTACACTATTCTCAACAGAGTCCTACTGGCTTGGTGGGAGAAAATGTTGCACAATGAGAATCCATTAGAGTGGACCATTAGCTGACGTTGTTCAGCTAACAAAAGCACTAAAATACACTAGCAAAGATGATAAGCTGTATTTCTGTTCTTTAAAAGGGGAAGAAGAAGGAATGCTGATATTTACTACTTGGCTGCAGTTTCAAGCGTGATTGTAAAAAATGGAAGAGGAAGGTGAGAAAAGGGACAAGTCTTTGAATTGTTGAAACTCAGAAAAAGATATTTATCCATCCTGAACCCATATATTAAGTAGGACATTTTTTTCCTCTCCAGAATACATGGGATGCTTAATTCATGGAATAGACACTTTTTCAAGATAGCCCAAGGATCTATGCTCCCCAAGTTAGTGAACCAGATAGTTATCTCCACAAGCCAGTGGAGCATGACTAAGAAGTGGCAAGATTAGTTGACATCAGAAGACATAGTTTGCAGAATTTATTGAGGATTTAGTTCTCAGCTATGTGTGTCATTAACTTTTCTCAGTCGTCTCCTCTATTGCCACATTTATTAAACAATAATACTCTCGTAAAACAAACATGGTATGCCACTTCCAGCAATTACAGCCTCTTAATAAGGAATTTATACTACCTTCTGCTGTAAAACTGCGATAGAAAATCCTGGCTCCAAACTTTACTAAATATAATCATGATCACTTTTAGTTTATAACTCGCTGCTGTGTATTGCTGAAATACTTGGCTTTGGATGGTGATAGTTAAGTGAGTGCACTATATAGTTCAAGGCCTTAGAATACTGATGTACTGAGTTACCCAGGAAGAAAATAGGAAGAGATAATAGTGTTAGGTTTGTCGCCTAATATAGTACAGGCATATTTATTGCATTAATTAACTTTGCAGACTTTAATAGAATTTTATTTGGAAAGTTACACTTTTTTTCTACTTTCAGAGCTATAACAATATTTACGTATCTGCAGATTAGAAAACAAGAACAGTTTGTCTGGATTTGATTCAAGTCTTTATAATCCTGTTATACACATTCTTCTCCCCTGCATTCATAAAAAGCTGTGAGTTGATAAACATCACTTACTTGGCACAGATCAGCCATTTTCCAGGCCATATACCTGAGAAAAGTACAATCCACAAGCCAACTGCAGCAGGTATTTCAGTTCATAAAATGGAATATGTGTCTCCAACCTCCTCTAATCAAAAATGAACAACATCCCTTGCTATGTGCAGTGGGTTTATTACCATATGTTACCTGATTGGGAAAGTGGTAAAATCCTGGAAGTTCAGCAGCATGGTCCCTAAATGGCAGGGGTTCTGGCCAGCACCATAGGAAGAAACAGGGGAGCAGTGCTCTAGTACCCACAGCCATTCATCTGCTTTATGCCCTCAAACTTTGAATGTTTATGCTGGGAACACAGAAGGCAAGTACAGAACATCTAAAGGATGCTGGGGGCTTATTTTCTTCATGGAACAAGCTGCCTAGCCATGTCTGTCTTTTCCTTCTTTCCCTGCTTGTTGATAAAAACTAATAGACAAAGCAGACAGAGGTATCTCCATTTCTGACACCCTCAGCACAAGTGTGATGAAAGGATGTTTAAAAGACAGCTAAGCTGTTTATTTTTAACAACAGAATAACCACTGGACTTTTCTGTGCCTGTCATGTTATCTACGTCTTTAAACCAACTTGAAATACCAATTTCCATGTACTGAAGAGAAGCTGAGAGTGTCCAGCAGGCCAGCTTGCAGAAAACTTGGTGGTTTAAAATGAAAATATATTGCAAATACTACAATCTCTCTTCTCACTCCTCCCACAAATTATTCATTCAGACATATAGCGAATTGAATAGAAACTACTTGCGTGCAACATTCTATAGGGAATGTGTTGTCCAATAGGATTTATCAGTTGATAGTGTAAAGTATAATGTCAGATTTTAGCTAAAGTTCCACTGGCTAAAATTTCTGTTGCTGAGCCCTTATATATCTTACTGTGTCCTTCTTTGCTGTTGGCTTGGAAAACCAGTGTGGCAAAGATTTATTGGATACCTAGACTCTGTGTACACAGTAGGAGGTGGTTTTCCATCCCCAGCTCAGAGCCTCCAAATTAATTTGCGAGTATGAATCACTCTTGCTCTACATTTCTCAGATTTCTGGACAGTGTAAAATTACCAGTCTCAAAGCATCTGCGTCTCTAAACTCTAAATACCAAACTTTTGTTAATTAACTTTGATTACCTCACTGCTTAAATTTGTACTGAAAGAGGGAATATAAAAGCTAGGGAACTGTTCATAACATAAATCAACACATTCTCTGTACTGCACACCTTCCGTTAAAGCTCACATTCTGTACTTAAAAACTCGAGCATTTTTACTCTTCCTTTCAGGACAAATTTCAGGCTAGTAGACAGTGACATTTAAACTTCTAAAATCATTAATCTACATTTTAACCAGTTGAAGTTTCACTTCTCTTCTGTTTGTCTTCTCTTTTGGTTTCAGTTCTCAAGGTCATATTCATCGGTTTCCAAAGGCTCGGCTTTTTGTGCAGCAAGTTAGATGAAGAGCTAAATGATTATTTTGTAGTAAGAAGATGAAAGTTAGATGAACCTTGACATATCACTCAGGGTATAATTCAGCAGTGAATTCGTATCGTCAGGATTTATCTACTTTAGAAACTAAACAGTTAACCTAATCATCTCTTTTTATTGCTAATTTAGAAAGGCTTTTTTTCCTAAGTACACTCTCACTTTTCTGAATTCACTGCATGTGACCTGCATCTTTTGTCCACTGCACCATTACCAGCAGCTAATCCCTCTTATTTATTGATAATTGGACAAAACTGAACAACATGCCAACTCCTGAAAACTGAACGCCACTAAGGCCTCTATTCAGGTTTTCCCCTAAAACCACATTAGTTTCCAAGTTCACTTCCTTTGTGGAATATCAATGGGAAAAGAGTTTGCAATTCTCTCATGGCTTAGGAATTCCACTAATTCTAACCTGCACGTTGCATAACCGTGTGAGATGTAAGAATACGATGTACTTGGGCTCAAAAATGAACACTTGTAAAACAGGAAAGGGAAAACTCATTTAATGTTTTGCTAGTTAATTTGGAATTTGCCATGTTCGCTTGAAAACAAATGTTCATTGTTAAAGACATGTTGGTCAATGGCTAAGTGGTAATTAAGCAATCAGTATTTGTGAAATGTGGCTTGGTCCTTACAGTTTTAATCACATTTTTCATCATTATTGTTTTTGTCAAACATGACCTGCATTACTGATGCTTTGTCGAATCATCACTACAACATATTCAAGATAATGTCAAACTTCTTACAACCATGTGTTGCTAGCATGCATGTTTCTGTACAGGCTTATATAGGACAATTACTTGGTGCACAGTACATGGGTACACACTGGGTGAAAGAAAACAAAAAAGCTTCTTTAGGAAAAATCATAGCTGTTACCAGTCTGCAAGCCTCCTAAACATGAAAAAGATTGCCATTTAGAAGCAGAAGCACCAGCGAGCCGTGCTGAACTTCCCTCTTCAGCAAAATTTTCTTTCATGCTTTTCTTGATTTGCCCCATCTCTGTACAGCCTTTCAAATATCCAGCTATACGGATCTAAAGTCTACAGATGAAGCCATAAGCCTCCCCTTGCAGAAACCATGGAAGAGAATAAAATTCCTGTGTGGCATTTGACAAGACTGTCTGTGTGTGAAGTCCCACACTGAGGTACCCAAGCAATTTGGGAGTGGGTTATCTTTGGAGCAGGAGGCACTGCATATGGGCTTATTAGTCCTGTCTGTCAGGGCTATGCTACTTTAATGTGGTTTTATAGCTCCTGCGTCACACACTTATATCCTTGCTATACAGACTTAGCAGCTTGCTCAGAGTGTGCTGGAGTACGTCTAACACAGCCTTTCATTGTGAGGTGTAGACATATTCCAAGAATCACTGCTTGCCATTACTCAATTTGGGAAATGGATATGAGTAATTTTTCTGTAGTGAGGCTGGCTTTTAGCTAGGGAATTTAGGAAGCAGCATCACACAGTGATCATTCAGAAGCAGATGAAAAGAATCTTCTCCATCACCATATTTTTTTTTTCTCTGTCAGCTTCCCTGGCAAGAAATCATGTCTCATTTCTAACAAATGGATTTTTTTTAAAGAAAAAGTGACTGTTCCCAAACATACAGTCTTGAATGAAGGGGCACAAAGAAACATTATTTACACATGGTGTGAAATGGAGTAATTTATGGGTTTTAATCTTGCAAATAATTTCAATCATATATTCAGAGCATATCGCTATTGTCTGTCAACTTTAATTTCAGAAATTGGAAAGTATAATGTCTTTTCACTTACAGGGGGGATGAATGGTATTGTTAGGGTTTATTTACAGAGAAGCTGGAGTGTCTCCATAACACAGCATGCATATCTGCAAAAGCCAAGAATGGACCCTTGCCCTCTATCACTGAGAGGAGAGATGTTGCCAACAAAGATAAAAAAACCTCACAGTAATGATCTCACAGGGCCATAAGACATAAATATGGTCAATTTCTTTAGTTATTTTATGTTGACAGGCTTGCTGATACCACTGATGGAGTTTCATTAATTCACATCGGCAAAAATAGTAATTCACATTGGTCTCACTGAAGTAAACAGGAGAAAACTTTATATCACGTACATAAGAGGAAAACTGAATTCAAAACTATCCTCACAGTGAACTTAATAACTTTCTTTTTTTACAGTGTGAATTTTTTCAAATATATTTAGCAAATAAGTGTTTAACTTTAAATGTACAGAAAAAATCAAAAGCTTAAAAGCAAAAGTTATTGCTGGATTAAGAGCATGCAAGGAGTAATTATACCATACTCTCAAGTCAAACGAAATGCATACTAATTATCTCTAATTAAAAATTGTGACAGGAATTTTGCTCAAACCTTGCAGAACTTGGCCCTTACCCTGACATGAAATATGAAGACAGAGTAAGTAGATTTTACCACAGGAAATATTACATTTGAAGTTATTCTGAAATCTGCATGATCATCTGTTGCAATGTAATCTCACAACCAAAGAAGGAGTTAAATTTTTTGGCTCACCTCTTCCTATTTCGTTAACCTCTTGAGCTGTCATTGCATCCTGCAAAAGAGAAGAAAGACATCACTGTGTGGCTGTGGAGAGTGGCCTCCCAAACTGCCTCTAATCTGGTACCCAAAAGCACTGAAAAGATTCAGTTTCTGTGAAGGGGCTAAGTGAAAGTTTAGCAATGATAAATTGAAAATAATAATTAAAAAATCCATGAGACCTTGTGGTCCTATTTGTGGGCGCACTGGTAATGTGTATATGCAGCATGAGCATGGGGTGTTGTTTGAAACAGTAAAAATAACACAAATGTTGACAGTTGTTATTGCTGTCCATAGGGGAGTACTCTCTACCACAGCTGGAAGGGAATAAGTAACCCGTATTGGTTAGTGGTTAATATCCTTAGATGTACAGCCATTGCCAGTGATGATCCAGGATCTTTGCTTTCAAATTATGAAAGCGGTTAGTGGTGTCATAATGTTTTCTGGTGTTATTAACTTCAGCCAGGATGGATTTGTAGGCTTAGTCACATTCAGGAAAAATCCAGTGTTATTCAATTAAAAAATTATTGCTGGTTTCTCCTTTGTTTTGCTTGAGTGCCTTTTTCTGAACACTACCCATATATCTGGGAGATATGCAGAATGACAGTGCCTGGTATAAACTCAGAAATGAGGCATGTGAAGTAACATTGGTCAAAAAGTAGCCACTCTTTGTAGGACTATGGCACAGTATACTGGTTTGGAAAGTTATCCAAAACATATCAAAACCTATTCCTTAAATACAGACTTCTAAATCCATAATTGGCCAACTAGGAGATACTCAGATTGTATAAGTTTAAACACCTAATTTTGGTGCCTAGCATAGATGATGAGTCTTCCTATAGTTTATGGAGAAACCTGAAAGTCTGAGTTAGGATTCAGTCAATCTCCAGTGACCGTACGTTCTGGTTTAACAAGAACTTATAACTTCAATACCTTGAGTAAGCTACCTTAATGTCACCAGTGTGAACATCTCCCTTGCACCTAGATAAGCCACCAGTTCTTCAGGAGAAAATTAATATTCACAACCGTTGCTTTGGAATGATTACTACAGAATAAAGGAAAGCGTGAGTGTATATACTTGTATGTCTGATTGGTACCATTTCTGTGTGCAAGTTCTGTCAGTCTATTATGCACGATTAGGAGGGATCGATTCTAATGTAGAAGTGAGATAAAACAAGTAAGAACTGAAACAGTTGATCAATCCCTAAATACAAATACATGCCTTTGCTTTTACAATAATCTTAATTACACTAGGTTTCTTGCTGCGGTTTCTCCCATCCATGACAAGAAGCCACTGACAAAGTTTCCTTTAAATTTCAGCAAGTTTCTTTTCTCAGCAGTAAAGTCCAGGTAATGGGAAAATACTAAGCTGCAACTGTGAAAAATGTTTTTCATCCTGACAATAGAAAGACAAAGGGTCCACTAATCATGGAACATTTATCATCAATTCAATCAGCTCTTGACAGAGAATGAAGGTGGACTGTTTGATATTTAAAGGGACTGTGTGCTCAGAGGATATTGAATTATCCAAAGATCACTGCTAAGGAAAAACAGAAAATAACATAGCATTTACGGAGACTGAAAGTTTCTTGAATCTAGGTCCTAGTTGCAACTTACCTTTAATCTTGTGTGTCTCTTGTTTCCTTTCCCAGTAGCTATGAAGCCAAGAAAAATGAGTGAAGAGTCCAAACTGAGGACACTGCAACTAACAGAGAGGGAAACCAAAAATGACTTCAAATTCAGAGTTTAAAGAGTTAAAGAAGTAATACTATTTAAACAGGGTTGCAGAACTCCTATTAAAAATGGCAGTACTATAAATGTTCTAGTATTGTCAGGAATGTTCTGTTGGATGACACTATACTGTGATTTGTACACACAGCGGACCAGAGCTGATGGGTGAATGAAATGATCCATAACCCTCACTGACACATTTAGAGCAGTTCAGCTGCACACAGAGAACAGTCCATCATTTGCACCCTTCTGTGAAAGCTGGCTTTACCAAGTGTTTCAATGAAATATGTGCAACTTCCCATTTAAATTAGTACCACATGAACCATGAAGAGCACCACAGGTATCTGTTGTAGTACCAGCCTAATGCAAAAGTGGCCTGTCTTGTAATGCTCTAACAGGAAAGACATACAACCATTCATCTGTAACATATTAAAACCAGAAGAAATAAATTACTCTATAGATGAAGAATTATTGCTTGTGGAGAGAATGTGCAAAGGTAGTTCTAAAAAGCAGCTTTTACTAAAAAATTATTGCAACAGCATTTGAATTCCTAATGCATATTAAAGCTAGTTCGCATAATCATAAATCATCATTTTTAAATCAAGAAAATCTGCTTGAAACTTTTTAAAGGTTTATTTTACTAGTTCAGAACTATTTCAGCATTACCACTGAGGGAAGCACAGTAGGAGTGACTATAAGGGTGAAATATAAAATTTAACCATTTGCCAAGAAAAAGCCTTTTGGTCCTAAATTTTTCAAATTTACCAGTAAGAGCTTCATAAGTATCTAAAGATGTCTTGTGAACATACAGGTGACTAAAAATGATTTAATTACCATGGGTGGGTTTGCCCTCTTGTGCAATAGCTTTTCTTAAATTGTCTCATGTAGTGTAGTTAGCTGGGCAGAAGAGTTAGAAAAAACAATGAATTTACCTAAATTCTAAAAAGTGTTTATATTAAATTAATTTTAAGTGAAAATTAATCTCTGAATGCTCATTCTAAGCAAAGTACCTAATGCTTGATAAATCCTGAGCTGGACACAAACTGGTGTTCAGGGTCGTGAATATTTATTACATTGAAGGTAGTGTGCAGGAGCTGATGCACACGTGCCTTTTGCTATGGGGTTAGGGAACTGTAGCAGTATCAATAAAGAAGCAGTCTTACACCTGCCCACCAGTCTAGCTAGATACATTTTACTCAGTGATAGTTCTAAATGTGAAAAATAGGAACAAACGAGGTTAGTATCTTTTAGCCTAAATTTTCAAAAGTGTGCCTTGAATGTAAACTACTGGATGCTAAAGTAGCCTCTGGGAAATCAGTCGTGTTCCAGCTGCATCTGGTTAGAATAGTTCTGTCATTTCTGAAAATGAGACCTTTGTCATCATTTCTAGCAGTGCCTAGAAAGCTGGCATCAGGTCCAGCCTTTCAATAAAACTGGATATTTTGCACTGGTATCTGGCCTATATACAATAGCAACGTACTTTGCATTAATGAGTATTCTTATGTTCAAATATCCTTAATGTGACTTTTAAAACACAGAATCTTCAAAGTTCAAACAGAAAATTCTGTGGTAAGATACTTGATCTGAAACGCACCTTGCAAAACTAGTTTTTGTCCTGAACTGATGGATGCATATGCTGTGCTTCTCCCTTGCAACTGTCTGTAATTGAAAAACCCAACTCTGTCCTTTGACCTCAGGCACCAGGTGAAGACAAACAGATGAGCACATAGCTGAGCTGCACATCCATGCAGGGAATAGTGATTTAGGGGGATGCAAGGAGTGCAGGCATGAGAGGACCAAAAGAAACAAATCAGTCCTACCTAACAATTAGGATGCTCATGCTAAGTACTGTGTAAGTTGCATGCCTATTAAGTGAACTTTTTTCGCCTTTGGATGTTAGTCAGCACCAGCGAAACCCAGATGACAGCAGAAGTAAGACTGTCTCCTGCAATTTTCCTCCAGCCCTGTTCACTGCCCTTTTGCTTATGGCTCTGTGGTCTCTCAGACACAAGTGTAAGGTGAAATGAAAAGCAATTTTGCAAAACTGCCACTTTTAGGTTGTGTGCAGTCAATCAAATAGAATACTATCATAAGATATTCAAACAGTACAAGTCTGGAACTGCTGCAATTTTGTAATGATATCTAAATAATCTGGATGATTGAGAGTCATTTATATCACTAATCTTACTCTAACAGCTACAAAACACAGCTCCATGTGCCGTGAAACCTCTATGGTATTTCTGTCTTTGCCTAACACAGCAGAATTTCAAATGCTAACATGTTTACAATAGTTGCTTTTAGCTTTGATTCTTGTTTTACTACTATATGTGAGTTCATATCTGTAACTGATATAAATGATTGTGGTGGGTTCACCCAGCCAGCATGTAAGCCCACACCCAGCTGCTCTCTCACTTTCCCCCAGCAGGATGGGGGAAAGTATTGGAAGGTAAAATCAAGAAAAACTTGTGGGCTGAGACAAAGACAGCATAATAAGTGAAGGCAAGGGGGAAAGATTTTAAAAAAAAACAACCCAAGTGATGCAAAGGCAAGTATTCACCACCTCCCACCAGCTGAGTGATGTCCAGTCAGTCTCCAAGCAATGGCTTCTTTAGTAAAAACTCCACCACCTGGAGTTGCTGAGCATGACGTTATATGGTATGGAATATCTCTGGTTATTTTGGGTCAGCTGTCCCGTATCTGTCCCCTCCCAACCTCCTGCTCACCCTAACTCTGCACCTTGGGTGGGACAGAGTGAGAAACAGAGGCGGCCTTGACAACTGCACAAGCACTGTTCAGTAGTAGCTAAAACTGGAGTGATATCATAATTCTTTTTGTCACAAAAGCAAAGTACAGCACCATACAGGCTACTGTGAAGAAAACTAATTCCATCTCAACCAGACCCATCACAATGATTTTTTGCTACAGTCATCAATTAAGAAAACTCCCAGGCAAGATTTCCTTTTCACTGACTGAAAGATTTCACATCAAAATTTCAGAAGCAAACCCCTATATCTCAGATCAAAAAACACAATTTATGTTGTTTTCTAGATTTCTTTCTTTTTCTTTGTGGCTAGGACAATAATAACAATTGTTAAAAGATATATCCGTTTTATCATTAAAACTCACTGCCAGTATCATCACAGAATCAAAGAATGGCTGCAGTTGGAAGGCATTTCTGGAGATCTTCTAGTCCAAGCCCTGCTCAAGCAGAGACAGCTACAGCAGGTCACTCAGGGCTATGTTCAATTGAGTTTAGAATATCTCCAAGGATGAAAACTCCACAACTTTGCTGAGGAATCTGTTTTAGTCTTTGACCACCCTCACGGTAAAAAAGCTTTTCCATACATTTAGGTGGAATTTCCTGAACTTCAGCTTGTGCCCATTATCCCTTGTCACTGAGCACCACTGAGAAAAGCCTGGCTCCATTGTCTTTACTCCTCCATCAGGTGCTTACACTAGTGTGTATGAATCACCTCGGCCTCCTCTTCTCTGGGCTGAACCGTCCCAGCTCTCTGCCTTAGTCATCTTCATAGCACTTTGCTGCACTCGCTCTAGTATGGCTGTGTCTCTCTTGTAGGGCAAACCCCAGAGCTGGACCCAGAACTCCAGGTGGGTCTCACCAGGTCTGAGCGGACAGAAAAGGTCAGTTCCCTCAACCTTCAGATGATAGTCTTTCTAAGGCAGCCCAGGAGGCAGTTAGCCTTCTTCACCACAAAAGCACACTGTCGGGTTTTTTTCTGCAAAACTGCTTTCCAACCAGTCAGTCCCCAGCATGTACTGGTGCCTGGGGTTGTTCCTCCGCAAGTGCAGAACTGCTCATGTTCTTTTGTCGAACTTCATGAGGTTCGTGTCAGCCCATTTCTCCATTCTTTTGAGGTCCCTCTGAATGGCAATACAGCCATCTGGCGTATGAAGGACTTCTCCCAGTTTCATATCATCTGCGAACTTGCTGAGGGTGCAATTTGGCCCATGATCCTGGTCTTTAATTAAGATGTTACACAGTATTGGCCCTCAGGGGTTCATATACCTGGCTCAGCCACTCTACTGCCTTGCTTAACTGGTCGTCCCATGGAGGTCAGTTGGTGCCAGATGGTTCAGAAGAATACGCATACACGCACCGATCTCGCAGGTAGTAAATATGAAATTATTTGCTCCCCATAAAAGTACCTGAGCAATTGCTAACAGACAGATATTTTCCTAAAAGCTATAGCATGAATTTAAATTGATGCAGTTTATTTTCTGTTAAGCAACTAGAATCAGACCTTCTTGCTTTCCTTACGAATACATAGTTTGTCTGTAAATCAGTGATGTCTAGTCACAAACTGCATAGAGGTACATGTAAAGGTATTTCTAATAAGTGTGTTTTTTTCTTAAGAATGACTTTTTTTTTTTTTTTCCATTTTCCACTACATCGTTACAGCTGTCTGTAACCAGCCTGTGACAATAAGACGCATGCTCTCTCCAAAGTACTTACAATTAGACTGAATAGTCACCTTCATCCCTATCCTTAGGTATGATATGGACAGCATCATCATCTTCTGCTAGGATTGGAGCAATGGTCTAGACAGCACCTGCCATAACCTCCCTGCTGCATTGTGCATCACCAAGGAGATGAGACAAGAAAGTCTGGAGCATGAGGTAACTAAGAAGGAAAGAAAAAAGTCATTTCCTTCCATTAGTCTGAGGAATACTTCCAGATTACATATCACTAGAAGTCACTGGTTGCACTTTAAACAGAGCATGGGACAATCAGCCTGAATCGTGGACAGTTTGGGTCAAAATAACCCCTTGAAAAGTCTCCTTAAAGTAGAACCTGAAAGAATATTGAAACATTACATTGAATTAAAAACTAAATTAATATATTCCATGACTATAAGTGATCTTATTGTGCATTGAGGAAATAGAGTAATACGTAACTTCAAATTGCAGTGTATATTCAAACAAACTAAAAGGGATTTGGGGAATTCCTTTATTTCAGACTGCCTCATGGATTCTCAATTGTACACTACATAGGGGTAAAGAGGAATTACTGGTACATCCTACTAATTATGTTGAACAATTTCAGTTTTTAATATGTGTTTGTATTCTCTTTCTTCTACACACAACTTGTATGTCTTGCTGTGCTTTCTACACTGTTAAAATTGCTCACTGTATTAGTTGGGATTTGCCACAAGAAATGTATGCCCACTTGTAGTCCAGTAAGCAAATTACAAGTCTAGTCTTGTACGTGAGTTGCTTGGATCACTTAAAAAATCACAATCAAAAGCTGATCAAGACCTGTTTTTCACTCTTATTAACTTGGAAGCTATTTTGGACTAACAATGGCTACACTGCTGAATATTCATTGGTTTGGAGTTATGACCATCTCATTATTTTTAAAAAGGGTACTAAAAGAACTTTCACTGGAATCATTGTTAAAGACATTACATATTTTTCACTTGGCCAGATCAGAGCACATTTTTATATCAATGAAGTCTGTTCAAAGGCACAACGCCATAATGATAATTCACTAAAAACAAAATAAACAAGATGTAAGATTGGAGATCAAATATTGGCAGCAAAGTGGCAAGTTTACAAAGGATGAGTGAGCTTTCCCTGGGCTCTTCTCTTCTTCAGCATGCCAAAACAAAGAGGAAAATACACGCAAACAACACACAAATGCTTTTTTTTTTTTTTTTTAATTTTTTAAAACACAGATGAGTTTAATAAGTCAAGCATTGTGTTTGTATGTATGAAAGTAAAATGTTGGTGGATCATTCACCAATATTTTACCAGATAATTACTAAATAATTGGCATTGAGTTAGAAATAGATTGTTCATCTGTGATTTGAGCAGTAAATAATATTAATAAAACAGGAAAATCTCTAACTTTCCAGAACTTGTTCAACTTGCACTCTTATGTTGTATTCACAAAGAATATTCCCAAGGAGTATTCAGCGGGAAAAAATAGGCATTTGGAAGCACAATTATTATCATCTTCGAGTTATTTGCTAAAGCAAGTCCAATGAAGCACTTTTTAAAAGTGCCTGCCTTCCTACACTGACTATCAAGGGAGGCAAGGCTGGATCTCTAGAGTTGGTATCCGCATTGCAAACATTTAACTTGGAGCAAATGGATCACACCTGTGGCAATTTGTGTGGGAAGGATATAAACAACAGAAAACTAGGAGGGAAGGAAAATAGATGGAGACAAAAGAAAATCAGTGTTTAGGTTTACAATAAATTAACGAGAAGAAGTAGATCTAAAAGATTATTTGTCAGAAGAGGAAAACATTATGTAAAAAATAATGTTGGGAGAATGTCACTGGGAGAAGAGTTTGCAGAAGAAAAAAGAAACAGACAGCATAGGTGAGATTCCACTTCCCTGTGTGTATGCACAGCGTAGCTGTGCTTATGCACCTTAGGTGTCTTAAGCATCAACTGTAGTCAGTGGAGAGCTGGTCAATACAGTCAGCAGGACCTAAAGAGCTTTTATGTCCTTTTATACCAGATATCTAATTTCATTCAGCTGAATTGCTTTCTGACTCCAATGCTTAAGTCAAAACAGGTACCTATTTCAGTCACCTAAATGTGAGTGCTATTTGAGATGCTCCTGCATATCCTTCCTGATATGCAGCAGATAAGATAAACAGCAGAAGAGCATCAGTTTTCATATCATTGTATTATATACCTGGGTCCTGAATCATATCTGCCATGTAAGTATCTTGGATACCACCGAGTATTTGATATGGCTTTAGAAATATATGCATGATCAATCAAATTGAGATCCAGCTTTCCAGGGACGAAAATAGGAAGCCAGACTATCCATAGACACCTAAATTGAAGTGTCTGAGTCTGGAGCTAAATCCCTTTTCTTAAGTTAGGGCAAGTAGAATTCGATCCCATGAATTGAGAAAGGTTAAGGAGTCGTAGGACTGAATAAAGTCTGTCAGACAGAAGACAGAAATTACTGAGAATCTTGTATCTAAAGAGAAAACAAGCCCAGGCACTGAAGAAATATGACACTAAAAGATGTGACTAGACACATTAAGAAAGAATAATGCTATTTTCACACAGTAGAAGTTGATTGCATGTTTAGATATAAACCACATTTCTATTTGTAAGCTGTAAGGTATCTGGACTTACATGTGGGTGGAAGATTTTGAGTTATATGGCATTATAAAATGACAGACTAGAAATCCTTTGGCAGAATCCATTAACTGAAGAATAGAAGATTTTGACTAATCATATATGAAAGTGCTTCATAGCAATATATATAGTAATATCAGTATCAAGCAAAAATAGAAGCAGTGTTATTTATCTTATTATTCTGTTCAGTTCAAATGATACTATTCCACAGTTTCACATATTTAAGATCATTATGTTTACAACATATAGCATTAAGAAGGCCGTCAAGAAAGCTGGATGTTTCAGCAGATGTGATTGACAGTCTGGAATGAGGGACTAAAAGAATCAAATTTTTCTGATAAAATGATCATTGGAATGAAAGTTAAGGATATTGACAAGTGAGGCTCTAGGTATAAAGGTTAATAGCTTTCTTTGATGAATGGATCTCTTGGTGTTGTGTCTGGAAATGGGACACTGCTCTAATTAATACCCTTTTCACATCACTAATATTTTCTTTGCAACCATAACAGCTAGAAAACATTCTACTAAATAAAACAGCAATTTCTAGTAGACAGCTCTTCACAAAGAGTAGATTGGTGACCTGTCACAGTGCTGAGAAACCGGCTTGCAATTATTGTCCTTTCACACACATACACACAAATTTGAACTTCACACTAATTTTGTTAGCAGTTTGGCAACACTTTTGAAATACATGTGCATCTATGTTTTTTTCTAACTCAAACTACACACATTTAATGGTCAACAGGAGAAGTTACGAAAATGTTGACGTATTGGTAACAGTATCTGTAACCTTGCATTCCTTTTGTCCTTTCTGTTCCTTCTTGTTTAAAAGTGCTTGTAACAGCATTTGGAGGGCAGGTATGATATATTAGTATATACAACCTCTTTCTGACAACTACAAGAATAATTTTAATTTTATTGTTCCCTGATGTTGGTTATTTGATTTTTTTCTTTTTAACTTTCCCCTGTGATTTAGTTTGCTTACGTATTTGTATTTATAATCTAAGATAAGTTGAAACATGTATGTCTCTTATGTCTCTTATTTAAGATGCATATTTATCTCAGGATAGTTCGACTCAAGTTGAAGAATAACATTGTCACATGCTTCAATTCAAGGAAAAAACCTATTGAACACAAACATAACCATGAAATTGTCATACAAGGAAAATAATAGGAATGACTGTTGAACTGTCTAAACCAGTAATAACCTCAACACAAATACCTCTGTGTGACTGCATGAGTTACACTGGCCTGTATCTGATATATTGCTGGAAAATGAAGGAAAAAGATAAAACAGAATTGTAAGATTTTGTAAAGCACGAAAGAAGTGAGGACTGTACATACTTACTTTAAAAATACATATAATCCACAAAGAATCTTCTAAGCAGTCTTGCACATGAACTAATGACAGTATGAGAGGTTTTCAAATATATTTTAGATTTCTGTATGCCCTCATTATGTAATGAAGTTATCTAACTATCTAGTCACTTTCAGCAGACAAGAAGGCTTTTGATATAGTTGAATTGTACAACTAAAGTTTCTAAGAAATTTGTTTTCATGTCTGCTTTGGTAGGAGAACTGGAACACGTCAGATTTTCTGTAGAAAACTCCTATGCACTCAGATTTCCTATAAGAAGCTGCCATCAATACTACTACGTAACTTATTCTTGCAAAATCCATATATTTATGGAGGCAGAAAAAAGGGTAACTGCTTTTCCTTCTTTGCTGGAACTTACAAAATATGGAGCAGTGTAAATATCTAGGACAATTTCAGAGACCAGTGTTTGGTTTCTCATTACAATTTCAGTGGCTATTTGAGGGCCAGAATAAGTCTTCTATACGTTGCCTGGTATATTAAAGAAGTGCTAATGAGGGTAGTTTCTTTAAACCACTGTAAAAGTGTTGCAGCTAGAGGTAAACCTGTTCTCAGACATGTTCACAGCACATTCACTAGAATTGGATGCATCTTGTTTTATGCCTTTCTGAGCTTTCATTAAGTGCTTTGGGGAACAGATCATCTACATCTGGGTTTAAGTTCATTTTCTGAATGAACCTCAGATCTGAACTTTTCTTATTCTGTTATCAAGGATGTCTCTGTGATTTTAATTGGCCCTTCCATTTTCTTAATCTGCTGATAATAAAGAATAACTAACATTAAATAATGAATATATAAAATATTTATATAAAATTACACGGCAATAATTTAATCCCAGGACTGTGAAATAGTCTACAGTAATAAATCTATTTCAGATTTGCTAGGATTCACAAAAGTAAAAATGTCTTCATTAACAGAGAGAAGGATTATTATTTATTATTAATATTAAATGTTTTTCTTATGTAAATCTTACGTAAATATTCATGTTCTTTCAAAATATTAGCTGAAGAAATATAACTCATACATTTTCTAAAGTTTAATAAATATAAAACAAAACAGATCAAACCATTATGTCTTCTTCAAAGCCATCTCTAATTCAATAATGAAAGTAACATTACAGCAATATTCATTAAACACTTACAGGTTATTGACCTCCATAGCTGAACAGAACAGAGGCAGTCAGCCTTAAAGGACAAATATATCTTAATTTTTGTCATGGGTGGATTAATGGCTTGCCTTTATTGATAACATTTTCTATTCAGCCTTATGGAGGACTTACAAAATAAAGCACAACAAAAGGATTAGAAAACAAAGAAATAATATGCCTAGCTGGACACACCATTTATTCCATTTTTGATTGCTCAATTATCAAGTACAAGGCATTCCTTTTCATATATTTACTCAATGATATTTAAGATTCAAAGTAAAATATAGTTTAGTGATTCTGTGAAAACCAGCTAAGATGCATTTCCATAAAAATGACTAAACTGGCAGAGTGGATTAAATACTAGAGCATTTTGGAAGATGACACTCTAGCAAGATTTTGCATTTACATGAACTGGATAGTGTCAGGAATTTGTTTGCATTTGGGGATTTTCTACTAAAAGGGAATAGTAAACAAACATGTTACCATTGAGATTACATGGTGTGCCAGCATACATTATTTGTAGTTTGAAGGAGCATCCCATAGAATCCTTACTTTTATGAAGCAAGCTTATTAAATTTTAAGGTAGACCAAGATGGATTTTATTTAGTACATATTATTTCCTGCACTAAATTATTTATTTAGAAAATGTTACCTGTTACAATCAGTATATTAAAAGCTGTGGATCTGTAGGCAATTTTCTTATAACTGATAAGCATATTGATTATTTTTTTAAAATAAATATTTTAAGAAAAGTTTTCATATGTAATTGTTTCCTTCAGGGATGGTCTCATTCAGAGTTGGTGACTTCATAATGAAGTTGATGCCTTTACAACATCACCCTTTCTGTCACTTCCATGTCAGAAAGAAAATGGTTTTTTCAGTGTTTCTGATTGTTCACTGAATTACCCACCTTAGAGACATTTATCTTTAAAATTCTGTTTCTTTTCATTTATAGCTATGAGGAGACAGGCAAATAGCATGTAGAAAGCTAAGATTTTAGCACATAGATACTATGCTGGTGAGTGATAGATCACGTCAGTATCCAGTGTTCACGTCACTACATCAGTGATTACTCAGTGTTTACTAGGGAATTTGATGATCCAAACCCCAGTAAATCCCGTCATAAATACATTTTCTAAAGAGATGGAGGGAATTGTGTTATGGCATAACATTTTTGATCTGATTCTTCCTTAAAATCACAGTGAAATGTTTTGATATATCTGTTTACTTTTGAAAAGCAAGGAAGAAATTAACAACAAATTTAAACTGGAATATCCTTGATTTGGTCCCCAAAGCCAAATTCTTAAATTTACCTGAACAAGATTTCTTAGATATTGCATGTCTATATTTTAGAATAACTTTTGAAAATTTTACAAATTATTTTGATTCTTAGGTACAATATACTGAGAAGTAATTTCAAAGTAGTTCTTCAATCCTTAATAAAAGGATTTTTAACGTGTTTGCCGCCAATGAAGGATAAGTTAATGATAAATCATTCTGAAGTTCTTAGGATAAATTGAGTCTATTAGTACCTCACACATACTGAGATTTCTAAAAGTAAGTTATTACTGATGTAACACTCAAAGGTTCTGGAACTTCTACTGCTAATAATAGTAATAGTGTATTCGGTCATGTTTCCGAAATCATAAGCATTGAGATTTTCCTTTAACTCCACTTATTTACACTTGAGATTAATAAAGCTGGTTTATTGCAGTATAAACCCACAATAAAAATTACTTTGGATTCTCCTATTGTAAGTAGCATGCATCACAGGGAAACGGTCTCAGAATTAGCTTGCTTTTACCAGCTTCTCAATAACAGCTCAGTTGGCAATTATCCCCATGGAGCTCAGTGAGGCAATGGCGGGGCCAGACTCAAACCAAATGGAAGATAACAGGATCAGAAACACAGGCACAGATTATGCATGATAACCAGTCAAAGGCATGCAAAGATCTTTATAAGTCCCATCTTCTAATTTGTTTGTTTGTTTGTTTTGTGAAAAAGCAACTAAACTGTTTCTGTTCTGAAGAGGCAACTTACAACCTCTTAAAAGTTACACTTATAAGGAGAAATTCTTCCAAACTGTTCACCAGAGCTGTGTTACCTGGTACAGTCATAATCAATAAGTCTTGAAATTAATGCTTTAAAATGTTAATGCAAGGTGGTTCTGAAACAGAGGGCATTTAAAACCAATGTCACTGACAATGAAGGAGGAAGCTGATGCACAGCAGCATGCATAAGACCAGCATTGAAAAAATTTATAATGTGAATGTAAAACTTCTTCTCTAATGATCAATAATCCTCTGTGTAGTCTTCTATGCTGAGACTTGCTTTTAAAAACAATGACAATTATGATTTTATATAGTCATATTTAAATTAAAATCCCTTATTGTTTGGGGACACAAGTGGATTAATAGACACGAACAAACACTCTCATTGAATTTAATGAAATATACAGTCACGTGATTCAGAAATCATTACAAATAAGGTGTGCACAGATAAAGTAGAGTGCAATTATTACTTTGTTTTATAAAATAAAACTAGTTTACGTAAAAGTAATAAACATGGCTGGACCCTGATGTAACATCTTACACTTAATAGACTATTTCTTTTTGTAAATCAATACAGATGTGGTGATATAATTTACTGAAATGCAAGCTTGGTTTTAACACTGTGTGTGAATTTCACTCAAAGACTTCTTCATCTTCAGGTACACTTATGCTGAAAACTACCCATAAAGGACACTGCTTTTCGGTACACATCAGACAATGTCATGTTATAATTTTCATCCTATCTTTCTCCTTAAAAAACAGACTTGCTTACTGAGCTCATAAAAAGTGATTTACTCAGAGATATTCATATTTCCAACTTTTGGTTGCTTATATCAGGTCCCAGAAACCACCGTCAACTACGTAGAAAGAGAGGCTAAGATTATTAATTTAGATGTAGATAGTTCCATGGAAAAAAACATGTGCTTAATCAGATGAGCCTCACACTTACAAGCTATTTGAAAAGCTGCCATTCAATGCAGAATATACTAATTTTCTCTTACATATTCATAGAAGCTACAGTAAGTGAATTAGATGAGATACAATGTCTATGTTGGCAAATATAGAAGATACTAGTGTGAGGTGCCTGATGACAGCAGAGGCACTACATCAAGATAAATGATCCTTTCATCTTGCTCTGCCAATCATTGTGTTGGTCATGGCCAAAAAAATCCAGATACTGGAGATTGTATGTTTTATAGCAGTCAGGTAATGTGAATAGTAGCACAGCAACTTCATTATTTTTTGAACGTGAAGAACTTTCCAATATAGGCACAGGAAGAGTCACAGTAGTGATGTTTATTCCTTTGGGATATCATATCAAAAAGTATTTCCCAGGGGAGCAAATACTTAGGGGAAAGGATTTTGAAAAACAGACGGAAAACAAAGTAAAGAATTAGCACTTTGGCTTTAACCTTCCCTGAATGAAGGAAAACTTACTGTTTTCTTCAGACACAATTCATAAAAGGTTGACATGGGAAAGCAGAAGGCACCAACAGAAAAATATAAAAACAGTTTAACAACTTCTTTTAGCAAGGCACTGTAAATCCATACAAGTAATTTAAGACACTATTGACTTCAAAACAAATCAAATATATTTTCAGTCACTCTGAAAATACAGTGATTTACAATGAAAGTTGTTAAAGAAAAAGACAGGTGTAAACATTTGCAGGTATACAGCTCATTTAGAAAAGTTAATGTAGAGAGGTAATACTTTTCACATAATTCAACAAATTTTTGTGGTTTTTGTAATGAACATTAATTACCTACCATAAACATTCTGCAATGATAGTGCTAAACATAATGAAATATTCATAAATGTAATACTTTAGCTATTTTTAGAAGTTTAGTTATAGGTACCAGTTTGCCCAGAATGTAGTACCTCATCCTCAACTCTTGAACAGCAGTGTTTTCCCTTCACCACTTCTGTAATTCTTTTAAATTTTACTCCATAACAAGTTAGTGTCAGATTTTAAAGTACACTGATTGCTGGCATATACTGCTTTATGTCTACAGTATGTATTTGTGTTTTCCACACATGACAGGCACCACTCATCTTGCAACCTTCAGGACAAGATACAAACAGAGTTTGTCAAAAGGAAAATAAGTAAATAAATAAATCTAATTCTAAATGCACTTTTAGCCTGATCGAACTGAGTGACTGAAATTGAAGATGGTTTCTTGCTGTTAGAAATACTGGGAGGATCTTTTCTCATATCACGAAAACTAACTTGATCATTATCTTTTCTTTGTTGTTATGCAATATTCATTTTTATTATTTTCCTTTTTAAAAAGTAGTCATTTGTTGTATAAGCTATGACTGAGTATATGAGAAAGGGAGAGGAAGAGAGAAATACCGGTTTTATTTGAGATTTTCAGCACTAGAAGCACAGTTTTTTACAGTATAAGCTCAGAGAAAGCTATCTGAGCTGTACAGCTGTCTCTTGCTGTAGCGTGGACTTGGACTAATCAGTGAGATTCAAGGACAACAGCAGACAGCACAGTACACAGCACCCAGCGACTTAGCTGAGTAAATGGAGATCTAAACGAATTATTATTGACCAAGAGCCATTGTGATAGTTCTCTAAGAACACCAGTATTGCATTGTATGATACACAAATATTTATATATGTTAGGATTTTTTAGGAAGAAATGTTAAGAAAGAAAGGAAGCTGGATCACAGTGTCTAAATTCATTACACAAGCATATCTACAGATTTCTTTACAACCTACCTCCCCCCCCCAAAAAAAATCTTGTAGAGCTGAAAATGTACCACAGAAGTTGACAATCATTGTTTCCATATAAGATACTAAATTCATTTTTCATTGAATTCTTCCCCTTGAAGAGGGACTTAGGAGGAGGAGACTGCATATACTATTACTTGTTTGTTTAGAAAAGAGACACAAGCAGAAATTTTACAGATATCTGTAAAGGGTGTCCAAACTATGAACCCTTTCAATATACATTATTAATGATATGTATAACAGAATAGACAGCTAATAAAATAATAAAAAACACAACCGAAACAATCAAACAAATAAGCCCCAATAGATTATCAAATCCGCATGCGAAATGAAACTGAGAGCATCTGAGATATATAGGAGACAGTCCTAGAATTTGGCATGATCATTGCAAATCAGAGAAATGGTCTTGGAAAACTGGGCTGAATCCAATAGGGACAAGTGCAAGGTATTACAAATAGACAAGAACAGTCAACTTCATAAGCCCAGGATAGGGAACAGCTGGCTAGCTAGCAGTTTTTGGAAAGAGATCCAAGGGATAGACTAGACTATAGTCTGAACATGATCAAAAATATCATGCTGTTCTGAAGATGGCAAACATCATACTGAGATGTGTAAGTGGAATATAGCTTGCAAAATATATGAACAAATCTTTCAGCTTTACACCACTTTGTAGGGCCTCAGCTGGAGTACTGTGTCCAGCTTTGGTCAACATACTTCATGAACCACATCAGAGGGAGAACAGGGAACAATGAAAGGAAAGATAAGAGATCTACAAAGAGGACCACTGAAAAAAGAATAAAAGGTTCAAGCTGTTTAAATTAAGGAAAAATGAAAGAGTGAAGGTTGGGGTATGTAAAAACCTTCAGAAAAGAAAAAGGCAATAACATACTCACTATACCTGGTGCCAAAAGATGAGAACGAAGGGCCTCAACAGTAAGAGAGACTGAAATTAGATGTCGAGAACAACTTTGTAATGGAAAAGAACAGCTTGACTAGAAAGACTGTGGAGTCTCCAGCACTGGAGGATTTTAAAAATAGATTAGATCAACTCCTAGCAGGAGTTATGCAGGTTCAGTTGATAGTAGTGATATTCTAGATGATCCCTTGAGGTGTCCTCTCATCCTGTTTTTGTAGGACTACGTGACTGAGTGACCATCATGAAAGCTATGAATATGGTATGACTATCCACAACAGAAAAATGGACTAGGTAGCAAATTTAACGGGAAAAACAAGATTGCTTACTGTAGTGGAATTAAACAGGAAAAATCATAGCTACAGTGAGTCAAAAAATAACTATCACGTTCATGGCAAACGAATATACAAACATTTCTGCCATAAAACCTTGACACAACCTCTCTTATGGAAGTTTGAAAATCATAGAGAAGAATCTCAATGAGAAAAATATGTTATTTCCTTATACTTTAACTTTCTTATGGTGACCACTGATACAACAATGAGCTAGATGAATCATATGTCTGACCCAGAGTGCTGACATCACTACAAAATACCTTTCTGAAAGCCTCTTTGATTTGCATGAAGACTCTGGTGAACATTTCCAAATAAGGAATGCATTAGCAGAAGAAAAGGTCTTCTCACAAACCAGTCACAAACCATTCACAAACAAACAAACAAAAAGCAATGTGTGGGGAGTACATCTGCTGGATAATTTATTCACAGTTAATTATTTAGCCAAGTCTACTGAAGGACCTGCTTTTTTTATTCTAGTTACATAAAGATTTTTTTTTATGACAGCCATGGACACAAACATTATCTTTGACTGATACTTCCCTTACTGTCACCCTTTCTGTCATAGAACCATTGAATCATTTTGGTTGGAAAAGACCTTTAAGATCATCAAGTCCAACCATTATCCTAACACTATCAAACCCAAGACTAAACCATGTTCTTAAACACCGCATCTCTATGTCTTTTGAACACCTCCAGGGATGGTGACTTCACCACCTCCCTGGGCAGCCTGTTCCAATGCCTGACCACTCCTTCAGTAAAGAAATTTTTCCTCATGCAATCTAAATCTCCCCTGGCAAAACTTGAGGCCATTACCTCTTGTCTTGTCATTAGTTACTTGGGCCCATAAAGTCAATTCAGGAAGTACTTTGTTTTCTCACTGATCTTTTGATACAGAGATGAATGACAACTTTAACCATACATCTAGACCAAATGCCTCAGGATGGCACAGTAGAAGGAAAATAATTTTTTTAAATTAGAAGGACAAAAATTGCCCACAGCCAAGTAATAGACTACCACATAAACAGAAACTTTGTCACGTGAAATAGTAGCATTCCAATTTCAGGACAAAAGCAAGATAAAGTTAAGGACATTTGAAAACAAAGGTTTGAGCAAAGTGACTCATGCGCTGATAAACCAGATAAAAAGATAAAACATTGTGTAAAAAATAGAAAGTAGCCAACCGTTTGTTGGCGTTTATTCCTTATTTTTAAAAATTATTTTCTCTTTCTTTTCTTTGTTTCACCTTCCCTTTCCCTTTTAGCTTGCAGTCCTTTGTTCTTTCCTTTTTAATGACTAGCAGTGATTTAGCTATCTAGGTCATTCATTTACCTTGAATGGTTTACTGTGGTACAACAAATATCAGTTGAAACCTAGGATGTCCTGTTAACTTTGCTTACATTCTAGAAACTGGTTTTATTAAAAAAAAAAAAAAATCCTTAAATATTTTCTATTGCTTAACTTTAAAATTTGAAATAAGTTTAATACGAACTGTAAAACTCAATGAGTTGCTAAAATGTGTGCAGACTTTCTATTCATTAGGCAGTGTGTTTTCACATTTCTCTGTTAGCATAAGAAAACTCTGAAAATTCAATTAGTTGAATTAATGCAGTGTGCAACACAGCACACAGAAAAATTCCCCATCCTTGATGGCACGTACCACTTTTGCCCTATTATGTGGCAGAGTCAAATTATGACACAGCTTCTCTTATGCATTCGTTTTCAAATTTCTTTAAGCAGAGTGATGCTTGACAGCAGATACAAGGCAGTAGATAGGCAAGTACCTTACATTTTGCTAAAAAGGATTGAAGAACAAGGTGTCTGAAGAAATATAAGATAGTAGACAAACCCATATGTTAATATCAGCTATATTTTTTTTTAATATCAACCATATAGAGAAGTCATCTCGTCTTCCCATAACAGGGAGGAGGTTATTTTCCAATTCCACCGGGCAAGGAACATACAATCTTTTTTCAGATGTGCTTTACTACAGTACACTATATATGAGATTGCCATAGTCAGGACCTTTATGTTTAGGTAACAAAGAAAACCACCAAGAGCTAGAGAGCTGGTGTGATGTGTCTTAAACAGCTTATCTAATTTTGCATAGATGTCTCATTGCCTTATGGTCCCCTTTGGTTTGTGGTCTTCAGCCATACTATCTTATCATTCGCATATGTGTCCTGTTTTGGCTGGGATAGAATCACAGCCCAGCCATGCCAGGCAGCCCGTTAGCAGTCTGGAGTCAGCCAGGGCAGCTAACCTGAGCTAGCTACAGGAATAGCCCATATCATAACATGATGGCCATTATAAAGGTGGAAGGTTTGCTAAAGAAGTGGAGCTTCTGTGTGGTTCTTGATGGAGTTCTAGCTAGTTTTCTCTTCTTCCTACTCCTGAGGACTGCCCTCCTGTTGGTTGTAATGGCTGTATATTCATTTAGCTGAGTAACTTTGTTGGTATCAGTGCTATTTAATTAGATTTGTTCTTGCTTCAACTCATGGGTCTCCTCTCTTTTCCCAGTTCCCCTTCTGGGCTGGTGAGGGGTCATTGGGTGATAGAGCAACTGTTATAGTTTAGCCCTGAATATGTGCTAAATGTAGATGATGTGACTATGACATATGTATAACTATGTATCTTCACGCACACAAATATATAAAGTGCAGCTCAATAGAGACCACCTGTTTTATGGTTGTACAGCTCCTAAAATAATGAGCTCTATGTATGAAAACAGTTGAAATGGTATATATTTCCGTTCCTTCACTCAGTACCCACCTTGTATAGAGCTTGTTACTACAGTGATCAGTAGGTGAGAGATGTTTTCCGATGCCAGTTCCTGGCTCCAGTTTTCATCACTGTCAGTCAGGCTTTTGTTTAAGTTGACTTTCTGGGGAATATAAATTATTTTTGTATTCAAATAGTGTTTAACAGCCTTTCTTTTGATCTTCCAGACCAGTTCATGAACTTAGGACTCTGAAAATAATTAATTTTTCAGTACAGCTTTATGGTTCAAATCCCTATGTGTGCCTTGTCCTCCAGTCTCTCTCCTTCAGGTAAGTGCCTTGATCACTAGGCTGGAGGAGGAATACACCTGTACAAGCTGTAGACAACTAGAAATCCCCCATCCGTGTGGATGCATCAGTCTTCAGTGCACGAGGAAGAAGTTCAACACCTCCTGGAAAACGCGGGAATTGCTTTTCATGTGCTACACAGCTGATTTGCACAAGAGCAGTAAGACCAAACTTTTATATTTTCAACACATCAGCAGACCATTTTCTGCCCCAATGGATATGGACTTTGTTTCTGGAACTCATGCCATGTGACACAAAACAACTCTGTAGGCTTTGTAATACACTGTACACTGACATTTGGTCAGTCTGTTAAACTTTTCCTTGGAAGAAAGGGTTGTTGGCTAGAGATCTCTAAGCTTTTCGTAACTGTGAGAGTCTTCCAATTTTTTTTGTCAGCCTGTGCCAGTGAACGTATATAGATGTGTTGAATGCAGATTAGACACATCTTTTACATTGGAAAACACAATTATATGTTCTACAACTGCAAAATGTCATCAAATCCATGTGCATTTACTGTTTTTTACTATTGTTGTAGGGATACGTCTTTCTAACGGGTTTTAGAAATCCCTAGCACACTTCTGTCATTAGAAGACATTTTTTTTCTCTATGCTTGCTTCATTTTCCATCAGCATATATATTAGCCTCAAACACCTCGCCCTTTATTGAAATGGGTAACACTGACACAATGTTGTCTTTGTGGCTCTCTTTGCTTTTAGCGTATAGATTACAAGATGCATTCTGCTTTATTTTGTTTCATTTGGAAATGCTCCTCTGCACTTTGTTGCACTAATTCACAGGCAGCTTGAAAGCATACTGTCTCACATATAACACTCTCAACCGAACACCTGAATAAGATGTCAGTTACCTAGGAATAAATAATGATGAAATGACACCGCAAGCACTCAGTAAGTTGTCTGTCTTTGATACCACCTCCCATTCCACAGATGTCCTCTGCTTCCATTGCATGCTTCTCTATTGCATCTCCTGCCTATATTCCCACATATATATCCCCTATTCTTCCCCTTACACAAACAGTAGATTGAATTGCTGTCCTTCTCATGTGCTGAACAGAACAATGCTACTTTTCTTTAATGCTTAATATGGGCATGCCCTTGCCTCTTCCCTCTTGCCTAATTCATTAATAATACTTCCCAAAGATATTTTTTCCTTCAACTGCAGGAGGGAAGGTGCCCTGCAGGGCATCCTTGGTAGTTAGCTTGCACTAGATGTCCCATTGTTCCACAGCTGCAGGTGAATGCAATACACACACATAAAAATACATGCTTGCACACATGCAAATAAAAGTACAGGCCCAAATATATCAAAATAGTTGATGTTTATCATTTCCAAGGGCTTAGAGAGCTTATTTGAATGATGTTTGAACATGTTAACTGACAGTTTTGCACCAGAATATTTTGTTTCAATTAATCCAAATCTCAAAGGGTAAGGTCTTATCTCTATGTTGATATCAGTGGCTAACAACACCACAAGAAGTAACTGGGATGTCAATAACCTACCTTCAGAATTTTTGCAATACATAGCTGTTAACTTAATAGGTGTTGACTCAATCACGTGTTCGGTTGTCTGATAGTCATACAGAAAAAAAACCCTGTTGGATGAAATCCCAATGAAGGTCCTGTATTCGGTTGTTTGATAGTCATACAGAAAAAAACCCTGTTGGATGATATCCCAATGAAGGTCCTGTACCTGGGTCAAGGCAACCCCAAGCACAAATACAGGATGGGCAATGAGTGGATTGAGAGCAGCCCGGAGGAGAAGGACTTGGGGGTGCTGGCGGATGAAAGACAGAGTATGAGCCAGCAGTGTGCACTCACAGCCCAGAAAGCCAACGGCATCCTGGGCTGCATCAAAAGCAGTGTGGCCAGCAGGTTGAGGGAGGTGATTCTGCCCCTCTGCTCTACTCTGGTGATACCCCACCTGGAGTACCATCTTCACCTTTGGAGGCCCCCAGAACAACATAGACATGCACCTACTGGAGCAGGTCCAGAGGAGAGCCATGAAGATGATCAGGGGTCTGGAGCACCTCTCCTATGAAAACAGGCTGAGAGAGTTGGGGTTGTTCAGCCTGGAGAAGAGAAGGCTCTGGGGAGACCTTATAGCGGCCTTTCAGGACTTAAAGGGGACCTGCAGGAAAGATGGGGAGGGACTCTTTATCAGGGAGGGTAGACATAGGATGAGGGGTAACGGTTTCAAACTGAAAGAGCGTGGATTTAAAACAGATGTTGGGAAGAAATTTTTTCCTGTGAGTGTGGTGAGACACTGGAACAGGTTGTCCAGAGAGGCTGTGGCTGCCCCCTCCCTGTAAGTGTTCAAAGACAGGTTGGATGGTGCTTTGAGCAACCTGGTCTAGCAGAAGGTGTCCCTGCCCATGGCAGGGGGGTTGGAACCAGATGGTCTTTAAGGTCCCTTCCAACCCAATGATTCTAAATAAAGTCTGTGTGCGTAAATAGTGTTAATAAATGTGGCTGTTTGGAATCCAGAATGGATAGAGTTTCTCATGTTCTCTGGGGTTAGTACAGGTCCCAAACCAGAAGTATAGTGGAATGAAAATGGTAAGCTGCAGCCTTGGGACTTTAACATACCTTATAGATTGGGGGAAAAAAGGATTAAAATTCTCTTTCTTCTGATGAATATTGAATTGTTTGCTAGCTCATTTGAGGACTGGATCTCCTATGTCGTGAGATTGTCACAGCACGTAATAAATAACAGGAATGAGAAAAGCTGGCAATAGGGTATAGTGTAATGTGAGCTGAAACCTATAACTTGTTCCCTGTCAAAACAAGCTGTGTTATACAGGTAGAAAAACTGTTTTCTGTGATTGCTGATATTTCTACAAAATTTATATTTTTAAATCACTGGTCATTCTGTTCTGTCTTCTACTGATGGCTCTGAAATGAAAATGAAACACAGAAAAATAAATGAAAATGTTAAGAAAATTAGCAATCCATTGTCGTTTTGAAGGGACAGTAAGTGATGAAAAGTAGGACTGGTGAGCACATTATATGTGAATTGAGGTGATCCAGAAATAAACACTGATTGTGGCCAATTTCAACCCTGAAACACACAACATGAATGTTTTTCTCAAGAGAGATCCCAGAGCCATTCAAGAACTGCAATAAGAACATGCTGCAACAGTTTTCAGCTGGGCTTAGGTAGACAAAAAAATGCAGAAGGCATTTAAGGACTGTTCTTTTACTGTCCTACAAGGCAAATGGTTATCAATTCTTCAAGAAACTGGGCACATGAAGATGTCCCTTTTTTTTTTTTTTTTTTTTTTTTTTTGCAAAACAACATCCACATTGGATGGACAATTCAAGAGAATTTCATATTTATCAGTTTGCACAAATGCCCAAGGACTATGCTGTAACATTTCTAAAACTATTTAGTTCAGAAAACAATTGAGAAGTGTCATTTGCATGTTTTTACAAGTGAAAGGAATGAGCCTGTAAAACGGAGTCTGACTTAGAACATCAGAAGGATTAGGAAAAAAATCTGAATGAAAATGTGGAAAAATTCATCTGTTCTAAGAAAATGTAATGTGGAGAATCTTGATAAATCCTGGATAACACTGAGGTACTGAGAACAAATAAATACATATCCTATGCAGAAAATTTTGCAAATGTTAAGAAAGACAGCCTTAAATTTCTTAATAGAGAGTCAGCCAATCCAGGAGGGCACTATATCAGCACTAAGCCACCTGAAGCCATTCCTCTACAATGTGAAAGCCCACCTGAGAAGTAATTTCCACAAGTACACTTCTGTTGAAAAGAAAAAAATTAGCACTTTTAGGGCAACATTAAGGTGAACTAATATATAAATCAATTTAAAAATCAGACTAACTGTGCTCAATCAGAGACTTCACCAATCTATTAAAACTACCTAGCTCACATATGGACGGCTATATTGTGTATTTCTTTAGATAAACATCACCTTAGGTGTTGAGGTGTTCAAAAACCTCAACAAACTTTTATTACCTTCATTATAACACAAAAAATCTGATGATTTTTCATGAAAGTCTATCTTTGCTTCAGTTAACTGACAGTTACTGCATGATAAGAACATGCAAATTATATTTTACCATGACTCAGCTTCTGCATGATGCATTTTTTTATCCCACAGCAGCTTATTCTTGTGTCAGTGACCTAACACAGCACAAAGCGAACGAGTGTTGGGGACAGCACAAAGCACCATGAAGATAATGTCTACCTTGAGAACGGAAGTGTTGAGCTACTTAGCTGCTACTAAGCAGGAAAGACTGTCAATACACCTACAGAAGAAAATGGAAATATTATTCCAGATACTCTTATAAAGGCTTTAGGATGTTATTTGAAAAGAAAATATATATTATCTCCCAGGTTTACTTACTGTGAAGCACTGAAATGTAGTTTTGTAACATGGTTGTAATTTTTGTATGCTTTGTTTCAGAGGGAAAAGAGAAAGTGATGAAACAGAAATTGACAATACAGCTTTAAATATTGTATAATCCTTGTAGTCGGCTATCTCTGTTGGCAGCCAAACTGAAGTGCCTAGAGTCAGAAACCTCAGCAAAGGGCATTTACAAATATTTAATAAACACAGTTACTTGGAACACAACTCTGCTGTTGTGCTGTCCCCACAGACTTCAGATTACGAAGGCAAGGGAAAGGAGGTGCCCCATCTCCCAGGCTGTGACCCATTCCTCCTTTCTTCTTCTTGGGAATATAATTAGCTTCCTCTTCTCTACACTTCCAGCCCAGTCTATTTGACTGGACAGCTTTGTGCTATTTCTTTTTCTTCCTCTGAAGCTTCTTGACTTCTTTCTCTCTGTACTCGATCCTCAACAGACCTAGCTACTTTGATGATATTATGGGTTGACAGCCAGAACTGAAAATAAGAAGAAAGAAGCCTACTGACAAACTGTGGGGTTTTTTTCCTTTTTCTCAAAAAAAAAAAAAAAAAAAAAAAAAAGTGTCATCAGTGGTTTTGATGCCAAAATCCTTGTGCAATGAACACAACTGGCATGAACACTTGGATGCCTCCCAAATGCAGATGGAAATGTCACAGAAATGATGAAGGTAATATTGTCATGAACAGAATTATTCCATAGCCAATACCTGCCCCAGAAGAAGAAAAAAAAGTCTTTCTTAGCTAAAAACCAAAAAAATTACATAGGTAGATCCTGACCCTGACAAGTACTCAAAGACAGATGGTGAAAAGAGGTTTTAAAACAACAACAACTACAAGGCAACAAGCAAGCTGAGAAATGATAAAAGCATTCAGTAAAATGTATGGATAGAGCAGGGAAGCAACTTGAAAACCAGGTGTCACACATATCAGAATACCTGTAAAGGACAGAAAAAGGAGTCAAGGATTATTGTTCTGTTCTTGACTGTGCTGGAGACTTCTTGTGTGACTTTGACCAACTGACAGCCCAAGCCGGGACATCTCAGCTAGGAAGAACAACATAAATGAAAAGTAAACACAGAAATTATCCTGCTTTGGAAATTATCCATTAAAATTTTCCATAAGAATTAGTGTACAACACTATGTCAACCTAGTAAATCGAAGTTACTTATTAGCTTTTAAGTCTACTGAGTGGGACGAATACACTTCTTATTGGTGCTTTGCCATTTTTATTTCAGTTGTTGGACCTGACATGTGAAGATGGTATCTGTATGACATTATGGTAAACACAAAAATAAACCCACAGACTTACTTGAATCTGGAGGTCATAGTCATAGAATCATATGTTGAATATAACACAATATATATGGTATGGAATTATGAACTTTGGCTTGAGTAGTAGAAATTGGAAAAAATTGAAACTTCTTTGCCTGAGCATGAGGATAAGTAAGAGAACAAGAATGAAAGATATGGAAAGATTTTTCATTTTTTGTTTCTACAAAATAGGAAATCATCACAAAAATTTGCAGACTTCTTGATGCAAATTCTGCTCTGTGTCTGATCAAGAAAATTGTAGAAGATCGTGGCATGCAAATCAAAAACCTGTTTCTATAAATCTCATAATTCTAACATGAAATCAGAGTTATGCAGTCCCTGCATCCAATTAAGAGAGATCTGCTGGTGAATACTACAACCTTGGGCCTGACTGTCATCCTGCTTAGTTTCTCAGTTTACTCAAGTTAAGAAATTGAATGACGCTGGTATAAAACTAGTGCATAAAAAAAAATGGAGAAAGACATTCAAAGCAATTTGATGCAGAGGAAAATAATAACAGCTGGTATCTTTGGTTAGGAGAGACAGGAAAAAGAAAAAAGTGACTGAATAGTCTGAATGACAAATGTGTGACGGGGAAGCTGCTACCAAGCAAATATATTTTCTCTTATTTTTAGGGCATGTGTGCTATCAGGTAAAGAGTAAACAGGATTAAAAATAGGCTGATGCATATATAGCACCACTAAGATGTACAGTTAACAGCACATAGTGCAGGTAGCTGCATGGATGTTTTGGGTGTAACTCAGCTTCAGAGAAGCTCTCCATTGCCTGTAACAAAGCAGATATCCTAGCTAATGTCACCCAAGGGCAGACACCAGATGTAGGTGTTCTAATCTGTGAAGAAAATTCCACCCTTTCTGTATACTGATGTTATTCCATTCCAGGAGCTGAAATGTTGTCAGGAGAGTTTTGTAATAACTGTGTTAAGAACATATTGCTCTGAGCGGTTTAATAAGGCATGAAGAATTTGTTATGGACAGAGCTTAAATAGTGACAGAATGACATAGAAAAGAGTTCATAAGAACTAGCTCCTGTGTTTTACCTCTGGCAGGAGGGTTTGGGAAGAAAATGAAAGAGTTTAGGTTGCTTTTTGAGTGCGAGGGGGTGTCCTGGTTTTGGCTGGATATAGAGCTAATTTTCCTTCTTAGTAACTAGAATAGTGCTGTGTTTTGCATTCAGTATGAGAAAAATGTTGATAATATACTCATGTTTTTAGTTGTTGCTAGGAAATCAAGGAATTTTCATCTTCCCATGTTTTGCTAGTGTGCAGGAGTACAGGAAGCTGGGAGGAGCATAGTTAAGACAGCTGACCCAAACCAGCCAAAGGGGTATTCCGTACCATAAAATGTCATTCTCAATATGTAAACTGGGGGAAGTTGGCCAGGGGCCGCACAGATCACTGCTTGGGGGTTGGTCAGCAGGTGGCGAGCAATTGCATTGTGCATCACTTGTCTTTTCTTGGGTTTTATTTCTCTCTCTTTTTGTTTTATTTCCTTCCATTACTATTATTATTACTGTTATTAATATTATTATTATATTGTATTATTATATTTTATTTTATTTTAGTTGTTAAACAGTTCTTATCTCATCCCATGAGTTTTTTCTTGAGGTTTTTTTGAATTCTCCTCCCCATCCCACTGGGAGGGGTGAGGAGTGAGCGAGCAGCTGCACGGTGTTCGGCTGCTGGCTGGGGTTAAATGACAAATGCGACCAACCCAGATAACAGTGATATTTGTTTGAATTATACCAGTTTTCACCAGTCACCTATGTGCCAGTTTAGTAACCTTTAGCCAGCACACTGTGTGCTCTAACTTCAGACCTTGGACCTGGAAAAACATCCTTAATGCTTGGCAGCACTGTGGGTGTATTTGAATGCCAGAGGACATAGAATGATACAGTGGTTTGGGTGGCAAAGGACCTTAAAGACCATCTGGTTCCAACCCCCCTGCCATGGGCAGGGACATCTTCCACTAGACCAGGTTGCTCAAAGCACCATCCAACCTGTCTTTGAACACTTACAGGGAGGGGGCAGCCACAGCCTCTCTGGACAACCTGTTCCTGTGCCTCACGACCCTCACAGGAAAAAATTTCTTCCCAATATCTGATCTAAATCCATGCTCTTTCAATTTGAAACAATTACCCCTCATCCTATCTCTACCCTCCCTGATAAAGAGTCCCTCCCCATCTTTCCTGCAGGTCCCCTTTAAGTCCTGGAAGGCCGCTATAAGGTCTCCCCAGAGCCTTCTCTTCTCCAGGCTGAACAACCCCAACTCTCTCAGCCTGTTTTCATAGGAGAGGTGCTCCAGACCCTCTGATCATCTTCGTGGCCCTCCTCTGTCTAAGTTGTTCTGGGGTCCTCCAAAGCTGAAGATGGTACTCCAGGTGGGGTCTCACCAGAGTAGAGCAGAGGGGCAGAATCACCTCTCTCAACCTGCTGGCCACACTGCTTTTGATGCAGCCCAGGATGCCGTTGGCTTTCTGGGCTGTGAGTGCACACTGCTGGCTCATACTCTGTCTTTCATCCGCCAGCACCCCAAGTCCTTCTCCTCTGGGCTGCTCTTAATCCGCTCATCGCCCAGCCTGTATCTGTGCTTGGGATTGCCCCAATCCACGTACAAGACCTTGCACTTGGCCTTGCTCAACTTCATAAGTTTGGCACGGGCCCACTTCTCAAGCCTATGGAAGTCCCTCTGGATGGTCTCCCTTCCCTCCAGTGTGTTGACCACACCACACAGCTTGGTGTCATCAGCAAACTTGCTGATGGTGCACTCAATCCCACTGTGCATGTCTCGCCAACAAAGATGATAAACACCACAAGTCGCAGTACTGACTCCTGAGGAGCGCCACTCAGTACTGGTCCCCACATGTGGATGAATGACATAAGGAAAGGACATGGATGCACGAATAGGTGAGAATGAGCTGCAGCTGGGTTCTGTTCCACAGGCCACTTTCAGCAGTGAGTAGAGCATTTCCTCTCCTTCTTTAAGAGAGAGATAGTGTCCTCCAACCATGTTTTACAGTTGTAGTGTATGAAAAATTTGTAGGAATGTAAAGTGGTGTTTTAAAAGGCTTTCAAAAATGTTTCTCTCAAATAATTTTGGTGCTGTTCATTGTTTATCTCTTATTAGAAATCCAAGGCAAACTATAATGTCTGCTTAAACAAAAACATAAGTCCAGTTGTTAGGAGCTTCTGAACTGGCAGCACAGTTGAGGCAAGACTGCCGCAGCTCTGTGCCCTCAGGTCCTGCCGACAGTGAGGCTGAACAGGTTTTCCCAACAAGCACCCCACACATGGTAATTCAGTGCACACGTACACATAGCAGGACACATGGAGCAGCACAGACAGGGCACAGCACTCATGCAAATGCAAACAGCACCAACGGCCTTCATCCTGGTCCCCTCTCTTGCTGATCAGGACCATAGCCTGTTAGTGGAAAGTAGATACATGTATGCAGCATGGATCCATCCAATAGCTGGCCTTAGACACACATTCTACACAGTAGCTGGCCCTGGACCCTCAGTCTTCTGGTTTGGTGGCATTGGACCTGTGCCAGAGACACAGCCGCATGGCAGCTGCTGGTGCTCAGACCTACATGCACACATATACACACACACACACACACACACATACAAGCCCTAAGGACCCCTGCAGTAACTTGTTTATAGATGTCCAGTTTACCTAGTAGCTGACCCCTTGATCCTGTTTTTCCCTGGTTACCTCATGAACAGGCATGCAAAACAGCCGCTTTAGTATCTGGTCCAGACTATGGCTTTTCCAGCAGCCAACTCCAGATCCCAAAGTCCCTTCAGCTCTGGACCTTCTGAACCACACAGCTGACAACTTGTAGACACTCTGGTCTCCCCAGTCTCTGTCCCAGACTCATGGTTGCTCCAGTACTTGGTTCCCAAGCGTCTTATCCTACTAAGTGGCTAGGCCAGCTTGATGTTTGCTAGTGATTTCATACTGACACATGCACCCTCATCATACACATGCACCCGGGTTTCTCCATCTGCTGGTACACCAGCACTCAACTCCTCGTAGCCTGTGGTCCTATTTTCATTGCTGGCACACAGGCTCCCATATACTTGCATGTACACAGAACAGTCCCATGAAAACAGTCAGAAGTGGAGTTTAATGAGAAAACAGGAGAGACTGCACTGATCAAGCATAGAGCATTACCAGACATACATACCGACCAGCCCCTATTTACATGAGACCAGCATCTTCTACCCCTTTTTCCCCGCTATTTTCCCATGTTTGCTATTCCTCAAAACACCCTGATCCCTTTCTTTCCCTGCCTTTGGTTCCTGCCCTAAACTTCCCATCATAAGTCTGGTATAATCCAAACATGCCCTCCCCTGGTATCCCACAAGGAGCCCCATACTCAGTGGCAGTCCCTTCTCAGTCTGTGAGGTGCCATGGTGAAAGCAGGTGGTGAGTCTCACCCTGCCTGTGAGGCTGATCACACCCATAATGGATCAGAGCAGGGGCTCAAGCTCATTCCTTTGAATGGGGTACTGAGGCTTCTTCCACTTGCCTTTGTGCCGCAGGGACATTCTGTCTTTGTGGAGATGAGCCTTTAATCACATAACATAACACCAGTCATCACCTTCATCTTTTTTTTTTTTTTTTTTTTTTTTTTGTTAAATAACTTGCAGGTTGCAGCATTCTGGCTGCCGTCTGAGTGATCTGCAACTGCAGCTGCTTCCAACTCCAGACTGCAGTCCTGATTTCACTGAAATCAATAGGACTTTGGCCACTGACTCGATTGAAGACAGACTTTTGAGTAAGTATACACTGACATGCTCCCAGAGTATCCATTGGCCTAGATCTCACCTCTCAGCAAGCAGAAGGATAGAGTTAAAAGGGAGAATAACTGCCACAGAAAATTCCTTTCTCTGTGCTTAGTTAAATGAGGAGGAAAACTTGCCATTCCAACTTCACAGCTTTGCAGCTAGGCATACTATTTTTTAATTTTAATCCTCACCGTTCCCCCCATTTTCTTAATTTTCTGCAAGCCTTACCTTTTCAAATTTCTGTGCATTTCAGGATAAGAGAAAGTGTTATTATGAGTTTTTGCATGTGGTTGTATATCATTTAGCATTCCAATAGTTCTTCATGTACCTCTAGTATTCAAACAATTAGTAAAAGCTGGCATGGGAAAGTTCCAGAAAAGTTTTTAGCAGTTGAAATTAGCAAAATTATCGATTGACTTATTGTAAATAAACAGATGAGAGTCATAGTAGCAGGAAATTTCTCACTCCTTTATTGTTATTTAGACTATGTCCCTTCATGCTGAAAAGATATGAGAAAGAAATCTGCAGCACATTTTATTAGTAAGTCTTTTTTATTCTCCAGGAAATCTATCAAGAGACTAGGTCTACCATATGAGTCTATCCAAATATTTTAATAGGACCCTGCTCAGCACTTTGCTAAAATGAAGACAGAGGGATTTTGGCTGAGTCCAAATTATGATCAGGAAGTTCCTCCGTGAACATAAGCAGAAGCACTGATAGAGGCTGATGACTGACTGAGACTGAAGTTTCACAATGCTGCAGCGATTTCTGGCTCTTCTCCAGCTTCGAGGATAGAGTCTGCCAACTTGGCAGGCTGGAGAACTCACTGTGGCAATTTTTCAAATGGGAGAAATGGTCCAAGGAGGAGCTGTAACTCTATATAAACTGCCCAGAACTGATGACAGGGGCCTCTGCTTCAAAGAATCTGGCCAAGAACTGAGTGAATCTCTGTGTCCATCTGAAGATGGACAGCATATTTATGGAATACCTATGGGCATTCACTGCACAGCTACAGCCAAATTGCTGATGCAACTGTGGTTTCCAGTTGGACTTGCTAAAGAGTGTTATGTCTGGGATTTTCTGGATGTCAGAGCCTGGAAGTTCCTTTGAATTCTCATAAATGCGAGGTCACCGAAATGACACACTTACATTTTCGAAAGTAAGGGTTTTGAGCTACTTCATGTTGGTTTGCTTTAAAGGGTATCTAATTTCCAGAAGTCTTTACTGTGCTTAAAATCACTACTAATATTTTGCAAATCTGGGGAACATTGTTTCTCAGCCCTCTAAATAAGAACAACTCTTTTAGAAAGCCTGTCAGAGGCTTTCTCCCATCTAAATCTTTCTGATGCTTTCCTCTCTTTCCTCGCAAGCAGTAAGACGGATTTGATGTATCAAGAAAAATTTTTAAGCTCAAACAAGCATGATAACTTTGGCTAATTTGCCCTGTTGAATTCAGAAAAAGTTACATGACTTGCCCATAAACCCTACTAAAAACACTCCAGACAGATTCCAAATATCAAAGAGCTTACTTTTATTATTTCTTGAAGTTTCACGAAGAGGAAAGAAAAAAACCCACAACAGTTTCTGCTTAATGAAACAGGAAATAATGCAATTAATGTCTCACTGACTGTAGGGAGTCAGAAGGTCAAAACACAGCATCAATTTGGTCTACCATTTAGACCATGTCAGTCTCGCCCACCCAATCACCAAATCTTCTGCAACAGTGGGACCTTGTGGCATGCGTTATGGAGCTTGTTTTTGTCTTCTAAATTTGCAAGTGTTCAGGAATTTATATTAATTTTTCTTAACACTTTAATGTGTTTCCTAAACTTGCATGTCTTAAAGGAATTTATATCTATTGCTTGCAACTCTGGGCTGCTAGAGTTTTGTATACAATTCTCTTAATAGAGTAGTGTTCACAAAACTCCTTTAAGTGCTGCATCGCTTTTATTAAAGAAGAAAATAAAATATTACTGTTATCACTTACAGCACTTTCAAACAGCACTGAAGAGATTGATACAGGGTTTCATTCAAGCTGTTAAGCATAGCACATCCTATTCCAGCCAAATTCCTTCATACATATTTTTCTTGCTTACGGTACGCTTAGTTCCTTGTAGGACCTGAAGGTGACTTTCGTTACTGTTTATTTATTTCTTTCCTGAGAGAAAGATTATTCTGTAATATACTTCCTGTTTATCTACAAGCTCACTGTTATAAAAAGTTGTTGTTATTTCTTTCTTTGACCTAAAAATAGTGAGAAATAGAAACTCCTGCTGCAAGTGAGTGGCTGACATTCCAGCACCTTCAGCTGGAAAGAATTTGAGATGTAAAGACAACCAGCATAGGCCCTCGTCAAAAGCAAAATAACATTCAGAAAGAGAGAGAGTGAAGGAGAACACATACAAAGCTTACTGAAGAGGTTTAGCACACTTACCAATCCTATATACATAATGAATTTCCCCACAGAGCCATATTCCATAGCTCAGCATGGTATACTTTATAACAAAAGAAGCACCGACCGGCCAATCTGGTACCCTGTTGAAAAAAATCCCAACTGTATTGCAATTTGGTTTTTTTATAATACAATTATCTGCAGTGGTAAGGGGACAAAAAAATGTAAGTGTTGCCTGAACACAGCGTACCTTGCTACAGCTTCAGCTCTGAGCTATGGCAAGGGCAGACTAGCACAAACTGTCTCAAAGCAAACAGGAGGCATAAAGTGGAGTCAATATGTCCTGTTCCTGTTGAACGCTGCAACCTGTGAGAAAAAGGATTGTGTGTGTGGTGAGTGGGTCAGGAAGTAGCAGCAGATGAAAGAAGCAAGGAAGAAAGAGGCTCAACGTGGTCTGGCATCAAAATGTATCATTATATGTCCAGTATATCGCGTTATATATAATTATTATAAAAAATGTTCCAGGACAGAAGAACTTCGAATCTGACGGCTCTTTGTCCTGCTTGGCTCAGCATAACTAAATTGGAAGAATTTATAGTTTTTTAAGATGGTGCTGATTTTTTTCCTGCAGAAGCAGCATGTGAGGCATCTCTTTTTTTTTTTTTTTTCCATATCAGATACTGTTTAATGTTATTCAAGCTAATTGTTTATTTTGCTCCATTAACTTGGAATAGACCTGGGGTTAAAGCTTCTTACATCTTATATGCAGCATAAATAAGCATTTATTGCTTTCCAAGTCTGTCAAGAAATAATCTGTTGAGGGAGACTAGAATAACGGAATTTTTCTGAGTGGTCAGATTCACACATAAGAAGTGCGATTGCAAAGCTCTACACCTAAAACACTGGGTCATTCATTCGCGAAAGGAAGACTTTGCCATGACTTATCCCACCCTCAAATCTTCCTTTAAACCCTGACTTAGCTGTGAGCAACACTGTAAAGAGGTCTTGGCTGCTTTTGAATGAAAATCTGTGATGTCCACTGTTCGGAAGCTGGCAACAATGAAAGCAATCATGCTGTTTTTCATCTGAGTGCAGGTTTCCTGGACATTCTTTATGTTCCTTTTAAAAAGCAATCCTATAAATATGACTTTGGTGGCAGAAGAATACACACAGCAGACAAATGTGTCCCCTCACTAATGGTCTGACAAATTTGTGAGATTTTTTGGTGACATAATTACAGCTTGGACAGCCCCTGCTATTATGCATCACTGTTTGTGATAAACAACACTTTGCCCTGGGTGTTTTAGCAAAGTCTTTGAGAAAACCGCAGGCCTGTAAATCACCTGCTAACTAGGGCTGCAGCAAATTGTTCCCCAGAGTGATGAACTCCAGAAAACTAGAGTACCAAAGTTCATGAGATACCAGGTTCTGGGTCTACGTTGTTGGGACAGATTGAAGAATAGCTGCATGTGGAACAAATAAAGATGGTGAAAAGCTGTTGTATGGGTAATTCACTGACTTAATTAAACCTTTACAGGTTATCATATTCAACAAAAGCACACTCCCATAAAAAGTTCATTTTAAGTGTGGTTTTAATGAGGAACATATACACAAACTAATGCACAGGCTGGCATAAAAAGAGCATGCAATCATGTTTAAATTTTCATGATAATTACAATATTTTTGGAGGTCCGCAGCACTACCTGACAGAGCTTTTTGAAAGGTTTGTTTTATTTCTGAAGACAATCATATTTGCAGTGTTGCTTAAGGGGAAGCTTTTCAGGTTTACTGACTTTTTGTGTAAAAGGAGAACGGTTATGCTATTTTAAGGTCAAATATTAAACCACTTTCAAAGAGCTCAATGCAGTCGTCTTCAGTAGGTTGCTGGCCACACAAGCAGTGTGGCTGGGTTTGCCTTACATCCGTTACACAATTTATGTCAAAGCAGCTATAAATGGAGGACACATAATAGGATTTCCACCTGTTTCCCACTAGTACAGAGTTGTTTCCCCAGCTTTTTTGCACTAGACTAGAGCATGCCTTTTTTGCAGTGTGCCCGAGTAGAACGCAGTCTGAAGACCTTCCAAAAGCAGCAATGGAAATATTTTTCCTCAAAACCTCTGCTGTTCCTTTTAAAACACTGTTTATAGTCACATCCCCTCCCTCCGGTGGCCCCTTTTCAGAAATGGCATCTACTTCCCCAGATCATAGGGGACTTATGCAGAAGAGGTTTTCCCTGTGCTCTTTCCACTCTTTCATAGCTAATCAACAACCACTCACTGCCTAGCTATTTGTGTTAGATGTGCTATATAACTGTGGCACAAAGCCTTTCATTTGTGTTCTTACTAATGCTATTTGTAGACTGTGGATTGTAGCTGCTGCCTCTGATCTTCCACTGTCTTTTAAAAATGAATAAAAAAAGAGGAGCAATTATTGGCACTGTTCAAACAGCTTTCCCTGTTCTGCTCTCAGGAAGGCAGCCTTTGTACAAAGCCAGTGGAGTTGTGCCCATTCACAGCAGGACTGAATTTGGCCTGAAATGCTGCCCTAGTAAACAACACAGGCATCTTCTTATGAATTGTGAAAGGTGGTGGTGTGGCTGGTCTCTGCATCTGAGATGAGTCAAGCTTGCAGTCCCTGTCCCTCACCTCTCATTCCTCACTTAGCTATTTTTTTGAATGCACAAATACTGCCCTTCAGATGGACAGAACCAGGCCCAGCCTTCCCATGGAGTGCAAATAGATTCTGCCAAAAGTTCTTTATACAATACAGGCTCACATGCAGATGATCTTTATCAGCCCAATTCCATTGTCACCACACTGATGGCTTTCTTAGGGAAGCTTCTAACATCTAGAAGATCTTCAGCGTAAATTAGGTCAGATCTTCAACAAGAAGCAGGCAAAATGAGATTAACAGAATGGGATGAAAATGGGGTCTGTGCATGCCAGAAGAGTAGCATAAAGCAAACAGAGTGACTAGAACTACAAGGAGGAAGAGGAAGAAGAGAATGTGTTGGATAGAGGGTGACCAGTATGAAAGAATTATCGGAACTATTTTCTTTACCCTTTGCTTTTTTTATATTGTAGGAGATTGGTTATGTTTTTTGAGAGGGAGTTCAAATTACAGTTACATCTTAAAGGAAGTCACCGCTTGCTTATTTTCCAAGGAGATGGAAATGGGTGAGAGAGAAAGGAAGGTGCTTTTTGATCTCCTTGCAGGTTGATTTTCTCAAGCTCATACTTTCATGCCAAGACTGCCTCCCACCAGTATGTCTTTGTTGAAGGTTTTCTTTCAGCAGATTCCATCTATTTATCTCTGATTAGCTATCCCTAAGCAGTACACCCACCCTTATGAAGGCTAGCTGGAAAACAAGCTAGAATCATGAGAATCCATATAACACTTTCCAGCAGGTTTTGTTGTCTGATTAAAAGATGCAGGTTTTTTGGGAAACAAAGCTAACACTTCCAACATCTCTGTGTTCCTCAGACAAGTGGTTTGTCTTAGCATATCTACAACCTGCCAGAAAGACACTTTTGATATTAAAACTTGTCAGTGGTGAGAATTAAAGTTGAGGGAGAAACAATGTTAAAGATGATGTGTCTACCACTGTGGATTATTTTACACCAAAATTATTACTGTAAAAAACAGCAAGCTGAAGAGGTATGCAGTTGTAACCATATTCACTGAAGAACTCCTCAGTAGGGTGATACCTGATTTCAGGAACTGCACGTTGTGTAGAAAAAACATGAAATGCAGGGGATCATACCGCATCAGCTCATACTGCATCAGGGGTGCTTGCTTATGTAATTTGTACTCCTCTTTTTGAAAATTCTATATCTATATCCAAACCACCATTTGTAAACAGGCAATACCTATACCCGTGACCAATACTCACACACACATGTGTACCCAGATGAAGTCTTCTATATAGCACAAGGACTGTACAACTGTGTCGTGCCTCACATTTTCTGTATATTTCCATACCCCATTTTCCTGACTGGTGCCAAATTTTTTAACGCTGGAAGGCTGATTCAAAGCCTTATACAACCCACACAAAGTTGTCTCACTCCAAAACCAGAGTTTTCTACGGCCTGGATAATCCCCTGTATCATCCAGTTGCTTCCTCAAGATGAAACATAGAAAGCAATCATAATCCTTCTCCCACATATCCATTTTCTGTTTGTGGTTATGCACATCTCTCAATATTTACTAAAGACCAGCCTGACTCATCCACAGCTTAGCTTTAACTTGAGCCTACTTGTGACCACTTTTGAAGAAGCCTGGATCTAAAGCTGGTCTCTACTGACCTGTGGGAAATTTCTTGGGGCTGGAGATTGATTAAGGCATTTTCCAAGGGCATAGAGAAGGTAAAACAGCTGGAATCAGTCATGGACTTCTAGTCAAGATATGTTTTTCTCTCTCCCTTTACCATCCACAGTGTGTTATCATTTGAGTCTTTGGTGTTGGCTTTGGGATAATGATTCTGTGTAAGCATGGCTTTTCAGGAGTGCCCACAAAATACAGAACATGGGTTATCTTTACATAGAAAAGCCAAATCAGAAATCATTGTGGCACCTCTGATGAGGGTCTTCTACATTCTCTATGTATCTCAGTTGTCTGTAGTGTCTGCCTAACTATAGTGCTGCATGTGGACCCAAATAACTGATGCTCTAGCTGTCATCCATCTCTGTGTCTCAGAGAAAAAGGGCTGCATGATACAAATCAAATCACTGTGGTAGCAGCTTTCCATATACTTCTCTGTGGTCTTTCTGCACATGGAAACCAATTTAATGTAACATCGCTGGTGCTCAGCCTGCCTAAATGTGCCTACATAAAAAACCAATTCAGTTTTCAAACTAAACACCCGGTGCAAGGCAAAGTGGTATGCATTGGATGTTACCAGTAGGTTATATGACTCTCTGACCTTCCTTTCTCGTGACCAGCAACATGGATGCTGCCCTACTTGGGAGCATTCTGTACATGAAAAAACTTAAGAGACTCAAAAGAATGGAAGGTCAAGACAGCATTTTGTGGAGACCTGTATATCTGTATGTGTAGTGAGGGATGAAGAGCTGGACTCTGAAGAAAGTGCCTCGGAAGATGTATTTTATCAGACAAATTACTCCAGCTGAAAACGTTGCTTTATGGATGCAGACTGGGATGCATACTATCTCCGGGCTAGCATGACTCTTGTGGGCAATTTAACAGAGGAAGGTTAAAAAACCACTATTTTGCTTTACTCCATTATGTAAGACTAAACATTTGAGACATACTTCTAGGTGGTTTTACTGCCTGTAATAGGTGCAAGCAGACTCTGGTTACTACTCACCATAGAAGGAAATTTCACTTGTAATCACATTCTCACAATCCATTTACATCAGGGTTCTATAGAGAGCTACCTGTAATTTATTTTCCTTCTTGAATTTTCAGGATATATTATAAGACACCTAGCAAAAAAGACTTCCATGAAGTCTTGTAAATACTTTTATGACAAACTTATAAGCTGGCAGTTCATATGCTTATAAATAGAGGAAGGGAATTTTGGATAGGTAGTTGAGTTTTTCAGTTGAAAACAAAACAGAGAATCCGTAACACATAGAGTATATTTTGTAAAGTGTGTACTTCAAAATGACCATAGGTGCTAGAATACAATGGTGGTATTTAACACCAGTGTGGTCACAGTTTTAATAAGTGAGCAAACTGCAAGCCAAACTCCAGTCTATTTGTGAATAATGAGTCATACAGAACCCTCGGTATGCAAGCTTTTGCTTTGTTCGCCATCAAAGTAAACTCACTTCAAAAGTAGCTAATACAGAAAGAGGACTGACTAGTGATCAGCCTGTGAGGCACTTGAGTGCTCAACCTGTTAGAAAGGTAAATTAATAATACAAGGAAACTGGGTTTTTTTTTCTGCTTCTATGGGGAAATTTATAATCTATCCCATCTCCAAGATGAGAAACTTTGCATTTCTTTAAAGCCACCATGGGCACAGTACTGGGAATTAATTCACTTCATCTGAGCTAAACTATTTTACATTTCCATTCTCGGCTATTAGTTTGTTAGTGTCTTTTTTTGTTTCTTTTTAAAATAGGGGTCCTGCACTTGGGTCGAGGCAATCCCAAGCACAGATACAGGCTGGGCAATGAGTGGATTGAGAGCAGTCCTGGGGAGGACTTGGGCATTGCTGGTGGATGAGAAGATGAACATGAGCCAACAGTGTGCACTCACAGCCCAGAAAACCAACCATATTCTGGGCTACATCAAAAGCAGTGTGGCCAGCAAGTTGAGGGACCTGCCCCTCTACTCTGCCTTTGTGAGACCCCACCTGGAGTACTGCATACAGCTCTGGAGTCTCCAACACAAGAAAGAATGGAGCTGCTTGACCAAGTACAGAGGAGGGCTACCAAGATGGTCAGAGGGTTGGAACACTCTTCTTATGAGGACAGGCTGAGAGAGATGGGCTTGTTCAGCCTGGAAAAGAGAAGGCTCTGGGCCTTCCCGTACCTGAAGGGGGCCTACAAGAAGGCTGGGGAGGGACTTTTTACAAGGGGCTGCAGTGACAGGACAAGCGGTAATGGTTGGAAGCTGGGAGAGGGCAGGTTTAGACTAGATACAAGGAAGAAGTTCTTCACCCTGAGGGTGGTGAGACACTGGAACAGGTTCCCTAAGGAAGTTGTGGATGCTCCATCTCTGGAAGTGTTCAAGACCAGGTTGGATGGAGCCTTGAGCAACCCGGTCTGGTGGGAGGTGTCCCTGCCATGGCAGGGGGGTTGGAACTAGATGGTCTTCCAACCCAAAACATCCCATGACTCTATGATAGAAATCCTGTTTCAGAGGAAAGGAAGTAGACTCTTTCACACTGAGATTTTAAGAAAATTAAGATTATACATGAAACACCCAAAACACAGCTAGTGGTTGAGAGTTAAGTTTCATCAGGGCCAAAGGTGGTTGTAGGCAAATATTTAGACATATCATGTAATGAGAAATGCAATTAAAAACAGAAGTATACATTCTTGTTTTAAAGAAGTGCTTTTTTATTCATTTATTTAGGCATTTTCAAAACACCTATATTTTTCACTTTAAAGTTGACAGACGCGTTAGGTTCAAGCTTCTGCAAAGTTTCTCTAGCTACTTGTCTCCCCAGAGCTATGTTAAGCAGTCCTTACTAGTCCCTACATACATATTCCATTGTCCCATCATTTTCAAATCAAAATACCACAGTTTTTAAATAGAAAGGTAAACAGAGAGGCAAAGAATTGAAGAAGAAAAAAACTGTTGAGAAGGTTCTTAGTAAGAAAATTGAAACAGGAGGGAATGGCATGCAGAGAAAAATGCAAGTTCACACACCAAAGTTAGAGGATTTGGGATTAATTGAAATCCTCAAGTGGTGCATGGTAAGTGACTGCCTATTTAGAGCCAATAGATAGGTTTCCGTGAGGTTAAGGAAGCGAAAAATCCCATACGAAGCTAGTGAGATGTTAAATTCTAATTAGAAGTGTTAATTAAAAAAAAACATTTCCAATTTCATCAGTGAGAGTGCTTTTGTTGTTCTGATTCTCTTTGCTACAGTGAATCCTAAGTATCCTAACTCATTTTGTCCCAGTATTATTTACCACTTCTATAGGGTATAAAAAAGTTGACTATGACTATAGGAGCATGGATTATTACAGTGGCACCTACTACAGTCTCTGTGATAAGTGGACTATCAGCGCTTCCACTGTATGAGACTTTTCTGGGCTTGAAACTGAAGTAATAAAATTCACATTGGACTGAAACTTGGGTACATAACCTACTACCCTGTAAAAAACATGCCCTATAAACTTTATACATACTAACTTGATTGAACATTTTTTAATTAACTGTACAAAAAGCAGTTTGTATGTTTCAAATGTTTCAAACGTTTGTGCAACACCGACTGAAAAATGCCATTTAACTTGACATTTTGCAGGCCATTAGCCCATGGCATGGAATAAATAGCCAGTACACAAAGAATCAGGATGTTAGTGGCAAGTACCTCTTTACTGAGGGTTCTTGGTACCTACCTCTTAAGAAACAGGGCCTCTGTTCCCTAGTGTGGTATACAAAAACATGCAGGGGCCATGCCATGCTCCTGCAAGAAGGTGGGGTGATAAAAGCCCAGTAAAGAGACTGCCTGCAGCTAGACAGGCAGTAAATTGCAACCTCTGGATTAGAGGCCTATGTCAGGTAACTCCCTGAGAGGAAGTCAGCTAGACCCTTACCACTCTTCAGTGAGCACTCTGAATTAGGGACACAGTCAACATCTTCACTTGCAGATCCATAGTAACTTTTCTACGGTACATCTCAGTGCTGATTAGCAAATTAAACTACACAAGCTCCTACAAACACAATCCTATACCCATTTTAAAATACATATTTTTAAAAAAATATTTCACGGATGTATCTACAAGCACAAATCACGACTGGTTTACATATAGTGATACAAATTCCTATGTGCTTCAAGTATTTCAAAAAAGGACAAATATTTTAAATACAGAGAACTCTGTAAACTGCAAAAGCTAGGCAGATACAAGGTACGGCTCCTCTTAGAGCAGTGGTTTTCCTGCTCAGTATGGGATGAAATTTAAATCTTTTGAAAATATTTTGTGAAAGAAATCCAAAGACCAGCAGCAAAAAAACCTAACCAACAAACCAACCAACCAACCAAACAAAAACCCAAAAAAACCCAATAAAAAAACAACAAAACAAACCATAAAAGGCAGGAAAGAGAAGTACCTGCCCACCACACAGGTCGGTAATAACTGTGGGGATAAGAATCCTTACCAGTCCCTCCCCTCAAAAAAATGATAGACATTAGTTTACTGAAATTATAGAAAGACAACAGCTTAAGAGCTTGACATCTCTTAGAAGTTTCCTGCTCTCTTTTTTTTGTATGTGTTCACAGCTCAGTTCAAGAAAGGAAAATGCAAAGGCTACTCTTCTTCTTCAGCACAAAACTTCTTCCAGATAATTCACAGGGTAAAGCATCAAACCTGCTTCTGGAGAGTATGAGGAACATGCAGACACCAAAGCCATGGAGGTGGTGATTTCTTGACGAAAGACAGTGATAGCTGTGGGACACATGGCTTTTGCATGGCTTAGCCAGAAGGCTGTTAGAAAGAGCTGAACATTTCTCCCTAGAATTTATATGGGCATGTAAAAAGATTTCCCAGTGGAAATTTTGATAAACATGAATTTTCTTGCAAAAAACTTCATTTCAAGAATTCAAGAACTGAGAATGAAAACAACACTTTGATGGAAGGTCTCTGTCCGCTTTTATCTTGTACATTTGGGCTTGCTTACCTTAGGAGAGTAGTCTTGCATATTAAAGACCACAGCACCTACAGAAAGGTAAAGCAGCAAGTTTTTATGAGTTAACACATGTAAATGTATTTAATCTAATGCTTTGTCATGTATAATTCAGTAAGTTAAGGGTAGCTTCTGGTGGCAGATCAAAACTATGACAAATATATATACAATTCCCCTGAGATCAAATTCTGTGTTTCACTTCATCTGAAAAAGAAGGATCATTAGAGAAGAACATTTCAGATGTGTAAAGAGTATTTAGGATTTTATGATTTATATCGCATAAAGGTGAGGTAGTCCAGCCTATGAACTACCTTCTCGTTCCTAAAACATTTCTGGATAATTGGCAATGTTTATACCTCTATTTTAAAAAAAAAAATAAATAAAAAAAAAAATCTCCTATTCTGCATTCCCCCTGTTTCAGTACATAATTAGAATTTTTTATTCTCTATATACTAAGCAGTTTCTTTTCTTGGCACAATTACTGGACTGTATCTTGTAGATTTTCCTCTGAAGTACTGAAATGGAAGGATACCCCCATTAGCACTTGCCCCCAGCTCCCTTAACTCTCCAGGCAAGTTTGATGAGTCACACTTTTTCCTTTAAAGCTTTAGGATCTTGTGCCAAATTCAAGCAGTGTTGCCAACTCCAGTGATTTTATCATGAGTCTCCTGATATTTAAAGCCCTAGCTCCAGTACTCATTTGGTAGTATTAGAATCTCTGCTTTCATTAAAAATAAATAAATACATAAAATCAAAGCTTTCAGGCTTGTGAATTGTGACAAAACAAGAAAAAAAAATAACCAGCCACAAAAGAAAACAAAAGCAAACCCCACAGAATATAAAGGGCTCAAAGAAACCCAGATGGCAAATCAAAGAAAGAATCCTACTTAATAGAAAAATCTTACTATCCATAAGGTCCTTCATACAATACATAAAAAAAGAACCCTACTTAACAGAGAAATTTTGCAATTTGTAATGTAATTTACATGATGTAAGGGTCTTCCCTCATGGTTTTGGAACAGCTGAGGTTGGAAATACTGAAATCATCACTCATGGTAGGGAACCACCACCAGCCTCATGTGAAGGGAAGAGTTTGACCTAAAAATAGTTTAGTACTCTTAATCATGCTACTTATAAACTTTCTGGCTTCTGAGCATAAGCCATAGGCAAGAGTTCAGGAAGACCTTCAAGCTCTATATTGCTTTGCTCTTCCTTGGTCACTGGGGCAAGAGACAAATCTTCATGATAGTGGGTGCACCTGTGTTTGAAGTCCCAGGTAACTTTTGGTAGGGTGGTTGGGAAGATTATAAATGTTCTTCTGACACTACCCAATAGGAAAAGTTGTCCACCTTTCTGCCCTTGCTGATCTCCAATGGCCATTGGGGGTGAGCAGGTGAGGAAAATGATCCCAATAGGCACCTGAATTCACTTCTAACGTGGAGGAATGACAAGTTCCTGCTTTTGTGAGATCCTTTATAGGCTTACAGGGAGCACATCCTAGCACAATATCGCTAAAAGGAGATCATCTTTCTAAAGCTTGTCCACCACCTTCTGGAACACCAGTTTTCCTCAGATATAACTCAATGCTCTCAGCTTTCTTGGCCATCAATATTATTTAACTGTTTGATTGTCTGTGATGCAATGTCCCATGTCCAGTCAGAGCATTTACAACATCCTCCATGTCATCCATTCTTCATATTTGCTGACACAACATTGTACCATCTGTCAACTTTTAAAAATACTTCTGCTTTCCTTGGTAACTGCCTATTCTTCCTTCAGAAAAAAGAAAGGAAATGAAATCATTTTAAATATCAGACTTTAATGCTACAGTTTTAGACTAACCTTTACATTCTGACATGTTTGTGGCCATGTTTTTGCCATGATGTGTTTTCTAAGGACTATTTCCTGTACAAGTCACCAGAAAACAAAAACAAAATCAAAACCAAAAACAAGACCCACAACCAACAATTAACCAACCAACAAAAAAACCCAGCAAAATCCAAACTATGGTTTTGTAGCAGCTTTGGAAAACAGGAAAAAAAAATGGATTTTTCTTGGTAAGGATTTTGGTTTTAACTTTCTTTAGTATTTTTCCTTCATGGAGTATAGTCTCGTAGCTTTCCTGTAGTAAGGAATATATCTCAAAAGATCAAGATAATTACCAAAATTATGGAGGCTTTATGTCAGTGTCCATTTATAATTGATAAAAACTCACAGGATTAGAGTTTGAGAAGTATTTCCAGTAATTTCTGTCTGCTCAGAGATTTTCCTACAACATGTTCCTCTTCTGTATCAAAGATGTCATGAAGCAGAGTGAGGCAAAATCACCCAACTGTCCACGTAACCAAAAGTTTAAAATTCAGAAATGCAGTCACTAGAATAGCTTATTAAGCTTTTCAGTCTCAGGACGACAGGGACTGAATTTGTTTCAGGTTCTTCAGTTTCTCTTGAATATTTGGATCAGATTATATTTCAACTCAACAGTAAATGCAGATTAGCTATCAGTCTTGAAGAGAGGAGATATAAAGATAATCTGGTTAGATCTGCTGATTCATTACTGTGTAGCAGACTCCTGAAGTGTACCACTCTGATGATTTTGGCTTCTTGTGGATCTGACCTTCAAGCCACATCCTCTTCCTTTTATAAACAGAGAAATTAAACTTAATGGACAAAATGCTTTGGGTTAATGTAACAAAAAACATGGTAATAGAGAATATGTCCTTCTTAAAAAGGCTGCTTGTACCTCCACTAAACTAACACAATCACCTGTACTGTTAAAAGTGATCTTTCTGAAATATGTTAGTTTTCTCATTAAGTCTTACGTTCACAGCCTCAACTATCAGAAAAATACCTCCTCTTTACAAATTCTCCAAATACCCTGGAAAACTTAAGATTTTACAAGATGACAGAAAGAATACAATCATTTTTGCTTTAAGCCATACCCTATAAAATATGACAGTTTTGAAGAAAGGAAAATGTCATTCTATCTTGAATCAAATTTTGAATACAGTAGTAATGAAATTATCACTTCTCTCACACAAATACGTGAACAATGAAAGTTTCACCGAGCTTAAAGTTTAATTTGCTAATGGAAAAATTGCCTCCTGCTCAGAGAAGCCAGTGTGAATACTACTGCTTTGTAATGGGGTCCACATTATAATATTTGATTGTATTCCGAGGGGTTTTGTGCAGCAAAAATACCCACTGATGTAAAAATGAAAAAGACTAGTTGGACTATCTGGAGAGCTGAATCGGGCTCTATGCTGGTATTGCCAGGGTTTATTTCTGTCTTGACAACACATAATAACCATTTCTAGTAGGTCAGGCTCCTATTAAATATCCATTGCAACTTGACTTTTGGCAAAATATGTAGTTTTACAAGGGAAACAAAAGCTGCAATTCTCTAAATGAAAGCAGAGAATATGTTGAGCTTAATGTGGCTTTTCTTGCCAGAGCTGATTGGTGAAGCCTGTCTATTAAGCTTTATTTATTTAGTAATTGTGCAGCAGCTTTCCAATTCCATGCTGACTTCCAGGAATGAAGAGTTACAATAATAATATGCAGTACATTGTGTGTATTTTCTCTCACTAGCCCTCTTGCATGATGGCTGGATCAGGCACAGGGCTGGCCTTTGCCCCGATCTAGATAGCAAGGTTAGAGAGGTTTTTCACCTATTGCTTTTCTTTTCAACACAACACTAGTTGTCATGCTCATTCGTTGAAGATGCCTCTGCACATGATGTCAAAACAAAACCAAGCAGACTCTGACAGAGCTGCAGCCCATTCTGTTCTTGATATCATCCATGAACCTTTTTCTGTTATAAACTTAATTTCAGAGTCTTAATTAAGCAGCAGATTTTGAATTGAGGTCTAGAGACGAATTATTTCAAATTTTTATAGGAGTTAGAAACTGAGACCACAATGAAATATTGGCCAGTTCCTAAAATGTGTGGCATATTACAAGAAAGAGGACTCTATTTTTGCCATCAAATGCTCTTATTCAATTGAGGCCAAAATAAGTATACACAAAAGCAAAATGTCTTCTGATGGAATTGTATATTTATTTGCTTTTCCATTAAAACATACGCTTTTCTTTATCATCTTATTTTCTATATTATTCAGGAAGAAGTGTGGTCTCATAAATTCTCATTTGGTTTCATAAGCTCTTCATTTACCTAAAAACTATTTAAATTAATCCTGCACCTCTCTCCAGTCTCAGCATGCATGGGTCTCCCTTTTGGTCTTAGCTTGATAGTCTCTCACTAGCCTCATTCCCACTAGGCCACTAGTGCCTCCAAAACTAGGAAATCCCATTGTGCAATACATAATCCTGCTATAGCAGATTAACAGCAGTTCGCTCCTCTTTCCCAATGACCTGGATCATCAAAATACAATCTACTCTTGAACAAAATTACTAAATTTTTTTAGTACAGATAAGGCAGATTTCAAACAAATATTGCATTGGTTGTCTGCGAAATGCTAAGACGCAAACATTGATCTTTCTGTAGATTTTCTTCAAACCTCTATTTGGTTGTAATTTCAGTTATTTAGCACAAACAAAACCATTTTGTTTTAGTTCTTATCAACATCAGTGTCGTTCTTTACAAACCTCTTGAATCAGCATTCGTGCTTCAGTGATTACAGATATTCCTGATAGGAAACACTGCAACTGCTATTCCTGTGTGGGCATCTTATTTTTTGTGGCACTCAGCTGCTGAATCAGAAGAAACAGCCTTCTGACACAGACAGATCAGACTTCATCACTAGCTGCCTGCCTTCCCTTAGGATGAATTTTTTTGGTAACACAAGGAAAAGAAACTTCTAAAGAAACAAACAAAATAATGTAATGCAGAGGCTGCAGCTAGGATTAAATTTTTCCCAGCCTGAAGTCAACTCACAAAACTCCATTTAGTCAAATCCCAATTTCAATGGCCATCAGCACTTTCTCCTCTTTCCTCCAGTTTTCTTGACCTATTGGGAAGAGGTGTGACAGCCTCACTCCCTTGATTATTGATTCTCACATCACTGAAAGCCAAAAATACTATCCCACAAAATAGTACCTGTACAGAAAAATCCACCAGCATTAAAACATTTTCCAAGTCAGTTCATAGAGAAAACTCACACTGATTTTCATGGAAATTCAGTGAGCAAATCAATGGCAAGATAATGGCCTATGCGGCAAGATGGCTAATTATAGCAAGACAAAATGGAGGAACAATTCTTGTTCTGTATTGCACTTACCGTGTGTTATACTGAGTCCCCACTACTTTGCAGGCAGTAATCCATTAAATTCTGCAGCATTCTGGTAATATTAGTAAGAATGTTGAATTACTTTATCAGAGACAAATTGTTTATACAAAGGCATCCATTCTACCAAAATAAATATATTTTATTATATAAATATGGGAAGGAAAATAAGAATTTTCTAAAATAAGGTCACTCATGCAGCAGTCTGTGAAACGTAAAATCTTTGGTATGTTTTTCACATAAAACACTGTTCTAAATGCGAGTGGATCTGTAACCTCAGAGATTAATAAAAAAAATCCTTTTCTTTGGTTTGTTTGTTGTGGTTGCTTTTATTCGGGTGATGAAAATAGAACAAAGCAGACTATGTTCAAACAGCAGTTATTCAGTAGTCTTTACAGATATTGTCTGAATCTAATTGGATTTTAATGAAATGATATTTCCTTTGTGATAAGTACATAAAAATTATGTTTTTAATTAACATCACAAGGTATAAGCTATAGATACCAACCCTCAACTGAAATAATATTACTTTAATGTTTGCTTCATTAAAAAAAGGACAGAAGTAATAACAACGTAGCAAGAAACGTGTGTAAACTAACTGGACAATGATTAGTGCTGGACCCTTTTCATCCCAAGGAGCTGAGCAATTTTCCTGATGTCTTTTTCATTTCCTACTTCTCAATTCACTAGTGTTTAGCCCTGAAAGAGTTTACAGAGTTTATTTATACATTTGAAATTCATTTTAGGGGGGTGGGGTGGGGTGGGGATAGACACTTTGACTGGAATACCAATACTCCAGGCAGAATATAAACTGAAATAGGTTTTCAGGGAGGCCTTGTAAGTGGTACAATTAAAAATAATAAAAAAAAAAAAACTTGTAAATTAAAAGCTATCAAGAAGCGGTGATGTCCTGGCACAAAGAATCCTTGGGATATTATGTTCCTCAGTAATTATTTCTCTAGCCTTTTACAATGTAAGACTAGAAGAATGGCCATAGTAGGTAAAACCAAGAACCTACCTAAACTTCCCTGTCCTGTCTCTGGTAGAGACCAGTACTGATGTTTCAGAAAACAATACGGCAAGAATAGACTGATATGCCCTCTCAATCTCTACCAATTGAAATATTAATTCTCCATACCAGGAAGATCTGTTTGATCTGTCTATTTAAATAACTCCGGAGCGAAGAAATACAGTGTCAAGGTACCACTCGGACTCAAAGGGTACTCCCCAACAGATGAGAGAACAAGTAGTCAAGAATAAGGCAAATAAAAACAACTTTCTCCTCAATGTCTTTATTGTGCTACCCACTGGGCACAAAATCATTAGCATGTTTCTTTGCTTCTGCAGCAACAAGCAAGTGAGGGAAAGAGTCAGGACACAGAGCTAGTTCTGCTCCTGGGTCAGAGCAGCCCTGTGTTGCCCTTTTTAGTACAGGCTTGACAGTAAATTTAATATAACATGAGACACACATCAAAAAGATGGCAGTTCAAGGTATAATGCGCACTATACAAGTGGGCAAGTGAACAAAGAAAAAGAGCTAAGTAGCCTCAGAAGTTTAAGCCACAGTATGTTATTTATATTTCCAAAGTGTTCGTTCTGGCAAGGAATTGACAGTGCAGAATCTGGGCTAAGTAGAGTGAAGGAAAACCACTTTACAAATTTAAACTGTATGTTGTAACGTAGACCAAAAACTGAAGCTAGAATGGTTTGACTTGCACCAGGCTTTGCTGTCTGTCTTTATAGCTCTGTCTGTAAAGTGGGATGGTGTGTCATGGCTCACATCCTTGGGGTAAGGAAATACTTGCATCAAGATACAACCCTGAACCCTGAGTCTTGCTTGGTAGCTTTTTTCTTTCTTCTTGTAATATTCATCCAAAGGAAGGGTTTAGAAATACGGGTTTAGAAATATGTTAAAGTCCTCCAGTGCTGCGGATATAACAGAGCATCTGGTCACTTCACCCTGGAGCAACTACATGAACATATTCTTGCTTAGAAATATTCAGACTCTTTTCTTCCAGTGACGGCTTCATTTGGTGCTTACTGAGACTCCCGTAATTTATTCATACTGAAGTACACTTACCATTATGTATCTGCAATATCATTATTTGAGTTTGTTATTGTGTAACATGAGCTTAAACATTTTATAAACTGCTGCGTAGATGACAAGTTTATTAAATCAGGAAAGAGAACTATGACACAGAAAGTGTTCACTGCAAGTTTCACAATATTCTACTATATTTATCCTATTTGTCATATTACAAATAAGGACTATACTTTCCCACTGCTCAAGGGTCACAAATTTAAACATTCAGACACTCAAGAAAGAAGTGCTTGGAAAATACAGCATTGTTTTGCTTTTGTTCAGTGGTTTTTTATTGGTTGGTTTGTTGGAGTTTTTTCGCTTTGGTTTTGTGGGGATTTTTTTCATCGAGATAAATTCTTTTTTTACTTGTTGCAATTTTAAAATTCTGAAAATTGTGAAGGAATCTGTGGGAAGACACTTTAAATCATCTAAATACAGAAGATACAACTTGTAGTAAGATTTACATTCAGCCTTGACCCCCAGTCCTACACTCAGAAATCCATTAGGTATCCAGATCTTTCTGGACTCCTACTAAGGAAGAAGCAAAGGTTACCATATGGCCCTTTACTTCAAATTGCAGAACTAGTCAAATAAGGTTAACATTCTGCTCGATCTGAATATTAGCTTTAATAATTTAAAGCAAAATGTCTTCTAACAATAAAAGACATACCCTCCTCCCGTAGAGAGCCTGCATACTAACATCAGAGATACAGAAAGGGATTTTCAAGTTGTTCAAAGACATGCAGCAAACTATACAATATATTTTAAAATTATCTCAGCTGCATCAGGCTTTTCACCACAAATTAGACCACAGTCACTTTCATGTAGGTATATACTGAATGCAATAGAGTGATAAGCTCTGTTGATTAGGAAGTCTGGAAACTACCTTAGCACGTAATAACAGATAGTAATATTAATAGTAAATCCTCTGATGAGAGTAAGAAGAATTACAAGCAAATTATTTTTTCCTATACTTTTAAAATAAAATGTAATGATTTAAAAACAAACAACAGAAACCACTGCTGTGAAAGGAAATTTTTAGGTAACAGGCCTTTTTCTTACGCCCAGTCTTGCTTCTTCAGTGTGTGGTCTAAAATAGTCCATTGAAACTGAGGGTTGAAACTGCAGTTCTTCCTTTAAGATAGTTGTAAATAAAGCAGTAAAGTCCATGCAGGATCTGGATATATTAAATAATTGGAGTCTCCCAGCAAAGAAAACATGTGCCAGTGATAGAAGCAGAAGCATATCTGAATCTGCAAATATGTTTTAGAACTGCATATGAGTATGTTTATTACCTGTTTCTTCTTCTAACTGGATAAACCAACATGATCCCATATTTTTAGCTAGCCGTATAGGAATAACAACACTGATTGCCATGGTGCTTAGTAATGTGTATATTTTCTTTCATGCTAAAAATGTTTTATCTCAATGTTCTGTTGGAAAATTCTGATGTGATTATCTTCTATCAGTGTTTTTCACAATGACAATACTGCCCAAGAATACGCAGTGCACCCTGTATCATCCCAGCTGTGCAAAACCCTTGCTGCTCATGGAATATACTCTTGTGCAAGTAAAATATTTTTGAACAAAAATATTGGGGCGGGGGGAGACACACAACAGGTAAATGGATGGGAGGACTACAGAGTCAGTCATTTAGCCTTTGAAGCATTCATGCTGCAGTGAAATGGAGTTTGATCTGCAGTCAGTGCAAGTAGGGAGGTATTTACAAGCAAGATAGAAACTGAGAACTGCTTAAAGGCAGTAAAGAAGTCTGATCAGTACTCTTACAAATTAAATTAAGGACCTGAAAACCTTGCTTTAATAAACTTTTAATGGTGAAAAGATGGACCCGAAATTTTTGTATGATGTTTTCTCAATGAATTTTAATCTCTTGTGAATACTCATTTCTCTCTTGACAAAAATTTTAGCAAGCAATTCTGAGCTGCCTTATAAAGCTTCAGCAATCACAAGCAGAAACAAAGCTGCAAGTATTGGCTCAGGTCGATAAAACTCCTTCAGAGTTATGAGTCAATATTGTATTTTTAGTAGTCTAGAAAGCACCCCAAAGTCAAGGAGAGACATAACTAAAAGACCAATTTTTTAAATACCTGATGTATCTTGGTCATGTGACTGTAGATACAGCAAAAGTTGTGCCAGAGGTTGACTAAGCTAGTCTGAGTCTAAAACGCACTAAAATATAGTCATGTTTTAAATCCCTGAGCTTTAATAAAAATACTATTAATTAAAATGTTACTAAAAAAAGTATATGCTACTTCTAACTTGTGACTCATCAAAAAAAGCTTGAATTTTTAGTATCTTAAACTAATTCGTATCACTATCATTAAACAGTGAGAAAACTACCATTACATCAACACTCATCCCCAAAACATTGCTGACTAAACTCATCAGACTTTTCTCATCATCACAAAAATTGTTCATGACTGAGCATTTATTCTCACAAAATTTTTATTCCTGCTAAACATGCAGCAAATTGTATATGGTCTTGAAACGTCTCTTGAGCAAACAATCTGGAGCTATTAATAAACAAAATGTGACATGAAAAATCAGGGCATTTCAAGTGCCCCGAAAGACATTTCTTGGCAACGGCCTAATGACTTATTTGTAAAAATATTTATATATTATCTTTTTTGAAACATACCAATAGTTCTGAAAGCTTCACACTGTTATCATTGATTATTCATGATTTTCCATTTTAAAAGTTTTAGGAGATATAATGGGAGAAAAACAAAATTATCTCAGCTAATCTGTTCACCAATGTTAGCTAAACAAGGAGTATAAACAGTTTTCAAGAAACACACAGAATGCAGATGTGTTCAGTAAGTGAACAATTTTTAGAGGTAATGCTCTTTTTCGCCTTCTTACGTTGCATGGTTTTTGTGGAAGGAAAAATAATATACTATAAATGGAAAAGTGAAACTAACCTGTGAAACGTTTATTATTCTGATCACTTTGCTTTTATGACAAAACTTGTTTTCTCTTGCTTTGTCTGTTTTTGTCTTTTTAATAGCATCCTTTGCACTACAGCATCTGTCATAGCAGGTCCATGACCATAAGGATGATCCTGATTACAATACTGCACGGGTAATAGAAATGGATAAGTAATAGTGGGCAAAAACTCATTTGGTTTTGCCGATCAATGAAAGAGAAAATGAAAAAAAAAAAAAAAGAAAGAGATAAAAAGAAAGCCTTTTTATTTGATTGCCTGATATTAAACATTGAAAAATAAAACATTTTAATTTTTATTTAAATCCATGCATGATTTTTGCACCTCACCAGAAAGCCGCAAATCCTCCAGTAATGGTTGTGTTTGGCACAATGGACCTAAGACTGTGTATGAAACATTGATGATCTGGCAAGAAAAGGGAGGAAAGTTGCCATAATATATCATGCAAAGTGCCATAGAAAGTGGGCTCAATGAGTGCACAGCAACTGCACAGTGATCAGGAGCAACCCTGTTATGTAGTTGCACTCCCAGGTGTTTTGGTGAACATGGTCACTGTATCCAACAGGGGCACCTATGCCCTTTTCATAGCACATTCACTGCCTAACAAGAGTAACCACAGCTGGAGATTTGCCCTGTCTCTGTTCTTGCTGTCACTGTTATGTCTAGAGCTGGAGGTAACTGGCTGGGAGCCCACTTGGCCTAGAGGAGGAGGAAAGAGGGCTGCTGCCCCTTGGTTCCAGTGCCTGGGAGTCCTGCCTGCAGTCAGACTCATCCCTGGGTGTCCTTCCCTGGGGCTCTTGAGTCATCCTTGAGCACTTGACTGTAGCAGAAGCAAGACTCTGGATTTGTGAAGAGGAGGGAAGTCAGTGCTGGTGTAGCTACGTCTTTATGGCTTGTTGTACTAATGCCACTTTCCCAAGTATAGTCAAGCCCTCGAGCAGATGCTGCTGTATTGCTTACACTTCCACTAAAGTAGCTCACAGAGCTCGCCTGTTCCTGGCACTTGTCCTGGTTCCTTGGTCCTTCCAGAAATTGCCAAATTAAGATGTAAAGGAATAAAATAATAGCTTTTCACTTCCTTGTCATTTCAGTGGGTTCCTGCAGGGTTTGTGCCAACTCAGATACTCAAGTCATATTTGATTAAGCTAAGTACAATCAAGGAAGAACATTTCCAGGCCAACTCTAATAATTAAATAGCAGAAACAGTACTACCAAATCTGTTGCCCATCATGGTATGCAATCAGAGTGCCTATGCATGTAAAGTAATTACAACTGTGGTTATCCCAAGCATAATTCTTTACTATTAAAGGCAGTAGATTTTGCAGCATGTAACCTTGATATGTAATCCTACTGTTGATTTTTTTTCTATATTCTGTTAGAATTCATACAAAAATGCTGCAACTCAGAGGGGAGAGTAGTCTAAATATTCCCTCTGGAGTAATGTTGGTTGAGTCTTATGAACCGTGTTGATTTCTTCCTGATTAAATATGAGCTTTTATTTCAGAGTAGACATCTACATATTAATAAACTCTTAACAATGCTACCTTATAGCATCAGTGGTAGTAGATAACAGATTGTAGATTACGAATGCATATTTGGCATAGGCAACAGTGTTCAATGGCATGAGGTATCCTAACAGATTCATCTGGTTTTCAATCACTTTTGACTGCTTGCAAATACGATACCTCTTTCAGTAGGTGTCAGAGTTTGCAGCTCTCTGCCATGAACTTAGACAAATTTTGTGACAGACTGTTGTCACTCACAGCTGTTTGTGTCTTAAAAGCTGCTAGTAAACAATTGTCAAGGAACCAACCTCGCGTACGCCTAAGGAAAGTGTGTTCTGAGTGAGCCACCATTTGGATGTCTTTATGTTCTAGCCCAGATTCATTCCACAGCTTGCATTACACTTAACTTAACTTCAAAGTTAATCCTATTTTATCCTTAACATATTTACAGTTGGGACAATTTATTTTTGATTTGTGATGTGTTTAATTATATTGCCTTTTTTTTTATATGGATAATGTACATATAGTCATACTTAATATTTATAAAGGGATATATGCATGTGTGCATGTCCAGGTGTACGCACATATGTTGCTATTGCAGCTTGATTAGTGGGCAGTTAGTAAATAAACAGCAAGTAAACAGCAAGGAAATCTATGACATTTTCAGAATTAAAATGAAGAAGTAATTGCCATGTTTTATATGAAGCAGCATCCTTAATGCATTACATCTCAATACAAGTTGCTGTCTGAAAAGCCAGCATAACGGTAAGAAATCTAGGATTAGTGTTGTAAAAACCGCAGTTGTCATTTCAAATTATATCAGAAGACTTGAGATCAGTGTGTGCTGGTGAAGAAAGGCTGATCTTTTTATCAGTATTTATCTGGAGTCTCCTATATATTAGAGATTTTAAATACAACTTGCACACCTGTACAAGTGTGTCTTCTGGCATGGACTTTGTCAAAGACCACAATGTAATGTAAACAAATAAGTACATTTTAAGTACAAATACCAGCATTTCAGACTATGGTTTCAAAACAAATCTCGGCTGTAATTCCCATTTATGCTACAGGAATAATTCTTACTGAATACTGAAATCCTGTTACACCTTACACTTTTGTATAACTACCTGGGAGCCTTTTAGCCTGACTGCATTTCAGAGTGAATGCTCTCAGAAACCACCAGCAAGATGATGAAAATCAATGTGCCATAAATTATAGTTGTCCACTATTCCAGATTAATTTTAATAATTTTCAGTTTGCTTTATACCATGCCACTGAACATATGGCAACAATTTCAGAAAAATAACAGGTTCTTAAGAGTATCTGTAGAGATCAACATGCAACAAAATCCTCATATGCAGCTACATATGACCTGGGATAAGTTTCAATTCTGCATCTTAACTGCTCAGATTTAGTGTTCATCTAAGTATGATATCTCATTGTGACAGATACCCAGGGGATCAGAGTCATGCATGTGATCCGATCTTCTAAGCATGCTCTGTAAAGACAAGGTAAAGAAAACAGGGAAAAGTGTCTTTTTTTGGATGTATTCCTCTAGAATTTGGACCATAGTTCTTGAGGACAATATGTCTTTCTGGAGAATTAAAATACCACTGCATCTGTAATAAGTAGACTTCAACTGTAACTCCAACATCCACTGTGTCTTGACAACAATAAATTATACTTGCCTATCAGCTACCAGATCATTTTAATTTTCAATTTAGAGAAGCTCATGTTAAGATCATCTGGAGCATCTGGGACAGAGCTATGGGCTACTTGGAAGTTATTATTAGATCCACCATTTTGTAGGACTTACTGGTTTATAAATAACCATGCCGATAATCAGGCATAGCAAGGGAAAAGTTGTGGGGAAGAATATGAACAGTATCTTCACACAACTTCCTTGTACTTTTTTTAACTTGCACTGTGCCTTGAACCTGCTATGAGACTGTAAATCTTGCAGTGAAACAGTGCAATTCGTGGATGGTAGAAGCTTTGCTAAATACAAATGTAAACCAGTATGAAAATTCTGCTTCTCTCAGATGAACGAGTAACTATGTATTTTTCTATGATGGTTACCTTTTACTATTATGCATTTAAGTACAAGAACTCAGTGTTATTGAATGAAATTGAATCTTGATCTTTCCTTCATTGTTACTATTCTGTCTCCACATAATTCAATAGAAAAAGAAGCAACACGTGTTGTGCTCAAAGCTGACTAAAAGTAATCTTAACATCAATATGTGGTGTATTTTATTTTAATTTCCCAAGGTTCACGTCAAGGAGCTGTGCATTCCAAAAATGTCAGTTCATGGTTACGCTTAATTCAATAAGCTTCCCAGCATAATATCATGTCACCAGTCTTTGCCACTCATTTTGAAGGATAAATTAGTAAAAAAACCAAAAGGGATGCACCAGATATCTTCAGTTCTGTTCCATTTGACTGAACTTTCACAATGGCCATTTCTTCTCCTTCTTTCTCTCCCCCATGCCCCCGCTTCTCAGATCAGTCTCTGTTTATATAGTACTGGTAGGACTCCAGCCCAATTGCAGAGTCTTTTGAGGACAGGCTGACCTAGGAAGCACTCTAAGTAGTTTTATTCAGATAACAAGTTGGTCGACTAGCGTTGAGTACTCAGCTTAGTGTCTCTCATAGATAAAAAAAAATTATATTCAGCTAATAATGCCTCAGTTCAGGATCAACAATCACAGGGAGTTTTGTCACATTAGGTTCAAGATTCCATTGTATTATGATGCGAACATTAAATCTGAAATTTCTGACTTTCTGCAATTATAAATTCAACCTTAAGCATAACATTAATGTCATTATTTGCATGAAATAATATATGTGAAAAGGGAAAAAAATCAAAGCAAGATAGAGGCTATTTATTTCTCACCAATTTTGTCTTTTTTTTATATGCTACTTTTTTGCACTCTAAATGATCTCTCCTTTTTCCTTTACACAGTGACTGTGGTGCTGCTGATTCTTCTTGGGATAGTACTGGGATGTGAACCTGAGATATTTAGTAGCCCTCGTACAGCAGAACGTTTCAGTATGAGCAGCAATTAATGCTATTCTGAAGGCAATTCATGTTTATCCACATACTGCAGGAGGCAATTAATGTCAACTTGTTTTTCCTGAACAAGATATAAAGCCACTTTTTCTATCTAAGTGAGAAAATACCCCAAACCAACCAAAAAACCCAAAGACAAATAAACAGCAAACACCAAGATGTCTCCTACAGAGTAGCTACGAAAGAGAAAAAAAAGAATTCACACCATTTAATCACAGGCACCTATTTCAAGAGAGTAGCAGTCTCCCTTCACCATAAACAGAGGGAGGCAAGTTCCTCGAATGATTCAGAACTTCTGCTTAGGCACTGACCTTAAGCACTCAGCACAGAAGTTATGTGCCTAAAATTAGACAGTGTGAAACCCCTGCAGTCTATTGATAGCCATAATGACATGACTTATAAATCTGTTTAAGTCAGTGCAGCATTCAGTACAACTAAGTCCCCACTGGGATCTTGAGGTTCTAGCATATCATGTATGGATCATTAAAAAATGTACAAGATTCCTGTCACCTAAATTTAACTATGCAAAAGGTCAGCATTTCCAATTAATTCTGTCTTATACATCTGTTTTAGTATAGAATCAACTGTCCCTTGGAAATGCCTACTCCTCTGCTAACTGAAAATGGAGACTAGAAGATTAGCTTAGACTAGGTACCCAGCTTTCAAGTGTTTGTAGTTAAGTGAGTTGAATCTTACGCAGCACTATTAGGACTACAGTTTTGTTACAACAAATGCCAGAAGAACTTAACAGACTGGCCCTGATGCATATTAAAATAATGTCAAAAGTCACTAACTAAAAATAGCCTTTGTTTCCAAAGACTGCTGAACAATGATGATATGAATGCTGCAATAATAAGGTAGTCAGTTTGAGTAGATAATAGGTATTGCCATATTCTTGTACAAGTCAGAGTGGTACTATACAACATCCACTTTGCATGTGTTTAAATGACACCAAAACCAGTTTCTCTCAGCTTTCTCTTTAAGAGCAGACAGACGTATGCGCTGTAGTAAGACGTAGGTCCTGTAGCACCATTACTTTCCATTTCAGGAAAGCTACTTACAGTATCTGACAAATAAAGGACCACTCTTTCAGTGACTGGGAAGTAGAAAAGAAAATCTTTGAAGGATTACTGAAGAGGAAAACCTCCTGACCTCCTTCCTGTATAGGCTGGGTTACAGGAATGTCCTTCAGAGAACACATAGGCAAAGAACCCATCTTAAATAAAACAAGGTAGCAGAAAAAGAGGAAAATGGTTTTTAAAAGTGATTTTTCTTCACTTCCTAGCTATGAAACCAGTAGGTAAGCAAGTAAAATGATTACAAATCCTGTTGGGCTGAATGACGGGAAGTGCAGTAAAGGATGCATACTGAACAAAGGTCTAAATCTTTGCACTTACCTGGTATGAATTCTGATAGCTGTCCAATGGTTGGTGTTTGGATACTGATTTCTTGTGTCAGAGAACCTCTTCACTGCAAAACACATACATACATGAACATACACGTAAACACTCAGCAAAATCAAATGCTGATGCCCTGTGAAAGCTTTTAAGGCACTGTGTGCCTCTAAGAGCTGCTTAAATAGCACTATAGTTAAACCAGCCTGACAGTTATGTAGAAAATTCAGCAAAACCAGTAAATTGGCAGCTTGTTGTAATATGATAGGAATCAAGTGGTGAACTTTTAGCTTGACCTGAAGCTGTTACCAGGTGTTAACACTATGCATATGTCTGTATTTAAACTTATCTCTGTGGATGTCCTAACAAAGATACTACCAGTGAATCAGTTCTTTTTCACTCTTTTGAGTAATTTTTTATTTCTGGGAAAGTAGCATCCAGAATTTAGTAACCCGTTAGTTTAGAGCTGGCGCAGGTAAAACAGCCTTGGCAAATGACTGATGCTTAATGTATTACCACACTGCAAGCACTGCAAAATGCTGTCAACATATGAAAGCTAGCATAAAAATCAGCTAATTCAGATGCCACAAACCTTCTAGCTGGAACAACAGGGAGATCAACAAGTGCTTCATGAGTGAATATTACCCACCTACTTAGAAAGGCAAAGCTCCATGCCGTGCCAAGCTGCTAATCTGCCCGTGGTAGCGATATTAGCTAACCTGGTTGCTCCTTGGCTCTGTTGTGGTCACAGTAGTGATGGTCATGTATACACAGATGTGACTCATTGACTGTGAAGCACTAAAAGAGTCACAGGTTATTTTTGCCACAGCAAGCAGCTTGTATGATTCAATCCAGAGCGAGCTGTCACTGAGGAAGAAGGTGCTATTTTAATGTCATCAGGATAGAGCAGGACTTTATTCCAATTTCCAGCTCCAGTTCCCTGCACAGACGTTAAGGATGTCAACCTACATTTCTGCTGTAATTTTTCAAGAAGAAAAGCTTTTGTTTTAAAATCCAAACACCCTGTGTCATTATTTTTGGAAAAGGAAACTCTGCTTGAGACTATATCAGATCCAAAGATCCTTGAGGATCAGTACACTTATAATACATGGATCATTTACACGCTAGACCATATCGTCTCTTTCAGAGTCATCATACTCTAATATCAAGGCCTCCTGTTCACGTACTGCACAGAGCTATTATAGACTATTGTGTCGGGCTTGCCTGGAAGAGTGGGGAGCACTTGAATGCATGGATTATTGACGCAATAGACTGTAATGGTATGTCAATTGTCAAGGCCTATGTGGGGATACTTTCCTATGCGGATCATTAACAAAGAAGCTGACACTCTATCATGTCAGTGCAGCTGCCAAGTGCACACACCAACTCTGCATATTAACATTCCTTATGAAATTCTGAATAAGGAGAGTGTGTGCCCACTCCCGGTTCTTGAAATTCACTCCATCTATGTATATTTAATAATTACATATGTGCTCATGCTGCAAAAAGCTGGGGCAGCAGAAGAAAAAGTGAAACCCCTTTAAAAAAATTAAGGAAGAAAGACTACAGTAATGAGCAGTTCACTGCTCTTCTGTAGCACTTCTCAACAGTGATGTCAGAATGCTTTATAAAGTAGCTTGTTTTATCCCCAGGTGACTTGTGGTATCCCTATTTCATAGACAGAGAACTGAGACACAAAAATGAGTTACAGAGGACACTGAAACTGCAACCAGCACTTCTGAGACCCAGTTGAAGAGCCCATAGTGCTTGCTACATAAAAAATAGGATGTGTTGTGAGAATCTGTAGGAATGCATTGAAATAGACCACATACTTCTCTCTCTTTTCCTCATGTGTACTTCTGAGCAAAGAGTTCTGTTTTTACTCACAGCTCTTCTATCACATGTCCTATTCTAGGCATTTCAACTTTCCTCTCTCTTATTAATAAAGTTAACACAGAAATTCTTTTCTTGCATCCTGTAGATGACAGTAGAATCATAATCCTCTTTGGCGTGGCCCCTTATGAACATAGAAAGTAAAAAATTGAATTTCTGGTTGCAACATTTTTGTACTAATTTTTCTAGGAATTGTTACAGTGTTCTGTCACCACTGGTAGATGAGAGCAGATTTTACACTTGCACAATACAGTAACTTGCAGGTAGTAGATTTTCTGCTTATGAAGATGCATTGTCTTACTGAAGACAACCTGTTTTCTGTAGGCTTGAGCATTGATTGGTTTGCAGGAAGTATCAAGAATAACCTTTCCTTAAAGACATAATGTAATGACAATTATTTGCATCAAGACATTACCTGGACAGTCTCCATCCACCCTTGAATACCAAAAATTGTTTTGAGTCAATGACTGTGATGCTAATGGAAAATTACATACTGATATCCCTAATGCCAACCCAGAGGCTGAAGCAAAACCCACTGAGGCGGGAAAAATCTCTCTATTGTTGTCTAACAGTCGTGAACTCAAGCCCTGGGTTTGGGAAAGAGGATCATAACATAACCAGAAGATGAGGCACAGAAGGGATTTAACGCACTATCTGAAAATTTTAACACTCAAATGTATTTACTTAAGCGACTTTACAAAGATAACAATAAGTGAAAATTCTGTATGCAGCCAGCAAATCTTTCAACAGAATAACTTGTTAAATTGTTCAGTGTTTGGTTGTTGGTGCTGGTGTTGGTGGATTTTTGTTTTGTTTTGTTTTTCAAGGAGGTGGGACACCACAATATTCTGAGCATGGTACAAAATTAATGGAAAATAGTCCATTGTTCATAAATCTGGTTTTTATGACAGTCTTGCCTAAGTGGATATTTCTTCATGAAAGAGTTTAAATCCAAGTAACTTTTTCATGTTCACAGGAATGGAACTGACCCAGTCATTGAATAAAATTTAGCACAAACTGCTAGGCAAAGCCATATGAATTAAAACTAGCATTTTCCAGCAGCCTACTGGGTTTAAAAAGAAGAAGAAAATAAATCAATACAATTTAAGAACTTAATATAATAAAGAGTTTCAATTAATTGTTGTTGAAATTTATTTGCTGAAAGATGGAGAGACCATGAGGTATAAAAGAAAAATGAGTGATAATAAAATTATAAGGCCAGAAGATTCAAAGATTATTGCTCTTAAGGAGCCACAAATTCACCTGCTTATATGAAGCTTCTGTGACCTGACTGTGTTTAAAAGTTTGGGTTGGGAGATTCACAAGAAAAATAAATTTTGTTCAGTTCTTTTCCTATTTATCACTTTAGTTATTCTAAGAAATATGCTGGTGAAAATTCTCTTCATTGTATCATTTCTGCCTTAATGCAAACAAGAAAGGAAAAAAGAAGGAAAGATAGATTCAGAATTAACAATCAGAAGTTAACTAAGCATATTTCACTTTCATATTTTCCTCAGACACTTGTTGCTGGAAATAGATTACTATCTTACTAGAACACAGTCTTTCTATATAAATATTTTTATCAGTAACTTATACGATTTTCCTACTTTGTGTAAGCAAGTACCCAATAAAAGCTGGTTGCAGTGGGAAATATTTCTTTAAATACTGTTATGAAAACACAGCTAACTGATCTCTTTATGTTCATAATATTTCCTTGCAGATGTAGCACACCCTCCCACATGTAGAAAACTCCATTTATACATTCCAAAGAATGCTTTGGATTAACAGGCTTGTAACTGGAACTAGTTTTATAAAAGGTGTCAGGCAAGGAAACAAAGCAGCAACATCTCTTAGGCAGAAGGACGTTTGCTGGGAACGTGGCCACAGACCAATGGAAGTTCAGTTGGCACCAATCACACAAGTAACCTTCTCAGACACGAGAACTCCCTCAGGGACAGAAAAACAGACATCACATCATATGACCAACCAATTTATCCTTGATTTACTAGTATCTTCCATTTGTACCTGTTTATCAGGCCTGGTGTCTAAGAAATGAATTTGTAGGCACAGCATCCTATCCTGCCTCTTCACAAAGTCCTCAGATATGAGGATGGATCATGACTATGACTGCTGTGGCTGACAGGATTTCAAGTGGATTGTCTGAGAAGCTACTTCACACGTAAGTCTTCAGTCTGATTTGCCTGAGGATGTACTCCTCTGTTTTTAAACAGAGTTCTTATTTCCAAGAACAGAGCATAGGAATGAGAAAAGCAGTGAGAACTGGTCTAGGTGAGGCAAGCTGGACAATGTAAATAAAAAGGAAACAGTAGCAGGTGTTGCATCTAAAAGAAAGTGATTCAATTTGATACAGGTTCATTTAAACTTATGAAATGACACGTTCTGCTATCTTAATCTGTTTACAGAATCACAGATCACAAAATGGTTAAGGTTGAATAGGACTTCTTGCGATCATCTAGTCCACCTTCGCTGCTCAGATCAGGATTAACTAAAGCAGGTCGTTCAAGGTTGTGTCCATTTGGGCTTTGATTATCTCCAAGAATGGAGACTACATAACCTCTCTGGGCCACCTGTCCCAGTGTTCAGCTATCCTCAAAGTTAAAAGTTCTTTTCTTGTGGTATTTCCCACATTTCAATTTATGCCCAAAGCCTCTGGTACTTTAACTGAGCACAAATGAGAAAAGCCCGACTCTATTGTCTTTCTATTGTCCTTATATTCACTCTATTGTCTTTCTCTGGACTCTCTCTAGTATGTCTGTGTCTTTGTTGCATTAGTGAGTGCAGAGCTGGACCCAGATTTGTCTCACCAGGGCCGAGTAAAGCAGAAAAATCACTTCCCTTGACGTGTTGATGATGCTTTTCCTAATGCAGCCCAGGAGGCAGTTGGCCTTCTTTTCTGCAAGGGCCCACTATGGGCTCATAGTCAACCTGATGTCCAACAGGATCCCCCAGGTCTTTTTTTTTGCAAAACTGTTTTCCAGCCAGTCGGTCCCTAGCATGTGCTGGAGCATAGAGTCAGATGCAGGACTTGTAATTTCCTTTTGCTGTACTTCATGAAGTTCTTGCCAACACATTTCTCCAGCCTGCTGAACAGCAACACAGACATGTGGTGCATGAACCACTCCCCCCAGTTTTGTATCATCTACAGCTTTGCTGAGGGTGCACTCTGTCCCTATCCAGGTTGCTAGTGAAGATGTTACCCAGTATTGGTCTATCAACCTCTAGAGTACCCTGCTATTGACTAGCTTCCAAGTGGACTTCGTGAGGCTGATCACAACCCTTTGAACTTGGCAGTTCAGTCAGTTTTCAATACACCTCACTGTCTGTTTATCAAGCCTGTATTTCATGAGCTTATCAGTGAGGATATTATGGGAGATAGTGTCGAAAACCTTGCTAAAATCAAGGAGAACAATAACCACTGCTCTACCCTCTGTGTTCCCTGTGTCAGAAGTCTTTGAGAAGTGACAAGTCACACAAAATCCAAGCACAGGCAGAGTTAGGAGAGCCTTTCATATAAATATAGCTACCTTATTTATTCACATGAACTTACCATGTTGCTTTGGGGTATTTTGGATGTGCCTGTGTCCAACAGGATGGAACCTACCTGAAATATTTTAATGACTTTTTTTTTTTTTTCCTGAGCATGAAAAGACCACATTGAGTGGAGGCAATTTCATGAGCTGGATTATGATGATCTGGGGATTTCCTTGTGAGTTAAATACTACAGTTGCTGTTAATCATTTCAGTCAAGTGGGCCATGGTTAGTTCACAGCCTGTTTTTGGCTGTGATGGTGAACATTCATCCATGCAAAACTTCCATAATTCACAGATGTTTCCATTATTCCCTGGCCATCACCCAAGCACCCAACCACATCAGATGTAGCAGGCTAACATGCCACAGGGAACCATATTCACCAAAATATTTGTGAAAATTCTTATTACTATTGTCATTATTATTTTTACAATAGCTACATGAAACATGTAGTATTCTCTGCCACACAAAAGAAAACACCATATGGTGCATGGGATACAGGAATACCAGAGGGTATGATTTCCAACTGGTTGTGGTTGCTCACTGTGTACTGTAATATTCTAGAAACATGGTCTGGTAAAGCACTTCTGATTATCTGCATTTGCTGGAGATAAAGGAATGTGCTTTGATCATTTGAGCATTCAGACAAGTCCATTAATTATCTGTAAATCAATATATGGATTTTTGGATTGCTTGTTCATAAGAGTGCAAAGGAACTGTTTACCGGCTGTTCATTCAAGTTCATACCCTTATATGAATTCTCCCTTGTGGTCAGCAGCCACAAGGTATTGTGATTTTCAGTAACAAAAGACTTAGAAGAAGTATGACCTGTACATTGCCTTGAGGCACTAAAAGATTTGAAATACTTGTTTTTGGAAATCAGAAGTAACCAACCCTACGCTGTTGGCTTTCAGCAGCCAACCTGCTTGATTATGGCAAGATAATTATAATTCCGTGAACCACTTTTAGATCTATTTATGAATAAGATCTGTGGAATCTGATATGTGTTTTTTATAGCGTCTTGAAAACATTTGCCTTTGCCTGCTATTGCATTGGTGTTAAAAAGAAATAATTTTCTTTCAGACAAATGGATCACTTGTGCCCAAATATTCTAAACATCAATAAAACTAATCAGGGTTAATACTGAAATGAGTATTAAACTGAAGATTAAGCTGAGAAAACAAACTGAGAAGTAGGTTCTTCTTTTTCCTCAGTTACAAACTGAAACTGAAGAAGCTTATCATAATCAAGTGACGAGTTGAACTTAGCACTTACAGTGTCTAGCCTTATGAGCAAATAGTGATATTTATTGATGGTATTAATGTTTTTAAATAGGCTTAGACCTTTTATAATACCACCGACATTTCATTTTATGGAACATGGAATGTAGTGGCTGTAAAGTCATGATTAATATTGCTAACAGTAATAAGTGGAAGTGTAATAGTAATTTCTGCTCGTATTTGCTTATATTATGTGAATGCCTTCAGTGTCTGAAGAAATTCTATAGGGATACAATTTTCCCCAGGTTTGGAAATTGATTGACTTCTAAAAACATTTCGCAGAAGGATACAAAAGAGTTCAGATTATTTACTTTAACTGTTAACTGACCAAAGGCTGTGATAGTGACTTAGAGTTTTGTATCCTAGCTGCGCAATTAGCTGTATTATTTAATCCTTCCCAGAATGTGCTGCTGTGCAGTAGGGATTTTAATGTGTTCAGCATCTTGGTTCTGCAGAAAAAGATGTTAATCATCCAAAGACTTCCGAAAGAATATCACAAGGTCAGAATAAAACTAAAATAAAGTTTTGAACAAATGAAAGCAAGCAGAACAGAAAAGAAACCCTACCCTCTCCCAGCTTTATGAAAGCCACTGCCAGTTTTTGACTGTTGCAGCTGAACAGTACAGGAAGAGTTCCTCGAGTCACTTGCCTAGATCGCCATTTAAGAAGTTCATCCATACATACAAATAAACAGAATCTGTGAAATACTGAAGATTATCCTATAGCAGAATGGCACAAAAGGAAAAAGGTAATAGGACTGTAAAAAGGACTTTTATCACCTAACTTTCAGGCTAACCTGAAGAAAGCCAATTATCAGCTCGTCTATGCTGTGATCTCCATTCTACTTTTTGTTTTCTTGTTAAGTAAATCTCAAAACAATGACAGAAAAATATACCCAGAATCACATACAAATTTACAGCTTATAGACTGTACTCTCAGCTGACTGAATTAACAGTGATTACATTTCAAGACTTACTGAAATTTTCTGTTATTTACTTTTATTTATGTGTATGTTTACAATGAGTGCAGGTAACAGTTGAGAAGCCAGACAGGATAGGGCATTGCTTACATCTGAGCATTTTAAGAATTATAATATAAGGAGGAAAAGGTAAGATTCTTTTCCTTTGCAATATAATTGAGCAAATTTTTGTCTGTTGGAACAGTTAAAAATTGTCTAGAAAATCGGATATATGTGCAGTATCTTGCTGTAAAACCATTCCTCTTCTTCTTGAGTGTAAGATAATGAAAGCCTGTTTGACATACAGGAAGTGCTGTGAAACAGTGGCAATTCACTTCAAAGAATATAAAAAAAAACTTAATTCTTGGATTACCTGCTTCTGTGGCTGTTTTTCAAAATGGAATAATAATCAGGGAACATCACTAGAGATGCAGTACTTTTTGATTTCTTGGCTAGTGGTTCATCTCTGTCAGCAATATCTGTACCCTGTTCTATGGTTTCACCAAGGATTGTAGTTGTTCTTTTTAAAGCAGGAGAAAACAGTTCTCAAATTTATTCTGATGTTTAAAAACTCCCTAGGGCACAGGCTACCCTCTCAATGTATGAGCCTGCAACTCCTATTAGAAGTAATGGGACTCGAAGAAAATGTGTGCAGAGACTTCACAATCCTGAAAAACTAGAGTCAACCAGATATTTCCCATTGCTTCTGTGTACACAGGATAAAGCTCATATACATCATAAATAAAGTGACATGTTTTAATCTGGTTTCTTAGTGCCTTTTTCATGTTAGTGAATAGCTACCCTTAAAAACCTTTTTAGCTGGATAGTGTTCTCATCCTCTGCCTTTTAACCATAGGATTTTTAGTTCTTTAGTTGAGAAACAAAACATCTGCTATGGTAAAATCTCATAGCAGTTCTTCAAGGACAAAATATTTATTAAAAAGACAGACTCCATGGAGTCATCGTCTGTTTGGTCTACTGAGGAGTTAGATGTTTCACATACTGAGCTCCCATGGGTTGGTTTTTTTTGAGTGATCCAGATAGTACTTATTCTTAACAAGGCTATGCATTTTTACATCTGCAAAAATAAAACCAGTGTTTGGATAAACCCACATATTATATTTATCTATTGATATATGGATGCTCACTTTGAAAACTTTACTTCTGGGCATGGATAAGGGTATCTTTGCAATATTCCTCCAGGGGAGAGAAATACAATTAGATCTGTTTTACAGACATGAAGGAAAAAGATGAAAAGCTAAACTTAGAAAGGTACCTAAGGACTATTCACAAAAGGTAACTGTAGTAAGACATTTCCAGAACATGACTCACAGTGCTTGAATCAACCCCTGGATTTTCTCTCTGTTTCTCTCCCTCTGTGGAGTGTATGGGGATCCTGGGATGATGAGTTCCCCTAGGCTAAAGTTTGCATTTGAGAATAGGCAGTGCAAACCTGAGTGTTTCAACCACATCTTTTCAATTGCCTTTTCCCTGTGCTGGCATCCAAAGCTTTAGCCTACATTTTGGAGCTCTGTGCAATGCACAAGAGCCTGGGGGAAGGAACAACCAAAATCAGGACTCTGCTTAGGAAGTCACTCAGACCTATCAAGAGGAAAAGGATGTGCCTTGAACTAACACTCATTCCAGGATATGATTGCTTTATTCACCTCTTGCAGGTGGTCCAAGGAGCCCTTTCTGGAACTTCAAAACAAAGATAGAAAACAAGTTCTTCTTTGCCAGAAACCACCAATATACTTAATTTTGCTTTCCTTTCTCCCTCTGTCTTGCACAACTTCAGAAAAACAATAGCAAGTGGTCCCCAACTTCCTCTCCCCACATAACAGCTGCAGGCTAATCAATATCCCAGTGGTTAGGATAATTCACTTTGGCCAGAAACCCATCCAGGAGAACAGAAAAATGAACTGAGGAGTATTGTGACTTCTCAGCAACTGTGGGAGGGAGAGAACGGTCATTTCATAGGTCGTTTTGTAGCATTTAGTGTATGGAAAACACCTAAAAGTGTTTGTTGATCTCTCTGCAAATGCCTTTTAAGATGTCAGAGAAAGTTTGTAGCAGAGGTCAGAATTATCTCACTGTCTCCTGAGGCTTAATCCACTGGCTCAGACACCAGATGATGAAACCAAAGGGAAATGTGTTACAACTGAAATGAAACAGGACTGTTTTCCTTGTGGAGGCTGGAAGAAGTGTCACATATGTCAATGAACCACAGAAACTTGACAACTTTTATACCAATTGAAAAGGTTGAATAGTGTCCTGGATATACCGATCTTCTTTATAGCAATGTTCATTTCAGACCTGAGAATGACCAGCTGGCTGTTCTTCAGCCCACTTAACGCAGAACCTTGTTTGGTTCACTTTTGTTTTGCCTTTATTATAATAGAGTTTGGTGCCAGTTTTTTTTCCATGTGAAAGACATGGAGAGACATCCAAAAATCTGTAATGTGCTCAGGCCAGGCTGATAAAAATATAAGTGATTTAATGCACATTGCTTTATTGCAATTTAGATGTAGGACATAAATACTCTTTTTAAAGATGATAAAAACATGACATCAAAAGGTGATTTTTTTTCACTAATTCATTGAAATTTCAGTCAAGCATGAAAGAACACAGTTGAATATCTGCAGGAAGTAGAAACTTGGGATATGAATTACCAGAAGTTGAGAAATGTCTTACCCCAGGGACTTTGTGTGTATTTGTATGTACGTAAAAATAAATGTATCTTAGTCAGATCTTAAATGCTGCGCAGGAACAACTTTTGATGATAGTAGAATAAAAACCACAAAGGAAGTCCAGAAAGATGATTAAGCTAATCTTCTAGGATCTCAGATTTGATCCATCCAGTTGAAGGACTCATTTGTCTGTTAAGACATGAAACAAACTTCCTAAACTTTGTCTTTTATCACAAAGTACTCCAGATGTCATTCTTCAGCCACACGGCGCAGAGTGAGTTCTCCTGCACTGCCTGGAGTCCCCCAGCACTTATCCATTTTTGAAAGCCCATGTCACTAAGAATGTGATGTAAAGTCTTGTTGAAAATAGTGACCTAATCTTAAATTCTAGATTTGTGCTTTCCTCGTCGTTAAGACATGCAATCTACTCTAAATTCAAAGACTTGCTCTTATATAGCAGTTTCTTGTTTCATATGTTGTAGGAAAAAAAAAAAAAACACAACAAAAATTCTGGAAGGCATGAAACATACTCCAGGATAGAATCTATCTTCAGTTTTACAGCAAACATTAGTGGTTAAAGAAGACCAGCTTATCAGATTCAGGAGTCTCTCCAGGAACCATTTCAGTGAAACACTGTGTTGGAAAGGTTCCTCAGTTTCATTGCAGGCAGCAGAGATTGCCTGTATTTTAGTGATTAAATTCCCCCAAAATGCTATTAGAGCATGCTCTGCATTTTCAAGCTTACGGTTTGCAAGATATTTCCTGAAATATAATCTCTGTTTTGCCTAGGACTCCTTCACTCCCAAACAGATTAAAGCAACTTAACTTCCAGTGGTTCCAATGCTTCCTGCTAGACCCAGAGACATGGAGAAGGAAGCTGCCTGTTCAGAACAGAGAAAGAGCAAAACTTGTTTCTCTAGGACTTGAAACAAACCCAAGGGGCCTGATTTTCACCACGTAAATGCTGTTCCTGACACCTGAGAAACCTAGTATCACATCAAGAATGAACACACTGGATAACATGTAATTTCTTTAAAAATATCCAGCCTGCCAAACATGAGACACATAATAAGAGACATCCATTTTAGTGAAGATTTCTTTGGAAAGGGGTGTAGCTTTTTTCTGGTTTGTTTTTTTCTTTTTTTTTTTCCTAAGGTAAAAGATCACACTCTTCAGCCTGTCATGAGAGAAACCTGGATTCAAGACCTTACTCTATATGAATTCAGAGTCATATGATGAAAAGTGCTCCTGTACGAGGAAAACTGGGAAATCTGACCGAGTTTGGCGAGTTCACCTTTCCAATAAAGTATGGAAATCAAAAAATGCATTCAACAATTCAGAAGGTTCAAATCCTGGTCATTAAATGCACATCTGATACAATTCCATTCTCATGAACATGACTGAAAGTTTGATTTATTTTGATGGGTACTAGATATAAAATTTTAGAATGTTACATAGAAATGGGATTTTGTTTTCTGTCAAATTTGTTCTCCTTCACTTCTAACATGGTTCTTCGCAGTTTGTGTCCACATGGATGTGTGGATATGGGTCATGGTGGTGTGTCTTCAAACCCTCATCCCTCAGTGATCTTATTTGGGTCCATTTTATGAAACATACTGCTGCACAGTTGAATTTCACTTAGCTTGTATATGCTACAGATGCCGGGGCATAGATAAATGGGGAGGGGAGGAAGAGTGACAGGTACTGTGCCTGCGGCCTGCTGTGACAGGGAAAGGGACACTTCTCAGGGAGCCTAACAACTCAGAATTACTCCTGTGTCCCCTAGTTTAGATAGGGTTAAAGTGTTTGATTTTAATACTGGTGCTTCACATATAAAGACGGAGCAGAATATACTACTGTGGTGTTGTGATGCCTCTATGAGATATTCATTATTTAGGAGTACAGATTTGATCCAGATCAGCTGTGAGAACATGATCACATTGCCACTCTGTAAACCTAGTAGTTCGAAGTTAACCCACCAGTATATTTGGAGAAAATTTCCATAATGAAATCGAGTATAAGTTAGAACAATACCTTCCATCATGTAGGTGTTTTTCCATTTATTTAAAGTTGGAAAATGTAAACTTGGAATTATCAAACTGTGGCCTGAGTCTCATACATTTCACAGGCATCATCATCCCATTATTGGTTACTTTGTCAGCTCAGATACCAAGTTTTGGCTCCTTATGAACCAAGTGGATGTCAGTATGAGACCTAAAGAGGAGACATTGGGATTTGAAAGTTCCTTGAAGATGTACATTCACTTTTACATGAAAATAGTACTTGACATGACAGGCAGTGAGGATATATATTAAATAATAATATGAATACTGATAAGAAGCCTGCATCCAGATTTCAGCCTTGCATTAAAGTACACTTTGTAACATGTGGGAATGAAGCATATTTAATCAAGCACAGGGCTACTTTTTTATTAACACTAGTTTCTGAATGTGATATGAAAACTCCTACAGACTGAAAAGAATGTTTTTCATCTGTACCCATAGGCAGGTTTGAAGTACCATCCCTTGGGATTCCTTTCCTTGCCACCAAAACCCCAAGTGGTCTTTACTACTCTTTGGGGGAATCCTCATCTCAGAGGGCAGCCCACAGAAATGAGTAATAACTCTGTCAAATCTGTCTCATGTTTTTTTCCACATTCAGTCTGAGATTCTCTGACTTCATTCCAGGCTTGTAAACTTCCATCACATCAACAGTCCTGGGATATCCTACGTAAGCCTGTTAACGTCATAAGTGGACCAGAACCAGAGCAGCTTGAGAATCATGAATCAGTACTGTTATCCCACCACTGTTGTCCTACTGTGACAATCACATTATGAAGTGTCAGACTTGCTGTCATCAAGGGCAGGAGTATGTGCTTCTGGTGCCACCTGCTTCAGTCCCTCCTGCCTTCATGCTCTCTTTTGTACAAATTCAGGCTTCTAGGGCCAATAGGAAAAAGCTAGCAAGAATCAACCATTTGGGTCCTCTATGACGGTGTGATGAGTGTGGGGGTCTTACCCAGCCATGGATTGTAGAAGCAGAGAAAATTATTTGTTTAATGGTTTCTAAAATCAGATTTAATACAAACAAATTGGACAGGTAAGTCTGATCATTAGATTGAGTCTGGATCTCAGCATATGGCCTAGGTAACCAGGATCATGTCCCAGTTCTCAGATCGGAATTGTAGAGATGATATTCCACTCACATGGCAAGGATGGGGACAAAACACTGGGAGCTCCGCTGCCTGGATAAACAGGTATTAAATAACTGCACATATACATCAATACAGAGGTTGTCCGTATTAGAAGATTTCCCAGTGCACTTTCAGTGTTTCACAATACCTGAAAAAAAATCTTTAACAGTTAAAAAAATTAGCTTCACTGATCTGGGTGAAACAACCATTCCCTATTGAGCTGTAGGATTCTCTACTGTGCTCTGATTTCTGTTCTGTCTTGAGTACATTATGGAGACCATTTTCTCTGGTCAAACTTTTAAGGAATAAATAAAGAAATATTCCTCTCATGTCATAAGCATCAGAGTTCTTCTGTTTGACAATACAGAACATTTATTATAGACCCTTTCATGATTTCCTGTGTAGCATATTTCTTTTTCGTAAAATTAGGGGGTGGGGAGACAAATTGCAGTAATAAGGGTCTGAAAGGTGTGTAAAACATACGATAAATAAAATAATTTTCCAGTGAGTCTGTGATACTGCCATTTCCCTTTGCAGTGTTGAGTCTCCTTCATAATACAAGCTGCTGTGGGCTTAGAGTACTAGAAAATATAAAATACCTATGGGACATATTCCAGTACTGTACATTAAATTTGAGGATTTTACATGTGATAAAGTATGTCAGTGTTGCTTACAGGGAATTCCAGTGATACCTCAGCTTTCTTGGACTTATTATAAATCCTTTGTTGGAATTATTGCGGCTGGTTCAATAATTCAGATTAGCCCTCATGTTTATTAATGCACTACATCTGTGCAAACAACATGTCAAGCAGAGAGTTTATTGTAATTGCCTGAGCAAACAGAACCTGAAAGAAGCAATTTCCAGTTACAATGTGCTATGACAAGTAATGAGGTAATTGGCATTCTGTCCTGATTACTTCCACCTTCCTTTTCATCAGGTCTATATTGTGTGTGATAGATAGTTTTATAAGAAATGAAGGTGTTTGATAATATGGTCTGCTGCTGCTTAAGGTTAGTGATTAAAGACAATCATAATTTTCTCTCAGAGATCTTATTAGCTTTAACATTATTTATTCATATGTGTAAGATGTGGGCTCAGAATCTCTCTTTCAGTTCTATACATGCACTTAAAATGTAAACTCAACTACAATCCTATTGAATGCAAAATATCTTTGAGATTTCCAAGCTCATACAACATGTCAACTTTTTGTGATAAAATATGTGCTCAGGCAGAAGGATTAAGATGAACTACTTCATGTCTATGATTAAACAGAAGAATTTTTGGTATAATGTATGTTAATGTAGTATCTCAATTGCAGTGTATCAATATTAATAAAATAGTTAAAGGTATGATCTACGGTTTTAAACTGAACTTCTTTTGGAAGGAAACTTTAACTTTCCAGAAAAAAAAAATTATATTCTTGCCCACTGGCTTTTGTTTAATATTTAGTTTTTAAATATTTGTCCTCAAGCAAAAGCAAACAGTTACAGGATGTTTTGTTAGGCTTCTTATTGTCCTGCTGTGGGCAGTGGACATTTTTCTAGCTATTTTTCAATCTTACTGAAAGTATTTTGAACTTTACAGGGAGGGAAAAGTTGAGAAAAGAGAGAAATGCATGCAGAATACTAAAAGAAGAATCACATGCTTTATGACTTCGGCAAAGGTAGCTCGGACACGAAATCACAATGGTATTCATTTAAGATATTGCTAAGGATTTGGACTATATACATTTCCCTTTTCTCGTCAAACATATGTATGAAGTGTTTTCAACCCCTCTGACATAAAAACAAACACCAAAAAGATATATTTATGGTAAAAAACATTGTAGCTTTTAATTCAAAACAAGCACATAAAATTTCATTTTATTAGGAACTTTATGCAACAAAGTGAGAGGTGCAATTTAAGAACATATGAAAAGAAAGGGATGCGTAGAAAGGTAGGTCTTGTCTGTTCATTCGAGTTTGTGGTGTATGAATGCAATTATCAGTGAAAAGAGTTGTTGAAACGGGTGTTTCTTCCCAGTTTGGCTAAAGGCTATATTTACCCAAAACTTAAAAAGCACTTCTGCTTGCAGCACAGAAAATCAAGCAACATATTTTTATAACCCTAGTAAGTAGCTTTTGATGCAAGATCTCTCCTACATGGCCACACTGGCCATTTCAGGTTATGCAAGTAGGCAGCTGCAGGCATGAAGAACCAAAAGATAACAGGACTGAAGTCCAGAATTCCAACCAATAATATTCCACTAAGCCTAAAGTAGCAAAATAAGCCAAGATTTGGATGTCAGCATGTTAATACCCTATGCAATGCTATGTCAAGCAGTCCTGCTGTCAGGTCTTTTACAAGGTTATTAGTGAGAATGTTTGTCCTTTCCATGGATATACCTTTTGTTACAGATGTCATCTAAGAGCATGCATTGTCAAAAACCTCCAAAATTCAGAAAACTTAAATTGTACTAGACAATTTCCACAGTGCCCCTAAATCATCTGGTTGTTTGAGGACACAAATGCTTGTACCCCCATGCTTTAGGGAGTGTTCTGTATCTGAGATATTGTCAAAGGCATGGTGAGGAAGTGGGCAAGGCAAGACGTTTTGAAAGTGTCTGATTTTATCAGCTTGACTGTCCAGAACTTCTCCCAAGACTACTCTTGCCTACCAGGCTTAGCAGAGAGAGCAAGTGGTGATTAATAGTTTAGCCAACTATTGACAGTAAAATGATACAGTATTTTTCTTTCCTCTAGAGCATTAACTAGTTTCAATCTGTTTCATGTCTCCAGGTATGTGGTATTATTTTAAGATTTGTTAATTTTTGTACCACTTCTTTTTAAAGCAAACTAAACTCCTTACCTTTCTTATTTGTTTCCTTTGACAAAGAAATGGAGAACATTTGTGCAATAATTTTAGTCCCAATTATTTTGGCTAATATTTTTTTGTACTATAATCCTAAATGTCCCATGTTTCTGCTAGATGTTTCTTGCTGTTTCTAAGCAAGTCAAGATTACAACTTCACTCTTTCTCTTGTTTGAGTATAATAAGCTCTGTTTCACCTGTTATGCTGCTTGCATAGGTGAGGTGAAGATGGGGTAAAATAAGACAATTAAGTATGGTATCCTTAAATATACCAGGAAACAAAATACAGAAAGTACAGACAAGTTAACAATCCTAGCTGTTTTCTGCAGATTTAATTATAAGGATGCGGTGATAAACATAGTAGTTCAATAGTCGAAGATCCTGGTGTTTACAAGGGTAAGAGATTTATACCATCAGCTGCTGCAAAAGCCAAGCTTTGATGGTGTAAGAAAAACTAAGCTAAAAGTTCAGTAGTAGATGAAGTTATAATACCTGAATAATAACCACCTCAGTCTCTGACTCATGTCATTTTTCTCCCAAAGCCCACACAAGTTCTGGTCATCCAGGCTGTCCATGGGAAATGACCACTGCAGAGCATCAATGAAAATTTGGGGGAGAACAGTGGAGTTGTCAACTCCTAATTGTTCCATTAATGAAAAAGTGTAAGACTCTTCCATTAGCATAGCTGTTCTGGAGCCAGTGAACAACTTTACGTACTTCCACTGGGATTTGGTCCTTTATGTTATCAAAAGCAGTAGGCATTTCCTCAATTGGTATGAAGGCTAAGGATTGTAGGTAATGGAGCTTCAAATTGAATTCTGGATTAAATCCATGCTGAGTTGCCAATCCAGCACTTTGTGTTCTTTGCCAATAGCTTTGGCTCAAGTGAAAGAAGCAGGCTTTGTTCTAAACTGGTGCAAATTCCTTGGTTGCTGTGATTGTAGCTTGTTCAAAGTGAGTGATCACATATGTGAGTCTTAAGTAGAGCTGTGCAAAACTTGGCAGCTTGAGTGCACAAGGGGTTTGGTGAACCTTCATTTGGATTCTGTGTTTATAGGTTTGAATTAGTGTTAGGAAAATTAAAGGATGAGGTAGAAGATGCACTAAATAGAAGCATCTCAAGAAATAAAATGAGTCATAGAGAGATGCGTCAAAAGTAGATGCAATCAAAAGTGAGGGACTGTAAAAATACTGTTTACTATAATTTATATACACTTGTATTATTTAAATACTTCTGTTGTAGTTTAGACATAGGTATAGCATGCAATGACACAACCTTAAAAAAAGACCTTGTTTTATATTGTTTCCTTTATTTTTTTATGGACGTGAATTCTTCACCCATTGGAAATAAGAGAAAAAGCACAACTTTCCTGAATGAATGCCGACAATGATTTACTTAGTTCTGCACTTGTCATATTACACTTTATAATTTGTGTGTCTACCTTGCTAGAATACTCTTACTCATTAATTGTTTTCAATTCTTTTTAATTTAAGATTTACACATTAATAAATTATGTGTAAGTAGTAGGCTGTGGTATATGGTCCTGTTAAATAGCTGCCTTAGCGTCAGACTTGGAGGACAATAGGCCTTTTTAACTGTGCCTTCACATCTTCTTTCTCCTCCAGTGTTTTATTAGAGTGATGAAATGGTGGTAGGAGGAAATTCCTTCTTTTACATGATGGGAATTCAGGGTAAGCAGATTGAGAGACTAAAGACATATATTTCAAAATGTAGCTTTTCAATGTGGTTTTGTTTTGTCTCTTACCCTCTAAACTATGGCATTAATTTCATAACAACGACAGTGAGATACCCTGATATAAGTTAAGCTTTCATGAATCATTGGAATAATCTTCTCCTTGAAAGAAAATCTACTAGTACTACTACTACTACCACCACCGTTCTTGTTTTTAAAATGCAAAACGTAACTATTTGATGAACTACCACTTTCTACTCAATCTCCCCATTCAAAATTACCTTTGCAGCACTTTCAACCACTCTCAGAGTAGAAACCCTGGCCAAAACAGAGAGATGAGCCAGAGTAGTCCAGCCCACCACCTCAAACTGCCACTCCATGGGACCATTGCAGCCCGTGCAAATGTGTGGGCTGTTCTTAACTTCTGAGGACCAACTCTGCTTGCAGAATAGTCAAGGAACCCTTAAGTTGCTTTTTAAGTTGAGAAGGATACCAACTAGTTTGTGTTAAAGATGTGACTTTAATAGGATACATATGGAGATGCCATCAACATGGTGGTATAAACTGCATCTATATTTTCAAGACAAAGCTTCAAGTTATCAAAACCAACAGTGAGTAGTGTAGGGCAAATGGTAAAACAGACGTGGAAAATTTAGGCTATCTATTAGCATCTGATGTTGACTCAGCAGGGGAATCCTTCCTCTGAGTTGTTCTGTAATCAGTGCTCCTGTATTTATGCATCTCATTTTTCCAAGAGCAAATGGAGCAGGGTTAGTGACTCTTACCAGTCTTTTGCACAGTAGCAGTCCTGAGGCTTTAAGCCAAAATTGATGCAAATCCCAACAAGAAATTATTTCAGCTCAAATGTGTAGCACAAGAGTTGTGGTAGAAATGGCAATTTATTTCCAAGGACCCTTCTTGTGAAAGGGGTAGTCATCTGTCAGTGATCATGGGAAAATCCCTGTCCACCAGCTCCACTGTTTATTGTTTCATTTGTCTGGAAACACAAACCATTAGTCTAATAAGATAACACTTTCTTCTACTTCTATCTTAAATGTTGTAATGCTTTTCAGAAATTAGGGTATAGCTGTGGATAGAGCTGCAGAGTTTCTGATAGTCACATTGGTTGGTTTTAACTTATAGCTTACAGTTAAGTATTTTGTAGATAAATTTACCACAAAAAGATGAAGACTCTAACTTTGCATTCAAGAAAAGAGACTTGAGTATTGCTATTATTAACTCCAATTAGATTGAGAGCACTTTCTGGGAATGAAAAACGCAGCTCCAAAACTAAGTTGAAAACATACAGATAATGAACAAAGTAAAATAGGAATGTAGCAGACCTGATATGAAGCATTGTTTTTCTAGTCGGAAAATCTTAAAAAAAAGGAATAGAGAATGATATCTGGTATAATTTATTTTAGGATTATCCTATTGCATTAACAAAAAAACCCCAAATCTTTACCATAGAATGCAGTAGGATCATTCAGCAGATTTATGAAAACAATAGAGCTTATAAAAATTCTAAATTTTTTACAGTAATTTCAAAGAAACATTATATTTCTATCAAACTGTTTACATTTCATCCCTATCAGAACTTCATTTGTGAGAGGACATGCTTTTGTTAACCAAAGAGGAACTATATTTTTTAGTACAAGTGCCTACAAAATAAATAGTGATACAAGAAATTTGCCGGGTGAAAGTCATAATCTGCACAGGTAATTTGGTTAGCAAGAATATAATTTTGTAAGGAAAGAACTTACGAGATACTTTAGGAAGAGGGAAATGATCAATGTAACTTACAAGTTATTTCTTGCAGAGCTATTACATACAAATAACTTCACTGGTTGAAATAAGCACCAAAAATGCATGCTGAACATTCACTTCAGAAGGTATATTCATTTACAAAATTACTTGAATGAAGTTGGTTTTGTGACATAATTGGCTAATGTGAGAAAGATGTGAGCAAATAAAAATAGAACTAGTCTATAGTTGTGTGCCTTTCCTCTTTTTTTCAGAGAGAAGATATATTATTTTTTTAAAAACCACAAAGGTAGATCAGAAGCAAGCGTAATTAACTTTCATATTATTACAGGAAATCTGAAGATAGTATTTTTGTAAGACTTTTTTTTATATAATAAAGCAGCCCCACATCCTCTATTTATAGTAGTATCTATACTTGAAGGCTTTAGTTCTTAAATATCAACTCAGCACAACTTTCCAGTCAGATGGTGTGCACTGAACTCTGTGCCACACATAAGGCAGCTGAACTGCAGAGTAAATAGGTGGTTCTTGCTTAGGAAACATGGGAAATAAATGACAGAGGTAGGTACATCAAATGTATCATCAGGTTTTCTTGTTCTCCAGCTGCGAGTAAACTAGCTTCCTCATCTTTCATTTGTCTCCACTAGAAACAAATGAAATTCCCAATAGCACACGGAAAGTTAGGTTTTGGATTTTTTTTCAAATTCCTGCAAACAGTATTTATTTCATTCCTACTTTTTAGGTGAAAATGTTTCATTAGTGTTTAATATTGCTTTGCTCAGAGGTTTGGACCAGCATTTGGGATTTCACTGAGTTAACTTGTCACATTACCCTGCTAAAGATAAATAACAACAAAAGCAATATACTATTGTTAACTATCAGTATTTTAATATGTGATTATCAATAGCAATAAAAATAATCAAGGCCTTTTCTTAGTACAGCAGCTGTATAATCTTCCATAGATGTTAAATAATGTGAGCTGGTAGAGTCATTAGGGGAAATTATGTAGGATGACTTCACAGGGAAAGATATTTAGGCCTTGGATATCTGAACACATTTTATGCTTTTCCATTTCGTGTATTTCACAAAAAAGTGTATTAAATCTTTTGTGTCACTATGGCTAGCACTAAGTCATTTTATTTTTTTTTAATTACGGTATTTCTTCAAGCTGATGTATTGCCAGTTAACAGTTCATTTTCCAGCCAGCTCTTATTCCAACAAGTCTTAATTGCCTGCTACTCAGAGCTCTTATACAGCATCCACAATAAACTTTTTCCTTATAATTAACTACTCCAGGGAAGGTCTCTGGTTGGAATGTTTTGAGAACCATTTCTTGTCTTCATTCTGCATTTTACCATTACTATAAGGGCTCGAGAAACAGCTCATCATCTTTCCATACATGGTTAAGACTTTGAAGAAGATACTGGTTCCAGGGAAAATATTTTCCTACATTGTCATCAAGGTGCACCTTATCTATATGGATACCAGTTGTCGCCTGCCTTTCTAGAAACCAGTAGAGCTGGCAAATCAATCCAAAGCGTGGTTTTAATGATCTTTTCACTGAAAATCAAACGTTTTGAGGAAACAAGACTGAAAATTATAGTGAAAAAATTACTTTGATCTATTTTATTTTCTGACAAAACTCTATTTTGGAACGGTAGAAAAACTTTTTGAAAGTCTCTTAGAACTTCTGTCTTGTTTATTTTTCACAACAGCTTTGTATGAATTTTGTGGATCTTATTGATATGATGTATCTATATGTTTTGTAGTCTTTTCATTACAACTCATAACTAAACAATTTGCATTTTTTAAATATCTGTGTATGTAATTTTGAGTGGGACTGCTCTTCACCACACAACTTCCTGCCTTTCCATGCAGTGACTGACTGTGTGTTTGTTTTATTCATTTATTCTGTTCTTTTGCCGAAACCTCTCTCCTTGAATTCCCAGCTACAATCCATATGAAACTTTCAAGATAGTCACATGCTAAGACTGGAATGAATGCAGTTCTCCAGTGGTATTCATGATGGTTTATCTTTCTACAAACGTTCTTGAGAGCAAGATTTGATCACATAAAAGCTCAAGAAAAAATAATTATGACTATCACAAAGGGAATCAGAAATATCAGGAAATTTACAGTTTTTACATAATGAAGTGATAGCCTTTTCCTTTAGCGACTACTGATTCTCTCTAGCTACTCAACACTTACTCAGACAGATACTATATTTGCAATATACCTTTTTTGCCTGTTTTGCTATGATTGTCTTAGTTGCTTCAGTGTGTTCTCGCCGCATGCAACCCACTTCTGGCTAAATCCACTGAGGGATTCAAGAATCTATGTGACAATTTTAGTATGCAAATTCACCATTTAAGGATTACTAATATTTCTGAAACACCCAAATCATTATTACGTAGCAATAGGCAATTAAATCTCAAGTCATCTGGGCTTCTGAAGGTGGGAAGGGTACACTCCCAGAACGTGACTCCAGGTCCTTGCACAGAGCCTCTGCTTTGAGGAGTCTCATGTTAGTAGTGACAAGAAGCATAATGGCCAAGTTTGGCGAAGATAAATGAAAGGGAGAATGGGTTTCAAGGTTTTTTAGTAAGCACATACTAACACAAGATGTTCGTATGTGAGCTTCTGCAATTCATCAGGAAAAGTGCTTGGGCTGAATAGGCAAACACTTTCCTAAGTCCTTTATCTGACTTAGGCAAAGTGAAAATTTTGGTGATGTGGTGGGGAAAGCCTGAGTTTCAGGACTTGGGGATAGCTCCTGGAATTCAGTTTCTGAATGTATATCTAAGATTTTGTGCTCCTTTTGATGCTAACTGCATTATCTAACTGAAATAGGTAAGTTTTAGTTCCTCAGCGTCACGTTAGTCTTTCCTACTAGTTAGGTTTGGTAGCTTCTCACTCCTCATCTGCTCATTTCTGTTTTCAGTTAACAGTCTGGGAACTAACTCAGAATCAGCGAATGACTGAGGTTGGCAGGTACCTCTGAAGGTTACCTGGTCCAATCCCCTGCTTCAGCAGGAACACCTGGAGCCAATTGCCCAGGATCTCGTCCAGACAGTCTTTGAATATCTTCAGGGATGAAGACTCCACCACTTCTCTGGGCAACCTGTGCCAGTGCTGGGTCATCCTCACAGTAAAATAGCGTTTCCTGATGTTCAGAGGGAACCTCTTGTGTTTCAGGTTGTTCCCACTGGCTCTGTCCTGTCACAGAGGCCTGGCTCTGTCCTCTTTGTACCCTCCCTTTTCTGGTATTTATATTAATTGATAAGATCCCCTTGAGCCTTCTCTTCTGCAGGCCGAACAGTCATAGCTCTCTCAGTCTCTTCTCACATGTGAGGTGCTTCAGTCCCTTAATCATCTTAGGGTCCCTTTCTTGGACTGTCTCCAGTATGTCTATATCTCTCTTGTACGGGGGAACCAAGAACTGGACCCAGCACACTAGATGTGGCCTCACCAGTGCTGAGTAGAGGGGAAGGATCACCTCCCTTTACCTGCTGGAAATATTTTGCTCAATGCAGCCCAGGATACCATTCACCTTCATTGCAGGAAGGGCATATTGCTTGTTCATGGTCAACTTGGCATCCACCAGGACCCCCAGTTCCTTTTCTGCAAAGTTGTTTTCCAGCTAGTTGGCCCCCAGTATATGCTGGTGCCAGGGCTTGTTCCTCTCCAGGTGCAGGACTTCTCACTTCTCCTTGTTGAACTTTATGAGGCTCCTGTCAGCTCATTTCTCCAGCCTGTTGAGGTCACTCTAGAATGCAGCATGACCCTCTTGCCTATCAGTCACTCCTCCCAGCTTTGTGTCATCTGCAAACTTGCTGAGGGTACACTCTGCCCCGTCATTATTAATGAAGATGTTAAACAGGACTGAACCTAGTGTTGACCCATGGGGTACACTGCTAGGTACTGGTCTCCAACTAGATTTTCTGCTGATGATCACTACGCTGTGGGCCCGGCCATTCAGCCAGTTTTCAATCAATCTCAAGATCGAGCTCAAGACCTGAGTACTTCAAAATATGTATTATAACGCTAAATTTTTTATTTAGCTCTTCCTACTAGGAAAAAAAGATTAAAATGACTCTTAGATTAGTTTTATCCCAATGAGATACACGTAATATAGTTTGGTCCTAAATATTCTGAAAACTGACTTTATTGGTTTATTCTAGAATATCCTAAAACATTTGTTTTCTAAAATGAACTAAGGTCAGGAAGTCTGCAAGCTGAATATTAACTCCCAGAACACTAGGAGCTGAGATTCATATAATTGCAGAACACACTCAGAAGAGAGAGTCACAGCATCACTCTAGGGAGGAGAAATGGAAAGTAGCCTTGAACAGATTGTAAATATCAGCACTTTAGGTATTCTTATCTAACAAAACATTAGTTGAATTCTTTACATGTAATTACTTCTTCCACAAACCTTGTTTAGAGCAGAAGAGCCTTTTTCTGAAATTAAGATATTATTAATCTAACTAGTAACATAGACATTTTTGTTTTGTTTTGGCTGCCAGCTTAATTTGCTCTAGTTAGAATGAAGCAAATGGCAAGAGACATTAACATCTATCAATAAATAAATTAACTATTAAGAAATTTAGATCTAAGCAAACACTTAGGCATCTTAATCAACACTTGGGAAGAATTATGGCATCTTTGTCCATAATAGAAACTTTAAAGCCCAATGCTACCTGATCCTGGAGGAACAGTTCACTGAGGCGGGGGGTGGGGCAGGCAGTTTGTGTGCAAGGGGCTGGGAAGAAGAACAGGAGGGGGACAGAAAGTTTTGTCATTTCACTGCTCAGTAACAATGGATGTCGTTGATTCTGATTCACATTTAAAGGGTTATCTCTGAATTTCATAACATCATATAAGTATGTAAAAACTGTATCTGAGACCCAAACTGCACAAATAAGTATTCTAGCCACAAGACTACAACACCGAGCTCCCAGTTCAGTTTTCATCTTTTGTTCTTATGATCCTGAACTTGTGTCTGTTCCACAAGGCTTCCCACAGATTGGGTTGAAATCCTCCCACTCTTCATTGCCAAGAGCCTCATAGACAGCATTCTCTTGCTATGTCTCTCAATTTGTAACGAAACAAAAAAGCTTAAGTCCTTTCTTGAAGTCAGCCCACAAACAGCATATTACTAGATAACAATTGGTCCTGATCAGCTTTATTTTTATATTCAACTGTAATTACTGTTTTGTATTAATTTTCATATGTACTTTTGTAGAACTCATAAAATATTTTCATATTTCTAGCCAGATTATAAAATAATCACTATTTTCCATTTTTTCATAAAATTGTGAAATTGTAGTAATTTTTTTCTAAATTTATTTGTCCCTTCTCAGCAGAAAGCTAAAGTATTGTTGAACAAGTACTAGGTGCTGCTCAGTAAGAATTTAAGCAGGAGTAAACTGTTCCTTCCCTTCCCTGCTATGCTATTATGGAGCCTGCTGCTAGTTCAGGGGAAACATAGCTTGCTTTTTTTTTTTCTGTTTTTGGAAATGTTCAGTGCATTTTCTGATTGGAGTCATATGAAAACATTTAAGATTTCATGGATAAAGAAAAGCTTGAAAGTGTGGATTGCGGAGACTCCAGAAGCCAAAGGTAAATTTAAAAAGTGTATTTAGTGTAATATTAAAAAAATTAACCTAGGGAAATGTGTTCTTTCTTTTCTTGTGTAAATAATAATAGAAGAATATAGACAGAATGAACTGAATGCTGGAAATCTTTTTCTTGTATTTTCAGTAAAAAAGATGTGTTAGATTTTTTTTTTTCATTTCACCTATTAATGGTTATATTGTTTATGCTTTCTGTTTTGCAAGAAATGAGCTTATGTCTTGCAGATCTGAAGCATTCCCCTGATGACAAAGGGTTAGAAAGATTTTTGGGAGAGGAATCAGTATTTTTGCTCTGTGACTGCCAGCATTTAGGAAATTACATAATTGGTATTTACTTCCAACATAATAAGCCCTAACAATACAGTAAACCTCTGTATATTATAGAGTTAAAATATATACATGTATTTATAGGAGCTCTTCTATCTTTCTGCATCTATAGGAAGTTAGAAGGCAGTTTGACTGCAAAGGTCAGCTAATGGATAAAGCAAGAGTAAAAGAGATTATAGATAAGAAAATAATCTCTTAACTGAATCAGTACAAGCCTTTTAAAACTTCCCGTTGTTCTGGAGTTAATATGCCAAAATTTGTAAACACTTGAAAAACAAGTAGTTCGAAAAAAACTACTTACCATATAGCAACATGGCTGAGTCTGTATGTACTTTGGGATAACAAGGGGAGTGAACTTTCTCCTAGAGTTTTCTAGGGTGTGTACTATGGAAAATTCTGCATTTTTCTGTCAGATACTGGAATATTTTTAAAAGCTATGAAGCCATTCAGTTTTTTACTGTAGAAAGAACAATAAGGGTCAGTTTGTTTGTTTCTTTTAAATAATGGTATTCTGGTTAAATTCAGTTGACTTTCCTGCAAAATAAAAAGAAAGGAACCTAGTAAAGAAAACAACAAACTTTATATAACAATGGAAATGCCAGACCAAAAAAATTGTCTTCTAATTCCAATTGCTAGCTAGATTTTACAACAGAGCAAGAATTGCTATACTTTACAGATTTCAAGGCTTACTAGGCCTCTGGTTCAAATATGAGAGGTCAGCAGAGGCCAGATGAAGGGCCAGGCTGGGATCTGCAAGACTTTATACCTAAGTGAGAGACAAATTGCTGGATCCTTTCGTGGTTGCAGTAGCAAAAGCAGCTGAATATGAACTCATATTTCTTTATAGGAGGACTGTGTTACCAAAGGAGTCAGTATCCTTTACCTCTGACCTCTCCTTATGCTTTATTGAACAAAAAAGCACATGGATATTCATCAGAATTAATGTCTGTACTGAGGAAATGGGGAGTAACAGCCCACTAATAGAGAGTGGCCACTGTATCAGTTACTGTGTTAAAGTAACTTCATATATTTAAGTAAAAAAGTAAATGCTTTAACTTACAAGCCTTAATTGGGTACTAATTTAATTCACCTGGGAAAAGAATAAATGGCAGCAGTTGTGGATGACAAATGTAAGACAGAAGAAACTAAAGAGAAAATAAAGCAAAGTCCTGGATAGTTTTACATTATCCATCATTCCAGGGTTTGAAATTAGTTGGCCCTGGCTTTCCTCAGTAAGATAATACCTAGCTTCAGCCTGACTTTGAGTGAACTCTATTGATGAATGGAAAAGGCTGTTTTTCACTGGAGAAGTGCCTGAAAACAATCTGTTTCTGGGAGCAACTGAGACATTAGCAGAAAAGAAAAAGAAACAGTCATCTGAGATGTTTCCCCATGTGTTTTATTGTGCTGAATAACAGAGAAAACTAGGATTCTAATTTTTAGAATGTAAAGATTCTAAAAAACAACTTTTAGACAAAAGAAGTTTTCTTTTCTGTGATTTTTTTTCTCCATTTGTCTTTTCATATTGTAAGCTCTAGGGGTAAGGTCTGTGCATTTGTATTTATTTGTAAAGCACTTGGCACTCTCTCTGTACTTAATGCAAACACTAAAAGCCAACACAGTATAAAATATTAGCTCTTCAGTAATATTAAATTAGAATGGTTCACTTAATTCCTCTCTGCTTTCTGTGAAGGGTATCAATTAAAGTAGGTTGTTAAAAAAAAAAAAAAAAAAAAAAAGATAATGTAATAAATGAAGGGGGTTTGATATCATCTAGACTTGTTTTACCTCCGTTGAATTTTTGTTTCATGGTGTTGCACTTGGTACTTGTTCATGTAACTTAAATTAGAACCAGGGTTGCACCAAAAAATTAACTGAGAGAGGCTAGTCATGTTGTAGGCTATTTCTTTCCTTGCTACTTCCTCGTAATTTACTAGAAACAAAGAACACGTCAGGATAGTGTCCTTTCCTGGCTCCAGCTAACCTGGAAATACATACAGAGTACACAGAATGTTTCCTTCTACTGTGTTTTTTTTTTCTTTTTATGGTACCGTTTAAAGCATAAACTTCACAAGACATAGTCAGAATTAAATAAAATACTAAAGAGGAAAAAAAAGGGGGGGGGGGGTGGAGTGGAGATAGTGAGAGAGAAGAGGAGTGGAGGAGGTCTACTTCCCCTTTCTTCCCAAGAGGAGAAAAATTCTGTTGATCTCTCTTCCAGGCTTCCAGTGAGTCTCACAGGCACATATTCAGTTACGGTTGTGACAGCTTCTCAGAGGTCTTATTTTTAGAAAGAGTGAGTCACGCCCATCTTCTGAAAAAGCAAATTATTTCAGAAGACTCTTGGTTGCTGAAAATCGCTATTCTTCTTGAATATCTTAAGGGTATATTAATTGCCTACAGATAAAGATATATTAATTACCTACTGATAAACTCTTCTTTAAAAATGTTGAGTTCCGATAGCAAGCACTTGAAGATAATTAAGAACTTGAGATAATTGAGAAATGTAGGGCACATCCACATACACTTCACATAAGGTTATTCAAGCTAGTCCCAAAAGGGAGGATATGTGTATGCCACAGTGCTATGCCACACAGGTATACTAGCTCATGTATAGGAAGCAGTAAAGCTATGTGAATACGGTATTTGCACTGGGACTAATTAGGTCACTTCACTTTCATATTGTTATTGTTTCTAGTTTTGGAGCTAGCTGGGTATATTTTCATAGTGGAATGTTGTTCACTATAGACATACTCTTAAATTTATTGTGTATACTCCCTTACATATTCATTCTGTGCACTGAATGGATTAGGACCCCAGTTGGAAAATAGCATATAATTGTTCATAAGCCCTCATATATTTCAGTATTCTCTATTTGGAGTTTCCTAACTTTAAATGTTTGGGTTTTGCCATCTGATTTTTGAAGAAAGGGGGAAACTGAAACATATTTTTATATGTTTGTGACAACCTTCCATTCTGTGCTCTGACAAGTGTTTGAACTACAACCTTCACAGCTGAGACTGCTATTTCTTCTAGTAGGAAACAATTATTATCTCAGTGGGGAATAGACAAACCGATCATATATGATCATGGGGTTTAGAGGGACCTCAGCAGAGGCTGACTTTCTTTCTTCAACTTCCTACCACAGAAGCTTTTGACCGGATATGAGGAAAGAATTATTTGGGTCACTTTGGTGCTAGGAAAATCTGAAAGACCTTTTTTGACTTTTGCTTTTGCAAGAACAAATTTAAGCGTATTTTGCTCTAATTCCAGATATTTTGTGGAAGAAAGGTAAGTGTGGGGACAGAGTAGAAGACACATAGTTGGACTTATGACTAGTAGAAGACAGTGTATAGCCCTGCTTCTGAAACATAGGTGCTGCTGATCTCAGAAAGTCATTTAAGCAATTATCTATGTTTGATCAGACTTGGAGCACTTTGGAGCAAGTTGCATGTTTTATGATGTATTACTACAGTACCTAAACGCTGTTGCTTACAGAACCTACTAGTCATTGCAGCAACATATGTGGCAAAAAAGTATATTAGTAAAAATACTACACAGGAGTAATGAAATTTGTGTTCAGATGAAGGATTCAGAGTTATTGTGAAAGTTTTTCCCACTCTGTAGTTTAGGATTCTACACCTCAAAAAGTTTCTTAAAGAAAAAACAAAAAATAAAAATATTTTTCATAAATATGCATCTCCTTTCTACAGAGTTAGGATAAAAAACTGAATTTTTGTATCTTCCATGATTGAAGTATGAGTAATTGTACATATAATTGAACTGCCAGATATAATTTCTCTGATTAGGAATGTACAGATTTCAGTTTGGTTTTCTAGCTTGAAACTGATCTAGCATCATAGATTTGTAGGCTAATATGATCTATTGAGATAGATTTTCATTGGTTTCTTTGTGCAAAATAAAGTCAGACAATTCACAAACACTTAATTCTATTAAAGATTAATTCCATTAAAATGTTGTCGTGGTTCTGAAGTGATAAACGTGACACCAATGAGCTCGATTCATGCCTGGGATACACTGAATTTTACAAGTCACATCTTTGAGGGCAGATCTTTCAGATAGGGAGATTTTGTCTGGAGGTGGGCTACAACCACACAAAGCACATATGATTTCAGGAAGCTGGAACCAATCTATTCAGTATTAAACTGCCAGGGTGTCTGTCTACACATCAAAGCTGTCAGTAAGCTATGAAAAAGTTCTAAAAGAGAGGAACAAAATCACTGCTTACTTTCTCCTGAACCTGAAACCATCTTTAAGGCAACTGTTTGCATCACTCTCAACATCTACTTGCAATGCAGACTTCATTATTTGAAGGCTTTTAGCTCAAAGTCATAATTTTCATCATACCCAGGTGTCTTATTTAGCCCCTGTTTTGTGAGACACAGCAGAAGAAAACTTGGGATGTTTAGCACAGCACTCACATCACCCCAGACCTCTGCAGGAGCAGGAAGCGAGGGTAAAAGGTGTTTAGTAAATAAAAAAATAAATCTAGAAATGACATACTCAGTGCAACATGAGACTTAGCCAGTTAACTTTAGTATCATAAACTCCACAGGATGAGAAAGAAAATAATTATATTAACAAAAATTCCCTTTACAAATCCTGCTTTATAAAGGAGAAATCACAAGGCAAGAGTGGAGGAAGGGTCACTGGAGCTTTTAAATTAAAATAGAAATTGAAAAATAACACCCCTGTCACAATGAACAGTAAAACTTTCCAGTACAGTTCAGACCTACTTGAAAGGCTGTGAGAGATGTTACTGAAACTAGAAATACTGCTTTTGCTGAACTGAAGCATAATAACATACAAGTTTTTCTAGAACACTTATATTCTTCTAAGTAAAACCAATATAAAAAGCATATAAACTTTGAAAAGGATACTTACAAGATAGGTTTAATTAACCTAATATACTTCCAATCTGTCAACTAAATGGTTCAAATATTTTCAATAAGCTAAATGTAAATAAGTGAGGCAAGGTTCATAAATTCAACATATTGCCTTTTTGTCTGTGAAGTTGTACTGATTTTCCAATTGGAGCAATTACAGCGTTGTCATTTCTTTAATAAATCTTTTTATTAATTTTTGATGCATATAAATACACAAAAGTCATAAATACGAACAAATAGCATAAAAAGAGACTAATACTGAAGAAAATGCAAATTATATAGGTTTATAATACTAACAATAATCTGCATTTCTAGAGTACTTTCCATTCAGCTGTCTCCAAACATTCTACAAATATTAGCTGTTTTCAAAGCTTCTGTGAGAAGAGGAAGCATTAGCATTTCCATTTAAACTGGCTTCAGTTTTTTAAGTGCCTGCTAATTTGGGATGCCTGTTTGGAAAAGGGGGTCGCTAAAGGAAGAATGGACTACCAATATGAAATTCTGAACAATCATTAATAAAAATGCCTTTTTTTGTCATTGATTTCCTTTAGGACTTCCTGGGTCTTTGGGAGAAGAGGAGAATTTTATCTTAAGTGTATGTCAGGAAAAGAATATTGTCCATGACTATTAATTTTCGGGCCCATTTTCCATCCACCAAATCATCTTGTTCCTGTGTTCTTTTTAGGGTTTGAATATCAATGCTCGATAACAGTAGATCAAATTCTGCTATTCCGTCTCCCAGTACAACACCTTACCCCTTGAGGACACCCACTGTTTGCAGTCTCAATCACCCTGTGCTGTTTGTAGTAGAGCTACTTGTCCAAGGAAGCTCTTTCTGCAATAGCTATTGAGACAGCCTCATTCTGCCACCACGAATGAGACATATTGTCCTCCCTCTGTCTTTTCAGATTCAATAGAAATTTGTCAAGTCTTCTTTATTTTAGGTTTTAACACTGCAATAAAAAGAATATGAATAATAAAACTATAATGGTCTCTATATGTCTTGAAAGGGACACACAGAGTTTGATAAAATTTCTTTATGCAAAGTATTTGTCTAGAGAATAATGACATTTTAAAATATTAATGCAATTATCTCAATAGACACATTAACAGAGAGAAATTTATTTAAGAAATAAAAAAATCCGGAAAACAACAACAAAAAAAGAAAATAGGAGGTATGGCCTACTTGGAGAGCTGTATTTGTATCTGCTAGCTATGTACTACATCAACAGACATGACAGAAAACTGATCCAGAAGCTATTTCAAGACTATGTAGCCCAAATCCTTATTATGATGTTGGGGAAATGTCCTGGTTTTGAGAAATTAAATGAGCCTTAATCATTTCAATTCACCAGTCTCTTATGATTTGTTCATATGATTTCACTAAGTAGTTTGATATGTTGTTTAAGAATATTCTGTTAAATAAGTAATATTTACAAGAATTTCTCTCCATCCCTGCAGGGATAATAGAACATTATAACAGTTCCCTCACAGAGAAAGCTCTCAACTTTTAGCTCTTTTTCTGTTAAATCTAAAAATCGACTTGCCTTTCTAGCAGCACTGACACATTTATTCACTGCAGATCAAACAAAGGTGTGTAAAATGACAGGGAAAAATTCAGGGAGACTGGTAATGTTAGAGAGGACACTAAAATCTCCAGAAAGAGGAACCAGAGTAGGAAACCTCCGTGTAGGCTGTCTCACAACAGTTTGCCAGGATCGTAACATTTCTAGAGATAATTTTGGGGTTTGTCCTGAGATCTTACATATCTTCTGCAATGTCCAGGGACGAGGGAGCTCTGCAGGAAGCCAGAGTATGATAGGCACATAGAGGTTCTGGTGTCTTCTCCTTCACCTGCTCTCCTTTGCTTGGCTAAATCATAGTACCTAGTACTGCTTAAAAGCTATAACCTTCACAAAACTTAATTTGGGGGGAATGACAACGGATCACACAAGAAGTAAATATCGCAGAAGCGCTTCTTTCAATCCCCATACCTACACGTCCATGCATAAAAATCATCTTGGCGTTGGCTGATGATGGCATCTAAATATGACAGATCACAAATTTCTAGCTCACTTGTTTCTTTCTCTTTCATAGAAGATCTGATTATTGGCTATGAAAGTTACCTAAATAAAGATTGCATGTGGAGCAGATTTTACGCCTTTAATTACAAAGAAGAGTTAGTTAACGTTGTTGTACCAGCCTTCCCCTCTGTTACACGCTGATTCCACACAGCCCTTACAGAAAAAGGAGCGCCTACAAAATGTGACTGCAACAAGCAAGGGAAGTGTGGGAGGAGACCTGCTGTAAATGTGTAGCCAAGGTGGGTCTGTGGAGGTTTTCTGGCACATTTTTGAGCCTGGAGAGTCCTGGATTCAAGTGTGCTTGTTGGGAGATCCTGATTGCAAGCCTCTGTTTTTAGAAGGTGAGCTGGTGCTTCATATTCTGGGGAGAAGACGGCTCTGAACTGCCTTGCCTTCAGGCCTTCTGACTGCAGCGGTGGCAGGTCTGGCTTCAGTTCTGAAAAGAGAGAGGCTTTTTTGCCAAATTTTCTAACCCAAGTACCTGCATTGTTACATGCTTAGCGCTGACATGCAAATACTGACGCTCATACATATGTATGAATATGTCAGTGTCGGTCTTCAGCCGTGGATAGCTGTATGCTTGACTGGCATGTGTGTTGCTGATTACTTGATTCTTGGATTCCAATGATTTTTCGAGACAGCTGAAACCCCAATTTTTTTTTGCATTTTGTTTATTTAGTGAAATATCAAAAAAAGAAGAGAAGGCGAAGGTTCATTTAAGTTTGGAGTTTTGTTTTTCAAGGGTTGTTTTTTTTTTCCTTTGGCTTTGGTGTTTTCTCTTAAGCTGTGTTTCAGCTTGCAGCAAGTGGTTGGCCACCCCTACCCTTCTGGTTCCTTGCTTTCTTTTACACTCTTCCAGAACATGTTTCATGCCTTCCCTCTTTCTTGTTTAGACTAAATTAGCCAATGAACAACCTGACCCAGCTGCTTAGCTGTTCCCTGATCTGCATTTTACTTCTTAATGAGCTCAGAGTGACAAGCTATTTAGGCTGCTCGTTCCAGCATCAGCTCTGACTCCATCTGTAACTTTAGTGCCACTTCTTTGTCAGCAATGCCAATTACAAATGTGTGCCTTTCTAATTTACAGCACTCTAGTTATAACGCCCACGCTGTGCTCCGTGTGTTCTCTCTTTGCTTCTACTGTTTGTAGTCACCTGAGCAGACCTTCAGATTGTCAGAGCAAGGGTCTGCTACATGGCTGGCATTGATCAGCTATCTATAGCACCATATACAATTTGGCACTGCATAGATCGCTTGCTCCCTTTCATCTGCCCTGAATTTGGAAAGCTCTGTCGGTTCACACAGGGTTCTACAAACCTGTCTATGCATTGATCCTTCTGTGAACTGGCAATCCTGGAGCAAATGTGTTCCCTCGCATATGATACCGCAATATGGGAAAAAGAATTACTTACTATGCATCTGTAGGGCTATATTATATTTTTCTTGGCCTCCCCCGTGTTCATCTGCAGAAAAATCCTAAATATGTTCCTCTTTTGCCCATAAGCAATAACTAGGACTTGATCCATTTCTTTGTGTGCATTGTTAAAAATGCAGAACATCGTGAAGTCTCTGCTCAGGCAAGTACAATAGTAGTAAGCAGTCTCCATTTCCACGGGTTTATACTCTTGTGTACCGAGCAGCTGAAAATGGATCTGCTCTTTTCTGTGGTTGTTGCTGCTGGGCATGCACCCTCTTTTGACCAGTCGGTCTTCTCAGGAGTAAGACTCATATCTAGAAAGATGTTTAAGGGGATAGTAAAGGAAGTAATCTGTTTGGCTCATTAGATTCTCAAAGAGACATTTCCTCAGACTTAACGGCCGGTATATTTTAAATTAATTAAAAGAGATAACTACTTCACATTGTTCATAATCTACTTTTGGTTTTTCATTTAATCATGATTCTGTTGCTGTTGCAATTGGTTGGATATAGAAAGACCATTATTATCTCTAGCCATGCTGGATAAGACAAGAACAGTCTTAGACTGTGTGGTTTCATCTGATGACTCACTGTGAGTGCATTTTCTTCGCTAAATTTTTTGCTCTCTGTTTGGACCATTTCTTCAAAAAGGTGGAATACCCTCAATTTTTGTAAGCAGTGTGAGGAATGTGGGAAATCCCAAGAAATGCATCAGGTGGGATTTGGCACATATCTGTTAAGGCAGGACAACAGGCTTCTGAGAGTTACCAGGCTACATTTCTTTCATCAGATCCAATGTGGTGCTTTCAGCTGAAAAGCGTGTGCATCAGCCAAGGTATTCCTGAAATGATTAGACCCTTTATCTCCCATGGGGAGTAAAAGTAGAGTTTCATTTGATATGTACCACAAAGAAGCAGTAGAGTGCAACATTTAGCATCTATTTCTACATTACTATTTTCTCTTCAGGAAAAAAAAAAAAAAAGATTCTTGGGATAAAATTTTTACTCACAGGGAAAAATTGTTAAAAATATGTTGCATCCACACACATAACAGTCAGAAACTGTGAACCAGAAATTCCTATATTAGAAAGTTTAGATCTTGAGCCTGTAAAACTATCCATGTAGACTGCTGAGTTCAGACAGCCCCATTTGACAAGGCTTTGTATGGCTTGATTTTGAACCATTTATGATCTGTTTCTAATAACTCTTCTGTTATTAGAGGAGTTGTTCAGTTTTGCAGGAGAACAAGACAATGATGGATGAACTGCTTGGCTTTTAGGATTTCATGAACAGTTGATAACTGAACTATCCAATTTGCTTAGATTATGGAAAATGCTATCAAATTTTCAAATTTTATCAGAAATTCTACTCCAAATGCTTGTACAAAGGGAATACATCTTCGGGAAAATTCACAAAGGTTGACATATACAGTTAGTATAGTGGAGAACTAAACACCATATCTGTTTTTTTTTATATTAAAGAAGTATAGCAAGTATAAGTGATGTCAATGGCCAAACCTGTGACCTTTAATTTTTAATATTACAGGATTCAGTTTATTTATTTCTTTGTTGAAGATTCCTCACTGAAAGGCCAGAAAAGCTGTGAAAATTATAACAATCATTTTAAAAGAAATTCAACATTAGAATTGGTGTTTGTGTCTCAGGAAATGAAAATCGCTTTTCTTCCTCTGTTTTGGGTAGCTAAAGCTCTTCTGAAAAGGAAAAATCACAAATGTTTTAGTCTACTTTCCACATGAGAGATTGTGTTGATGTCTGTGTCACAGTTAAATAATTTCTTTTAAATTAGTGTGGAATTCTACTCATATGTAAGAATGAGTAGATCCTCTCCTTATCGCTATCTTTTTTAAGTCTATTACTAACAAGAGTAAAACAATGTATTTTAGATAGATTATTTTAGCTGCAATAAGGACATGTGATTCTGATACAAAGTCTGTTTTCTGCTGTTGACCTCCTCCTCTGCCTCTCCACCCTTTTTTTAAGGAACACACTTTGGGGAGTGCTGGAGGGACAAGTGTAGAGGTGTACAGATCATGTTGTGACCTGGCTATTTTTCAGCTAGTGTAATGGTTACAGGGCATGATTACAAGCTACCACAACTTAGGGCAGCCCTGAGGCTGCTCAAAATTACACTGGGGCTGAACAGTCCCCACACAGCCCCAGGAGCTGGTACCATCTTTGTCACCACCTTCCATTCCTGTACTGAGAATACTTTAGGCAAGGAAGGAAAATATGGCAAATGAACACTTCTGGAGAGTTATGAACGTGTCATTTTTAAGTAGTCAGTTTTCAGATGTATAGGATCAAGATTTCCTCGTTAATTTCCAGCATATTACATCAGCTGAAGAACTACTCTGTCAAGCTGGGTCATTCTTTCCCAGGCTTTTTCCCCCTTTTTTTTTTTTTTTTCTTATGGGCTAAAACTAACAAATTAATACATTTTAAGTCTAAAAATCTGCATGACAATATTTTAGTTTAACTTCCTGTATTACATAGGTCATTGAATCTCATCCTGCAATTTCTGCACTGAACCCTATAACTTGTAGCTGAGCTGGAATATACCTTTTAAAAAGCTATTCAATATTGATTTAAGGACTCCCACTGAAAGAGAATCTACCATGGCCCTTGGTAATTTGTTCCAGTGATTAATTACCCTCAGTGTTAATATCATGCATCTTATTTTCAATATCACTCTCTTTTAATGCAGCAGTTTCAATGGGGAAGGTACGAAATTTTTTAGTGTTCTACGGTGAACTGCTCAGGGCCAATCTACCTGAAGCAGATATATTGTTACTCCCTTATTGCTCCCTTCCAGAGGTAACATCTACAACCTTATGAAGCTCACTGAATACTACAGACATACCTTTAAATAATAGGGGCTTGACCACAACTTAAAAAACAGAACCTCACTTCATGATGATTGTTAGAGAAACACAGGATGCAGAGAGTGAGCTGTTGCGTGCATCAGAAGGCCTAAGAGTGCAGGTACATTTACTCCCTGGCCTGAACTTAGCAGCCTCAAGGAGGTAGGAGTGAAGTCCTTCCCCTGACTCCGTGTCTGAAAATACTGTGATTACGTTGGTCAGTTTGCAGTGTACGGCATTTTTCAGATTAGGATTTTTCATACATTTCTGTAGAAGTTAACATAGTGAAGGAGGTGGCTGGAGGGTATCAGCCTCTCCCCTTAATTATAAAACAAAAAGTGTTACTAAAAGGAAATAAAAAACCTTTGCTTATTTGCAGGCTAACTGATGCTGTAAGAAGAGCTAGTGGTTAAGAATTGGTTGCTTTACCTTCAGTGCAGGCTAAAATCTCCTGTTCACAAATTAAACAGTAGTGTTGGTGTACGTTTTTCTCTTTACTTCTTCTTCTCCAAATGTGCTTTAGTCCTAACCTAGGGGGACCACCTGTGAGTGAGAGGGTAGTTTAGTCTCCATGCTTATTCACTCCTTGGTCTCTCTGCTGGGACTGTCAAGCCAAGAATGCCAATTAGTTCAGCATTAACAAGCCTCTTTATGTGTTCTATTGGGCCTAAGAATTGACAGCTTCAATTCTGAATTTCCTTGGTTATGTGGATTTATGTTAAATTCTTGTTTCTCATGAAAATGTTCTTAAGCCACTAGTTGGGCTGTAACTAATTGTTTCAGAATTAGAAGTGGGAGTAAATCAAAATCTGGTGAGGTTGCCCTTGGACTTGGATACACTACCAAATCTAATCTATACAGCTCATGCTCAACTGTGTTTACAACACTCCTCTGAAATAAATTGTTTTGTCTAAAGCAATGAAAGGTCTTATTTTTATACTGGTGGCTGTGCGTGGGCCTGATACAGAAGCAAGGAGTAGGGTCTGAAGCAAACCCTGTTAAGGGACAAATTTTGAAAAGCAAAAGAATTTTAAATCCATGCTTTGTATAGACTTCTTCGTACGTTTAGGTCAATATTAGCCCATGCCCGTAAAAATACAGCAAGTACTCACTACTTATGGGCTCCACAGGGAAATTGTGTTTTCTCCTGTGTTACCTTACATACTTAGGAAGAGATTTGGATAAACTCCAGAAAACTATGCCGTCTTACTTTGCATTTTTCCTTCTCGTGTCTTCTTAAAACCCTCCGTCATGAGGACTACAAAGAAAAATGCTGGCAATGCTTAGGCTACTGTATTGCTGAAATCGCAACCTACCTCAGTATCCTGTATTTTCTAATCACTTCCCTGTGCCAACCCCTTCCATTGAACTCTTTTACTAGATGTGGCAGTGCTGATATTTTTGTGCCTATTCGTATAGGGTCTGACCCCCCTGGGGTACAGGTTTATGGTGTAGATCTCCACGCTTCACAGTAACAGTGATGTGGAATAATCTATAAGCACCTGCAAAAAAGGCAAAATTAGAGAGATTGTTTCTGACTCTGCTTTATCATGGGCTGTACGGCAGCAGTCAGCATAGCTGAAAAATGTCTCTATGCATGTTGTTTATAGCCCCGTTGCATTAGTCAGCTTCCTTTAATAAATCAGATACAAGTTGTGACATGTTGTTAATTCGATCACTAATAACCTGCTCAAATTGCAAATCTATGTCAGCAGGTTGGTGTTGATTAAGTTGTAGTCACTACTAACATATTGTTTTAAATGACTGATAAATTTTATTTGCTGCGGTGATAGACTGCCTGCTCTGTTGTGGGTTGGTTTTTTGTGGGTTTTTTTTTTTTTTTCCTCCTCTTGTAAGCTTAGAAAAATGACACAAATGGCCCTGAGGTGGTCCTCTATAGGCCTTTCTCTTCCTCCGTTTGCTGCAAAGAGAGCTGGTAGCCACTAGAGGGGAGGAGACTGCCGGCTTTACTGAGCGCTTCACGCTAGAGCTTGAAGGTGCAGAAGCTGTCACAAGACTGGTTGCCCAACGAAATGGTTTAAAATATGTTATGAAGGTTAGTAAAAAATAAAAATAAAAAATGCTTTTCCCCCCTGCCCCCACTCCCCTTAATGCATTTGAAATATTAATTTCTCAGCACATCGGCTCTCTTTGGAGTGTTACTATCTCAGGTAGATAACTGGGGGAGGGAAAAACCTGCAGTAACAAACATTTAAAATGTTACATCTGAAGGTAATCTGTTAAATCTTTCAAAGCAAATGTTTTATTTTCTATGCAAGGATACTGGCAAATTAGGGCAAGGTCTAGAAATAGTAAACATTTATTTCCTATGTGAAATGAGAAGTTTTGATTTTATGTGTTCGAAGTTTCCAACCGTTCCGTCCATTCCCTTCTTCCCTCCTCCTCCCCTGCCCCGAACTACTGATGTTGAAGAAATGATTAAACTAGTAGAAAACTTAAGCATCATTCTTACAAACATTTTGAAATATTTATAGACTGTGTTATACATAACCAAATCTAAGCCAGAATAGCAGAGATACTAATTTTATCATCTGTAGATGGAGAAATGTATATTTCTGTCTTTATATATACAGTCTGACCTTTTTATTTTATTTTTTAAAACAGAGTAAAATTCTTGGTATTGTTAAAGAGCTATAATGTAGAACTGTAGCTTGTTACACTTACTCTCCTGAGTGTAATTGCACTAAGATCATTCAGTTTCCATTTGGAAAGCCAGTGGCAATTACTGGAATACAATGTATCATGCATTTGCTCACTGGATATAAAACGTATATACTAATTCGCAATAAAATGTAACAGCTGTCAGTGCATTTTCTGCTCTGTTACTTCAATAAATTGGAACTCTGACTAGAAAATGGGAATATTGCATTTTTACACACTCCGTAATGTGTTTGCTTTTTGCAAATACAATTTATTTTTTTTTGTGACAAAAATTGTGGTTTGTTATTACTGCTAGTGGATAAATATTCTTATATCAGAATGAATTACACATGGTATCTGTAAAGAAGTAGTAATATTTTCTGCTTTTTATTGTAGCCTGTCTCCAGTAAACAAAATGCACTTAACCTACTTCTGTCACATACTGGGTATATTTTTTTTTTAGCTTTGCAATGGTTGGGGGATGGGGAGAATTTATTTTATCCTACCTTTCCAGGTATTTGGGTAGCTGGTTAACATTTTGTAGGAGACTGTTATTTCTCTCTTGGATTCCTTTTTATTTTTATAAAGCTATATATAGATAAATAATTATGGGAGACAGTTATTAACCATGATTCCTCACATTACAAACTAGTGCATCTGAGTTTTATTTAAGATAAAATGCCTGCACATTTGTGTAATTTTGTTACTTGAGGTCAGACTTTTCACAGATAATTAGCCTTTTACACACTGTGAAATCAACCTGCATTGGTTATTTGGCTAGACTCTTTGCTTCTGTTCTTTATTTCCCAGAAGGTTAACGTGCTGAAAATCTAGCTGCAAGCACATAGTACTGTCTCTTTGTGTTGCTAATTATCCCGTTGCATAATTATTAATATCAGGAGCAGGAAGAGGAAACAAGCACACCAAATACTCGTGAATGCTAGTGTTCTGGCAGGAAGCTAGTCCTGCATTAATAAAATGTGCCTGTGCCAATATCACAGAAGATAGGAGCGTTCCTTGTTAAGGATCATTTATTAACTGAGATCATCTTTTAGTTCGCCTTGGGGTAATGACTAATGTCAATGGCAAATTTCACAGTTGTCTAGAGAAATGAATTAAATTTGTAATAAAAAGCCCTTCGGCTTGTTGTACATGTTCATTTATTGGAGTAGTTGAACTAGGAGAACTGTAAGGCAACCAAGAACATTGGCTTAATTTTCCTTACATATAATAGTGACCTTTAGCTTCATATTGAAAAAGTTACCTATTATAGACTGGTAAATTAAATGAGAAGTTCCTCTAATGCAAAATAAACTAAGTGACTGAGCTAAGTTAAACGGCCCTTGAGCTTATGAGTTTTTTGGCAGAAACAAATTCTTTTTTTTTCTACATCTGTTCTGCGCAAGCCTTCTGAAGGTGGCTTGGTGTCTCATCAGTCTGATAAAACAATACAAAGTGGGATGCTAGGAAGTAATTAGAAGCCCATCCTGAAGGATACCATGATGATTGCAAACTTGGGATAGTACAGTGACAATTTGCATATTGAAAGTGTGGTTTTGTTTGAAAATTTTCAAACGTTCTCTATATGTCTTCTTTTCTATAAACTTAAAGCAACCTGCCTCAATTTATAAAAAGGGTGAGCTGTGGGGATTTTTTTAATTTATGTGTGCATTACAAACTAGAAGCAAGACTTAAAATATTGTCACTGCTGAGAATAAACATGAAATTGACAGGAAAACATACCAAAATTTAAGGAGAAATGGCATGCACCACAGTGCAGGTGGAATGAGAATTAAAATGATCTTCTGCTCCTAGGTCAAAGGAGGAGAGAGTTTCTGATTTCAAGGTGTACATTTTAGTCTTAGGAAAGATAATAAGCCCTGTCCCACCAGCAATTTAATACAGACTATGTTTAATTGTTAGTGTGGTAGGTTCTGTCTTTCAAAGATATACCATGCCTTACTGAACACAAGAAAAATATGGGGAAAATCCCAACAGACAGTAATAGAAAAATCCTGCAGCTGTTGAAAGAAAATGGAGGTGGGAATGCATTTACTTTGCCATCAACACCTAGCTGGGCTCAGGATGTGCTTATATAGTGAGTTCCCAAATCATAATGAGGTGCTTGGAAAATGGTCAAAATATATACAAGAGTGATGTCTTACTCTGAGTGTTTGCCAAAGTTCATGACAGAATTGCAGCACTGATGTTTTCAAAATCACTTTTGTGTTGTGTATATAGTCTTCATTTAATTCTGTGTAGTAGGTGCTTTTATGTGATCTGGTGGTAAAATCCTGTGCTTATTTCCACCAAATTTAGTATGACAGTCATCTAACTAATTTACTCTGAAGAATCCTGATGTTCTGAAAGTTTCATAGATGTGAAATTCTCTGTCTGCACCATCCAATAACAAAAATAACTTTTGGAACTTCGGTGAGAAGATGTATATCTTAATGGATACTCTTCCCAAGAAATTTTTTTTCATAGTTCGTCAGGTGAATAAAAGGATGTTCTTACTATAACCGGTGAGGCTTAGCAAGAAATTCGGAGTGATTAGTAAAAGCACAAAAAGGTAAACATCAATACAAATTCCAAACAGCTCCCAGGGCAAACCCTGGGTTGTTAACAGATATATGGACATAGGAAGTTTTTAACGGATTTTGGCAACTCTTGTCTGCATTGTTGTGTGACCAATTCAAGAATGAATTATTGAAAATGTAAAATTAGACTGTGGAGAAAAGGATATAGTGAAGTGTACTGCCCAGGGACTGTAATATATCCACAGGGAGTCAGTGTTGCCAGGGGTCTTTTTTGCACCACTCAGCTAATGGACCCCAAGTAGGGAGGCAGAAAATAGGGAGTTAAAGGCAAAGGTACAAAGCTGCTAATGGTTACTGTTTATTTTTTCTGACAGAGAAGGTCAACCTTAATTTTGTATCTGTCACATGCTTGAATCCTAATGTATCATGTTAGCAGCTTTTAAGAATATTCCAGAGATGGTTACCAGAAGATAATGCAGAAATGAAACATGGTGGTGTTCATAAGTGAGGGAGGGAAACAGTAGGCTTACATTGTCCTTCAGTGTAAATCATTGCCAAGTTTAGTGGGACAATCATCTTTCTTTAAAGTCCAGATTAATGTTCCTTGCGCAGACAGGATGATAACTAATTGAAGAAAAACTTTTATCTATGTGGCTCTGAGTAAAATCTAAAAGTTTATTTTTTACTTGATTTTTAAATTCAGAAAATTATTTTGGAATATCTTTTTCTTAAGACATAAAAAAAGGTTTTGCTTAGCCGTAGGTAGTGAAATTGCATTTTCTCGCTAGCAAAGATGTACAGTAGCAAGAGACTTTCATTTCAAAAAGGCTCTTCTAAAATCTAGCTATTGAAAGTTGTGAATATGGTAAGCAAGCCCCGTGTTTTTAAAATAAATATTCTGCTCAGAATGTGGGCATGGCTATGTATAAAAAGTGTGTTTTACATTCAGTTTTCGGTATGTTGACTTAAGTTTTTTTCAAGGGAAAGAAAAAAAAAAACTATAATCAAAGCTAGAACTTGATCTAAGTGTGACAAAAAAACCTGCTAATGTTGGAGGTGATAAAGACAGTGACTGTATACAGGTACTTGCAAATTTATATATGTAGTTCTATGAAGAGAATTAAGATTTTTCTTTATGTTTAAGGAAAAGAAGAATAACTTCCACCTAATTTTCTTCCACAACATTTTTCTGGGAGGTGTGTGATTGATAAATTAAAACACATTTAAAAAACTCAACCAAACAAATGTCCTTGCAGCTGGGAATACGAAAGGACGTTATTATTATGCAATTAAATGAAATTATTGAATATATGTTTTCTTAAAATTCAAGGGCTACCGTCAACATTTACAAAATTAATACCTTCATTACCTGCAGCACTTGCCAAACTGTTTCCGAAATTTCGGTGGGAAGAATATCTGAAATTTAGGCTATCCTTAAGCAAGTTGGCCAGATATGGATTTAAGCAGCTAAGTTTGAAAAGGCTGGCTTGCTTTTTGGGTTTTTTGTATTGTTTTATCTTTTTTTTCAATTCTGTTAGTCACCTTTAGGAAAAGATTTTTAGTCTTTGCTCTATAAGCTTTCTATTTACTGAAACTAGATTTGATATTTTCTACCAAGAGTTATTTTCTTTTCTGAGCTTGTTTGTTTTTTAATAATCATCCCCCCCCCCCCCCCCCCCCCGCCCCTTTGTAAGCTGTAGTATTTACTTTTCACAGCCTTAGCTGACCAAGAAGTAAAGCAACATGGGAGGAATAAAGCAGATATGGGTGGGGTTCTCTGAAACAGATTCATTTTCTCTCTGTGCATTTCTCTGCTGTGGAATAGACTTTATGCTTATTCACAGAGAGGGAGTTTAGAAATGTTTTTAGAAAATGCAGATGTGCAAAGCATTCTTAATAAGGATGGGAAAAGAGTTTGCACTCCCCTTTTAACCACTCTCTCACCTCAGCCCTTTTCAGCATGTAACCTTATTCTCTGTGGGATTACTTGGATGAAAACCAATTAGAGAACTGCTCACACAATATAAATGCATACAGATTAGTACAGATTGAACAGTTCCAATGCCAACTAATCATACAGTATATAAAGTCCTAAACAATATAGATATTAAGGAATGATGGGGAAAAGGACTCATATTGTTGTAAAACTGAGCACAAAATGGAAGCAGCATAAAACTGTTTATTTAAATAATAAATAAAGTATAGGTTTTCTCTTCCCCCCCCCTCCTTTTTTTTTCCTTTTGTGGCAACCTGCCCATAGACAAACTAAATATATCAAAGAAATTCAGACTACGTGTTTTCCTGGGTATTCCTCATGCTTGTGTGGTAACATTACTTCACTGGTGTTGTTTTTCGTCCTTTAACTGCCCATCCCCTCGATAACCTCAAATGCAGCGCTTATTTTCCAGCTGGGACAAGAATGGGAAAATGGTCTCCTCTGAGGAGGATGCTGATGCCAGTACAAAGGTGTCTGGGAGGGACAAACAGACTCTGTGAATATAACTGAGTTATTTTAATGCATGGTCCCCAAGGACTGTGCGACCTGAAGGGTTTGTTTTGCTGAGTGAAGTCTGCAAGAGGACGACTGCAGAACCATGAGATCAGCCATTGTTTCCCTTTGCGTTGGTGTTGTCAGTTCCTGATATTCCAGGGAGGATATTTTGGGGAAAATATAATACTTTTTTCTCTTCACGCCTGTTGCCCAGCAATAGAAATGGAATCATGAGAAAATGCTAGCCTCCTTCAGGTTTCATGCTGTCTTCATACTACAATGTCTGTTCTGATGTGCCTCCAGCTTCGGTCATTTTTTTTTCTTTACTTTTTTCCTTTCTGTTATTATTAATAGGAAAATGTTTTCATGGTTAAAATTAGAACTAGGCATTCTGATGAAGAGTAAACTCTTCTACCTCCCTCTTCTGATGTTTCTCTGTTATATGTAATCATGGTGAAACCTTCTGACTTTTTAAAGAAATATCACAGACGATTTTCAGTCTGTTCCTAATTAGAGATATGTGAGGTACCCATTATTTACTTTAATATTGAAAGGGCTTTTTAATCCTTGAAAAACATTTTGGCAACAGTCTTGAAATAATGTGCTAGAATTTTGAGTGGCCTGCTTCATATCTTCTGCTGGGCATTTGTCTGACTGATCTTTTACCTGCTGAACCAAATCATCCACTTACTATTATAACAAAAGTGAGAGAGTAAGAAATCTATCTAGATACAGCTAGAAGACAAAAATGAAAGATAAAAACACACATAAAAGAACTAAGTCATACTCAGATTGGCAAAAAAACCCTCAAGACAACTAAAGGAAATGGAAGTTTACAGGAGAGATTGGTGTGTACATTGGTCTTCTCCAGAACATCTGTCATTTTTAGACCAGCAGTGATTATGCATTGAAATTTACCCTGAAAGTGTTTACTATAGCATTCAGAAAAAAAAAAAAAAAAAAAAAAAAGGCTAATTACTATAGTAACTCCCTGTACTATACGGTGTCTGTTTGTCTCTAGCTTCAAAGAGAGAAAAGAAATCTCTGCTACCATGTTTATTACATAATTTTAGCTGGATATCTGTGCTTCAGCTTTAATAGAGATGTGCAGGATCTCACATGCCTCCATTCATTAAGATCTTACTGCTTAGTTCTATAGCTGAAACCTGGAGCCAAATCCTGACATGTGTGCCCAAGTGCTAATTATGTCCGAATGGGAGTACTGAATAGGCCCTTGTGCCTACGACACTCTCCTTGGAAAATGTCTAGAAGCCATCATTTCCCTAGCTGGAGTAGTCTAGTAACGAACCCCCTATCACGACAGAAAGTCATTTTAGAAGTGATGGAGAGAAAGCAGCAGCCAGTGGAGAGCCTGGTATCTCAGCAGTGTGACTTTTTAGTGCCGTAGAGCAGGAAAGGGCAGCAGGGCAGCAGGGACCTACCGTCTAGTCTGAGTTCATGTAATCCACTCCTGCCTCTATGGTTTGCTCTAGACCTACAGTCTTTGGAATCCTAACTGATTGCTTCTTTGGTGGAAGTTTTTGTTTCTGACCTCAAGAGAAAATACATATTAGCAAATATGAGGGACTCTTTTGGGGCTTCTGGATTTTGCCTGCAGATGTTGGGAGTTGTTCATACCAAGTCCCTGTGAATTTGAAGGAGTACTGACCTTTTCCATGATAGATTCAGACCTGATAATTTGAACTTTAAAAAGTAGTAACTTCTTATCATTAATATGAATAATTTCTTAGATTTTCCAGAATGAGATTTATTTTTCCTCAAAAGCCTTTCATTGCATTGTCTCGTTACTGCCCAGCCCGCTTTGGTCCAGCTGCAGGAAGGAAACAGCTGTCCCTGTTGCATTGCTATGGAGTGCCAAACCCTGACCCTCCTCAAAAGGCAAAAACATGCCTGTTCAGTTCATCTGAATGTTTAAGCCACACGAGAAGATGTTATTACTTGCTATAATAACCAACACTGCAGATGGGAAGTTTTCATTTAAAGCACTTTGCCACATCACCTATCATACTAAGTTAAATTAAACATAATTTGAAAGGAATTATTCACACCTAATAAGCAGGACTATGTTATGCAGATGGTAACTGAAGATTTATTTTGTTTTCCTACCTGTCACAGATTGGTCAAGGACCAGTCAGGGAACTTAGGCATCATGATGCTGAAGGGTTTAGAATAGGGAAAAGCTTATTAGGTCATCAGCTCCTCCCTTCTGCTAGGAGAGATTTGTTACTGGCAGCATAGTCTGAAGTGCTTTGTCCTTTCCAATTTTTCATGACACTTGTTGTTGTCTAGAAATTCTGGCAGGAGAAACAATGTTTTACAGAAAAAAAAAAACCCAACAATCAGTGGACAAAGACTAGTAATATAGGAAATTATATGGGGGTTTGAGGCTTTGAGTTTTCTGCAGTCTCAGAAAGCACTTGTGCAGAACCAGTGAAGAAAGTCTGGGCCAGCTGAGGGAAGAGGCCCACAGTTTTTGAACATAAACCATAAGTGATAGCAGAGCATTGATTTTTTAATAACAATTTTTATGTTGTTCTATAAAAATGTATTGGTAGGAAAAAAGTAATGGATGGAGGGTTGCATCTGAGTGGACAAAGGAGAAAATTGGCTGCCAAGGGTAATAGAAGTGCAGTGCAATACTATTTCTGTTACAAGTACAGGAGGGTGTAAGAAAGCAGCAAGCTGCTTACTGATTCACCTCAAAAAGCATGGTGCATCCTGAAAACCTGCCAGAACTAACAAGACATCATGGGTGAATTCCTGTTCCCAAAGAAGCAAGCAAGGATCTTGCCATTGACTTCCTTGGGGTTAGGATTTCACATAGTAGTTGAAATTTCTTTGTGCAGTGCTGAGCAAAGAGGTCACTGGAACTTCAACTCACGAATATTCATGGATGGTGCTGTATTGGGAAGGGAAATGCGGGCTTCAAAGAAACGGGGAGAAGTCAAAGTCTGGGATGCTTTCTGTACCATCTCCTGACCAGGTCTTATTTCTACTAGGCTGATACTAATTCCAGACATTTCCTATGAGTTTGCATTCCAGAGAACAATAACCTACCTGAAAGACTGTATTTTCTCTAATTCCCTTTTAATATCCTGTTCATGTTCCTGAGTGTGTAAGTAAGTAATTGATATGTTATTGTTATGCTTAGACTCCAGGGGTATTTTTGAAGGCTGTCTTCAAGTAAGTGGTGTCAGGGCATCATGTGAATTGTGAAGGAAAGGAATGCCATAGCTGACTACCTCCTGTGACCAATAAAGCTCTCTGCCATGCTTATTCAGACTTCACTCTGTCATTGATATTGTCAGTTCCAGGCTTCCTGCTGGTCATATTTACTATCCTAGGCTGTGGAGGAGGGGAGGCGAAACTGCCCTCCAAATAGTAGAGATCTTACTCGGTGGGGTTCCTGAAGAACAGTCTGAAGACCTTGAGTGGATTACTGGTCCATGCCTTAAGAGATGCGATGTTGTATTTGGAGCACCTGTATGTGCCCTGGATACTTTTGTAACACTTAACTCAGCAACAATTTTCACTGAGATCACTCTCATCCTCAGTTTTAATAATTTAGATTTAATAGGGAAGGAATTATAAATATGGCCTCCTAGTCAAATCATGAAAGTGGTTTAGCATACGTGCTCATGAAAAACTCATGCTTTCCATAGGTTGTCCACCCTCTAATACTAGAAAATATGGATTAAAGAAAAAAATGCTGTTAGAAACAATAGAAATAATGTATTTTGAAGTATGAAGTGTTTGGGAGGGCAACAACTCAATCTGATCATTTTCAAAAATCTACAGATCCTTGTTTTTCACTTATTATATTCCCAACATCGAAAGATAAAAAGTTATTGTCCATTTTTATGTTTCTGGTACCCTGGGAGCTGTTAAATAGAACATTTTCATATTAGAAAACCCAGAAGTCTAAAAAATATATAGCAAAAGAGATCATATCCTTCAACAATTGAGAGTAATGAATTTAAAAAACAAGAAATTCTCAGCCAAGTTTTGTCATTCATGATACCTTTCTATTTCCTTTATCCATTTTTCACTTACATAACATAAAAAATTTTTTAGTAGTTTTAGTCCTCCATGAACATTCCCCACTCAAGTGTTCATGTGCACATAACACCAATATAGGGAAACCTATGTATAAAAAAAAAGTTTTGTTTTATAACTTATTTTCTTTCTTAAAAATTGTTCAATGGTATGAAGAAAAGGAGACCACATTTGTCACTTGTCCTGCTCAAGACAACACAGCTGCTAGACTTGTGGGGTGGACACCAAGGAACAGGATATCCCTCTAATGTAGTTCACCACTTGCTTTCTACTGGGAATTCAGGCTGGCTTCCTTAACAGCAGTTTACAATGTAGGTCCCTAACGTAGCTAGGCAGGTTTCTACTCTGAAGTCGTCACTAGAATAATGGAAAGAGCTGACTAGATCTTGTTCTTGCTGAAGTCTGCTGCTGGAGCTTGTAGTCTTGTAAATGTCTGTACTACAGAAGAAATACTATGGGTGAGCCTGTGTGTGATGGCAGAATGAAAATACTGCTAGGAGGATTCAGCTGGCCTTATTTCAAGTCATTGCTCCCAAATGTCCAGTAATAGCCACCTACTGATCCTGGTCCAGCTGGCAGCATGTGCATATAAAAGTCTCCGTGGAGATAAACAGTAGTTAAATCACAGAGAGAGAAAGCAATTGCTGTTGAAGAAGCTAATACTGGGAAATACCATGAAACCAAGTTTCTACTGCCTGTGTAACATTATTTCTTATACTATGATTCAAGCTGCCTGCACCAAAGTGGAAAATACTGATTGCCTAAGCATATTGGGGGGGTGGGGGGGCATGTAGAGCTGGATATGATTTACACTGTTCAAGGCCACAGTGCCTGTGCTACTGTGATGGAAAGACATATGGTGCTTGCTTGAAGCAAGCCGAATACAAGCAGAGGTCAGTCTTGCACTGGTGAACAGTATCTTGTATGTAGATATGCGGTGCTACTGGAATTCAGTAGTAGGCTAGCACAGCTTGTTTTTCTATTGTGGACATTGTAGAATGGGCGTTACAAGATGAAACCATGCTCATCACTGGAGAGGTTACCCTGAAAAATGTACTTGTCTGCAGCAACGATATAGTATAATTTCTGACAGAGGAGACTTGTGCCTTTGTTAAGAATTTATGTTTCACCAAAATATGATTTTACTAGGCACTGCATTCTTGTGGTATTTAAAGGAAATAGAGTGGGTTAATAGCCAGGAAATTCCTGCTTAGAGAATGGAATTTACTATTTTGGATATTTACATTGAAGTGTTTTTTTCTTCTATAAAAATGTCTCTGAAGAAAAAACATCCTGGAGTGAAATGTTATTTACCTATACAGAGGATTTTTACAGGAATCTTGTTTTCAGCTAGTTTAACTCAGCCAGTCTTTCTGTTGGTTAGCATTTGCGTTTCATTAAAAAACAGAATTTATGTTCCTCTTTCTCACGCACTCTCTAAGTTTAATTCACATAGAGCTAGTAGATGGTAATTTTGTTTCCATCCTGATACAGTAAAAAATAACCTCGTCGTATTAAGATGACTTTGCTTTTTTGTAAAGATGTGGTATGCAGGTCAAAATCAATATGTATCCAAATCCTTTGTGGCAAGAAAAGATGGATAAAATGCTTTGAGACAAAATTTTAAAAACAAACACTGTAATTAGCTTTTATTTAGTCTTTTTTTTTAAGACAATGATTTTCATTTCATATGGAAATGTAGATTTCTTCAGAGTAATTTCATGTTCTTTTTGGTTTAAAGCAACTTTTTTCCTTTGATTACTGAAATATGCAGTTCTCTCTATTTAAGACGTAATACCAAATCAACATACTTCCCCCTTCCTTTTTTTGCTGATGACAGTCAGCAGAAATCGTGTTCCAAAGTGCCCTGAGAACAAGGGCATTGATCTCAAGTGAGACTCTTGTGCCACCTTCCCCTTGTCACTTTCAGCTGTAATTTGTTAAGATATCAGCTCTAAATTATTAAACACTTTATAAGTATAAATAATTCAGCAGTCAACAAAATAAAGTGACAGCCCATTAATCAGTTTCCGTACGTGTACATAGGTGGCATGCTGTGGTTTGTGTTGGGGGTATGAATTTGCTGAGGTCCGTGTGCTTTGCAGCAGTGCTGCTGCTTCTCACCTCAGGAAAAGGTTTGTGCGCATCTTCTAGGTTTGTCATTTTGTTTGCACAAGACAAAACAAGTTCTTCCTAAACTCCAGGCAGGGTTTGCAGGAAACTTCGAGGCTTTTGTTGTATGGGATCACAACAATACAGGGTCTTTCCTTCTGGCCTGGGTTTAAATCTTCCAAAGGCCAGCCCAGCTTGGGAACACCAGAAATCAGGCAGTGTGCCTGTACGTGGGCATACCACAAACTGGCACAATCCTCCTGACAGCAGGACCACCTCTTTGCTATTTCAGGCAACACCTGAATGAGAGAAGCAGTGTGTGAGTCAGGCTAAGACTGTTCTATGATGTCCATAAGATCAGGAACCATCCCCTCCTCAGAATTTCAGTAAAGTTCTTGTCATAATCAAGCAGCATATATCAATGAAAGGCTGTTGTTAGAACACTGTATATTCCAAAAGCGAAGTATTATTAGGGTTTGTCAGTAGAAAGAAGGCCTGTTTCATGGTCCTGAAATTTTACCAAGAAGCCATCAGTGCAAAAATTGCACTTTCCTCCTTGGAAAGTTAAAAAAAAAAAAAAAGTGCCCTCGAACATCGTTATCCCAATATGCCAGGAATATTGCAGGTAAACTTAACTATGAGGATTATGCACTGTGCTTAACCATGTGGATATTTTGAAAAAATCCTCTCTGGAAAATGTTTAAAGAAATGCTGTGTGGATTTTTATGTTTTTAAATCACCATATAACAAACATAAATGTACAGTGATTGCTTTTAAGCCTTCGTTTTCAACACTGCAGGTGTTGCAAATTTGGATTGGCAGTAAAAAGTTTCCTCAGGAAGAATAGGAGAAATGGTTGTTTAACAGCTTTCCATTCTCATCTTGCATAGAAAGCCTGGGAAATTCATGTTGTAATGGAGAGACTACAAAGAGGCAACTGAAATGATCCTAAGTCAAGGATCAATCCATCACATATAGGAAAAGATTATGTATGTGTCAATCTCTCTTGCTTTTTGATGCAGAACAAATGGATGTTACCCTTGGTAAATGGTTTATATGAATGCCAGTGCAGCGTTTTAATAGAACAGGCCAAGGACAGGGAGACCTCAGACTTCAGCACTGTCAGGGTTTCTTGCTGGATAAAGCACTAGACTGGAACTCACAAGACCTAACTTCTGCTCTCACCAAGCTTTTAGATGACCTTGAACAAGTCACTTCACCCCTACACAGCACCCTTATAAAACTGTGATAATGATATTGACCTCTTTTGTTACAGAACTGTGAGGTCTAGTGGTTAAAAGTCCTGCTTAAGAGCAAGGTGGTAGTGTCACCCTGTGCGTAGTTGAAACTTGGATGAGACAATTTTTGGACCACATACGTGCAAGTGAAGAGATTCAAAATTACACTGGTGATTTAATTTGCATGAGTGCTTGAAAAGGGAAAAGTGTGCACTTGTGATGAAGCTGGTCTGAATAATATATAGCTTGTAAGTGCAATGGCAGTTACAAGAAAATAATGTGGTTAGAAACTGAATATAAGAAATGACAAGCAACTGGCAAAGGAAAACCTTCACTAAATGGAATGAGATTCCATGGTGAAACTGGGTAAACTATGCAGATTTTGTAAAAAATAAAACAATATGGAAATTTGTCTTACAGTGGGATCAAATTAAATGTGTTCTTTTATGAAACGCCTAGGCTGAAGTGCTTACATGTAAATAGGGATTAGGTTCCAATCCTTCCCATGGTAGAATGGATGCAGAAATCCATTGTCTGGTGCAGAACTTATTTGCTGGAACATGGGAATGTTATTGCAAAGTTAAAAAATCATAGAGCAAACAGGGTGGGGGAAACTTATCTGAGATATTACTTTTCTGACTATTACAAGATAGTCTCTGGTCAAGGGATCAGGTTTGTGGATAATGAGTGTTTTTAAGGTCTGCAAGGTTAAGATGATGTGGCATCAGCTATATATAAAATGCTAGTACTGACACTCTTGAAGCAGAGCTCAAGGTGAAAGTTAAAACTGTCATGGAACAAGGTGGCTGAAAAAAGTTGCAAGGCCAATTGACTGGATCAGCAGTATGGTGGCAGTTAGAAAGACAGGCAAACTGATGATCTGCATCAATCCAAAAGACCTCAATAGCATACTAAAGTGCTTATACTGTTCCCTGCCAACAGTCACTGAAATATTGCCAAATCAAGTGAACACAATAGTCTTTTCAGTCATGGATGCCAGAGATGGCTTCTGGCAAGTGAAACTGGATGCAGCAAACAGTTACTTGACAACTTTCTGGACCCTGTTTGGGTGCTATCAGTGGCTGACAATGCGGTACAGAACGGGAATCGCTTCAGGGGGTACCAGCAGAGATTGCACACAGCCCCTGAGGGTTGTCTGCTGCAGATATCAGTGCAGATGACATTGTTTATACTCATGTGGGAGGGCAAGGATTGAGCTACGGCCAACCATGATCACAAATTTGGTCTGGTAGAGACAGCAAGAAAGATCAGTCACAAGCAAACATAGGAATAGCTGTACCAGCCTAGAACAAAGCTCTCTAGCCTCATGTCTGGTTTCTAGTGGTGGCTGGTGGAGGAATCAAAAAGTACAAAAACATGTCACGTAGCCGGTGATAAACCCTAAAATTTCTTCTACACTGAAATTTGGGGAGGCAGAGATGGCTGTACAGCAATAAATATACACACTCTCTGCACATTCTCTGGCATCCTCAGGACCACCAGTAACTTCTGAGGGGCATTATTTCCCCCTGAAAAAAAAAAAAAAAAAAAATTCCTTTCCTTTCCTTTTCCTTTCCTTTCCTTTCCTTTCCTTTCCTTTCCTTTCCTTTCCTTTCCTTTCCTTTCCTTTCCTTTCCTTTCCTTTCCTTTCCTTTCCTTTCCTTTCCTTTCCTTTCCTTTCCTTTCCTTTCCTTTCCTTTCCTTTCCTTTCCTTTCCTTTCCTTTCCTTTCCTTTCCTTTCCTTTCCTTTCCTTTCCTTTCCTTTCCTTTCCTTTCCTTTCCTTTCCTTTCCTTTCCTTTCCTTTCCTTTCCTTTCCTTTCCTTTCCTTTCCTTTCCTTTCCTTTCCTTTCCCTGCCTCGCCTTTCCTTTCCCTGCCTCGCTCGCCTTGCCTCGCCTCGCCTCGCCTCGCCTGCCTCGCCTCGCCTTGCCTCGCCTCGCCTCGCCTCGCCTCGCCTCGCCTCGCCTCGCCTCGCCTCGCCTCGCCTTCCCCTTCCCCTTCCCCTTCCCCTTCCCCTTCCCCTTCCCCTTCCCCTTCCCCTTCTCCTTCTCCTTCCCCTTCTCCTTCCCCTTCCCCTTCTCCTTCCCCTTCCCCTTCTCCTTCCCCTTCCCCTTCTCCTTCCCCTTCCCCTTCTCCTTCCCCTTCCCCTTCTTCTTCCCCTTTCCCTTCTCCTTCTCCTTTCCCTTCTCCTTCTCCTTCCCCTTCCCCTTCTCTTTCCCCTTTCCCTTCCCCTTCCCCTTCGCCTTCCTTGTTTTTCTCATCTCTTCTTTGCCTTTGCTTTGCTTTTGTTTTACTTTTCTTTTCTTGCCTTGCCTTTCTATTATCCATGTTTTTGTTAATTCTGCTTTATCTAGTCTTGTTTTGGTTTAGATTCTCATTTCTACCAATTTTTCCTTTACAGGAGCCACGTTTGATGACCTGTAATTTCCCCAAACTTCCCAAAATCTTTTTGAAAAATTGTACTTCAATTGTCACTTTTCATTTTTATTGTACAAGGTCATTTTGATGACCAATTTCTTCCTGCAACTGTTTGAAAAAGTCTTATTACTACTTTAGGGAGTTGGCAAGCTATTTACTCGTCTTAACTTTTAATTCAACTTTCGAGACTTTAAAACATTGGACAATGCTTCCATTTTTGAATAGTGGTAAAATTGAATATTTTTTTCAATAAATAATTGAATAAAAGATCATAAGAAAGTTTCTTCTTACCATCTGATAATTCTATAATTAGACTATTATCTGAAAATAGCTGTTATTTGCTCATGATAATTTTTTTTCTCTTTGTGTGTACAATCATGTAAAGATCTTTTCATTTATTTTAGATGGTATTCATTTTTGTTTATATTTACTGTTACATTATGTCTTTAAACCATCCACCATCTGTATTTTACTTCTCTAATTTTTATTTTGTCCTCCTGTTAGATATTAAATACCATTGTAATATATTTTTATGGCCTTTTTTGAATTTACATTTATTGTGTTTGTTATGCTCACTCTTTTGCTGTAACTATTTGATGCTAAATGTTTCAGCCAGGGCTTGTTTCTGGACTAAATAAAATATGGCTTCTGCTGTGGATTCTCTGTCTAGCTATTCCAAGTGTGTTGTCTGAATTATGTTGTGCCTTGATGTTACATTTACCCATAGGATAAACAATCCCCCATTATTGTTGTGCTTTCTGCTCTGACACCACCCCCCCCCTTGAGCTTCCTTACTGGCATTGTCACAGCCCTCTGTGGAAAGACAGTAGAACAGTCTTCACTATTTACATTTTCCATCCAGGAATGGAGTTAAAATTCTTCGGGATTCTACTTTATTTGTGGGTATAAGAAGCTTTTTGGTCTCATGTCACTTTAGAATCTTTTAATGTGTTGATTTCTTTTTCTACACATGTGCTTAATACCTGAATATATATCACAAGGGAGACAAAAGAGGGTCTTCTTGGTAGAAGAATAACTCTAAATATGAAAGAAACAGTAAAATTAAATGAGGTAAATCAGCTATAAACAACAACAAAAATCTCCCAAACCTCAAAATGTCACAATTTTTTCCAATTACCCTTTAAATCAATTTCCTCATTTTTGACAGATATGCCAGTTCACTATTTTTTTTAACCAAAAAAAAAAGGAAGCTGTATTTAATCTATTCACTGCTGAATACACATTTTCAAGTGTTTGTGGAGACTACAAGATGGCTTTCCTGAATGCAGAATCATGTAGGCTTCATTGGATTTCCCCAGGTGTATTACATTACACTTTTCCACTAAAGCACAGCTGCTGCCCTTCTGGCCACTCATTTTGGTGGGAAGCCTTTGTAGGTCCTCAACATTTGCACAACAACTGACTACTCAAAAAAACCCAAAACCTAGTATCATCTGCAGAGTTGAAGATTTTAGTATTCACTCCCTTCTCCAGATCATTGTTGACTGCATTGGAAAAAAATAGCTCAAGCACCAGTCTATGGGAGACCACCCTACTGCCTTTCTTCTAGAAAACTGAAGAACATTTGGTCTATGATAGGAAATTTTCTTCCTATCCTTTAATCAGCTTTTAATCCATAAAAGATCCTCTCTACAAGTCCTGCCACAATTTAATTTCTTTAATAATCTTTGGTGTCAAGGACTTTTTAGAAATGCTAGTATATCCACATTTCTGCTGACATTGTCATAGAAGTGCAGTGGGTTGGTGAGGTAGTGTTTTCTTTACAGAAATTAGGCTCATTCCTATGGAACACGTTTGTCTATAGTCTCAGTGATCTTGCACTTTCTCCTACTGGAGGTGGAAGCCTGCTTTTTTTTTTACTGGAGATGGAAGTTTACCTTTCCTAGGATCACTTGAGAATTTTTTTGAGATGGGAGTTGCACTGGCAGTCTGACAGTTTTCTGCCACACTGGCTTTTTGTAATGTAGTTTACAGATCTTGGCCAAGAGTCCTGTAAGTTCACATCTGAGTAACTTCAGAGCTCTTGGGTGAAGGCCATTCAGTTTAATGTCTTACTTCTTACATCTAATTGATCTATCTGGTCTAATAATGGCTTTAACTCAATGCCTGTTCCAGTTCTTACATCAAAGTCCAAAATTAGGAGCAAAAGCATCTGTTCTGATGTGAAAGCAAACTCTGATATTTAAAATACTTAAATTCAAAATTAATAAAAAAAAATAAAGTTATAGTGTCTACTGGATTGAAGGAAAGTTTCAGAACACTATAGAAACAGAAGTGGGAATGTTCGTTCACCTGTAATATAAGTTAATTCTTGCCTGGCAGTTACAGTCTTCATGTTTCCTACAACATTTCTAGTTGTAGCTTCTTTGTGTATTTTGCCACACATATAATTGCCCTTGCATCAAGCAATCTTCAATGAATGTTCAGAACTGATCTGTAACTAAAATCTATATCATATACCTGGGTTTTATTTAAAAGAGTTCCCTAAGAAGACACATATTTATATTTGCCTTTTGGAAGATGAAGAATAACACCTGGCATGTTTTTCTCTACAGAAAATGTTTAGCTTCATATTGCACATCTTCCTTGTTAGGAAATTAAGAGTTAATTAATCTCTCCTTAGCTGCTCTCCATTTATAGTTCAATCAGGGAGTATGCTCTAGAAGATTCAAATCCAGTACAGTTCATAGACATTGCAGTAATTTTGTACCACTATATCATGCTACCAGAGGGGATATCAAGATTAGAGTTCTAATGCTGAATATTGAATACACCAGACTGAAGATGTGGAGTTCTTAATTGCCAGAGTGGGAGTGTCTATGCTCAAAATAAATTTACAATGGAGAAAGTTCACTTGGCAACTTGCAAGGCATAAAACTGGTTTCTTTTACTTTTTTTTTCATTAGTAAATTCTCTGAAAAAAAAAATATAGTTTCATATGTGCTGAAGAGCCTTGGCCACTGAATGTGGAGAAGGGAGAGCTATATTTTCATGAGCCAACAAGAAGAAGCAGCTCTTTTTACCCAGGTCTCTTTGCTTAGATAATCACTCAAAACAGAGGAAATCTCCTGACCGTTTCTTCCTTCTCCTCCTGGAGCAGTGTATTAATCATCAATGTTGTTATCAGCACCTTACCCTATAAAAGTCTACTGCCTCATATGTAGATCCTTCCTGGGAGCTTTAGAACATTTCTAAAAGCTAAAAAACATTTCTAAAGCTTCAAGTAGAAGAGGGAATTTTCATTGTTCTATTACAGTACATAGGCACATAAAATCCAGAATTGTTAGCTAATGGGGAAAACGTGTCCTCTAATTATTTTGCAAAAAAAAAGTTCTTCTCTCACTCAGTTTTTATGTACAAGTGCCCAAATGAATACAGCTGAGTTTGGACAGGAAGAAATATCAACAAAATATTTCTGAGTTGTTCACTTTGGTTTTGGTGCAAGGAAAAATCAAAATTCTGTGTTCAATTTAGATTGCGCACGTTTTCTTTTTTTCCTATTTTAGTTGATAAACTGCTCACATCTTCCAGTTCCTCCCCCCCGAAAATAACCAAGATTTGAAGCATAGTCACATCAATCTTAATAAAGAATTAATAGTTTGTGATTTTTGGATGAGGCTAGCCTTACCTCTGAGGGAAACTGTGTTGTATATAAAATATGATGATATAGTAAAAGGGAAAAAGATGAGATTTTAGATTAGAGGCTAGAAACCTGTCTTGGAAATTCCATTATGAAAAAGAAGAAAAAACATCCTTTCTGTCCTGCAGAGGAATAAACAACTAACAAAACCAGATTTTTTTCTCACCAAATGATTAAATTTTCCCCGTAATGCTTTGGGCCAAATTATTTTCTTCAATGCAATTTAAATATTTCATTTTGATTTCCTTATTAATGATTTTCTCTAAAAGCAATTTCACTTTGGAAAGAAATTTTGAAATAAACGCTTCATTCAAAAAGTGTTAAATAGGGCACTTGGGTGTTATTGAAATACCTAGCTTTATTTTCAAGCTGACATGCTTTACAAATGCTGTGGCTTTTATTAAAATTTTATGTTAAGTAGTTGAAAGTTGTGTGATTATAAATTTGTGAGTCAAGTCTCTTTTAGTGGAAATATAATTCTCCTTAAAAGAAACAGGTGGCTGGGCACATATAGCTTGCACTGTACAGATCAGGAACTATTTAAGAGATACATGGAACAGAGTTGACTGTGCTGATCTATTTCCAATTTGTGGGGAGGGTGGGGTATTTTGGCGGGGGGGGTGTGTTACATTCTTCATTTCAATTATAACAAGAGTTAATTTTCAGTAAGCACAAGATAGTTGTGTTCTACAGACTGGATCCAAAGTGTGGGATCCATGAATGCTAAAGAGCTTCCGGGTCTGTACATGACATTTGGAGTACTGCAACTACAGGGTGCACTGTGCCATGAAGCTGCTAATGATTTAGACCTGACCTCTGGAGATGCTACATGGTTGTTGTTGTTTATTGTTTGCATTCACACAGCGCCAAGGGAACTAGAACTCTACAGTGACAAGTAGCACAGAGATTGCAAAGACCATCCTTACCCTGGAGACATGGAGGACAATAGAAACAGATTCAAATAAATAACCAAGTGCAAGGAGGCAGTCAGACAACATCATTGTGGCAGGTAGTAGACCCAGTGAACAAATCAAGATTTCTAATTTGCACTGCAGAAGATGACTTTATGAGAATATGGAAGTTGAATAATGAATAAGTTTTAATATTTTTCCTTCTGTAGTCTAAATGAATGACTCGGACAAAAACATAGAAGTGCCTGCATTGAAATTTAACAAATGAGAGAATGGATGTTTGCATCAGCGATTTACCAACTCTTGTGTCTTAGCAATGAATAAAAATCAAAAAGTAACTCAAGATAGGCAGTGAGGTGATCTGAGAGTATAAATTTACTTTTAATGAAATACTCAATGATGAGCCCAAGGAAGCACGCAAAGGCAAGGGAGGACTGGCACTGATGAATCTGGCAGAGTGAATCTTACAGCAACACACTGTATTTACACAAGTAGGGCAGTGTCTCAAGGCCAGAGAGAATAATGTGACTGTAATCAAAAGTAATGCTAGTGAGACCCTACTCAAAGAGAATGATTTCCTGGTCATGTAGTACAGACAATGGATGTGGTGACAACCTGTGGCAAATAGTCAAACCCAAAGATCAAGAACACTGGTATTCACATAGCGGGTGGGAAAGGCACCTGCAACCACAAAGGTGCTGAGAACTCGCTGGTCAGGAAAGCAGCTTGTTCTTTTCTGAAGGAAAGGCTGCAATAGTAGGTTCTGTTGATATTGAAGAAGAAATCTGTCATATTATTTTGTTCTAAGTCATCTGAATTCCAATTTGGTTAGAAAAATGAGGTAGATCTTTGTCTGATATAGATAATCACCACTCCACCTGTTTTAATGATTTTTGTCAGTCATGACATGTTCACTGTAGACTCTTCAGCATGAGGTTTCATTTTCCACATTTCAGGGAAATGTGTAGACACTCAAGCATACTACAGACATTACCCAAATAGATATGAATAATAAGAACTAACCAACATCAGTACTGGTAATATAAAATGTAATTTTGTATTAGGAAAAATATTAATCTTAGCTGCTTTAAAGAAAAAAATAATTTTTACAGTTTAAAATGCCTACGTTTGTTAAAGATTATAAACTTTCGTCAGCCACCGTTTATAGCTAATTCAAATATGACTGGCTTTCTGCCATCATAAAGTTCTGAAGCAGGTTTGGATGATAGTAAAAAAAAATACAACCTTTAGGAGGCTTTCCACTTTGTATGTATTTAGAAATTTAAAATGACACAGCATGCTATTTCAGATAGGCATAAAATTAGAAACATCATCTAATGAGATGTTATGTGTTATGACTTTTTAATGTATTATTTATGGAAAACTTTTACCAGGTTATCTATCACTCAAAATAAATTAAAGATAACCATTTTATTAAGCATATTACTGTTGTGCTTGAAGAATAAGTTTTGAATGTCAAGAACAAGAAAGCATACATATTATTTTCACTTTATTCTGCATCAATAAAACTGTGCTTCATAACAAAAATGATATACACAAAATAATTTGAACTTAAGTATAACCTTTCATGCTAGGAACTCAGAGTAATTCAGACACATTAAAGATATGAGACAGAAGGTGCAAAAAAGGACAAAATTATCCAAAGAATAACCAATAGAATATGGAGAGAACCCAGAGATCTCATCTGATCTTGGTTAGGGAGTATCTTTAACTGAAAGATAGTGACCCTCTCTGAACAAAACCAGGGGCATATAAGAAACTGAGAGATGAAAAGTCACAGGATCACTTTTCAGCCTAAACTATAGCTGAAGCAAAGCATAACTTTTTGCATACACGTCTTTCGGTGATTGCCTTCCACTTTCAGAAAGCCTGATCTCATCACTCTGAGACTGTGAGTGGCCTGTTCCAACCTCTCTGGGCCTGCAACTGTCTGCTCCTATACCAACACAACCCTTATTGCAAGTATCGCAGGAGAAACTATAGGCCTGTGCTGCTATATTTTAAAATACTTGGGGAAAAAAAAAATGTGACTGAAATAAAGGCAATGCTTTTGAACCACCAATAGCAGTCTATTGTTCCTTCGGAATAAAGTTTGTCTGAGCATATGACTAGACACATGGGATTGAATTAGTTATCCATAGGAAACCACAATTGAGTGACTTTTTATTCCTTACAGGAAAACAGTAAAATAAGACGTGTGCAGCAAAATTTTGTGATATGTCCAGTACACATCTGCAGATTATTTTCTTGTTATTTCTCCTTATTTTATAACAAGGGGTGCCTTCATGACTCAAAGAAATTTGAAAGAGCAATTATTTCTTACCTCATGGAGTACACTGAAATGACAAAAACAAGATTGCCACAAAATATAATCAGTTATGTAAAATTATTACCCAGTTATCAAGATTTAGGGTATTCTTGACATCTCATGAAAACTTAGCCTGCAGGAAGCAGAGAGAAAGGATCCCAAATATTAAAAATCTTTATGAGCACAAACTCTTTACTTTACAACAACAGGTATATCACTACTGTGTCATGGATCTTTGTACAACATGCATAGCAGCCCAGTGCTATGTGAAACTGAAGAGTCCAAGCCCTGTCCTTGATGTTTACACTTACAAGGGCAAAGTGGTTAGCAGAAACAAATAGCTATATCCTGTAATCAATAATTACCAACTGGGGAAACCGAATGTAATCACTGAACAAAATGGTTATTTAATCAGACGTATTACTATGTATTATTCAATATTTAAAGCTTGTTGAGTATTTGCTTTGCTATTTTGGACTTACATAGCTGTAAAATAGTTTTTACTCAATAAAAGTCTGATAATCAGTAATTTTGGAGGGTCCCTAAAACTAAAGTGGGCATTTGAACTTAGAGACTCTTCTAAACTGGTTTCTGCACACCACCTATGTGCCAGAAGTTTTGTTTTTTGATTTGTCCTTCAGATCAAGAGAAATAGATCTCTAATTCATTATGTTCCAGGCTTGCTTTTCATATATCAAAGTTACAGGTTGCTTTAACAGCAGACATTTTATCATATTACCTTCTAGTTTTTATTTATTAGAAAGCCATTTCAGCTCAAGCAATCACTGTTGTTGAGGGTTTTTTTGTATGATGATGTGCCGCCTGTGGGCCTCGCTCCTAATACCTGTCTTAGTTTTGACTCTTAGGCACTGTTTAACTCATTTAACTGCAAAAATTACATTTAAAATGTGTGGCAGTAATAAACACAATTTTGCCCTGGGTTTATCAGGAACAAGCACATCAGCACAGTGAGCATCTAGGGTGGTGAGAAGTGTGTAAAGACAAATATTGAATGAAAGACTGTGGGTTTCAAAGTCATTCTTTGGGATAGTAGTATTGATTCCTTGTTTCATGAGAAACAGGACACTGAAGTAGGGATTCACTTAACCAAATCTAGACAACTATGTTTAAACTAGCTTTCTAGACTCTATAGCTATGGGAGCATAGTTGGTGGTCTAAAGCAATACTTCATTTAATCCCCCTGTAAATACTTAAAATGGATTACAAGATTTGTGCTCTGAAGGTGCATTACCTGTAATGAGAACCTACAATAATAAGCTTGATAAAAATGGTCAATATTAGATTATATGAACCCTGTTCAAAGTTATGGGAGGACTGCATTTGTAGGTGCTGAATCAGAAACCAACAGCTCGGGTACGCGGTTTATTTTTTGTAAATTGCTCTCTCACTACTCTAGAATGTTGCTGCACAAGTGTCCTCATTTTTTTACTAGACAGCAGAGCAAACTGAACTTCCTTTACCCTTCACAAGCAAGTTTTGAAGAGTCTACATGTAAATCCTTACTTCACTGTCTGGACTCTTCTTTCTTCAGCACAACAGAGTCTGGAAAATGGAAACAAACTTCCAGATGATTGCAATTTTCTCTTCTGACTGAATTTCAGATAGATGTGTCTCCACAAAAAAAAAAAAAAAAACTGCTGTGGTTGGTTCTTCGCATTTTTGTCTCTGAAGGTCCAAATATTTTTCAGTTCAGTTCTCTTACCATTATCATTTTCCTTTGCACAGAATGATGTGTCTTTGTCCTTGAAGAAAAATGGAACGTTGACGTACCTTCCTATAACCTCAGCTTTTATCCATGAATGAAAAACAACTCCAAAAATTAGGAGTGGAAATAATGTTGCCCGATCTTATTTTTTTAAAAAAGAGTTTGTGTTTTTAATTACACATCCAGTTCCATTCACCTTCGTAAAGTATGCATAACAGTAAAAAGAGTAGGGAATGCAAAGGGTTTTCTGAGCAGAGTCTTTACAAAAGGAACTCTCATTTTCTATTACAGAACCTGCTGCGTGTAGAAATGATAATGAAATTATGATTTTTTCATTTGTGCTTCAGAGACAAAACGAATAATAGTAATCCTTGAAAGTGTCCTGCTCTGGCACCTTTGCAATTTGGTATCTTGTGTGCAATTCCTTACTCATTAACTTGCTCTTCCTTCCTTCCTGCTCACTTGTTTGCAAGATGGAGTACAAGTACAGGGCTGCACACCAGTCCTGAAAAGAAATTCTGTATTTAGAGAGTTTCTGCTTTCAGAAACAGCTAAGAAAGGAGGTAGTCCCTTCTGGCCCTGATGACTGCAGTCTGTCAGGAGGAGCAGAGGACTAGCAGTGGCATCTTCTATTGTTGATTTCAATGTCTTTATAAAAAGCAACGTCATAATGTGACCTCACTGAGATGGTTATCAAACTCAGTCTTGAGACTAGTTAAATTTCCTTTTATCCCTCACAACCCCCGCCCAAAAATGTTGCAAATTTCCATTGGAAGCTGATTTCTCTAACAGACAGAAACATTGTGTTTTCCACGTTAGACTTACTCATCCTGGTTTATAGCCATGTATTCTTATTCTCATGATTTGCCTGGAATAGGTGGGTTTTTCTCTCCTTCCTATAGTTTATTCCCTGTTACATTTATGAACAAGAACTGCAGTCCTTCTCCTATTGTTAGATCATTTCATCTTGGCTTGGTTTTCTAGTTTCTTCTTAAACAGTGAACTCTCCATTGCCTTATCATATTAATAAATGTTCTCCATAGGAATTCTAATTAAAATTTACCTTTCTTGAACATACCTGTAGACAGTGTTCTAAACAAGGTCTTATGCAAGATTGTTAATATTTGTTGATTGCTGATTGATCTCCCTCCTCACTTCATATGCTCCAGAATCACAAACATGTTTCTGGCAGCTGCACGAGATCAGCAGCTTGTCATCATTTTGTGACCTAATAATATGTTTGAGCCTAGATCTATTCATCTACAGCATTCCCCTTTCTAAAAAAGTCAGTGCATCTCATCAATGAAGGTTATCTTCCTATTCTAGCACAATGAATGTTGGGTAAATAAATGTGTTGTACTCATGTTTTGCAGTCACATCCATGTTTCTAATTTTTATTTTTCCTTTATGTTTGCTCTAAGTCTGGCACGTTTTGGTATGGTTAGTCAGCTATCAATTTGCCATATTCATTGTGTCTACCTCTTAAAGGTAAGTGTTCTGTTTATTCTTCTGAAGCTATACAATACCCAACAAAAATCTTTGCTACTGGTCATAAGACTAGTGTGGATGAGAGTCACAGCCAAATTTAATTTGGAAGGGACTTCTTGGAGGTCTCTAGCATAACCTCCTGCTGAAAGCAAGGACAATCAGGTTCTTCAGCATCCTGTCTTGTCAACTTCTGGAAATTTCCAAGGTAAGGAACAGTGTTATACGATGGAGACCATCCTGTGCTTCAGGCTGAGCACAAGTTTGTTGGGGCTTTCTTCCATTTCAGTTATGACTGTGGATGATGTGAAATAACGCACATGTTTTTGTCCCTGTATTCGGGCAAGGGCAGACACAGCTTTGCTCTAAAGAGGACAGAGGAGAGTGAAGATGAACCCTACTCAAAGAATGCAATGAGTGGGTGAGCTATCCAGACCCCAGGCCTCATGGGAAGGCACATTGACTAAAGACATTTTCATAGCAGAGGCTTCCCAAACAGGGGACTTGTAATGCTTCCCTTTACAGATCTCTCTCCAGTGAAGGTAATACTGCAATTTTAGAGGCAGAATCACTTCTCCATCCTTGAAGATTCACAGAAGAGTCTAAGAGAAACTTGAATCATGTCAGCATTTGGCAAGAGAAACAAGGAAAGACTTAAGATCCTAGTAGTGGCTAATAAATGAATGATTGTTCAGCATATCTTCTTTATCGTCATTTGCCAGATTTTCCTATTTCTGTCCCTGTAAACGGAGTACTACTCTATTATTTCTTAGTTAAAAGCTCTTATTGATCAAGACTTTCTCAATCCCAGAAGGCAGGAAGATGTGAATATGTAATGTTGGAGTTCACATTGGAGCTGAGATTGCTGCTTAGGGAATCTGGATATGTAATGTATGACCTCTATATCCCGTCAAAGCAGCTCAATATATGAGTGTCATTATGTTGTCTACAATAGACTGCTCTCATACTGATGATCAAGCCAAGAATTACTCCCAGAAATTTATACATTAATTTTGAATAACAAATATATTTGAGAAAATTAGTCTGTTCATAGATAACTCACAGTTACCACTCTGTGATAACTCACAGATATCCCTTTTTCATTTATGGTGAGTTACAAGGTTGGAAGCAATGATTTTGTGTCATTTTTCTCTAAGTTTAAGGTCATTTTGGGAGCAGACACTTATAAGACAGAATTCTTGTGTATTGTGGGTTTGAGGTTTTTGATTATTGAAAAGAAGTATGCAGTTTTAAAGAGCAAAAATTATTACATCTCAACTTTCAGGTAAGAAACTTTTAGATTTTTCTACTCTGGGAGATGTGACTTTCTCTTGAATGTGAGAAACTACGGTAAAAAGAGACAGCAGATAGCAAATGTAGTGGAAATTGTACAAGGTACTGGCATATGCAGTTTGATGTAATATATTCTTGAAATATATACCTGTGCTGGAGTCCACTATGTCCCATCAGTTTTACACACGTCAAACCCGCTGAAGACTGTTGGAAATACCTATAAGGGGAATTATATCCTAATGGGGTTTCAGTCTCTCTCTAGTGGAATACCACTAGGTATTCCAGGAAATTGCTTATGAACAGAGAAAAGGAAGCTTTCTCTGTGCAAGGGTCATAATTTTTTACTTAGAACTCTGCACATCATCTTTGAAGAAAGAGAAGGAGGAGGGAGTTTCTATCTTACCCTGGCAATGCATTTTAATGCAAAGAAAATTTTATTAGGTCTAGAAACCTTTTAAACTCTTAAATGAATAACAGGGATCAAATTCAGGTGAAGATGCATTCTGTGTGCTTCATTGTCATTCCCTACAGGACAGAGGTGTTGATAACTACTTAAACTGCTTTGAGTCATATCCTCTCACTCCTGCCAGCTATCAGTAGAACTACTTGAAAATTGAGGTAGCATCAATACAAGCGAGGATGACAAAATTTGATACTCAGTCTGAAGTTTTGTCAGCAATGCAGGATTTTTAATTTTATTTTATTCAGTTTTTTTTTTAAAGCATCAAACTTGCCTTATTCACAAGTAAAAAGCCCGTTAAAGATACTGATGATGGAACCTTGGAAGGTTCAGACATTATTATCTGAGTGCCTTTGGCTTTAGTTCAATCTTGACCTGATATTATATACAAGCAAGACAGAGATAATTCAGTTTACTTTTTTTCTTTCTTTCTTTTTTCTCTCATTTTCTTTTTGAGGTGGTAGAGTTCTTCTGGATAAGTTATGCTCAGATTTTGGTTTTCAGATATATAGGTGCTTCCTTGAAACTCCTGGCTGGTCAAAGCTACTTCTTTTGTCCCCTTCCTGAGTTTACTGCTACACTAAATCAGGCACAAAAGCTTATGCTGACATCTGCAAAAAGAATTTCTTAGAGAATTTCGTGGGGTTTTTTTTACAAGCTGATTCTGCCTTTTTCCTTCAGACCTACAATATGTGCTTTCATTGTTCCCACACCAACTTATGAATATGTTGATGCCGTTTTCCCTTTTTTTAAGCTCCCATCTGAGTTCTGTTCATCACAGATGTTTAGACACACAGCTGTCCATCTACAGTGGTTCTGCATGAAAGACCATGGCTGTTGTGTACAAAAGAAGGGATTCAGGCAAAATGTACTATAAATAGATAGCATTGTCTGCCTCTTCATTCTCCACTGGAGTCCTAAGTTCTGGCATTGGAATATTTGCTACTTTATCAAAATAGTTTTTGCCTTCTGCCTCTGCTGAACTAAAAGATGGAGCACAACCTGAGCATTTATTATGGCTGTTATTGGTGAAAAGTTCCCCTCCTCTCTAAAGCAAGGAAGCTGGCTATTCTGGCATGGCCCCAAGGTACATGTAGTGCATGGTGAATACAGGCACTATCACATAATATGGCATCTTCACCTGTACAAGTTGGCAACCTTCACACAACATAAACTGTTTAAAAATGCTTCAAGGTCATGCTATTAATGTCTTAAGCATTTGATTCAGGGAATAGATCAGCATGCAGCATGATAAGCCCCTTTGAAAACTGTGGAGCAGCAGCATAATATCTGAGAGCATTGTGGCAAATTGGGAAGTTGAGATGGAGCTGCTAATTATTCCAAGGCATATTTCTGAAAGGACAGGAGGTGTGGGATGTTCTCTGCCAAAAGCCCCTATTTCTTGAATGCTCTCACCATCTCCATATGCACATATGAAACTTTTAAGCTATGCTGTGTGTATATAAGCTGTAGCTAATGTGGTCTTATCTACTGCTTGAAACCTTGAAAATCAGTAAGAAACAATTCAATAATGATGAGGGCAGCAGTGGAATAATTTGGATAAGACTAGATTATCAAAAAACAAAGAAGAAACTGCAATTAGCATCTGTTACAGACCCCCAGGACTATAAGAGAGTGAGGAAAAATATTCATAGAACAACTCTGGAGTAGTTCAAAACCACACAGTACTGTCCCAGAGGGGACTGTAACTGTCCAAACATCTGTTAAATGATAAAGCTACTGTAAATATAGATCAGAGATTCCTATGCATAAATTAAAGTGTGTGGATCCTAAAAAAAGATTCCTAGCTTTAGTAGTGGAGTACCTTATTACCAAAAATATGATGCTAACAAGCCAACATGGAGGAGAAGCTACACTGAACTGATGGGAATTATAGTAAGAATATGTGAATACAATTTGAAAATTCTAGTGAAAATGTGTTAGTTCAAGTCTAGAATATATCAATATGAAAAATTACAACATCCCAAGAAAATAAATCTTTAAAGTATGCCACTAACCTTTACTTGATGCAGTACTGTTGCAGGAACGATATAAAAAAGAAAGTAGTAAAAAATTTGCCCAGGAAGAACATTAATGGAGGTTTAAAAATAAGGGTCATTCAACAACAGACTAAGATGTTGTTAAAGGTGTCATGATAGCTGTACCCACCTAAAATGGGATAGAGAAGAATTCTCTGAATAAGAATTTTCCTTCTTTTTTCATAGTGCTTGTGCTTCTATTTTGTCCTCTTCCTCTTTTTTTTCTTTGAAAAATAAGCAACTGTTTCTTTCCCATATCGGACAAGTATGAGAACTGGAACACCACAGGAAAAAGTTGTTTGAGATGCTGACTTGTAGTGACGTCTACCTGTTGACTTCTGCCTTCATCTGTCAGTCAGGCCAAGCAAATGTTTTTTTGGCTTTGCAGATGTTTCAGATATTTGTAGAAGAGTTCTCATCTGCCTGTTTACCATGTGGTTTCCACAGGAGTCTGAGGCCAAGTGGAAACAATCTTTATGAATGCCTAAGGCTTTTGATTCCCTTTGGAAGAGCGGTGGTCTTTCATAAGGATGCACCAAACTTTCAGGATTTATCTTCTGGTGCTTCACCCAGACACACTAAGTGTATCTGAATGAGGTGTAGCTGCTTGACCTTCGTTTGATTGCTCACCAAAAGTAAAGCAAAGAAAACTGGTTCAGTGTTCAGAGAAAATTTCACTGGTCACTGAGTTATATTTAGTGCTTTATTGACCATTTTGGGCTTCTTCCAGCAGTGTGAAAAGGTATATGCTGCGTTTTATTACGTTAATGAGACATGAGAGGCACATATAAAAAATCACTTGGTTCACACTGAGTATCTGAGAAAGGGAGTTATTTTTAAATATCTGTAGGTGGTTCACTAGCACAAGTAATTGAGTTCCACCATATTTCTCCTTTGAGTCCTTCCAGAAGGATGGTCTGTAAACTAAGAAACAAAGAAAATTACTTTTAAGGTACCGCTGTTGGTTTTTTTTAATTTGACTAATAATTGAAACATTTTGTCACTCTGCTCTTGTATTTCCTTTTAAGGGAATATTTACATATCCAAATAAAAGTCCTCTCCACATTCAGAGATAAGTATTTCAATACAGCCACTTATGTTGTGTATTTATGCAGGTGTTTTGTGGAAGAGCAAAATACTTGCTTGTAAAAGGCTATGATGACATGGGCATCCTGAGTACGTAATTTTTTATGAAGAATAGGCTTCTTGGCAATTACAGATGTGCTAGTGACTCTGCTTTCACCGAGAATATCTCAAAACACATTTCGTTCTCTGCGTTTCTAGTTTGCAGGGATTTTTACAGAGTAGAGAAAGCATTTTACTTCACTTTTATAAACCACCGTTTATTCCGGAAAGCCATTTTTTGCCCTGCTTTTATTTATTTATAATAATGCATTTTTTGTCAGGCTCCTTCTCAGTGATGTCCAATGACAGGACAAGGGGCAACGGGTGCAAGCTGGAGCATAGGAGGTTCCACATTAACATAGGGAAAAACTTTTTCACTATGAAGGTGACAGAGCACTGGAACAGGCTGTCCAGAGAGGTTGTGGGGTCTCCTTCTCTGGAGACATTCAAAACCCGCCTGGACCTGTTCCTGTGTGATCTGCTCTAGGTGATCCTGTTTTGTCAGGGGGGTTGGAACAGATGATCTTCCAAGGTCCCTTCCAATCCCTAACATTCTGTGATTCTGTGAAGATATGAATTAAAATGCAGAGCTTCAGAATTTCTTCTTTTCTCATTTTTTACTTATGCTTGCTTAGTTAGTTTTATAATTGTCATGATATGTCACGTAGTTGAGAATTCAGTTCTCTGAAGTCCCAGTAATTTGCCTTCTTCATTATGGTAAAAATGCCTTAGTTAACTCCCTCTCAAAGTCAAATTGTCAGGTTGTTCTTCTCAGTCATATTTTTTTGAACTTGTTGATAAAAACCTCTTCCACCATACAGCCTACCCATGTTTTGGACATGATCATCTTTTCATTTGGGATTCAGTTGCACCTGTGGTTGCTGAAGCCATTCCCAGCCCTCTTCTATTATTTAATATGAGCCATGGCCTCAGTTCTCCTGGATGTATTGGTGGCTTGAATATCTTGCTGTCTCTTTTAGACACTGAATTCCCTCTCCAAGTGTGTGGGCAATCTGTAATCCTGAACGTCTTGACAGTGACTGCCTCTTTCTTTGCTCATCTCTGCCTTTTTAGGTAATTCCTGTTTATTTGTTCCACAATGTTGCACTTCTGTCCCCTGGATAGATCTCTCTCTTTCCAACATGTTTTCTTGACAAATCCAGTCATTCTCTCCATAAAGCTATGAAAATGATGGAACAGAGCAGTGCAGGGTTTTTTTTTTCCTTTTTTTTTTTTTTTTTTTTTCATGGGAGGGGGAAGAATTTATTTGCTGAAGAAATGAAATTTCTGGCAACTCAAAGCTGTTTGTGACTTTAGTTTTAAATGTGTGAAGTAACTGTGCCTGAAGAAATGTTTAGAAATACTCGAAAAGTGGTGCCATTGGCTTTCTCCTAACTGATAAGGCATGTAGCTCAGACAGCTCAGCTGCCTGAGGCGACTTGGAAGGAGGAGAGGCGAATTCTGCCCCGCTGAGGGGGCTGTTGTTTCACTCCACTGGGTCAAGGAGGGAAAGCAGCAGTGAAAGCAATACAGTGGCTTTGTGGTTGATTGGGATCAAAGCTCCAGTTATCATTGAGAACAGCATTACCAGCAAAGGATGCTAAGAAACCCATCCCCAAATGTCATATGGTGTCATGGTTTTACAGATGTGATAGACGGAAAGTCAGTCTGCTCAGGCAGACATAGGCTGATCTGAACTTGGGTCTTCCATGACCTACGGGAATAATCTAACCACCTTGACATTGGATAAAAGGGGAGGCAAAGGGAACTGGGATCTACTTAAACACACAACCCTGGAGGATAAAACAGGCAGTCAAGGAGTTTCTTAGTAGTAAAGTAACATCTGGTAAAATACATCCCAGTCATAATCACGGTCCTGTTTTGTAAGTGTGATGTACATCTGTAACTCCTGTCCACAGAGAATGTACAGCTTAATTGACAGGACAGGCAAAGGGTGAAAAGGAAAATAGAGACACACTGCAACGTTTCTTGTTGAAAGTATTGTTACAAGGCAATGACAAAGGTAGAAGCAGGACAAACTCTTCTGTTGTTTGTATCAGCTACTGATAGTGTCTCACATCCTTTCAGGTAGCAGTTGACCACTCCACTTAGACTACCTTCTTATGTTCATGGCACATCGTACAAAATCTTTTCTCTTGCTCTTTCTTACCACACGCGCACTTCCTTGGATTGCAAAACACACTCTGAATATTATACAGAGGTGTATTTTGTGATATCACAGTGATTGAATTGTGACACGTGAATGATGTTAGAAATGTTGGGCTACTCATGGACATTAAAAATTTTCAAAGGCCAGGGGGTCGTTAAATGAGATTAATTCAGTTGTGCACTTTTATGTAGCATTTGACAAGGTTTGCAACCCCCATGCGGTTCAGATATTCATAACAGGGGCTGATCTCCGTGCCCCAAATGGAAGACTTGCCTCTCACATAAGCTGAATGAGTTTGTCCTCCAGATGCCACTCCTGATGTTCAAACCTGAGTCTTGTAAAAGCTCCTGCCTTTCCATCCTGGATGCCCCAGTGCCTTTGCTTAGAGCTGGGCAGAGAAACAATGAGCTCACTTTCAGTGTTCGCAGGCGGGGATGAGGGAACATCAATCTTAGTCACTCAAAAACAGAAGGTTGCTTTCAAGATGTTGGTTCAAGAAAAACACAGAACAAAACGACATCTATCTGTGAAGATGAAGGAAAGCCTGTTTCTGCCTAATACAATGGTGAAATTGTTCATGAACAGTTCATACTTTTCTGTAAGTGACACCCACAAGACTCATTTTTCCTGCTCCCTGAAAATACTGCTGGGGTCAGTGAAATGCAGTGTTGTCATCCATACTGCCATTAAACTTGTATGTGTCAGTTGAAAAAAAAAAAAAAAGTTTTCATCCTTGCATTTCCACAATTTCATTATCTTGTTCAGTGGGGCAAAGAACGCAGTCTCTGCCCTTCTCCTCCCACTGTTCCTCTTTGTCCCTTTCCCTGTCACTGTCCCTCACACAAACATCTCTTCAGTCCCCTTTTGGACTTGGCAGTCCTCTCACTGGGGCTAGCTAATGGGGTATGGCCTATTGAGAAAATTGGGTTGGGGCAATGCCAGTTTGAGGATAATTTTAGCCATCATTCTGCTTTAAAATATGCTAAGTCCGTGCTCATGCAGCATGAGAACTGTGCTGTAGCAGAGTGGAGACCATAGAATAATGTCTGGGCACTACATTTGTAGGTGGCTGTAAGTATTTCAGTTTGCATCTTTATTAAACCTTTTTAGTGGTGCACAGCCCATTCTCCTGATTTATTTAGATTATTGACACTACAGTATTTTCTCTGATCATGCACTAGGTTTAAGTACTACAAAAAAAGCTGTTTTGCAACTTTCATCTTCTGTGCCTCTTCCCTCCCCCCCATTAGACACTTTTCTGTGCTTGTTTCCAGTATAAAGGAAGGAGTTCCTCTGAAATTGCAAGTGTTTTAATTCATGGACCTACTCTTTTGTATTACTTGATGGCAGTGATGTCTCGTGCTTGATCAAGGGTGACAGCTGCATTCTTCAATGAGACAATTGTGCTCAAGACATTCAATAGGTGTTAAGCAAGCAGTTGTTATCTGTGCTACTGGTGGTAACCAAGACCTACCAAAACAGTAGAGATGCTGTTACTGCTGCTCATCTTGCTCGCTGCAGCAGTTGGCAAGCACTGCCAGTCAGCAGGGAATGGTTAGGGTGAAGGAGACCCAATCAGGCATGCTGTAATTTACATCTGATTGATGAATGCATGGAGGGTGTGGAAACACCAATTAGAAATAAAACTGTGGCAGTGAAGGATTTGGGATGTGCTGTTTCTCTTACCCTCTGCCTCCTGAATATAACCAAGAAAACTTGAAAGGGCTGACAGTTAAAAGAAATTCAAAAGACAAATTCTGTGTGTATCCACAGCTTAATGTGGATCGCATTGTGATGTTTGCAATGGTTTGCGATGCGGTTTGCAAAAAGTTTTTACTTACATACATTTAAAGTGAAAATATACCTTTTAAGTAAAGGTTGAAATAGAAACCATTTATATTATCACTTTGCTTATGGTCCCTGATTATAATAATTATCTAAAATGAACTATTGATATAGATTTGAAAACATTTATTCAACTATAATAGGAACCTGAAATAATTTTAGTGTGTTTCTTTTTTAAAATATGCTGGTTTTAAACATATCAAAATAATTTTTCAGATTGTTGGTGCTGAGGGAATCAGTCTCACATTCTGTCCTTAAGCCAGGATTGCCAGTGCTGCGATTTTGATTCATATGATCTGCTTTACGCAGTCTGAATCCTTCGTCTCTTTCTGGTTTTGTGTGTGTGTGTTCCCAGTACAGTGCTCCATATCATTTATCTCAGTATAGAAGAATTGGAGTTGATATTGATTATGCTCTGTTAGATTTTGAAATTCCTTTGTAAGTGTATAAAGCCTGTAAACATCTACCATTCCCAGCAGCTTAACAGAATCATCCTTCCTCTGACCACATAATTGTTAAATTGTGCATGCAAAATGGCTTGAGGATATTCTGTCCCTTTTCCAGCAGGTTATCAGGGAAAACTTGCCAGAGAACATTGTGTTGTTTATATATCCTCCAGGTTAAGAACTCAAAGGTCAATAGTTGCCAAAAGCAGTTTCACTTAGTAACTACTACTTTTCCCAAGCTCTGCAACCTGCCTCACCAGTGATCCTTATCATTTATTAGTGAATGTATACGTATGCAGCTCCTAGCTCGCTACCCATAGGCAAGTAGTCTTAGTTTACTGAAATAATCTCTTCACTTTCTGGTATAATTAATCATGATGATTTATTACCTGCATAAGCAAATATTACCCATAAATACATTGAGCTTACGTTGTAATGATATTGTTTCTCTTCTAACACTTCTCACTGAATGAATCTGCAGTTCAACTGATTGACTGAGAGAAAGTTTTCCCTGGGTTGGATTGAGACATTTTGTTTCATTAAATCGCTAAGAACAGGGTAGATTTTGTGTTTTGCTTGTTAGATTTTTAGTTCAAAAAAAGTTCATTACAGAATTCTTCTAGATCGCAAGATAGGGTCTTAACAAAGGTTTTAATTACATCTGTCTGAAGAATCTGTCTTGATTTTGCTCTGTAAATGCCTGATGACACCCTATTGATATAAACGATTTGCTCCTGTTGCATACTGATGGAATTGAGACAAAAACCCAAGGTGTTGGGTTGTGGGTTGTTTTTTTTTTTTTGGGGGGGGGGGGCAGTTTTTCTTTGATTTATAGGCTCTGTAAACTGATGATTTTAAAAGAATATGAAAAAATATTTCTCATTTAACAGTCATCTTGGAGGACAACATTTCCAGGCAGGAGGTTCTGTTAAAGTTGATAGATCTCTGTTTAGCTAAAAGCTATGCCAAAGTGCTGATATTTGTTTTGTTTTTGTCAAGTACTGTTAATAGTTCTGTTCTTTTCACAGTTCTGCTTTTTCCTGAGCAGTACCTTTGGTAATTGTGGTGTTTAGATGATGTTATCTTTTAGCCAAAACCATCTAATAATTATTGTTCAAACCAACTCAGCGCTGACAGTACCGACATGAAAAGATGAAGAACTGACGAACTTTATTTTAAAGTTTTGTAGCTTAAAAAATAAAGACATTCATGCTAAATCACTTCATAAACCATCCAAGTAAAATTACCTTGGTGCTAAAACTTGCAGATCAAATGTGTGCATAAGTTAGGGATTTTGGAATACTGCTGTGTTTTTAAATGTGTTTGTGTGTGTGTATTTAAAAAAAAAAAATCCAAAAAAAAACCCCAAAATACAGAAGCCTTCATATTTTATCTAAAGTGGAGTGCTTACAAAGCAAATGTTTCAGTTCAAATAGACTTGGACTGGTTTTCTTTTAATTGTGATGGCATCATCAAGTCAAATAATATAGTTAATGAACATTAAAGCCAAAAAGAACAAAAGAAAACAAATGGGCAATGATGGGAAAGCAATAGCTGCAGTACAAGAAATTAATCTAAGCAGATAAAGTAGATGAAATACCATGGAGCATCTGAAAGAAATGAAATGAAAACAGATTGTCATCAGATCCTTTCTCTTCCCCAAAAGTTTGATACCACTTCTTTGGGGAATAGTTTGCAAATGATATATAGAATATGTGTAACACAACCATAAACGAAAATGCAATTTGCCTCACTTACAATCTGTTCCATGATCTTTGTTCATCCTAAAGAAAAAAGACAAGGTGCAGATCTTGGAACAGGAGGATGGGGAAATAAATCAGAGCTGCAGTTAATAGAACTATGTTGGGACATTACAATTGTAAATGTTTGCTGGTTTTCCTTTGTGCATATTCCAGGATTTCTGATAACACTTGCTTCTCAGTGTCTTGGTGGAACATTTGTTAATATATTTTAACGTAGGTAATTAGCAAACAATAAAGATAACCTGTGGGAAATTGTGTTTTATATATATTAAAATCTTAATTTTTGTTCAAATATAGAAATGTTTAAACTAATTTCCTTGTGGCATGGGCAGCAAAGTATTCATCCTCCGCTTTTTCCTTGGGCTTTGTTAGATCTGTTTGAGTACCAATAAACAAGCAGGATTAAAGAGAAACCTGTACCGGGGAAAGTTACACATCTGAAGTATAAACTGGTATGTATATTCAGTGCTTCTTACACTCACTGTCACCAAACACGTTATCCACAGGTCTGTAACTGAGCTGTACTTAGCCTTTTATGGCTATAACTGCATTCTTTTTAACTAAAATGCAGTTTACTCTGCAGCATCCGTGTGTGAGGGAGGGAATGTCTCCCATAAGTTGCTGTCAGAGCATGGGGAAACAAAATCCCATCATTTTTGTGTTCCACTCCGTCTGTACCCCAGCCGTGCATGCCACTTGTCACTGACCCCTACCTTGTCCCATTTTCTTTCCCCCTTTGAGGTTGCACATGTGTGACTGCACCGAGCAGCAGGCACTGCATTTGGAAACCGATTGCACAACATTATCCAGGGCAAGCCATGCAGAAACGTGAGTGGCTCTGCGCAGACCTGGAGCCTTCATAGGTGGTCAGCCCAGACACGTGGTTCCTGACAAACTTTGTGGTATCTGTAATAGGCTGCAGGATCACAGGAGAAGAAATGCAGGTTGTGGAGCTTGGCTGGGAATGGCAAAGGAGATGTTTTTGTCATATCATAGAATTTGTGCTCTTTATGCCATTTAAATTCTGCTTCTTAGTGGGATACAACTATGCCTCTTCTCTACTGTGGCTTTGCCCACACCCTTGTCAAACAAAACAGTCACTGTAATCAGAGAGTATTTTGCATCAAAAAGGCTGATCCAGTGATACTGTTGATTCTTCAGATCTGTTTAGTGGTAAAGTCAAATCTTTATTGCAGATAATGATCATTCTGAGGGGAAATATGAAAGTGACAGCAGATAGCTGGAAATGGTTTTAGCTGAGTTACTTAAATTAATTCAATTCTAATACATATCTGAAATAATCCAGTAAGAACTAGTTCAGTGGCTGACCCCTCACTTAAATACAAAGTAAACAATTGTACAGTGAAGTGACGGCATGAATGAGAAGAAAAACACATGCCTTGTTTAGGAATTACTTAGTCATGTAGATTTGATTAGACTGCCTATATGTATGCATACTGATGATTGAAGAAGTCCGAAATGATTGATACACACGCCAGTTGTTCATTTTTGCCCTTAAATCAGGATTAGGGGCTTGTGAAATACGAACAGAAAGAAAGCGTGCAGTATAGAGCTGATCACACAAATAGTTCACTACTTCTTTTCCATATGTATTTATGCAGGATTTCTAGGTGCATGCTTGCAAATAAACCTACTTCTGTCAGAGATAATGGTAAAAGTCAGATAACTTTTTAAAAATCAATATTTAAATTTAAAATATTGAGGTTACTGCCATTTGAAAAAAAATATTGACTGTTCATCTGAATAAGACTAAGAAAAAAATCTGCTTGGCCTCATATTAGAGATAGAAAAATATGAAGCAGGCTTATGATCTGCCAGCTGATTGAGTGTATGGATGGATGCTGTGATTTTTGTGTTTTGCTTCCCCCTGCCAAACAAAAAAAAAAAAAAAAAAAAAAAAGAGATTCTGTAACAGGCTAAAATGTAGTAAAAACAATGGCACAGGCTTAAAATACTTTTAATTCTTTAAAAGTAACAGAAAGTATTTTATTCCATCATAATGTTGAAAACAGCATTATTGTTCTGTGGTTAAAGATGCAAAATTCATGAAAAGAAAAAATAATATGGTTGTCTTAACATTGCTGTTTTGTGAACATGTCTTACAGTAAAGTATTTAAATACAATCAGCTTCACATATATATGTCACATATAATCTTCTCAGCTACTGTGTTTTAATGCAAAATATTGCACACTTTTGCATATTAATCCTAGGGGAAAAATGTCATTGTTATAAGCTTGCATTGATGTTGTCATAATGATCTGGTTTACCTTAATTGTCTCAGGGTCCATCTGAGAGTTGCTAAGTAGTACACTGACCCAAAGAAGAAATGTCTTTTTGCAACATTTAAAGATTAATGTAAAAAGACTTATCTTCTTTGTCCTGACACACAATTAAAGACACTGTGGGAATAAAGGACTTTGTCTATGACAGCTACATTGCCTTTGTTTGCCTTCGAATTTTTTTTCATCTTTTGACCTATCTTCCATATTACTTTTCCAACTTCGGTCCTATGCTATGTCATCTCAAAATATAAACAAAATTTGCTTTCATATTATCTCTTTTTCTGGTGGAAATATTCCTGAAAAAGGTGCAGTTGGGTAACCAAGAGACACTAAGGACTGGTAAACCCTTATTGGTTTTCATCATTATTACTTTTACTTTTCTCTCCCTACCTGAGCGACTTCTGAGTGTCTATCATTGAAGTATTATTGCCACTTATCATAGATTCATAGCAAATAAGGCAGGAAGAGAGCTAGAAAGATTGTTCATTGCCTCCTCCTACCCCAAGGCAGGACCAGCTGTACCTAAATCATCCCTGACAGATGTTTGTCTATCCTGTTTTTAAAAACCTCCAGTGTGGGGATTCCAAAAATTCCCTAGGCAGTCTATTCATTTACTTCACTGCTCTTAAAGTGAGAGACATTGTTTCTTCATTTGTGTTTTCTAATGTCTAAACTACATGTTCCATATTGCAGTTTTCAACATTACCCTCCGTTGCATCTTCAGCAAACAGGGACAACAATCTGAGTCTTTCTCTTTGAAGTCACCTTTTATATGTTTGAAGATTAGTACCAAGTTTTCTCCATCTCCTTTTCTTACGATTGAACAGGAGTCTAGAATTTGGCTTTCTACCCTTGTACATCCCCATTTCTTTCCTTCCACTTCTTGCAACTAAGAAGTTATTTGCTAAATCTTAGAATTGGGTTCAGTATATTCATGAGGCAATAATTGCATGAGACAGTAAGATGTTGACAGTTTATCTGGTCAGTGCAGGACCTATCCTACAGCAAATGCCAATGTCCTCTATGCAGCAAAAGGAAAGGCCAAGCAGCTGGCTTCCTGAAAGAGTTCCTGAGTTCAGATCCTGAATTTGAGCTGAATTAGGTACCTGAACAGTACAACAGTTCTTCTGGAGGAGCAACGGACAGTGGTGACTGAAGGAGGCAACGAAAAACATATTGAGTTATCTATGAAATGAAAACACCTACTGGTAACCAATCATGTAAACAAAATACTCCAGACCTGGAGTCCTGAGAAATCATTGTCTTCCTTGACATTATTGTCCTAGTAACCAGATTACTGTATTGAAGAACTGAGAGGAGAAGTTCTATTTGTGAAATCACTGCCCTACTAGAAGAAATCTGCTACCTGCAAGGAAAGGCCTGAATGTTCAGTTCAGCCTCTGAACTTGCACTTAAACAACTGCACTGAGTGCAGAGGCTGCTAAATAAAGTGACACCATGTCTTTGCTCAGGGATAAACACAGGAGTTCCTACCTTATTTGCAGCCTAATATTTAGCCCATGGGCTTTTGGGCTGGATTTTTGTGGTGTTGTAGTTTAAAGAAAAATTAAATGCCCTTTTTTTTTCTTTTTCATTTTTGATGCAGCTCACATAAAAAACAATGGAATTCAATAATTTCTGAATAACCATTAATATGTTTCTCACATTTCAGATGATTCTACTTTGTTTTGGGCATATTAGGCTGTATTCTTTTGATATGTTTAATTTTTGCAATTGAAGCTTTCTGAACTCATAGTGAGGTATTTGTAGAAAGTTAATTAGCCTGTGCAAATTCAGTAACATCTGTTTTCTACTTTAAAATAATTGAAATTTTCTTTCATTGTACGGTTAAAAAAATTAAATCGTTAGTAAATTTTTCTGCAATAAAAATGACCCAGGCTGTGTTGTAGTCTTCAGACAGGCTTGATAAACTTTCTTTAGGCTGCTGATTGGACCAAAAAAAAAAAAGAAAAAAAAAAAGAAAGAAAGGAAATAAAGTCACTTTCACTACATTTAGTAGTATCTTAAAGACCTGACAGCTACTTTGAAAGATAAAATAAAGATGGACAGTGTGCTCCCATCCCTTTCTGTGAAACATGTTATCAGTCTTGTAGAAAATAAGTCTGAGGAAGCTGGTGTTATTACAGTTTAAATATTGACCTTGCACAAATTAGGCCATAATCTTGTTATCAGACTGACACAGAAGGAGACGGATAGCTGAAAAATCAGGACACAGTAGCATTTTCAATAACTAAACCCAACACTATTCATTATGATAATCAGAACATGTTTGGTCTGATTTCATCCCATTGAACTGCAGACATCAAAGAGAAACTGACCTGGACTCCCTCTGCCAACTAAGGAAAGAAAATCAGGAAACTTCAGAAGACCATTCAAATTCCAGATGTGCTAAAAATCCTTTTTTTTTTTTTTTTTTTCCTGCTCTGGACACTCTGCTTGAGTGATTAAGGAAAAGTGAGATAAGACTGGAGCTCTGTCCTCAGTTCTGAGATGACATAAGCGCCCTGCTAACAACCTGGTTGTGTAGCAGTGAAGTCTGTGAAAGCTGTCATAATCCAACAAGTCAAATATTAGAATCCAGGAGGTATTGTAGCCTTTTCCCACTACTTGCAATTGAGTCCATGTGTTTTCCCCACGCTAGAAAGTTCTCCTAGGAAAGAACAGACATCAACTCCAGGCGTCTAGACATCTGCAGTAAAGGTAGCAAACTTTAGTATGCTTGTGTTTTCTTTAGCAATAAGTTTTCTGTTCTCTCGTAGCATGGCATCTCTTAGTAGTCAAAAATTTTAGCAAAAATGTACTTTCATAGGAAATTCCCCTTAATCTTTCCAGTTTTGCAACGATCTTTCTCAAGGACGTTGCTGCAATATAGGGTTATCTATGCATTTTTATATACCTTTCATAAGGTGCCTTTTAATTTCCTAAGAATCTTCTCTCACAGTCATTACAATGTGAATATTCAGTGTAGAGACACCTACTAATGACAGTAAAACATTCAGGTGAACTATATCAAGAAATATTTAGAGGTGGGAATCCATAACACTGTGGCAATAAACACTACTGACCCCTGAAGACTATTTCTGAGGACCGTGCCACAAAATAAACAACTGTGTTTTATATAATTACAGCATCAAAGCTTGTAGTCACAAACAGGTGGAAGAAGTTCCTGAGAATATAGGTAAGATTGTGCCGGTCAGAAAGAAAAATACATATCAATTTTTTATGATAATCACCAGAGAATATGTGAGGTGTATACATGCTTGCATGTTCCCCTCCATGGAGCTTGTTAGACTTACTGCCATAGTCCATCCTTTGCTAAGAAGAAGCAGCAGAAGGATCACATGTAAACTCTCCCAGTAACCTCTGCTATTTGGCAGTCAGTTGCAGCAGGGATCCACCCAGTTAGCCAGGTTATGAATGTAACATAACTCCTCTGCCAAGTGTGTAACACTTAAATGCAAAGTCTGCGTAGTTCCTAAGAATCCTTTAAAAAACCTGGCATCTGTTTGGCTCACTCCCCAATTGATAGCTGTATGCACTCCATGGCTTTAAAACTTTAAAAAGTAAACATCTGGAATTTCTTGACAGGTGATTTTTTTACTTACTTGCAAAGCACTTGGGAATCCTTCGGTACATGAATAACTTTAAGTGGGAAACCAGATAAATAACAAGCTGTACATTAAAGTACTTCCTCAAGAAGTGCATGAGGGTAATGACAGTCTTCCTAACTTCAGTTCCTATTACTGTCCAGCTTACAGGTTAAACCCTAGAGACAGTCAGATGATGTGATAAGGTGCACCCTCCCTGAGTCTTTCTGCTGCTGTTCAGTGAACTTGGCACTGGGCACGAGCTGTCTCATGATCAGCTTCCAGACAGCCAAGCAGATCAGCAGCTATTTGATATGGGTAGCAAAGCCCCAACATCAGGCCGCCTCTGGCCAGTTGTCTGAAATGGAGGTTACTGGGACCATGGACCTTGTGGTGATATGTCAGGGACACCACCAGCTCAGTTAGCCTTACTCAGATTTTGGCAAGAAACCACAAACTCCATATTGAAACAAATTGATGGAATTTGAACCAAAATTTGATGAAAGGAGCTGAAAATGCAATGTACAGAACCACTTAATTTTGATTCCTTGTATGCCTATTGATGAATATTGATGTTTGTGGGCCTCACATGTGGGGAAACACATGTATGTATGACTTAGATTTTGCTGCCATTTCTGCCTTTCGCTCTGGTGGCTATTCACTTGTATTCGAAAATTGAATCTCAGTTTTCAGCTCTTTCCTCTGGAAATAGCCAGGAACAAAAAGATCATGGCCAAAGAACGATATATTTTCTTTTTTTTTTTTTTTTGATACATCTAAATTGAACAAAAAACCCCCATTTTGATTTTGCTGATATTTTTGTAGGATAAATGAGCACTAATATGACTGTACATGGAGCTCTGAAGTATATAGAGAAGGACACAATTTTTTCCAGAATGCAACTTCACTGGTTATTGATGGAATCTGAAAAACATGTTACTGTCACTCTTTGTCAAAGGAAAACAAAATTAAATTTCTGATTGTCATGCATCACTTGGCAGAGATCACTGATGCATGATCCTGATGATCCTGATCTATGTTCATTCTTAAGATCTGATTATTTACTCCTGAGGAGCTTAAATGACATTAGATTTCAGTATCAACATTTTTTGCAGTGGAAGTTCCAGAAATACAAACCGCAAAGATTTTGGCAGTGATTGCCAGCATAAAAGAATTTCTTTAGGTAAGGATCTAAGAACTCTTTTGCTTCAAAGAAGAAATCTGGTGCTTTCTTTACCACCTTTTATAGAAGAATTAAGAGCAACTTGCAAATGGCATGCTGAATTTCAGTACTTCTAAGAGTCATGAAGTTAGACCAATTGTAACTCATTCATCCTGATCCTTAACCAGTGCCACTACCTAAAATTTAGATAGAAAAGACACTATCAACAGATTGTGTAAGTGGTTTAGGAACATGACTGTTCTTGACTTTTGCATAAGTTTGTGTTCCTGAACTATTGTTCTACTCTTAAAAATTTTCAGCCCTTCCCCTCTTTTTGTTATCCTGTGCCCTTAACCCTGAAAAAAAAGTATTTTGAATCCCAGTATCACTAAACAAGCAGTTTGCAGAAGTAACTGTAAGATGTCTGTTTTACCATTGAAACTAACAGCATTTTTTACTTAAAGCAAATGATTGTGCACTAATTTCTCAGTGCAAGAAAGGCATGAAAATAAATTGTCCTCAAGCAACATGGTATCTTAAAACAGTATATAAAATCTTTAAAAGTTTGTAACTTATGACTTTATTCATTTCAGAAGGCAATATATCTTGATCAATGAAGATAAGAAATGTAAACCCAAGACTGTAATAGCTACTTACACCCCCTGTGACTCCTACACACAGTATTTAGAAACACTAGAAACTAAAATTTCTGCCTCTTCTATGCAATAGAGAAGTACTTTTTCTTAATTCGGAGGTGATTTATCAAACTCATTCTTCTTCATGTGATACTATAAAATCAGATAACATGTTGAACTGATTGCCATAATTCTTCAAAGTTTGTCTTCCTGAGTGTAGCAGATGCATATCATGAGCTATTTAAACATCAAAAAGCATTGCTTGTGGATGTGTTATTACATTCCTATACCTGTGTTTCCTTCTTAATGACAAAATACGCATTTTCATAGAAAGTTGTGCTGATAAAACTACTTTAAAGACCTAGTTGTTTTAAAAGCATTTATCAACAGATATCATTAGCAAAATATTTTAATCACTATAGTTTATGTAGACTAAATGTAAGCATTTATTAATACAAGCTAAGCGCTCATTATAAATTTGCACAGAAAATGATAAAATATTATGTATGAAATGAATCATTAGCATGGACCATTAAGTCCTCTATTTTCCTTTAATTGAATTTGTCAGTAGCACCCTCTTTAACTGAAAACCAGTCATAACCACAAAATTAAATAATAATTAAAGAAACAACTATTCAAAGAGTTGCTTGGTAGCTAAGGTGCCATTTAACCAAAACAGCAATTTAATGTAAATTGCAGCCCATGTAGACGTAGTTCTGAAAATTATATATCCTGTGGTTCATATATATGTTTGAATTAGCAGAACATTTTCAGCATCACAGTCTAGATGTTCTTATACTGCTTCTGTAAACACAAAGAAAGTCTGAATAAATGGGTGAAAATAGGTATAAATAGACCTATGGCAATTAAAGCTAATTAAGACTTTACAGAAATAAACTGCTGGCTGTTCAGTAACATTTTAGCAGCTTAGAAAACGCACCAGCTTACAGTATATGCATTCTGCCACTGCACACAGTCTTTCAGTAAAGATGTATTGGATGTGGAACCAAAAATGGTGCTTTGCCCATCTGTGTTTTTTCCTAATTTTACAAAATTATTAAAAGACAGATGGAACCTCCTTTTTACAGAGACTTTTTTACACTACCTGTTTCACACAAAAAAAAACCAGAACCCAAAACCAATCACCAACTAACCAACCCTCCCCACCCCTGCAAAAAAAAAGAAAACAACCAAAAAACCTGGGAGTTGTATTGTGTGTGAGAGGAAAGTGGATCTTGCTGTGTCTGAATAAGCAACAATGCAGCTTGGAGGAGGTCCGAGAGCCTCCAGTGCACACACAGAGATTTGCCCGTGCTACTCCAGGGTTAGGACTGGGACTATCCTTTCTTATTGCTGGTGATTCTCTCACATGAGTTACCTTTGGGACACTGTTTTTTTATTCACAAATTCTGTTTTGCACAACCAGCAGGGGGAGGCAAGATTTAAGGAAATAAACTGGGAAAACTCCAAGGAAGCAAGTAGTTTTAAAAAGGGGAGAATAGTGGAAAGCTTTGAACAAAAGGAACAGGTGAGTTATACAAGACATTAAGGTTAACCTGGTATTTTGATTGCTACTCTCATGTCAGTCAAACCATAACATGCAGTTGCCACAGGTGTGCAGTTTGAAAAAGCTTGCATCTGTTTGTCCATTTTTCCAATGCAAGCCCCTTTTGCTAACTGTGAATATACAGCTGTAGTAAAAAATATTTTATTTCCATTTTCTAGTAACATAAGCTAACGTGAAAGAACAGAGCTGTTCCAAAATGGTGTTCCAAGTTCCAAAGAGAATGTCTCTTGTTTTAATATTTCACATAATTGACTACTTGTGTGTAGGAACCAATGAAAGAGATGCACAGCTGGACTTAAAGACCTAAAATTATTTTCAGAAATACATATCTCATTGTACTTTTCAATTCTTACTTACACAGCTTTCATTCTTCTGCAGAACAATTTACAAAATAACTTGCGTAACTATTATGGTTAAATGTTGAATCTGTTGAGAGCATTTCAGGAAGATATTTTCAGACAGAAGACCAAACATCTTGATGTATATTCATGTCTTCTCCATGATTGTGCTAATTTGGGGGTACAAGCTACACAATGAAGACTAGTAGTCAACATGCGCACTTGTCTTCACATAGGACCTATCTTGCAGAGCAAGAAAGGGTGCAGCCCTGCTGCAAATGATAGGGCTGTTCAGCTGTCTAAATGTGTTCTGCACCAGCCAGGCTTAAAGACACAACCAAGCCCTAAGAGCTTCCCTGGTAAACTTGCACATACAAAGCTGTCTGCTGAAAAACTGGTCCATGGTTTTCACGAGGACTGCTTACAGGTGGCTGGGTGAAGGGCAAAGTACACCATGTGGACCACAGATTAATATCCTGCTGGTTAGCTCTGTGGATCATCAATGAGTCTCATCAGGTCATTGCTCCTTTTGTACCCCCTCATAGATCCCAAGTGTTATCTCCCTAATAGGTGATCTAGGTCTACTTGCTTCCATGCAGTCTAGACTTCCCTTTTCAAATATGAATGTAACATACATGCATGTTTATTTAAAACCCTATAAATGATATGCATATTTATTTTACATGTATAAATGTTAAGAACATATAGGCTTGAGAAGGAGTCGTATGTCACTGTTTTCAACTGTAAACCAACACTGAGAGAGGGCAGCAGCCTGCTGCCCTACGTTCCTGACATACAAGCTGTCATTTGCACAACAGACCCTATAGTACAGTATAGTATGATATGGTCTGTTTTGCCATGGTTGAATTACTTTTATAACTTTCTACTCTCTAGCCATATCCAGTCCCAAAGAAGCATGCAGATATAACAGTTATTCGTAATTACAGCTTTGACGAGCTATTTGAATCAATGTATTCCAGAGCACAGGAAAAGTTCCAGCCTCATGGCTTTGATACTGACAGATCTGGTGCAAAGTGGGTGTTTGGATACAATGCCAAGCATAATTGGTGCCAGCAGTGGAGATTACATGTGCTAGCTCTATGGAAGCTTATAGAGTTATACAATTGTTGGGAACAAGGCCACATATGGTAGTACACACGAAGTCAGAGCACAGCCTTCATGTGAAGGCTGTATTATTAATTTGGTGTCAACTTTCACTCTGACTTTTGGAAATAAGGAGGAATACAGCCCTTATTGCTTTGGTTCTGCACTTCTGTCAAGATCTTCACTCAAATCAGAGGGTAGATGCTGGCACCATCCTCCAGATTCAGCTGCTTTTCTTCACCAAGTTTCAAATATAGCATCCAGAAATTTTTATTTTACCTCCTCCAGTAAGGCCATCTGTTCCCATAGCTTTCCCTCAAAACACCTGGCATTATCTTTTTTAGAATTTCTGGACTTCTATGATTTTTTTATACTGTTTAGGGTGAAATAAAGATTTGAAAATACACTTTTAAGTAAAGCAGTATACGTATCTCTTTTGTTGCGTTTCCCATTCGTCATGCAGGAAAGTGGTGTTCTATTGTGGGTGAATCCAAAAGTCCATTTCACCTATAGTCTTGACAGGATCAGATGCTTATTGAAGATGCTTTGCAAAATGAAAAGGAAATGTGTGTTAAAACTGAGTGACAACAATTCCTCAAAGCTCAAACACAGCATTATTTTATTGAAATGGAGTTCTTTTAGAGGAAATAGTTGGTTTCATTCCCTTTCTCCATAGCAAGCAATCTTGGCACATTGCAACAAAGTTTTCCGGAAAACTCATCATCTTAACACAAATATCTTATATTATTACTTAAATAACTAAAGACCTGGATTTAAAACCACAAATTCACAACCTGGAAATATCCCACAAACTCTTTGTTATTTTGCAGTTGCATGACAAAGATATGAAGGTTTGATGGATTTAAGAAGGGATTTGTGGTCTGGAGAACTCAGTGAAATTCCTTGGCCTGTCTTATGCAGAATGTCAGACTAGACTCTGGTGATCACTTCTGGCCTTAAAATAGAATAATTTAAAACAGATTCAGTTCCAGCAGTTTCTAAAAGGTCTGGTAAGACTTAGTGAATTAGCATTTGGAAAGTTAGATCACATTCATGTTTCAAGTAGTCGCAGTTTCTCATCAGCAGCCTTTTTTGGTGGGTGAATAACCAGGTGTGAGTAATGCTTCTTGACCAGCAAATGGGTTGGCATCCAAGACACCTGAACTGCACCTGCTCCTCTGCAGGCTGTAAATTTTGAAGAGGGAAGACTTCTTGGCTGGCAAGCTGAAAAGTTGTGGATCCAGTGGCTGTCCCATCGTAGGTATCCTCTCACATTAAACTGCGAGTGAATGTGCCTGAAGTATAGGCTTATTTCAGAAATAACTTTTGGGACCAGTGACAAATGCCTGGCTGATCCAGTTGTATAACTTAATGCTCAGCTATACAGACAACCCCCAAGAAATTGTTACAAGCTTGTGTTACAGCACTTCTAAAAAGAGGGAAGGATGCTCCAGAGCCAAACCCCATCAAGCTGATGTCTTTAATATACCATTTTAAAGATAAAGCACTGAAGTAATTTATAAACTGTCTGTCACCAGTGGCTGAACACCACCTTCTCTCCAGGCAAGCTGAATTACACTTGAGAAAGTATGTCCTGGCTGAGCACTGAACATCATTCAACTTGCTGAAGTTGGGTTTAAAAGTGATATGGGCACAGATGCAATGTTCAAAGGCCAATCAGCTGTGTCTGACACCATATACCACCAGATGCTTTTAGACAAAATAGAGTACATGAGAGAAAATCAATGCATATTATGACTGATACAATTTCTATCTAAAAAAGAACAAAATTCCCCATAATCAACAATGATTTCTATGTTGAACTCTGCAAGCAGCAAAGCCAATAATGGAGACTACAGAATGACCTGCCACAGAAGAATGTGCTTTAACCTGTATTATTCAACAGCTATATGAATGACCAAAAATCCATTCTCATAGCAGAAGCTTTATTCCTGCAAGCCATGTTTGTATTCCTGCCCAGATTATGGCCTTCACTTGAATCCAAGCCAGACTTATGTCCATGCTCCTCAGGTTCTTGGATTACTCTACCAAAACCCAATTAGACACCAATCTGACTAAATAGCAAGTGAGTATCTTTTCTCTTTTTTTTTTTTTTTTTTTTTTTTCTGAAATCACAAGTCCAGTAAACTTAGTGTAATTTGGAATAGGATATAATTTCCCCAGCAGTGCAATCCTGTTTATTTTAGGCACATGTAGAAAAGAAAAAATATAGGGTCCGTGCCCAGAAAAGTATATTGAAGAAGCTCATGAATTCGAAATGGAGGCTAACACAAGAACATCATGAACTACTACACTTGCCCTCTCCAGTGGCTTAATATAAAAAAAAAAGGGGTTATTCGTGCAAAGAAGTTAGACAGTGTTAAGAGAAAGTTGCCGCTGGATTACTTAATGCCTTAGACTATCTGAATAGAACAAACTGTCTGAGCTTTCTGTGATCACCCCACTGAAAACCACAAGCACTGTTGTGAATAAAGTGGAATCCATCTGACAGATTGAAGGCTGAGGTACTGACTGCTGAGGCATGATGCAGCTGTTGGCCAGCTGCTGTAAGACTTCCGACTACAATGGAACCATTTAATAAATCATCAAGGGATCTGCATCCCATTCAGTTTGTTTAGCAAAAAAAAACCAGGCAAAATGATCACTGACTTTTTCAAATGCCTACTTGAGGATTCAAGAGTAGACTGACCAGTCGGGAGATATTTGCTTTATGTTCAAAAACTGTTGGTGGCATGAAAGATTTATATTAATATAATATATAGACATGCCAACACGGGAAACCGCAGGCCAAAAAATATCTTAACATACCATGGATGGTGACTTTTCTGTGCAGCAAGTCATAACATGGTAGTGATTTTGGAAAAACACACAGTCACCCTTGAAGGACATGGGAAAAAACAGAAGATCCTTGGTGCTCAGAAAGTTTTGCTTACAGTGTTTTATTCCTCTGTTCCCTTGATCTATAGCATTTCAGTCATCTTGCATGCTCCACATTCTGAGTAAGAAGTATGGAAAGATTTTCCAGAGATGCTCATACGGATGAACATCAACAAAAATGATGCTGTCATATATCACAGAATCACAGAATCACAGAATCACAGAATCACAGAATGGTCGGGGTTGGAAAGGACCTTTGGAGATCATCTAGTCCCTCTGCTAAAGTAAGCAGGTCTGCTAAAGTAAGTTCTCCTAGAGCAGGTTGCACAGCTATATCAGCTCTTTTCAATAACAAGGTCAGCTTTTCCTTTTTTTTTTTTTAATTCCAGGATGGACCTATACCTTAATCAGAGGTACCATAATACAATTTGTAAAATGCTGTTAGGCTTTCGACTTAGAGATCACATTGTTTCCCTGTCTCAGGTAGATAATGTTGATTTTTTTATTTGATCTGTCTTTTTAAAATGAGCTTGTTGTTTCAGGGTGAGTTCAGATTATTTAGTCCTTTATGTCTGTCTTTGCATCTCATGATTTTGCAATTATATATCACTTCCAAATTCTTCTTTTGGCTTTGAGGCAAATTAATAATTTATTTTATGATATTATATAATAACATCAATTATCCAAAGGCACTTACAAGGGAGGATGACAGGCAACCACTGGAGTAAATTTTATGTGGGCTTACCTGGGTGAAACAAAAAAACCCCAGATACAAACCCCCCAAGTTATTCAGTCTTATGAATTATTTGCTTGCAATTTTTGAATGCAATTTTGTATAAGTATAGATCCCTACTGACTTTATATATCTGATCTTGAAATTTGGCAACACAAATTCAAAACAGCTGTTAGATTTCTTCCATTTGTTTTTACCTTTCCTACCCTGAATATGGCCAACAGGGCTAGATTTAAAGAGGGCACTTTCAATGCATAGCATTATGCAACATGTTTGTTACAGCAGTTTGCAAAAGGTCTTTCCAAGAGCGACCCACAATATTAGAAGTTGTACAAGGCCAGATTAGATGCTCTGTGCCCCTCAGAGCTTCACAAAGGGCAGAGCAAAAAACAATGGGACAAATAATTGATGTTGAGACCAAAGAGGGAAGAAAACTCTGCAGTGAAGAGTATGAAGCAGGAGCATCATTTGATAATGAACATATCAAATAATAATAATTTCTTTAAATAACAAGGAAGAGTTCATCAAGAACTGGAAAAGAAATGAGAAGCCGGGTGAAGTTAAAGAGTCAAAGAGGCTCTCAGCATGGAAACAGAAGTAATCAAAGATGGCAATTGGGCAGCATGTTACAGAAAAAAGGGAAGTTGAAATCACTTGCAAATTTATCAGTTGTGATTTCACTTTGTCAGGACTAAGTCTTTTTTTCCGTCATTATATGAAGGACAAAGGACATTCAAAAACTCACCCTCTGCACCATATATTCAGCTGATTTTACAGGCCTTGATAAAGCAGATCTTGTACTTGAAAAACCTTTTGGCTTCATTAGTGGATTAACCATTATTAACAGCGAAACTCCCACCCAGATGCTCACCCATCCCCCCCACCTCAGTAGGATGAGGAGAGAGAAAAAGAAAACCAGGAATAAAAATTCTTATGGACTGAGATAAAGACAGGGAGATTGCTTACAGATTACTGTCGTGGGCAAAGCAGACTTATATTGGAAAAAAAAAAAAATATTGCCAATTAAAAGGGGTGTGGGTAGTGAGAAACAAACAAAGATGACAAACATTAAAGCAGTAACTTTCCTCCTCCATTTCCCAGGCTCAACCTCACTCCTCAAATCCTGTCTCTTTTACCCGCATCATGTGGTGTAGGGGGGAAGGAGAATGAGGGCTACAGTCAGTACATAACAGTTTGTCTCTGCTTCTCCTTCCTCCTCCTCACACTTTTGCCCTGCTCCAGCATGGATTCTCCATGGGACCCCTGTGCTTCATGAAATATCCAGCTGCTCCACCAAGGAGCAACTTATCTTCGTGCTCTGACCTTGGTGTTCCTTCCACTGTTTCTCACTCTTGGTTTGTTTTTTTTTCTCTCTTCTTCTGCCTGTCTATCACTTTTGCCTTTCTTAAATATGTTTTCCCAGAGGCGACACCAGCTTGGCTGATGGGCTTACCTGTGTCCTACTTTGGGTCCACTGGAGCTGCCTGACACCAGGCTGTCTACAGCAAGGGGCAGCCCTTGGGCTTTTCTTGCAGAGGCCACCCCTGTAGCCTCTCCACTGACAACCAGACACCTACACCCATATTGGTGGGTGTACATACACTGTGGTGTAGTGCTGCTGCTTCCATTGGAGGCACGGAAATTTGAAGGACTGAAATAGTATTTTGTGAGTTTCTGTTATGTGATGTGGTGCCTGTGTGTGATATCGTCGGTTTGTGTGAAGGGATGACTTGCAATCAGATCATATAGTTGAGAAATACAATAATGTTGATGAAGTCTCATTTAACCCTTGCTTACAGTTAAATTACTCTAGAAAGCTGAAGCTATTCAGAATTGTAGTAATAATGAGAAACCGTGACCCCTTACATAGATAATCTGCAGGACATCAGCAGAATTTCAATAAATTGGAATTAAAGAAATCCAAATTCCCTTACTATAGATTGACAAAATCATTACAAAATACAGGGCTAGATAAAGCCTGACATGACTTTTCCAAGCTTTTGCAAGCTACTGGATCAGAAGTGGAAAATACAGACCTGGAAAAGAGAGCAGAAGTGAAGGGAAAGGACTTAAATGTCAAAATCATCATCCTTTGCTCTCACAAATCTTCGTGGGTGTTAGTGCTGTAAATGGCGACAAACAAATTTCTACTTTCTTGAGACAGGGGCAGTTGGCTGGTGGGAATCCTGACACAGTCATCTTTCTCTAAATCATACTCCTTTCAAATTTTCATCCCAGGGAGGTGCAGGTCACATATTTTCCCCTTCAATCTCTTCTCGCTTTTACTCAGGACTCTTAACTACAGGTCTGAAATTGCCGTAAGACTTTATTCTAAAAGTAAGAACTTGCCTGACTAGCATTTAAAAGAAGTATTGTTAGCAAAATCACTAATGAAACTCCAAACGTATTTTGCAAAAGAAAATAGATGCTGTATTTTTGAAAATATATTAAATGTCAGTAAAATTCACAATTAGGAGGTGAAATGGAAGCAGTAGTAGAATTCAGAAGAATTATATAATTTAATTATTATTACTCTGTGATGGGAACACAGGTAGACTCTAGAAGTGAGGAATAATTTTGCACCTCACTTTCAACTAGATGTTTGTTGGTTTCAACTCCCACAGCACCGGACTAGGAGAAATCTTGGTGCTCCCTTGAGGAACAGCAAGGTTGACATCTTCCTTAAATGGTGAAAGAAGTTGCTGTGGAACCTAGTCCCAATCTAGTATAACAGAATAACAGTGAATTATTTGTTATTTTGAATAAAAACACATTCCTCATGATGATGCATTAAAAAAAAAAAAAAAATAAGTGAGACTCAGCCTCCAGGTTTTTATGGGCAATTAATGTATTAATGTGAGTAAACCCAAGTCTCTTATAATATAATTCCTAAATGTGTGCTCAGCTTGGGCCTTTACTTAAAAAGTTCATAACACATGACATGATATGTCATGCAGTCACTTTGTAAATGTCAAGCTCTTGATGAAAATAAGTCTTTCATTATTTATTTAACTTGCCTTGTACACCCAGCAGCACTCGAGATTAGATTTGTCCTGCCTAGATGCAGGTTTATCACAGAAATTAATAGCGCTGTTGCTTTAAGGTTTTTTCCCAAAAGCGGTGGAGAGGCTAGAAAACTGTAAACAACAATCATGCAGCCTGACTAAGAGCTGAGTCACCCTCAGGAGTTGTCCTTTTTCTTTCTTTTTCTCTATTTTCTGTCTGTAACAAGAGCTAAGGGCTATATTTCTAACTTAATCCCATGGATAGACGGACGAATATGGGATAGTCTGCATAGTTGTGCTTATTATTTCGTCTATTGTTTCTCCTTCCTGTTGTACAGGCAAGGATGCTATGCTTGAGCTCATGAGGATGCTTCTTCCTGGAATTTTCTAGGACTTCGGAATTAGGATAAATATTGCCTTTTCTCAGAAGTCTTTGGGGAAAGGATATCACATAGAGGCTTTTCATTGATTTCATCTGACGTGAAAATAGATTAAAAGTAATAATTCTGGGCATTAGCAACACTGAATGTAAATTCGTCATCCTCTGACTTCTCTAAGACTTTTAGAAGTCAGGATAGCTGAGCACAGACATGGAGAAACAGCTACTGAACAGTCTGGCAAACAGACATGGAGAGAAGGCAAGGCAAAGCAGGATGATGTTTGCTAGTGGCACAGTTATGTGTAATACTCAGAGTGAAACATTCTTGCATAGGAAAACCATAGTGATTCATATGTGGTTGTGAATGAGTTTCTAATAATGCTCACAAATTCTCTGGAGTTTGCAAAGGAGTTCTGGCATTGTTCATTAATAAAAACCAATCCGTTCCCTGTACTCCTTACCCAGCACAAAGCAAAACTGATTCTGCCATTATTAATAGAGCCCACAATTAAATTACTTATTTGGGGTGGTAGTAGAAGTAGTACACAATAAAGCACAGGCAAATATAGACGAGCATTAGCTAGGAGCCTAATTTTAACAGAATGAATTGCATTCCTCATGGAGTCAGCGGGGGGGGGGGGGAGGGGGGGGGGAACCAACAGTGGAAACGTGTTAATTAGAGCTGGCCAAAAAATCAGGGATTCCCTGCTTTACATGATTTATACATTTGGCTTCTGCATGGTTTATATATTTATTTTTAGACCAAACCCTTTAAAACCTAAGCAATTTGAAGGAAAACTAATGTAGAAACAACAAACTTTTTGTTTTTCAAAGGAAGTGTTTGAGATCTCAGAACTCTTCAAGGAGTTTGACATTCTTGTCAATCTCCAGTGAGTATTTTACAGCAATATTAATTTCTCTAGCTGGCAGGTCTCCCAAGCTTCCAGCACTTGCCATGTGGACTGTCCCACCGTACATATCACTACAAGTGAGACTTCTTTACCCCAAAACTTAACTTCAAAACAGGAAACTGGATTTCTGGAAACCTTGCTTGAGATGCTTGTAACCAAGCCACGGTTACGGTCCAGTCACGGGGCTTTCAGGCTCTTTCCCACGCAGCAGGCAACCTGATTTGAATGACCACTCCAGTGCTTCAGATTTTGGGTCTCTGACACTGTTGCTGGATAGACAGGGGGTCTGCCAGAGAAGTGATGTTGTGGAACCATGTCAGTTGCAATGCTGCACGACAGGAATCCAACTTTTCCAGTTTTCAGGAAGAGCCATGCACCAGGTTCACAGGTCAAGGACAGTGTCCATCTTATCAATGGGATTTTATTTTGTGATTTTGTAGTAATGATCTTCCTCACTTTTTCCCTTTCACTGATGTGTTCGCAGGAAAAAAAGAAAAAATCATAAAATCATAGAATCACAGTGTGGTGGATTTGACCCCGGCTGGACACCAGGTTCCCACCAAAGCAACTCTATCATTCCCCTCCTCAGATGGACAAAATATAATGACAGGTTTGTGGGTCAAGATAAGGACAGGGAGATCACTCACCAATTACCATCACAGGCGAAACAGACTTGACTTGGGGAAAAACATCGTTTATTACCAATCAATTAAAAGAAGAGTCATAAGAAATAAAACCAAATCTTAAAACACCTTGCCCCCACCCCTCCCTTCTTCCCAGGCTTAACTGTCTTCCTGATTTTTCTACCTCTTCTCCCTAGGTGGCACAGGGAGATAGGGAATGGGAGTTGCCGTCAGTTCATCACACTGGTTTTTATGTCGCTCCTTCCTCCTCATGGGGAGGACACCTCACACTCTTCCTCTGCTCCAGCGTGGGATCCCTCTCACAGGAGACAGTCCTCCATGAACTTCTCCAATGTGAATCCTTCCCATAGGCTACAGTTCTTCATGAACTGCTCCAGTGTTGGTCCCTTCCACAGGGTGCAGTCTTTCAGGAACAGGCTGCTCCAGCGTGGGTCCCCTGTGGGGTCACGAGTCCTGTCAGCAAACCTGCTCCAGTGTTGACTCCTCTCTCCATGGGGTTGCAGATGCTGCCAGGAGTCTGCTCCACCGTGGGCTTCCCACAGGGTCACAACCTCCTTCGGGCATCCACATATGCCAGTGTGGAGTCTTCCATGAGGTGTAGGCAGATATCTGCTCCACCATTAACCTCCATGGGCTGCAGGGAGTCAGCCTGCCTCACCATGGTCTTCATCACAGGCTGCAGCGGAATCGCTGCTTTGGTGCCTGGAGCACCTCCTCCCCCTCCTTCTTCATGGACCTCAGTGTCTGCAGAGTTGTTTCTCTCACATATTCTCACTCCTCTCTCTGCCTGCAATTGCTCCTGCACAGTAACTTTTCCCTTTCTTAAATACATTATCACAAAAGCGCTACCACAGTTGCTGATGGGCTCGGCCTTGGCCAGCAGCAGGTCCATCTTGGAGCCAGCTGGCATTGGCTGTATCAGATATAGGGGAAATTTCTAGCAGCTTCTCATAGAAGCCAGCCCTGTAACCCCCCCGCTACTGAAACCTTGCCATGCAAACCCACTACACACAATAAGATCTCTGTGAAACCTTCTCTTCTCCAGGCTGAACAACCCCGACTACCTCAACCTTTCTGCATAGGAGAAGTGTTCCAGCCCTCTGATCTTTTTTGTGTCCCTCCTCTGGACACACTCCAGCAAGTCCCTGTCTTTCTTGTGCTGGAGACTCCAGAGCTGAACGTAGCACTCCAGGTGAGGTCTCACCAGGGCAGAGTAGAGGGAGAGAATCACTTCCCTTGACCCACTGGCCACAGTGCTTTTGATGCAGTCCAGGATACAGTTGGCCTTCTGGGCTGCAAGCACGCATTGCCAGCTCATACCAAATTTTTCATCTACCAGTATCTCCAAGTCATTCTCCACAGGTCTTCTCTCAATCCCTCCACCCCCCCAGTCTGTATTAATACTGGTGATTGCTCCAACCCAGGTGCAGGACCTTGCACTTGACCTTGTTGAATTTCTTGAGGTTTACATTGTTTCACTTCTCGAGCCTGTCAAGGTCCCTCTATATGGCATCCCTTCCCTCAAGTGTATCACCTATATATACATAATTATTCACATTAAATAATTCTTTTATGTCGCAGATAATTGTAATTCATTTAGCAGACCAGTGAGGATTTCCATGAGGGCCCTCCTTGTCCATAGTTTTCTTAAAAGGTGATTATCACTTTCCGTAGATGGCTATAGAGGTGCTGTATAATCCTTCATCATTCTACTATTTCTTCAGTGTGTTTTTTTCCATACTATCACTTAAGTCCCATAAGACTGCTTTGTTTACTATGACCCAAACCATTTGCATTACTCGATTCCAAGTACAATATCTTTTTCAGGATCTATATCTGAACATCAGGTGACATCCCTTACGACAAATTTTTAAAAACCACTGATGATTCCATATTACTATTGTTAACTTGGTTCCACAAGGTCTGCTTGGTGGTGTTTTCCTTGTCACCATGCCAAAACTTTTTCTAACAGCCTGAACAACAGTGGTGCCTAATCACTGGCTATACTTTCACTGGGCATTTCAGTCACATGAGACAACTGTGCATTGGCTTGGTGGCTTCCATGTATCACAAGGAGATGTAATACTTTCCCATGAATAGAGCTTTTATTGAGCTGTATTCTGTTGTTCCTGGATGTCCCAGACCTGTAGCACCATCTTGAAAACACTTTGTTTTGGTGCTGAAAAATCTGAAGCTGTCAACAGAGCAGAATTAGAAAGAGCACACATGTAAATCTACATAATCCTTCAGAGTTTTTAAATGATCTCCAGGATTAACACCCCACATATTGTCAAATCTCTTGGACTAGCGACAGTCCAGTGGAAAGAGCAGGTTGGCAACGGACCTAGTCAGAAGTTTTCCAGCAAAGCAAATGCTGATTTGTTTATCCTAAGAGGTTTTGTTTGAGGCCCTGTTGGAACTAATATATGTCAATAACATAAATTAAGGCATGGCCTCACCTTTCCTTCATTGATGTTCTGTGTGGTTTCCTGTTGATTTCAGATTAATTTGTTCTTTAATAATTTGTAGTATGTCTGAGCTTCCTCTAAAATGAAAATTACTGATATGTAGACAAACATGTTGACTTGCCAAAACCCCTCACACTCTCATTCATTTGTCCTGCAGAAACAAAAGAGTTCTATTGGCATCTCATTCTCTGCGTGTTTGGGGCACGAATTCTGTTATATCACTATTGACAAAAAAAATTGAAAACTATGTTAAACTTTACTTGCTTGTCTATCATGTGCTAAGGAATGTTTATGTGTCTAACTGCATCAGAACTTTTCAAAATGATGTAAGAGCTATTTAAAAAAAAGAGGATTACTGTAGCATCAGCTAATAATTAGGCAGTATGAACAAGTTCTGGCCAATTAGGCTGGAAGCGTTTTCATTTTCTAAGCCAATAGAACCTAAAGCATTCCATAATAAAACAAGTTAATTAATTTAATTAACAAAACATAAATTCTAAAATGAAACATGATTTTGAGTAGGTAAGTACCCATGCCAAATGGTGTCTTATAACAATAAAATCTCATTCAACTGGTTGGCCAGATTATTCATATGGCTTCATGCTTTCCTACTTGCTGGCAAGCAACAGGCATGCTTGGTTACTTTGAAACTTCTGCTATATGGAGAGGCTGCCATTCCATTATAGAGAAACTCTGATGTCGTGCCTACTTTTCTGTAGCATTTTTAAGCTTTTCGTGTAAGACGAAAGCAAGCACTTTATATTTGTCTGTCTTTGCAGAGAAAATGCCAGAAAGGTGACAATGCTCCTGCTGTTAAAATCTAATGCAACGTCATAGTCTCTTCTTTACATGTACTTGGTCCCAGGGGCTTACAAGCATGAACATGAATGAATTTGCTCAGCCCTTGACTCATGGGGTAAATCTATCCAGAGACATCAGACCACTGAAATGAATTTGCAGGAACAAAAGGTCTAACAGGTCACTGCAGCAGTTCAAAGCGTGCTGGTGCCAGTCCCAGTACACTTACACCAAACCCAGAAATTACACAGATATAATAATCTTGTTATTTTCACTTGCAAATTCTCAGTGATTTAAATTCATTATCGAACAGACACTCTTCTAAAGCTTTTTCTTGTGAGTTTGTCCCAGGTGCCTGATTGTAGTCATCAAACCCACCATACTAAGTATTTATATAAATATATCATAAAATAATCAAATATGATCAGCTATTCCCTTTGTTCCTTTATGTTATACAGTTTTCACAAAATATTTAATATGCTTCTGAAAATGATGATGCCAGTGATAAAGCTAGTTTGCAGTTTCATAGATAATTTATGGAAGTTATAAAAAATGAACCAAATTGTCATAACAACACGACAATGTGAACATTCATGTTTACATAGTGTCCACATACAATACAAATACTGAATATTAATATGAAATGAGAATTTATAAAATTTGCAATGAACATAATGTAGAAAAAATAACAACTTGATACAATCTCTGCTTATATTCCAACCTATAAACAGATTTTACTTTATGAATGTCTTTGACATTTCCCTTAATGTGTATTGTTTTACATCTTTAACCACAAATCTTGGTATATTTTAAATGTAAATTAGATCATATCTATCATGTTTCGCCTTCCAGATAAATAGTCACTCTTATTCAAGAGAAGGGAAGAAAGTCCATAGACAGCATTTTAAATGTGCTTGGCACATATTCATCCCAAGGGGTACAAGTAGCTAAAAATGTCTGGATCAGATTCTGCCACTTCTGTTCTCAGAAGGTAGCAATTTGTTTGTTTAGTAATTCTGTTGACTTGCAGCAAACGGACTCTCAGTCATTTGCCTAAATATAGGCATTTATCACTGTTTTGAAATACTTTGAGACATTCTTCTGGGGCAGGCAGATGGTACACAGGACCTGTGGGAGACTCACAACTTCATGATGTTCCTCTAGAGCAGCAGCTATGGCCAGGCAGGGTGTCTCAAATGACATTTGTTATTTACTTTTAGTCAACCAGATCACACCTATAATGATATCCAGTAGCGTACCTCTTCTGAGGCCAGCCTTTGCACAGGATCATTGCCTCAAAATGGTGACAGAGGATGTAGTGCCTGTCTGTTATTTGTTTGTTCTGGTGGCATCTTCTCTGTGGTTCATTGGTATCTGGAGAAACTGAATCATGAGGCCTGTGCTTCTGTACAATGCTAATACCCTGAGTGTATTACAGTTATAATTATAATACTTGAACTGTGTTGATTTCAGTAGTCTATTAATTACACTACTAGCAACTGGGAATGAGGCCTGAGGTTTTCATTTTTCTAGCAGCTCCAGAGCCTGCTTCTCGTACTACCTTTTCCTAAGCAACGCCCTTAGGCATGCTGAACTGTGGGTTTAGGCAGCAAATCAGAGACGACATAGGCCACTGGTTGCCTGTATCACTAAATTTGAAGCTTTGGGTCAAAATGTGAACATTGTCTGCTACTAGATAACAGCTCATGGTTCATCCTTAAAGGTTGGATAGAAGTTAAATGTCACATTCCTTCATGGAAGAATTGCTCTTGGGCATCTCTAACTCTCTATCTCTATCTCTAAGTCTCTTTTTCCTTCTCTTCCTTGTCTGTGTAGGGACCCCAGACAGTTATAATCCTGAAGTTAGATACTCCAAAAATGGAGTTTAAATTTAGATAAGACAAAAGTAGGACTTAATGACTTGGTTTCCCCATTGCATTGATGAATTAATGTTATGTAAATACATTGCTGCCATCTCATTAAGAGTTAGTTAGGTGTATAAAAGTGAAGATGTGAAGCACTGTTTAAGAGGTTAGGCATCTTTATTACTACTACCAGAAACGTGAATGTCAGAATTTTTGAAATATAAATATTTCAGCTTGATATTGTAAGCCATGTCTTCTAAAGTGCATAGTGCACATGCTTTTTCATCACTTGGTTAGTAAATCATCCACATGTTACCATGGCTGAGGGTATCATAAACAGAAGTGCTTTGTGTAATATTAAAACTTGAAATATTGTTCAAATACCGCTAACCTCCAAAAACTTTGAAGAGGAGCAAATGACTGAATTTGGTTATATGGCAAAAGGTCCCCTGCTACTTAATGCTATACCAGCAAATGAGACACTGCTCAAATTTGATGCCATTTGCAGAGTCCTCCACTGAGCAGTATGCTTATTTCCAAGGACAAATCCTAAGCAATTTGGCTCAAAGGGAAAAAAGGTAATTTTTACTTTTGATAATTAATTTCTATGCCTGAATTTTATCTTCCTCTTAGCCTAAGTGATGTTGCTTATTATTATTTTTACCATTCATCATGTAAAATCATATTTATTATTTTTATTTATTTTTATTTATATTGTCTATGTCATGCACTATTCATGTCTATTTTAGAAATCCTGGACAAAAATATACACAGCTAGACTTCCTTCTAATTCACAGAAGCTTTCTGAAGGCTGAAAAACTTTCAGGTGCAAATCAGACTATCTGCAGCAGTCTTCAGCTTATTTCTGTCTTGGCAAGTATGAACAGATCCATGATAATCAATTCAAAAGGTATTAGAGCCATTATTGGTTGTAATTATCGTGACACCTGGGTCCAGACTTGTGAAATAATTGTTAAAGGCATCACCACTATGCAAAGGTTTCGTTAATCATTGATTTTATATCAGTAAGTTTTTAATGGATTTTGTGACTCTTAATATGAAGCTGAGTGTCTGTTTCACTTAGAGAAACATTAAAAATAAGAATGAAAATTAAAAAACATCCTGTTATCACGGAGGTTAATCAGGAGTAAAAAACTAAAATTAAGGTACCATCGTCCTTTTTAGCATTCCAGGGTTTGAAATCAGAGCTGACTTGTTTGAAAAATGTCAGTGCTATATATTGAAATAGCTTGCTGCCAAATAAAATATATGCAACAGGATTTATAGCAAGAGATTAAGGAAGGGGCCTTGGAGTCTCCTTTTTCTTAATGCTGTATGTGTGCTTGATTCTTTCTATTTATTTTTTGCAGCTGTGACCCTGAACATCTGACACTGAGCACACACTAGTCCCTATTCCTTCTTGTCGTGCCCACCATGGAGCTAGGGAAAGATAGTAGCAATTGGAGTTTAGAGCATTTTGGCACCTTCTCACCTTGTGTAACACCATAAGGCTTTGTTCTGGACACCTCTGTAAGGACTTTTGCTCCAGGGTAACGTGTCTTTCTGCACTGAGTGTTTAGAAAAATTAGTTTCTAAGTCAAGCATCGAATGCTAAGCAGTATGAAAATCCCCTTCTTCTTCCCTTCTGCCTCCCTTATATACGATTTTGTTCAATATGGTACTGCGTATGCTGTGTTTGGTCTAAGACTGATGTGTCCATTGATCTTCAGTGGTGATGAATGGAATGATGATGATGAATGGACAACCTACAGAGATTAAAATCATTACACCTGTGAAAGATCAAACTTATGTACGTCAGGGAACTGAGGTCTTTTAACACCTGTCTTTTACGCAGTCTTGACATGTAGTGCTACCTGTGTTGAGCAGTGGGTCATAGTCTTTTATTGGTTAACTCCTCTTCCACCTTTTTGATCATTTTCACCTATTATATGCCTAGTTAAAACTGGTTTCCTGCAGTTCCTGTAGCAGAGATAAAAAGGTGTCTTTCATATCTTATGTGCCTATCAGGATCATCTCCAGCAGCAGCAGTCCTGAAGCCAAACAAGCTGATGTGTAGGTCCCTATAGCTACAGTCACAGATTGTGCATTCTGGTGGATGGCCAAAGAGATATAGCTTTATGAGGATACTAGCTCACATTCCTGAACATTTGTTGTGAAAGCAAGATATAAAATGTCTTTAACCAGGCCTTCCTTTGGCCATATCTATCAAAAGGAACATGAGGCACAGATCTAAGATGCAGCAGTTTTGATGGTACTGATTTAAGAGAGTGAATCAAAGACTTAGGGAAAAAACCTTGTGCATAAGGCATAATGGCAAGTAATGAGTTCCTAAAAACCTCTGGCTAGCCAGCAGAGAAAAGTTATATAGAACAGATTTTGCAGCACTGACTGAAGAAATCCAGCTCTGAAGAACAAATAGCAGTAGTGATATTGCTGTCTTGTAATTATTTTTAACCAAAGATCTAAATACAGATGGAAAATTAAAAATAAAAGGCAAAAGATGTCCCCAAAGTGCCTAAATAAAACCCTTCCATATTTTGTATCATCCTAGAGGATATCTCTAGTTTCTTGACATTTCCCACTGTAGCTTTTGCTGTTGTCTTTTTTTTTATATATTCTTTCTTTTTTTTTTCCATACTTTTTCTTTTTTTTTCTTTCCCATTTCCAGGTGGTTGTTGTTATTATTCCAGTTAACTTTGCACCTTTCTTAATTTTTTCCTTCAGAGAAGCCATAAGGTGTGGGAGATCAGCAACACAGCTGAAACTGATGGTGACCTGATGCTATAGGAGAAAACTGATCCTGCATGTGTGAGCTACTTCAATAGCAAAACACATTAATTGTCAAAATGGAGAACAGGAGAGAGGAAGTTTGAATCAAAGTTGTAGAAAATGTGTGAATCTAAATGACTGTGCATGTATATCAGACTGCATAGCTCCCATGGGAAGCGACAGGACTCATTGTATGAAGAGAAGGCTTAGTTCTTCCAGCCATCTCTGAAATCATATCCACTTGTCTTGGCTGATAAAATTTTGTAGCAGTTCATCCATGCTGTCTCTGTGTATGTATATACACAAATGTGCAATATATATGTATGTGTATATATATATACACACACATATGTATATATATGTACATATACATATATTAAAAAATGCCCCTCAAGAGGGAGACAGTGGTTTAGAACCACCTATTCTTCTGGATTGGGTTCCAGAAAGTGTCCTCCCCTCACTAGCTAACCTGTTATATATAAAAAGCCGTCCTCTCTCTTATGTGAAGCCACTTGAATAAATCAAAAAAGTCCAGGACAATAATGCAGTATTTTGCTAACTGATGATATCTATGATTAAAGAGGCAAAGAGGTGACACTAGTACTCTTCTTCATGTAACAATCTCCCTTTCTCTTCTCCCCATTGTGACGAATTTAGCTGAGTTGCTGAGAGGAAAGGTGTACTTCAAATTATTTGTCTTAAAAGTTTTCTTGATGTGCTCCACATTTAAGTGAGCAGTATAAATACAAATAATTCATGGTGTTAGAAATAAAGCATAGCTTACTGAAACTAATCAGAAGATAGGACTAAGGATAGAAAGAATTAAATGAGATTATATCTTTATCATATCTTCTTAATAAGTAATCTGCAAATCTAAATAGCTATTCATTTGCTATTATGTACCATGCAAAATGGCAGCAGTATCTACAGTGCATGGGTTGCTAGTTGTTAAGTTCACTAAAGCAGAGGCAGAAAATCCAGACAGGCTGTTTAACTTATTTGAGACTATTTGCCTTGAAAAACGAAAGCTGAAATATTTTCCTACTTTAGGAAAAAAAAAAAAAGAAAAAGGAAAAAAAGGAGAATTTAGAAAAATGTTCCACTAAAATAACTAAGAGTTGGTTGACCCACTAGACTGAAAAAAAATCCCACACTTTCAGAAATGGAAATGCATAAGAATTGTACAATACAGGATCCAAATAAAAAGTAATTGAAGGAAAATTACAAGCACTAGAAAAAGAATTAAATAATTCAATAGCGTAGTCAAAGCATTTGACCTATCCAAAGCAGATATCCAAATGGATATGACATTACTTAGAAGTATGAATATGTAAATGTCAGAGTGTGACAAAATACATACTTTCACTAAAAAGGAGTTCATAGTGAGGACATGAATGCCGTTTCTGCCTAGTATTTCTGTTGAAAAAAAGTGACAGAAACCCATCGATGCACATTTGCAATAGTAGTGGATTGCACCATGCAAAGGAAAAGAAACGCCCATGCCTAAGGAAGATAATTACATTAGACATTATGTTTGAGTACATCACATAGGCAAACAGTGAAGCAGTGGGAGTAATACAGTTGGAGAACACCTACAAGGAAAGACTTTTAGTAACAATGATACTGTTTGGTTACAAAACAGAATAAAGCGAAGGAAAATGATGAAGCAAGCTTAAACAGCTTGGTACTACTGTTCCGGTAACTAATACCTTCCTGGATACAGTTTCTGGAAAAATAATACTGACATTTGCAGCTGACATTGGGACTGAAGGAGTGACACTCTTTGCACATCAGAAATACTGTCTGCATCCGTGAGACTGGCAGGATGTGGACAGCATCTGTTATACACAGTGGGTGAATGAAATGTTAAATACAAAGAAAACAAAAAAACATCAAAAGGTAAATTCTGTTAGCAAACCAATATTGAGACCTAACACTAGAATCCGTAGAAAGGCATTGTACCCTGGAGAAAAATCAGAAACAATATTTTGAAATGAGTCATGTAGCATTGATGAGATTGTTGCAGATTCAAGACTGCTATACATATGCAAACAATTCTGTATGTGACAATGTCTTCCAAAGTCTGGAAAGAATGAGGACACATTATGAAGCTCACAATCTTCCAATGGAGGAAGGAACCAATTGAGGAGTACAGTTCCACAAAAGTAGTAAAAAAATAGGAAAGTCCAAATGTGCACCAAACTTTGGAAAAAACAAAACAAAATAAAATATATAACAGCAACCTGTCCACCTTGGATCCCACAGAGAAAATTTATTTACTGTTTATGATGAGCCTGGAAAAAAAGGCCAAGAATTTTGTTGTTTTCAGCACTCCTTTCTGAAGAAGGTGCTTTATCACAAAAAAGATACATGAAATACTAATTAAGATATGCAGAAAATTCATGCAACTGGTATTTGAATACACACAGCATCAAAGAATTACATGACAAAAACTCAAAAGAAACGGTGAGTTGTGGACAGGACTCTCAGAGATGTAAATACAAGCATAGTCACAATGCAGAAATTTTGCCATAGGATGTAACAGTTGCCAAATGTTTAGATGGGTTCACATTTCCGGAAGAAAAAACCATCAAGGACTATTAAGCCCAAAGCTACCATCCATGACTCCATAGGTCCCAGTGCTGGGGGCTGGGAAGTGTCACAGTCTGCTTGCACCATTCTTAAATTGTTCTCCAGGTGTCTGCTGTTGCACACTGTTGGAGAAAGAATTTGGACCATTGGTCTGACCCAGTTTGGCCAGTTTTGTGTGTACAGGTGGAGACTATTGGCACCAGTGCAGAAATAACTATTTTTAATTTAAAAAAAAAAAAAAAGAGGGGTTTCTCATTCTCATTGAAAGTCAGAAATTTCATCAAATTTCATCTGCATGTATGGTAGAATAGCAAGATCTTTAGCACATTACTAAATCTTAGAGAGCATTCTGGACAAGGCTCCAACTTCTGCACCACCACAATGTCTGTATATGAACTTAAAGCCACAGAGAGATGCAAGTCAAAGATGAACAGAAGCCATAAAAAAAATCCTGGAGCGGGCCTTTTTTTCATGTAGCTTCACAGAAAGAAAGTATGTGCATCAAAATGGCTTGGCGAAATTATGGTATACATTAATCCAAACAAGATTTTGAGCAATCTTCTTAGAAATAAGAACCTAAGAATAATGAAAAGAAGCTTTCAAAAGACATGCTAAGGTCAATGTGTCTATTACAGGCATCACATCTTTGCCTTTATTTTGGACAGAGACTTCTTTAAATAAAAAAGCAAAGTTGACAGAGTAGTGCTGAAGACACAAAAAAACTACTTCCAGAGAAAATCATGACAACTCAGTCTGTTTTCTCACTGTTCAACGTATGTTCATGGTCCAAAGCATAACAGAGAAAGAAGTAGAAATATTCAAGGAGAAGTTAGCCAAGAAAAATGAGGACAGTCAAAATATTTACTTCAGCTGTAAAACATCTAATCATACCTGTGGAAATCAATGCTTCATCTAAGGACAGACAGTGGAGCAGAAAGTTTTATCGGTGCTACCTGCAAAGTAGTCTCTTCCCATGTGCAGTTGCTAAGTGCAGCCACTGTTCTAGATAAATGTCCAAATCATTCTAAGGTAGAATCTGCACATTGCTGAAATTTTTCACGGACATTTCTGATATATCAAAGTGAAGTTCCAATAATTAGTGGCATAGTAGCTGAACGCACAACTGAATGTGTTACACGAAACATGGAGAGTAAGTACACACCTGTTTGGCTAAGGTCACAGATCCCCAAGGGACCACAGTCTGCAAGCAAGACCACCTCCAGTGGGAGACAACAGCATGAGAGAAAACAGACTGCTACCCTACAATTCTCTGAACATCCAGTTACGCTGGAGATAAGATATATTCTAGCCAGGAGGTAGTGTAGATGTTAGAAGAAGCTACTGCATACCTCCAAACATAAGGAAAGACTTGCTCTAGATGTGGGCAAAACTTCAAAACCAAAGAGCAGCAGTGCCACAATAGCTAAGACTGCTATCCAGGCAGGTTGGAAAAAGTGTCTCAAAGACCCTTTTCACCACAGTGAACTGCCCTGGTAATGCAGATAAATAGATTTTCCTTGAAAAGAGGTACTCTGAAAGCGTGTTTTGTTCTTTCTTGTTTTTTATCTTTTTTTCTTTTCCTTTTTGTGCACAAGTGACCCACAAATTGTAAACAAATAGTGTGGAGAAATGTGAAATTCTTACTAGTTTACCCAGTGCTTTGTGGACTCGGGAGTAATCTGAAGACAGGCAATAATGGCATAGACCTATGTGCTGCAAAGATGTAGCTGACACACGTGTATTTGGTATTGCCTTCATCCTCACCAGAAGAACCCAGTGTCTGGAAAAGATGATCCAGAAGAGGCAGAGCAGTTGGATCAAGCTAAACTGACTAAGTCTGTTTAGCTAAAAGATGAAAATGTTTCTGGGTACTTGGGAACCGTCAGGTGTTAGAGAATCAGACCACACAACAGCATCCAATGTTCCAGGTAATACGAACTGGGGACAAGGCTACCCCACAATAAAGTTTTTTCATTCTCCTTTGAGGAAATTCTAATACCTCTGCTCTGCTCAAGAACTACCTTCTCTTGAATACTCCAAGCCTTATTTTTTATAGGATTAAATGTAAATCCCAAGAATGGCAGACAGTACAGTCTGCAACAGTTCATCTCAGAGTGGCAAAACACATGTGCAAACACATCTACATTTTTTTTTGTCAGAATTTGGGGGTCAAATTCTATGACACTTTCTTCAAGGGCTGTCTATGAATTCCTTCACCATCCAAAGGCGTGGCAGCTTGGGACCTTCTCATTCCCTTCCCTCCCCACTTCAGCCCGCTTAGGAAGAAAGGAGGAAACTGAAATCTTGACCTGGCTCTCAGTAGCCCAAAACTGAGGGTCTTTACTATGTAGAGTACAGAGAAATTCTGTATCAAAAATGTGATTCTAAGTATTACAGAAGTTAAAATTTTAAAGGTTTACCTTTGAATATGAAGAGGTGTAAATCCAGAACTGCAGATGGCATGTTTTAGAGAGGCAAAAATTTTATAAAGATGAAGTAAGGAACTGAGGTGCAAAAGTTTCATCAGAAAGAGGAAAGGAAATGCAAAGGATTGAAATTCTCTAATATTGAATTTGAATTAAACAGTAATGGCTATGTATTTGCAGATGAACTGTTCATATTTCACACTGGTGATTATTGTGTGATTCCTGAAGGGTTAACAACAGATAATGGATTGGAGGTAATTTATTTCAGAAAGTCTTCTAGATATATCACTTCAAGTTGCCATATCAAATTCATGCTATTTACAGTTTATCAATCTATCTTTAAAAGTCTGTGAAGATAACAGAGCTCTTCATATTTAAGATTTAAGATTCAAAAGATTGTTAGTGCTTAGTAGGGTTACAAGTGAAGTTAATTGAGAAATTTAAACACTGACAGCCAGGAAAAAAAAGAAAAAAAAAAAAAAGAAAAAAAGAAGGAAAGATGCTTCAGGCATTCTTTTTACTGCTTTTAGCTAAAATATCATGCTTCTTCTCAGAGTGATCCATTAGTTTCGTCATCAGGAGTGAACTTTATCGAAGGAAGAATAAAATCTTCAGTACCAAATACCTAACAACCTCCTGGAGCCAAAGAGCTGTGCCTGCCAGAGAACGAAGAAAAAAAAGGAAGAGAAGAGAAGAGAAGAGAAGAGAAGAGAAGAGAAGAGAAGAGAAGAGAAGAGAAGAGAAGAGAAGAGAAGAGAAGAGAAGAGAAGAGAAGAGAAGAGAAGAGAAGAGAAGAGAAGAGAAGAGAAGAGAAGAGAAGAGAAGAGAAGAGAAGAGAAGAGAAGAGAAGAGAAAAAAAGATAAATTGCAAGCAGGGAGCAGGGTCATCAATGATGTAAAGGGAAGAGAACACGAGACTGGGAACCGGAAGTAAGTGGCAGCCTGCCAAGGCAACAGTTACACCATCTGCAGCAGAGTCAGAAGTCAGAGCCATCCTTGAAAGTAAGCCCCCTGGAAGATATCTAAACAGAACCAAGGAGGGCACTCTCCCTGCTTTGTGAGGATACCCAATATGCTGCTGACAGGCTTCCTGCCAGGGCTGCGCGCAGGCACGGTGTGCGTTGGGGATGCTGCTCCGCAGTGGAGAAGCTGCCTCTGCCCCCTCTTATGGGGCACTGAACACACACCATGCAAGGTGCTGTCAACGGGCACCCAGCACAGGCTGGAGGCACTTGACATCCCAGAGCACCCTCTGCCCTATGCTCTGGGATAAACCCTCTTCAGCACCAGTCTGAAAATGGGACAAAATGGCACCAGCATAGGTAGGGGCCTGCTGGCAAGCACAGAGTAGCAGCAGAGGCAACTGGGCTACAAAATGCGCTGCCTGGAGGGCAAGGGAGGGCTGGGGCATCAGGGAACACCTTGCTTTGGTGGCAGCCATGGGGCAGGCATGCCATGCATGGATCTTGGGCTTCTTGGTTTGTGGATGTGGCAGAGGGAGACTTGGGGATTCTGATTCTGAATTATTGCCAGGTTTTACTTGAACTGGGTTTTCTCTTTCCCCACCCACCAAAAAAAAAAAAAAAAAAAAAAAAAAATGGAAAAAGATGTAACATCCAGCAAACTGTGGTCTCTGGTACGTGATCTGTGTCAAATGACAATTACAGCAAATAAAGTCTAGTCTCACCAGCACTTCAGTTTATCATACCTGGAATCCAGCCCTTTAGAAATATTTTACCTTCTTTTCTTTTTTCTTTTTTTTTTTTTTTTTTTTTTTTTTTTGCTTTTTGCTTTTTCCTTTTTTTCCCCTCCATTTTTCTCTGTGGGGTTTTTTTTTTTTTTTTTTTTGTAAGTGTGTAAATATTCTGTCTTGTTCCAATACAGTGTTATAGGAGGTATATGAGGAGGGGTCTTGAAACATTTCTGTTCTAATAATCTTCTTCCAGAGAGAAAGAACAGGGCAAAAGGCTAGCGAGAAATTTATTGTCTAGCGTGCAGTGTGTAATTACCATAACTTACAAGAAAAAAAATCCACATGTTAGTGTGTTTGATTTAATGCCATCAGAAGTGTAAGGTTACATGAAATAAATGGCTAATTGGGTTAATTTAATAGCAGGTTAAATCTTTCTTTTATTTTGTGCTAAAGGAACATTAAAATAGTGCAGTTTTCAAGTGGTGTTGGAAAAGTAAAGTAGAGTTTCTTGATAAAAAAAAGTATATAGTGTTCCTACTGCTAGGTTTATGGTGGGAGTTACTGGCATTCTTCCAGTTCACTGCATGAAAATCTAAGCTGCCTGTATAAGTACGGAATTTAGTGTTGGGTCTTAAGGTTTTGGTTGGCATGTTGCCAAAGATGTTATGTATTTAGCTGGGAAAATTGCCTAGAAGTTAATTGAGAGGAAAACACTAATATACATCCTCTACCACCTTAAAAAATGCTATGGATATGCATATGTTTCTGATCCTTGATAAGAGATGAGTGTTTGCAGTAAAGAATTGGTTTAAAATTGGTCCAAAAATTGACTAGATAGAGGTTTTTGAGCCTCTCCATTGACTACATTCACAAGTAATATTATTACTTCCCCTTTCTTTTTAACCCACCTTGCACTGTCCTTAGACAGGCCAGCAGCAGGCCACAACATGACCACAGTTGTCTTTGGAGTGGGCAGAGCTGGGATGCAACAGCTTTGTGTCACCTCCAAGTACCAGGAGAGAGTAATTCTTCCTCTCTCCTCCCAGGTTCCTCTGCATGTGATAGCCCCAAAGCTTATACTGTGGCTGCTTGTCTTACTACCACCGCCATCCAGTAAACCCTGGAAGCTCTGATTACAGAGTGGGCATTGGCACCTAAACCACTTAAGAGCAGCAGATGATTTTTTACTGTTACTCAACCAGCCACGCTGCACGCTATCACCTCGCAGAGTATCTCAGAAGCACTGCGTGCCTGGAAACCCCCCATTGCACTGGGCTGTGAGACCTCAGCAGTTTGGTGTTTTTTCATATTGCCATAAAAATTAGAGGTTTTTTTCATCTCAGTAAGTGAAACAGTGTCTTTAAACTGTACTGAGCCAGTCTGCCGCAGCAGACCTTAAGTGGTTAATGATCACATCTGTAAGTAGGCTCCAGATCAGACAATAGGCTACCTTTCGGAGTAAGGAGGCTGGGAGGCAAGAATCACAGGAAAACAAAATTAGGAGCTATGCTGAAAGCAAATGAGGAAAAAGCTTTCTTCCAATTGTGACCAGCTGTCTTCTTTTGTACACCCACTGGATGCTCCTGATGCACTGGGCTAGAAGAGACATGAGCGAAGTAGAACAATGACATTTCGCTACTGTATGAATTCCCTCTCCCTTCACTTAATCCTGTTCTTACTGGGGCCTTGTGCTGAAAGCTGATAATTTTGATGGCCCCTGAATACAGCCAGTAGCTTGAATTCCTGCCACCAGCCCCTTTATAATGAATAAGGCTAATGAATGCTAGTAAGTGGTAGGAATCTGTGACCAGCTGCATCAAGGCAGGTAATACAGCTCAGATTTAATTGGGAGCAGGTATTGGAAGGCTGTATTGCTTTAATTGGTGAGGGGGTTTTCTAAATGGAAAGGACAAAGTATAATGGACAAATTGTGCTGTACAATAGCACTTAAGCCGGGATTGTATGCATTCGTTAATCTGTTGAGGAATGAGGCAATTCTAAACAATTTTCTCAGTGAAACCAACTCCAGAAAGCTTGTCCCTTTTGTTCTCCCTTGGGAAAATGCAAGATTGAAACAGAAAATACCTTTACCGAGGCAATCATTTGCCACGTGTGGAAAGCGGATACAGCTGTAAACTATGAAAGAGGGATCTTTGTAGTACAATAAAGGATGGAAAAAGAGATAAAGCTAGGGATAAGAGTGGGCCTGTCACTGCATCCAAAGGAGGAATAAAGTGATGACATTTACAGTGACAGATGAGACTGTAAAGAGAACTCAGGACAATTTAGAGAGGGAAATTTGATATTTAAAAGAAAGGGCTCTGATAATTAAAAGTAGCATTACATTAAACTGTTACGCATGTCATTAGTGACAGAAGGGAACTGGTGCCTTTTGAAAAGTTAATGATTCGCACAGACCTGCTCTTGAAACTTTGTGTGCAGTAAAGTTCACTTGAACACAGCATACTGTATGCAACACAGCATAAATTTTCTCTGTGTTTCATAGTGGGAAAGAAGAAAGTTATATGATAATATGGAAGGTGTACTGTAAATACCATATGCCAATGTGTGTACAGTGTGGGTGTGTATGTGTAGATTCGTTGTACACTGGAGGTCCAAGGTAGAGTTGAAAACCCAGCATATATAAATATTGTCAAAAATGCTCATTCTGTGGAATCCTTGGAAAAGCCAGTGTGTCTTTTTCTCAAGGCACAGGTTCACACATTTTATTTTTGTCTTGTTTGTGTTTAGCTTGATCTTTTCAACCTAGTGTGCCTATGGCAACAGAAGATAGCTTAAAGAGTAACCTTTAAAGGTAGAGTGTATTTAAAGTGAAACAACACAGCGCATACAGCCAATTTATGTGACTGCTGCAGCTGTAATGGGTTAAGAGAACATTTGTTCTCTTACATGAGTTCTTCTAGCAGGGCTTTGCTTGGGTATACTTCGTTACAGGAGGGAAAACGAGAAGGATTGTATGTCCTTCAGAGTTCATGTAGGCTGGGCAGTGGGAGGAGAAAAACAAAACGAAGCTGAAAGTGAGTGTTGAATGGGCTTTCCCAGGATCCCCAGGTGGGTTTCATGTATTGCCTAATGCTGAAAATGAGACAGATTCAGCTTTCTGTACTGGTTGTAAAGGCTGAATTATCTTACACTTACTATTGTTCACACTAAAAGTCAATACACAAAGCTGCATCTTGTTTCAGAAATTCTTTGTCAGTAAGAACTATTTTGTGTTCTTCAACATTTTTTAATTTCTACAGATAAGGATAGAATTTGGTCTCAAGCTCACAAAATATTTATATATATGCATAAGGTAAATTCTAAATTAAAACTGACATGCAAGAGCAACATTATTAAATTCTAAAAAGAAGCATGAAATTAATACTTATCCATTTGTGTGAAGAAAGATCAAAAATGTTTTTGCAGAAGTCTGTGCTTAGCACTGTGTGAACTGTAGCAATGTTTGCCTGAAAGTAAGTGAGGTACACAATAAAATGATCTATGACAGGAAAACAAAATGACACACAGGACTACCTACATGATGAGCTATCATTTCCTTAGCTCTCTAAATAAGATATTTAAACAGTGACAGACACAGAAGAATGCAGCTGGAAAATAACTTAGATTTAAAAATAAAATATTATTTATGGGATCTGAGCAGATTCCTTTGAAATCCTAAAAAGATGTACTGATCAATCACTAAAAGTGTCCTAAGATCAATTTTATGCAATAATCATGTTTATTTGATACAGAGAAAATAAGGCAGCTTAATGTCACCTTGTCTCCTGACATATAACATGTGTTATCCCCGTAGAGCATCTCTATCCCTAATCGTACGACATTAAAAAGCATTCAAGGAAATGCACCTCATAGAGGAAAACTGAGTTTCTTTCCAAAACACCTGTGTTCCTGATCTTTACAAATAAACAACAGAGTCAGAAAGTGCAGTGACTTTAGCAGGCTGCTTGAATGTTTTTAAAGAAGTTGGGACCACAAACTCTGTGAAACTACAGATTATCTATGCTCTCTGAGGCTCAGATAAATATCTAAAAACAAACACACAAAAAAAATCTTTTTCTTCTTTATCCTGAAAAGAAATAGCCAAATTTCATTAAAGTTTGGATAGCTTTCTTTCTCCGTCTGTGCGTGTGTGTATATATATTTATGTATGTGTTTGAAAGAAAAAAATATTTTGAGATGTGATGAGCTTTAAAGAATGTTCTGAAAATAGTAGCCCTGTCACAGAGCTTCATTATATATATCTGCTTGCTACTGCCATTAACATATTCTTTGGACTAGATCCTTGCATTCCTTACATGACCTAAAGGAACCTTAAGGAAAACAAAAAACAACAGTTAATTTACAAGTTGAGGAAGGTCAGAGATCAGTGTGCTTTGGTACTGAAGTCATTTAGAAGACGAGTGTGTGTTGTGTCCTACATTTGCTAGTTAATGTGCATGAGTCGTGACTTTGAAAAGCCAGTTCTGTGGTCTTTGCAGTTAGAGTTCTCCCTGGCACCCAGCCTTCACAGCAAAGCTGGAGTGCAGAGCTCTCTGACATGCAATGAAGCCACCACATCGTGTCAGAGTTTTCAAGCAGCTGCTTTGTGGTAGTAATAGCTGGTTATTACTCATCTGTGTTAGGTGAGGTTGGAAGAGAGGAACCAGCACTGAGTGTTTGCCTGTTCTCTCACAGGATCCCAAAACAGATGTTACCACACTGCTCTGTGGCCCATGAACATCAACACACTTCTGTTTCTGGAACACCTATGGTTTTCTATGCAAATTGGCGTACAGAGTTGCTTACTTATGCTTTCTTCTCAAAAGAAAAATCCATTCATTCGTAAATCGAGTATGTTAAATATCCTTCTGGAATAGTATTCTTCATTAAAACTATTAGGCTGCCTGCAGTGCTTGATGTAGGCGGGATTGAGAGGAGACACTGCCAGTGGTAACACGTGGTCTGTATGTTGGAAGAACTTAAGGACACAGTCCACTGCCATGTGCAGCTTAACACCTTTTGTATCTGTGTGCCACTGTTTTTGGAAAATTGATGGTTTTGAGTCCTGCTTTTGACAGCTACTCTTTAAAGGTCAGACTATTGTCTGCCCCTTCCACTAGTCAGCATGATTAAGTAACTCAGTAACTTCTGAGTATTCTCTTAGCTGCAATGTCTGCAGCTGGGGCAGCAGCCTCCATGCAATTCTTATCATGTCTGGGTTGCACATGGAAAAAACCATGGGAAAACAGCAATCTGTGCTCTCATCAGGACGTGAGCCTCTCTGCTGAGTGAGCCCAGCACAGCGAGAGAAGTGAAGTGCCCAAGCTGATCCCAGAGCCAGGGTACTCTTGGTGGTCTCCCCAAGGAAATACTGCACTGCACTATCCCTGGGGTAGGAGTGCTTCCCAATGGCCCAGCTCACCTCGAGTGACTTTCTTTATAAAGAAATGAAAGGAAGATTCATAGGGTAAAAGTTGTAGGAAAGAGGATAAATAAAATCTGGGAAGCTAATGGAAAAGGAATCTATTGAATGTAAAGTAGCCACTGGAATTTACATCCAGGATTTTTCTCATTGCTACAGATTTTTGAGATTTCACTTTATTCATTCTGCATCAGGAAATTCTTAAGATGGATAGATACTCTTTCTGACTCTACATATATAAGATTAAAACAAAGGAGAGGTCATGAGGTAATGTGCATTAGCTTACGCTTGTCTTTCCTTATTTTCTTGTAAGTGGTAGAGGTAGATTTCCACAGTTTATTCTGGTTATTTCTCTTCTGTTTTCATACTTTCAAAATAAAACATAAAATAAAGTACATTCAGCTTCCTAGGGGAGCTGAGGGGTGGGGGGAGGGAGAGAAGAGAGAGAGAGAAAGAGAGAAAGAGAGAAAGAGAGAAAAAGAGAGAAAGAAAGAGAGAAAGAGAGAAAGAAAGAGAGAAAGAAAGAGAGAAAGAGAGAAAGAGAGAAAGAAAGAAAGAAAGAAAGAAAGAAAGAAAGAAAGAAAGAAAGAAAGAAAGAAAGAAAGAAAGAAAGAAAGAAAGAAAGAAAGAAAGAAAGAAAGAAAGAAAGAAAGAAAGAAAGAAAGAAAGAAAGAAAGAAAGAAAGAAAGAAAGAGAAAGAAAGGAAAGAAAGAAAGAAAGAAAAGAGAATACCTTTGCTACCATAGAAATTATTTTTCTCTGTCTGTGTAGATGTGTTGTGATCATTCAGCTAGATCCAGAGTAAGTACATAAACTCTTCAGAAAATATTATATTTTCTGCAATTGAAGAATGGAAAAGATGCAAAGGACAATTCTTCTTTGGGAAGTACTCTTCTTGTCAAAGTAGACAATGAAGCATAAGTAATCGGAGAAAAAAAAAAAAAAAAGGAAAAGTTTTGTTCTCTTTCAGCTCCGACAAGAGTAAAAGTGAAGAAACTCTAGAGAGATCACAGGAGCTGTACATAATATGCTTGGAGTTCATGAGGATCCGGTCAAAATTTCTACACTGACAAATTTTGCTCTGCTTCGGAGTCTTCACTGGAATTTGGAAGTGTGGTTTCACACCTGATAGACATATTGGACCCCCACTTACTCTGCTTGAGCAACAAAAACATGCAATAATGGATATGGAAAGAAAGATGAAATACTCCTGAATATGCCTGTGCACTGTACTTCGCAATTTAAACTGGGGGAAGTCTCTGTTTACATGAATGAAATCTTACGAGCAGTTTGGCAGACTTACTGGGAACAGTTTCTTTGTCAGTACTACAAGGAAGGCCCTTAACAATTGACTTTCTCAGTAGATTTTCGGGGCTTCCTTGGTTTAATTTTAGCATTTATCATGTAATTTTATCTTGTGCTTTGGCTTAAAAATAACTTTACAGCACAAAACTACAGCTGGTAACACTGATAAAAAATGTAAAAGAAATTAAAATCGCTACACATTTTAGATGGGGTTTGGATTTTGGAACGATGTTCCCTTTTCAGTTATCACTATAACTGAGTTCAGTCTCTTTTTTTCTCACTCATTAACCTCCTTCCCAGAAACAGAGGCATTCCAGACATAATACCCTATAAGGAAACAGCATAGGCTTATCCTACCCATTTGTATCTATGACCTGAGAAGTGGAAAGGTGAAAACTACTTGAGGATCAAAGTACGCAAATGAATTTTGGAAACCTCTGGAGCCAAAATATGCTGTGGGTATTTTGATTATGCAACCTATCTTTGAATGACCAGCCATTGTCATGTAAAATTTTATAAATCATGAAAATGTTAACTCTGCTTCTAGTGATGTTGTAGGTGACATTTTATTTAAACCGCACTAAGAGGTGTTTTCCTACCTGAGTTGGTCTAAATTCCCTCCCTTCCTACCAGGATATTGTTCTGATTTTAGTTTCAGTTTCCAGTTACAACAGGAGAGAGTTTTTCAACTTTTTGCCCAACATGATTTATATCAGCTCCTGCCTCAGCTTTTTCAATATAACCATTGTTTATTTTTGTGATTAGAAAGTTGTTTTTTTTTTTTGCCCACCACTTATGGTAATTTTTGAAGCTAACAGGATGATGCTGGAGAGGAAAAAAAAAATAAATAAAAGAGAAAGGGAAAAAAAAAACGTGTAGCAGTCAGCCATTTCCAATTTCCAAACAAGCAAAGGTTTTTGTAAAATGTAAAATGGTCCTGAGTAGATCCCTCTTGACATGAAACACAGTATTTGAAAGTCCTAAGCATGGACTGTCATAACTGTCTGAGCATTTGATAAGCTGAATCACAGAATTAACTGCAACACTTTCACTGGTTTTCTTCTTGATCTTTCTTCCAATGTCTTGTAGTTTGGAAAAAAAAAAAAAGGTGTTTCTCTTCATGGACCCTTGTTAGTAACAGCTAATCCTTCTTATTCACTTAGGTAGACAGAAAATATACAGTAGAAGTTGCTTAATTTTTAGTAGGCATGGAGATGATCTGTTGTTTGTGCTGTATTCAGGCATTCTGGAAACATGGGTCATTGGGAGTATTCAGCAATAACAAATACACTTTTTCAGGCAAAGGCATTAATCAGCAATGACGATGCATCGGAACTCTCCGATCTTTTATGTGGCCAGCAGACATTCCAATCAGGAGGGACACTCACCTCTCCTCTTAGTGCTGGACCACTTCAGAAAAGGGTGTCTACTTGCAGTGGGAGACAAGCTCATGCTTGCTGTATCCATTTTTCTCCCTTTTCTTTTTTTTTTTTTCAGTTTTTGTTTCTTTCTCTCTCCTCAAGTTCCATTTAGATGTACTTCAAATGCAAAAGTTTTCTTGTTCATAATCTTGCTTGCTAGCTGAGCATGTGCAACTGGTTGTATTGGAGCTTGCATTGCAGTTAGTGGCCAGCTGCTGATGTTTAACACCAAACATCAGCTTGTTTCAACTAACGCTCAATACCTAATGCTTCATTCTGCTGGAAAGCAGAGTGCCATATACTCTAGTGCTGTATGGTTACATATTTATCTTCCACATTTCTTGAAGCAAACCTCACTGATGTGTTTCTCTGATGTGCTCGTAATCCAAATACCATGTTTGCTATCAACAAGTCATCTGATTCAAGAACCTTTGACTTTTTTTTTTTCTTTTTCTTTTTTTAAGAGGAAGGTAAGGAGAAGCAACATTCACATCTTAAAATCATTTATGCCTCTAGGGGACCAGTCATTATTCTGTAGTAGGTATTTCAAGTTGGCAAATCAATGGAGAAGATCAGGGATGAAGATGAAAGACCCAGCTAGTCTTGACCCTTGCCACTTCTTTTTTTTTAAGTGTCCTTCAGTGTTGATCATGCAAAGAGTTGCGCTTAGGCTTATTTTACCACCAGCCAAGATGGAGAAAACTCACCCTTCTTTTGAACTTATCCTTCTTTTCTCCAAAGGCTTTTTGAAGCAGCCTCAGGCTTAGGGTTAATGTTTTGTCTTTCTCTTGAGCAAGACTTTATTCTTTGCCTGAAAAATTTGTAAGGATATTTCTTTTTCCTTATGTTGCAATGACCATCATGTAATGACAATAGTGACATACAGGGCCTGGTCTTATAGCCCTAGAACCAGGAAACTGAGTGCAGGTATGTCCTCCTAAAAGCTTTTGTTCTGAAACAGGGCTAAACATGATGAATTAATAATTTGCTTTGTGGATTGCTGAAGATAGGTCCTATAATGCAGAGGCATATTCTGTGTTATAGTGAACCATGGTGTTTGAAAGTGTTCCCAGTGACTGCGAAGAGCAAGCCTTCTCCATATGGAGGTGGGCAAAGTTATTTTCTCCATTGCTCTGTTAAGCAGATTGTAAAAAGGTACAATTCATTTTGTAATGAATGAAGGCTACCTGCTATTTTAAGTAGTGCTTCCACTGGTCAACCTTGTTGCAGTTATCTATATACAGCAACAGATCAGCAGCATTTTGAGTGAGCAAAATTAAGAACCAACTAAAACCTAATCTCTGTTTTTAAAAGGTATTACTATACATTATCTTTACTGTGACACTCTGAAAAAATGTTTTAATGAGAATGAGGAAGATTCCAACATAAAGTTTATGAAAAGTTCAGGAAATACAAAATTCCTGACAACAGTCTGTTGAAGACAGAGATATTTTAGTGCCTCGTCTGAAACTCCTTAAATTTGCCTGATTTAAAAAAGTATCCAGCACTTTGAAAACATAATGCCTTTCAAAGTGTCTGCTGTAAAACACCAAATACGACATGCTCTAATCTCCTCCACATGCCTTAAATTGCAGGTTGGAGAGGTTGTAGGGTTTTAGGTTATTTTAGTCATTAAAAATACAGTGAGTCTTCTTTTGACTTTTAAAACTACTCTGGGTAAAGAGGTATCCATGCTTTCCAGGCTTAGTCCTCACACTGTGGTTAACATGGAACTCATTTTTGATATTATGAAGGAAAAGACTTTATTTTTTCCAAAATTAATTCCACTGAAGAAGGAATCATTTCCCCGTAATTAGTCCATTCCCACCACACAGACTTTCTCAGCAGTGACCAACTCCTAATAGCGCAACATTTAGCCATATTCTCGAACATGTCAATTTTAGCATATGCTTTAACGTAAGTGGTGGGACAGTAAGTCCCCAAAGTGTGTTAGTCACAGTTTTAGATTAATCCTTAGATTAAACCTCAAATGAGGTTTTTGCAGTCTCTTAGATTCCAGGTTCTTCATGGTCTGTAAAGATCTGAATTTATGAGACTTCCACCACTTTATAGCTTGCTCCTCAAAAGATGTGACATGATCTTTCTCTACTTGTATGAAATCTGTACCTTGACTCATCAGTTCTTAGTATGAAAGGATGACAGAAACATGGAAGGAAGGCCATTGAAGGCTTGCGAGTCTACCTATGCAGGCATGTTTTCTCTGGTTGTCATCCAAATTTCTTCCTCTATACTTCGAAGATAAGCAGAAAGGATTTTGTCTGTAAAATCAAAACCCAGACCCCATACTTCTGCACTACATCCAAATATATTCCTTCAGTGTAGTAGGATTTGCAGAAATTAAAAGTCTGAAGCAAAAAATATCCGTTATGATTTAAGAAATATTAATAGGGATTAGATTTACCTCAAACCTAAGCATCTTGAAAAATAGCCTTCTGGGAACTGCTTCAGTTTTGAAGATAACCATGGTACCTTACTTATTCTCAAGTGTTATGAGCCCTACCTGGTCATCAACCCTGCTGCAGTTGCTTAATTCAGGGCATGTCTGAGTAAAACATTAGTGGCCATGTTCTACTCATGATTAATCTTGTGTTAGCATGTGAGGACTCTTTATAGACCTTGAAATGTGCAACTAACTGCTCATGCTATTATCAAGACAGTTTGGGGCTTTTTTAACTGGAGTTACTGAAATGTGAGTCAATGCCCTATCACTGGTGATAATGGAAGACAACATTTGACAAATACAGTAAAAACAAATCAAAGCGGATTTGTATCTGTTCTGAGTACCTGAAAGGCCATTTCCTTACATTTGTTTCTTTTTTTTTCATGTCTTTCCCGACAGAGATCTGTGTAACTATTTATATTCATATTCCTATTTCTTTTTGGATAGTCCAGGGATTAAATGTTTTAAGTTGACTCAACTTGGTTATATTTGGTTCTTAGTGGAATTCCTTGAAAAAATACACAAACACCTTCTCCTCTTTGAGTACTGTGAGTACAAATGCTTTAGTCTTACTGCTACAGAAGATCTCCTGATGCAAGTATCTCATTGTCACCTCTGAAATGTAGTTACAGCACCAGAGAATGTGGAGGCAGCATTGTCCCATTGAAGAGTGAAAGCAGCTAGATCACTGCTTTAGTTCACTGCTTTACACTTGGAGAATAGCACTTACTGCTACTTCCACACCTTTGTTCCCTCACATGTGAATCTGAAATAGGTAATGGTTTTTATGTTGTTTTTTACCTTTACAGTGTTTCTTTCTTTAGTGCTTGTGCTCAGCACAGATAACCTTTTATGATGGGAAGTTTGCTGATTCATTTTTGTAACTCGCTGTTGATTCCCATGAGCTTATTGGCCAAAGACTTAACAGTAATGTCATGCAAACTTCATCTTCAACTGGCAGGAGAGGTTTCAAAATCTAGGAGCAGAAACATTTGTGTTAATAAAGCGTATTTACCTTTTAGGCATGGTAAGTACTTTATGACCTGGGAATAGTCAGATTTTACCACTGAGGCTGAATTGTTGAGCATGGCAGTATTACTATTTAGGAGGAAAAATTGATCTGGAAATAATATTTTGCATTATCAGTTGCTTCTGTTGTCAACCTTCTATCCCTCTTGATAAAGAAATAAAGCCCTTGGAAAAGGAATATACAAAACAAATGTCTGTAGTAGAGCAAGATGTTCTTTAATTTACTTCCTTTTGTTTAAAAATGACGTCTGTTTAGCACATCGGTTTAGATATGATTTAAAGCAGTTGACATGACAGATTGAAAACTTAAAATGTAGCATGAATAATACACAGTAAATTTATGTTGGGATGTTTTTATTCACTAGGGAGCCCTGAATAAGTTAGCAGCACTTGCAGCCACAACTTGAATACAGGGGAATTATTCTCTTCTTCCAGGGAGCTAACTGATGTGTGCATGTGTATATATACATGTATGTACACACATGTATGTATTTTAAGTGTGTGTGTGTATACATGTATGGCATAGGTATATATATACGTATATGCATATAGTCAGCTTACTGAGATTCACACACACACAATCCGTGCAGTGTGTTAACAGTTAGCATATCATCTCTAAACAGAGCTCACTGCAATTTGAGATGTGCCCTGCTAGGAGCTAATGAGCAAACTCCTGCCTAATATTGACAATTAATCAGGCATAAAAGCATCTAGGATCAGGACCCATTGCCAAGCATAGAAGACTCATACAGACTTCAATGAAACATGATATGTGAACAAATTTGTCTAATTGTATATCAGTTCTATGAACAAATTCCCACCAAAACACTTAATTATCTACAGTACAGAAGCAATGCATCCGTCTCAGAATCTGTTAGTGGCTTTTTGGTTTGTTGTAAGCCATTTACCGTAACTAATAAATTGAAGGAAGTATTATTATGTTTTCTTGCCAGTGTTCCTGTTTTAATTGGTCTCGTATACTTGAGCCAATATCTGTACATTGGACAGAGTAACCGAGCAATGGTTACACAACAGAAAGGGATCGTTATTGGCTCAATACTTTTCTTCTGTTGGAGTGGGAAGATTTGGTCTCAAACTGATAAAAGTAATCTCAGAAGTCAAAAAAGCAGTGAAATAAAAGGGTCACCCCTGAAGTCTATAACAAAAGAATAAAAGACATTATCGCTAATACAGAAAACATGTATTTGCTCAGGTTCTATCAGCTTAATACTGATAATATATTTGATATGTGACTTTTTTTCTTCAAGAATGAAAACTGTGCACCCCTTTCTAGTTTAAAATCATGGTAGAGGCTCTTTTGGCAACATCAATAGAAAGCCTGTTATGACACACAACAGAAAATCACTTGAAATAGTATTGCTGTTACTCACTACAGAAGAATGATTTGTGCAAAGATAAGATGCTTTGGCCTTGAGACACACACAAGTAAATTGGGTAGTTTTCCTAAGAAGCATTCTTGTTGAACTGTTTTTCTTTTCCATTTCAGTTGACAATATGGATCTGTAGTATATTGTTGGATCTGCTGTGTGATAACACAACAAAGCCTGTGTTCTGCTCTCAGCGGTGCTATTTATACGTTGTAACATTTTTCAAAGTACCGCTTTGGTGTTCTTCCACTGTTTTTTTAAAAAAAGACAAGATAACCTGCCCTCAAAACAGATAAATAAATAAATAAAGGTAGCTAGAAGACAGATTCCAGTCTGGATATTTCACTGACAGTAAAGCCCCTTTTTCATTTTATTTACAGATGAAGAACTGCATCTTGCAAATGATGTAATATGAGCCAGTCCACTGCTTACAACTGGAGAAAACAAGAGCTGTTCAGATGTTTTTCTTTAGTCTAATACTTTGAATGGACAGCAAGGACTGTCTCTAACATTGGGCTAAGGATCAACTACAAGTAGCTGTCATCTGAAAATCTCCACAGCAGTGAGGGCACGAGCTGCAGTCTCAAGTGGAAGGCAAGAGCAGTGAAGGAAGCAGGTTAAGCATCTACTCATTTTTATTTGAAGAAGTCTCATAGTAAGAAAGCTCAGTATCACTGCTGAGCTTTCATATTGAAGTGTATCTTCATGTGGTCTCTGAGAGAGACCCTTCTGTCCTGGATGCCAATCAGTTGTGCTCAGCCAGAAGCTGAAGTGACACTTACTCATTGCTGGAAATCAGGGAAAGAAGCAGAAAGGGATTTACACTAGGCAACAGCACAAGGCTTAAGTCATCCTTAGGCAGCCAAGAAAGGGAATAATAAGATTGTTTAAAAATTTAATACTGATGTGCTTTGGAATACACAGGTCAACAAAAATAACTCACAATTTTCCTTTATACTCAGAATTTACATATCCGTGGTCAACACTGCACTGTTTGGCAATGGCTAGCTTTTAATATCAACGATCTTGTATGAGTGTATGGTGTGTCTGTACATGTCAACAGCTCAGCTAAAAATCAAGAAGAAATATAATAGCCACTTGTTAAATGCTGAATTTCTCTTATGATTACAGTACACTGTGGGATTACAAATCAGGAAGAAATACAGTCAATAAGTTATATTTTGGGGAGGGGAGGGTTGTTGGGGGGGGTGTTGTTGTTGTTGCTGTTATTATTATTATTATTATTATTATTATTATTATTGTTATTGTTATTGTTATTATTATTATTATTTCCAGTTGTTCTAATAAGCAAGGACAAGGAAAGAAAGGGAAAAAAAAATGTAAGGAAGAAAGAAAGTCCAGCGCTTCATTAATTGCCCACTGCTTCCTTTAGCAACCCAATGTGCTGAGAAAATGGCTGAACAGCCTCTGTGGCTCCAGTATAGGTAACATGCTCTTTCACAGTGCAGAATGAGTATGTATTCTGAATAGATGGAGGAAAAAAAATCACATGAAGGACATTATATTCTTAGATATAAACTTAGGAAGATGTGTGATCTTTCTCTTTAGGACACCTTTCTCTTTTTCTATAGGTAGGTAACTACTTCTCTTTTTGAAACATTTGTTTTGGCTAATCAAAATCAAAGGAAAATACATTAACAGTCGTAGTGTAATAGATCTGCTTTTCTCTTAATTCACAGTACATCAGTAGTTTCATGGACGATTTGCTATACCCAAAGCATGCGGACATAGAACTACAGCCGTCATAGAAAATGTGAGGAACAGGAAGAACAACTCTTTGCTAAAATCATACATAGCACCTTTAAGTTTCTCTCTTTTCATCATACCTAAGTAGAGCCTTTAGAATTTGTAGTACCATTAAAAGTCTTTCCTCAAAAAACCACATTCTTATAATTAAGAGTCAAGACGAGACTGTGTTATGCTTAGGACAAGGGCCAGCACACTGAAGGAAGAGGTTGCTGAAACTTTGCTCTCTCCTTTATTTCACCTGCAGCTCATGCTACTTAGATGGAAGATTTTGGTATGGTCACAGGACTATGCAGAATTCTTTCTTAGAAAGGGACATCTGCCATTGCCCAACTTTAGATAGTTCAATTTTCCTATGTACTCACCCTCTTACCCATTGTAATGCACTAATTTGAGGCATGTTTTAGAGTACTCTGAATAAAAAATATCAAGAACATTTCCGTAATACACACTCTGCAACTGAAAGAGAAAAGACCTGTATGTATATCTGTACATATATACACATATAGAATTATCTATAATAATAAATACATGAAAATGTGTATATTAATACATATATCAAGTTAACATCTCAAGTTAATTTCTAGCTGGTATTTTTAATATGTATATAATTATAACATGCTTAATAAAGTTCATTGACTATCCCTCTGTTCACCCTGGTGCCCAAGCCAGGCCCACCTGGACAGAGCAGTGATGTCAGAGAAAAGCAACCCATCACAGCAGACTGTGAAGGAGGACCCTGTTGCCAAGGCAGGGCAGCAGGTGACACCACAGGGTCAGGGGTAGGAGGGTAGAGCAGCTCCTCAGTGCTTGGGACACATCTGCCTGATGCTCCTGGGAGAACAGTCCTCAATGCAAAGTACTGCTTGAGGAGTTAAAAATATTTAGCAATCAAAAGCAAACTTTTGAAAATATTTAATGGTTAGGTTTTTTTCCTCTTCTGCTGAAAAATTAATTGAAAAACATCAGGGAAGCAATCCTTATGTCAGAACTGTTTATGCTTCAAAATGTATTTGCCAAGCAGAGTGAGGCTGAGCTTTTTGTGAGCCTAGCCTCCAGGGTCTGTCAATTGTCCTGAAGACTGGTCTAGAATTACAAGTGAAGGCTGAAGACAGAGACAGACAGTGCCTACCTAAACCAGCCAATGGTTTGGAACAGCTATAAACTTAGGGCAACTGTTGGGTCACCTAGTGCATTATGCTTTTTTGCCTGTATACACTGGTGATATTCAGCTTTAATTTCCTTAGTTCTGCCTAAAATCATTGGCATTTGGAGGTGCGGGTATGCTCATATTCCTTTTCCCATTTAGTAATGGTTAGTCAATATAAGGTATAACTGCTCCTGCTAGTTTTCACTTGAAGAGAAGCTGAAGCAGCATCTGCTTGAGGCATCCACTGACACACCAAGCCTTATTTTAAGGTAACAAAAAATAAACCATGGAAGTAATGCATAAGTGAAGTGATAAAATATTGAGATGACTACAGTTTGATAGATACAAATGTTCTTGGACTCTGAAAGGAAAAATCATTCCCCTCTAGACTAGCAAGATTCTTCAGAGAAGTCACTGCATTAAGACTTTTGTCCAAGCAACACAATATGTCTGTTCCTCTAGAAAGCTTTAAAGTACAGACCTAACTGGAAGGTTGTAATAAAAATGTAAGTAGTCATGGGATAAGAGGCAAAGTTCTTTCATGAGTTTCAACCTGGTTAAAAGGGAGCAAAAATAAAGCATAACAAAAACTGATTAACATTCAAAGTGGGAGGAGGATTTAGGACCAAACTTAGTTCCTGAAGACTGTTTTCCTTTGAGCTGAGTCTGCAGTACATGGCCTTCAATGGCACTGCATGCGTTTACAATGTTATGTATATATCATGTGTTATTTTACTTTGAATAATATGCACCTTCTTAAAATATGACACTGGTAACAACTGTAAAGGAAGAACTTACTCAAATTACCCACATAATCACAAAGCACTGAAAAATTTCTTAGAAACATCTATGAAGTTCCTACATTTCGTAAGTTTCAGAAGTTCAGAAGACGGCTAAAAACAGGGTGGTACTGTTTGTGCAAATGTTCAAATTTTTAAGGGCCAAAAGTAAACTATAAGAAGGAAGAGGTAAACCGTGTGGAAGACAGTATAAAACTGTGCTTAGGTCCTGAGTGAGGCTATGGAATAAAAGTTATGAAAAGTTTGCAAAGGCACATTATAGCTTTTGTTTGACAAGCTGATAGAGCTGGAAGAAACAGTCAAACTTTTACATATACAAGACCATTCTGAAGTCTGAAGTAGAAAAAAATAGAACTTCATAGTTACACAGTCACAATTAATTTAAAGTAAAAAGAAAATTTCAGTATTTATGTGCCTTAACTAATGGTACTGAGACAGAAGACAATAAGAGAAACAATTTGTATTAGCATTCATTGGAGTAAAACCTGATTTTTTTACTCCCAACTTAAAATTATCAAGGAATGTATTAGAAGTCTGAGGAACATCATTTGTCATTACATATCTGCCTTTTCATATGATAAATAGCTTTTTAAAAATTGATACAAGTTATGCTTGTAAATATTCTTTAAAACATCTTCAGACATTTCTTCCATATACTAAAGAAAAAGGAGAAACTTGATTTTGATATTTTCTTGCTTTTAAATGTCATACAGACAAACGTGTATTTGTTTCAGGTTTAAACATGTATAAGCTTTACATTTTCTTTTAATGAGGCCATTAAAAGCAGAAGTGACATATTTGTGCAATGTTGCTGCCACAAAAGTAGAAAAAGCAAAGAGTACAAAATTTACAATTTCTGTTGCTGATAACATGAGTATTTTGGTAATTTGGGTAAAAGCATCACTAATTTTTAGTGTAGCAGTGAAGTGGCTAAAGATAGATGGGTGCCACATTGGTCCTGAGAGGACTATAGGAGTCACTACTCCAAGTACATGTTCAGTGGGTGTCCCCTCTGTGAGCAAGAAAAGCCAGGTGAACTTTAAGTGGATGAAACTTCAGCTCCCAGCAAACAGAGCCCACCTGAATTTGCCAACCATTGAAAGCAGGTGACAGATTAATGTCAGCAAGAAGCAGGGCAACAAGAGGCAAGGCCAGAATAAGAAAACAAGTAACAGAAGGATCCCTTGGAGCTGTCCAGTGAGATGCTCCTTCCTCATCAATCCCAACTGCATGGAATGCAACAGCATAAACACGAATCTGAATTCTTAGAGTATTTATTGGAAAGACTATTTGATGCCATGATATGCTTTCAATTTCCTTTAGAAAAATGCAGTTGACTAGAGCTAATTCCACTAAAAATTATGTGAATTCAACTTTAGTTGGAGAAGTGTTCCAACAACATTTATTAATAGCAGAAAATTCAATAAATATGTCTGTAGCTCACCCAGTTGTAACAGAAGCTGTATTAAAATCATTCCTTATGAAAATATAGGAAAAGCAAACAGAATTTTTAAATAAGATTTCTTTGAGTCGAACTAGAAGCTCACATAACTTATCATTTGGTGAAGCAACTTCCCATGCCCTTGTTTTGTCTTTGTTAACATAGATTATGCATTTAAAGTTTCTGGGTTCAATTGTTCAACAAGTTCTAATGAAACACATGGGAGCAGACTGGAGAGAATCTATTTATTCCCCCTAAGTTCATCCAGGCAAAGGTGGCTGCAACAAACTTCCTCGACCCCTGTTTAGAAATACAAATCACCTTTGGGCTGAGAAAAAGAAACCGAAATTCCAGACCCTGAGGAACCGATCAAGAAAACTCAGAATAACTGAAATAGGTGATAAAACCAATATTTCCCAAGTCTTCCAGAACTAGCGAAAAAAATTCTGTGTGTATATAAAAAAAGTCTTACAAAACCTATCCAAATAATCATGTCAAATATAATTTCTCATTAGCCTTATATAGGTAAAAATGTTTAGCAACACCAAACAATACGGTATTCAAAATATAGAACATCTAGTTTAATGCAGATTAATTTTTAACAAGAATTCCTATGCAGTAGGCAGATAGTTCCCACATTCCATTGTGATTGACAAGCCTGACATATGGAATAGTTCACAAATTCCCAGGTGACTGACAGATGGAGAATAGAAAGGCGGATAAAGTTGCCTAGAGAGCTGAGGACGATTTCATATTCAGCGGTTTTGATCAAAAGGATTCCAGATCTCACACTAAATTTAGCACCGCTGGCAATTAGTGCATGATTTATTCAGTCCTTTCATTTGCTGGTTGACAAATGGAAAACAAGCACAAAATTAAAAATAAGTTTATTTCCAGCATTTCGGATATTTAAAATGTGTGTGTCTTTGTTTGCACATAAATTAACATGAGATGAATTTATAGTGAGATTAAATCTGAAATGGAGATGCAAGCAATAAATAAGAGCTTTTTTATGTATCTTTCAGGCAGAACAGGTGTTTGAATTAAGAAATACTAATATGTTTAGCAGCATGACTCCACCTTTAGCATTAGGGAGTTGATGCTTCCCTAAATTTAGAATAATCTTTCCACAATTTAAGATTCTTTCATAAGCTTCCAGCATAGGTGACCATCTGTAAGTCTACACTAATGCTTTTTAGACCAATAATAATAAAGAAAAGCTAGCCGCATGTTTTCTGAACACAATTGAAGAACTGCATTTTTCCTACTAATGTGTCTGCATAATTCTTACAAGTGGCAGTTAAACACAAATACACAGTGTAGGAATCTTCCCAGCAGTGGATAACATCATTCTTTTATGAAAAATATAGACGAAAATCTTGTTGAAAATAAAATTCCTGGGTTTCATCCATTTTACTCATTTTGGGGTGAAGAGTCGTCCACTCCAAAATAATGAGTTCATGTGGGCACTTTGGACAGAATATGGCAATATCTCATCCAAAAATGGAGAGCACAGCAAGGTACTCCACTCCTGGGGGAATCTACAAGTCAGGAAATTTCAGGTACATGTTTTCAATGCAGAAAAAAATCTATCATATTGTATGAAAAATTATAAAAAACATTAATTTCAAAATGTAACCCTGAATTTAGTGTAAGCTTTTGCTCGTCTTCCGAGGGATAATGCAGGCATTGTAAAACTCCAGCTATATCTTTTAAATACCCAAGTACAGTTCTGAATGTCTTGTGGAAAATACCATAGTTTGCAGCCTGTAAGTCTACAAAAGGTTCTCTTTTGCAACAAAGAGATATTAAGCTAATCCGAACAGAAAAAAATGTCACTGCTCTTAGTGGAAAGGTGGAGACTACTGATGGCAAATGTTTTAAACCCTGAGAGACAGAGGAACTTGGTATGAACTGGGAAAAAAACCTGTACACCATTATTTAAAATTATTACCTACTTATAGCTGAAATGATTTTAAATTTTTTTGTGGCTTCAGAAACTTGGAAATAACAACAGACAGAGGTGCAGTAAGCTTTGTAGTTACACTTATCTTCTAAGAAAGAAATGTGTGTTTCCAAAGGTGCCATGAAGGTTCAGCCCGATTTCTAGCTTTAGGAAGTCAATGAGTCAGCATAACACTAGCACAGCCCAGACTAAGGAGCCCAGCATACTTTGTGCTTCACTGCCCTCTGTTTCCCCTCTTCACAAGACCTTGTGGCTTAATATTGCCATTTTCTCCTCCTCTAGATATCTTTCCCTTGCTCCCAGAAGCAACCCAAAGTAATTCCCAGACAAGCAGCCTCAGAGCAGTCATGGTTTTATTTTCTTTTACAGAATTCCCTCTCCACTCCCCTCATGCACTACAGCAAAATAAAATCATTGTCTCTCCATAAATATGAGTCCCCTCAGACTTTTCTACACCTTTGAAAGACAGTAATTAAGCCTCCCAGCTCTTCCCCTTCCTTTATGCTTCTTTTTACATTTAAGAAGAAAAAAAAAAACAACTGTTGCATTTCCAGTATCTACAGATGTGTGCTCTGGATGGTAACATTTGGGTGAATGTGTCGAGTATCCATGTTTCTTGGGGGAAGGGACAGAGGAGGGGAAGAAGACCTCACAGAGAAAATACATATACTGGATTATCCCCAGTGAGTCTAGGAAGATAGACTTTGTGTCTGCTCATTGAAGTTACGGTATTTCCCCTGTCTTCTCCAAGTCCTAAAAGATGAACATTTGATTCACTAAATCACTGGGGTTTACACATATCTAAAACTTTCACGTGGTCCAAAATAGTTGTCTCCTCCTTAGGGATGGGAGAGAAGGTGACAGGACTGAAAAGGGAAGCAACACATGCTCACAAAAACCTTCTGGGAGCCTAAGAGCCCAGAAAATCTGCCTCATTTGGGATCACTAGAAAACAGAGCTGCGTTGTTGTTCTTCCCTCTATTACTTCTAAGCAGCAAATGCTACCGTTTTTCAAAAAAAGGCAGACTTTTTGCTTTCATGGGCACAACCACAAAGTTACCACTGTGTAGCAGGCTCTAAGTGAGTGGTAGCTCAGTGGGCATTCTTCAAGACATGCTTGTTTTGCTCTTTTCAGTTTTTCTTCATGTCCTTTTCAGTTTTTTCCTCTCTTTCTGACAGACAGGAAAGCAATGTTTAGTGGTTTCTGGGAAGGCACCATCTCCTTTTATTTGTAGCTATACAGGCTAAAGACATGCATTTAAAATGTAATGTGAAATTCTGTAAATTCAAATTATACCAGGAAGGTTGGATGCTCTCCAGACATTGGATTTTTTATGCTTCTGTCCTGTATTTGCCCATGCTTCAAAGTTCTTCATTATTCTGTGATGAGTATTATTGCTAGCTTTGTACTGATATGTTAGGAAGGGAGTTTTGCTGAACTGGAAATGGAGTTAATCTGATGCGAATCGCCACATCGCTATGAGTGGTCTCAGTGGTACTGAAGAGTTCCCAACATACACATTATGGTATTTTTTCTATGTGTTCTTCACAAAGCAGATTTTAAACCCTTGAGTCTTGTCTTGCCCTCCTTTTGCTGGTGAAGCCCTGCAACTACTGAGAGAATGTTCACACCAGAGCTGGCTGAGTAGTGGTAGAGGAATCAAGGAGGTAAAGAATTTTTTTGGCTCCTTGTGAGTTACTTTCTCTGCATGCTACTGATTACTGATAACAAATTCTTCAGTTATTCCTTTGTAGTTCAGATGGTTCATCTGGTGAATTGTTTACTACATCGAGAGTTTTCACATGGTATTGTTTCTTTGCCATGACTGGATGACTAAACTTTTAAATAGGAAACTAGGAGAATGATGAAGAGTATGACTCCACTGGTAGCAAAAAAATCGGATTTGAGTCACATCTTCATGAATCTGTCTTTCATTATTTGACCAGCTGGAGTTTATATCCATCACTATTTTAGCCTCTGCTGATTTTTCACTTCATCATAATGTTTTGGTTAAATTCAGGAATCCACTTTCTGGGCCAGATTCTGCTTTCAATTATGTTAGTGTAAATCTAGAAGAACCTCACTGAAAGCCAGTAAAGTTATTTTTATTTATTCCAGGGTAACACAAAATGGAATCTGACCCCTCTGCTTGTGCTGTTAGGTCCCTTATATTCATCTTTACAATCTCTCTATTTGTTTACAGACACTTTACAGTTTTCCCAAAAAGCCCTTATCGCTTGCTTCATGTGTGTTGTAAGGAAGGAGAGAAGGGTTCTTGCCTGATATTTTTTTTCTTAGCCCTTTTATTTTTCTCTCCAGACACTATATTATGTGTTTAACTACTTAATATTATTTCCTCCCTGTCCACCCATCTGTTTATTTTAGTTGCTTCTTCCTCTTGGCTGGCTTCTGTATAGACTCTCCCCATATGCCTGCTAGGAATGTGAATGAATACGATTAACAAGCACTGAAATGCACAAATAAGATCCTAATTGAAACACTGTTTCAGGATCTGTGCATCATGGATATTTCAGATAGTATCTGTTTCTTAGCACATTAAATATACTTAACATAGGTGTGTAGATGAACGTTAGTCCGCACAATGAGGCAGTGTTTCCCTGGAACTGATGAGTAAGTCTTGTGAAGTGATGCTTTCTGCCCGATAACTGTCTTCAACCATTGTAGCAAGACAGTGGCTAACAGTTCTGCAGAGAAGCATGTGCTGTGCATTTGTATCTGTGTAGCAGATACGCGGAGTGGAGTCCTGCCAAAGCCTCTGGAAGTGTCACATCTTACATGGGTGTTGCAACTTCCTCTGCCTCTGCATAAGCCCTACCGCTGCTGAATTCTTCCAGAGCTCTGCTAGCTTTTACATGTATAATTTAATCCAGTGTTACTTCTCTGCATGAAAGTACCCTATGGAGCCTCGCTTACAGAGGGCTTCCTGCTATATCAGCGATTGCAGCGGCATGCCATAGACCTTACGAGTTGAGATGAAGCAGCAAGTTGAGAGAGCTGAGAGTTAAGACTGTGGGGAAAAGATGGCAAAGACAAAGGCTACCAAAGCTAAGCGTAATGAGTTCTGTGACTGGGAATAGGTACCGGCTAAGCAAGTTATACAAAATAAATCCTGAATCCATGTACCTCACTATCTGGATGCCCTGTTTGAGTCATCTTAAGGCTGATTTTCAGTATTGTTTATCTGGTTTTCAGTAGACTTTTTCTCAGCTGTGGATAATAATAACACACAATCGGTCCCACAAAGTTTTCTGCCAGGTAAGGGGTGCTCCAGCTCCCAAACCAGCTGTCTTGTTTCTGCATTAGTACCCAATCAGCACATAGCTGGTACTCACGACTTTTCTGCCCCAGGAGATGTTAGTACCTGTCTTTCATACACTTTGAACTTAACTGGCAGAATACGTATAGAGGAAATGGAAGCAATATTTATTTATTTTTCGCTTTGGCCCGGAAATTGAAAAGGATTCATTTTCAGTTGACCTGAAAAATCAGTTTGTAAAGTGCTGCCATAAATGATCAATTCCTTAATCTCTGTCGATAATACTGGAAAACTCTTGCTACAAATAATTTTCAGTGATTATTCATTTACATTTTCATAGGAAATTCATTTGGCTGCGTTTGCATCCTCTTTGTGCTTGAACTCTGCGTGTCTGATTTAGTCTTACTGGCACCACTGTTTATGGAAAAGTACCTTTAAAATCAGCTGCTGCAGAGTGCTTGTACTAGGAAGCCCAATCACAAGGGCCACATCCGTCCAACAGCAACACAGAAATGGTGCCAGCCAGCTCATGACTGCTCACTGTTTGACTGCACAACTCAAACAGAAATCCAAAGACATAAAATGTTTGGCTATGTTTGGGGGGACAGTGCATATATATTTCATAAATGTAAAAGGAGGTAACTAATAAAAAAATGCTGTTTTCCTGAACAGAATAGGAAGTGAAATTAATTAAACATAATATTTACCTATGAATAAGTCCTATGTGTTGATCAAATTCCAGAATATGCCCAGGGAAAACTTGGCAAAAACCCAGAATGCAGTAGGACCTCAGTTCTCCAGCTACATGTGAGTCTGAATAGGTGTACAGCTCCGTCGACATGGCTCCCAGCCTGCCGCACAGTATGGACCTTCGGAAAGAAATCTTGTGTGCATCTGAGTATGTGTAACTGGTTACATATTTGGAACCCAGATTTTCTAATTAATAATAAAGTCAGAGCTAAATGGTTGGCGATAAGATGCTGAAATTCAGACTAAAAAATTTGAAAACATATGGTAAGATTTGGGTGAAATCCAATGGAATAAAGTAATAGAATTTTGTACAAAGGCCACAGAAGGGAAATGGAAAACGTGCAATGATAAATTAATGTATGGCCAAGGGTTACGTGTCCTATCCAGTAATATATACACTAGAAAGTAAAAAAGGTCAATGTGGGTAAATAAAGATGTGAAAAAGTAATTAAGGGTTGAGACACAGGCATATGTGAGGTATAAAACACCCAGGTATGAGAGAGATCTGGAAGTATTAGAGAATGAACTTCACCAAAAATTATGAGGAAAGCAAAGGTGAAAAATGAAATGAGGATCACAGAAAAGTTTAGATATATATTAAGGCTTTTTTCAAGTGTCTGAGGAACAGAAGGTCAGTGAAGGAGACGTCAGTGACTCAAAGAGAATAGAAGGATAATTTATTGAGAGGTAGATGCTTCAGAAGAATTAAATGTTTCCTTTGATTTATCGTTCATAAAAGGAATGGGGGACATATGCCAGGAATAGACAAATACCGAAGGAAAACAGGGTCATGCCAGAATAAAAAATCAAAAAATCTGAAAATTTTGGCATGGCTCTCAGGTGGTGAAAATCTGCCAGGTTCTTTTGCCCTTAGTAGAGCCAGTTAACCCATTAATGTGATTAGGAAAGATTTATCCCAAAATTTACCAGATCTACTTAGAATAGCTTAGAGAAGTATCCAAATATTTTCATATTCCAGTTTGTTGTTGTTGTTGTTGCTGCTGTTTTCTTTTCACTGAGAGCTTGCTGCATGGTCTTCAGAGTAGACTTTCTATTCCCTAATCTGTTCACTGCATAAACTTATGAATAACTTGAGTATGCTAGGTACAGGTTTGATGCATTTTGCTTTCTATCATCGTTCTGTTGATAAGAGATGTAATATGTAAATAGAAAAACCAGCCATACTTACTTCATACTAGGGAATCACAAAAAAGGACAGACCTTTTTGGCCAACTCCAATGTATATGATTTATGGGGTACAGAATATGTTTTCTTTCTGGCATTTTCAGTTCAGGGACTGACTGTGTAAGCCTGCAAGTTAGACAGTGTAACACTTCAGCTGTGAGCAGTGAGATGTGCGACGGTGGAGGAACAAGTTAGAAGTTCTGTAAAAGAAGACTCCTGTGTGAATTTAACAATTTTTGGTAGCACATTTAATGAGTCATCATACTGACTCGTAGGACTTTGGGATTCCATAGCTTGTCAGGATCAGATATACTTCAGTACCCTCTGGGAATCCAATGGCAGAACAGTCCTAGCATAACGTTTTGCGTTATGTAGTGCCATGTGTGCACTGGGAAGTGTCTTGTCTTCTTTTTTCCATCAGCCCTGCTGCTAATGCTAGATGGAGATTAATCTTTTCCTTGTGACCAAAATCCTGGGTTTTTTTCTGTTTTAATTTGGCATGTTCATTTTCACAAAGCTCTAAAATTAGCCTGCCACTGAAAACCATAGTGCTTATTTCTACATTTTATTATTCTTATTTGGGTGGATTGATTTAAGCAAAATATTTCCATTGAGCACTAATGATTAAAATCCTGATGCCAGTAACATGCTGCTGCCATATGGAAAACTATGGAAAAGTACTTTGTGTTGACACCTGGGTCAGGACTTCACAATCACATTCACTGGGATGGGCTTGGGAGGAGAAACTTGAGCAGGGAGGAGAAGGGGAGTCCTAGAAACCTAACACAGTTGCTTCCAGCTCTGTTTTCCTCCCTTTAAGTACTCAGCAGGAAGGCAGTAAAAGAGCTGCCTTACTTGTTTCTATTTAATAACACAGAAAAATGGTGTGAGCCTGTAAACAGAATGAGCAGAAAAAAAAGTGTGTTCTGCAGGTGAGGCATGGCCAGTAACAAAATGGAAATCTACAAGCCAAATTTTTTGTGAAAACATTTTGATCGTTTTCACACAGCTCTAAAATTAGCCCCAGCGACAGAAAACTAGTTAATGTATTTGTAGCTATAAGGTGTGCTGATTTATTTATGAACAGTGAATATTTTATAGAGTTGAATGAGTATTGCAAAAAAAAAGAGATCAATATTCACTTCAGTTTTAGAAATGGGTTGTTGTTTTTATGCCTCTCCTGTGATCACTTTCTGTGAACCTTCTAGTGACGGAAACGCGATTCCCTTGAACTGGTATCTAACTGTACTGTCTGAAGGCATTCAAGTATAGTGAATATAAAACAATCTGAATGAATCACATGAAGACCTGACCACATCCATCACAGTTATGGCTCCATGCAAATGTACAGTCACCAGGTTTGGAAACAAATTTTCCAGCAGAATGTTTGTTTGGGTTTTTTTTTTCCATTGAAAAATTCTATTAGATCAGCATAAAGCATTTTCAGTAAGGGAGGTTTATTTCTTTAATTTTTTTTAATTCAAGACAAAAAAAAATTCAGTAAGGTTAAAAAGTTCTGGTTTAGCACTTTCAGAATGCAGAGGTTCATTTTTCTAAACTTTAGAATTACTTCCTACATAGAAATATATTTTTCATCTATTACCCAAAAGAGTCACACATTGGGAAAAAAGCTAAATATTTTGACTGACCAAAAATAATTATTTTTACAGAAGTTGTTTTATATAAATTAATGAAAAAAACTGCTCTCCTGGAAATTTCAGATATTTTAATTCCTTATTAATCATATTCTGTTGTACACTTTCCAGGGAAAAAAAATGTAAAGAAAAAAAAATTTTAGTTACAGCACTGCTATTCAATGTGATGAAAATATTATCCATATATATGATGGGTTTCTGTGTGTGTTTCTAACAAAAACCTCCTAGACAAATTTTCATGACAGGATGTCAGTCAGAGCATAGTGTTTTTTCTTACTAGGTCAAATATTTAAAGGCTTTTCAGATCAATAAAGTAGGGGCAAACTATACTGAAAGTGTTTATGGGAAAGAACAATGTGAGGAATTGCTATGGATACTGTTTCAATAAATTAGCCTGCCCAAGCAAAGGGCTACCAGCAAAGGAAACGTTCTGGTAACAACCGTATTGTTTCTCCAGTGCAGTGCTCACAGACGATGAAAGAATTCATCTGACTCCAATGTTTTTCTCCGTTATACAAGAAGTTTTGTGTGCCATATAAAAAGACTATCAACAATAAAGGCATAGAAAACAAATGTGTCCATTTGCCCATACCATGCTAAAAACAAAGCCACATATTAGCTACCCTATTTCATAGACTCTCATGTGGGTTGTCAAGCATTGGAACAGCCTTCCCGGGGAGGTGGTGGAGTTGTTGTGTGGGTGGATGTTGTACTTAGGGACGTGGTTTAGTGGCATTGATAGAGCTAGGACAAAGACTGGACTCAATGATCTTGAAGGTCTCTTCCAACTGAAACTCTTCTATAATTCTATGATTCTGTGTTAGAGCAAACCTACTCACCTGCCTTTGCTGCAGCTCTTCTCTAATATGCTTGGGCATGGCCTGAAGCGGAGGAGGCAGGGAGATCTATGCCATTACCTGAGACACCTTGGCTAGCTGGCAGCCTTCAGCATCAGGATGGAGTGAATAACTCAGGGAGTACTGTCCAAAGCCTTTTTGCTGAAGTGCCTGTAGGTTTGGGTGTGTTTCTTGTCTATTTATTTCAGGAGAAGAAAATCTTTGCATGATCCTTCACTTCAGTTTAACAAGCAGGGTTTCTAAAATTACTTGCCAAAACCAAGATATATGGGCAAGTTAAAAGTGAGAAGCACGCAAGGCTTGGTGTCAAGAGCTATGTGTACCTGCAACTTATGTGAAAGGGGAAAATATTAAAGACTGCAGCCTGCCTTTAAAATTAAAAATTAAATTGAAGATCCTTGCCTTAGGATCAGCGGAAGCAGGGTATGATTCTGTATGACAAAAGCACGCACACAGTGTGTCCCCCTGAACCCTGAAGCAGCAGCAGGAGCTGACTGTAAGATCAGCCATGCCAAGCAGGCTTTGCCTCTTATCTCACCCCTAGAGTGTTTCTCCACCTCTGGAACATGCTGGCCCTTTGGTAAGGTGATAAGTAATCTGAGATTTCAAGTTTATTTTTTCTCAGTGCCTTTCTTTAGTTGTCTGCACCATAATTTTCTGTGATGTCCTGATAAGGATATATCACTACAGAGGGAGTAGGCTGGGCTTCCTCAGCGTAGATCTTCAATTGGATTCCTGTTTATGACAAAAATAGAAAAGGTGTACCATGTGTTGACCTTGGCCACTAGCCTGTTAGTCAGTATAATCCAGGCAGAGACACCTTACTAGATATGATCATCAAAAAGTGGATTATGTAGCTGAACTCTGCTCCAATGCTGAAACGTTCAAAATCTATTTAGAAAAGTGTCAGCAATATAGTGTTGTATCCATGAGAAGCCCCTGGCAGAAGCTTCTGCACAGGTTATTATTCTATTACCTGAAACCCATTGCCTGAAAGAAACTGAAATAAGTTCTTCCTTAAAACACCCTACTTTGAATTCTCATTAGGTATTCGGACTAGTTTAGCAGCTGTGTTCAGACTTCCTTACAGAAACAGAAAGATTACTTTGATTGCTGGGCAGAGGCTGCATGAGGTTCTTGGGTTTTGGTTCATTTTGGGTTTTGTTAGCTGCCCTCTACTAGTGGAAGCTTTTCCATTTCCTTAGAAATAGCTGATAAAATCTTGTTTATCGCTCTGTTTACCTAATTTCTGTAACATGTGCGTGTTTATAGGACAAAAGATAAAGTTTTAATATAATGATGCATAGCTATGGTCAAGGTTCTTCATTAATTAGAAATAGAAGAGAAACTAATGGCATGTTCACAACATGCGGTGAAATATGTTTAATTAACATGGAGAGGCCTCCAAAAATAGTATCTAACTGAGCTAGCTCCAAGAGCAGTAATATTGCATTTACTTGGCAAACCACTTAAGCTAATTAGCCTTGCAATGAGAGAGGGCTTAGTAGCTCAGTTATATTGTCTTTCCTCTCCAAACATATTGCTTCTGGGGCCAAGTGAGGGACTTCACCTGGCACTGTATTTCACCCTGCAAGCCTGCTACCACACTCCTGCTTGCCTCCCAGGTTGAACCGCGTGCCCCACTATCTGTGCTGCAGACACACTTGGCCTCTCTTTATTTCTTTGGTGGGGGGAAACCAGACATATCCCACCACCCCACCAACAACAAAAAAAAAAAAAAAAAAAAGAAAAAAAAACCCACAAGATCTTACCAGTTACTAAAAAGAAACAGAAAAGTCAGTGTTGTTTTAGGGTCTGACCATGCTAATATCTCCAAATTCAACATGCGCTTAAATGTTCAATATACTATGAAAAAATATAGCTATACTTGGTCTCACTCAAAAGGAAAATACACCAACAAAGGCTGGACAAAAAAGAGAAATTAGAAAAATACCTGGAAAGAAGAATAACTGATAGTGTAATGTTACGCACAGTCTGTACAGGAAAGGCCAAATATTTTGTGGAAAGATGAGGCGGAAAAAAAAGGATTACTAGTTCAGGTGTCACACACTCAAATGGCAAGAGGCATTTTGGATGAGATAGCATTTGCAGAGTTGTTGAGGTACTCAGCTGGCAAGCAGAAGAGTGTCTCAAATAGGGCAGCATAGGACAGCTGAAGGAAAATTCTTAGTAGGAACATGGTAGTAACTGCCCAGAGAACTGCAGTGGCTTGCTTGCGATGTCCTTAATGTACAGATGTTCCTCCAGAGAGACCATAAAGATCTTCCTAGAGCTGTGACAGCCTCTCCTGTGTGTGGGAATGTAGGAAACTTTAAACCCGCAGGTCATGAACACACCAGTTTTCAGAAATGTATGCTGAGGCATTTAAAACTACCACATTAAAACTACTGTTCATAAGACTCGACATGTAGATTAGGGATCTTGGTTTACCATAACAACTCTGGAGCAATAATCATGAATGAACATATAATAGTACCTGCATAACTTGTGGATAAATATCTGTAACACCAATGCTTCATAGGCAATACCTGTCCATTGAGGGTGCGGTTTCTTTTGTTTTGTTTTGTAGTGAATATGCTGCCTGCTTTGTGTGGAAGCAAGTGACTAAACATTTTCATTCACAGGAGCATTTAACTTTGGAAAAGTGAAAGCACTACATTTTTACAGTGATCCCATATCTGAATAAGTAACGTAGTGTCTTTGCTAAAGTGTCGTTGCTTACTGCCTAATCCCTTTGCAAAACAAAGTAATGGGTGTGGATTAAGATTTTATATAATTTAATGTTTTGTCAGAAAGACACAGAGGTGTCATTACCTATGTAATATATTAAATAATAGAAATTATATAAAAGGAGAGCTATGAATATAGCAAAGATTTTTTCAGTTGTTCTCTGTTTTAAAAGCCAATAGAGTAAAGTAAAAAAAAAAAAAAGTATTCTTGTGTTTTTCCTTTTTTTTAAAAGGGAGAATTTGTTTTCATGTAGATGTCATGTTTGCCAGATTTCATCTTTGAGTGGATTCTTAAAGGCTAGTTATTGGTTTGTCATAGAAATGACGGCTGAAACTGAACCATTGCAACTTTGGTAGACAGCACTACAATAAAGTGAGTAAAATACCTCTAAACATAAGGAGAACTGAATATTGTATTTATTACCTTCAGACCAAAGCCAGAAATGAAAGTGAATGGGGTTTGTTTTAAAAAAACTGTGTAGGGTGTTCACTTATCTTGACTTCATCTCAGAATCCCTTGGGCATGACAGCTGTGATTGTGATTTGATGCTAATATTCAGAAAATTACAGACTGAAAAACAGAGCCCTGTCTCAAGAGTCCAGATCCTCAGCACAAGGGGTAAAGAATAAAACTTTTTAGAAAGTGTTTCACAATAGAGTGACAGCTGTCACTACTAGTTTGTGAAGATCTCGCAGTCTCACTGGCACTTGTGAATGACTAACGGGTTGAGACTTCTGATTTGTAGACAGAGAAATAAAATTAGTGCAAGAATTTTGAAAACAGCACCCTTACACTACCAGAAAGACAATCTGAATAAGAAGACAGATCATTTGGGTCTATGAATGACAATTCTGAAGGTATTTTTGGCATATCTGTCCCAACTCTGAGCTAATTTTTAGTTTGAATAAGGACATAATCATGGGTTAATTATAATCAGCATACTTCTCTTTTGTAAGTAATGTCTCCTGCATACGTAATCTGCAATACAGTCCAAAAAGTTTTGCTTCACCAAATGAATTAACACATAGGGGCAACATAACTCAGGATTCTTAAAACACAAAGAGATGGATAGTTTCACAAGGGTGAGCACAGGCTAAACAGAGTATTTTACCCAGCTTCTAGCTCAAATTTTGCAGCATGTGTTGACTCTTATGTTATCCCAGATGGGTTACTACTGAAGTCCAATGAGCCAGTTTATAGCTAGCTTGCTGGGATGGGACAACTACCAAGCTGAAGGACAGGGAAGCCTAGATGCTCTGATAGATACATTGTTAGCATGTGGGCGAATTACAGGCTAAGGTTCGGTGGCAATTGTGACAGAAATGACAGTTCCAGGTAACACAGTCATTGCTTTGAGGAACAAAAATGCACGAAGAGATATACATTTCAAGCTCAGGAAGGATCTAAGGGTGGTATTGTTAAGTTTCAAGTGACTCCTGAAAGAAGACTAGAGAAGGAGTTAGTGAAAAAGGTTGTTGCTCTTGTTTTCTTCTTCCGACTCTAGACTGCAAATCAGAAATAACTTGTGACAGTAATAATTGAGGAGAGCTTAAAATTTTCAAAATGCATTGTAAGATATTGATCACAACTTTCAGCCCCTGGGAATTTTAGCCAAGTGAAAGCTGAAGATTTTGGCTTTTCAGCTGACTGTCCCTACCACACACTCAGGTTGTACTTTTCTCTGAAAACAGCAAGATGAAACAAAGGAACTGAAGAATGCTGAAACTCTGGCTATATCTTAGAGTTCATTGTTCATTTGCAACTATCTGTTTCAGTACTAAAAAGAAAGAAGCTAGGATAACATTACGTTGTTACTTTTTCTTAGAAACCCGAAGTTTCTAAGCTATCAAAGAAAGAAGTGAATTGTATCTGAGAAAGAGGTAATGAAACTACTGTATACAAGTAAACACATACCTGCTTGATAAATTTTACTTTCAGCTTTCAAGATTGGATTTTTCTTTATCAGCCTACTTAGAAATCCACACAGCCAGAAGTTTTTAAAGGCTCAACAGATACAGTTCGCCTGGGTGCTTTCTGAGCTGCCACATATTAAGATGCTGTATTTCCTCATCCAACATAAAAGTATTTTTTTCCATTGTGGGCATGTATCTGCTTGAGTATTGCACATGCTGGAGGCCCTTTCAGAGCCTGTCTTTTCACCTGTAGTTCAAGCTCCTTTAAAATGAACAGAATTGTACTCTGAGCTTCAAGCACACAGAAAAGGGATAGAGTGGAATACCAAAGGTTAAATTTTTAGCCGGTAATTACCGGTCTTTTAACATTGCCTTTTTCTTTAATCTGGTATTAATTCCATCCCTAACCTTGCTCCTGAGATCACTTATTGTCAGTGTAAAACAAGAATCCCTCTTTGTCATCTACACTGTGATCTTTGAATTAAACTGTTTGAATGGGATATGCACAAGGTACAGTTCCATAGGGTTTATTAAAGGAAATTGTCTTAGCAAATATGACTGTTTCATTTGATTCTGAGGAATAATTGTTTAATGAGGGAATGATTACTTTGTTCAGACATGATTACTGAAGAAATGTTTGGTCCATATGTTGCTGAATAATGGGAAATTCTCCAGTGAAAGAGGACAATGATTAGAAGAAATAAGATAGCTGGAGAATATATTCCCCAAAGTGTTACAGTAGTTTTTGTTAACAAGCCAAGTCTAAGGATAGTGTTTCCCTCAATAGGCATGGAAGTTCAAAATATCTAATCGGTTTCAACTGTTTGTTGAAAAAACACTGCGTAATTTTCTTTCTTTTTTCTTAGATCAAAGAACTGTAGCTTCCTCTGATAAATGATATGACTATCACAGCTGTTTCTCCCCTTTAACGTAATGTTAATTTGTTATTGTTGCCTTGATGGGCATATACTAATACAACTATATGTTAAAATTATCCCATCCACCTCTGCTGCTTGTTAGTTGCATTTTACCACAGGAATTTAGTGTTTCAGTACTGTGAAATACATGCAGTGTGTATGTGTGCACACACGCACAAACACACACATGTTATAACTGGTGTGCATTGCAATGCTTATAGTTAATTTAGAATATTCAAGTGTTTTCATTATCCAGTGTTATTTTCACTTGCTTATAAATTTCTCCAAGTCTTACTTTACAGCTGAAACTTGGTGTGCTTGCTTGCAATCATGAAGTCTTCTTTTCCCCCAACAAAAATTGCTGCACACTCCAAGAAATCAATAAAAGGTAGCTAAGATATATATATGTATATATACAGTAACTTCCTTAAAGCAACATTCAAAATCTAGCAGAAGATACTGAAAACTTCAAAACTGCCAGATAATAAGGATCCAGTTAAGGAACATGCTCAAGTGGATATCTGACTTGAAGCCTGTGGACAGTCCCACAGAAGTCTATGGCAGGAAAGAGAGGCAAGCAATGGCATAAGGTCAGATGAGAGATCCACAGATACAGATCTCTGAATATTTAGACTTGCTTGAGTGCCTGACTCTAACTGATTTAAGATGGAATTGAATAGCTTAGTGGTGTTGAAGATGCCTCTGGCACCCAGCTTTGAACATCTGCCGGATACCCTGAAAAGCACCTTGGAGTAAACTGACTTCTCCAAGGTCATACCAAAAATATGTGGCCTCTTTTCTGAAGCCGAAGGAATGCTAAGTAGTTATTTCATAAGAAAAATGTTATAAATTTAAAGTAAAGGTGGCTTTTGTCCATTTCCTTATGGTTCAGCTAACTCTTTTATCAGATCTGACTGTGTACAATGAATATCCAAAATTACACTTCATCAGTTCTACTGGAAAATTTGTTTCATTTTCTGTAAGCAAAGTAGTCACTATTTGCCAGTTAAATCCCCAGGTAGTTAGCTTTCATACAGTCAAAAATAAATGTTGCAAATGAAACATCTGTTCAACACTATTATTTTATAATAACATTAATTGGCAGATGTCTTTAGATGACAAAGCAAAGTGTATCAGTTCTGATTTGTTCTTTTCCACTGAGCTGAACTTGTGGTCATTGAAAAGTACTTACCTAAAAAACTGTCTCAGCATGAGCAATAATTCACTGAGTTCAGTAATATGAGATTTTTCCACGAAGAAAAGTATGAATTATAGAGGCCAACTGCCCACTGAAAAAATGTTAATGCATTGTCCAAAAACATGCTTGTGTGGAGAAAGTTGCCCTCTCCATTGGCAGGACTGGTACTTCAATCTACATACAGTTTGCACAGAAGTACTGTGCCAATTCAATTACTGTCTGATTAATGAAGTGTAGCAGCTTTATTTCAGGGGTCTAGCTAGCTATTAATTAGCATATTGGGGCCTATACTCTACTGTTTTGCCCTGATATGCTTTGAAAAATCCCAATGCAATTAAATAAACTCTAATATGCTTTAAATAGTTACTTGAGAAAACACATTCAGATTTTTTTAAAACCCTTATGGGGTTTTTAAGCACATCCAGATTTATTGTAAAGCATCTGAAGTTCTTTGTAAACACTACTGTTGTGTTGGTTTGTGCTGTTCAGCAAAAGAGCACTCCCCTTGGTTTAACAGAAGACTACTTCTGACACAAGAAGTTGGTGTTGTTTCCTTAGGGTGCCTTAGAGCAAATAATGAGGATTCTGGTACCCCCAAAACCGACTGAAGTTGCTTGCACTTTTCAGTGGTCTACCTAGTCATTGTTGGATTTCTTCACTTCTACAGTCCTTTTTTTTTTTTTTTTTTTTTTTTTTTTTTTCCCAAGGAGATCAGTGCTAACACAGGGTGGAAAACTGGAAAACTTGTTAGCATAGTGTTTGAGGTCAGGCATTGAAGAGTAGGAAACACCATGTTTCCTAAACTAGAAGTAGCTGAACTCTTTCTACCCTGGACAGTAGCACAGAGTGCTAATAAATGCACTATATGTTCTTCAGGTCAGAGACATTGTCTAGGCAGTCACATTTCAGCGCATACTGATCACAAGTGGGCTGGAGAGATGTTTTATTCAGAGCATTAACTATTTAGTATTCTTGCATTCTGAGAGACAGAGGAGTGTGAGACCAGTTAACAGAACAATGGAAATACTGGTTAGAGAGGTTCCTTATTTATAGATTTTAGTAGTCCACTAACTTCTTTCAAGGGTGTCCTGTGTGTCACAAGTGTATTACTCAGTCCTGGATCCCATGCACTGCACAGTCCAGAACTGCATTTATGCTCTTGCCTTCAGCAGTCCCTTCCCTTTTGCATGCCCCGCCCCCCCTGCCCCCTTCCTCCCACCTACTTCATCCTAACCTCAAATAGCTCTCAACTTTTTACTGCTATTCTCTTTCGTCCTCTGCTTTAACATTTTTAAACCAGTTAAATCCCTTATCCCCCTTTTTCCTACAAAGATCAAATTAAAACACATTTTGCTCAGGAGGCCTTCTTTTGTTTGCTTGCTCACCAGCAATGTCTGCAAGCTCCATTGCCTTGTGTTTGCTCGTGCCTGGGTTAAATCCTGCACTCTTAAAGGTGACTTTCTGCCTCTGGAGAAATCCATGGGAGCTTCGCCTTCTTCTTCAGCAGCAACAAGTCTTGGCTGCTAGGGTCTAGGCTGGTCTATGTTGTACCAAATGTTTTGGCATTTACAGTTTTGCCTACACATAAATTAAATAAACTACTCGTGTTCCCTCAGTCGCAGTAAAGATTACTAATGGTTCTTTTGCAAAACAGGCTTGCATGAGGAGCCTCTGTATTATACCTGCCACTATTCTTCCTATAGTGTCTGAAATATATATTAAGGTATCATTCTGTAGGAGCCATGCTTGTGTATTTTAATGCCGACAGATGATGGGCGACAGTTTCCTTCTGGTTCTATTTCAATGAGAAGCTGCAGCGACTTTGCACCAAGCTACGCACTCACGCCCTTGCACAATCAAGTAAACTTGTAGAAATAAGCTATTGAAAAGACAGTGCCATTGCAGATCCAGTACACAGCTCAGCATGTCTGAGAGGAAGACGAAGGGCAAGGTGAAGCAAAGCTGCCTCCCAGTTTCCCAGCCGTTTGCTGGTAGATCAGCACACTGAAACCCAGGTCCAAGGGCAGCACTGCAGCCCCTTCCAAAGGGCTCATGCTGTGGCAAGACAGAGCCAGCATGCCACGCTACTCTTGGCATCTTCTTTTTCCTGACTTATCCTTTGGGGTTTTTTTGTAATTTTCATTCAGGGAGTCCTTGTATGCATACAGTCCTGAAATCCACCTGACAAACACCTTTCTGTGTATTCTAGAAACCGATGGAGGCCTTGATCCATCAGACAACTCAAGTGCACACTGAACTGTAGACACCTGCAGAGTGCTTTTGAATCGATAGAGTGATTCATGCACTTAAATCCAGGCACATGTTTCATTACCTGGCTGAACCATGGCCGAAAGCCATTCACTTAACATTAGGGCTGTTTTGTTTTATAAATAGCATTATTAACTTCCTGCCTTTGCTATTTGTATGCAAAATATAGTACCTATATTTTGCATAACTGAAGCTAACTACAAGGTCATAATGGTGCTTTAAACGAGTGTAAAGAGCTAAATAACCTGGGTTTAGTAATGGTTTCTATGGGTGATTCTTAAAAGATTGATTGATTGACAGGTTGGTCTAACAGGGTGGCAGTGAGATGATACGAGAGTCCTGTTCCGTTACAAATAGTGCTCTCACCCGCCTTTAGCCCTGTCTTTACCACACTCAGACACGCACCTTTTTTTATGAGGTGGACTTTGAACTATCTTTCTGTAGTTATTCGGAAAGGCACAATGAATGTATTATGCAACTATTCATGGCAGCAAAGTTAGCACATAATAATTTACAATTTTATGGAACTGGTAGGATTAGCTACGTATCATCTATTTTTAATACACATCATTGTGGTATGTGAGCAATAATGAATGTATTTAAATAAATCAAAAAAACCAAATGAATGCTGAGTTGTTGTCAATCACTTGCAGATGAGCCTACCCTGGTGAGAAGATATAATGGAGAATTTTCTGAGAATGATTTATGAAGTCAACTGGCATCACTTTAGGACAATTGATACTTCTCCAGCATAGGGCTACACTGGTAGGTAAAGTTTACTGAGAATACTTAAGCAGCAAATCTGAGGATAAATTTTTGTTGAAATCTTTAATCTGAATCTTTTGAGTTACAGTGCAGAATAAAAAAAAAAAAAAAACACCAAAAAAACCCAAAACCCAAACCTGTCAGAAAAAAATCCAAAAGCAGAATCAAAAGAAAGCATAGTCATGTCAAATTTGTAACCTATAAGCACTGGAGAGCTTTGCACCTCTTATGCACTCATGTGTTGACTTACTGAGATGAAGGAAGCCTGGGGTTTTTTTCCTCTTCTTTTTTCAGAAAAAGACAAAAAGACTACTTAAGCAGCTTCATAGGAAAGAATACTAAATGCAGGTTTATTGCAGTCTCTGTGAACTGCTTTTTGCCTTTTACTGGTAGAGAATTACTATCTTAAGTTATATCATAATCAGCTATCTTAAGGTAATGAAACATAAAACAATTCTTTTAAATAATGACATACAAGAAACAAAATATTGTATATAATGTCCTGCAAGACAAAATGTGGTTTTGCTTGAGAGGGCAGGAAGAATTGTGTCTATTTTCTGGGACTGATGGCAGAGAAAACATCTCTTTCCCAAGCATCTGACTGCATGTCACCTACTCCATGTGTTCTGATCTCAAAGCTAAGTAGGATTAGACTGGGTCAGTTCATGGATCAGAGCTCCAGGGAAAACTCAAATGGTGTACACAGGAAACAATCTTGATGATCTAACTTTATTGGGAATTATTTCAGTGAACCCGTGTGCAAGAATTGTGTCATGGGGCCACTCTGCTGCTACAGGTACTATCGTAGAATGACACATAAAGATTTTATGATCACTTAGGAAAAGGTGCTGGGGATAGATAGGTGTATATATATATGTATATATATATATATATATATATGTATAAAGTTAAGTAGGCTAAGCCAAAATTCCACCTCCAAGAGTTTAAAATTGCGTTTGAGTTTCAACTGGAAAAGCACTCTTCATTCCAAAACTGCCATGTAATCATGATGACCACTCTTAAAAGCATGCTATATTTCACAGCAGAAACGCATTTCATTGATGCTGTTTTTATTCCTTCACATAGTTTGTTAAAGGCCCTGGTCTTGGAAATCGATGCAGTTAAATGAACATTTTGGATCAGAACAAAAAACTGCCCTAAAGTTAATAGCACTCTTCACTGGCTTCATCTTTTACACATGTAGATCAGACTTCAGTACTGGAATTTCTGTTTTTAAAGTACTTAGAGGTAAAAATCACTCTTTCACTGAAACTGCCTTACTCCCGCTCTGTACTGATGGTCAATACCGGAATGCCTGAAGATACAGTGCCGGTTCTCTTCTGAAATTGCATGCTTCTGGTAAATCTCTTCTGTGGAAGTAAATGGTAACATTTGCACAGAAAGACTTGTGATGGCAACCATGAGGTGGGGTGAAAAGAAGAGAGAAGTCTGTGAAATAACCTGTAACCTTAGAAGCTGCCTACACTTTTTACCCAGAAAGTTAAAAAACCTTGGATAGGTATAAGAAAACAAAAATCCCATTGAACAGAGCTGTCTACCTCTTGGGATGAATGAGTTTGCTCCCTTCCCACAGTGTACCATCCCGTATACATAGCACCACAATCCATTCTCTAAGCACAAAAATGAAAATGAAGTAAAAATTAATGTTAATAATGAAGGCGTGTTTTTATGGTTTCACTTTCATTGACTAGAGCAGCAGAGTGCAACTGGAGATGTTGAAAGAAAAACTCTTCATCTGTCCTCTGCTTAATTAAAATACATTAGATACATAGATTTATTTGAGGGTTTGATGTTAAATGAAGATGAATGAAACACTTTATGGAAGGCGACAAAACGTTATTTACCTAAATAAGCAATTTGGTTCTATCAATCCTTGGGCTCACCTAGAAGAACATACCCAGTTCCTACTTAGTAATGGGTAGTATTTTACTAAGTGTGCCTACAGTCCATCTAACACTAGTTCTGTCAGTTGCTGGGAGCAGGCAAAACAAACAAAAAAAAGTATCTATTTATGAAGGGCAATGCAGGATATGCCGTGGCAGCCAGGAGATGTCAAGGCCCCCACAGTGATCCTCACTTCTTAATAAGAACAGCATGCATTCTGGTCTTCTCCAGACAATGCAAACTACAGGAGGGACCTGCCCTGAGGAAATCTTAGTCTCCAGCTCAAGTAGTTCATGTGTGGCAGCTTTAGATATTGCTGCCTATAGCTGACTATCCTTGTGCTATGCTCTAAACCTAAATAAACCTCTACCAATTTTCCCTTACATTGAAGTTGCATGAGTGAGAGTTGAATATCTGGACAGCCATTCTGTCCTTTTCACTACAGAGGTCCCTAAAATTATGAAAAATGGGTCTCAGCTCTCAGCCAGTGAAGGCTGATGAGGCCTATCACATCATTATCTCACATCCTTCTGCACAATCGAAAGATTTTCACTGGTTTCTTATGGAAAGAAGCCTTCCCCTCCTTAGACATTTATAGAGCTAAATTTTATCCCATAGGACGCATATATTATTTTACTTGTTATCTTGGATTGAAGTGCAGTTGTTGCAACCCAGATAGGCTGCTTGCAGAAGCTCTATCAAAGGGTGACATGTTTTGGAACCTGGTACTCCTATGAGACACAAAGTTCCTACTTAATCTATAACAGTTTTTTCTGCACTGTCCAGGAAAAATTTCAATTTTACTCTTTATGATAACCAACTTTTCATCCAACATCCCATGCTGCTTTCTTTGAATTAATTAAGGTCTGGTGGCAGAAATGCTTATATAAAAGTTAGAAAACCATTTGACTTCCTTGACAATTACAGTTTGGGTAAATGTATTAAAGGATGAATCCCGTCTCTGCCGCAGTGGCAGGGACTATAAATAACACACATGCAGGACAAAATGGGAGAAACGGGCTTGCTCATGGGAAATACTGAAGATCCATTGCTTTGTAGATTGTCCTGTATCTCTCCTCCTGCCACAGTTTTTATGAAGTCCCCCTAAAATCAGCTCTAGTTGTTGGCTGGAGTGAGGTGGTCTATCCCATTAGTCTGTTAGCATTCAGTCTTTTCTGCTTCTGTGTCATCAGCCAGCTCTTACAGTGAAACCCCAGGCTCATCGGAGCACTTTCTAAATCAGTTCCGCCATTTTTCACTAAAATTCAGAATAGAATTGTTGCTAATCATGAATTAATTTACTGGTAAATGGTATGTAGATTGACTGGTAAATGGTTTGAGGAAATGATGGTTTCTTTTAAGTTTCTAAAACCAGAGAAAGAACGCAGAGCACATCAGTGGCTAAGGGGGTGCAGAATTTCACTCCCACAGTAAAACAAGCCAAGTCCATAATAGTGAAAACTTGTTCTCTTGGCTCTGGTTGAGTTATCAACTAACACGCATTCTGGATCAGTCCACACATCCTTTTGAGGCTATGAAATGAATGGGATTATTGTCATGACATTTTCTCTTAATTTATCTAAAAAGAAAATAATAATTTGTAGGTTGTCAATCTTTGCCAAGATTCAGCCTAGAGAGAATTTTTTATAGCTGAGATATAAACCCCTGAAGTAAAAATGCAGACACAACTTTAAGTACAGTGTTGCAAATGCAGTGTTGTAATTTTATATGTTAATCTATCAATACACAGTATGTGCAAACATATGTTTATAGACAGAGAGACAAGCATGTATAAATGAGAGGATAAAAATCCGTATTTCTCATTTGGTGCTATGCAATTTCTATCAATTTAGAAATGTGTTATGATTTTATTTTAAGCTGACATACTGTAAATTACGCTTATTTGAGAATACTTACTTAACTCTTAGGGTTTATAAAACAGAAAAGGAAGATGCCTTTGGAAGTTCTCCAGTGACCTAAAATGAACTAATAAGTAATAGAAAAATGTTGTCCCTTCTTTGGAAACTTTGGACCAGTCAAAAACAACCCATAAGCATGAAGATAGACTTTCAAAGATTAAGATTTACTATAAGACCTACTAAACACAGCAGAGGCTGCTTCTTTAGGGGCAAGCTGTATATTATGCTCATGTTACAAGAGAAATTACCAGATTTCTAGGTGAGGTATTTTAGAAATTTGGCAGATGGCTTTACTTTGTATTTGTGGCACAGAATCCTGTTCTAATTCTGTGTTTGATTGGAATATTCAACAGCTTCTGGTGCTACTAGGACTTGCTATCTGAAAGACAGAGTTTGCAAACTATAAATATGAACTTTGAAAATATATATCCTAGAGTTAGTCCAGTAGATTGTGTTTGTAACGCTCACTTATTGGCTGACTGATGCATTTTGGCCCCAGACCAAAAACGATGGCTGCCTAGTTGAGCAGTGCCTCCTGTTGACTGGGAAGGCAGAGGGATATCAGGGCAGTGGTTAATATTGGACAGGCATTTGGTGTTAGGTTCTGACAGCTACCAGTCTTCCCCACTCACGATCCCTCCAGCCTTGCTTTCACACCCCTTGGCCACATCTTCTCAGTTGTCCTCTTTATCCCCAGCTGATGATTTGTCATGTGGGGGAACAATTCAACTGCAAGATTATGTCTACATAAAGGTTATGTCTACATGAGCCAGGGATTTCTTTCTCAAGTTTATTCACAGCCTGGCTGGCAACCCACCAAACAAGGCTGTTGACCCATGCCACCTCTGTCCGTACCGTAACACCAAGGGGAACGCTGTTTCTGGGGGGAGGCATGGGAGGTATTTCCCCACCTATGTCCCCAGCTGCCCCCGCCATGCAAGTTCAATCGAGGTGGAGCCAAGCCAGCAGAGGGGTGGAGGCAAGCTGCGGCGCTGACACTGCCTGCAGCAGTCAGGCTGTTCCAGGCCAGCGCTGGCCAAAGCAAGAGCTGGAAACCCGGTCCTTGTCCTCTTTCAGCTGTTAGCTACCAGCTCCCCCCCAGGAGTGACAGCACTAGGAGCCTTGCCTGGAAGTGTGGCCTGTTCTGCTTGCCCATGTCATGTGAGGATATGTCCCAGCTCACAGCTGAAACCTCAGAGCATCTCACAATAGTGTTGGCTTACATGGGCAAGACTTCAGCCTTAATTTGTAGCATAATGACTGAATTGTGGATGTGACTGTGCTCATATAAGCTCAGTAAAACTTTCAGTGACCCGTGCTACATCATGGTCTACTTGCTCATACCATTCCCCAGGCCTGAAACCTATGGGCAGATACACAACAGAGGGATTTCCAACTGCCCCCCACAACTGGATGTGTCGGGACCCAGCAGACTTGTATAATGCATCGAAACAGAAAGTATTTATTTACCTCCACTTATTATTTAGACTAGATATAAGGAAGAAATGTTTTACACTGAGGGTGGTGAAACACTGGCACAGACTGCCCAGAGAGGTGTTAGAAGTCCCATGCCTGGAAACATTCGAGGCCAGGTCGGATGGGGCTCTGAGCAACCTGATCTGGCTAGAGGTGTCCCTGCTCACTGCAGGAGGGTTGGACTAGATGACCTTTAAATGTCCCTACCAGCCCAAACTATTCTATAGTTCTATGATTATTCTATGATCTATGATAATTTTAACTTTAGGTGAATGTCGTCTTCAAGTAGTCATTCTGAAGTAGAGACATATGAGGAGAGTTAGGCACTCCTTGTTGGTATTGCTAGTTTTCATACAGGACTGGTCAAAGCTTTCTTCAAACTCTCCCCAGTCATTACGCTCTGTGCGTCTCTGCCTAGAGTTTTCTCTGATGGAGTGCATATTCCCAGTGGAAATGACAGAGGAATTCAGAGGAGAAATTTAAAAAGACCCCCTTGAAGTATATTTGACACTGTAACAGCAGGTTCCCATCATGGATTTGTAGGTAGGTGACACTGTAGGGAATTTTCTGCTTTCAGTGTTAAGTGAAGAGCCTCTAACTGCTAAGAAAAGCCCAGAGTTTTTTGAGTGGTATCACATTTGAATTCAGGCTTTCGAGTTAGAGGGGAGGAGAGTAGATATCAGCCATTCAACTGGCTTTGTCAAAGTGGGTTTTCTTCAGAAAGAAGGATTTAGCACTCTTGTTATTCACTGTAATTATACCATGTCCAGTACTTCCATAAAAAGTACTTTTCCTAGAAATAATATTGAGAAGCCCTGGTGTAGGGCAATTACACTTTTTGGCAAGGGATGATCATCTTTGCAATACTGGCAAAGACTGTCCTTTTGTACCATAAATTCTGGCAACAAACAACCTTTTCTCCTTAAACTACCAGCTTATGTTGGCTCCATTTGTTTTAAATCCCTTGTTCTCAAATGGCCATGTAATCAAAATGACAGGCTGCTTACAGCTTCCCTGGTGCTCAGCTGCATGCAGGTCATGCCAAAGTCTCCTTTCTGGAAGGATGGCTGTGCACTGATGTCTGGCTACCTGTGAGTCTGAGCATCTGAATTTGCTCAGAGGCGAGGAAAGCACAACAGCTTAGTGTTTAACACCAGCAAGTGTTGAAGGAGTGGGCATCTTACTCTGTTTTTAGATTGGAGTCTTCCTGCTTTCTTTCAGCGGCCCAGCCAAATCTCCTCAGCCAACATCATCAGTATTACATTGTCAATAAAAACTTTAAAGCAAAGGTCAAGTATTCACTGAGCAGTAACTGCTCTGTTAAAGAAAAACAAAACACTTGTTAGCACCTATCCTTTTGGCAAACTATGTAATTGCTTTGGCTGATGCACCAAGCAGACACGGTATTATTTTATTAGCATTACAATTCAAGACTTTGTAAACAGGCACCAGCAAATACCGAACTGTGACTTTTTGAAGAGATGCATTTTTAAGAAATCTAATTTACCTATTTGCATTGCTAGCTTAAAAGTTTTAGAAACATCTCATGTGTCACTTACTTCAATGATATAAATGAATTATCATAAACAAAAGTGCCATACATCATCATTAGTGTGCAGGGGGAAGTTAGCTATTGGGTATTTATGATCAATTTGAGGAGGAGATATATAATTACCATCCATTATTATAATAAAATACCTAATGTAAAACCAAGGAAAAACTAAATGCAATCCTCAAAAAACCATAAAAATCAAAATATTCTTCTTCCAGCTACTTTGTTATTTAACACTTTCACTGTGTAAGGGCAGATAGCTCCAATGTATTGGAGACAATAATTGAGCAGTATATTGAAGCAGTTTAAAATACACTGCAAATAATATGCTTAAGTGGACACTTTCCTTTTCTTGCTTTTTAGAGCTTTTCCTTGCACAGGTTTTCTTACCTGTTAGGGCTTAATCTGTTTAGTTATGCTTACCATTTATAAAACACATTTTACTGGCATGTTTTATTTAATTTCCATGCATTTTAACTGATGTTTTAGATGAACTTGCCCTTCTTGATGTTGATTTTTTTAGTGGTCTGAATTCATAGCATCCCAGAGTGAATGGGTGACTTGAAATCCTATCACTTCCCAGTGTTTTCTATGTGAATAATGTCCAGCAAGTTTTAAGCCAGCAAAGTTGTTTAAAATCCACACATACATTTTATTCCCCCTCCTTAGAAAACTGATGAAAGCTCTTATAAAGGAAATCTAAACTAATAATTGATTTCTCTTTGTGAAGCATTTAGGTATTTTTGCTGACCATGTTTCATTTACAGGTAGAATCTGAGCCATCACCATGTATTTAAATACAACTTTGGGGATGTTCAAAATCCCAAACCACATGAAAATTTACTGTTTGTGCTTTACATGGCTCCTAACTTTTTAATGGTTTGAACCCTGTCCAACATCCAAATGCTTCCTCATTTATGGAGTATTTTGGTGCTTTACACAGTACCAAAGGCTCCTATCATGTTGAGGAGAGGAGATGTACAATGTTTGAATGTGGTTTTCTCTGGAAGGTAAAAGAGAGGCAAAATATGATGAGGAGGAAAGGATGCACTTTGTTAGACCGTACACTGTGGTCTAATGTTAGTCACTGCTTCAGACACATAATTTTTCAGTGCTGGGATTTTTTTCCCCAAAACCGCACAAACTCTCTCCACAAATCCAGTAGAACTGTAAAAATAATAAAAAGTCTCAATTTATTAATGCTGTATTGTTTTTCCTAGCCCTGTATTTAACAACCTTTACAATTTTTAAAGGGAAAAACCATTTCACCAATGTATTACATGCTTTACTGTTTAGCTTCCCTTAGACAGTCTTTCTCTCAAAATGCTGCAAATGTATCTCATTTTTAAGCTTCTGATATTAGTTCCTTATACAACTTCTAGACTACACCTACACTAGTAAAATAAGCAGTGTCAGGAAACATTCCTAGACCTTGAAATTGAATCATTTATTGTATTAAATGTCTAGAATTATTCCTGTTTTGACTCAGGCCAACCAGCATTATTCCAGGTAAATCTTATGCACAATATGGGAGTACATATATTACGCGATATGTGTAGGCCACATATACAAATTGAATGCAAGCATGTGGATGCTAAAATAATCTAATAATATACATGCAAACCAATTCATATCAGTTGGCCTGAGTGGCAGGGCAGTCTGAGGCTGTATACATGCATAAGTCTGTAGGACCTGACGAGATGCATTCCAGTCCGGAGGAAATTGGCTGATGTAGTTGCCCAGCCACTCTCCATGATATTTGAAAAGTCATGGCAGTCAGGTGAAGTCCCTGGTTAACTGAGAAAAGGGAAACTTTGCACCCATTTTTAAAAAGGGTAGAAAGGAGGACCCTGGGAACTACTGACCTGCCAGCCTCACCTCTGTGACTGGGAAGATGGTGGAACAGATCCTCCTAGAAGCTATGCTAAGGCACATGGAAAACAGGGAGGTGATTCAAGACAGCCAACATGGCTTCATGAGGGGCAAGTTCTGCCTGACCAACCTAGTGGTCTTCTATATGGAGTGAGTACATCAGTTGACAAGGGAGGAGCTATGGATGTCGTCTGGACTTCTGTAAGGCCTTTGATGTGGTTCACTGCAACATCCTTCTCTCTAAATTGGAGACATATGAATTTGATGGATGGACTGTTTGGTGGATGAGGAATTGGTTGGATGGTCATATCCAGAGGGTATGATCAACGCTCAATGTCTGCATGGAGACCAGTGGCAAGTGGTGTCCCTCAGGGGTCCGTACTGGGACCGGTGCTGTTTAATTTCTTCATCAGTGACATAGATGGTGGGATTGAGTGCACCCTCAGCAAGTTTGTAGATGACACCAAGCTGACGTGGTGCGGTTGACATGCCTGAGGGATGGGAAGCTGTCCAGAGGGACCTGGACAAGCTTGAGAAGAGGGCTCATGTGAACTTCATGAAGTTCAACAAGGACAAGTGCAAGGTCCTGCAGCTGGGTCAGGGCTGGTCCCTTCCAGCCCAAAACATTCTATGATTCTATGATTTTATGTTTAACTTAGCAACATAGATACAGTGCTTGTACTTTCTATCATACACAATTCCTAAAGGGCCTCATAAAAAAACTAGCAAAGAATAAGAGAATCTAAAGATTTGTTTCCCTTTCCTTTTTATTTCCCTGTACAATTTCTGCAAAATTAATTTACCGAATGGGTTCGTATAAATTTGAGACTCTTAGAAATTTTCTGTATGGAAACAAAGCATTAAAACTATGATCCTGAAGAGGTAAAAATGAGAATTTTATACTCTTCAAAATCAAGAATCACATCTGTGGATGAGTGTTACAGATCTGGCTTTCAACTTTGGAAATGCTGTGAATGTTTTGTATTTGAAGTGACAACATTTCTGTGTACTGGCAAATTATTTTACCTCGTGGCTAGTGATGCTGGTGACTGTCTCCAAACACTGATGTAACTTCATTCTCAATTAATGTGCAGATGGATAGAGTGATTAAAATAGATCCATTGGGGAGGGAAAAGGAAACAAACAAAAATAATATACTTCAAACTTTTACAAAGTGATTTTCTCTGAGACATATATCAAAATGCCTGAAAAGTTTTGCGATATGAGAAATTTTTATTTGCTTGTTTTGGCCAACCTGCGTCTCCTGCCTATATATACACCCAGTTTATATAACTATATTCTACCTCCCTACATTCCCATCTGCACTATTCTTTAAAAATTCTTCCTCTAAACTATTGTGTAGGTTTATGTGTTCCGTTAAACAGCTGCCAAGTTTTGCTCCACAGGCGACTGCACTTCAGTGGTGGATGAAACGCTTCTTGTAGAGTTTGTAAAGCATTTTGGGCTCTTTGCAGATGGAAGAACTGACTAAATCAGTGATACGCAACTTGTGCTTCTAGAGATGCACGTGGCTTTTTTTGGAAGGCATATATCTGATAGGAGCTGTTTTGACTTCTTCCTGTGAGGGAACAGGCAGGGTGTTTAGCTGTTCCTTTCTGTCTCTCCAAGCAACCAGGAAAGTTGGCTTACACAGTTATTTCTCTGTATTTATATGCTCAGTAGGATTCTGTACATGACATTTGATAAAATATGTTTCAAAGCCATATATGTTCAAGAAAAGATATGAGATGTAACAAGTTAATGGAGAACTGAATGTGTATCCTATCATATGTTCAACCAAAATTATGATCTCAATACATTTCTTAAACCTGGACTGAAGTAATAATGCAGACTAGGAAATTGCAGGAGACTATGACATCATCAAAACAACATTATGATTTCACTAGAAAGCTGAAGTTAGAGGAAATCAAAACTGAGCTGTTTCCTCAGTCTCTACTGTTACAGAGAGCCAGAACACAATGAGTGTGCATGATGAATGAACAATGCAACTAACACTTTTAATAGGGAAGTTATCTTTCTTATGCCTCTGACCTGTTCACTGAGCAGCTGGCAAATGGCTCTAGTAAAGTCATCCTGCTCTTTTTTCCAACCAAAAAATCTATTGTATATGCAGTCTTCCTAATGGATAGCAGAGATATGTCATTCATATCAATTGGACCTCTGTATCTCTATGTTTTATTCAGCTCCTGACTGTTAAGCTAAAATACACTGTGATATTCATCAAGTTTTCAAACACTCCATAACAGCAACTGAAAGTGAAAAATAGCCCAGGAGTCATTACTGCTTTCCTCAATGACCTGGGAGGGGCTGATTGGCATAGTGTGATCGTGGAACTAGGACAGAATTCGGAGCCATGCTTGGGAGTGGGGAGGAACCTGTAGCATCAGTCTGAAAATGGTTTATACTGTCCAAAGTAAAGGTACACAAGTGTTAGTGTGGCTGTGCCATCTTTTACCTATTTCTTTTTAATTGGCAGAAAAACCCAGAAGTGCGTATGCTGAGGATGTTCCCTTGCATTATAATTCTTAGACTTTTCCTTCCATCACTGTATAAGCAAATTTAATAGCTTGTTATCATCACCAAGACTACTATTTCAGCTAAGCATAGCACTGTACTGCCTTTCCACTGACAGAATGATTGATGTATCATACATTTAAAATTATAGAAAATAATCTTTTAAGTGATAGTTTTGTTTAATCCAATTAGTAAAACTGGCCAGAATAACTCTGAAAAATAAGTGCAGAACAGCAACACATCAAACAAACAAACAAGCAAAAGTCTGAAAGAATAAGAGTATAAAATTGCCAAAATCACACTGAAATGTAGCCCTGAAAATTGCAGCCCATATGACTAAGCATTTCAATGGAGACATACCTGCTGGTTTTATTCATTGGTACCATCGTAATGCCTAAGGAACAACTAGGAATATATATCATCGTGCCAAGACTCACTGAATTCACTATAAAAAGTCACTGCTCTGAAGAACACAGGATCCAGAAAGACAAGATGGAAAATGAAAGACAAAAGAGAAAAGATTTATACACAATAAGAATGAACATCCCTATTTCCTGATTATCTTTTTTTTTTTTTTTTTTTTTTTTTAATAAAGTAGTCTCATGCAGCTTTCTTTTTTCATTTGTTTTCATCTTACTCAGTCAATGAGTGGTGGGCTCAGCACATAATTTCAATAAAATGTCCTTCCAGGCAGAAAATCATCCATTAACAATATTTTGACTATGGAAGAAAAAGAAATATTTGATCTTCTCATCAGCATAATGATAATACACCTCGTTTGCAGAGTGTAACTGTATATTATTTCCAGAAAGATCGTAGGCTGCTCTACAAATGAATATTTCTATTCCACAGGCACTATCTTACACTTGGAAAAGCTGAATTTCACTCCTGTTCACTAAGCGTATGAAAAGTCTGTTCATTACTAAGCCTGAAAATAGGTTTACGCAAGGCTTACAAAGTGAGTAAGCCTTGTGTAGGTCTTCCTGTTCAAGGAGAAACATTTCATCCAAACTGCAGATAGAAGCAGAATAAAAGGAGGTAGAAACAGGTTTATTCTTAATGATCACCTGCTAAAGATGTCATCAAAATAATAACTTAACTAGTTCAATTTAATTGTAATAATGTTTAGGACTTTTTTAGGATTGTTGCCATTGCACTTGCAGAACATTTTAAGATGTCATCTTAAAGACCAAGGGAAACATCTGAGAAGCGTTTCTGTTCTGTTTGAGGATGTGTGTCTGTGTGTGTGTCCCAATGCATTCATATCACGTATAAAAACATATTAGAACTATTTCAAAATGATTTGCTAATGCAAGATGCCACTTTTACACAGCCATAAAAAGGCATATTCTGATAGAAAGCTGTAACTTTTTGCTTCATCCAAAGAGAAAGTGAAATGCACTAGAACCTCCAAAAAGAAAGCATGTACATAATTCTTTCAGAAAAGCCTGTGATTTTTTTTTTTTTCAATTTTCATTCTGATTTGGATTTTTTAATGATTTTCCCTACTATGAGAAACATCCATTGACTACCGTCGTTTATATGTATATCATCTTCATAGTAAGGTTACAGTAAATCTCCAAGCTTACGTATACAATTGTCTTTGTGTTCTTAAACTGGTCTCTTTCTTTTTTATTTATTTACTTTTTTTTTTTTTTCTACTGTTTTAGGTTTTCAGTTTTTCCATTGTAACTTGGTCAGAAGAATAACTGTTCTGGGTCAAGCCAAAGGTCTTAACCAGCTCAGTATTTTGTCTCCAACAGTGGTCATAAGTGATACACCATTAGTGTACCAGTAGAAAAATTCCTGTTAACATTGTTTGCTTGGGGTGAGAGGGGTCATGGAAGGCCATATTTTTTATTATGTAGGTACTTTTCACTATTTTTTTGCTTTTCTTTTAAAAATTTCTGTTGCAAAACCAGCTGCTTATTCCTGTTACAGAAATGGTTATATTTCTGTAAGGTATCATGGCTAGTGACTCTACTGTTGTGCTCCAAACATTTCTTTCTTTTCTTCTTTCATAGAAAAGTGTAGCAAAAATAGTGAGAGACAAATATCTGATTGCAGCCAGTAATGGTTAGTTGGGACACCGATTACATGAAAATTCCTGCTTAACAGGAATTTCTGCGGTAACGTTCCTGAATGAAAATATCTTTTCCTTCCTTTATTCATTCATTTGTCTCTGACTTGGGGTGGAGGGGTTTTTTTTTTCCTTTCGAGTTGATGTTACTTAGAGGTAAAAATATCAGAACAGTTAGCTGAAGAGTCAGGCAAGACGAAGCACACCATTTTTTAGTTACTATTTTTACAATTATGACTAGATAGATCATCAGATGTCATGGTGAGCATTTTCTTGCATACATCTAAAACAGATGAATAAAATACTATTAATAGGTATTTCAGATAGATTCTGTAAGGAAAACTGAGATGGATGTTTATCTATGGCCTAAAATATAGAACAGCATAAATGACTGTTGAGTGTCATTTAACATGTTAAATTACTGCATTTGGTGTAAGCTGACCAATACCTGTACTAAAATAATAATTACTATTGATTAATGACTGTAATTATCTTTTTGACCCACATGTTATTTGGGAGAACTTAAATGAAATGTTTTGTTTGCAGTAACTACTGCTTTATTTTAAAATATGAGATATGGAGGATGCTCTATTGTAAACTAGGAAACTTCATTCTGCCCACTGTGAGTTATGACTGCATATCAAATTTTAATGAAAAAGAATAAATAAATTGTCTCACAGTTCACCATCTTCTACTATATCACTCAGTTCATCCCATATAATATGTAATAAACTGAATGCTTCAATTTTTGCTTTATGTGACCATTTACAACCAGTACTATTGCCTGAGAAATTGTCATCCTGCAGTAGTTCACATAACCAGTGAGTGGACTAGGGTTCCATGCTGTACATCTTGATTGAAGAACATATGCTTTTTAAAAATCTTTAATAAAAGCTATGACTGGAAAAAAAGCTGAGACATATCAATTAAAGTGTATTAACAGTAATGTAGGACCTTATTCCTTACCTCTGGTCTTGACATTCTTCAGGACTTAAATTTCAAAAAGAAGAAAAAAAAAAAAGGAAAAAAGTACCCAACAACAAAGAAGTCAGTAAAATAGTTTATGCAATGGTTGCTCCATTCATTCACTGTGTTGTCCCATTAATTCTTCTTTTCACTATTAATGTCCTTACCCTTCTAAGAAGAGAGATATAACACTTAAAAAAAACCTGTAGAAATAGTCTGAACATCTATTTCATTAAGAAACCTCCTAGACATTTGCTGGTAAATTCCAAAGAAATTAAGAGAAAGAAAACCGACAAAGCATTTGGGAGGCTAGGCTAATTTTAAAAGCTCTGATTGTGGCAGGAAGAATTTTTTGAAGAAATCTTTATTTTCAGTGTTCTTTATATTCATCATACCATGGTACATTGTTCATCTGTGTGAGGATACAAAATGTCACAGTACAGTTAGTAGTCATTAAAGAAGCTGGGGTAAATTTACATCTCTCATATCTACACCCCAGACAATGGAATTGAGGAGCACCCGAAGTCCCATTGAAGTTTACTGGATTTGAGTTAAATATCCTTTTCCATAATGAGGACTTTCAAGCAGTTTTCTTAATAAACTCATATCTAATGTTATGAAAGAGACCTACTACAATTCTTATTTAATAATGACATGAAAAATTATTTCTCTCAGAAAGAAACATGTATTAAACAGACCTACTTTGCAGGGATTTTTTCCCTGCTCTTGTTAGTGATTTCTATGGGAGCAAGAATGATCACCGTCTAGGTCTTTCCACTTTGGACAGTCTGTGCAGGACAAGGTGGAAGAAGCATTTCAGGAGGAACCTCTCATGACATGACAGAACAGTTCTTGATATTTTTGATTTCCTGGAGAGCTGCTGTTTGTCACACATCTTTCGCTATTTGATGTGAATAAAGGCTGTAGATACCATGAGTAAGTCAAAACCCCATGTACTTTATGGAATCCTGAGATATTAGCAATTGGTTTTTTAACAAAACATGAGCTTTAGAACTGTTCCTGAGAAAGGGAATATTCATCATAGTTTGATTCTAAAAAGATATTTTTGTGTTATGGCTGAAGACATGAAAAGGAAAAATGCAGAACAGAATGTATTTAAAGATCTTTCCTTAATATGAGATGACTGATGTACTGTAAATGGGGTTTTAACATTCTTTTGTGAATACCAGACTCTGCACTCAAAGTACGAAGATAAATCCATGGTAGTTCCAGAGATCTGGAAGTTTGGTGGTTTTGCCTTTATTTCAGAGCAAGAGCACTAGTTGAATTTTTAAAATATATTAATTCTTAGGATCAGATATCCACCTCTAGCCTGGCTCCTAAAGAAGTAAGACTTACACACTATTATTTAAACCTCTCTGTGTATGTATGCATCTATCTTCACACTCCTTGCATATGATGGTCAATTTTAACAAATTTGGCAGCTGGGTAGCAGTGAATTGCGTTTGTTAGTGTCCTCACTGAGAAAGAGACTGAATCTCAAGATCAATCTTTATTAGATACCAGAGAGGTCATGCCAGCATGTACTACCATGATTCTCCACACTAGGGAAAAACTAGTGGAGGATTTCATGTAATGAAAGCATGAGAATCCAAACCTTAAGATGTGGAGTCTAGCATTTATTAGCTCTGCTTCTTATGTTGTTATGCATGTATAACATGTTTAATATGGATTTCCTTAATTTTGGTGACTTTTAAATGTTTCAAAATATTTCTCAGAACTATGTGCTTAAATACTAATAAGACTCAAGTGAATACACTACTTACTGAAACTAATGGCAGATAAATGTTGTCTGGGCCTCTTAATGTAGAAGTGTTTCTTCTTTTTTATTAGTGATGCCATAATGTTGAAACGACTTGTACCTAGATGGGAGAAAATCCATTGTGACAGATCATGTTTCCACGTTCATGAACTGCATGTCAACAGCTTGTAATTTTCATTATTCTAAAACATACACCAGATCAATCTGCTGAATAATACTTGCTTCTTAGGCTGGTCAAGAACAGCAAATTGCAAAAGGTTTGTATGCAAAATTGGAGCTGTGCTGGCTGAAATTCTGTCTGTGGTCTTAATACCACATCTACAAACACTGAAAGATTGCCTCTCTAGACTGTTCTTCCATGCTAGCATTAAAATATGGTCAGTTCCTTTATTAGTGTATTAGGAAAATGTGATTCAAAAGGGTTGTGAACTCCATCTGGTTGCTCCATCGTCCCATTGACTATATTGGACTTTATCTTGAGGTTTTCTTCTGCTCCAGCACAAGCTTTTAAAATTCCAGCAACTCAGGTGGCTAACCATATGTGTTCTTAATGAGGCAGGGAGTTAATTACTCATCTAATTTCTTTAAAAAATTCCCTTGCTCTCAGTGAAGAAGCTTCCTTGAAACAATTCTATATCCTTGTGTGTCCTGTAGCTCTTTTATTAGTGACGGGTATTTGGCGCTGGACATTTCTGAGACTGACATGCAGGAATTGGCAGGAATGTGTTTTTGCATTATCCTTCAGAGTTTTCAAAGACTTGCACTGAAAACTTTCCTGACCCTATAGCAAGAAAAAAACTGTTACCAAAAGAAAGTGATTATCCAAAGAAAAATTGCAAAATAGTCCAGTAAAGAGCAAACACAGTTTTCAGTAGATTTTTAGTTTTACTTAAAAGATCTTGAAAGCATTTCCTTCTAGTGACACCCTTTCTGTACTACTTCATGGAAGCAGTCTAACAGTTGTCTTCAAAGGGTTTTCTTTAAACATGAGAGCACTGAGTTTCCTGGAGTCTCCTGGGACAGATTTCAAATGTTTGAATGAAGGCAATCAAAGTTTGAGCATCCCAATCTGGGCCAGTCACTCTTATATCCACTATCATCAATAAAACAAAGTAACTGCTTCTACAAAATAGGTTATCTGATGTGTCTTAGACACTATTTTCTGATAATTGAGTCACTTTTCAAAAGTGCATCTTTCCCACAACTGACTATAAAGGGCATTTTTGGTAACTTGCATAGTCTTCCAGGTCTAACTCCTGGGCTACTAAAGTTTCATGAAATAAATGCTAATGCTCACATGCAAGAAATTTCAAGATTTTGGAATTATTTCTCTTCTACCTCAGATCTCTGGCACTATCAAGTGAGAAAGAGATAACAGAGATTAACAATAAAATAATAATAATAACAACGTTAATATATGCAGCCTTAAGAAAAATGAAATAGTGTTTCTAGTATTAGTCGCAATCACTATTAAGGGTCATATTGCAGGACTTAATAAGACAATAAGCCAGTAGCCAATGTTCTGCATAAATAATGAGCCAAATCAAAATCAGTCATGCGTCTAATTGGGACATTTGTACTACACTGCTTGAGGCATAGAATACTTTTCTATGCTAGATATGTGCTTGGCAAAATTAATCAGATAATCAGCTCTCAGTCTCATATCCATTTTCTGAAACTCTTTGTGGCACTAGATATGAGTAAGATAGTATTTCTGCTGACAGTGGTCTTTAACAGTTTGGGTTTTTTTTTTTTAAATGAGATAGCTGTGTCATTCAGGACAATAAATAGCTGTAAAGGGCATTTTGTGAATATTATTACTCTTTAAAAACTATGCTAGCCTATGGGGAAAGAACCAGACTGGTGACCCAGGTTCTCTTTCTAGCTGTTCAACTACCCTGGTGTTGACCGTAGCTGTGTTTTTGGCCCTTTTTTTGCCTCAGTCTCCTCCTTTCTAAAAGAAAAGTAATGATAAAGTATTTCTTTCTGTATGACTTTGAGGTCTGCTGACAGAGCCATTTCATAAGACCAAGAGATTTTTTTCAAAATATAGCTTACATTGAGAACTCAGTAGGTTATTAGAAAAGCCTAGGAATGGGGCTAAAATCCCGTTAGGGTCAAGCTCCAGATCTGATTAGGGCAAAATAGCATAAACAGTACTAAAAAAAAAGCAAGTTAAAGTATTTTAAGAAGATTAGATTGTCATTTTCATCCTCAAACTAACAATTCACTGTCAGGAAAGAAACTATTTCCACATCTCATGCCTGAGGCTCAGAGACCCAACTGAGCCCCTGGATAGGTTCATCCAGCTCACCTGTGATTACCTGAATTCAGTTTCTGTGGCCCTTTTCCATGCTGCCTTTTCTCCTTTTAACCCCTTTGACAGAAAGGAGGTGTGGATGTATCATGTAGTAGAACAACACCCTGAGGCTTTTGAACCCTATTGCAGCTCATGTGGCAAGGACATATTTGATGATTCGCAGAGGACCCTTTCTTTGTGTTCAGGGCACAGCAGGACCTGGTCATACGACGGAACACAGACAGGACATATGTGATGGGCAAGAAAGCCTGTTGATAATGCAACAGGTAAAAGGACAAACACATGAGAGCAGGAACCACGATGTGTATTCCTCAAGAGGTCTTGTGGCAAGGTCTATGCAGCTGTATGAGCTCTACTGTCCCCAACTACAAAAACAAGGTAGTGCAGAAGGCCCTTTATACAGACTTTATTGTAGTAGTCATATCTACATTTGTAATAGAAACAGAAGGGATTCTTTTTTAAAAAAAACCTCAGGAATTAAAATATACCATGTCAGGAAGAACATTTTTGGGGAACTGGATTTCAAGACTCACTAAAGAAGAAAAGATACTGAAGAGAACTGATTTCTGAACATTAACATGCATTGGCTATGTCTAAGTTAGGCATTAGTTATTTCATTTTGTTTAGCCTAATAGTGATAGTACAATAATAAAGAACTCTGAATGAATATCAGTTTACTGCAGTACTAATGAGAACTCTTTGGGGAAAGTTTTCAGCTAAGTATCACTCAACCCAATTGAAATAAAAAAGTGCACAGTCTTCCAAAGTGGCTGATTTTGTACTTGTTTGTATTGGAGAATTTAGCAGCTCTCTCTCTAAATTTTACAAAATCTTAACAGGACAAGAAAATCATGAGCACCAGCTACATGTCCTTTCCTGGGACAGGTTTAGTGTGCTTACACTAGCCTTGCCTTTCAGGAAAGCTCTATTAATTCCCTGTGCATATGCTTTCATCCCCAGAAGAGGTATAAACACATCTTTGTATGGGCCATCATCAAGGTTTTTATGGTTAAGGTCAAGATGAATATAACAAGCTGTAACCTGAAGTTTCATTCACATTGCTGTTGACTGAAACCCCTTCTGAGGTTTTAAAAAAGTTTGATTAACTTTCTCAAGTTTGCTATTTTTCATGCCTGTCTGCCTCTTTAGTAGAGCAGATAAATCTCTACAATGGAAAACTGACATATTACAAGAGATTATTCTTGCTGTGTTTCTGATTTGGCTGGCATGACTATAACTCAGTCATGTTTAAATGCCACTTTATAACTCCTTTAAAGTAGTGGCTTGGGGAAATCAGGCTGTCCACAAAATCCTCTTACATTATATGCAGCCACAGGCAATTAAACAGTTAAAGCTGAGGCCAACCTAGAGAGAAAAACAGAATATTCCACACAGCATGTTAGTTGCTCAATAGTTTTGCCCCTGGGCCAGGGTGGGTTGGGAACCACCTGATTTAAAGGAATGCTTTAGCAAAACACCCTGTTTTGGATGCTTACCAGAATCAAAATTTTAAAAGTCTTGGTTTCATTCAGCTCAGCTATGATCTGCCTGTGAAATAACATTAACTGAATTTAAAAGAGATATAACAAAAATGTGATAGGGGACCAGCAATTGCAAAACTAGCTTTGCATTAAACTAGAAACTTTAAAATTAGGTGGTTATTTCCCTCCAAACTTATAGGCTTCATTTTGTCAAACCTGGTATGTTTGGATGTAAGAGATTAGAACTGGATGGTTGGTAACAGTTTTCCTTTTCTGGGTAGGAAAAAAATTTATTTAAGGGTATAATTCATTCAAGGGAAAGGAACCTGGGGGTCCTGGTGGACAGCAGGATGACCATGAGCCAGCAATGTGCCCGCTTGGCCAAGAAGGCCAATGGCATCCTGGGGTGTATTAGAAGGGGTGTGGTCAGTAGGTCGAGAGAGGTTCTCCTCCCCTCTACTCTGCCCTGGTGAGACCACATCTGGAATATTGTGTCCAGCTCTGGGCCCCCCAGTTCAAGAAGGACAGGGAACTGCTTGAAAGAGTCCAGCGCAGAGCCACAAAGGTGAATAAGGTCATGGAACATCTCCCTTGTGGTGGAAGGCTGCGGGAGCTCGGTCTCTTTAGCTTGGAGAAGAGGAGACTGAGGGGTGACCTCAACAATGTTTATAAATACGTACAGACGAGTGTCAGGAGGAGGGAGCCGGAGTCTTCTCGGTCATGGCCAATGACAGGACAAGGGGTAACGGGTGCAAGCTGGAGCATAGGAGGTTCCACATTAACATAAGGAAAAACTTTTTCACTTTGAGAGTGACAGAGCACTGGAACAGGCTGCCCAGAGAGGTTGTGGGGTCTCCTTCTCTGGAGACATTCAAAACCCTGGACATATTCCTGGGTGATCTACTCTAGGTGGTCCTGCTCTGGCAGGGGGGTTGAACTAGATGATCTTTCAAGGTCCCTTCCAACCCCTAACATTCTGTGATTCATCAGTTCTGTGATTCTGTGAATTCCATCTTCTGTGTTTGGTAAAAACAAGATGAAAAATTTTAGAGAATTGATATAAAATTGACAGACCAGGGAAGGATGTGAATTCAGTTGCATTTCCTCACAAAAGATCTAGAACTATATAATGTGCATAAATATGATGAATGCATTAGGGTCATGCCTGTGATTAATTTGGCCCTTAGTTGGTAAAGCCAGGCTGAAGAGAAAAGCCTGTCTAAAAGCAATTAGTCAAGTGCTCAGGTTTAACAGAAACAGCTTGTCTGAAGGGTGGGAAATAGTAATATTAAAACATTTTGATCTTTGTTACTAAAATTCATTCTGGAGACATCTTAAAAAGTTTCAGAAGTAAGTAACTCAAGTATGAGAAAAAAAACGTGAAAAGCTGATGTACCTCTTTGTTTGAATTCCAGTGGTCAAGCACTACTCTTCTTGGGTTTGACTGTCACCTAACACAAATTTTATAGAACTGTATTTTCGCTGACTTCATTGCTGCTCCTTGCTCTTTGAAATGAGTAAGATCAGAACTAAATGTGATTCAAAGTTCCATCAGTACTGTACACCTGTGCTACTCATAAATACAAAATTATGTACACATAAAGATGTATACAAGTTTATGACCATTTCTGTAGAATTTTTTTTCAAGAGTATTACAGAGTTTTTCATTTTTCTAATGCTGTCACCACCTTTATGAAGAGAACAAGAAGGTTTCTATTGCTGTGTTAAAACTTCAAAGTTTGAATTTCAAGTACATATTGGAGCTGGTACCGTTGTATTTAGCAAATATGGTTTTCTTCCTTTCTCATTGTCCAAGCATAACTGTTATAGCCAGAAGTCAGTCTTCACAGTGCTGTTTTTGTTCTAAGCTTTATATATGATAAGTTTTACCTCAGATGATCACAGGGGTTTTTTTAACAAGTTCGGTAATAATATCTAAAGTAAATCAAACACGATTGTCACTTCAGAGGATTAAAAAATAGTGAGCAATGGCGCCTGAAGCCTTGGTCAGTTCTGCTTCTTACTACAGATCCCTGAATTTTCCCCAAAAGTTTACACACTGTTGTAGACAAGTAATGAACATGAATAATGAACAAAATGAATGCAGAGTATCAATGAAAGTATGTTGATTAGCATAATAGGTATGCACAATTTAGTAGTATACTGACCATTTATCTTTATTTTGGAAATCTCATGTGGAAAGCAGATTAATTTTGTGGGAATATGATATTGTTAAGATATGTTTTCCCTGTGGCTTAGGGATGGAATGGGGGAAAGTATAAGTGTTTGAATGAAAACTGTATTGAAGGGTAGTAATGGCTGATCCTTTGGAAAGCATGGAGAGGTCTGACACTCTCCACAAAAAGCCCTGAGATGAAAAAGATAGAGGTAAGGTGAGGGAGATAAGCCTAGAAGGCCTTTAAATTGAAGATAGTTTGTGAGTGATGACATGGGGAAAAGTTCATTACCAGTGTAGAACCCCAGAAGGGCTGATAAAAGGCTCAAACCAAATATCCAGGACCTTGATCTTCTATGTCTGAAACAGAGACAGCAGATTGCCAGATTTGAAAAAAAGGTTGCAATGCTTTAAACGTAACGTTATATAAGGAGTGGGGAGTAGATGACAACTTTAGCTGCATAAATAAATGGAAAAGCATAGGTCTGTATTGTGCAGGAAGAAGTAATAAAAATAAAAATCTGCTATTTTCTGATCTTGAATATGTATTTAGAATGACACTGATTTCGAAGTAAAAATGTTAACTGTATTACAGCCCCTGTGAGCCATCTTAAGGATCATCCATCTCTTATTTTGACAAAATTAGTTTTGAGCTTAGCCTTTTAGATTTAGGGTGACCTTTTGATTTCAAGGATTTGGAAAACTCCCACAAACTCTCTCTGGACAACTCTGTATTACTTTACAAATTCTTTCATCACCAGGTCATATCTACATGGTCTATAGCAACACAGCTTTGACATAGGATGTCACTTATGCTTTACATCCTACAAGTGCTCACAGAAAGTCCATGCTCTTGTAATTTGATTTAATCTTTTGAATGCTTACTTTTTTGTCATTTTCAGATGAAGGGGAGACAAAGAGAGCAGTTAACTAAAACTAAACTGCATGTTAACCTATTTTTAGTAAGTTTTGCTTTTGGGGAAAAAAAAAAAAACCTAAACAAAAAAAAAACCCAACAAACTAGAGAATCTGACATATATATTTAGTTACAAAAACATTCTTACCTTTGATCATTAATGTATACGTGAAAAAAACATGCTGCACGGTTACACTTTTCTTCACTTTAGAGGTCAGAGAGGGTAGGAAAACTGCTTTTTCATTTAATTGCATATAAACTTGTCCCCAGCCACTGCTTAAGCCAAATCATACACAGAATGTTAAACTACTGCATGTGAAGTTAGCAGCAAATTAATATTTCATGAAAAACCTGCATTAACCCCCTGATCCTGACCTTCAGGTTTAATGGGGAACTGGAACAAAGATGTAGACCAAAGGCTTCAGTGTTGCAACAACAAGAAAGAACAGTACTTCTAGAGCTCATCCCTTTCCTTCCTGTTCAAAATATACATGAAGTTTTGGCACAGATCTAGATACTTCTTGTTGGCCCCAAAATTCTGATTGTCCTCACACAAATCCACTAAGGAGAGGAAACTGGCTTTCGTTTACCTATTTCATTTAGCTACTTACCTTGCGTGTTAAAGAAGTGTATATTTCAGAAAGGACAAAATTATTTCCCGGCTTGCATGCCTCTCTGCTAGGCTTTGGCCATCAGTTAAACATAGGTCTGAAGATATGGACACATGTCTTTGTTGGTCTTGGTCTGGCTGTCCTGGGGCACCATCTCTCCCTGTGACACTACGATGTCAAGTACTGCTGATCAGTATTCAATATGTCTAGCAAGTGATTTTGCTGAATATACTAATCTCTCACTTAGGGTCATCCATCACAGGTGGCTGCTCTCAGAGGCTTACCTCAGTGACAGGACGCATACTCATCCACTGGTTATGTTCGTGGATGTGACTTAGTGAACCTGTGAGTGCGCAGGAACTATAGATATGGTGTGGCCAGTCAGAAGATGATGCAAGTAGTGGCATGGTACCTGAAGAAGGATGCCCATTGCTGGAGATCAAGCTTAGCAGTAGGAAGAGCCTTTCAAAGAGGAGATGATAGATGTTGTTGATTCCCATTTCTCAAAATAAAGGACAGAGAAGAACAAAACAAATGTGTGGCAGTTTCAGTGCTTGCCCAGGGTTCCTTGAAGAATGTATTTGCCACAGTACACCTCAAAAACTTTTCCTGTTCCAATAGGACTCTTCTTCTTTTTAGTATTTTCTATGCTACCTGATCCCCAGCTCTCCAGAGAAGCTAAAAAGAAGGTATGATAACTCCTACATTTTGCCCAGCATTTGGCATTCACAAAGATACTGTCCCCAGCAGAGAAAAAAATTATTAGATATTTGTCTTTTCCATATGCCAGTTGTTGCTAGAACCCCCTTTTGTACTAACACTGGCACATAGATATAGAATGGAAAACTGCATTGTAAATCTACCACTAAAAGGGCTTAAACACCCGAGCTTTCAAAATAAATCAACCAATCACTAGCCCTGGTGTGGGTACAGAAATCCTCTGGAGTGGGAGGAAATATGGATTGATGCTGTGTTGTCAGCTTCAGTCTGTCAGGAATCAGTAGTTCCAGGAATCACAGCTTTCCCCTTCACTATCATAGGCATTATTTCTGAAACTTCATGATGGCAAATTTAAATATTAAATATGTCTTTGATAAACTTTAGTACGCTCACAAATTCCGACTGCCCGATCACGGCCATTACAGGCACTGCAGCAGAAAGCACTCGGGCATTAGCACTGCTAGAGGGTACCCAGGTGCAGAACATAGAACTGAGGTTCTCCATCTTGAGGCAGAAATCTTTCCAGGTTATATTTTAGTAGTAAAGATATCCTTTCACAAACCTTCCTTTGAAGAATTCAAACCATTCTATTTCTAATATAAATGACAAAACAGATATGGAACTCACTTATACTTTCAATCTCCACAGTAGCGCATGTTTCAATTAAAAGTAAAATTATTACATTCTTTAGTTTGCACAATTTTTTGATAGAATAGTACATTTATATGTTAATTTTGCTAAGATCAACTTTATTTATCTACAGGAAGCTATTCCAAGATTGTTGTACATTTTCTTCGCTTCTGAAATGTTATCACATTTAATTGCCTGATCTTATTTGGGTTGCAATCATAGTCATTAATTAGCAGGAAGGTGAGGGACAGCATCATATCTAACTATCTGTTATGGCTGCTTTAATGAGGAAAATACCTGCCATCATTTTAAAGGCATCCTGTATACTTCACAAATACAGCTTGCTGTAGCATTCTCATTTAGACTGTGAACATCAAAGGAAATTGATGTCAGGTGTGAACAGAAGCTGTTGAATATATCTGTTGAGGAAGCTGAGTGGTATGTCTGGATGGGAGAGATGAAGGGCAGCTTAAAACATTAACAAAACTACAGGTAATTAGTGTAAACTTTCAAGGGTAAGGTATGCTTGAGGAATAAAAATGTTGTTTATAGCTATTCCCTGTAGTGCCACTATCGCTAAGGGTCTGTCAATGTTTTCATTTATAAAGCTCTATTTTTATAGGATTGTGCACTAGTAATAAAAAATGTGCTTGGGGCTAGAAGTTGACAATTTAAAGAAAAATAAATTGGTTTTGTTGTTTTGGTGGCTTTTTTTTTTTTTTTTAAATTATATGAGTATATGAATAATAGAAGTTCATCTGTTTTGAATGGTTGTTTTCCTTTGTATATTTCAGCTGTTGGTTTAAAATCAAATTAATGGAATTTGGCAAGCAATTAGTTCTTAGTATGGACTAATCAGTGTTGGAATTCTTGGGGAAAAAATAAATAAAACAAGATTATTTAGTGTTTCACAGGCAAAATTATACCTTTCAAAGGGAATCATAAAGAATTCTATGCATCTGTAGCATACATCGAATGAATATTTTCATTCCAAGGAAAGTGTTACAGTATATTACCTGAAAAACAAGCTTTAAGAAGTGCCAAAATATAAACAAGCGTGGTCAGTTATAAAGGTGTTGTAAGTTTACTGTGCACTATCAGGCTTGCCGTCTGGCTGCTAATGGTGTTGTCATATCTCATCTCAGTAATTCTCTATAAATAGACTACAGTAGGAACCTTCCTGGGATATTGATATTCTCAGGATCCTACATGCTTAAGAGAGGCACAAAGTAATTTCCTAGACAAAAGAAAAAATATGCCTTTTGACTCTTACCATGCAATTATAGACGAATATTGTTTCACTGTAATTTCATATTGGACTCCCTTTGATGTAAGGAACACTTCTTCTCCTCATCACATTACAGCATTCAGAGTAGTGAAATAATGGTTGCACATTTGTGAAAGGGATGCTTTTAAATGAAAGTTTAAGGGCCGAGCATGCTATGGGTCACATGAGTGCTTATCTAGAATAGTACTTACTGTTCATGTAAGTTTTTTCACCTTACAAGATCTCTGATTGCTTTAGGAGAGAAGTCAAGTGTCATTACCGTATTACACAGATGAGGGAACTGAAGGCAAGTAAACAGTTGGCTCAAATGCCTCTCAGCAGAGCAATGCTAGCAATGGACTGGAAGTCAAGACTCTTGAACACTGTCCTAACGCTTTACCCACTGTATGAGTATGCCTCTGCTATATCTGTTGAAGTCTTGGAAAATACTGGCCCAAACTCTATCTCAGGAGTTGGTATATATTCCAAAACGAAACCTTCTAAATTTTGCAAATTTCATTTCTGTCAAATCCCTAAAATACAACGTTGATAAAAATATGGTTGTGGGGGTTTTTTGGGGTTTTTTTGGTTTTTTTTTTAAATGTGTATGGAGTGTTCCTTACTCCTCAAAGATCCCTTCGTCTAACTAGAGTTGCCTCTGTCAGGGAAATTGAGTGGGAATTACCAATCTGGATCTGTATACTAATTTTAGAATAAAGCCAGTCTGTGAATCAAGACCTTCTGATCTTCAGCATGCTCATATATATATATCGGGTTTCCTTTTTTCCTCTCTCAAGTTCATCACCCACTGGTCTTAAATGAAAGGGCTGAATTCTGCCCTTAGATCCTTGACTTCAGCTGAATTTTAGTTTAAAAGGCTGAGGGAAAATTTGGCACAAAAGTTCCCATATATTCACACTTGCTTTTTATGAACATGAAGATATGTTTGGGTGCAATAAACACCTGTCATCTTAAATAGTAAAGAATGTACTGCATTCTGCTTGTGTGGTTTTTGTTTGGGTTTTTTTTAGGATAAAAGTGGTTTAATTTCTAGTTAAATGCAAAGACACAGTGAAGGAACTAACATTGCAGAAAAGATATTGTAAAGAGGACTGCAAGTAATTCCAAATAAATAAAGTCCAAAATATCCTATTTTACGCAAAAAGACACAATACTGCTATTGTAATTCAGATGACCTTGAAACAGATATGACACGGCCATTTTGTGTAATAATGATATGCCTAATATTAATATGGAGATGAGAAAAACTATTTTAGACAGATCCCAATGACTGACAGGTAGTGATATCCTATGAAAATCTTGAGCAGAACTCTTTCACCATTTAAAAAATCATCTTTTTTCTCTCAGAAGTTAAACAATAGATGAGACCTCCTAATGGCTTTCCATGTGTTCATCACAGCTACCTGCGTGAATTTGCAGTAATTAAGCAATCTGAAACACTGACTGACCCAGAGAGAAAGATATTCCATACCGGTGGTGTCCTTGAAATGTCTTCATCATCAAGCAATCTCTTCTCTTCATCTCAGTGAAAGCTAATGTCAGCACTACTGTGTAGCAACCCTTCCCCTAAATAGCTATTGAAATCTTATAAAGATGCTTTTTTTCATTACAAAAAAAGGAAAAAAATTAAAAAGAGAAAAATCCCACCAGCAAAGCAGCGTGGGCAGAGAAATGGCCCTGTGAAAATGTTTCTGCTATCAGGAGGGAGAGAAAGGGGGCTTGATGGGGATAAAAACAGGTTGGGTTTTGGGGGTTTTTTTAAGGTCAAAAATATAATTAGCATTTGAAAGGATGTGAAGATGCATTACCTCAGGGACCACAATGGCCAAATTTGTGCCATTTAATGTCAACAGCCATTGGAGTTGTGATAAAATTAACAGAGCTTTGTGTGATTGATAACATACCTCATCTGCCATTCCAGTACAAAAATCCCACAGGTTTAGCAGCAAGGAACAACGTTTAGATCACTTTTGAAAGGAAGCTGTTTGAAAGATGTACTTAGGGGCTTTAATTACCTTCTGAAATCTATGACAGCCTTCCTCACTACCACTACCAAAAAGTAAAAATGTATTGTTTAATTATTAACTGTGTGAGGTGAACTTAGTGTATCTCTTTAGTAAGAGGACATTCTTTGTGGACACTGAAGGGCGAGATTTCTGAAGTGGAAAAACAGTAGTTCCTGACAGCAAAAGAAAGGGGGTGGATCACTGACAGTGAGGGGTGTTAAACAATGACTTAAGGACTGAAAGGAAGCTAGTCATTCTGTAAATACCATACGCTTTAACTAAGAACCGGTTTATTTTTCACTTATTAGTAGACTACATGCATTTTTCTACCCTATACTAAAAAAGTGTTTAAATGTTTTGGCCAATATGACTTTCAGAATCACACTGATCAGTTATATTATGAATCAGAAATGAAAATCATGTTTAAGGACACCAAGTCACAAACCTTGTAGAGACCATATATGTGATTCCATTGAATTGAAGAGGCAGCTTGATCATTAGTGTGAAGTATTGATTACAAATCTATTTCGTGTTCCTGGAATACCAGCTTTTTTTACATCTTAAGAAACAGGTTTTTCATTTGATATAGAGTTGTATGATGGTACAATTTTTAGCGGGTTTTGTGCCATCAATCCTCCCTTTATTTCTTTATAAACTATAAATTATGTAAACCAGTGCAATAAGTTAACAATCTGTCTCGTCTTTTAGTGGATAATACGCTACATATATGTTTCTAGTAACACAGCACTTTTTGTCCTACTGAAAACTCAACAACTGACTGAAAAACAATGGACAAATACATATCTGAATATAAGTCATGGGACAGTGAAAATGTTTTCATAAATCTATACATATTTTCACTACTGTCTTGTGTCATTAATGTTATAATCTTACTGAAAAGATGTCCAGTGTTTAGAGTTGGGTAAGATCTAACACATCATCCCAATATCTTAGCTGTCTGGAGAAGCACCAGACTGCAAGTCATCACCACCCAATTACTGCAGTACTGATTTAGCAAAGATTTCCACCATAGATCCTAACATATTCCTCAACAATTGCAACAAGTCTCTCCGATCTATCACAAGCAGAGCTAGCTGGGGGAAATCACTGGGTCGAAAGGTGAACTGGGTAACCAAAAATTGAATCTTTGATGAATAATCAAAACTTAAATGTGAACAAAAAGGACTATCCATCAAGATCACACAGCTTCAACTGTAGCAGTCACCTAATGCATTAAATAAAGTGCTGAATCACTGTGAATTGCCCCAGTGATGGTAACCACTCACCAGCTTCAGTCAGAAGAAAGGAGCCAAAGTTATACTGTTACCAGATGTCATTTCTCTGCCACTGCCTTTGCTCTCTAAAAAACTGTGCAGAACCAATTGAAAAGTTCTTGAAACCAAATTATTTGCTCTGAAATCAATAGCTCAATGCAGGAGGTCACTAGGGTAGAGTTTCTGTTGGTAAATATCACTTGAGCATTTGGCACTAGCACACAGTATCTGACATCTTACTCCCTGATACTTTGCACAGGTAGTAAAAGCATAGGAGAAATGCGTATAGACACATAATGACTAATAAAGGCAACAAAACTTGAGACATAGTTTACTTTGCATGATATACATGTAACTTAGCTAAGGAGTATCTTATCATCACAAGTAATACTTTTAATAAATAAATTCATTCAAGAATTTGAAGTGATAAGGAAAAGCCTCCTGAATAGTCTAATGGTGTGATAACCTAATGGGCCTATCCATATCCTAGCTGATAAATACACAGCAATTCCTGTCAAGGCACTGGCACTCAGAAAAGCTGATGGACAGAATTGTACTTTAAATATCACTTACCTCTGTCCTAAAAGGACAGGCCCTAGAAACTGAGTAACAATGAGATCATTATAAAAAATTCATGTAATACCAAAACAACAGAGGAAAATATTTTTTTATCATTATTGTGTGTACATTAGTGGATTGCTGAATGTAGGAAAATGTAGTAATTTTCCTTTTATAAAACAGTGAGTCTGTGAAATATGATGTGTTGAGACCATAGAGATTAGAACTGTATACATATCTAGTAACACTTATAACTATGACAAGGAGCCCAAACACATAGTTTATACTGCTGTTATAGCTAAAGCAGATAGGAAAGTCTGTAATTAGAATTGTCCCAAGTTTCCCAGAGAACTTTATTTTAAGCTGGTATGACTATGCCATTGACTTGTTTTAGCATAAATCCTTTGGGCTGAAAAAGCTTTTCAAAGGCACATGTCTGACTACACTCTGTAATATTTTTCAAATTTCATCTATAATGATTTGATGACCAGACTATTTACAATATTTTTACTAAGAAAGTCTAGTACTTTCAAGCTTTCAGACAGGTGCTTGAAATTCAGCTCAGAAGAAGAGGGATGAAGGGAGAGAAAAGGGTCAGATTTATGCCTGCTTGTTAGTTTACGATGTAGTTTTCTGAAGACTGTATTTGCACTGAGCAGCCTTTATTCCCTCATAGCTCTTAAGTGCTGAGGGACTGTGCTTGCACCTTCCACACAAGTATGTATGAATGCCCCAATATAAGTCTGCAGCTCGGGGTGAGATTTCCCCTTCAAATTTCTTTCCAAACAAAATAGTATTTCCTGCAGCAGTAAGCACCAGAATGGGTAGCAGGACTTTCATTGTTAGCAGCTATATTTGCTTGCAATGTTGAAGGATGAACAAGAAATGGGTCAGTGCAGAAGCAGCTAACAAACTACATCAGGTGTTGACTGCACCATACTGAGTTTAAACAAGGTTATCTTACTGAAATGGCTAGATTAGTTCTGGAAATATTGAATGTTTAAATGCTTGACTTTAAGCAAGTATAACTTTTTTTAAAGGCTTGGTTCATTATATACATAATATCACAGTTGTTCAAAAGATTACTGGCAAAACATTTCCTTAACAGAACATGAAACTTCATCAAATCAACATTTTCAAAGAAAGCATAGATTTTGTTGTAATTTTTGGTTAGCTATGAAGTAAGGACATTTGACTTATTATTTAAAAATTATTACTATATGTAACTCGTCAAAATGAGGTTCTGGTGGATGTGGAACCACACACCTCCCCTTTTGTTCTCCTCCAGACTGTGGTTCTTCTGGCACTTCCATTTTGCCAGCCATTTTCCCATTGTCATCTAGTGGAAATCTCACACACTGTAAACTAGTAGCAGTACAGAAAATATTTAGGGTAGTCAGTTTAGAACCACTAGAGAATTGAAGCAGGAATAAAGATTGTTATACTGCCCCACTAACTTATTAGTTGAGTTATTTATTTTCAAACATGTTAAATTAGCCTAGGATATTTTGATTTGATATTAAGTTTCTGCATATTTCAAGCTCTGTAAAAGAATGTATGTATTTATCTCTCATTTGAAATTTAAAAAAAAACAAACAGTATTGGTTCTGCTCAATAGTTAGATTGATTGTTGTTTAGTGTGGAGACAGCAGCTAACGGCCACAGAAAAAAACTACAGTAAAGGACAAGGCCTGAAGTACCTTAAAAGAAGAAATTAGATCTTGTATTTAAAAAATGGTCTGTAAAATTTCAGTATTTGCACCAAAAGATATAAGATAATTGCTACAATAAAACCATCTATACATTTGTGTGGTGGGTTGACCTTGGCTGGACGCTCTATAGCTCTCCTCCTCAGCAGGATCAGGGGACAGAAAATATTATGGAAAAAAACTCATGGGCCACGATAAAGGAAGTTTAATAAAGCAAAAGCAAAGGCCGGGCTTGGAAGCAAAAGAAAACTAAATACTTAGTATCTACTACCCATCAGCAGGCAATGTCCAGCCACTTCCCAGGAGGCAGGGTTTCAGTACATGTAGTGATTGTTCCAGAAGAGAAATATCCCAGTAACAAATGCCCCCCACTCCTTCTCCTTTCTCTAGCTTTTATTGCTGATCAGACATCACACGACATGGAATATCCCTTCAGTCAGTTTGGGTCAGCTGTCCTGGCTGTGTCCCCTCCCAAGATCTTGCCCACCCCAGCCTTCTGGTGAGGGAAGGATGTTGGAGAGACAGCCTTGATGCTGTGGGAGCCCTGCTCAGCAGGAGCCAAAGCACTGGTGTCTTATCAACACCTTTCTAGCTACCAACATAAAGCACAGCACTATGAGGGCTGTTGTGGAGAAAATCAACTCCATCCCAGACAGACACAATGCAATTTGTTTCATTAACACCATGAGTCCAAAACAGCAATGGATACCCGCCTTGGCTTTCCTCATGGAGGCAACATGCCCATTTAGTGTGTATCAAAATTCTTCAGCCTTCTATATCCTCACTTCTCAATGAACTCAGGCAATGAAACTATGACCTCTCAAGAGAAAGTAAATATATCATTCCAAATTATTATTGTTTCTGTGCCTTCCAGGTTAGCTTATTATCTCATTTTATGGTCCTGAAGTTGGGCACAAGTATCAAGGTAGAGCCTTCAATGGGGATATGCACTGTGCAATGTTTACAGTCTGTAACATTCTTGGTTTACCTGTCTCATGTACTGCATTGAGCAACACTTCAGTAATAATATCTTTTCTTACTGCTATAATATTCAATACCCAAAATGTTAGCTTTAGCAAAGTTAAAACTGCAGTTTGGATATACTGCTAACACCAGAGAAAGATCATAAAAAGTACTTGGAAATTAGCCCTTTATCTGATTTTACCTTCACTCATGAATCATAAGAAAATGGATTGATTTTTTTGTTTGTGATTGTGGACTTTTCATTGAGATTCCTTTTTATTTGATTTCTCATTTATTTATTTACACGCTTTTGCTATCTGTTTCAAACTGCAGGTGAACTTGACCTTATATGCTTGGATCAGGTAGACCACACGAGATTTCTTCTCCATCCTTTATTTGCCAAATCTGTCTTAGCTCAATGGGTGTCATTTTTAGATGTTTTCTCAGCTATATTTCTGTTCTGTCTTTTCATCTGGCTGGAGAAAACAGTGCATATTTAAAGAAGAAGAGAAGAAATCATAATACTCTGGTTTGAGCATAAGCCTCTGCTAATTCTGCTGGGAACTGACTTATATTTCCTTTTTTTTTGCAGTTGTTCTATGTATATCCTGCGTTTCTCAGAATTGTATGTGAGACTTTTTCAATACAAAGTTTTCCTTGAAGCATTTTACCAGTGCACTGTGATTCAGAATAGTTGTTCAAATTTCTACTTACCTGTGTGCGAGCAAGTTTTTCCCCCAAAAACAATGGCGGAATTCATATGCTGAACAGGAGGTGTGTGCTAAAGTTAATTGTTGCAGTAAGGACTACGATTTAAAAAACCTAATAATTCTGGAGAGATGCGCTGGTTCCTGGAATTTTTGAAGTGATTGCATGGGAACCACAATTAAAATTCAATCTCTAACATCTCTTGTTATCTTTTAGAATCAGATCCTGTCCACAGCTACCAGTACAGCAATCAATAATATCTTCTGTTTGGGGTGCAAGGGAGGACCAACATACCTCCACTCAGTGACATCAGCCAGAACTGGCTAGATAAAGCAGTCATAAAGGTAGAAGACATTTTTACTATTAGCTGACAAGTATATTCAGGTTTTAGTGCAAGGGGTGTCAAGATTTTGTCTGGCAAAAAAGGTCACTGTATCTGCTCAATCTGAAAAACTAATTTACAAAAATGAAATTTCAGGAACATTTTCAGGGTTTTTTTCCTCTTCTCTCCCTTCTCTCCAGTCACCAAGTTTAGAAAAATTTATTCTTAAATCCTTTACATGCTCTTAACAAAGCGAATCAAGTTCAGCCCTGTGAACTGTATTAGCTTAGTGCTCTGCTAGTCAGAAAAGTCAAATTGGTATTGAAATTGTCACACTTTAACCGCTTTACTCTTTAACTGCTTTTTCTTACCCCACCATTAAGGGCATAAGTGGTGCTAAGCAACAACAGTAGATGGGTGGGTGGGTGTGTGGATGGATGGATGGATGGATGGATGGATTCGTAGAATTATAGAATCATAGAATCATTTTGGTTGGAAAAGACCTTTAAGATCATCAGGTCCAACCATTATCCTAACACTACCAAGCACATCACCAAACCACGTCCCTAAGGACCACAGAATTAATACCAGTGACAAGGACTGAATATTGAAAAATGCACTTGGGTGTGTAATTTGGGCACAGCATAAGTTCTATATTCATATGTAATTAACTTTCCATCAGTTTTGCACTTAATTTTCGATTATGTGACAGCAAATGAAAGCAGACATATTTTTAACTGGCAAGTTTTGTTACGTCATCCAGATAAGACTTAGCACTTACTTGGCAATTAATAGCCATTGTTAATGCTTCTCTCATGTCAAAACAAGCCTCTGTCCTCATCAAAAATAACATGTCACCCTCAGTGAAAGAATGTTTAGAGGAGAAAGTCCTTTCCTGGTATTTTCGTACTATGGAAAACAATCGATTCATCTGTCTTCTGTGGCTTACTCATCTTTACCTGTGTGTATTTTCCCCTCTCTTCACACGACGCCATTTCTGCTCAGCTGATGACAACAGTTTCGGCAGTCTATAACCTACTTTTGAAATATTCATATTTATTTTAAACATACAGAATATGTAAAGTAGATACACAGAAATGAAGAAAAGGAATGCGTAAAAGGCACAAGAGATTTTATTTACAAAAATATTTTGGATCCAGAAACCTAATATATTTTGCCATTGGAGATTCCAGAGCAATCACAATTTAAATGATGCCACATGGAACACTATGGCTTTTACAGTCTTTAAGTAATCACCATGCAAATATTATTGTGGTACCTACTTATGTTGTCAGGTTTTAGGAAAGGACAGCCTGACACACATTTCGTTTTTTCTTATCCAGCAGGTACACATTTATTGGCTGGGCTTGTTGCTGCTTCTGCAAGTCTTGAAACAATTTGCAAATGCACATTTTAACATGCCTCTGTTGAATTCAAATATTTGAATACTGAATAGCTAAGATGATAGAAAGTAATTCCATTAAGATCCCCGATAAGAGGAAGGGTTTCAGAAAGATGATTTTGAACCTTTAAGTATACTGAAAGTGCATCAGGCTTTACATTATATAGCCATCACATGTTTGCCAGAGCTTGGTGTGGAGTCCCTTCCAACTCCTACTATTCCATGATTCTGTGTGATTCTGTGAGTATAAATAAAGATTGTCATTACCTAGTCACCTCTTAACAGCTGATCTGCCCAGAAAAGCTGGATGCTGATTCTGGTGTTGTATTCACAGATTTTTTCCTGTTAATTTCTTACCTATGATGAATAAATACACACAGAGTCACTCTTTAAATATACAAGCAGATATTGGAAAATAAACTAATGACCTCTCAACACTCTGGCAGGGTTCTCTGTAGGTCGGTAAATAGTTCAAAAATCATCATTTATCTCACTAATTTCATTACACTTTTTCCAGATCACAAATTGTTCATGAACAAATTGTGAAATCCCTGCATTTATTCATTATTTAAAATCACACTCTGCAGTAAAGCATGATTCATTGAATATACCGATAACATGAAATTTCCATAGTTTTTGTTATGCAGCAGTGGGTCTGCTGGTAAGTAATGTAGCATGGACATTCAATCATCAGCAGCAGTGTTTCATACTACACTTTCCAATTAAAAAAAAAAATCGCAAAATTCCTGCAACCATTTTTTTTGAATTGTGCAACTTCAAGATCAGTTTTGACAAATACCTGTCATTTAAGTTTATAATTTGATTTTTCTTTTCCCTGTTTGTGTGTTAGTGAAACTAACCCTTATCCAAGGACAGTTCGAGATCTCAAAATTGGTGACATTCATCAAAGAAATGGTTCTGTATAAACAACTGTCTTAGCTCTGGAAAGTCTAAAGAACAAAAAGATGACACTGAGCACTATATAATAAACCTGTTAATATCAACATGCAGATTCCTGACACTTCAGTGGCAGTTGTATCAGGGCCAAGAATTCTTATGCAAAAATTTGCAACTATAATTAATATGCATACATTTATAAACTAATAAGAAAAAAATACTCTTAAAAATAGATTTTGTGCTATTTGCCTCTATCTAGCCTTTGTGCTGTTTCAGATGGTAACATTAGCAGAAATATCTATCTCAGAATAAACCTGAAGTTGGAAAATGAAAAGCCACTTTCTTACTTGTTTATGTTTTCAAAACCTTTATTAATGTTTGTAGAAAAACATCGGATTCTGAGCCAACATTTAAGGATTTAAAACGTGCGCATAAAATGCGCACAGAAAGATGCATATGCACATACGTGCACACAGACACCCATATGCAACCCTACAGAGTAAACAGGAAATAAAAGTAGTTGTGAAGTTCACAAGTTCACCTGCATTCACTGTTTATGTATTTCTGCACTTGTCTGTAATCCTGATAATTAGCCTCCTGGTATTGGTTCTGCTGAAGTGCCTACAGTGCATTAGACATGTCAAAATGAATCATGGTAGGAAACACTATAGATCTACAACAGGTACGGAGGGGAGGAGTATTAAAAAGCAACAACCTCTCCTACCTCATTCCCTGATTACTTGAAAAGAATTAAGCAAAAACCAAAATACAACTTAGTAATTACAGATGAAAAGCAAAGAACAAAAGAAATAAAATTGCGGTAGGAAGTACAATTGAGAAAAACAAATGCTGTTAATATTTTTTTTAAAAAATAAAGCAGAAGAAAGAAACCTTGCCCAGGTTGAAATAAAATATTAATACACTAAATGTGTGTAATTTTTTCTTTTCTACTGGTCACGTTTAGCTAGGCAGAAATTTAAAAATTCTACTGGCATGTTTGTTGGGAATAAAAAAGCCTGTAGGTCAAGTCTTTCTGAGAGAATGCCAAATGTCTTTGTGTCCAGTTATTTATGGTTTCAGATAATTGTACAGAAAATATCAAATTTGCATAGTGTGATTATTGCTGATTATTTATCTAGCAGTCAAAATGTTTCAGTGGTTCCTAGGATGACAGATTGACAAGTACTTAAAACTCATTCATTTTATGAAATTTGCATGTAATTAGGCAATAATGAAGGGGATGTTTGTGGACAGCGGATTATACTACAATATGCTGGAAGCGATTCAAATGCTTGACAAAGTGTTAACATTATCTTCAGTTTCAACTAAGTCTTGAATGTTTGGCTCAAAAAATAGTGGAAAAATGAAATGGGTTATGGAAAGTTACTAAATGTATTTCTAGAATGAAGTATATATTTTTTTACTCCTCTCCTTGTCTTCCTACTTATTTATGCACTGCTGATGAATTGTACTTTAGGTATTTAACTCATATCACATTCGGTGCATCTCATCTGTAATAGTTCTGCTGCCACTGCTGTGGTCATTATCACAGTGAAATCCTATGAAGAATGGCTTGCTTTGGTTTCTTGGCGTCCATGTGGGATCTGAATTTTTAAGCTCCTGCTTTGAGATTCATACAAAGAATTGGATTTTGAAGAACTGATTTATCACACAAGATATAATTCTTTTCTTAACCAGTTGTTTCCACAGAAATAGAATACTTAACTTTAAGCTGCACATTTTTAAGTGGAGGTAACTTTTGCCAGTATTTTGTGGTGGCTGACAACTGCAAATGACTTCTACTTGTTAAAAGATACAACATTAGTTCAAATGTCCCAACAGTCACATTTTATTTAATATAATGTTGATTCTTGTTTCAATGCCATAAGTAGATATATCCCTGGTTTTAGAGGATTTCATGTATGCATCAAATGCACTTCTACATTTGAGTCCACAGCCAGTGCTCCCCTTTTTAATACAAACTAGTGTGCAGGGACCTGTGTAATGAAATGTACTTTGTAATCAGCTGTTTTCAAATATTTCTCTCTCATTTTTGGAATATATTCTCTAACTCAATTGAATATGCTCCCAAAGCAAACAGTAAAGGTGCTATACAACTTCTGTAGACGGAAGTAGGTTTCTACATATAGGATCTACAAAGTAAACATGCTAATCAGGGAATTGCCTAGGCTTGTAAGTAGAAAAGTCTTGCATTCAAAAAATCGGCTGTGCTGTTTTGGGGAATATGAGATCAATGTCTCTGTTACAGGGCAATGCACACTGCTAGTAAAGCAGCATAATCTGGAACCCTGTCCACAGCTAGTGGTTTTTTCACCAAATGATTTGATGATGGTGCTGCCCTTGATCCTTTTTGCTCAGGGTAGTGGTTTAAGCTCCCACTCAGGTCTGAGCATGTCACATGGATTTGATCTTACAGTCCCTCCTACTGGAGTTCCAGTTTTCATGGAATAACCGAATTCTAGAAAAAGAAGAATTCAAACTCACTCAAATACTGATTAAGTCACTCATATGAGGGGAAGAGATATGTTCAGTCCTCACTTACATGAATGTTCCAGCTACTGTGTTATAGCATCACTTTCTTTCTGTTTGGTCCAGGAAATACTTAAATATCCTTAAAACAGCTGTGACAGAAGAGACTGAGACAATGTTAACTACTGCATGCTATTTCATAAGTTCCTAACGAGGGAACCCCCCAATAGGCACAAGGTCAGAAGACCTAAACTCATGAGGAAGAAGTGAACAAGCATCAAGCGTTCTGACTGAGCATCCTTGCCCCTGATGTGCAGAGGCAGATAGCTCCTAGGATTTCTGTAGCTGGTTCTGTGTAGGCTCCATTCCAATATGCCTGTATTGACAAGACTAAGAGTCACATTTGAGGCAGACATAAACATCTCAAGCCTAATCAAAGCCTGTGATGAGGTACCTGCCTGGGTCTCCAGTGCTGTCAAGACAGAAACAATTCAGTCTTTAGCATGCTCCAGAACTGACCTAGCGAAAGCATTGACCTGGAGATTTCAGGCACCTTAAAAGCCAGGGAGCTATATCTATGCAGACACTCCAAAGCATCTAAATCCTGTCTAGAACCTTCCATGGATTTAACCTCCTATGTTTGGGGCTGACATTGTAGGCTTGTCCTACAGAGTCTGTTCATGATTCCTAGTAACCTCTGAGTGAATGAACTTCCAGCCTGATCAGTCCCACTCCTCTGAAGAAACGGTAGCTGTCACATGCAGTTATGGACCTTCTAGGGTGAACAGTATCTCCAGAGACCATGTGACATCACCTCCTGGGAAGTTTGCTTGCATGATGGTGGCAGCTGACAAACATTCAGACTCCACTGTCTTGGTGCAGATCCAAGTCTAATCAATGAAAGGTGTGACTCCTGATTGTAAACAATCCAGGCCATCCTATGGAAGAAAAAATGGATACTATATGACAGCAGATTAACTGAAAGCCATCTGTGTTATGTGAGATTAAAAACCACCCTGTCTTTCCTAGCATGTGCACATGTAGGGTTTGTGCACCCCTTTCATCTGCAACACGAGTATGTCCTCTTTTTCTGTCTCTGATCCCCAGGTGTATTCCCATAGCAGAATTCTTATCAAGATTTTTAATCTGCACATATCTAATACAAGATCTTTCACCTTTCTTGCCAAAGCAAATGGCTTAAACATTTGTTCAGAAGCAGGAACAAATCTCTGTACTCACTGATGACTACATACCAAGTTCTATCAAAAATTTTGGGAGTATTTTTCAGAAACGATTTCACATTAAAGAAGCAGAAATGTCAGGAGAAGGAGAGGGAGAACATTCAAGCCCCTGACGGACCTTTCTCAATGAGTTTTCTGCATAGTATTCTCAAAAGCTTTATGTAACCTGAATTAATTACTAAATCTATCCCCTTCATTATCTAATTAACTCATTCCACTGATTTTTTTTCACTGTCTTTAAAAAGCTGTTCAATTACTAACATTTCAGCATCTGCTTCTGTATTCTGATGCAAGGCAGAAGGATCTGATAGTTCTTTTAACTCATTCAGACATGTGAAATTTCAGAACCTTCACATTCTCTCCCAGCATATAGTTAGCTACCCATCTGGTTGACTTTTTGATGGAAGGGTTTTCTAGTGTCAGAAACGCCATATGAGAAAAAGGAGGGGAGTAGGTAGAGCACAACGGGACCATAAGCCGTATGCCTAAGCACAAGGAAAACAAGGTCACCCTTTATGGTTTCAGACAGCCAGACAGAGGAAAAAGAAGAGAAGACAGCAATTGTTGGGTATACAAGGTGGCAGTTGGAAAGGTTAGGGTACAAGACCTAAGCTTCTGTGATAGAGAAAAGAATGAAAAGGAATGTTCATTCTTTCATTCATTCATAGGAGAAGACGACAGTAAAAGAGAAAGAAAAGTCTTTGTGATTCCTGGGGGCTTCCCTAATCTCAGGAGTTCTTCCTTTGAAAACTAAACTGCATCCAAATTGTTGCTTTGCACTGCTTTTTGAAGGTCTTTTGTGCATACAGAGTGGTTTTGGAGCTGTGAATGGATTACCTACCTTTGAACTATTAAGTTCAATAGTAAAGAATACTGGATTATTCCTGATATTGTATTCATTTCTTTCCCACTGTTCTATGTGTTAGTTACTATTCTGATTTCTAAAATTAAAAAAAAAAAAAAAACCAACTAAAATAATTTAAAGGACCCTGACTAGAAATACAGCTCTGAGTTAAAGTTTCTCCTTTGTGAGCTGTCGATTTTAACTGAGCTACAGCTGGTGTTTACTGTTTTTGGAGATATTTGATGGGCAATGGTACTGATTAGTTAGCTGTCTTCACACTGGATTATTTTTGGGTTTTAAAAGGAATAGACAGAATGTGCATGGGACCTTGTTTGCTTTCAGATTATATGTTCTTTATGCTCTAGAACTGCCCAAGGGTCCCCAGCTATCAGTCTCCTCGACATATTTTTGTGATTGACCTGGTTTTCTACTGGATGAAAGCTAACCTGTGGATAATTTGAAAACCCCTTAAATCCTGACAAACTCTGTCCTTGCCTGACCATCACAGTTATGCCCTTCCCTCTACTCCAACAGCAAAGAATCCAAAATGGTGTTTCTCAAAGAAACTGGAAGAGTTCCCCCCATCCCTCTTTCCTTTAAGGAACTGATATTATTCTCAAAAGAAAGAAGAAACGAGGAAGGCCAGGAAAAGAATTAAATTAATGTAGCATCTCAGGATACAGTTCTCTGTTCCCTTCTGTGAGCAAGAAAAGGAGCTCTTCTGATCATCTTCCCTCCTTCCTGAAAGATGAGATTCATAAAGGGTCCCTAGAAAGAGACCATGAGTCCCTGCAGCAATTTATGCCTCACCAGCTCCAGAGACAAGGATAAGGAAAAAAAGTCCTTAGGAACCTGAGAAAGAGCAGAAGTAAAGCTGTAATAGCACAAATAATTACTGAATAGGAAACCTGCTAGGTGGGGGAGACAGAGACCACGTACAGCATGAGTTAAAATACCAGGTTGCTGAATTGTATAATATGCGGCCTGACTAATTTTTGTATGCATTGAAGAAAGAACGTCTCTCTCTTTTTTTTCATTTGGATCTTATGACCCTTGAACCTTCAGTGTTTGCTAGGAGTCTTGTCAGAAACCCTTGACAGCACTGCAAGCTATCTGGCAGCTGCTCTGTCATTCAGTGTGTGCTGGATACCAGCTTCATTACCTGTCTTGTGGCAGCTGGAGCTCTTGCATGTGACCCCAAACGGCACCTGACTGATCACCTTTACTAATACAACTACAGCAATGTTAATTTTCATGCTTCCTTACAACCACAACATGGCTGTGGTATCAAAATATTACTAATGGCAACCGTTTCTGCTTAGATTGTATCTGTGCCCAGTGTGTTTTTCTAAGAAAAAAAAGAGTGTCTCTGGTTTTTAACATCCCATTGCAATGTTTCCTTCAGATTTCATACAGTATTTGGACAGATCATCTGGCCTCCAGGGCTGCGTAAAAAGAAAAAAGACTGAGAGGCTTGACAGCCACAATTATAACAGTATTCTGTGAGTCATAGGATCTCTGAGTTCCGGGAAACTGGAAAGTATCTACTTGTGGGTACTGCCCAGAGAAGAGCAGAACACAGGGTTTCAGTTCTCAGCTTCAAGCCACGTATGGCTAGGACGAGGCCAGTAGTGACTCCCTGATACTGTGCCACTGGCACCCAGACTAGGCAAAATAACCCTTTGCCTTCTCCAACTTGATGTAAGATCTCTTTGGACACATCTCTGTTAACAGATTGAAAGGGGTTCTAAGTTTCTAGATCTGTTTGCACTTCTCAACCAAATTCCATCTTGATATTGATTTTAAGCCTAATCCCCCTCCACACACTACATGGAAACAGATTCTGGTCATGCTCAATAAAAGCATGCCTTGAGCTGTTTAAATCAGTTTAATGCATCCTAAGATAACAGGTATGCGTCAGTAATGGCACAATATAATTGATGTAGCTCTGCCTTGTCTCTTCCTAGCATCAAATTTGTTTCCTACAAAGCCCGCCCTTGTGCTTGGACAGGAGAACAGCTGTTCCTAGAGTTGTGTCTTCCATCCCTACACCCGTTATTAATCAAGGCAATACCAATGGTGGAAGAGGAACTGACATAGAAGCAAAAGCCTAATATCTGATATTTTTTGAGACAATTAAGAGCACTTGATTCCTTAGTTCACTGACAATGTTTGCATAGGGAGTTTTTCAGCACGAGAAATAACATCAAAATGTGGTCTGAGTAGTCAGAGCAAGTGTGGTCCATGTAGAAAGTAGTGAGAGGGACCACAGGGTTGTGTCTTTTTAGTTACGTTTGTGGCAGTGGTTCTCCAACACAGACCAGGTTGTTGCAGGGCAGCAAAACTTAGGTGATGTCGAACAGAACTCTTCAGAGCACTGTAAAATGAGCAGAGGTTTCTCTTTATGATGTGTGATATTTTACCCGCAAGAAACGAGATACTGGCTCCTTGTTCCCCATGCGGGGTCTTCCTTTGTTTATCAACAGAAGTTTTGGGAACAAGATCAAGGAGAAAACTCTGCCCATGTGAGTATGAGAACTCTAACAACTATGTTTTGTAGCAGCTGGACACTTTTCCAGGACTTGTTAGGGAGCTATAATAACCTTTCATTTATAACAACCTGGATAATAGCAGCCATGGTCTAAAAGGCCAGGGAACAATACCTCGATCACAGAAATACCTACTGTTTGAAGAAAAGAATGGTGTTGGAGTGTTCCTTTCAAATCCCAGGCAGCATTTGAACACATCATTCGTGCTCAAGCACTGTAACTAGCGTAGAAAGAAAAAGGACTGTGCCACAATTACAACCACATGCTCTGAGTCATGCAGTTGCCGAGTTCTGGGAAATTATAAGGCATCCAGTTCTGGACATTGACCAGACAAGATGACAGTGTCAAGAAAGCCCCCATTGATCACGGGGGCAGAACAAGAGAAAACAGCTGTAACAACTCAGAAAAAAAGACTTGACAGCTCAATAAAGATCTCTGCACAGTGCTCAGTAGCAGATGAGAAAATAAGCAAAATGTTGGGATTTAGAAACAGCTAAGCATTGTAGAAGTGGATAGAATACTGCAGAACACAAGGTGCTGGGACGAACTTCCCTTGTAGACATGTTACACTTGCATTTTTCAGAGGCTTTGCAACTTTCTGTGAAGCTGACAAAAGGAGATATGGAGAGGTGACAAATGATTAGACGGACCACTGATCTGATCCATTTGGGCAACTTCTCTGTTTCTGTCAGTTGACTAGAATCATAAAGGTAGCCTGTGGCACAACCTGGTATTAAACCTTTATCTCGAGAGCCCTTGTTCCATTCCTTTAACCACAAGAACCATCCTTCATCTCCAATTTCCTCTTTCCGTTTCATCTGAAAATATCAAAGGAGCATAATTTCTCCTAATATTGTAGCATTCCAGTCCTGACCAAAACCAGGAAGTGAGCAGCAGGTGAATAAAAATTAAGCTGACATTTTCAAACTTCAAACAAACATCTCTGTGAGGCAAGGAACGGTTCTCTTAATTTAATCCAAATTGGTTCACTTGGCTCTGGTGATAATCTGATCCATACCACGACAAGCTTGCAGTCACAAGAACAAAATAGTGTTTGAATTATGCTGAACCCAAAAAACACAGTCTGTCCATGACCGTACACCCAGTAATGCAGGATGGGAGTAGGGGAAGTGGGAGGGAAGGATGGAGTGGTGAATAAGACTCGAAAGTAGTTGGCCTGGTGTTTAAGAGCAGTTGGGGGGGGGGCGGGAGGAAAGGAAAGGCAAACAAAACTGAGGCATGTATAAATGGAGGTATTGAACTTAAGTCAGAGGAAATATCCTAGTGCTATTTAAGAAGCTAGTGAGACCACTGTTGGAAAACCATGTGCTGCCTTAACCCTCTTGTATTAAAGGCATATTATACAAGTGGATTAACTGTATTGAAGGCTAATAAAGTAGCTATGAAGAGGCTAGAGACACAGAATTCACTGAGTGGTTAAAAGTAGCATACAAGTTATTGAGAAAAGACCCTGCTCAAAGACATGCAGAACATCTGAAAACAAAAATACGGGTGTTCCAGTGGTGAGCAGGCTATTCCTAAATGTACAAACAGAAAACACAGCTTAGGGAAACAAGAAGGAACCTTAAAAAATTGCCTATTGCAAGGTCAAATTTTGAAATTTGTATTATATTTTTATTCTTTGTATATTTGGGTTCTCAGTGAATTCAGCAGTATTCATTTGAATACAAACTGAGAACCACAGGTCAGGTCAGGCATCTGAGATCTGTGTGCTCAGACAGGAGTCAATGTGCACAGAGCTTTTCCCTTCCACTATGAGTATTTAGCTGCATCAGCATTCCTTTTCCCCCAGTTGTGAGACACTGCAGCTGACTGATTTACGTCAAAAATATATCTCTTTCCCTTTATTTCTCAACACGCAATGGGATTGACGCAATGGAACTGCATTTTGCATGCCACTCCCTGGTGATCTGCTCTCCTTTTGCTTCTCATCAGCTCTTTGGGAACTTCTTGTATTTGGTTCTTGTGTGGGTGTTGAACGGAAAAACCTTCTTCCAGCCTTCCCTACACACATCTGTGTAGGGCCAGTAAATTCAGTCATTTGTAGCCTCTTTAAAGTATAACACAAAAAATCCTAAAGGTATCTCCACTAAGCACTGTCAAGTTGCTGAATCAGTATTAATATGCATCATTCTAGTTTTCCCAATCATTCATATTAGAAGAATGAAAGTGACGGTAATACAAGGTAGTCATTCTATTATCAATGTACTAAGCAGCACTTTGTAAAAAGTGAAAAATTAGTGAAACTTATTCCCTTCATGTTGCAAGGAAACATTTTTTAACTCTTCATATTTGTTAAAATGTATTTTAACATCTGTAAATTGATGTGATGATAGCTATAGGAAGGTTACTGTAGTGTTGTTATTTTTAACACAAGAAGCGACTTCAAGTCTCTAGTCAAAACTATATTGATCCCTTTTCCTATGAACCAAACGCCCTATTCATCTGTTCCAAGTTATTTTTTCTAACATTTGTCATTTACATAACACTGAGAAACCAGTCTTGGGAATGTCCTAACCTACAGAAAGCCTCTATAATAATTTTTGACACAGGGGATTTCATGGAGAAATCCTTATATTCATCAGCTGCAGATTCATTGCACTTTCTGTTTGGCTAGCCATTTCCTAGTGGAACACTGGTATTTTATTTGGCTGGCAACAGCTTCTAGCACAGGAGAACAGTTGTATTCTTGAAACTGGGTATCGGAAAGAATTTCCTTGCTTATTTTTCCTCTGTGTGTGTGTGCACGTGTGCACGCATGTGTGTAAATATGCATGCACATGTATGTAGGTATTTTAATTAAACATGTTGGGTGTGAGTTCTATTTGACACATCTGTGCTCATTAAACAAACAAAAAAAATCAACGTAGTATGAGGGTGGTTGCTGTGTGTATTTAAGCCATTTCATTTAAGATGTTTTTTTTTCTCTTTTTGTGTATAAAGAGATGCACTTTCAGTCAGATATGATTCTTGATTAATATATATGCTGTTCCTGTATTACTTGTTGCTTCCTATATTTTGCAGCGATTAGTCTTTACATGAAAAAAAAAATCCATGTAACAGATGTCATTAATTGCTTTTTCTACTGTCCTAAAATATGAGCTCCAGTAAAGCAAGAACAAGTTCTCCACCTAAAACATTGTCATGGTTTAACCCCAGCTGACAGCTCAGCCCACGCAGCCACTCACTCACTCCCCTCCAGTGGGATGAGGGAGAGAATCAGAAGGCTAAAAGTGAGAAAACTCGTGGGTTGAGATAAAGACAGTTCAATGGGTAAAGCAAAAGCTGCACGTGCCAGCAAAGCAAAACAAGGAATTCATTCACTCTTTCCTGTTGGCAGGCAGGTGTTCAGCCACCTCCAGGATAGCAGGCTCCATCACACATAATGGTTACTGGGGAAGACAAACGCCATCACTCTGAATGTCCTCCCTTCCTCCTTCTTCCCCCAGCTTTATACGCTGAGCATGATGTCACATGATATGGGACATCCCTCTGGTCAGTTGGGGTCAGCTGTCCAGGCTGTGTCCCCTCCCAACTCCTTGTGCACCCCCAGCCTGCTCGCTGGTGGGGTGGGGTGAGAAGCAGAAAAGGCCTTGAGGTTGTGCAAGCACTACTCAGCAGTAGCTAAAACGTCCCTTAGTTATCAATGCTGTTTTCAGCACAAATCGAAAACACAGTCCCATACTGGCTATTATGAAGAAAATTAACTCTATCCCAGCCAAAATCAGCACAGAGAGAAACAAAATCATAGAATCATAGAATCATTTAGGCTGCAAAAGACCTTTAAGATCAAGTGCAGACATCACCTAGCCTATTTTGTTTTTTCTGTCTTTGTTGCTTTTCGTTTCTAATTATCTTCCCATCCATACACTGTTTCTCAGCAGGAATAAGTAAGGGGAAAAGACTGTAAATAAGACTCCTGAAACAAGCTTTTCCTATAATGAAAATAAAATTTTATTATCCTGGGATTTTCAAGATTCGTGAAAAGAATGTGTTTTACAAAACGCATCTGAAGTTGGAGGTTACTACTGTAATGGATTTCTCTGCAGAGTCAGGTTGTCTCTGTCCCTTAAGGATATCTGGGCTTCCTCAGATTTATGCTTTATGTACAGGGTGGTGCAGTCATTTACTTGAGATTCTACTGGATTTTTTTGCATCCTGAAGTTTCTCAGCATTTTTAGCGTTTGCTCCTTTCTGTTAACACATTTTGGATATCAACCCCCTTCTTTTCTCCTTGCTCTTCTCTTTCTTTCTTTTTCTTAAAGTTTTAATTGGTAAGGTTCCTTAGAAAGAGGGCGCATAGTTTTGAGAAATTACTTCTTCTTCATCCAGCCATAAGTATTAGAGGAATTCTAGCTCTCTCACAGTTTATGAAATGTTTAATGAGACATGATAGTGGGAATTTTTCAGACCATGATATGTGGCATTATATATGTGGATATATATTCGCTTCCTTTCTGTTGTTCTTTTGTCTTGGCTTCTTTTTGCTGTTTGGCTGCAAGTTGAATCCAGCTCCATTGTACTAGTCACTCCCACAGGAGTAAAATTCACTCAACAAATATCTTTTTCCATCCACTTAAAATGTTCTGTTTCTGCAGTTATCCGTTTCGTTAAATATGAACACCTGAACAGTCTGGTCAGCCAGCATAAAAGGGTATGGACACAGTAAAAAGTGAATTCAATGGTTTTAATGAAAGCAAATCTTTACACAGAATTTAACCTGCCATGAGGAAAATTCTTACATTCAGTGTTTCAAAAACTTTACAAGAGAAGGGCAAAATTCTGCTAATATTTCCCAGAAACACTAGGAAAAGATGCCTGAAAAGGTTTAGCACAGAAATGGATCATACAGATCTCCAAACAGATGGGTGCCAGCATCTAACCACACAATTTCCCTTTTCTCTTGCTGCTATTGGGCAGCCAGATAAGTCAATAAAAAATGATGCATGAAAGGGGAAATCTGCTTCATGGAATCCTCAGGTATTTTTTGAGAGTGTGTGTTTGTGTGTGTGTCTCCTCCTCTTGAGGGTCTCTTTTCCCACTCTGATTTAAAGCAAATAGCAGTGATTATCCAAACTGGAATATGTTCCTGCCATTGTCCAATCCTAATCCCAGTCTGTTTGACTGAACATTTCACTAGAAAAGTTTAATTTTCAGTACCATTTTCCCTCAGTGGGAGCTGCCTTCTATCCAAGCATTATAAATGAACCTTCTTTTGATTCCCTAGGAAATGCATTTTATCATTCACCCCCTGTCAGATTAGCTTTCGTTACTTGATATCTCCCGTGCAAAGTACAGAGGGGATTTCACCAGTTATAAACTCTCATTATTTTCAGGTGCTTTGGACAAACTTCAGATTTCCCCTGGATCTTCATCTTTAACTTTTAAAAATTGTTTTACAATTCAACTTTTCAGCTTCATACCTGATTTTTCCTCCTAACTTAGTTACTTTTGAACACATTTCTTTATGGTTAGAGATGGTTAACCTAGCAGAGCTACTACACTTTATTTCTCATTGTGAGATACATTTAATATATCTCTCAAAATCCTTTTCGTCATCCGAAAATATGTACACTGAAGTTCCTGGACCATCATTCATTCACTAGTAGATTAAGAGCTGTCTTATATGGCACTACACCCACTTCCCACCTTTTTTTTTAAAAGACAGACAACTACCACATAGAAAAAAGGGAAACCACATCTCATTGCTTATATCATGTGGTCTTAACCCAGCCTTGACCAATGGGGCCTCACCTCAGCATTTTCAGATTCATTTTTTTTATTTTCAAGTTTCACAAAACGTTTTACATTCCTACATGCATCCTTCTGCTGCAAAAATTAATGATGTGGCAGAAAGAAGATTTAAAGAGGAAGGAAAAAGTTCTGTCTCCTGATTCCTTGAATCTGGAGGTACTTAGAATGCTTGGTATATCTCAATTTTTACATCAAAATGAAAGAAAGAAGAAGTCTGGGAAAAATAATTGTGTTGTTAGGCAATGTTTTACTTCTGTGCTAGAGCAGAAATTCTCAGGACTGAATGTCACACAGAGATAGCAGAAGGCATCTCCATATTCACTGCAGTCTGGGCAGTTTCTTCTTTCTCTCTCCACTACTTCTATCTCACATATACACATGTTTTTCTCTTAAAAACTTTGAGGCTGTAGAGAGGCATTTGCTCAGACCTACTCTTGGATGTCCAGTGAACTAAGCATTATTATAGGAACTTTTCCTGAAATGGAGTAGCAGGAGAAAAGGTGAACTGCGTAATACTACATCGTGCACGCACCTTGCTTTCCCACCACTTAGATTGCCTTGCTAACAGTCTTCAAACATCCTCTCAGGTAAGACCACGTGACTTGTCACTGTCCAATGCTACATTATTTGCTTCCACAAAGAATTGTACAATGTAGCCCAAGACGCTAGAGCATTGGGATTATGACAAGAAATCGGTAGTATTCCAGAAAAAAAAATGGAAGAAATTGCTGTACTGAGATTAAACAAAAAAAAAAAAAAAAAGCAAGTCTTATGGGAATAAAATGAGGAAAATGTTATCTGTGTTGAAGATTTAATGTATGTAAAACAAAATAGTTTCACTTAGCATCTATTTATGATCCTTCCTGTTGATATTATAAAATACTTCTTGAAAACATAAGGAGTTATTCTAGCAGCCTAGATTTGATGATGTACTGAGCATTTGCTGAGCACAGCTCAGCTATGTAGACCCCCGTAGGTAACAGTTGTGATACCTGAAACCTGTAACAGCTTAGAAGACCCGTGTGGGTTCTCTCCTGTGTGCCATCTCTCTTGGGAACTGCTCCATCAGCAGAGAACAAACAGGCTGCAGTAGGAATGCTCCAACTGTGCACTCCTCTGGTCTACTGTCCTCCTCCCTGTCTCCTCACCATCCAGACCGACAAAAGGTCTGGGATGTTAGGGACAGTGTCATGGAAGACACCCAGATACTCCCCCAGAGTAGCTGTGGTCTTCTGCAGACTAGGGCAATCCTGAAATGAGAATCTGATGGGCCATCTTTCATAGATGAATAAGCTGTGTAAATGTTTTAATTCTGGCCTTAGAGTACCTTTTCTCCCCACCTCCCTTTGTCCCTTTCTCCTTTCTTACCTTTTTCTCTTCTTTCTGTGTCTCACTCTTCTAAGATCTATTTAATTATGCCCATAGAAAAGAAAATGCTGATATCAAAAGAGCAATTCCGTCTTTTGATTTCAAATTCATTTTCCCTTCTCATTCAAGAGAATAGAAATATACAAAGTAATTTGGTATATAAAATGATTCCCCATAATTTTAATCCTTTTAAAGTGCTTGTGGAGATTATCATGGTTTGATTTATTTTGACAAGGGGTGGTAAAAATTGTAAGAACAATAGTCTACTAAAAATGTTTTAAGAGCCTGTTGCTGTGTTACAGGAATGAACATTTCAGGTGTTCCATGGGTTTGGAGGATGATTTCCTAATGCAACTAAGTGAATTAAAGTAACACAAGGACAAGCATTCACAATAAGCAGAAATGTACACCCTTCTACTAACGCTTAAAGATTTTTTTTCCAGCACTGAAGCCAACATCTTTTTTCTGTTCTGTGTCTTTATTTTATTGCATTTTCTTTTGCTTTTCACAGGTCAGGCAGATAGAAGTCTGAGCTACAAGGGAAATCACAGAATTGCCAAAATTCCTGAGACATGGGTGCTGTCCTACCAAGGGTTTGGACATGGCCATAATACCCAACAAGTAATCTGTTCCCCTTACAGAACCAGAGAGTGAGAGGCAGAGCCTGGCCCCATGTTCTTATAGGTCCTACACCATCTCCCTTGTTTCCCAGATTGCTTTGTTTTGTGAGCTGAAATTGCATCTGAACTCTGTTTTGGCTGGGTCTAGTAGCTCAGTGCCCAAAAGGACCAAACGCAGTGACTGTGAGGGTTGTAACAACAACAAAGGACACTCTCGGAGTGACACTGCACTCAGCAGCTCAGTAACATCATGGTCCCATAGACCAAGAATAGGTCTCACCACACGATGTGCCACAAGGCTTGCTCAGCCTTATGCGGCAAGGCTTATTAATCAGCAGCATGAAGACATGCTGCTCCATAACACTACCAAGAAGATTCAGTCATTTGGCCTGATCTGCAGGTGTCAGGATTAGGAGTACCACCAGGGAAAAGACCACGACGGTATAGTGTGTGCAGTCTTGCAAGGACCCACCTTCAAATGTCCCTGTCTCCTGCTCCTTCCATCACTGCAGGCAAACACATAAAAAACCCCATGGTTTCCCCCATTAACTAGCCTCCATCACCCAGCTGTTTCATGACTCCAACATCCGTGGTCTTAGACTGGAAGATAAGAAAAATGAAAGAGAGAAGGTTATGTTTTTAAGGTCAATAAATTCCATCACACATACCAAAATCATCTTATCTAAGGAGTCATATCATCCTATTGCAAGGAACCGTTAGAACTTAGATATCAGGTTTTCACAATTTTCATGTCCCCTTGTCCTTCGTTTGTAACTTTGGATGTAAATTTTGCTCATTGATGATACTTGTTGTTATCTGTGATGGACAACATACATTGCTCAGAATAAACCAGAGCTTTTAGAAAATGGAATTTCTGTAGAATTAAACCTCCAAGAAAAGCAAATACTGGAGATACCACTGGAAGAGCTTAACTTTGTGAAGTGTGTAACATATAGAATTTGGGGAGCAATCAGCTGCTGTCATAAGATCTTTTTAACTAATAAATCTAAATGTCAAGCTGTTTCAAAAAAATAGTGATCTTTACAATTATATTAAAACAGCAGAAAAAAATGAAAAGAGGAAGAGGATGAATAACAGAGCAGACAAATGACTGATCTTTCTGTGTGGTTTTCACTCGAGCACAAGAAGAATGATTACATCCCTACAGCAGTCTTCAAAGTGTTGGAGTCAGAGAGTGGAATAGGAAATGAACTGCAGTTCAGTGACCCTCTGTGGCCTGAACAGTGGGAGCTGGTAAGCACAGCATTTCCACTTTATTCACTTCGCTTTTTTTCAACTACTGTCAGTAGAAGGCCTTCCCACACACACACTTTTGCATCATTATTGTAGCCTGAAAAGAACTAAATGCAGTAGATCTGTCTATGTATAGGTGGATATAATCTGTAGGGGTAGATGTCTCGATGCTGTACATACACATAGGCTTATTGTACATGTATATGGTATAGCAATGAATAACTACAGTTTTCCCAAAGAAGCCTGCTTTCCAATTTGAATTAGAATACATACTGTGCCATGCAATTTTCTTTGTGTTTCATTTGGGATAAAACTAAGAGTTGGTCACCTAGGTCTGTTTGAAGAATAGATATAAAGTACAGCCTTCAGCCTGGTCTGTAATTTTCTCTCAAATGGAGGTGCTTCCTTTGTCACAACACATTGGCAAAATACTCTAGCCTCCAGGAAGGGAAAAAAACCCTACATAAATATAGCCACACTGTGATGTCACTTAAGAGACGCTCGACCTTGTCATCTTTGTCTATTCTCATGCTATATGTAAGAAGGGTAATCTAATGTTTAATAAAAGGTTTAGTGCACATCACATAGTTGTCCATAAAATTACACCTATGCGATGGCATGATAAAGTTGCATGTAAACATACCCAGGAGGTAAACCTGCAAGATGTTACAGTGTACGTATCCTTAAGTAAACAAGTCAAAAGGCTATTGATGACCCAAGTAAGATTCTTTTTTGGTCTTTTGTTTTGTAACTGGAGATCCCTTGATCTTTGAAAGGGAGTTCCAGACTTTTCAATGTGTTTATTTTAAGAAAGTACATCCTTAATGACATCCACATTTACCAAACTATTTTACCGAAAGTTCAGAAGCAGCTCAGATGAAATTGTCATTTAAGTGCTTAGGGAAATAGAGGAATGAGGGAACTGTGTTGGTTTTTCCAATAGATGATGATGGCAAATTTTCCTTTCATTCAGAAAATATGGCTGGGTGAATCACTGAAGACTTTGTCAAGGAAAAATTGAAAGTCAAGCCTGTAGTCTCATTTTCAACGTTCTGCTCTGAAGCAATCCATGACCATCCAAATTTCCTTGGAATCTCTTTTTGCTGCAGCTTCAATACTATGTGATGCCACTTGGGCTCTTGGAGTTGGAAAGATCATGAATAGGTTTTTTTGCCAGCATTATAGAATGACAGAATCACAGAATGGTTTGGGTTGGAAGGAACCTTTAAACACCATCTGTTCCAACACCCCTGCCCCGGCAAGGACACCTTCCACTAGACCAGGTTGCTCAAAGCCCCATCCAACCTGACCCTGAACACTTCTGGAGGGGGACGGGGCAGCCACAACTTCTGTGGGCAACCTGTGCCAGTGCCTCACCACCCTCACAGTGACCAACTTCTTCCTTACGTCTAGTCTAAATCTACCCTCTTCTCTCTGCATCTTTCGTATAAGCCCCTTGTAAGTACCAGAAGGCCTCAGTAAGGTCTCCCTGGAGCCTTCTCTTCTCCAGGCTGAACGACCCCAACTCTCTCAGCCTTTCTCCATAGGAGAGGTGCTCCAGCCCTCTGGTCATTTTCATGGCCCCCCTTTGGACTTGCTCCCACAGGCCCATGTATTTCTTCTACTGGAGACTCCATTGAATATAATAAAACTGAAATGAGTGAGGGCGCCATTAAACAAAGGGCTATGAAGTATACTTCCAGACAAATATAAACTAGCTTTAACACTATAGTACAAAAGACATAGGGTGCACAGTTCTTACTGCCTGTTACACTGTTCTTACTGTCATTTTTCTTTATTGTGACTAAGGACTACAAGGTAATAAGATCTGTTTTAGTCACTCTTTTTATAGCAAAATTTATCCTCAAAAATCTTCAGAGAGTCTCTTGATCATATTGTGAAATGTGAGCCAAAAAAACCCCAAAGCTAATGTATCTCTTTGTTTTTTACAAAATCTTTCTGAGATATGAAAAGAAAAATCAGTGTTTTATAGCTATCAGAATTTTGTGAAGTCTTACATATTTTTACAATGTTCTGAAGTTACACTTTTCTTTCTACTATTCCATTTTTATCTGACGAGACTGGATACATATTTGAAAAGAGACATGCAAAGAACATGAAATTTCAGTCTAGCAGTCTGTGTTTTTGGAAACTCATTTTTTTAATTGAAGGTTTGTCTATCTTCATATGGTTTTCACATTAAATCCTCTGTAGTTTTACAAAAGAGTCTAACTCTTCATTCCTCTTACGTTCTAAATCTGCATTTTACAAAAGAAATGCCTAATATAGTACTCCTGAGAACCCAACAAAGAAACTTCTAAATGAATAATTAAGAGGTGAATTAATGTTTTTATGATTCAAAATCTGGGAATATAAATGGATGGATGTTGCGTCATCATGTGGGCTGCAAACAGAATAAAGGGTTATGTTAAATGAACACTGAAAATAGAAACTTTGTCTTTTCCTCTACAGTTCCTTGTTGAAACCAACCGCTTGATAATTACTCCTGACTATTTCCAAATCCCATCACAAGAACTGTCTTTTCCTCAGCCAACGAATCTTAATTCATTTCTGCTCTAATTAAAGAATCAGACCTTTCTCCCTGGACTCACCCTTTCCCAGACCTGTTGTTACTATTGAAACTTGTCCACTTCACCCTGAATAACTGGGCTGTACAAAAATCCTTAGGTCCTACATGGCTTGCTTATTTTTATACGTAAGAAGAGTAATTCAGTCCCTCCCTGTGTGTTGTGATCAAGGCCTTAGATCATTCCTTGCACGACTCACACTGCATCTGAAATGATCTTCAAGGACTCCTGCTAGCTTCAAAGAAACAGATTTTGTTTATCATTTTAGCAGAGCAGCTTTACTAAAGAACAGCTCTGCAGCTTTGGAGCCTGGTACTCTTTAAAATAAGTGGAAAATGTAGAAACTGTGTCCTTGCTTTATAAATTTCATTCTGTCTGAATTCCTGATGTGTGTTCACACCCATGGGCTCTGTCTGTTATTCTTGCACATCCAAAGGCTCCAGCTGATAAGGTCTTTTAATATGCAGTTTCTCCAATGGACATACCACCCATTCAAAACACCAGTTCGGTGTATCACTGTGCACACATGCTATGGAAAGGTGATGGCCACGTTGTTGCACCTCATCTTCATTACAATAATTAAACTTCTGCATCTGTGAGGTTGAAAGGCTTCATCTGATCAGCAGGAAGCATACCTTATTCCAAATAACGGGAAAAGTAACATTTTACTCCTTTTGTGTTGCCCATACATAATTCTAAACAAGTGATGTCAACTTGTGATGATGGAGAGTGTTGTAGTTTGCTCCATAGGAACTCCACTCCAGCAGTCTTCAGAGTGCTTTAGCAAGAAGACCAAAAGCTATAAGCAATATTGTCTCTGCCCTACCTAGTGCAAAGCTTTGGTTCTCATGAGGTGTAGGGTGGCAAGCTTTATGTATGACATGATATCAGGACATTCATTTACGAGGTCCTCACCTGATCTCTTATAACATCCTAATACAACACATATATTCTTTGCATCTAATAGCTGCACTCATCCTCAGTTTTTCCTTGGATATCCCAAACATACTTTTTTGGTATCCCCCTCGTCTTTACAGCATTGGAGTGTCTTTCCCTAATTTCACCACTATTTTGTTGTAAGATCTTTTCACCCTTTTGTCCTGGCTCTAGTAAAGGACTTCAGGTCACTGCCTTATCAGGTACATCTTTCTTGCTTCTCAACAGGGCTGGGGGCTACATTAAACACCTCTGCTTTTAGCTTACTGGTGTCTGAATTTGGCCTACCATGGCCTCTGTCAGTGTGTTTGACCTGCAATTCAAACTACTCTACTTCAGGAGCATAGCGTGTGTCCTTTACAGATTCCTCTGCTGAGCCCATATAGGCTGTCTCTGGAGTAGTGCTGCACTAGATCTTATCTGATGGTTTCTGTTCCCTTGAATTGTACCACAGAAAAGTTTTCCACAGACAGGGAAATGCATAGGGGATTGTGACTGCTGTAGGTATGTTGTTGTGATCTGTCCTCACAGAAGTCCCACAAGCAAGGTGTGTGATATGTTACGTGTGTGTCGTGTAAAACCATCTGTGAAGCAGTTTATGACACCTCCTTGAGAAGGGCTGTGTTATGTGTAAAGCTGGCCATAAACAAATACCACCTGTAGTCCTGCACAGGGCCCCAAGCCTCCATGTTACTCAGTGTGTGAAAGAATTTCACCCCTTACAGCAGTGCTATAAGACCCAGAACTTTGTTACAATGAACTGGTGTGGCTTTCAGAGGCTTCCTCCTAACCCATAGACCTTCCTGGTAGGGTTTTTTTCTCCAGTGCACACTCTGTGTTAATGTTGCTCAAGGCACTTCATTTGTTAATGCCAATTCTGTTTCTATTTTTGAAACAGTCTTCAAGTTTCTTTCTTCCCTTCCCACTACCTCTTCCCCACCCTGAAATGATGACTCGCATTTGAAGCAAACGTTTGCAAGTGGAACTGCTGCTGTGGATCTTGTAGGGCCCCTATGCTGCAGGCTGGCAGGCAGCATCACTCTGCCATTGGAAGCCTGTCTGGCTGCAAGTGAGCAGAGAAGGGATGCAAAAGCAAGGCTGGCCAAACAGCCCTTCCCTCCTGCTCATTGCTTTCAGGAAGGACCAAAGTGAACTCAGAATGGAGTGTTTCCCACTGTTTCTGCTGGCACAAGCAAAGAGTGTCTCCATGCTACCCTGCAAAGCCAGCCCTGCCAGACTTGCTAGGAGCAGCTGGAAACCCAAAGGAAAAGAAAGACATTCTGAACTGGTGAATGAGCAACTGGTGCTCAGGAGTACTGGGATGTTTTAATATCTAATTGTGGGTTTGGTTTGGTTTTTTATTTGCTGAATAACCTAATGATTTGTTTGTACTGATAAAGGTGTTGAAAATGCTGTCTTTTGAATAGCTGCTACCCCGTAGTTAAGAGATGGGAGTACAGAACACATTAACAGGCCCACATAAAAGCCAATTACAGAGGAGATTTTGTGGGTAGAAGTGTGGCTACTAAGATAAAAGCTTTAAAATATTCAAAGGCCTTTTTCCTTTTTTTTTTTTTTTTTTTTTTTTTTTTCCCCTAGTGGTGGAATTTACGCCTCTGTAAACACAATTTATTAACATATGTTGCTGCTCAGTCTGAAATAACCCCCTCCAGTTCTGGCTGAAGAAAGGAGCTATGCCTAACTCTACTGCTAAGAGAAAATGAAGACAGATTCTGAATCTAGGGCTCCCATTTTCTCCTGAAGGAGCAATTTGAATAAACCTCTTTTCTAATGCAGAGTGCCTCCCCTTTAAGTCAGCTCCAGTGGGTGGAGGGATGTCCTGAAGAGTGATACAGAGCCAAAGATATGTATTTATGGGAAGTGAAGGTTGCAGTCTGCCAGAGGCTGCCTTCCTCTGTACAGGCAAATGAGCCTTTGCAGGGGAATGGGAATAACATGGAAGAAGAGTCAAAAATATTCATATACATGACAAAATGCACTTTCTATGAAAAGTGTGAAATAATGTCCCCAATGGTCATATAAGGCCAGAAGAAAAGAATTATTATGTTATACATTTATGTGTGTGTGTATTCACAAATTTAAAAATGTATATACACATTCAGGAATATGTATCTTCACCACCAGATTAAGCTGCATGGCAGCTGAGCTCTGCAGAGCTATGGTCTTAAGTAAAGGCAACCACTGAAAATAAGGAATGACCAGTAAACATGGTCTGACTGCAGTATTTGTTTCTTTATGTGAGTTTACACTGACAAACTGTCTAGTGATTATATTCCTTTTTGCACAGTTTTCTCTTGCTTGTTACACCATGAGTTTGTTTTCATTAGTAGTTTCATCTGATAAAACCCTCTTAGGTCTTTCCATGTTAGCCTGGTAAGGCAAAAAAGGGAGAGTGATTTGCGTGGAAATAATATGTGCTAAAAGTGAGCTCAAGCAATTTAAAGAGGACATGCTGGAGCTAGTTGCCTTCATCATAGCTTGAATTAGCTGTTGGCGAGATGTTTCGTGAGATATTATAGGAAAAGGATAATGGAGAGGCTGAATAAGAAACACAATATTAAAAATAAGGAAAAAATATGTAAATTCAAGGCACTGGTGTGCTCATAGGGAACACTTTTAAATAAAATAACTGCTCAGTTGCTTTAAATAAGTAAAAGGAAACTTCAGTCTTTACAAAAATAATTACACATCTAAAATTGTTCTTCATAATTTTTTTACCATTTAAATTAAGTTGCATTATATACGTAAGATACAATAATATATAGGGATACCCAACACAGAAGTATCTTGTAACATTTTGAAGTATGGTCAGAGAAACAAGTCAAAACCATTTATATCAGTGAGCTATCTATGCTACAACCAGGTTTTCTTGAAACTGGCTTATGAGTTGAAAAGTCATTATGGAACAGATTAACACATACACATAGACATACACATGTTTGTCTGTACATGAAGCATACCTGCTTAGGCTTCTTTTTCTTCAAAGACGAAGAAAATGCTTACTCACTGAGATTGGTAAAATGGACTAACCATGAGGACACATTCTTTATCAAATTACTAAAACAGGAAGAAGAGATTATGTGAGAAACAGTACTGAAGAGGACAAACTTGAAAGTATCTTTATCTTGGCTCTTTTAAAGCATTCAAAACCATGAATCCTCTGAAATACCTGAAACATAAATGTCAGGAATCTGGAAAACTTTGAGCAAACATACTCTTCAGATACTGTAAGAGGGAAGAAATGAATGTCCTATTATGGTATTAGGTAAGTGTCCTTTCCTGTAAATAAGGAAATTAACTTGCTGGGAAGGTAAACTTAGTTATTACTTATTACTTATAATTGACTAATTACTTATTATACTTACTTTATGACAGTCCACTGATACCCTATTACAATACCAATTATTCTCAAAGGTTGCCCTGAAACAAAGAGATTCCAGATCAAAACTTTGCAACAGCTGATCTGTAATTCATATGTAATTCAGACCATCTAATTTCACCCTATAGATTTTCCCTTCCTTTTTCAGGCTTCAGACTGTGAAACTGTGCTGTGGAAGAGTGATGTGAAGAAAGCACCCTGTCTCAGCTCTGTCAGTCATGGGACGCTTGTTGCTGAAAATGTGATGCTTACCCCTCTAGCTTCTGAGGCTATACTGCAATGTTTGCTTTGGCAGTCTCTAAGGATCTCAATCTTTTTTATCTTGCATAGAGAACCACTAATGTAAGGTGAGGAAAGCTAAGTTTTTGTCACTAAAACATGAAAAATTGATTGCTAGTGGCATGGAAATGTAAAGGTAAAGCTGGGCTGACAACCTGGCTTACATACTGTTATTGTGGGGTGCTGAGCTGCAAATCATGGAATAGAAGTAAACGTCCTCCACTGACTTAAAACTCTGCTGAACAGTCGGAGTCGAAGCAGGAAAAGCCTGTATTTTCTTCCTGATCTTCCTTTATTTTCCCCTCCCATTGAATTTAATGGCAAAATCTTCACTGAGGTACCTGATCCTGGGTTCTGATTCCACACCTCTGTCTAAGCTGTGGCTTTCCTTAAAGCAGAAGAGGTGAGATTAGTCTGGGGTCTGCTCTAGACACAGTGGTGAAGCAGCTTGTGCTGACTGGAGCTTTCTTACAGAACACATGCTCAAAAATGTAATTGTGTTGCCCCTTTGGTAACAGTTGGTAACAAAAGGGTCATGGAAAGATAGATTCTTGCTTTTTTAACTCCTTTGCAATTCACATTATTCATCAAAGTGCTGGGATTACTCTGCAGTACTTTTTGTCCTTTTAGTGAGTGCTGTAGAGATCACATAGTAGCAAGTGTGTGGCTACTGCAAGAGCTTTCCTTGTTTAGATTATTTTATCACATTCTGGTGATAATATTTTGAAACAGGAATTCGTTTAGATATAAAATCTCTTGAGAATTTGGCCTCACATAGAATTTGTGGGCTTGGGACCTAGCTGTTTCTGGTTTATTTCCTTTCAAAAATTACCCATGAAAAATGTTCTTCTTACAAAGTCAGGCAGACTGCTCAAACTCTCCAATGAATCCTGTTCATCATACACATACTTCATCACAGGTATAGTGCAAGGGAAAGTTTAAATTTCACACTTACCAGCACTTTGATAGCATATGGCAGTGTGAAATTTAACAATGCACTTTTCTGACTTGTGAACAAGAACTACCTAGGGCAAATTTACAAATAACATAGTTAAAAATCTAATTGCCCAGTGTGAAAGCTGCTTGAATATTCACTTCATCCAAAGCTAATCATTGTGCAGAGCCTTTTATTTTAATCTCTTGAAAACTTGTCTTCCTCCTAGCAGGAAGGCAGGACACTGTGTGAGTACCAGTTCAAGGAGATCACAGCAGCAGTCATCTGTTCAGGCTGCAGTCACCCTTTTTCTGCCTAAAGCTTGTGGAGCAAGGAACTGGGGGGTGTGCCCATTACAGCACTGAGAAAGCAATCATGTAGTGAAATCCTTGGCTTTAGGCCAAGGCTTCCCAATTTCCCAAATACCACTGCTGAGTCTCAACATTTCTCGTGAGTCACCGTGCATCACCATGACCTGCTGCCCTTACCACTGACAATCTTGGACACTTCCTTACCATGACCTTACAGGCCTTTAATCTATTTTTACGTTTATTGCAACATATTTAATTTCTTTTTTTTTTTTTTTTTAAATAGAGACTTCTCTGTTTCAAACCTTGGAGTGGGGGATGAAATAAAACAGTTTATCCCAAAACATGTTCAGCTGCTGACAAGTTTTATAGAGTATTTCTACAGTCATGAATAAGGAAAATCATGGTAATTCATGACTCTTTATGTATCTCAATCTTTTCACATACAAGATTTCATGCTGACAGGGACAGTATTATGGTATCATGCATTATGGAAGCATACCATCAAAATACATTTGGACATGTTGGACAGTGAGTTTACTCCATCAAGGTACATTTTTTTTTTATTTTGGGATTCTTTGGGTTGGTATTGTCCCTTTTACTGTGTCACTTCCTGTTGTATAATCTCTCCTGGTTCTCTTTAATATGTGTGCAAATTGCCTGATACACACTTTTATGTATTTTATGCTTTTCAACATAAAATCAGCCGATTTCATGATAGCATCATGAATATTCAGATCTTAAGCTGTCTCATTCTGTATGATGCCACAACCATTACATACAGATCCTGGGTTTTTACCTTTTTTTATCCAAATGAAGAAATACACTAGTAAAATTTCATTAGAAATATGTATTTTTAAAATAGGTTAATACGCAAAGGATCCAAATGTCAGGAGGTGTCAGGATTCCTGCTACCTATAAAAAAATAGTTCTGTGGGTCATGCCTTAGATGTACAGTACAAATTTTACTTACAGCAATATTAAGACAGTTGCAGAGGTAATGCCCTGTTCTAAGTATTTGACTTGCAGGCACACAAAGAGTCTTATTCTAACCTCATTGACTTATGTGATTGTGCAAATAACCTGTGCTTTGATTTATTCCTCTAAGCAAAATCTTTGCCTATTGAAAAGAGGCACCAAAAAAGAAAAAATATAGTGGGGTAGAAAAGAAGATAGACAAAGAAATGCCAACAGATAAAGTTACATGAAAGAGAACAGAAATCAAGACTTTTCTTTCCAGCTTGCTGTTTCTTAGATTAAAAAGTAATTGGGAAGAGCTTGAGAAAAAATTCAGAAGTTTTCACTGTGGCGTCATGGACGCCAAGAATTTGTGCTTATCACAACTATTATTTAAAATATGCTCCAAGTTATAAAGGAAACTTTATTCTAGTATACTAACGAGAGTTTGTTTTAGCAGATTAGGGCAAGAAACGGCATAAAGGAATCTGCAGCTCTTTTTCCATGGAGTACTGGGTGAGGGAAACTAATTGAGTTGCTGCTGTACTTTTTTGAAGCATTAGTGTCTCAGCTGCAGGCAAATCCAGTTCTCACTGATTTGGAGAAAGGATGTGAACCTGAGTTTCCCAAGTTGCAAGTTATGGCCTTCCCCACACTGACTAGGGATCTCTTAGTTGTGTCTTGCAGCTATTCCACCTTGTACAAGTTATAATGATCGCTCTCCTTACTGTCCAAATAGAATCAGGCTCTACTCCCATGGCTAGAGCACGCACCCCACATCATTCCTGGGGTCAAGATCTTGCTGCAATTATGATTTATTATTGAACAGTTTTGACAAAAGATGTCAACTTCAGCGTGGTCACAGTAGTCTTTGTGCTGAGCTTTTAATGTGGGGCATGAAGAAGATCAAAGAGGTTTGATCCTGGGTCTTCAGTATGCCAAGTGGGTGCTCCACTGGCCATGAAGCAGTTTTCTCTGACCAGGAATTCCATTGTGGATCCTGAAGAAATGGATCCAAGTGTTAATTTTTGCTGGTTTATGTTGGCTTTTAGCAGGTTCATCCCTGGGATAAGTTCATGTTTTGATGAGCTGAACATTTCTGATGAAAAACTACTTCATCGAAAAGATTCCTGACCAGTTATAATTAATACTTTGTTTTGTATTACAGTGTTTAGTGAAGTTTTGAAAGTATGGCCTTAGGGATAATCTTTTAAACAGTTTCTGTTAATTGACAGTGTTATTCAGATATCTTCCTTCCACCCCAACCCTGGTAATATGCGTGAGTTATATTAATGCAGTAATTATTTAGACCACTTTTTAAAATTTCTCCATTTTTTTTCAAAGGGTTTTTCACTTAAAATGTTTTGTAATGCTTTTATGTCTCTGACTCTTTCCCAAGTAGCAGTTTTTTTCATGTATTATTTGGAAAAAGACATTTCAGAATCCCTCTAGAATTACTCAGTTTGGGAAACATCCTATAGACATAATTTGCTGGAGGCAAGCTAGCACTGCAGATTAAAAGTTTACACAAAGACAACAGACAAATGAGCATTACTTTAAATCAGACTGAAAGAGAAAAAAACACATTTCTGCTATGCCCGAAAGACCTTTATTTAGTATCTTCTCAAAAGCTGAAGTATATTATTACATACCCAGTAAACTATTGATTGCCACTCATTTACTATATACTCCATCAGAATTCTGTTCCTAATGCTAGAATGTGGTCTCACAAATTCTCAGAAATACCTTTTAGCTTCACCAGAATTAGGCAAATGATTCATAGGAGATATCAAATTAAATATAAATGAAAAAAAAGTGTTTCTTAATTCTTTCTAGTTGTAAAGTACGTAACCTCAGAAAATTAGTTTTTCGTGTATAGATAACAGGTAAGAAACACACTGACAGTGTTAAAAAATAAACAAATTAGTAAGTAAATAAATTAAGAGCTTTGAGATCGTCCTTCATGACACTGTGATAGAATTCAGTCATTCCTGTATGTGATTTTCAGTACATCATGATTTATTTCAGAGTAGGCTACATGGGAATAGCAAAGCAGATTACTGCTTAATGTCTCTTCTGACTTGTAGTTGTTATGCCTTGGGATATATATATATATATATACACACATATACATATACATACACGCACATGTATATGTATACTTATTTGCTGTTTTTTTTCAAACGGAAGAGCTTTATCTCAGTTACTCCTTTCATGCTAAAATAAAATGTTAATTGCCATTGTTGCTTTGTAAAAATATTCAGTGAAGTGCATGGTTTCACATGGTACAACAACTTACTAAGAATATCTGAATCATAAAATGAAAATATGAAGTTAATATTTTACTGTCATCCGTAAATCATAAAGACGATTTTGCATGTATAATATTCAAAGAGGTCAAAATAAGCCAGTATCTCCAGTGATGATCACAAGACTGGAGGTCTTAATTTTTAGCAACTCAACTTGAGACACCTGAAACTCGATACCCACTCTCAGTGTATTAGGGACTGTGTCATGATCTGCTATTGTGTCTGTACTGGTTTTAGTGGGGATAGAGTTAATTTTCTTCATAATAACCAGTATGGAGCTTTGTTTTGGATTTGTGCTGAAAACGGTATTGATAACACAGGGATGTTTCAGCTACTGCTGAGCAGGGCTTACACAGCCTCGAGGCCTTTTCTGCTTCTCACCCCACCCCACCAGTGAGCAGGCTGGGGGTGCACAAGGAGTTGGGAGGAGACACAGCTGGGACAGATACACTAGATGACCAAAGGGATGTCCCATACCATGTGATGTCATGCTCTGCGTATAAAGCTGGGGGAAGAAGAAGGAATGGGGAACATTCAGAGTGATGGCATTTGTCTTCCCCAATAACTGTTACATGTGACAGAGCCCTGCTGTCGTGGGGATGGCTGAACACCTGCCTGCCCATGGGGAGCAGTGAATGAATTCCTTGTTTTGCTTTGCTTGTGTGTATAGCTTTTTCTTTACCCATTAACCTGTCTTTATCTCAACCCACGAGTTTTCTCACTTTTAGCCTTCTGATTCTCTCCCCCATCCCACCATGGGGAAGTGAGTGAGTGAGTGGCTGTGTGAGGCTGAGCTGCTGGTCAGGGTTAACCCACAACAGGTTTCCTACTGGGAGAGCAGTTCTTCAAACATTTAAGCCTCGTGGAAGTGCCAATTCCAGATTACAGAAGTCATTCTCCCTTGACAGCCTTTTCCTTGCAATGGGAACATTCACTAAGTGACTTAAGCTGAAGTGAGGAATGTGAAACAAGAAATCAGATCTCTGTTCTTCATCAAAAGCTAAAAATTCCTTCTTTGTATCACTCTTCTTACTTCAGTGCCTCTATTCTCTTGCCTCTCCTTCCATTTCCTTGAAAAAAACAAAACAAAAGAAAACAAAAAAACCCTTAAATTAATCACATCAAAGCTTGACATGTGACCACAAAACACTCCAAAAACAGCCAGTCCTCCTAACCCTTCCAATGTGTACTTCATATTTTGCCTACTATTTAACTGAATTTCTGAAGGGTACCTACTTAATCAAATAACTTCCTAAATCTCAGTAAACGACCTTCCTTCCTTTCCTCATCTATTTGCATTTCATAAGTAACATCCACACTGAGCCTAGGGGTTTAATAAACTCAGTCTGGTGTTATCATCCATAGTTAAGAGGATGGCTGTGTTTACTAATGGCAAAAACTGTTTCTCAGCTTGCCCTGAAAGTGCAAAACACACAAGCCTCTGTTTGTTAAATAGTCACAGGTAGTAGCTGGTCACCCACTCAGCCGTGCCATCCTGTACATGTACGTGTCACCCCCGGGAGCCACACTGCCAGGACAAGATCTTGTTCCCAGCTTTCCTGCTGTGGACATGGCAATGTCAAAATAAGGCAAAATAAGGCTGATGGTGCCCTGCTGGGGAATGCAGGTGGCACCTCCATTCCCTGACATTTACCCCAGTATCTCTTGGGAAAGCTCTTAGAGCATTTTGCCATCTGTGTAAGATCGACCCTTCCTCTTCTCCTTTTCCTGTGTGAGCTAGGAAATACTGACAGATACTGTAGGAAACCTATCTCTATTCATATAGCATCACCAAAGGAGCCCACTCAGGCTTTCATGCTGTAGAACAGACACCTCCTTGTCTGAGGTCTCCAGGGTCCATTATCCTCACTATAAATGCTGAGAGAAAGACTGGGCAGGTAGAAAGGTACTGAGGAGCTCTTTCACTATTTGAGAAGGAAAAGGAAAAGGAAAACAGATAAAAGTAGCACAATAGTAACTGTATTGGTCTTTAACAGTACTTCACAGTGCCAGAGGAGGGATGTGGCCCTGTGTGGCCCCATTCCCTTCTCCCAAAGCCATGGAGCAAAGACATGACATTCTTCCACACCCTCACTGTTGTCTGGGTAGTTTCTCCAGATTTTGAGATGTGGCATTTTCCTCCTCCTTCAGCTGCCTGTTCTGACTCTGCTCACATCCCCACTGTGCAGCTGCTCTCATTTCAGGGGGTGCTGCCATCAACAAGCACATTTGCCTTCATGTGATAAGATTGCAGGCGATCATTTCATTGATGCAACACAGCAAATGGGAAGAAAAGGCACAGAGGCTCCTAAGATTTCCATTTCCATAAATCTTGCCTAAAGCTCCAGCTGGAGCTGTCCTAGAGGGGCCATGTACAGTATAGTACAGTATATTCCCTGACTGCTTCTTCAGCCAAATAAATTTTCCTGATGAGTCATGTGGGCACTGCAGAGCATTTCAAAGACCCATCTGGCAGAATAAAGTCACTCACCTTCAAAGCATAGTGTATCTCAAAAGGTTCAGCATTTGGATTTGGTTTGAATTCTTGGATCCTTATCTGAATTCCCTGAGACTGTATAACAGGCTTTCTTACAGAATTTCCGTCATTTCAGCTTCTAGTTAAAGCCACGTAATAACACAAGAAACCTTTTTCTCCTGGTATTTCTGTCAAAAACAGAAGTGTATATCAGGAGGTGGGGAAAGAAGAACCTTAATATATCATAAATTCAAGTAAGATTTTGTTCAGGATTTGTTCTAGAAATAAGTTGAGGATTCCACTGTACCACTTGGCTAGATATTTATGTAATTTTAGGGGATGATTCATTTCATTTATCTATACCTTCATATACCTTATGTTTCTACTAAACTAATCAAGTTGATTTCTGTTTGTGTTCCAGCCTGGCAGCCATGTCTCCTAATGTGGTGATCTTTAATGTGAATGGAGCCTTGGGTTTGCAAAATGCTGCTTAGAGTCCATCAGTTCTATTTTGCTTCAATTCTTCCAAACTAGTTCTATGAAGAATGTGAAATGTAATGATTTTTCAAAGAATTAATCTTTGAAAAGATTACATTTAGTAGCTCGAGCTTAAGCTGAAATCTTACTACACTAACTTTTTCTAGAAAGATTTAAAACAACTGACAAATATTTAAATATTCCCCTTCTACAGGAACACTTGCATTTTCTTATCTGCGTGACTTTGACTTAGCTAGCAAATTATTATATTTTGCTTAGCTTCCTGCATGGAAAGAACACATATAGAATCATTTATTCTCACTTAGAAATCTGTGCATGAAATGTATGCCTTTGTTTTAAATTCCTTCCACTGGCTCTGTAAATGCCTGATCTTTTTCAATTTTTATCACTTAGCAGATTAGACCTAACATAGATCATAGAATATCTGGAAATGCATTGGAGGCTGTCTTTCATTACTTCAAGTTCCTCTGGACGGCTCATTTTGTTCACAGCTGCTGATAGATAGAATCTGTAAAACCTGCTTTTTGGAAGTATTGAGTATCGTCTAGCTCTCAAAAATTGGAAGTATAGATGATCAACATTAGTTCCATTGTTTGTTCTTCTTTCCCCCACAGGACTAAGTCTGTTACAGTATCTAAATGAAATATCTGTTGGCTAAGAATCATGACAAGTTAAAAAGTTGAGAGTACTCTTAGGGCTAGATCATGTCCAGTGTTTCTGAGGGTATATGTACACCAAATCAGAGAAAGGACATGCATCCCATTTGTAAAAGACCAGTTCTGACTATGGTTTCTCTTCCAAAACCAGAACAAACTGTTGCTTGCAATGTACCAAGCACCATGAGCTGATGAAGAAAGAAGGTATTTCCAAATACCCGAGTTCTTTTTAGGTGCAGTTAGGGTTTTGAAAATATTTTAGTGTGCCCTGCCTTAAAAGAGCCTCTATGCACTTCGCTCTTATTTCAAGAATACATAAGCAAAAGTAATGTAGAGAAGCACGCTACAGGCAAAATAGGACAGCCAAATATTTACAGTCTTCATGAGAAAAGTAGAAATGGGAGAGGATTAGGGTGCTCATGCACTAAGCAGCATTTTACTTTAACCAGTTCTGGAATAATGCACTACTCAGTACGAGTAATGATAGTGATAACATTGTCAACATGGGCATTTGTCTATACTGGAAACAAATTTTTAGAATACCACAGCAATAATACAAACTGATCAGTTCTCAATTTATCACGACACAGGAAAAGAAAATTAGAGAAAAAGTGCTATAGCCTTGATGTAATCATCACAAGAAGGTCCATAAATTACTTGGGTCTTTAATACTGTTTGGCAAGGTGCAAGTCAGTGAACATCACAAGTACTGAGGAAAACTTGGGAAGAAAAAAAAAACAACTTTGTTTTTCAAACACTAACCATTATGATATTAAGTGGTTTCATGCTTTAGTTTCCTCACGTTATACTCTCACTTCTGAGTGCAAACTTTGCCAATGGCAAAGGGAAATACAAAGTGTTGACAGTTAACTATAGCTGGCCACCTGGCCATCCATTACACCCCAGATGTGAATTGTGGATTTTTTATATTCTTTTTATTTGAGGAAAACGATTCCTCTGGCGTTCTTGAGCAACACTTTTCAACTGGAGAAATCCACAGATACTTAGTTTGATGGACTCGTCATTGCAGTGTGGACCTACAGAATAATGGTGGGGCTACAGAAGAACAAAGGACCATGTGGCATGTTTTTGCCATCTGTCTGCTTGTAATTTGGGTACCCATTTCAGTAACTGTCTGGTCCATAGAGGTCCATTTAAGTCTGTGAAACAGTTATTTCTTAGGCAGATTTTCTTCCTTGTGTACTGTTCAGTGAGTAGTTCAGCTGGATTGACAAAAATCCTTTCTCAATGTGGAGAGTGTGCAAAAATGTGTATTTGCTACCAATCTGGCTGAAACAAAGAACTTCTGAAGCGAAAAATGTAATCATTCTTCCTGTATGCTGTACAAGCACAGGAACAGCCCCCATCTAACAGAAAGAAGGCCAAAGTACAACTTCACACTCTGTGTGACTGAGACCAGAGACTTAAGCCTTGCCTCCCACACCTTGCTTTACCAGGCTAGTGGCAACTCTGGGCTTCCCTCATGCGCACAGTTGAAGATGTTACACTTTGTGACCAGTCCTTAAGGGAGCAAGCTGGGCACCAGTTTTACACTGCTAAGACTAGGCAGTCAGTCCAACTACGGCACACTGTTTTGTTATTGGGTTTTTTTAGCTGTTCATAGGAAATGAAACAGCTCCAATAGGAGTGCTTAGGACACCGCATTCTCTAGATGACCTGGTGGTGGTGGCAAAAACATGGGATGTATTTTAGTTTCTTGGCCAGAGTGAGATGCAACACAAACATGAATCTTGATGTCCTACCTACTGTGCAAATGATCTTGTCATCAAGGTAAAATTATTCTGTCTTAATCTCTCTCATCAGTTATAGCCCAAAATGTCATCGTTGTGGGAACAAATGTAATATTTTCCAGGGAAGAGCTTTGATGTTCCTGAGGAAAATAAAAAATTAAAAAATAAAAAAAAATTAAAATTCTGACCAGATCACATACAGGGAAAAACCAGGAAAATGGATGACATAAAAGCTGCACTGCCTGATTTATGAAGTCGAAATAAAGGAAGTGGCTACTACTCCAGAATGATGCTGGTTTAGTCTACTCTCTTCCCTCTGTCTCCATTCAGGAATATGTGCATAAAAGCAGTGCCCTTATCAGCTTTTCAAGGCATAGGAAGGGGTGTGACTTGGATGGGAAAAGAGTGGAAAGATAGATTTGTTTCCCGTAAAGTTTTACTGAAGTCTGTTTTTTCCTCCACCTCCCTAAAATCCAGTTAAAAAAAATAATCCCTTTTTCGATTAACAGTTTATTACCTCTACGACATGATTCGTGCTTTTCACTAAGGCTTCTCTATACATTTTGACCCCAAACTAGAAAAAAATCGACAAGCTCATTGGCACCATCAGAGTGGCAGAAAGTATCCGTAGAGTAGATGAGAATGCCATGGGTCTTTCATTTTTTAAAACCCACAGTCACGCATCTCTTCATCTGCTTTATGCCTCTTCATCTACTTTTCTTCAGAAGCTCCACTTAGCAGCAGTGGCACCTACAGGACAGAAGGCAGTGGAGGCTGCTATATCTCAGGCAATCATTTCGCATGATCAGAGGGATGCTCTACTGCATGCTGACAGTACACTTGGCATTAATTCCTAGTCATTGCACAAAATTAAAATGCATTTTGTAATTTTGATGCAATATCTGGCACACCAATAACTTGCTTCTCCCTTAACTCCATGCTTAAGATATGCATAGCGTTTGCTGGAAGGAAAGGCTCTGTTTGTAGGCAAAGCTGAAAATTTACCACAAGACACAAGCATCATCCAACTGTCAAAAACAGTTTTTTTCTTGCTGGCAATGAAAATTTTTTTGCCCATTTTTTACCTTTCAAGCTCAACTATGAAGTATGGCATTTCTTTAAAAAAAAAAAAAAAAGAAAGAAAACGTGCACTGTGGGATAACCTCATGAGATGTACATCTCATCTGGCATGATTTTTTCCAGTCCTCAGTTTTTTTATCTTCTCAATAAAGTAGCATTTTCTCTGCTGATCACACTACTACTGAAGCATGAATTTTAGGGCTTGTAACATTAGACCATTTGTATTGATCTTCATGAGTTTGCAGTGGGGACTTCAAGGTCATTTGGTCACCAGGGTTAACTTGGCAGCAATGAAAAGCAATAAACGCTTTCAGGATAGGCAAGTATTTATTATGAACATTTAATTTCCCCAAAACTGCAATACTTGTTAGAAAGTATTGAAAAAATAAGTTCTTGTTTCCTTTGACATGTCCTTTCTTTAAGCATTCTTCTTAACTTGCTGCCCCTGTGACCTCCTTAGTAGCAGATACAATTCATTTCTTATGCAGACTGACAAAAAAGATGCATGGTATATGGCACTGCATATCTTTACTTCATTATTTCCTCATAGCAAAGACTTGAAACTGTAATGTGTGAGAAAGAAAAGGTGCCAACATGACATTTACTACTGCTAATATGAATCTGATTAATTCTACAACAAGAAACATCATCTTAACTCTTTATCTTCTTCTGTGTGATTTTTGTTTGAACCAAATTGATAAATCAGAATATTTTGACAAATAACATATACTTGCAGCCCTTGTTGAAGCAAACAATATCACAACCTAGTCATTTGCAGTAAGTTTCTTATAAGGGAAGCAAGAGGCTGTCTTTTAACAATATTTACATTTGTCTACTAAGCTGAAATCTGTTTTATATAGTTCATTTACAATATATTTAGCCATAGTTACACTTTATTTTTAGGACAGCACAGTGAAAGTCAGAAATAGTTTCAGTGTGCTTCACCATGCCTTATTCTACAGTGTTGTGATTCATCACATTCAGTGAAAAATACTTTCTCATAAGGAGGTGTTACTAAAGCCTAATTATTCTATTTGTGCCTTTTTTAGTAACTCAGAACGCTTGCTTTCTGTTTGGAACTTGTGCATCCAGGAACTGACCTCTCTGTATCTCTGTGATGCGGTTTTTCTTAGTTTATGCAGTCAAAATTATTTTAATAATGTATTTTCATTTGGCTTGATGTCTCATTGATGACTTGTTTTGGTTTTGTATTTTAAAAGACTGTTTTTCTCTTCCCAGTTATTGTTGGACAGTATGAGAAAAATTAAATGTTGTAGTTTCACATTCTTCAGTCTGATTTCTTACCCCTTGCAGGTTTGGCTGAAATGTCAAAAATGTAGCAACTGTGAAAAATAATGTAGAAAGTGCCGAATTATATAGTTACGAAGAAAATATTTTTCATTAAGGGAAAGGGTAAAAAAAAAGAAAATTGCATTACAAGGGAGAAAAAAAAAAAAGCATTTGATCTGTATACATGTAATGTTTCCTTTATGTGTATTTAAACGTTTATGAAAATTGTAAAGAAATAACCCAGAACATTCAAACACTGTGATATTTTTAAATGCAGGATGACAAACATCAGATTCCGATGTTTGATGACCTTGTGAGTAAAATATTTTCCTTGGATTCATTTCTTTTTCTCCCTTTATTGGATCAAATTTAAAATGTCCATAGAACTATTGCTGTGGAGAAAAATAAGCCGGCTGCTAACACAACTGTCTGGCCATAAAATATGGAAAGGGAGAAAAAAAAAGAAAGTGGGAGAAAAGGAATTTATGAACCAGTACTGGAGGAGGATAAACAACATTCTGCCAAAATCCATAGGCTATTGGTAAGCAAGTAAGGTTAGGACTGGCAGTTGCTTTGTAATACCAAAGCAATACAAATAACTTTGAATGCAAGCAAATGACACATAGGTCAGGATTTTAAATGTGAACACATGCTCCAGAGGAAACCATACAGGAATAAAAGTTGTTCCTGTTTTGTTAGTTTAGATTCTGAAAGAAGCTTTTGTGTGTAAAGATGTAACAGGATCCCACCCCTGGAGCCATGCCCCATGGTACACAGACTTCTGTGTTTGTCCCAGTGTACCAAAGGTAGAGAAATTTGCAGCCTGTCTATCTCCAGGCTGGCACTTGGCTTTTGTGAAATGTGGTTTACTTTTACCAGAGTGATACCAAGAGGGATCTCTCTTATCATTCTGCAGGGGGATTTAGCAGGGAGAGTGTGAGCCCTGCTGAAGGTAAATCTTGGTGATCATTGCTTTAAAAAAAAAAAAAAAAAAAAAATTAAAGAGCAGCTCTGTTTCAGTATTATAGACTCTCTTCTTTGAATACCTTCCAGAAATCTGCTGGTTTAATTTCTTAGTCCCATCTGTTTCCCTCTCACTGGCTATATTTGTTAGTATTTCCTCAAGCAGCATGTTGTATTGCCCTTACTGTGCTGGAGGAAAAGGGCATAGATTGATCATTTTACAGGACAGGGAAACGTTTATTTTGGGCTGAAGTAGAGTGCATTTCCTCGCTTCCTGCCCAGAGTTACAGAAAAAAAAAAAACTTCTCCAGAGAAAAAAATAAAAAAGAAAAAAAAAAAGGAAAAATAAGCAGAGCCTGTTTTGGTATACCAGGGAAAAAAAAGAGGCAGCAATGTCAGGAGGGCCATTAGGCTGCTTATCTGTCTTTCTACTTTGGCACGTGAAAGCTCCCAGCTCAGCATGCCATGTGTCAAATCTATCATTTGATATGTCAGGAACCATTATTCCCTCTTTTGTCACCAGTTTTGACCAAAGGATGAAAAATTGCTGTCTTACACAGACAAAATTATTGCTGAAAAAAAGGGCAACTATGGCACATAGGAGTAGGCCAAGGTGAAACCTGGGGAAACTCTCCTTAGATTAGGTCTGGGTTAAGAGAATATTGATCTGTGTGCTAAAAACTGTTGATCTCTCTCTGAGCAGAGGATGACAAATGGTAGCAAACAAAAAATTGAGTGTCTCCAAGGACATTTGAGCTGCTCTTTGTTTTCTGTGAGTATTTGTTTGGTTTGTAGGTTCTGCTCTAGGGATTTAAACTAAAATAAGCAAATATTAAACAGAAAGGAAACAGACGCAAAATGATACAGTGAAAAACTACAGGAAGACTACAGTCCGTTAGAAATTACACTGGGTATTAAAACTGATAAACAACTTAATCATAAGAAAAAACACATGTTCACTGCAGAAGTTTAGCATATTGTCATTTTTAGGTGTTTGGGGCCAATTTCTTTTCTTTCCAATGTTCATGCAATGTTTCATTATAGCAGATAGGATGTCAACATCATATTATTGTTTCATTCATTTCAAGCATTTTTAGAAGCACAAATTTCATGATGCTACATATGGGTGATTGACAAACAAATCACGTTAAGGGCAGTAATAAGCAGAAGCTTTGCAGAAGCTTGAACATTTCTTGAAACTAGCAGCAACCTCCCCTTTTCTTCATTTAGCATACCCAGAGATAAGACGAGTGAAGAAAAGAATCCAGCTCCTGTGCTCAAATCAGAGAAGTAGCTGTAATGGTTAACCCAGCAAGCATCCAAGCAGGACAAATACATTTTTCAACTAATAGAAGAAAAGAGGCAGGTAGCCAGGTAGAGACCTCCAGGGAGAAGAGACAACTTCATTGGGGGAGAATATTGTGGCCAGGATTTTATTTTACTTCAAGTTTTCTCTGTAGAGCTCTGAGTTCAAATTAAGTTGAAAATAATGGTTATGAAAGGCTCTTTTGGCCTCAGAGGAACTGAGGCATGCTATAAACTAGTGCCATATATAACCAACACTGGAACAGGGATTTGTTTTCTCAACTTTGAGACCCAGAGCAAGTGTGACTCTTCAAGTTTGTGTTGGCATGAACCTTGGGCCTCCTAAGGCCATCTTGTCCGAACAATGCCAGTGATTCAGAGTCCCTTCAGTGCACGTTCCTCCCCCCCATTGCTGCATCCAACTGCCAAAAGTCATGCATCTCCTGTGACCTTTCTGAAATTGGCAGTTCTGGTTTGCCATCCATGCACTTTCCCATTTTCTGCTCCTTCCCACTGGAGGTCACTGCGGCAGAAGAGTTGTGGACAGCATCTGAGCTTCCCAACAGTACAGGGAACTAGGAGGAGGTGGGGGACGATGTGGCTGATGTACCATTTTGAACCACTCAGTGACCATAAACGGTCAAGACACATGCAGCTTTTGGATGGATGTGACAGAATGAAGAGAAAATGCTATGCAGATTTTCAGGGTCCCCACTTCAGCTGAACTTGTCTGGTTGTAGCAGAGCTGACCTGAATGCTCAACTGAAAGGTTTGCTCCAATGAAAAATGTCAATTTAACAGAACTGAGAATGAAATACCCCATTTATCAAAATGAAACAAAAGTTCCAGCTGATTCCTTGCTAAATTCGTGACAGATCACCTGCCTCCTTCCTTGGCACCCTGCCCCTGAGCTGATGCAAAGCCACAATGGCTCTCCAGCTCCTAAACTCCCAGATTCTTTCACCTCCCAGCAGCTAGCCTGATGAGCTAACACAGCAGAAACTCCTTCTGTGGACACAAACTCTTTCTAATAGAGCAATGATACTCTAGATGAATGTTGTGTAGTCTTTAATGCTAAGCATGGCATCCCAGCACGCAGAAGTAATTTAGTCCTACAAATCTTTCACAACTGATATTGGGTTTCACAATTTTGAGACTGAGCAGACAAGTTCCAGCACTCTTTGCAACTGGCCAGAAAAGAGTCATGTAAATACTTAATACGTGACATCATTGTGAAATGATACTCGGACATGTATTGCTTAAAGTTGGTAGGAATTCTTTGAGTATCTCAAACATATTTTCAATACAAAAAGTATCTCATTTGAAACAGATAATTTGCCCACATAGTTCAGTTGTGACAGTTTCACTCCTCCTCTCTTATTTTTCCAAGAGAATTAAAACATGGTGAAAAAAATATTTTGTTGTTTAAAACAAAATCAAGCCGAATGTCAGTTCAGAAAAAAAACCCTATATGTTTATTTCATTTCTGTTTTTCCAGACCAGGAAAAGTGTTCTAATCATTTGGTTTCCTTATGTGAAGAAGGAGGTGCAAATCAAGTTTGCGGGTTTTTGGGTTTGGGATTTTTTTTCCCCCCATCAAGACTGGGTGAGTGACCAGCCAGATATACTTTCCCGTCTCTTTGTATTATTTCCAGTCAAGTTAAATCCAGGCAAATAAGGTGGGCAGAGAACAATTCTAAGCACATTTCTTTCAAAATACTTAGATTTTTTAGAACACAAAATCTTTAGAATGTCCTTTGCTGGAAATAGCTCTAGGGATCTACAAAATGTGTTACTTAATATTGTACTTCCCCAGGAGGGAAAAATATCGTTCAACTGCACAATATATTCTTGTGGACATGCACTTGCAATTGGTTCCCAGTTCCCTGAAAGTTTTGGAAGGCTCTGATTTCAGTCGAATACTGTCACAGAGATGTAGAATATTTACCCTTTTAACTTAGCATTAACTCACAGGTTAGTTGGCAGGTTCACAGTGGGGACAAGAGATTTGAGCTGGTGGAAGAGCTCATTACCCTCAAAAGAAGTAGGCCTGCCTCCTGCCCCAGCCTGCTTTCTTCTCTGGTACCCATTCTGGCACTCATCTGACCTCTCTGTGAAACACCTCAGCCCACTGCACCAGCAGAACTTCATTCAAAATTTTTGGTGGGTTCACTTTCTGGCTAGCTAATGATCTGAGTTAATTCACCAAGAACTCACATGAGTATCAGAGCCATCAGAAGAAACGTGACAGGAAGCTATAGTTAGGGTTAAAACGTGGTGGAAAGAAAAGGAGAAGATATGGAGAAGAGCTGACAAGCTCAGATCACCTCATGGAGAAGATGAGGGTACTGTTGTACTTTTGTGCTGATGTTGCTCTGACACATTTGCATCATCACGTTCGCAAATAATTATTTTTCTCCATGACCACAAAAGGTGGCTTGACTCCTGCTTGTTTACATGGGGATGGACCTAAGAATGCAGTTGCACATTTAAAAGCAGGGATGAATTGGAAAGGAGAGAGAAGAAGGATTTCCCCTGCCCCTTTTCCTGGTTGTCTCCACAGTAGCATGATGCTACTTGTCCTCACTCCCACAGCTCTACTGACCTGGACTGGCACCCACACCACAGCAAGGGAACAGGGAAAGGAGCTAAAGCCTTCTGGTGCCTTTCATGTTTGGGTAGTCCCTGCAAAGGCTACCTTTGAGCAGTTGAGTGATAATACCTTTCTTTAATCAATCACAATTACTGTCACAACTGTATCTCAGTGCATCCCAAATGCAGACCAGAGGATGTCAGAAACAAACAAGTATGATTGTTGGCCACTGGTTTCCAGGTATGGAAAATTTTCTTTTCTGCTCTGGAGTCCCTCAGATTTTTCTGTTTTCAGTTTCTCTCTGGGCTGATGAGGCAAAGTCCTGCAGAGCAGTTTAATTGCCAAGTTCAAAAAAGCTTAGATTTTCAGGAGGGCTTAATCCTTCCCATACAATGTCACAGTATTTCTGAGACCCTCAAAGGGACAGAGAGAGATCACTGCTGTTCCTTGTGAACACCTATAAAGGTGAAAACATGTTTGTTTATTGAAATGACAGAAGCAGCGTCCTCAGGTTTGGTGCTACTCTACCGTCAATGAGTTTCTCACAAACGGAGCATCCTTGTCTCTACAGTATGTGTTCTGGTGTCACACAGAGCATTGACACCAGACAGTGAAGGAGCATGGGCTGAAGTGGTGTGTATGTTAAGAAAGTATACAGCTTCATATTTTTCAAAATGAGCTCCAGGGAGTCCCTAAGACCTCAACGTATGTTACAAATTGAGACTTGAAGTCAAATCTTTGGTCAGGAGCTTCTAAAATGTTGCTTGTAAATTAGTATATTACTAGATATTGGAAAGGATAAGTGGGATTAGGTGATTTTATTATTTCCACTGTGTTTTAATAAATTAAGACAGATATTCCAGTGTCATTGTTATCTTTACGTGTATGAGCTTGTTAACATCTTCCCTTTTCCCACTTAAATTTCTGGTACTGGTCCCAGTTTAAAACTATCATGTCTTTACCGTCATAGTAGCCTATGACTGGCATGTGTTTGTTTGTGAGATAAGTCATCTATAGATCATGAATTTCCAAATATTAAGATTCGGAAAACACTCACTAGACCATCATGTCAATTTTCCTGATAGCACAGGATTGTTCTCTTCAGCTTCTTGGAGTGCTTCCATCAATATGGTATCTAAGTGTCTTCTAGAAGTGCTTAACTGACAGCTGTCATGTATGATTCAGTCTTCTTCTGAAGGAAAATATTTTGTGTGCATCAAAAAAAAAAGAATTGTAAGGAAGAAGTTGTTAACTGTGTAAAGGTAATATAGCCTTCTCTAGGCAAGCAGCACGTTAATAACCATGCTGCAGCTGTAATGTTACTTCTGATGTTCATGTTGTAGCTGCATCTTTAAGCCAGTATTGTGAACACAGCTATTGAAAGGTAGCTTTCCATAGCTTGCAGTTTGCTACTTGAACATGAAGACATACACTTTTAATGCATATTTCCTCATTTTATGTACTATCCTATCTCATTTCTGTTTACATGTTTCAGCCTGCATTTTTAATACTTTTATTAAGCAAAAACAACCACTTCCAGCAGAAGTAAATACACTCTTCAGAAACTTAAATTTTCATTAATTTACAAGCTCATCTATGTAAAAAGCAGTCTAAAAAGTATTCCCAGCATGCCACCCTGTCTCAATTAGCAACATTAAACGCAGGCATAACTGGCATACAAACTTTGACACTGCTTCACTGTTTTTAAACATTCCCTCAAAATTCTTTTATATTGTGTCATAATCTCCTTATTCTTAAGATAACTTAGATGTCCTAATTTCCATGGCAGCCAAAAAATTGCTTTAAGCAATTATTTATGTGATAATTATTATTATTCATTATAAAGCTATTTATCTCCTATTCAGACATTAACCAGATTAAGAAAAATGATACGACTTTTGCAGCTCAAGGCCCTTAAACTCCAAGGACATAAGTTATCCATACAGGAATACATGCTTCCCTTCTGCTCTAGGCAAAAAATTATTTTGAAAGTGCTGCACTTCAGTCAATTGCCTCATTTTTTCATCTGTTCTCAGACAGTGTGGAGCTTTCCCTGTACAGAGAGGGCCAGAAAATGGTTGATGTACCACTTTTAGACTATACAGATGATTTCTCCTTTTATTGGTCTCCCTCAACTCTTATGCATGAGCATATGAATGTGTTCATAGTCTGTTCTGCTTTAATCTTGCTACACTAGTGTGTGTTTATTGCCATATGAAATGTAACTTGATACAGCATATAGCCAAATGATTATCAGCAATGATGTATAAAATATTTATTTAAAAACTTGTAAGGCGAGGAATTCATTAGTATAAAAATGGTATGGGAATAAATTGTTTAGCTCTTTATTTGTGCTTGGACATTTGTGAGATATAAAAAGTAATCTAACATGGCTTTACAAATCAGTTGGTCTAATTTGGCACTACAGTCATGCTGTGTATTTCTGTGCAAGAGTTCAGAGATCAGTTAAAGTTATTCAGATGTCTTAGTTGCATTTCTATAATCAAATACATTGAGATATCTTTTATGCTTAAGTTGAGCACTGAATTTCCTGGTTGTGAGATTTGGCTTGGGGGAAAGTACAAGAGCCTTAGAATTCTTCTTATGGTGAAATTACTGATTTATCTTTGCATTAAAATAGTCTTTTGAACTGCATTCATCTCAGCTGATGGTAACTTTCTAAGGGCTGGATATATGGTCCAAACATGGTATCTAAACTTCTTTTCCAGTCTGTGGAAAGAGAGCAGAGGATGGGTTGTTCTCTCTATTTGAGACACACCTATTTTAGGATGAATTGATCCAGAGGTTACTGTCTTTCTCCATTGATCTCAGAGGGACCCTCAGAGCATGGACCAGACTCCTGGCTTTTGGGGACTTGAAATGAAGATTCCTGTTGCTTCAATATTAATGTTTTCTGTTGAGCTGAGTTCTGCTCTCGATTCTGTATATAAGAGTGCAAGTATGTAGAGAAGTGTTGCATCGTCTCTATTCCAACTCAACAACACATAGGCCAGACTTGTTCTGGATGCCACGTGAAAGCAGCAGCCCCACACAGTGCCTGTCTCTCAAAGCCTGATCAGGTTGGGCATTGCACTGCTAATGCAACCATGTGGTGCAGGTATCCCTTCTCCCAGGGTGGGCAGAGCAAGCGCTCCTGTGACTGTACCTAATGTCCACAGAAAACACTGTCAGGTTTGGTCACTTAAGTGCAGCACGTTTGTTTGGGGTTTTTTTACTTACACCTGTGTAAACAAAAGGACAATCTGACCTGGTTCTGATTCCAACTCCTTGGTGTCAACAACTAGACCTTAAAATGTAAAGTTTTCCTACACAAATGCAAAACTGTGCCTTTGAAACCATCAGCTCAGTAATTAACTTCATCATACACCCCTCCTTTTATCACTTGAGAGGCACACATTTCCCAAGGAGATGGGTTACTTTTCCCACTCCTGAACAGAATTTTTTTACAGAGCAAATGAAGTTTGACTAATTTTTTTTAAATCTTGGTTTCCTTTTTGTGGCAGAGCTGTGAACAGCACACTATTCATGCCCAGAACCCATATCATGGCTTTATACTATGTGCTTTCCCATTCTGTCAGTTCGTACCTGGCCCAAGGTATGTGGATTCTTCTGCACGTTCTGGTCCTCTGATCTCATTAACTCTATTGCTTTAAATGCAGAGACTCTGAAGACTGGATCAGAGCAAGGTCTTTTGGCAGAAGCTTCCTCCTTGTTGAAGGTCTGACACTCAGCTGGTAGAGTTGCACTGAGTACGAACCATAGTTAGTGCAAAATATGTTTTTATTAAAGTACTCAGAGTTCTGCTTTTCTGTAAAGGCTTTCTCTGACATATCCACTATGTATCTCTCTATCAATATTAGTGTTTCATTGCTTTCAAAAACCTTGTAGTGCAGGGAGTCCTGCACAGATGTTTCTACCAGCCTAGGCAAGCTTGCTAAGCAAGAATTTCTTCTGCTTTCACAAAAGACTTTGGAATGTCATGTTTTCTATTCAACAGACGCTTGTGTTCTCACCATGCAAGTTTTGATACCTCCATTGGCTTGGCTTTGCTTTGCTAATTCTTGTTTTGAGGTTCATCATTTGATTTAGGTGCCAGAATTAAGCAGTTTAAGCTGACTAATTTAGTTTGAAATAAATTGATAACTAAGCTATTTTAGGATGGGATGAATTGCCTTCTGGAAGTGCTTATCAGTATCCATTAATTATAGAGTCAGGCTAGATCACTAGCTTAAAATAAACATTCAACATTAAGGTGGTTAAAGGTGAGTGAAATGAGTCCCACTCTTGTGCAGGAATAAATTTAGACAATGAAAAAAATGGAGTTCTTCTGCTTAAGGCAGTCCTCTCACAGACTGTAGCTGGCCAGAAAATGCAGCCTGTCACAAAGACTTATCCCAGCAATAGTCACTGCCATACATCTCATTTTTTTGGTACAAGCATAATTCTGATCTTTTCTAAAAGAGCAACAAAATGATCCGCCGTAGAAAGATTCTCTTATCTATTTTCAGTTGTTTAATATTGTCCTAGGGATTTCTGGAGTGGAATTTTAGGAAAGCTAAAAATTTACTTTTTTATCCTTCTGACATTGTCTCACAATGTCTCCAGAAATCAGTCAGTGTTTCTTCTTTGAGCTTCAGACTGAACAGCATCATGACTCCTTTTGTGAAATTAGAAACGTTACTCACTTCTTTCTATCAATTACTCCATCAGCAGCTTGGGTAAAAATATGTCATGAATCAGACAGGAAGTTTATGATAACTTCTTGGCTAATGCTTATCAAGTGTTTTACCGTTGAAAAGGACCTTTGGAGTGTAAAGCGTAGTAATATATTATAAAGCCTTTTTTGAGTTCTTCCTGATTTCTGATAAGGAATTGACTGGATGGTCACACTCAAAGAGTCACAGTCGATGTCCAGGTGAAGACCAGTGATGAGTGGCACTCCTCAAGGGTCAGTATTGGTACTGGTGCTGTTTAATGTCTTTGTCGGTGGTAGGGACATTGGGATTGAGTGCACCCTCAGCAAGTTTGCCAGCGACACCAAGCTGTGTGCTGTGGTCGACATGCTGGAGGGAACGGATGCCATCCAGAGGGACCTGGACAGGCTGGAGAGGTGGGCACATGCAAACATTATGAAGTTCAACAAGGCCAAGTGCAAGGTCCTGCACCTGGGTCAGGGCAATCACTGATATCAATACAGGCTGTGGGATGAAAGGACTGAGAGGAGCACTGCAGAGAAGGACTTGGGTGTGTTGGTGGATGGAAAACTGAATATGAGCCAGCAGTGTGTGCTTGCAGCCCAGAAAGCCCATCGCATCCTGGGCTGCATCAAGAGAAGTGTGGCCAGCAGGTCGAGGGAGGTGATTCTGCCCCTCTGCTCTGCTCTGATGAGACCCCACCTGCAGTGCTGCATCCAGCTCTGGGGTACCCTGTACAAGAAAGACATAGACTTGTTGGAGGAGGTCCAGAGGAGGGGCACATAGATGATCAGGGGGCTGGAATACCTCTCGTGTGAGGACAGGCTGAGAGAGCTGGGGTTGTTCAGCCTGGAGAAGAGAAGGCTCCGGGGAGACCTTATAGCAGCCTTCCAGTGCTTAAAGGGGGCCTGCAGGGGAGGTGGGGAGGGACTCTTTTTCAAGCAGTGTAGTGATAGGACAAAGGGTAATGGTTTTAAACTGAGAAAGGGTAGATTTAGATTAGATATAAGGAAGAAATTCTTTCCTGTGAGGGTGGTGAGACACTGGCACAGGTTGCCCAGAGAGGCTGCAGCTGCCCCCTCCCTGGCAGTGTTCAAGGCCAGGTTGGATGGGGCTTTGAGCAACGTGGTCTGGTGGAAGGTGTCCCTGCCCATGGCAGGGGGGTTGGAACTAGATAGTCTTTAAGGTCCCTTCTAACCCAAACCATTCTGTGATTCTATGATTTTCTGTTTGTTATGCATGCTAGACAGTGACTTTCAATGTTTTCTTAGTTGCAATGTTATTTCAAAAAGATCATGGTTCATACAGTATACTTTTACTGATTCAGTTACTCTGTGGGCCGTGTTGCTCCAAACAATGATATCCAATAAGACAAAAACAGATAACATTGTTAAGTGTATTTGAATAAAAGTAGAATAATACCAATCTAAGTCTATGCACTTTACTTTGTACATTTATACTTCTTTGTTGTATAGAGAGAAAAATTCACTGTTACGACAGTTTTGGGAAAAGGGGTATTTCAAAAATCAAAGAGTGCGTGTGTGTAGACAGAAATCTGTCCTTATCTGTGTCATTTTGTCTGTCAAGAAGCATAACTATTGTGTTACAGTTCCATCACTGAGAAGTGAAAATCCTTATAAGTAACTATCCAGAAGACCTCTCCTAGGGCAAGAAGTATTGACATAACGTGTTGGCTGGTTTGGATGGTTTATTTATTTATTTGTTTGTTTGTTTGTTTGTTTGTTTATGCTGTTTTAAGTTTAATGTCTTAACTCCATTTGATTTTCTTTTTCCTGGTTGTACCACAGCATCATACTTAGAAAATTACTTTTGGCTTGCGTTTTTCAGGATCCATTTAAAATTTTGTGTGGTTTACGAAAAGTGGGGTAATTTTGAGATGTTTTATGTGAAAATTTAAAAAAGGCTGATTTTGAGAAGGTAGCACCTCACAACTTGGTATCATTTCAAAAAGCTAAGTTCATAAAATAACTAAAGGGAAGTATTATAATAAAAAGAAAAAAAAATCAGGATACCTGGATATACCTTATATTTGAAACACAACACACCATTACTAGCGTTCATTTCTTTTCTCTATTTTCAGTCAATTACTATAAATGATAATAATGAATACGAAAAGTAAACCTAGTTAGCAAACTTCTTCAGGAACTTGTAGGGACCTGAGTACAGAGAAAAATGATAAAATGTAGGCTGAGGTTTTTGTTCTGGAATTTTTCATTTTAGAGGTAAGCTAGAACAAAATTAATCCAAGGAAAACAAACACCTAAATTGAAAACGGAGCTTGAGATCTTAGCAATCACTGGTCATGTATGAGACAATCATATACATACCCTGTGTGATACAACCATATATACGTAATATTAAGTATACGGCGATCATGAAGAGATACCAAGCCTTTTTCTTCCTGAGAGACAAATAGAAGTTTCACATAGCTTCAGCTGAAGTTGCCTACAACATCATCCAAGAACGCTTAAGAAACTTCTAACTTTTATCACACTTACATAGTTCCTAAGTCCACTTCAATCTCACTGCCTCAGCAGTAGGCCCGTGAATTGAGGCTGGGGCAAGAGTTGTGGCCTGATCTGATCTGAGGAGAAATATGTACTGCTTCTTCCCCTGAAAGGTAGTGCAATACCTGAATTTGTTTGCTACTCTTCATGTTCACTCCCCACCCTAGTCTGTGTGGACAGGGAGGAGGGTCTATCCCTGCAATGAGAAGCTCTTCACTGGGAAATCTTTGTCCATTCAGCTGCAGTCTTTCTGTGTATCCAAGGCATTATTGGGTGGGGGAACCACAGTGTGTAGACAACAGGTGATCCCCTGGGGTTCATTAAATCATGAGCCCAGTAACTTGTTCCTTAAGGAAATAAACTCAGTGCCCCTGAAGGAAAAGTGTGAGCAAGGGCAAGAGAAACCTCTACTGAAAAGATCAGATGCATTCAGCCAGGCTTTGCTTTTCCCATTATGTGGTCTAGAAGGCTGGTGGTGCATAGCTGAGCAGGTGTTATACAAAGGCCAAACTAAAACACTAAGCTTTACCAGTGACATGGACTCAATCTTGCCTCCAGAAAGTTCTTTTTAAACAGCAGCAGGGTCTGTCCCTTGACCTTCAGAACAGGACCCAGCTCCAGAAAAAACAAAAATCCTTGTAAATAATCTCTATCATTTTGCCAGCTGCTCTCAGCACTTAATCTGTCTCTTAAAACTGAAAAATTACAATTGCACCTGATGTTCCATCCTTTAAGGTCAGCTCTCACTTTGGATGTCGATGTGCTTTTCTTGGTTTAGATTGGCTTCGGTGTTCATTTGTCCATTGCAGAAGCTCATTTCATTTAAACTGCTATGAAGTACCTATTCTTGCAATTGACTTCCCTGCACAATTCCCATTCAAAACAACGGGAAGTCTGCAGGTGAACTAATGGCAATGCAGATTTCTGGCTCTAGCAGTTTAGAAACTATTTATTGCTAAAAATAAGGGCTTCTACTTAGCTCTTCCTGAAATTAGAAAAGGGAACCTGAAATTAGAAAAGGGAACTTTGCGGGGGGGGGGGGGGGGGGGGGGGGGGGGAGGTGCAGGGGGCACCGTGTGCAAGTGTGTGTTTACTTTCAAAGGAATGACTGCTGTGAGAGCCATCCAGCTGTGCATTATTGTTATCTACCTACCCACTACTTTTCATTAGGGGGATTTCCCACACTGCAAAGTTAAGAAATTAAATACAAATTAAGATGATGAAATGACAGTTGTATCCAAGTTTCCTAAATGTCTAGTACTAGCAGAATGTGTAAGGACATTTTCTCGTCATTACATACCATACCTAAATAATTGCTTCTGCATCAGTTTGTCTGGTAAAATTCAGCTTTTCACCAATGAAAAGCTGCCTTGCCTTCCTGCCTAAAACATGATCTGAGGCTGAAAAATAATTTGTTTAAAATATGAGATAAAATCTTGTCCTGGCAAGGGTCACAATCTGAAAGATGGCCACTGCCCATTAAGAAAGTCTTCTGCTTCCCATGGCTTTCACACTGTTGCTAGAGCCTTTTGCAGGAATGAAGCTATAGCAAGACATAGGGCTCCAGCTCTACTTTCTTCCAACCTGAAGTTTATTAGGTCTGCATCTTGACTTCTACTAAAGGAGGCATTTTAATGCCCTGCTAAGACAAAACAAGAAGTCAGGCTTCTCTCTTCTGGCCTAGCTTCAGCTACAACAGAATTCATCTGTAAAGTCTGCACAATGCTTGATGGCATGTCCTGGGGCCCATGGGTGGTTCAGATCTATCCAAAACCTATGATTGTGCCTGGTCAAACTTAACATGTCCATGCATGTTTGTTTCAGAGACAATGCATTCATAATCATTGACTGTATGGACACAGGGCCATGCTTTCTCTGGCATGCTGTCTGTAAAATGGAGTACTGAAAAAAGGATGAATGAAGCTGATGTGTAATAGAAACATGGAGCAAACTCTTTGTGGGGAATTACTGAGGCTGATTGGGAAGGATGGGCTAAATAGAATTTCCACTTCACTTCTTGCTTTGTACTAAAGATGCTCACAATCTTCAGCAAAATCAGCTGAGAAGTTCAGAAAAAAACAAAAAGGGAAAAAACATTCAGTGTTCTTTTTAGTGCTCTTTTTTTATTTTATCTTATACTTTTAAAACTTTCTTTCCAAATCTACAGACATATGTTAAGCTCTCTGAAACGATCCAGATGCAGATAGCCATCTCTAGGTCCTACAATATGTGAATGCCTCTGAGGAGTCGTATTTAAAGTGCTTGCAGAAGAAAGGGTTATTTTTAACAAGACTACGTGTATTTTTCATTATCACCTTTTTACTTAGATGGCATTGATTGAACAGGACAGGTTCTTTGTTAAGAAAGAGCAAAGTCCACAGCATCTTTATCTTGTGAAATTTATACACGTTTAATTATACAGATGCACTAATCCAATCAGATATGTACTCTTTCTTCTTAAGACAGCTTATATCTACTTTCTGTTTAAAATCTTTGAAGCCAGCTATAGGCCATTTTTTTTCCCCTTTTTAACCTTCTGATCAGTACCTGTGTACAAGGGAAGAGGGTTTTCTGGAAAGGCTTATTTTGACTTACTTTCCATGTTTGATATGCATTATTCAAGCAATGTAAAAGACTACCTGAACTGAACCGACATCCTTGAGATAGAAGTTATGAAACGCAGCTGCTTACAGTGTGTTCTGTGTAAAAATAAGAGAGCAGACAATAGGCCTGAATATTATGCAAAGAATACTGAACTACATTTTTAGAACACTAATGTCAGAACCATACCTCTAAAACATATGCAAGCTCAAGCACAGAAGGTCTGGAGCATTCCTACAGGTTTTAGAATGATATCTATCCATTGGTGGTCCAATCTTCCTTCCACTGAAATCAATATAAACGCTCCCATTGACATCAATGTAAATGCTCCCATTGACTTTGTTATGAGCTGGATCAGACTTATTGCTAGTTTGCCGTTGCAGATAGGCTTAGTACAATGGGATGTTCATACAGTGACACACAGTTACTTGCTGATATGCCAAAGGGACCAACTTAGCTCAGTATTTGTTGGACACATTTAACAGCTTTTCAGATCTCTTTCCATTGACAAACTTCAATGCATACCAGAGAGTTTACTAGATTACCGGGGGGAAATAATTTCTTTACACAAGAGTGGCTTCCAGGACGCTTTCTTATGTAGACAGCATGATCAGAAACTGCTTCTTCTCAAGACTTGTGTCATAGCTATTTTCCACTTCAACACACCAGGATGTTACTTCACCTTGGGACTTGAGCTGTAAGAGCTGATCCAATAACCATGGAAGGCCTGAGATTAGGCTCCATACCTCTTGTTTTGGGTGAGGAAGAGCCATTGTTCATGCGGGCGCGAAGTCTGTGAATTTTTGCATGTGGACGTTTAATGCATGGATTAAGCTGGTTGGAGTGCACCAAGTTTGCACACAGCTTTGCTGGCAGTAGGAACAATGGGATGGAAAAACGAGATACTTTCTTTAATGTTCGTAACAGTCATTTATAAACGTGACACAAAGACCAGCACCAAAACCTTTAAGAACACATGATGTGCTGTTGCTCTGCTTGCCCACATTCTTGAGGACCAGTTCAGACCATGGTGATCTCATGAAGTGTTCAATATAACTTTCAAGAGGGGCTCAGTCTCATGAAAGATCAGACACAGGCCTTAGTGGTGCTCTCTTAAAAATATTTTTTTCCCTTCATCAGCTTGTCTTTTTTTTCTATTTGGCACATAGCTTTTTATGACCCACATTTTAAAAGGAATTAATATTAATCTCATAATTTTTAACTGGGTCTCCAATTTGCTGTCTGTAGTTCCTTATGTCAAAATCACTTTGTTAGTGCATTAATATTAGCAGATTCCAGGCAGGACAGCTCTGGAAAAATGTTTGCTAGTCATCTGCATCGGAAAAGGTGGGACAAAATTGTTTAAAACAGTTTGATAAGTCCTGCAAAAACCTACTGTTTATCTCCATAAATGTGTTCTTTTTTGTGAACTGTGCTGCTGTGGCTAGTGGGCATCACTGCATTGTAACAATTTTAGCCCTGGTAGAGGAAGTTAGAGAGATTAAGCACTGTGAAAATGCTATGGAATGATACTTGCACTCTTATTTCCTTAGCCAGGCTTCTGATGATGAAATTTGGAAAGAGTATAACCTTGTGGTATCTTATTTATCTTTAATATTAGTTCTGAATCTCAAATTTCTGGCCCTCAAAAATATTGGGAACCTCATTATTACCCCAACTTCAGTCTCTGAAAGTGTGGATGCCTCTGAAAATGAGAAAAGCTGAAAGAACGCTACAAAAAGATGTTGAAAACGAGGACTTCTTGATATTTGTTTCCAGCACAGGACTTAGCCAGAAAACCTGGATTTGCTCAATTTCTTATACCCCTTTCCCTCGGTATATTTTACTGAGAAAGATAAGATATTGGCAGAGGTCTTGCTTTGACCCCAGATGGCCTTCTTATACTCTTCTAAAAACCCAAGGCCATGTCTGCCAACATTTACATTCAGAAAACTGTAATTTTGGCAGATTTTTTTTATTCCACTTTCCCTCGACGCCTGGTCAGAATCCCTTGCCCTGGCTCCATTGGACACAGTCCCTTTCTCACTCCAAACACTCAATGGAGACCCAGGAGGGTCCCTGAAGCTTCCCCGGTCCGTTGCAGTGTCGGGGTGTGGATTAGCATACCTAGTGATACTGATCAATCTTAGAGCTTGAGCCAAGCCAACACAAAATAGGCATCAATCAAATTTAAAGTATCTACATTTGAGATAACTATCCAAGCGTTCTGTTAAGGGCACGGATAGTAACTTTTAAAACATTATTCCTCTGACCTATTTTAGGTACCTAAAACAGGCTGAGATGGTTATTCCAAGCCTCTACTTTGCTTACTAAATTTGGTCAGACAAACTACTGGCCAATCATCTCCAGAGTAGAAGAGGAGTCTGTATGAAATGAAAGTGCCTTGCTACCTTCAATGCACTTTTTTCACACAGCCAGAAGTGGTTTGGGGACCACATTGGTTGCATACTAGTAACCCACTTGTTTGAGCAGCAGGACAGGCAGAGACACGGTGGAGTGAGCTGTTCTTTATGTTATCAGACTCTCCTCTTCAGTAAGGAGAAAAACAGAAAAAGCAAAATAATTGCAGACGGCTTCTAAAAGCAGTAGTCTACTAGGGAAAAAAAAAAAAAAAAACAAAAAACCCAAGAAAGCTATTTTAAGTCAAGTCAAGTTTGGGGATGTTTGCACAGAAGTCGCCATACTGGGACCAAACTGGAGGTCTGGTGGGACAATGCACCACTTCAACATCCATTACTGTAGCCAGATAAAGACTGAAAAATAAAATGGTTAAAAATAGAGAAAAGTTACATTCCTGGATGTAGAAACAGTAGAAGGAAAATGTGACAAATACTGTTGAGCCAATCTTTTTTTGGTGAAGATAGCAGTTGCCACACACACGTACTGCACGCGTTTGGCAACAGATAAGCCAGATTCATCTAGCAGCTGCCAAATACCACTCTAACTGGAGCTACAAAAAGTACTGAGAGATTAGCTTCAGGCATTGCTGCACATGTGAGGTAGGTTGTGTATGAAAACCCAGAGGGGCAATTATTTACCTTTCTTTCGCAGCATTTCCCTCTTTTGGAGACCTGCATTACTTTGTTTTCACATGAAGAAAAAAGAAGCATCTTCCATGAGGCATGCTTTTTGCTCTGTATGCTGTCACGTTCCCATGTGTGAAGGCGTATTATCTATTTAGTAGTCCCAACTGTAACACCTGCTGCCACCCAGACAGTATCAAGGGGGCTAACAACACTGAATTGCTCTCTCTTCATTGCTGTGTTTATTAGGTATATTCATATGTTTAATTATTGAGTTATAAACACAAAGAATTTCTCTGAAGAAAGATACCTTGTTCCATGCAAATATTAGTAATTTAGCTACTTTGCGTGTAAGAGTGTGTAGTGTTAAGCCTAGCCCTGAGACACTGACAATTAAGCACATACCTTTATTTGTCTCCTGTAAATCTTTTTTAAGTTTTAGCTAAAAAGGGGTGATTTGGTATAAGTGCTTATTGCATGCAGGTGCTTTTTTTTCCCTTTTCAGTTTTTAAAGAGCATAATAAGAAAACACTTGAAAGGACCAGAGAAGAGAGGCCTGGTATAACAGGTAGATGTGTCACGGGTGGAACACCATAACTGCAGGGAAATTCAGCAATACCAAAGCAAAAGCAGTAGGATGCACCAAGGTATATAAAGCCAACTGATTGCCCAACAGATGACACAGGTACATTCTAAGGCTGAATTTAGCAGTAGCACAGCCCTGCCCAGGAAGGAGTGGAAAGGCGTGGCTGCAAGCTGTCTCTGTGAGCTTATAATTTCGGGACTGAGAACCATTTGTATTGCTGAGCTAAAAGTACTCTGAGCCCCTATAACACCAGAAGCCCAGACAGACAGGCTTAGTCCCTATCTGTCAATGCGGAGTTTTGTACATCTGGAAACATATGTGGTCAGCCCAGAATTGCTTAGACTGATTTAATCACCCAGTGAAATATCCAGGTGTCAAATAAAGACTGTCAAATCATAAGCATGCAACTGGGTTCTCAGTCAGGTGGTGACCCCTGTTACCAAGTCATAAGGCTGTAGTACGAGCCTGTGAAGTTGATAGCAAGGGTAAATTAGCAGTCTCAGATCCTATTCTAGTTAAAAGCGACCAGTTCTAGCCTGATTAAGTATGCAATGTCACAACAGCCAGTGTGATGACACAGAATTTAAATCAGGGTAAAAAAATCTGTAAAAGGCCAATCCTTTTTCTATTATTTCAGTTTTCTGATTCTTATGTACTGCTTATTATAGTATTTAACATGTAAAAACCCCACTGTTATTACATTTCTAATTTTTTTTAATACTATATACAATAGCAATGACATTGCTAGCGATAATATTTATTACATTTTAGATGATGGCAGTCTTATTTGGCTATCGTCAGCATTATATCCCACAAATTCAAACCTCCTGATTGCCTTGGGGACTTTTTTTTCCCTTCATCCTTACAATTGTGTGCTGCATTTCTACAGTGCTTATGCTTGAGATTTCACAGGCTTTTTAAGTGGAGTTTCCTCTGTACTTTGCATTCTTATTTATTCCATCTCTTCTTTCTAGCACAGTAGTGGTCAGATCAGAAGATAATGAAGATTTGGCTTGAACATGATGTTCGTTCAGAAAAAGATCATTAATGGGAGATGCTGGAGAGAGTTATAGACAACTAAGCAAAGTTTTCCACAAAAGATTATATATCAACATCCAGAGTATGTTCAGGAAATTTTGAAATTCATTTTTATTTTATTTAACTTCTCAATGACACCCCAGATGAGATCCATGTGATCTACACATCCTCCTTTCTACCACTCTTCTTATTCATCATCATCACAATAACAATTTCTCTTTCATACTGGTTTAGAGGAAAAACAGCTTGATTCACATTCACGTGGGTGAAGGGAAAGACAAGTCAGAGATGAGTTTTGCACTGGGCCATGAGTTCTGAGGTAGGTCTGCAGTTTCTGTTACTTTTTGTCACCAGGATGTGAAACTTGAAATTTTGATGTGGCTTCTGTGAAGATTGTGCCTCCTCTACTCCACATTTCCTCCTTCTCTCCAGCAGTTTCATGGTTTCAAAGTGATAGAGATATCATGACAGGTCATAGCTGTGTAGAAGGAGGTGATCTCATCAGCAGAGGCAGAGATCTCATATCACACTGAGGGGTTTAAATACCAAGATGGAGACCTTGAAGTGGATAAATGTGGCAATTTGCTTCACTAAGCAGACATTCTGTCGTATTTTCCCCCATGTGGAGCTTTTTCAGGCCATACGGCTTAATTTCTAGGTCTGAGTTGCAGTAATGAAGCCTGGAGGTCACTAATGCAGGGATAACTGTATCGTATGATTACTGTGCAGATTGCCACATAGCTGTGACTCCAAGAGAAAGGAGGGAGTAACATGGCTATTTGGACATACAGTAGCATCAAGGAATCCAAAGGGATCTGAAAGCTACAGGCGGTCTTCCCCAGATATTTATGTACCAGCTTGAGGGAACAGTTTATTTAGAAATAAATAATTGTGTTAAACTCTTTTACTTACTCTTATTATAAGGGGCACCTATAGCTATTATCATAGAATATGAAAAGATAAAAGCATTTGTCCTCCTTTTTTAGTTTTATTTTTGTACATTTTTTAGAATTTTTTGTGCAATTTATTTTTGCTTTTCTCCTCTAGCAGGTACATGTTCTCACTTTAATTGTGTAGGCCTTAGGTACAAACCAGTATGCGGAAGAAAATATTTTCTCTGTTTTCCAGTTGGAAAATATGATTCCTCAAACCATAAACATTACTGAGAAGTTTCAGTCAGTTATAGTATTAAACCTATCTTTTCGAGACCTTTACAGCCATGACAACAATTGGACTGCATTCCAAAGTTGACAACATCCTTTCATAATTTGCTTTCAAGTTAAGCACGTTAAGATTTGTAGAACCTATTCTGAAGATTTACAGGAGGGGGACATCAAATGTCTGAGGGAGGCAAAAATCTTCTACATGACCTAATATCCTGTAGCTGTGTATTTTTGAGGGGCATAAAGAAGAGCGAAATTTCTTAATTGGTTGTAAGAATGCAGTGAGGATATGTATAACTTGTAGAGTCCCACTCAGTGCAGCTGGGAGTCTCGATCAGGATGTTTTGACTCATTACTCTGGGCCTTCATCAGCTGATGGAACTAATTTTTTTTTCATCAGCTGATTAAGATTCAAGATAATGAGTCGAAACATGCCAGAAGTAATTCCCTTTAGAACTGGAGGCAGGATGTTAACTTCCATGCACATGCACATAGAAGAAACCACAAGAAGCATAGCCTCCCCAGGTTCATTTAACTGATGAAAAAAGTGGGAGTCTTACACGCACCTAAGAAATAAAAACCAGTCCCAAACTAGAGGACTGAGAAGACTGTCATATTTCTAGCAGAATAGGAGGGAAGACAAAACAGGTAAAGGAAAAATATCAAAATACGGACAGGGGAGGAATTATTGCATGTGGATCAACAAAGAACCTAGGGAACATAAAATCCAAGTATTTGGGGCTTATTATTACAGTCACAAATATTCTTCAGAATGCTTTTGGTCTTTTTTTTTTATTTCCCCGCCTTAAAGTAAATGTATGTAAGCTTAAAACTATAGAAGTTTTTTGCAACAACTTCAACTTCCTTTGAATGTTTACCATGGTGCTAAGCATTGATTTTGACAAAGATCTTTCCATTTGGTTTGAAAACCTTTTCTGTAGCTATATATAAATGCCATTATATGTTTTCTTTTGAGAAACATCTGAAATATTTCCTTTCTATATTATTTAATGTGCAATTTGAATGGGTGTTTTTGTTTGGTTTTTTGACAGGGCCGTGTTTTTGAAGCTGAACAGTTGGAGGGAAGGGAGATAGGAAGGGACAAACAGGACTTGTACTGGAGTTGTAGTCTGACCAACAGCTCAGTGCTCAGTTACAGTTAATGGGGTGAAAAGCTGTGATAATGCATGTGATCTGAATAGTTAATGTACTATTCCTACAGCTAGCCAAACTCAGGGTTCCTAAATGTGGTTTATTATTCCAGAAGTTGAAAAAGGAGTAGTCTCACAGTATGAGCCAAGTTTTTTTAACCTATCCACAGAAATGTCAGTATTATTTTAGCAAGTGATTCATAATATCTGTAATACAGAATCTTGTATTTTGTATATTGCATTTTATATAGTAACTGGCAAATTATGGTATAGCATAAACTGAAAGTTAATGATTTGTGCTGCATATCATGGCTGTGATCCCAGCATCTTCAAACCACAAGGACTGGAAGTATGTAGCAATTTTAAATGCAATCCTCTGTTACCAGAAAAGAGGCTGAACTCTTACATGTATGATTAAGGATCACTTCTCCTTGCAGTACGCAGCTGATCTTCATGTTTCTAAAATAATCTTCTTGCTGGAACACTTTGTTACAATTGCATACAAGGTTTTGGAAAAAGGCAAAGTGCTGCAGAGCTTAAAACGTTTATTTTTTGCTCTCTCCCCACAGATATATCTATCCTGTAACAATTTCTAAACTGTCAGCTTCTCCAGACGCTATCAGTAGGTATATTAGAGAGCAGGAACTACTACTGTTGTGCAATTTACAATGCACAATTGAAGCAGAGCAATTGTCATACAATCTATAAAGACCTACTCATAAACATCTTCAAAGAGGGTCTTAATTGCTGCGTGATTTACTACGTGGAGAATACCTTCTCTTTTGTGTTCGGAAGTATTTTGCTGCAAGAGAAACCTTTTTAGCCAGGCTTTTATAGACCAGTCTTTGCGTTGGTAGCATGCATTTACTAGCTGTATAATTGGTGGCACAGTTCTTCTATCATAAACATTGTTATCAGTTAATTAAACTTGAAATGGAGCTTTGTTCCACAACATGTTTTGTCAGATTGTTTTCCTTATTTATTTATCATCATAAAATTTTATTTTATGACTGGCAGCTTCTCAGCCCTCCAATAATAATATAAATCAAAACAAGATTTTAGTCTTCATGCAATTTCCTTTTGGTCTCAAAATATGAAACCAGATGTTTTTGGCATGCTAAAGATGCTTTTCATCTTTTTTTAGATTCTTTCAATGCAGTCAAAGTAAATGCATTTTTAAAACCAACTTATGAAAGTTAAATTTCCTTTGTTCGCCTGGGTGTAGTCTGGTTTGCATTGATGCAGCAGCAATGAGAGACCTTCCAGATAACACACAGAATGCCATTGAAGAATTACACATGTGTGTCTCAAACCTCAGACAGCAACAGGAATTGTATTAATAGCAGATCAGTAGATTTATATTATAATTTAAAACATTATGAGCTCTTTTTCTTTTCTCTCTCCCTTTTTTTTTTTTTTTGTTTTTTTTTTTTTTTTTTTTTTTGTTTAAAGGGCTTAGCAAGCATCTAAAGGAAGACTGGATTACAGGACAACTGTGTATCCTGCAGTCTGTATACAGTAAGTGACTAACATACAATATTTGTTCACATATCTAGCAGCCTTTTTCTGAATTGAAACAGATTTTTTTTTATGCTGCCCTAACAAACTGTCATCAGTATTTCCTTTAAGCAGTGAATCCTTTTTCAGCAGACATTAAATCTAGGCCTAAGGCTATTACTAAAGGACCTAAACATTCCCAGGTGGGCCCCTCTTCAATAATAAGAGCAGCCTTGAAGGGATTTACTGATACTGTAAAGAACAAGGAGTAGTAAACAGGAACTGGAGCAAAGTGGGACAGTTGTTATGAACATTTGCATGCCAGTCCTCAGAATCCTTTATCCTATCAAAATAAGTCTGGTTTCTAACCCCTGGAAGCAAATGGAAAATCTTTGGCATGCTTATGTACAGTGGTGTGTCCTGGGGGTTTTTTGTCTGCTTTACAAACTGGGACTACAGATGGGCTTCTCTGCATCAGCCTCCACCTCTGAACTCAGTGCAAGAACTAAGCAGACATTTGCCATTAACCCTGCTCTGGTCTCAGGCATTAGAAAAGTCGTAAGTTTTACAGTGAGACTAAACATTCTCAGCCCCACAAAACTGTAAATGAATCCGAGTGCTGCACAAATTACAGAAGAGATGCACATTTGCCTGGTTGTGGCATCTGTTAAATCTCTAAGCTTTGTTTATTCAGGAAAAATAAGTTGAGGAAGAGATATGTTACTGAAAAAAGAAAAAAAGAAGCCTGCAAAATGAAATTAAAATAAATGTTATCACTCCAGCTGGTCAGTTTATTTACTTGTTCAGATATTCTATTTTCATTTTTGGTGATATTACTTAAACTTTTTTCTGCATTTCTCCTACTTTTTGAAATCAAAAGAGTACCTGTAAAAAGACATGCGTATGAAATTTACTGCAGAAATTTACTGCATAAATGTGGTGCTTTTACTATTCTGACAGCATATCTAACTCCTTACTTCAGTGTTTTTCCTGTTTGTATTTTTGAATGGTAAGAGATAATTAGGACTAGGTCTAGAGCAAAAGAGGTTGAGTTTCCAAATTGGACATGTGTGAGTGTTGGGGTGGGGGTGGAGAAAATTTGGTCAGGAGGGAATCCAGGGCTGTCTAGGAAGAATATTTTTCTTTGACTTGGCAGAAATTGGGGGAAAAAATCATAATCATATTTTGAGGTGTTCTGTTCCTCAAGGTTGGAGATTAAAGGTCCCAGTGACCAAAGAAAAAGCTCAGTAATGCAGCTGGCTGGGAGTGGATTAATTATCAGGAATAAAATAAGGAGACGTGGAAGATAGACTGGCAGTTTTCTAAGAGATTTGATTTTTAATGCTTTTATACAAAGGCAACATTTAAATAAAACAGTGTTTAGTGACTCTCACTTCTCTTGTGCAGAACTACACAACCCTCCTCTTCTCTGTAAGAGCTTTATGGCCACTGAGTTGTTATTTACTTGGAAAAGTGCTTGTGAGGATGAAATTAGGAAGAGGCATAAACTTGTGGAGTTTATGTAAAACATCTTTATGAATACAAATTTGAATGATTTCATAATGTGGATACTGTACAGGCAGCAGGTACTTACTGGCTTTTGGCTTTTCTTTGCAATGAAGAAATACATCCATAAAAGTGGCTGGAAACAAGAATCACATGACTACCTAGCTCTGTATGAAGCTTCAGCTGTTTTTTCCATGGACCACAGGCCAGGATCAGATCATCTACAACCTCTAGAACAGTTGGAAATACTTTCTTGTTTACCTTTTTGTTTCCCTCACAAAAGTAACTCCACTAGATATCATCCATTTGACTGTAAATGACAAGTAGGCAGCTTCACGGGCCATTAAACTTTAAATCTTTTATCCACCTCTCCTCTCCCCACTTCTTTGTTGCCCTATACAAGTTCCACTGTTGAACCAAAAAAGCCACCAGCATGCAGACAGACTGTAGGTATGAACAGCTTTTCATTTCCTGTGTTAAAATGGGAGGATATTTGGATATATAGGATATCTTCCAAGTGCTCTTATAATGGCCTTTATTCACAGTGTATGAAATAAGAAGAAAGGAGTGTTGCTTCTATCTTTTTGCAAGGGTTTGCTTACTTTTTTTTGCATACGTCACTAAGCTGTATGGCTTTACCTGTAGGAGTGGCTACCTTATGCTTCATTTTGCAAGATGGCGTTTCCCAGTCCTTACCTCGTCCCCCTGAACTCACTGCAACACCCTGTGTAACACTGTGCTTTCTCTAGGCCAGTGAAAGATATCATGATTTGACCCTATATTTTAATAAGCAGATATAATCAAATACAATCTTGGGTTTGGTCATTAGTGTAAATAAAATCCTATAGGGAAGATGTGTATGGGTTAGCTGTTGAATAGCTGCAAAACCTCAGAAAGAGTTTGCTTAGTTTATGAAATGTTCCGTTAAATTCTTGCTAAATACACACTGCTGAGATTTGACATTAACCACCATCATTCATCATAATAAACACACAAATTTTCCACTTGGAGTATCAAATCTGATTTTTTAATAAGAAACAACTATGTTTATCACAGTTTTCTGAATGCGTCGCTCAGATATCAGACTAGATTCATAATGTTTTGATATTGTCCAGAAGATGTATGTTTTCTTTCTCTAGTCGTTTTTTTTCCATTTTGCAAAAGTCAAATAAGACTTAACAAATACCTCCTGCCATGTGGTGGTAGGTCAGATACCTGTGTTATACAAATCTTTATGCTGAGAGTTTATGACATTTTAAACTTAGAGCTTCATTCAACTTGACGATTTTGGCAGCAGCCAATTATGACATTAAACAGTTCACAGAACTTAACCTAAGACCTAAAATTATATAATTTTTGTAATGACTGATTTGCACCTCTCCCAGTTCATTTAGAGCAATTCAGTTCAAAAGTCTTACCCTTCTTAATTACTCCCTTTTAATTTGAAGCTCCAATGTGCCTTTATTTCTTTACTGTATCTACTTATTAAAAATTATCAATTAAAAAAAAATTCCTCCTGGCTTACAGGAGATATGTGATTGTCCGTATACATGCTATTGGAACACATAGAATGGAAATTGTTGCTGTTACTACAGAGGCCAAAGACTGATAAACATTTTTTTGGACTGTATTATATTATTTTAAAGTGTGATGAGAGAGTTATCACAATTGTGCGTTCCCAGTATGAGAACTGTGAGATTTCAGCAGATATAAGATGGAGTTTGGTGCTGCACACTTCAATAATAAAAACTTGAACACTGGATGATGCTTAGGCTTTTTCTCAAGGTGGAATATCCTCCTTGCTTTCCTCTGTCCTTCTGGAGACTCAGTGGCTCTAAAAGGCTGTGCTGTACAAGCAGTCGAGCTGAAAAGAGCAGAGTTTTGCAGGTCACTCTGAGTAGATCATCATGTCTAAAGTGCCCCTGACAAAAGTAAATGGGAGACAGAGTTCTGGGTAGGAAAGTAAATAAAGGAAGGAAAATTTTCTGAAACCATAGAAATACTAAAACAGAAACTAAAAGATTTGTTTGAAATGGGGAGGAAAGGAGGAGGGTTGGAAAGAGCAAGCCGCAGAAGAAATGGGGCACAGCCACCCACAGTTCCATGAAACTTGGAGTAGCAGCATAAGATGAAGACAGAAAAAGAGATACGCCCCAAATTAGAAGATGCAGGAGCCGGAAAACTCTTAGTGTGCCACTACAGATTTTCCTAGCCCTCTCTTCTGAATCTTAAATTCACCGCCCCCCTGCCCCCACCACTTTTCTGAACAGTGACCATTCAGATTCTGCCAAAACAGATGGAGTTATTTCCAGTAATCAGGTTTTAAAACCAGCTTTACCCTAAACAGTTTATATGGCAATGTGTAGTTTTGTTATAAAGCTACACAGAAAAGAAGACGTAGAAATAGCTTATTAACGAAGTAGAAAGAGTTGTTGTAACGTTTTGCATTCTGAAGTAACAAATTTATAGTACTTGCTTTTCACATGTGCATCTGTAGGATTTGAAACCTGATTTGAACATCTGCAGCACACAGTTTGGCAGATCTTGTGTAAAATATATTGCATCTTGTTTAAAATAATGCAGTGTCTTAAGTACCTGGGAAGCATACTGAGGAGAGAGAAAACCCCCCTTGTTAAATATTTACCACTTGAGTCCTGAACATCTGCAATTAGCTAAGAATGGTGATGTCAGTGGACACTTCCCAAGGTTAGCTGCCTCAATATTTGTACAGATCTAATCTGAAGTCCTTTTCTTCAGAAGAGGAACACATCCAAACTCAACAAATTGTCATTGACAAATGACCACAGTAGTCTAAGGATAAAAGAAGGGCAAGTATTCAATAGAGAAAGAGAACATGAACATGAACATTAGCAGAATAAACCTGACCTATTTAGTGTGTTTAACCCTCTGTGATTTCTGGAACTTGGATTATTTATTAGCATGTAAAACTCACCAAAACAATTTAGACACTAAACAGCTGCAATTTAACTGCGGGTGGCTTTATTGGTTGTTTGTAGGTTAGGGTCTTTTTTTTCCCATGAAAGGGTGAGGAAGATTCTTTGTGCACATTAAGATGCAGCATTAGGACTGGGTGCCTTCCAGGTGGCATGCCATTCTGTGTTGAACGGCTCAATTAGTGAGTCTCTTTCTATGTTGGTTATATCAGTTTTGTCAACCATACGCTTTATTGTGGAAAGGACAATGCCAAACTGCTTCAGCCTCGTGGCCTCTACTGCATTGCATGCAGAGCCAGGACACGTGAATATGAGGGAATAAACACTGGGATTTTCATCACCACCTGATAGCAAGCGGCTCAGCCTGGGCACAAGAGGTACGGTATCGGAGGCTGTTGGATGAGCAGCAGAGGTGATCTCTGGAGGGCTCACCTGGGCATGGCGCCTGCTTGGCTGGAAGGAAGGGGCTACAAAACAGCCATGGCTGTAGGGTGTTAAATAAGAAGGGATAGCATGGAAGCAAAGCAATAATGGCACCAGTCCCTACAAAAACAAACCTGGTAGCCTAATAATGAGATTGAGGTTTGGAATCATTTCCAGCCAGACCCCTTCATCCCAGTGGTAAACTAGGTGAAGAAACCTAGTTCATTTGAATTAGCTGACATAGCCACACCACTCACCCTCTGAACCCAGCCTGTATGGACTACTGTGTTTAGTTGTCAGCAGAAGAAAATTAGACCTCTTTTTTGATGCCAGTTTGCTAGTCATCCAGACATAGGCAGAAGAGGACAAATGAGAAATCTAGGTGGTGTGTGGGACGTAGATGTGTTTCAGGTCTTATAGCGCTAGAGTTCAAGCTTGCTGCAGTCACCTATTAAGTTTTATATATATACATAATACAAATTAACAAAGTTCCTGTTAAGGAACATATAGAGGAAGGCTTTTTCTGTTTGGAGGCAAGCTTATGTAGGCTTTTGCCTGTTTCTGTAATTCGTAGAATCATTCACAATGTTAATAATGAAACAGTTTGGACATTCTGGTAGTCATTGAATATAGACATTTTATAACTTGTTAGAGCTTCAATGCCTACTTTTTTTTTTTAATGGGGTTATTAAAAAAATTAGACACAGTTTTATAATTTCAATGTATTTAACCTGTTAAGGCAACTCATGTTTAAATCTGCTTTCTAGAATGAAATTGAACAAAACAACAGCAACAAAGAGGAAAAAAAAATATAAAAAAGATAAAAGAAAAAAGAAATAATTTGTTCTTTCCTTGTTTGCTTGTGGAAAACGTCTTTTCCCAAACTCCTTAGAAAGTGTACTGAACACTAGTCATCAGAATGCGTTTATGTATCTTTATATTACTAAATGCATATATGTGTATAAAACAAAAGATTCTTATAAATCACCAGTTTTGATCAAATTTTCAACCATTTGTTCCACAATATTTCCCTATACCACCTGTGAAAAGTTTGTGTCTCAGAATGTCATGCAGTACTTCTTCTTATATAAATAAAGCAATTTTTGTCACTGTGCATAACCATTTGTAATATAAAGCTCCAATTTTTTAAATGTCAAAAGGGGTGATGATTTCATTAGGGACTGCGCCAGACTGCCCATTGACTCTATTGACAGAGCACCAAGTCTATAGAACCATGTATCTGTGGGACAAAATGCTGTTTTCAGTGTTGACTATCTACTTTCTTTTCACTGAAGCTCAAAGTAGTTAGCAGTCTATGTAAATACGCATTTATTCTTAAGGTTCATATTTAGTACAGTTAAAAACAAATCTGTATCTACAGTATATTTAGTAGAAAGTAGTGTTATTGGACACTAGCATTGTAAGCAATGATATCCAAGATTTTTTCCCCAGCTATCGATTTTTAACAAAAAAGGAGGGAAATCCAGTCACTGTGCTAGTGACAAAACAACATGCAGCTATTTGATGGGGGAGGGTCTCTTTATTAGAAAGAAACATGCTTTAATTAGAAGAAATATGTTAATTTCAATATTGTATCCTTCGTATCTCTGCCCCCAAAAATCTTCGCACACACCTACATTCTTTTTATGGACAGTACAAAGGAGGATAATAGATGCCTATGAAAGTAACTAGTGAAATTCTGCATTAGGATAATCTGTCACCCATTTCCATTTTTTCTGAAGAAAGCAAGCATAATCAAAAGCCTAAATGACAAAGAGTTGACAGTAAGATTCTGTAGTAAATGATTCCAGAGTCGCTGGCCTGCGGAGATGCTGAAGAAGTCCCCAGCAGACCTGATTAATTCCAGTTTCTCCAGCTGCCAGGGGAGCAGAGGCTAAGCAGTTTCACAGAGAGGAGCCTATTACCACTACTAGGCTGAAATAGATCTAATCAACTCACAGCCGCTCAAAAGAAAACTTTACAGGTTTAGCTCACTAAGGCAGCGCTTTAAAATGATGACTACAAAGGATCATGGGAGTCTGAAAGCATTTAGTCTTTATTGCAGCTCAAGGAAATTTTCTGCTGTGGTTAGGCCATGCTAATTTACTGAACATGACAATGCCTCCCAGATTGTATGACATCATTTCAATAATGGCCCCAGTCCTATTAGTTAAATATTTCTACTACTACTTTTTTAATTCTAAATACTTCATTTATTGAAATGCTGTCTATCTTGGGTTTAATTAGGTTTACCGTTCCAAATCTATGGGCTAGCCTGCTTTATCATTCAGTTGGAATGATGATGTTGCATAATTTGCCATGGTACTGACAGAAATCTTATATTCATATTAATTTTATTTATTTATTTTTTATTTTCAGAGAATGAACTCTAAAAGTACTCTATACCTCAGCTGTACATTTTATGACAGCTGTGCACTGCTTCAAATAATTTAACAGGCTTCACAATTATATAGATTTGAATGATTTTAAGAACAAAAATTCCGACAGATTGAGTATTGACTTACTGACAACAATTATACATTCAAAACAAAAACCTTCAGAAGTTTGTTTCTTTTGTTCATTCTTTCATTTGTTGTTGTTTTTTTTAAGTCTTCCAGTCCTCAGGGAAAATGTCAAAGCAAGGAAAATACACATGTAGTTTGTTAGATTAAGAAAATAATTCTGTCAACTCTTTCTCAGTATTCAGTTGAAAAACCTTCCTTAACAAATAAAATCTGCTTTCTTAAAAACAAACAATATTTGGAAACTCCGAGCATAAGTAGTTGTATGATACAATACTGTAAAGATGTAGTGCAATACACACAATTTACAAGGCAGTTCTTTAATGATGGTTAATACATTACTATTTGACCAGCCTCCCAAGTGATTTGAGGTAGAAGCACAGAGCAGAACGGCATTTGGAAAAAACAAGTTACTTGTGGCCCTGATGTGGAGGAAGGGACAGCGAACAAGCAGCACTGAGTCAGGTTGTGGAGGCTGGCGTCCAGGACTGGGAGCTGAGAGGTTGCTGGAAGCTGCCACTGCCCTAAATACAGCCCAACTCTCTAATCGCCCGGTTACCAGCTGCTCTGTTCGTGGTTGTTTTTGTGAAATATGCTTGGCATTTGCAATTCGTGGCACAGTGGAAAAATGCTGTGTGCTGGAAGTAGCACCATTCTCACGCATTTTAGCGAGGGGTTAAAATGCAACAGAGGTTGAGCTCTCCCTGGCCCAGGAACACAACGGGTGAGATTTAAGATCTCATAATGGCAAAGCTCCCTGGAAAAATGAAATGCTGGAAATAGAAACTTTTTAGTCTTACAGCACTTGTTCCATACAAGAAACATATCCGATGTACCTTTCAACCAGTATAAAAATCAAACACTCCTCTATCTACTACCAGGTCTTTTTTATTTCAAGGACAGAACTTTCAGCAATTAACAGGGAAAAAAAGACACAGATTGCAACAACCAAGTGATCCACTACACAACACATATATGAAGAGCTGACTAAAGACAAAGGGAGAGAGAAGGATTTATTCCACATAGAGTTTCTTGCATATCTTTCAAAACTATTTTAATAAATGACAAGAACACGTGCCATAAATAAGGGTAGGACACTGGTTAGTGGCAGCAGCTTAAGTAATTTCTGGAATAGAAAAAAACCCTTCTTTATCACTCATTCTTCTTCCCATGACATTTCTGGAAGAAGGTAGGGAAAAGTATGTTGTACCATGCACTTTGGACATTCAGTTGCAGTGGGAATGTAAGACAAGACAAGGACCCCTTTTGACAGAGTCCAGGAAAGCTGAAACAAGAAATGGTGGAGTAACGCAAATACCAAAAGGAGAGCAGTATATCTGTAATTTGCAGATAGCAAAATAATTTAGTTAGGTAGGAGTGAGAACTGCAAGGCTTTGATGTCCTCAACCACGTTAGTTGACCTGAGTGGGTTGACTGTAAGAGCTGGAATGAACCATAGCCAACAACAGGGAAGACAAGGCAGGAAGAGATGGGATCTGCACTGAACAAGAATTTCAAGCATTCAGCAATATCCCTGGTGAAGGTAAAGACAGTGAGATGAAGATATTGTCCAACTGAGACAGCTTGTTGGTACTTCAAGTTGCTGAGTTTGAGAGAGTATTAAAGCAGTGGGGATAAGAGTTGGTATGGACAGTAAAATTTCTCTATTCTCTCTGTTCTGTCAAGAAACAGTTATAAATTGGGAATGCTACTGTCTTTTCACACTGTACGAATCCTGGCCTCTGGTTGTTTCTTTTTTTTTCTTCCTAATTTGCTAATTAGAACTTCTCTTGTGTTTCATGCTGTTCTTCTCTGAGCTCTCTGAGAAGCATTCCTGTTGATGCTACTGTGTTAAGAAAATACTTCGAGTATTCATGGTTTTGCTTGTGTTAGAGACCTCCCAAAACCACACATTGCTGAATTACACTACTGGCATAATATTTCTCCTGTCTGGGGTGTCCTGTTGTTTCTCTGTTCACTGGAGAACTGTAACTGAAAGGGATCAATAGTCCTCATGCTGCTCCTACTTGCACACCCTCAGGTAAAGATTAGTGTGCTTTGGACCACAGCACTCCAAAAATTTCTGTCTACTTCTAACAATGCAGCTGTCATGCTCTTGCTTCGTCAGTTTTAAGGCCTGAGTCAAAGTTCATTAATGTCAACAAAAAGTTTCCCATTCATTGTAAGGGCTTTTGAATAGGCCCCAGAGAGAACCGCCACGAAAGGTGTTGTTGCTAGTGTGGAGGAAATACGGGCAGGGGAGGCTGCCACAGAGACCTACTTGTTTGAGAGCGCCTTGTGTCATCTCCTCTTCTACTAAAGCATGTGAACTGCAAGGAGGAGAAGAAAAACATTCAAAATCTTTCCATTTGCTACAGCTTCAGCTGATAACAGGTCAAGGTGCTGGAAAGGCAGCAGGTCCCCAGGGCTGGGGGCTCCCCAGGGGGGCTGTCAGGGAAGGACCTCACAGCTAGGAACTGTCCCACCCTTGGCCATGCCAGCTCTGAGCGACCCTGGAGGATAAAACCCCAGGAGGAGGGATGCCCACGGTGCCCCAGCATGGAAGTTTGAGGTGGCTACACAGCTCTGTGCCCATTCCTGGTATACGACGTGGAGCGACACCTTGTTTGTTATGCGTGTTGTGATGTTGCTAATGTGTATCCAATCAATGTCATACACAGCACAATAGCTTGTGAAGCAATAGAGCTGTCAATGAAGGAAGTGGTAATGGACCACAATGGGAATTTTAATGCACAACAGGATCCATTACTGGAATCGTAACAGCCAGGATGAAGGTGGAACAACAAATGTCAGACACAAATAGATGCATGTGTGTGTGTAGATACATATACACACACGTACTTATATGTGTACAACACTTATAAATACTTCTGTGTCCATAATACGTTTATACATATACATATATACACACATATAGAATCTTAAAATACTGTATGCATTTTTTTTAGGGTACGTGTTAATTTACCTTGGTCAGTGAATTTTTGTGGTGTTTTTTCTTCCCTGACAATGACATGATATCATCCGTGAATATGTAAATGAGCTATTATAAGCTGTGAAGAATTTGATAGCCTTCTAAAAGGTTGGTCTGGATGCATGAGAACGGGAGAAATGCTGAAGGAGGGCAATGTAGGATAACAGCATTGTTAAAATAAAAGGCAAAACATGGCAAAGAAAGTATCAAACAAAATGTGTTCTAAATGAAACATGGGTGGCTGATTTAAAGGTTCTGTTTTCTAATGTATATAATATATATTAGCAAATTTCTTGCTTCTGCTTTCTTTTAATGCCCCTTATGGAGGCATCCTACTGAGTATAATACAATAATATCTCTACCCATCCATCTGTCAAGGTTCTTACACCGGCACCCATGACTGTAGAATCGGAATACTAATATTTATTAGAAAATTGCACTTTTCCCACAGAATCACTCAAAACACCACAGAAAATGAATTTTCTATCATCCTCACAAATCCTATTTGAATTTGTCCTTGTTCGTTTCTTTTCTGTACAGTAGATCCATGTATACTGATTTCAAACTATCTACTACATGCGTTAAACATGTTTTCAGGCTGCTATTATGAACACATTCTTTTGGTAGTAATTGCACATAATAAACACATTAGATCAGGTAACACTATATAGCCTTATTACCTTATGTTTGATTTTGACACAACTCATTACCTAAGAACAGCACAACAAATGAAGAGTTAAGTGCTTAGGACATCATTTAGAAAATCCAGGTGCTGTGCAAAACAGTTACCAGACAATGTAAAGATTCTCCATGTAAGGTCCCACAGCTGGGACTGACAACCTGTGAAGGGATTTCTGCACAAGCATTGCATCTATACAGTTTTTGCAGTCTTTCTAGAAGCTGCAGAAAAAGGACAAAACAGATACTAGAAGTAAATTTCAAGCCTATTTTAAGAGGCACCCTCCACTAGTTACTGCTTTCTCACCAATGAAGCTTGAGCTAATACGCCAATTTGTGTCATTACAGATCATAAGCAATTTTCACAAGACTATGGGTGTTAATTCCTTTCTCCTGGTTAAGTCCCTCCGTGGGTAATTGTAGTCTGACTGCTTAACTTCCCCTGCAGCTTCAGCTCTCTAATGTGCTCTTCTCTCTTTCTTATCCTCCAGTATGTGCTGCTGAAAGCTGCCAGCTATCGTGTGGCCTCACAATTTATCACATTGCTATCACCACCATATATATGGTTTAAACACAGGTATTGTGCACTACTGCAAAGAACGTCACTTTTCTAATTCTTCCCTTCTGTCACCAGGTGAAGGACTACCAAATTTTATAAATCTTACAAAGACCTGAGTGGAAAAATTCGGTACTTTACATGGAATACTAAAGCACACTTATGTGTTATGGACCTTAAAACCTTGTCCTTAAGAACGTAGTGTGGACTGTTCTCAAGTTAAGCTGAGGAATATTGTCAGGTTTTGAAAGAGGAAGAAAAGCTAATGAGGATCTAAGTACAATATGCACTTTTAGAATTCACGGTATTGTTGCTTTTCCGGTTTACTCTGGTTTTAGTTTCTGTTCACAGATTTCCATATTTCCCTGATTTATATGGAATATCACTACAAATGCTAGGTAGTTATTGACACTAATTTTTCTTTCATTTGTAAAAGCTGAGAGCAAGAAAAGTCAACTAAGAAAACATGTTTTCATGGAAAGCCTACTTAGTATTGCAGAGCCCATCAGAAAAAGATGGTTTAGATCAAATACACTTCTGTCCCTAGTAGAAAAATCAGAGGTCCATTTGTTATCCAACTGAATATCCATAAATAGGAAAGCCAGGAATTATCATGATCAGGAAAAAGCTCCCAATACCTAAAGCCAGACAGCAGCAACAGAGGTCCCCAAGTAGCCTTTGTAGCCTTTGTTTCTTTTCTACCATAGAGAAGGAGCTGGCATATGGCTCTGTCAAATTGCAGATCTGCTAATCACAACCCTCACAGCCTCTGAACTTCATGGTACAGAAGGATGACAAGTTTGGTTGTTATAGGTAATCTTATCATCATGGCAGACATATATAGGTTATGCTTATCACTCAGTCTTGCACAGAATAGATTTACTGAAGTAGAGTATGCGGGACACACCTTGAACAGATTCAAAGTAGTTAACTGATGTCACAACTATTGCTGTAAATGGTGTGTTTTTATCAAGGTCTCACAAAGATAAGCTGTGACCCTTTACTATTTAACATCTTATCAACTACCAGGGAGAAAACATGGTGATTGACAAAGTTTGCAGATGACATAAAGATTGGAGGAGAGGTAAATGATGATAAGAATACAGCATTATTCCTTAGAGAGATTAGAACCTCTTGGGAAACCAGACCCCAGTTCAAAAAAACATACGTTTCTCTGCTGCATACCTCTGTGAAGAAAGGATGTTGGGTGTGCTTTTAGGATGGGGAATTCTGTTCTGAGAAGCAATGATGCTGAAAAAGACTTCGGGCTATAGTGGAGAATCAGTAGACCGTAACTTTCCCATGCAGCACTGTGGTTAGAAAGGCTAAGGTATGAAATCTGAATAAATAAGCAAGGAATTTAGAGAAGCAGAGGTTACACCACCTCTATTTGGCATTAAAGACAAGATCACTGCAAGTGATCGTTGACTAATCTGTGAGCGGTTTAAGTCTTCCATAACCAAAATCTGAACTAAGTAGACACAAGTGATGTGACATGTTTCTATCCACCTGAGTATTGTCAGAAATTAAGTTTTCCTGTGGGACTACTTAGAACTAGGAGTTCAGAGTGCACACTCTGTGAAAATTCAGCAACACAGGTCTAAATGTGCTGTTCTGGTGACCATGCTTGTTCCTCTTCCCATCCAGAACTTGTTCTCCTGGGATCTTCTTAGATAAGTAGTGCACAAGGAAGACAAAAATGACAGGAAATTAATTTTTAAAGTGCATATGGATAGTCACATAACATTTGCATTATTTTCCCCTCTTTATTAAAAAGTCAGTGAACAACACTTCGTCTCCTCGACTGCAGCTAGACGCTTAAGTCACTTTGCAACGATTCAGCGAGAATCATTCTATTTATTTCAGGTATTAAGTGTCTATCACTTTGATATCTAAGCACCTACCTGAATATTACACTTCATAATATTGAAAGAACATAGAAATGTTGCAGCACAATCTGTCTGTATTTACTCTATGGCAGCTTAATCACTGATTAAATACTAGTAACAATATGAAGATTGACATATGAGCCACGGGAGAAAGAAAAGTTAACTGCACAAAGGTGAATTGCTGTAACTAAGAATTGTTCCTGTCCTATTCAGAGCATGAACTTCAGCAAGGTAACCAGTTTTCTTTTTTGAGTTGTCCCCTTGAACACCACAAAAACAAACAAGTGAGGAAGGTGAACCAGTTTTTTGTTAGCAGTACTTCTGCTAACAGCCAGGAAATCAGATATTGTCTTTTAAAATACTACACACTTTAAAAAATCAGACTTCTGAGTGAAAAAGGAAATTGTACTTACCCACAGTCTGAAGATTTAACTTTGACCATCCTTTGAGTTTACATATTTGTAAGGACACGGGGTTTCCATGAACCCTTGCAAATTCTGTCAAAATAACGCATACTTGGGCATTTGAACTACATCTTCACACAGCTGTAAGTCATAAACAAAGAAAGTTGTTTTCTCCAAAACACCCACTATTTAAATCTAATCAATGGATCTGATAGAGATCAAAAGGATTAAAATACGGAGTTAAGATCCACTGTAGAAAAGAAAAGAGAAAAATACATTATTAACATTAACTGTTTTCCATGGATAGAAAGCTGACAAAAGTACAGGTTGGTCTCACTAACCTGGAATTTCTGTTGCAAGGAATTTCTGGCAGGCAGAAGGGGCAGATAAGTATATAAATAAATGCAGAATTTCAGGGAAATAATAGAACAGAATTAAGTTGTTCTGAAAATTAACCGATAATTTTCAACAGATCGAGTTCTTCTGTGATATACATTTAAGAATTAAACTTAAATTAGCTCTTTAAAGTGGCCGTGTGACTTTAATTATTCAAAATGTACACAAATTTAATGAGTTTTTAAATATTAAAACTATTCTCTATTGTCACTACTGTGAGCTCTTAATTTACAGAGCAATTAAGTCAGGACCCTCATTTATCAGTACATGTGCGTTTGTTGAAAACATAGTCAGTTTTTATTAATTGATGCTATAGAAATACTGAGGTAAAATTAATGTGTGTGCTTCAGAGGTCATGCTGGCGATAGTAGGTAGCTAGCAAGGAGCAAGACGTGAGATAAATAAGTAACTGCTGTTCCCTGATTACACTAGAGATAGCTGAAATATTAAGTGGCACAATGGGCACTGCGCTTAGCCAAAATGCGTGCAAACAAATGCCCCCTGAGTTTTCTCTGGCAAGCATCTGTCATGGCAGTAGCTGTGAAATAGGGAAACTTCAAAGCCTCAGTTTCTGATTATTAGCAGTGAGTGTAGTGTAATGTTCTTACATTTTTATGTAAACTCAGCGTTGATGAGCTGAGAGGGTAGAATTAAAAAATACTTCAGCTTGCCTTTGTTCTTTGGGACACGGCTGACAGGAACGTTAGCAGCCAGGAGTCTCCCGAGTGTCTATCAACTTGTGAATTACAGGGAGTATGGGGCCAAATTTGCAAAAGAATCAGGTGAATAGCTACAGAATGGGAACACATTTTTTTCCTACATTTTCCCTGCCCCCAGTGGTGCATCTACAAAAGCTCTGTAACGGCACAAAAAGTGACTGGAAAGTAGGTTAGGCATAAATCTGAGCACAGCCTGGGTGCACAGAGATTTTGGGAGACCGCTGGTGGGCTGCAGAGCGTTAGCCCCTTTGCCGCTTGCACTGTCGGAAGGCCCTGAGGCCATCCTTCACATCTCCTCCGCTAGCTCGCCACTATTTGACCGATACAGTGGAGACACTCAAAACAAACGATGCAAGATGGAAAAAAAAAAAAAAAAAAAAAAAAAAAAAAAAAAAAAAAAAAAAGGAGAAAAATCCGGCCAGCCCCTCCTGCTTTGGGTGATTGTGTTTGGAGTAAAAGCTTTAAAAGCCTGATATTAAAAACAATAAAATAGGCTGCTATTGGGAGTCTCTTCCAGGGACCCAAAAGGCTGTTCAGAGTGTAAGTCCTCTGTTTCCTTCAAAGTCTCTCTCATGCAAAAGCACAGACTTCAGCTGGATAAGCATTACTCCAGTGCCCTCCTGTCCAGTGCTCCAGGAACGCAGCACAGTTTACTGGTTAGTCTGTGTGAAAAGGTGGGAGAGGTGGGAAACGTGAACTTCCTCAAGCCCTCCGGTTTGGGCACATCTTTCTGCAAATCCTGGTACCTTGTTGAAAAAGTTCTGGTCTTCTCTTTGGCTACCAAAAAATTTCAATAGATTAGAAAGAAATAATCTACCTTTTTAAGAGGCCAGACAGTTTGATTTTCTTATGCTATGATCTGTTAAAACTTTTTATTTTTATTTATTGTTTCAGATGATTTATCTTACACTGGAGTAAGGTCAATCGATCTGTGATTCTTCAGATTGTCTCTGTGCCTTTTTGAAGACCTTGTGAGACATGATGGTCATTTTTATGGAAGAGTGTGTTTCTCCAAATTGACCATTTTAATGTTTATTTCGAACTTTTACAATGGATGATCCTGGTGATTTTTTTGTTGTTGTTGCCAGTTTCTTTAAGAGTCTTTTCTTTTGACAACTTGATCTCTGATACCGCCTTGTGTTTATTATCTGAAAATAATTGGCTTAGAGAAAGGCATCTCCATAGTGAATGCAGATGCAAAGAAATTGCTTCATTTTTATGCAACATTCTTAATTGTTCTCTTTATCTTTAGTGGTCCAGTGTCTGACCAAACCATTTGCAAGCTCTTTGAAAATGTGTATGTACCACTACATGTGTGCGGGGGAGGGATAAAGAGGATGTACTTGTAATTCAGAGCTGGGAGACTAGTGTGGAATCCCTCTTTCAGACTACTTACCAATCAGTTTCTCCAACTTCTTTGCCTCTTGTTTATTCACTCCCCAACCTATTTACTTTGATTTGAAATATAGGGTCAATGGGCTGCTCCTGATATAGGGGTGGGATATGATCCTTGCAGTCTTCCCACTTATTTTGGGAGCCAAAGGTATGTTGCTCATTAATTGCCAATAAAGTGATTTTAATTGCTCCTGCAGTTTCCCTTGGCATGGTGTATACTGTTGAGACCAATGCTGGATCATTTCCGATTTGGGAACGCATTAGTCTTCATGTTATTGTGTACCCTGCTTCATCTTTTCATTTGTGTATCTCACAACTTCTCTGTCCTGATCTGTCCTGTATACATAGTTTCAGGCCAGGACAATGAACTCTTAGCTGTACAGCTGCTGAGACAGGCACCACCAGTACTTTGACACTCCTTACAGATGTTGTCTTACAGACAGCTGGTCAAGATCCCAGTCCTTTTAAGCCTACAAATGCTTCACCAATTCTTTATTTCTTTGTTCATTCACTGTTACAGATCAAGCCCCATTGTGCTGAATGCTGTACAGACCCAAAATGTGGAGGAAAAAAAAGGGGGGGAAAAGCATTCTCAGCCTAAATATTGTGATCCCCTTCCAATCCCAGGAACTTTGTACTTTAAAGTATCTTCATCCCTTTTCCTCACTATTGACCTGCCTTTTTTGAATCTGGACGTAGCCACAACAGAGGGCCATGGAGGCTGAGCATCTAAAGCTGTCTAAAATCCTCAGCTTGGATTTAGAAGAACAGACAGAACTGGACTTCTCTCAAGGTTGTTATCCCAGTCAACAAAACACATCTCTTCTTCAATATACATGTTGTGTGAAATCTTGCCCTTACTTAAAGCTGAATTTACCCCTTAATCTCTGCATTTCAGAGTGCCTTAGGGAATTTCAGAGTCTTAGTTATAATGTCTGAGCAAAAGTGTTCTCTTATGCTTGGGCATCCCGGTGTAAATGTATATCAGGCAACTTTTAAATGGCAAGTGATTCATCTCTTCCCAATAATTTAAGGCATGGTCCTCTGCACAGATCCCTTCATGCATCAGTGCGCAGTGTACCATGATGGCTTAACAGAGCTCACACCCAGAATGAGTGTCTGAACTGGGTGTGGAGCCAAACCATTCCCCGATGTGTCTGATCCTGGTGATTCCTGCACCCCACAGAGACTACAGGCGAAACAGGGCACGTGGCAAATGTCACAGAAACAGACACTGCTATTTCAAGGATCTCATGGGCGCAGAAGGACAGGTAAAGGAGGAAGGCACATTCAGAGTTGACATGATTTGTTCAAGGCCATGCAATAGCCCTGTGGCAGATATAGGCAGACAGGAAGCCTGTGAACCAGGTCACGGCAACCTGTGCCTTGCACGCTCTCTTTCCAGCCAGAGAAATCTCTCTGCCATTAAAAATAAAGTTCAGTGCACACGTCATTAGCATGCTCCATTTACTAAGGATTTCCCTCAGTGAAAATAATGTTGGTGCAAATAGAAGGAAAGATTAAACGGCTTCAGATGGATTTGGCACCTACTTTTCACCGTTAGTCTCTATTTCTTTGGTCTATGGTGTATTAACAAAGATGCACAAACACCTAGGGCAAACATCCAGCCTCTAGACCTGATGGTAAATGTGAAGCTGCAGCACAGCAAAGACATTTCTTAAGATTATCTGCATGACCCCTGAAGAATATTACATCTCACTGGACTATACACTTTCCCATCTGCTCCAGGCTGGATGGTACCCTACTCCTCATGACATCTTTCACTGCAACCTAGTTCCTGACTAAAGAAATAAAGTGACTCCATCCATTCCCAGCAGTTAAGGTTAAAGAGATGCACTCGGTTCTAAATCTCAGCTGCTAACGCTCTCTTGACCTTTGACTTGCCTTAGCACAGCGAAGTTTGATGGGCCCATGCCAAGCCGTCTTCTGTAACCCATGAGTTGGTTAATATACTCCCATTTCTCATTCAGACAGCCAACAGAGGCAAAAAAGGCAGCAGGGCAACAAATGCTGTCTCCTGCAAATGCTTGGTAATAAATTGTTCTTTCAGTAGTGCAGAAGACAGATTTTTCTTTCTTTTGCTTCTTTCCTCCTTTTGCACCGAAGTTGCCAATGGGAAGCTTGCTTTCCCACCTGGCCCCAGCTGACTGTGTCCATAAATTTGCCTATGCAATGCCTGTTTACGGGTCGCTGACGGAACACGGAGACGGGTGCGTTTTCTAAGCACCGGGTAGATAATCATGGTAATTGATGTTTGGAGCTGCTCACTCCTAGGAGCATAGGGCCTCTTTCTCCCAGTGAGGCCCTGCTCCATGTTATCAGTCCAGCCCATAATTAAATATCACTCTTTTACAATATGTTTCAGGCTCCTTAATGAGTCTAAAGCAGAAATAGTCACCTCTTTCCCCTTTGAGCTTTATTTGCTTGTTATTAAACAATGTTATTGAGCTGCCTTCTTTCTCTGTGTTGCCAAACCTGCATCATTTCCGTTTTATAATTGCACAATTAGAGTCAGTGCTTTGCTTTCATACATCAGCAGGACCAGAGAGAGAGAGAGAAAGTGGAAAAAAATCAGGTGTTCACAGACAACTCAAATGCATCTTATTTTCATTAACTACCAGATTTTGCAAAATGGGAAGCTATTTATCATGATCTGTTTTCTACCACCAGCCACCCCCACCACCCCACTCTAGTGACTTTCGCTATGACCTTGTGCTGTATTGTTAAGGGTCCAATTTGCTCATTGTTACTTGCCTGCATAATTCTATGCACCTCCCCCACCATCTTTTTTTTTCCCAAGCAAAATCCAGTCATTTATATTCTGAGACTAAATGGTATTCCTCCTCCCCTACAGCCTCCCCCAAAAAGGGAAAAAAAAAAAAAGCAAGCCCTAGCAAGCCGTATAACACTAATAATTCCTTCTAACAAATTTCCACAGATCCCCCCCTCCTTACACACATGCACACACTCTCTCTCTCTCTCTCACACACATACTCTCTCTCACACGCACACCCTTAAGCTGCTCTAAGCAGTGTATTAAGTAGCTGAAGAAAATCCATTCACATTCTGCTGTGTCGCTTTCTTCTCAAGTCATGAACCCATCACAGACTTTTTCTAGCTGTAGGTTGCCACGGTGAAGATTTACAATGCCAGTTATTCATACATCTGCCTTCTCTTTTTTCCCCCCTTATTCTTAAATCCCTTGGGCTAGGGCAACCTTGATACTGAGACTCGTAAAATTCATGCAGGCTTATCATCCTTGGTGAAGGCTTCAGGCATGCATTACCGTATCCAACTGCCTGCTCACCGCCATGACAGAACTGGGCCTATGGCTTTTATTTCTAACGGGGAAAAATGTATTAATGTGCTGAACAGAAAAGAAATCTTAGATGTTTTGAGGAAGAAAACAATAGCTAGCATTATCCATTTCTCTTAATGATTTTTAAATTTGTTTTAATTACTCTACTCCCTACAGAATAGCATAAATTTGAAACCTTTTTTTTTTCTTTAAAGCACCCTTTAATTTCTGTGGAACAGTGTTCTGAAAGTCCAATCACACTGCAGTGGGGAAGCACAATACTAATACAGCCTCTGAACTCTACATCAAAGTAATGAATACAACGAATCTGGAATGAATTTTAAATGTAAATTTTAAAGTATTTTCCTTTTTTTCTGATTTTTTTTCTGTATTTTTAAAGACTTGCTATAAAAAGAAATACTTTCTTGAAGGGAGGTGGAGGGGAGATGAATGTATTAATTTTACAAAATACAAACAAAAAATTAAAGCAGAAGAATGACAAATGAATTGCAAGTGTTCAGTTACAAAGTCACAGGTTAAACATGGAGTCTGCAAAAATGCAAATAGCTGTGATTATAATTTTGATATAATCATATTTGCTAGAACATTAATCACATTTTTATATTTATGTGTTCTTTTCTGAGGATTACTCCTGCAGAGTATTGAGGGATCCTCTATAGGGCGCTCAGGTGTGAAAACTAGAGGGTTTTGTTTCAGAGTTTGGTTTTGTTTCTCTGTTTTCAATAGGCCAAAATCAAGCTAAAACCTCTCAGGCTTTCAAGGAGACAGATTGCTGGATGCTGTGTTTAAAGACCTGCACACCTCCCCGGTTTTCTTTGCATGAATGTGTGAAATTCTATGTCTATTATTTCACTTTACTGTGTGTTTTGAAATCAGTCATGATTTTAGGAAGCTGAACAGTGCAACTGAACTATGAGCATCCTAAAAAAATCTTTCAACATGCTTATGCCTGTGCAAGTAAAGCCAACATAGCTAGAATGGATGAGAGTTACGGTGAAAAAGGTATGAAGCTGGAGTGCTGCTTTCAGAAAATGCCCAGGTGCATGACAGACTTTTTCTGGAAAACTGTGACTTGCAGTTTCAGAAAGAAGTAGTTTTGAAGACACAAAATTATTCAAAGAGAAATGAAACCTCATGTCCTTTGAGAAGTCACACCCCATTATCCTCATCCTTTTTTCCCCTTTTGCGCTTTATTGTTGCTTTAAATGTTTCAAAACTGTTTCAGCCATTATGCTGTCAAAAGTGTCTTTTCAATCTCAGATCCATATCTTCTGACATCCTAAGACAGCTACAACAGAAAAGAAGACTCGTGTTGATGTTACTCAGTCAGCATTAAGTTGTCACAAGTGCTGTCTCACTTCATCTCAGTAGTGATGCTTAGAGCCCACTCATACCACCATCTGCCTGCACAGAGGTGACATCCCTGTTTGCATGATGAAGCACTATTTACAGGGCTCCACTCTCAGGTCCACAGGGCTCTGACAGCAGTGCGTCCTCCTCAGTGTGCCACCTATAATCACCTACAAGCAGCATTTCTCAGCAAAATAGCCATGCAAGACTTCTAATGCTTTGAATCAGAGGCACAGAAAAAAAAAAAATTCTATGTCAATATGTCACCAGTGAGGCAGTTGTTCTTCCACTTGGATTGATCTTACAAGGGGGTGCATAAAGTTGTGGTTTCCAAACACTCTGTAAAATTACCTCTGGCTCATTCATCTTTTCTGGCTAGGGGAGGTGCTTTTTGGCTGCCTCTTTCCCACGGAAGGGGGCAGGCACTCCATGGTGCACCCCAAGTGGGAGTTCACATGTCTTATGTGGAAACCAGAGGGCAGGGGTGTTCTGCTCACCCAACAAACCTTATGCTGATTTACGCTAGGAGGTTGCTGAGGCACAAACTCAGATCTTGGCACAAGGACATGCCCCTGGGTGCACAGCAGACACGTTTCGTTGGGGGTCTTCATAGTCTAGATATGCAATGTAAGCTCAGACTGTTAGGAGAGACAGATGCACCTGCAGTACCTGCAGCAGAGGACACTGCTACTTTTTCTTAGAGAGGTGTCTGATGGTGTCAGGATTCCACTATGCTTCTTCCTGATGCCCTTTTCTAGGCCAAGGGGCTCAGGGGATCATCAAGTCCAACCCCTTCAAGCACAGGCCACTGTGCAATCAATATGTCTAGCAAAGCAACCCCCTCATTTATCATAGGTCGTAAAATGCCTCCCAGCATCCTGCACTGAGCTTTAGACTGTAAGCAAAGAGACCAAAAGTCGTAATTACAACCTGGAACAGAACGAAAGAAAGAGACTTCAAGGGCATCACAAAGTCCTTAAGTTCCTGCAGTAGCAGAACTGTTTGGAAGCCTGAGTTCCTCAGCAGTGTAGGAGTTACCAACACTACTTGCTGAGAATTAGTCTTTGTATGTGTTGAATATCCTCCCCCAAACTGACTTACAAAGACTCACCTCCCAGATATTTCAACTGGAAATCCAGGCTGTTTAGCTCAGGCAGCAAAGAAACTCATGCTTTTCCTCCTTGAAGGCTGTAGTTCAGCTGTGATGGTAAGCAGTGAGAACCACAAATGTCAGTGATACTTCCCACCAACACATTCTTTTGCTGGTAGGATTTACTCCAAACATCAGCAGAAGCTAGTACAGATGCTCAGTGAATTTGGCTCCTTAATCATATTTCTATAAGAACTAGCACTAAGCATAGCAATTTGTTTCACCCAGTCAGCGGACTTGATGGTTCCCCAGCATTGTTTCTTCTTGCTGTTGTCCTGGACCTCTGACTGATCAATTAGACAAGACTTTCTAATCCATTAGACAAGACTCTCTAAACAAAAGAAGGCTTGCCAGAACTGTTTTCTCCTTCAGGAGACTTAACTGAAGGTATTGTCCAGTATCATTCCACTTCAGTATTCCATGTGAACACCTCATTCTGGGTTGCGGTGCGCAGGTCAAATAGTTAAACACTTTCAGTGCAGAGATTGTATATATCGTTGAATAATAGATTAAATTAAAGGCCTTCAGAATATGGGAATTACAGGCTGCCAGAAGGAAAGAAGTGGATAGATCAAAAAATTAGAGACATGAGTAATTTCTTCTGAATCAGTTTGCATTCTCAGTCATGTCCCTTATTATTAGTAAGCAATGTAAACTAGTACTGGCTTTAATTTTATTTTTTTTTAAATTCTGTTTTCATTCTGTTGCATCCCTTATGCAGTGTTATTTGTCATCTTTTCAAGGTGAAGTAACGAAGGAGTTATGTGAAGCAAATGTGGTTTTGTCACATGCAGGGTGTAGTAAATGGCAGAGACACACTGTAGACAAAAAAAAAAAAAAGAGTATCACAAGCCCGAATCACTATTGCTGTGGCAAAACTTTAAGTGCCTAGCAAGTCAATGACGACATGATGCTGTTCAAGCTATCCAACTGGGAATTATTGTATTTTATGCTGTTAGGCAAAAGCTGAGGTGATTATGTAGAAGCTATCACTTCTGCACCTTGTTTAACAGTGAACAAATCTGATAGCTTTGTAGTTCCAGTGAGCTGAGGTGGAGGGCAAGAGGTATCTTCAACAGGTAACCTAGAAGGTTGCTTTATGCAACACCCAGACTAGTTTTGAAAGAATCTTTGCCTATGTGGAACACTCTGGGTGAGGGAGGGGTTTCTGGCCACAGGAGCTCAGCAAAGCTTGCGATTACCATGATGCTTGTGAAGTTCAACGACTGTTTGTGTCTTTCTTTTACAATATGGCTGACAGCCAGCACTGAAACACAGACCTACTGGCCAGCTAATAGGTTTCTGGAATGTCCTGTATAAAAAGCCAGAAAAAAAATTGCACCTAACCATGCAGGGGAATTTTTTTATAAGTAATTTTTTTACTACAGAATTCTAACTTTTGGAGTGGAGGAACATATTGTTCTCTAATACCAGATTGCTTACTAGTAGTCGCAGAATTGTAAACACTAAATACCTACGAGTTTAGTCCATATAGTATATATCTTTGGATGCCTGAAGTAATGGAGATTTGATGAAATTCCTTTGCACACTGTAGCGTCCCTGGTTTGGCAGTATTTTGTTTATGTTGTAACAGCAAAACCAGAGTGGCTCCATGAAAGCTTACCAGTCCCCGAAGACTTCATATCATTTCAATAGTGACTGCCCAATAAAATAAAAGTTCCTGTGAACCTCAAAAGGGTTTGTCACCTTCAAGGAAAAAAAGTGAACAGCAAAGAGTTTTGTTGAAAATTTTCACTTTTAAAAAGCAAGGAGATTTAGGATTAAGCTTGGTTCTCCTGTATTCAAGTGTTGTAGTTAGCGCCCTCCACAAGCTAGTTGTGGTGCAGTCACTCGGAACAAAAGCGTAGGCTTGACCATCAGTCCCTACCCTTAATAGATAACAGTCTTTCTTAACGTAATGTTATCACAAAAATATTTCTTCATGGTGGGTTTGTTGAGACTATTTGCATGTTTAGAATCAATTATATGCATTTCTTGTACAGAATACACTAAAAGAACCCTCCAACAGTTTATCATGTAGGGTTCAAGAATGTCTTTTGCTTCTAGATCTTCAGCGTATGGTAGATGTTGTGGGTTTGTCCCACATTTGCTGGAAAACAGGGTATTAGAAGTCCACTGTCTTGTTTCCCACCTTTTTATTAGAAGTCCAGTATTTTGTTTCAATTTCTTATTGGAGGCTGCACTTCAAGCCAGATTGTCAGAAAGCCCAGAGCCTCTAGGCTTGGTCACTTGCCATACATCAGTGACAATCAATTTTTATGGGGTCTCTATGTGCTTTTTACCTTTGGGTTTATTTTTTTCTTTCTTTCTTTGTTTTGATTTGTTTTCCATCATATATTTCCTGTATCTCAACATTGCAAATATAATTAATAGAGTTTAAGGTACTAGTCATGATAATAAAACCAACAAAGAAGAGAGGGATAGAAGACAGCTGATCATAGACTTGAGGTTTGATTCTGTAAAGAAAATACAGCAGGATTTTTCATGGCCTTGCCTCTGCAGTGGGAGTTTAGCACAACACTAATGAGAGCCTGTAACTGCCTGGGTCTCCTTTGCACCGTTTAAGTGTGTTTCTGAGGTGTAAGTGAAGCATCAGGCTGGCAGGGAACATTCTTCATCTTAGATAGCTTTAAAAAGCAGCATAGCCACCCTATAGGCATGTCACAGTGGGCTAGAAAGAAGGACAGGAAGGACCTATCCCTGGTTTCTGCTGCAATAGTTTTCATCAAAGCTCTTAGAAAGCCAAGGGTGTAAGTGTAATGTTGCTCTAATTTACATTGGCTGTTAAATCCAGAATGCAGAGGGGACAAATATGGCTTCTGGCCATCTTTGCTCTGACTTCCCTGCCCTTAACAGATAATAATACTTCTTTGCTTCAGAGTGTTTACTCATAGGAGTAAATTTTGCTGAGCAGACAGCATTCGACGGATAGGGTTTTGAGACAAAAAGGTGCTCTTTAGGGCAGAGGGTATTGTACTTAGCCTGTCTTTTATAGCAGCCTTGCACATCAGAACCTCTGAGTAGAAAATAAATACAATATATACCGTATAATGTTCACACATGTATTTTTACACCTGCACACACCCCCACAAATGTGTGTACATATGAAAGGGAGAGAAATACAAAGAAAGATAAAAAAAGAGATACGAACATCTAGATATTTTGAACTGATGAGTGGGCCATAGAGCTTTTGCTTTTGGTATTTCATTTATTAAACTTTGGGTGACACTGCCTTGGAAAGTGATCATTTTGGTTTGTCTTTCTTTATTTGCATTACACAGCACACCTGGTAGAAAGGATATTTAAGTAGTGAAGGACTTGCAGCATTAGTAATTAATAGGTCCCATTATGCTAACTCTCATGCAAGTTTAGGACATCTTAGATGCTAGATAAGAGATGAATAATTTGAAGTAATTTTCCTGTAATCATGCCAATCACTTCAGCAAAGTAGTTATTAAATGAAACAGTATTATGATGAATTATAGGACAACTATTGAATATCTTTTCTTATCATCTACTTATAGTGCCTGATGCTGAAAAGAGGCAAACATGTGAATGCTCTTTCCCAGTAAAATATGCACACTTCTCACTGTAAATAATAGTTTGTTTAGCAAACCTTGCTTTTTTAATGAGGCCTGGAGACAGATTTGTACTAGTCTCATACTCTTTGCTGCTCCAGAAGATCATCTAGTTTTACCTTTTCTTTAAAGGTAGATATTAGCAGGAATGAGTCACCAGTGATGACAAGGAATTTTTCTAGTTCAAATTTGCTGAAGTGATTAAATATTATTTATCTAATTAAATGCTCAAAACAGATCATTATTGAAAGGAATAAATTTAGTGGATTTGTTGAGCAGTGTTAGCTGAAATGTAACTGCACATCATTTGACTTTTTAACATTTTATTATATCTAATAAGTCTTTCTGTGCTTAATTAAATCAACTTATTTTTTACAGATAATTTAACATGATTTCATTTTAGCTACAGCTTTTGCATCAGATATGTAGAAAGCCAACCGTATACCCAAATTAAGCTTGTGCTACTCAGGTGCTTCTCTGTGCTTTCACCACTCTAGCTGCTACTGAAGCCCAGACTATTTTTTGATGTTTTCTTATATTTTACTGGAGAAAGGTTACTCATTTGTTAATTATAATCTATTCCAAATACTACAGTAAAAAAATTATACCATATGGTCATAAAACATTTAATAATTCCATCATATGTAACAAGCTCTGAAAATCAACTTTTGTTCTTGGCATAGGACTTCGCCTGGTGTCAGAAAATGCCAAACGGGAATGTAAGATTAATTCTACTCATGGCTGCCCCAGCAACTTGATCTGCATGTATTTGGGCGAAGGTAGGCGTGGACCTAGTAATGTACATAAAGCTTTAATTTTTCCCAGGGTATACCCTATCTTCATAGTTTTCTCATGCTGTTCCAAGACTTCTGATTCTGGTTTTGTTTTTCTATTAAAAACAATTCATTGGCTTCATCCTTCTAAAACTTCTGAGAGCTTTTGCCTCTTTGCTGAACGATATCCACTGTGGGGGTAGGCTAGGGTGGGAGGTGAGAAATTCAGTCAGCCTGCCAGTGATTGCAGTTGGCTTGAATCAGTGCCACTCCTTGACTTCAGTCGGATTATGCCTGGACCACACTAGCACGTGTGAGGCAGAACCAGCAGAGGACATCTCTGTATCAGCTAAAAAAAAGACATTTTATGGATTTTGGTCAGCCCGCTCACTGGCTGTTCCCACTGAGTTGTTTTAAGAGACACTGTCCCTCCAGAATCTGAATGAAGAAAGCAAAGTTCACCGAGTGAGTAGATGAGAGCTTTTGATAGATCATTGTCTAATCCGAATATCTATTTTTCCCTCCCAAATACCTGAATATTTTTCAGAAAAGCTCAGGAATGCTTTGCAAGCTAGCCCTGGAGCAGAATGAATTTCATAGCGCATAGTAACAGTTTTTAGCAGTGTTATCAGTTTTTAACCTAAATGAAAATAAAACTGCCCGAAGTTTTAAGCTTCTGTGTGAAGGACTACACAAAGATACATTTTTGCCAACATGCATGTAACACATTATTATTCCTGCAGTGGCTACCAATAACCATTTCTGCATATAGAGAAAACTGCCTAACGCTTGGGCTTAAATTCCCCAGAGTAACTGTTCATGATCACAAATTTGGCTAAAGGATTTTTTTCATTACCCTCAAACATTTCCTTTCACCTCCAACCTCTAGGCAGAGCCATCGCTTTCCCTTTAGAGCTGGGAACATAAAGCCATGGGGCCATCGGGGCTGGCTGTGCCTGACCCCGAGGGCCCTTCTGTCAATCACTGCCTCCCCATCCCTTGCTCTCTTTCACACCAGGCAGCTGTACCCATCGCTGTCAACCAGGTAACAACCAGCAAACAATAGAGGCCTGAATGCCTGGTCTAGACACTCTTTTAGCCA